>NC_090928.1:106989313-108239313 GCF_040938575.1 Ambystoma mexicanum | reverse complement strand
ACTTTTGGGAATGTACCAAAGGCTAAAACTGCCAAAGTGAAATTCACTTTGTACACAGTTGCAGCCTCCTCAGACAATACTCCTACCGGACCACCTCCATATGCTGCCAGGCCAAATCCAATGACTGCAATGCTCTCTGAATGGTTGTTCCTTTCTTAGCAAGTAGGAGGCTATCTTCATCCACCTCATCTTCCTCAACCAATACTGTAACCACAAAGCCTACTTCTTTGGGACACAAAATCCCACTAGCTACCTTGCAAGCAATAAAAGATGCTGCTAATCCATATTTTGGAAGACAACAGTCCTCTGTATATACTACAACACATCATTCTGTAGAAGGAAGCAATTTTGAAGTGTTTTTGAAGTGGTAATCAATGAGCATGAGTAACACTGCCCCCTACCTTAGAAGTAATACATGTGGATCATCTTCCCCTGTCCACCTACCCCTCCATATTAGTGCTTGGTGCCTCTTCCCTCTTTTCCCTCCCCACCTTTCATTCTGAACTCTCCTGCCAAAAAAAATAAAAACATCAGAAAACAACAAAAGAAATGTTCCTTTAGGAACCACCTTTCAGTTAGAAAATAGTAGAAAAAAACAACTTAGACTCCATCTACTTTACATTTCCCAATAAAGTACATAGACTCAATAAGATTTTCCAACATTTCCATTAGCAAGTTGTGTTATACTAATGGGAATATTGTGGCATTCATCCCCCTTTCCAGCGACTGGAACAGTGGATACCAGGCCGGCAACCCAAGTTATCAGCCAAACCGAGGGTGGATAGTGAGGATTCAGGACCATTATCCCCCCATTTCTGCTCCTGCAATGGGGGATGAAGGCCATTAGCACCCCACGTTCCCAAAGCGGCAACCCGGGATGCTAAAGAAAATTGATTTTTCTTCCAATAAGATGGCCACCATGGAAAGGGAAGGCGGTGTTCAATACAGGTTCCCATGGCAGCCTGCAGAAGATGAAGAGAGAACCCTATGACCATATTACCATAAGCACATTTTTCTTCCATTTCAAAGCTATCCCACTTTCAAATAACATTACCACAAAGCTGGTCCCAGGTGGACAGGGCCACTTTAACCCGATGTGCTGTCCCTCATGGTCATGGCCAGTAGCCAGATTGTCCGGATCATTACCTTATCCCATGACCTAGACAATGTGGTCACTGCCCATGGCCACAGGATACACCTCAGTCACCAAAGGTATATCACTATTATTTGTACCTACATCATGACACTTACCAAAAAATAAAACACAGGCACATTTGCAAAACCATGCTTTAAGCTTCTTGCCAATGCTCCTTACACAAGTTTGCTGGAAATTCACCCATATTTTATTTTTTCAAAAGTGTCAAATGTATGCACATGCAATAGTCATATAACTTAGCCCCACTTGACAAAATCCATTCAGACTTTACAAAAACGTTTATATCTAGATCTAAAATCTTTTTGCAAACTTTTGTGTAGATTCATCAAATTGCACCACATTTATAAGCCTTTACAATATTTTTGGATCCCCCCCTCTAATTTTGCATCCTCTTGACAGAATCCCACCAGACTTTGCTAACACATTTATATCTAGATCTATAATCTTTTTGCAAACCTTTGTGTAGATTCTTCAAATGGCACTATATTTATAAGTCTTTACAATATTTTGGGACCCTCCTCTAATTTTGCCCCCTCTTGACAAAATCCCACCAAACTTCGAAAAAACATTTATATCTAGATCTATTATCAGTTTGCCAACTTAAGTGTAGATTTGTCAAATGGCACCACACCTATAAGCCTTTACATTATTTTGGGACCCCCCCTCTAATTTTGCCCCTTCTTGACAGAATCCGACCAGACTTTGCAAACTCATTCGGAATCAGCTCAAGAATATAATTGCAGAATTTCATGCATTTTCATTAAGTGTGGCCAAAGTTATAAGCCATCCAAGAACTGCTTTTCAACAACCCTGTAATGCAGAGGTGTCCGCGAACTTCACTGGACTGTTCAGGGACTTTTACGGCAAAAAACACCAGTTTTTTTTGCTTCTTGCAGCCATATCCCTTCCCATCCTCATCACCCCTCACCTCCCCAGAGATTATTTGATAAGTTAGACAAGTGTAATGTTGTGTTTTTTAATATGTTTTTACTGTGATGTCCGCGGAAACCGGCTGTTGTCCGCGAATCCAAGATGTCGTGCGTTTCCAAAAATCTGACGCACTTCACACTTTTCACCATCCAATCAGTGGGTGTGTCCGATGTCCGCTGACACCACGTTGCCTTCTAAGTCAATCGGAGCCCTGTCCGCGGACCGAACAGGAAAATGGGTCAGCGGAACAAATCCAGATATCACTAATATTTTTGGACCTACTTTTTGGTTATTTTTTAAAAATCTACTGGACGGATTTCCACCAAATTTACTAAAGCACACTTTCGGGACCAAGCGCTCACTCCTGCCACAAATTTTGTGAAAATCTGTCCAGCCGTTTGGGCTGTAGGCATAAGTAAAGTCTTTCTCCAATCAACCTAAAAATTGGCCCCGATTGACGAAACCTCACCAATCTTTGCAGAATAATTCAGAGAGGAACATATACTATTTTTAGAAAGTTTGGTGAGAATTCGTCCAGGGGGAGCGAAGTTATAAG
The DNA here is from genome assembly GCF_040938575.1 of Ambystoma mexicanum. Taxonomy (NCBI): domain Eukaryota; kingdom Metazoa; phylum Chordata; class Amphibia; order Caudata; family Ambystomatidae; genus Ambystoma; species Ambystoma mexicanum. Next base: position 108,236,671 of record NC_090928.1, on the reverse strand, counting down.
CCACCCAAAAAGTGTTCTTCCTATGGATTTAGCAACTTAACCATAACTAAACGGCTGCTACCGCGGGCCGTGTAATATATATATATATATATATATATATATGCATGTACATTATTCTTTGCTCACTCGCAGATGTCTGTCTGGAGAGGTTGACACTTCACTTTTGTTATTACTGTGATGATGTGGGAGTAGCTGTAGGAGCTCAGAGAATTTTAGCGGTGACTCCACATTTCAGCTCATCATTGTAGCATGCACATGCAGCTTGTTGATTTAGCATGCACATGTTAGCGTGGGTTTGAACTGCGATAGGGGATCAGAGAAAAACTCATTTCTGAACTCAAGAGTGTGAGTCTCAGACAGAAATAAATGCACATTCCAATGCACAGACCACATGATTAAAATTGCACGTTGTGGCAGGATGATATTTCACTGTACTGGTCTGCACTTCACCTAATACTAATATATATCAACATACTAACCTAGTCCAATCCCAGTTAACAAACTGAATCCCTTAGTAGCTGGTCAGACATCTTCGGGCACTGAGAGATGGTGGAACAGGGAGCTGGCTGGAGAACAGGCTGTTTGGTGTTGTAGCAGGTCTTGTCTGAGTGATGAACCCTGAATGATGCAGGCGAAAATTACTGATGGGGATGTCCATGCTAAACTGAATCAGAGACATCGCCGAAATCCGAGGTGAATATAAGTTAAGTGAGGAGCTGCTGTGTTGAATGGGATCAGTTAGTCAAGGCGAAATAAAAGAATTCATGCTAAGTGCTGTCTACATTTTTTAAACGTGCATCGAACCCTGCATTTATGCTTTGCAAAGTTCATTTTATTTTCTTGTTTCCAACTGTATCTCTGTTGCCAAGTCCCACGTTATCAAGGACAATTGGTAAGACTGAGCACATCTAATCATTGAAAATGTTTGCAAGGTATTCACACTGTGAATTATCATGTGGGCATGAGTGCCACTCTTTGTATTTCTATTTATACGATAAAAAAAACGGTTTTCAAAATAACCTATCATTGTATTGCATTCATGTTGCATTTAGTCTCTTTTATTTGATATGCATAAAGAGACAGAAGTGTAATGAGAGATATATGGACATAAAGTAGCTATTTAGCTAGAGAGAGTCTGAATGAATGTGCAGTGTTTCAAGTGCATGCCTTACAATGGTTGATAGTCAGCCAAAAGGGCATTTGTGGCATCGTACATAAGATACAACGAGGAAGTATAAACCATTCACCCAGAGTGTACCAAGTCCAGTAATCAGTTTGTTGTTAGTGACCGTGGTAAAAACAATAATTAGGCAATATTCTGAAAATAGTCTCACCACGATAGAAGTACCCCAACAAGTTACCACATATACCACAATAATTAAAAAATACCATGAAGCAGTAGCTATAACCCCAAAATATATCCGACATATTTGGCGCATTGGCCATTGGGAAACTTTAAAACAGTTATTGGGCATGACCTTGCATTCTAAAGCATAACCATATCATGCATTCCTTAATTGTATTAGTGCTGTGAGGTGGTGCAGTACTGTGTGCTCATTTGAATTACGCAATAGTGTCAACATGTCGCAAATCTAGGCTGAGTTATCTGAACAGGCAAACTATCTTGAGGCAAAGCTTTATGCCCATGCAGTCTGGTCTTCAGAAAAAAAAGACAACATTACCACAGAGATAGAACAGGCGGCATTTGAAAACATTTTTGATGAAGGAAGCATTGTGCAGGTGTGCCTCATGAGGCTATTCCGAGCATCAGAGTGCAAGGAGGAGAAAAACTGCATTATCAGATTGAGCGCAAAGTTGTAGTTTTTGCTGCATAGGCCCATAAGGATGCAGGGAAATGATACTGAAACTATTAACAAGCTACAATGCACTTTGCACAATTAATGTGATCAGATGCAGCAGTTAAAAGCAGAATTAAAACAGAGTGAGCTAGACACAGAATTGTAAGTTCAATTCAGCAATATGGCTACTCAATTGGCTCAGAAAGAGAAACGATTCAATGAGAGTGGGCAAGAATGAACACACTTAAAATCAATTTTAGAAGAAATAAGGCAAGACAAAGATGTTTCTATTCCAGGAATACAAACCCTTAGAGAAAATAACAGGGAGAAAGACAGAGAATTCCATGCTATGGAACAGGAGATAATCAAATTACTGGAAGAAAATGACAAAAAGGACAGAGAACTTAATCCGTGTCAGGCACAAATCAGTGAATTGCAAGCAATAATCAATAAGGTCAGGGATGATAATTCTGATCTCTGTCATGAGGCAGAACAGCTTCATGGACAGTGCAAGAACTCAGAACAGCAAATACTAGATTCAAGTCTCAGGAAAGGCGACAAGGCACTACATTCAATGGAATTGAAATCAATCACAGCTCTGTCCCAGGAAACAATGCACCAACAGCTGTTCCTGTGGTCAGACCTGGTTATAGCCCAATGGTGGGATATGAATCACTGGCAAATATTTCCAATCATTGCGGCCCACAAGAGAACAGAAATGAGTGACAGAATGACACACACCAGAATACACCATGTAGCCCTATCAAAATCACGAAATCTATCAAGACCTTGATTAAACCATTCATAAAGGGAGGCAATTGTTGCATGGAAGACCATTTAGAAACCGTTCACAATATAGTTAAAGCCCTCCAGGTACCTAGGGAACAATATAGGCAGTACTTTCACCTAACTCTAGATTCAAAAGCTGTCAGTGTCATTCGGGGTCTCAAAGAACAGGAAAATGGATCATGGGCAGACTTTGAGAATGAGGTTAGACATCAGTTCTCACCTTATCAGTCTATACAGGATGCAAAAAAGCAGTTTATACTATGCCTGCAAAGCCAGATATGCCCCCTTGCCAATATCTCCAAAATTTGAAAAAGAGCATTTTCACGCTTTGATGTGGCCTTTAACCCCAACTCTGTAGAATTGAAGGCTGCATACTTTTATGGACTCCAAAAATAAATTGTATCCCAGTTAATTTGTGAATTTGACAGGGAAAACCCACTAGAATGGATAATATAATAGGGGACCAAACTATATGAAGTTATATTTGGTCAGAGAGAGGAAGGACCTAAGGATAAGCAGACAAAACCAAAGTCCAAAGAACCCACACCAGTGATTCTGGAGGTAAAATCTGTAAAGATGCCTCTTGAATCAGCCCAGACTCAGGCAAGAAACAGCATGATGCCTAGCTAAAGGGGCATGCCTCCATTGAGGACATCACCCTAAACCTCTATGTTCCAATCCATTGATCCCAGCAATAGGAATTCTTACATTAGCACTAGATATTTGGGTAATTCGCCCAGAGTGGGATTTCACCACGATATGTCAAGTCTAAATAACAATAAAAATCAAATGTACAATGGCCCATACCAGAAACTAGGGGCTCAGGGTAGATTTGACCTTAACACAATGGTATATGGCCACCAAAAAAAACCAAGATATGTGGATAGATTAATTGAAAATGGAAACCAGAACAGGGGACAATTTCCACCAAATAAAAGACAAAATATGAATTCTGTCCCTCGCCAATATAACCAATCACCACCACCAGTCGACCATGGTCAAAGGATGGTCACACTGGGTTCTCCACCTCCTGTGTCACAGGAATTCAAAATTAACAAAACATAGAAATCAGTCTCCTGAGAGGTACCAGAATAGGCCTAATCAGGGAGAATGTAACCATTACCAGCCCATGCCACAAAGAGAAGAATTCAGAGACATGGACAGGTTTAATTGCTTAGAGGCCCAAGTTAAAATGTTTGTCTAAACAGATAGGAAAGTTATGTGCAGTTCAAAATCAACAGCCACGTGAAGGTGCAGAATGTCATGGGAATGATCTTGTGCATTCTGACACTAAGTGACTTGTTAATAATCTCTGTACTGATAAAAACACAGAGGCCCGTGAATCACCTTTGAATAATGGTTCTGAATTGCCTACTGATTTACAAAATAAGAAAACAAATGAATGAAGGTGAGACAGGGAATTTCAGAACACACGGAAAGGAAGTGTGGTTCAATTTAGAGTTGAACCAGACTATTGAGGTGTGTGAAAATGAAGAACAAAAAGGAGAAAAAGAACAAAACCAAAACAACAGAGAATCAGATTTAAAAAGAGCATCCAATGTGAAAATAAAACACAGAGTGAAGAGTTAGGATGAACAGTTAGATTATCCTCAATTGAAAGTCAGAATACTGTTGATACCCATACAGAGAAAACAGTAGCTCAAAAGGAGGGTGCAAGTTAGTCACCTGAGGAGTATTTTGAACCACAGATATTACAAGGGACAGAAATGACAGGCTCCATGTAAAACATAGACAAATGTCATGTGCCAGAAGTTGATAGGTTGTCATGTGATACGTGTAAAACATCCAGTCAAAATGTTGCTGCATGTAGAGAAACCAGACTATGAGAAAAGCACAACATGAAATTGGGGTGTGAACACTGGTGGTCCCAAGTTGGAGGGGCAATCAGTGGCTACACTCCAAATGGGTTCTGATCCCAGGAGAATAGACAAATAAATTCAAAATGTATATTTCATCCATCTCAGAAATACTCATGGGAGATGGGCAGCCATGGATTCTTATCCATGTGAGTGGGCATCCTGAAATGATACAAGCCACTTGAGCACTTGAACATGAAAGAAGTTTCATTAATGAAAAGGTACTCTAGCAAATAATTGACAGGGAGGAGATCCCAAAGTTCAGAATAAAGAATCAATCCATTTTTGGGCTAGATGATCCAGAATCAGGGGAAAGAATTGTAGGAAGATGAATGTTAAAGATTACAATTGGTCACAAGAGTATTCATCACAATGTGTGGATCGTGAGAGGGACACAAAACAAATTCTATTTGGGAAGTGACATCATGCACAGAATGAGTGTGGTGTTAGACTTTCTAAATCAAAAGGTTTGTTCAATATAGGGTGGAGTTGCACCTGAATTTGAAGATAAAAGACAAGCTTACCATTGCACCCAAATAACCCCATATGCAGTTGAACTGCAGGTGAAAAGGGATGTTACCATTACTGCATTCACCAGACAAGTTGCAGTAGAGTTAAAATACAGAAAAGGACAACCAATAAAAGGTTCTGATGCATTTGTATGCCTAAATGAATCCATGAGGCAACAATCATTAGAAAGCGTATATACAACACTGATAGAGATTGCGGATGGACCCATTCAAATCCTGGTGGACAATACAGGGTATCAAGATATTCAGCAATAGGAATGGCAATACAGAAATCTTAATACACTGCCGATTTCAGTGACGCAGTGATTATGAACATTCCAGAAAGCTATGTGATGGCACAGCGTGAGTTGCCAGAATTCTTGGATTCTAAGCCTTAAGGAATCTTTAAAGTTCAGTCTGTGTACCCTTATGTGCCAAGTGAAATAGTGTGCTGTCATCAAGATGATTGTATTCTATTTTAATTAAGTGAATCTAAAAGAGAAAAGCAGCTTATTGAAATGGAAGTCAATGTTCTAAAATATTTGAGTTTAGCGACCCTCCAAAGAAGTACTGCCATACGATTGGAGGAAAGTACGGAGGTCCTCCTTTGCAGGACGTCCCAGTTTTTTCTAAAATGGTAAAAGAGCAGTTTCAAGCTGCAGATGCTTGCACAAGTGAAGAAGAGAAAGACCAATTGAGAAACATATTTATGGAATTAAAACAGATTTTTGCCAAGACGCATATGATTGTGGGTTAACAGATTTGCATGTTGTCACACTACCAGAAGGACATGGTAGGGAGCCAGTATTTGTGCGACAGTATAGGTTACCCCTGGTATGTTTGGAATCACTAGGTGAAATAATCAAAAATTTAGAATCTAGAGGAATCATTAGGCCTTTTCATAGAACATCGAATACCCCTTTATTAGGTGTGTTAAAACCTAATGGTCAATGGTGCTTGTGTGCAGATCTACGAGTATTAAACAAAAAGGTACCTGTTTCAAGGTGGCCCCATCCATTTATTGATCAGGGTCTCGCACAAGTCCACGGGTCAAAGGTGTTTACCACATTAGACCTTACAGATGGTTGCTGATGTATGCTGCTAGCTGAAGATATTCAAAATATGTTGGCATTTTCTTTTGAAAAATCACAATATGCGTGGTCCCAGACACCTTTTGGGTATGTCAATAGCAGGAGTGAGTTTGGGATATTGCAGATGCAACTGAAAGGGGGACAATAGTTTATGTGGATGATGTGCTGATCAAAAATAAAGATTTGAGAACCCACTTCAAGGAGATTAAACAAGTAATTAGCGAGCTGCAAAAGGCTGGGGCAAAGGTATCTTTGCAGAAAGCACGGTGGTGTGAAAAAAGGGTAAACTTCCTAGATCAAGAAGTGACAGAACATGGTTTAAACCCACAAAAGAAAAAGGTGGAGGAGGTTCATAAACAAGAAGATCCCACTAATTTGAAAAGTTTAAAGAGTTTGTTAGGAATTAGAAGTTAGAACAGGAAGTGTATTAAGAATTATGCAGAGATGACACACCTTTAAAATAGGATCGTACACACCCTGAAATAGGACGTAACCTGGAAAAGGGAAAAAGAACAAAGTGAGGCATTGGCCAGGCTAAAAGAGTGTCAGCTGTGTTATATCAAAAACATGATGTGAATAACAAAACTGTTGCACATGCTAGCAAAGCATTGTCACGGGTAGAAACCAAATTTATTGAATGCGAATGAAAAGCGCGTCTGAGCACTGTCTGGGCATTACAACAATTCTGTCCCATAATTCAAGGGGAGCGGGTAATTACTGAAACAAATCACCAGCCTCTACAATTTCTGCAAAGTAAGAGAATCAGATCAGGGAATTTGGCCCAGTGAAGAATTATTTCCTGGACATTAGCACTTGAGGGGTTTCCTGTGGAGGTGAAATATGGACAAAATAAAAAGAGCCCAGTTGCTCAAGGACTAGCAAAGTTGCATGATTTTGCATCTGTATCTGCACCTGATGACACAGAGCTAGAAACAAGTTTGTATGAATTTGAGCAATCCCCACATAAAGCATTAAACGAAGAAACATGTAAGGATTTGCCAACTGTGTATGCAAATGAATGTGCATACCATGTAGAAAATCATACTGAAAAAGAGCTTGTAGCAGGAATAGGAAACATATGATATGACATTTAATTTATATCCATACACAAGTGTTTCAGGGTGCGACGAGGCAAGGGAGCGGTACAGGGGAAGAAAAAACAATGATCTTACTAGGCCCAGTGACATTGAGAATGCGCAAGTGCAGGGGAGAGGGAAGGGGAAAGTGCAAGGGCAAGGGGAGGATTGGAATGCGCTGAACATGTGATCAACAACAGGTAGTGCGGCCAGCACATGGCAAGTGCAAGAATAAGGCGCAGACAACGGGCATCTGTTAAGTGCAGGAAAGGGACTGTAGGGTTGCAGATACAGAACCCAAGTGCAAGGGTTGCCAGGAGGCAGTGCAGGTGTGTGGATGGGTAGATAGGGATCTGGGCCTGAAATCAGAGGCTAGCGAGGTGCCTAGTGCCGAAACAGACAGAGACCAGCAGGGGAGAGGAACGGAGACGGCACAAGTGAAAAGGCAGGTCTTGAGGTGCATCCGGAACAGAAGATGGTTCTCCTCAAGTTTCAGAGAGGCAGGGAGGCTGTTCCAGAGGAAGGCCAAAGAAAAAGATCTACCCACAAATCGTTGCTTGGAGAAGCGACTGACCCTGAGGGAGTTGGAGGTGGAGAGGAGAAGAGCTCGAGTAGGAAGGTATTTCAGAAGACAGAGTTGAAGGTATTGGGAACCCAGGCCCCAGAAGGCCTTGTGGACAATGCATAGGGTCTTGAACTTGATCCTTGCAGCCACTGGGAGCCAGTAAAGAGATGTCAGGGCTGGAGAGATATGATCCCTGGGCTTGAGGCCAAGGACAAGTCTCGCAGTTGGATTCTGAATGAGTTGCAGAGGGCGGAGAGTAGAAACAGGCAGATTTAGGAAAAGGCTGTTGCAGTAGTCCAGCCTAGAGAGAACAAGAGCTCTAGAGACAGTGAGCTTCTGGGGGAAGGAGAGGAAAGGAAGGATACCTCTGAGGAGGTGTGGTTTAAATGTGACAATATTCCAAGAGTGAGCATGAGGATAGATCCCAGAAGTAGTCAAGTTGCAGAATTGGCTGTTATTCATAAGGCAATATCTACAGCAGTAGAAAATAAACTCAAATAAATTGTTCTAGTGAGTGATTCTGATTATGCGTGAAACAGTTTGTAGAGTATTTACCTGGCTGGAAAGCGAAAGGCATGCTCCCCTATAACAAAAAAACCACATAAACATGGCAAGATGATTCAAGCCAAAGTCAGACTTGTGTCAGAAAATTATCTGATAATCCATTGGAGGAAAATACATTGCCATTTGAGAACGACAAGTGAAGATAAGGAGGAAAATGACAAGGCAGATCAGTTATCCAAAAGTGGAGCTGTAATTGTGGAGTTATTTCCTATTGAACACCTGCTTGGTGAAATACAGGTATACGTGATAACACATTCCAATACTCCAAAAGCAGTTGAGCAGTCTGTGGCACAATGGAGTTTTGACACTCCAGATCAGGACCAGATCAAAGCGCAAAAGTAAGACCTGATTTTAAGCCTATTTCATAACCATTTGCTAGATGCAGAACAAAATCCTCTGACTGAAGAGGACTGCAAAGGCAAAAGGAATTGAGAGCGTTACTATAAAACAAAAAGAACATTAGATTACAAGATAGACTGATGATTAGAGAATCTGTGAAAGTCCAAATCCAATGAATAGTGCCTTTGTCATTTCAGGGATTGATGTTACATCATGCCCACGACGCCAGAGCTACTGTACACAGAGCTTCACAAAAAACTTTGAACATTTTAAAAGATTATGCTTATTGGCCACACATATCCCAAGATGTTGAGCTCTAAACTAGAGGGCGTTTAGTGTGCTCACAGTTTCAATCTGCATCACCAGCTCATAGAGCACCATTAATGAAAAGGGGCTTGACACCCCAATGGTCTGATTTCCAAATCGACTATGTCGGGCCCGTAAAAAGATCAGCAAGGGGAAATAGGTATATGCTGACAGTAACTTGTCTAATGTCCAAATGGGTGGAGTGCATTCCAGCCCCAGACTGCAGTGCGCAAACGGCGGCCACTTTACTTGTAAATCATAATTTTTCAAGATTTGGTTAAACTCAAAGAATAGAATCGGATCGTAGAAGTCATTTCACTAGTGCATGGATGACACAAATATGGCAAATCTTGGATGTGAAGAGAAAGCTGCACATTTCTTACCGGCCCTCCTCTTCAGCGGGAGTGGAACGGTGTAACAGATCAATAGTTGATATGTTGAAAAAGTGTTTAGCTGAAGAAGGTTCTGGGTGGGATTTGCAGATTCCATTGGTGCTAAGGGCTATCAGGTCCACACCTGCTCAATCAACAACTCTCAGCCCTCATGAAATATTGACAGTAAGGAAAACGGTTCAGCCACAACACTTACTTTACAGAACAAATGAACAGGTACTTGTAAATGGGTTCACAATTCATGAATATGTGGAAGAATTGAGAAAGCACTTGCAACTTGCATTTGCATTTGCACAAAAGAATTTGGAAAATGCTGCTGATGGTGCAAAGACATATTATGATAGGCAGGCATATGTGAGGGAGTATGAAATGGGAGACCAGGTTTACAAATTTAACTTCGGGAAGGGCAAACATAAAAACTCTAAATTTGTTGCAGCACGGCAAGGGCCATGTAGAATTGTAGCTAAGGTTTCACCTGTGGTCTACAGAGTTGCTAAAAAAGGAGGGAGAATTAACAGTGGAATACCTGAAACATGAAGTGAAAAAGCTAGAGCAAATTGAAACTAACAGAGAGTAAAAAAAGAAAAAATTGAATTTCCATAGGGATAAATAGTGTTAGTACAAAAAGGTACAAAGGGGCTCGTATCTGAAAAATGTGGTAGTGGTGTGATTAATTTTGTACTTATTAAAAAAAGTCTAGGCTGCATGGCATGTTATTCATATAATTTGTATTTGTGTGCATAATACAATTTGATTTCAGACATTCCAGTGAGAAAGAAAAGTAAAAAGGTTTGATGTGCTTGATACTTAAGTTGTCTTTTTATTTTACTCAAAAAAATAATTGTTTTCCTCGTCAGCAACGGATCCTTGGAGCGCTGGAACCCTGGAGGATACCACTGGATTAGAGTCCCCTGGAAAGCACTGTGGACCTAAGAAGGGGGTGAAGGTGATGACCCCAAAAGATGAGGAGAGGACCCCAAAAGATATGGAGATGATGACCCCGGAGGAGGTCCCATGGAGTCCTAGAAGGGAGGAGTTCCACCAATAACGATTTCCTGTGTGATTTTCTTTACCACAAATTATTATTTACAAAGTCTATTTCTATTACAGACTATTTTACAATTCCAGTCATAAACTATTTTATTACAGGAGGTAATACAAAGACTATATTTATCACAAATTGATTTTTATCAAAAACTGATTTTTTGATTTATTTGTTCTGGTTTTTGCATTTGACTAAAGCCAATGACACAGTTTTGTTGGATGTATTTTTTATGAAAATGTTAATGCTTTATTTTAAATTACAAAAAAGAAGAAAGAAATGGATCACCAATTTAAAAAAGAGATAAAAAGATAATGGTGATCAAAAGATGAAAAGATAAAAACATATTTTTAACAAAATAAATTTCAAATAAAAGAGACAAGAAAAAATAAATAGAAGAACAAAAAAGGTCACCAATTTAAAAGAGATGAAAAGATGAAGGTGATCAAAAGATACAAAAAGTTAAAAATAAAATTATTTTTCCAATTTTTTCTTTAAAGTAGATGTTTTTATTGCTTTAATCAAGACTCATTTATTTTGCTCAGGTCTAATAATGTATATATTTCTCACATATGGGTTTTGTCATTCACATGTTATTTATTTATGACTGATAAGATAAGATTCAGTTGGGTGAAGCACATTTGTTGTAGGACATCTGTGTTTGTTTTTTCTGCAGTGATTTCCGGTTATATCCCAGCAATAAAAAACGGAACGAGTGTATTAGTAACTGTAGGAGCTCAGAATTCTAGCAATGTAACTCCATATTTTAGCTCATCATTGTAGCATGCACATGTGGCTCATCGTTTTAGCATGTACATGTTAGCGTGGATTTGAACTGCGATAGAGGATGACGGGATGACTCATTTCTGAACTCAAGAGTGTGAGTCTCAGACAGAAATAAAGGAACATGCCCATGCACAGAGCACATGATTAAAATTGCACATTGATGCAGGGTTATTTTTCAATGGACTGGTCTGCACTGACCTAATGCTAATACATATGAACATACTAGCCTATTTCAATCCCAGTTAACAAACTGAATCCCTTAACAATATTTTGTGCAAATTGGTCTATCATGAAATAATCTGAAGGCAGATTGGAAACTGCATGATGCTCTTTAAAATGGGAAAAATAAAATGTGCAGGCTGAATATTTGCGCTGGGTAAACTGAAAAATGCAAAGATCCATTCTACTAAAAAAGGGCATTGTGTGAGTGGGAAATTCAAGAAGAGATGTATCTTCTTGCTCTCCAACAATGAAATCATGTGCCGTTTCAGTGGAATGATCTGGTCAACGGGAAAGGTTTTCCTTGCGTGGCAGGAAGAAGTAATAAAACGAGTTTGAGAGGCAGTAGCTGGTCAGAAATCTTCAGGCACTGAGGGACGGTGGAACGGGGAACTGACTGGAGAAAAAAGTTCAGTACTGGAAGGCTGTTTGGTGTTGTAGCAGTTCTTGTCTGAGTGACCGACCCTGAATGAGGCAGGCGAAAAAGAATGATGGGTATTTCCATGCTAAACTGAATCAGAGACATTGTCAACATCCTAGGTGAATATAAGTTAAGTGAGGAGCAGCTGTATTGAATGGGATCAGTTAGTCAAGGAGAAATAGAACAATTCATGCTAAGTGCTGTCTACATTTTTTAAATGTGCATCTAATCCTGCATTTATGCTTTGCAAAGTTAGTTTTATTTTCTTGTTTCCAACTGTATCTCTGTTACCAAGTTCCACGTTATGAAGGACGATTGGTAAGACTGAGCACAGCTAATCATTAAAAATGTTAGCAATGTATTCGCACTGTGAACTATCATGTGGGCTTGAGTGCCACACTGTGTAACTTGCAATTTCCAATTATACGATAAAAACTGTTTTCAAAATATCCTATAGTTGTATTGCATTCATGTTGCATTAAGTGTCTTTTATAAAGTAGCTTTTTAGCTAGAGAGAGAGAGAGAGAGAGAGAGAGAGAGAGTCTGAATGAATGTGCAGTGTTTCAAGTGCATGCCTTACAATTGTTGATACTCAGCCAAAAGGGAATATTATGGCATTGTACATAAGATACCACGAGGAAGCATAAACCATTTACCCAGAGTGTACCAAGTCCAGTCATCGGTTTGTTGTTAGTGACCCTGGTAAAAACAATTATTTGACAATATTCTGAAAATAGTCTCACCATGATAGAAGTACCCAAACTAGTTACCACAAATACCAAGAAGCAATAGGTATAGCCCCAAAAAATATCCGACAGATAAGGAGGACACAGAGTCAGAGTGAAGAACATTACCAGTAAGTAGCTGGGGTATTTCCTTCCTCTTCTTTTTCCTCGTTCTTTTCATATACGTGATAGAAGCTGCAGCCTTGGGAATGCTATAGAGTGCTTTGTGACATAGTAAACATATTGCAATTTTAAAAAGTGACTTTGAAAAACACACACAAACATAAAGAAAACCTTGGTGGTTTTTCAGTGGGCGTGATAAGGAGATGTCCTCCTCCGGCTGACTGGTCAATATATTTCCAGGCAAAAATACAGCAGCAGAGTTCATGGAAAAGGGCATTCATGTGACTCACAACTTCCTAAAGGAGTCCGTGCACTACTGCACATGTATTTATTTTTCCAAATGGCACATGATGGCAGTAGTTGCACATTTGAGGATAAACCTTACTACATGGCAACCGGGGCAGTAATACGATGGCATCATTGTGACATTTCAGTCTGCACTTGGCATAGGTGAGCCAAGAACTAGTGACATTTCCAATGCTTGATTTGCATGCTCTTGGCCCTTTAAATTGGAAAAACATGGGTTCATGATCTTGGCCCGTATGTATTACTTGAACCTGATTGACACACTACAATATCCAGATTTTATTTTATGACCAAAAATGTCAAGTTGATTAGAGTTGATGAACATGCCACTATAAAGTGCAAGAAAAGAAATGAAGACACTCGCGAAGAGGGGAAGTAAACAAGAACAGTGTTTTATTGTTTGGTTTCTGCCAACACACTTACATTTCTTTCTTTTGTTTAAAAAAACAAGTACATTTCTCCAAGGGTAGGCGCTGAACAAGCAGAAACGTCCCTGAAAGAACATATAGGTTTGGCATGGTTTGCTGGCCATGTATGGGATCACTTAAAATACATGGCAAAAAATGTGTTATTGATGCTAAACATTAGCTTCTTTTTAGATTATGTATTGGGATGTCACTAATGCTCAAGCAATAATTGCTGACACAATCGTGTGAATTTGTCATGATTGTTTTGTATATTCATCCTCAATCAATCGCTTACGTCTTAACTAGTGCTGCAAAGTGTATATTCCTGGCCAGATTTAAATGTGTATCTTCCTTTGAAAGAAGATGGCATCTCCCTCTCTAAGCTAGGACAGTCCTAAACGAGAAGTAGTCAAGTTCATATTCAGGTTCATTTCATCTTTATTTCGCAAACAAAGCAAAACATACATAATTAAATAAATAAACCAATAAATAAATAAATACTTAATGATGCATTTAAACACCTACTGTGTGATGATTGTTTTAATCTTCATGTTAAACAAATCAATACGGATATAAAATAACTGATTTCCCACATGAAACGAGTAAAAATAAAGAGTAACCAGGAGTAACTATTTTACAATAGGTCAATGATTTATGCTATTGTTGATAGCTCTGAATGGGCTTTCCTTAAATTAATTGGATTGCCAATCACATGTGTAATTTAATGGCCATACCTTATTTATTTACACAGCCAAAATTAACTTAAAACACCTTTGCATGTAGTGAGAACACTAAATAGCACCCCAAAGACACTGATGGCACAAAGTAGGCATTGGCAAACTGGTAAAGAGAGAGTGTGCAATATTGACACAAGGGTGTAAATAACTGCCATGTAATCCAACACGTCTATGAAAGGACATGTTGTGTTTCTGTAAACGTAGTCCAAGACACAATATTAATGTTCATGTGCAGCAAACATGAAGATGGCCAGTCCAGGGGATCCCCGTCCGGAGGTTTGTAGACTCAAAAGAAAGGAGGAAGCAAACAGTGGATTGCAGTCTGGGGTACCCCTAATCAGAGCAAGAGTGGGGTATAAGCAAGCATTCGTCTTCCCAACCCTTTCACCCGAGGGCTTCCCATTAATTTTCGATAGTCCAGGTAGTGACAGATGGACTTTGAATCCCAGTTGGTTTGAAAGAGGAAGAATGCCACTGGCATTCCCCGTGACCAAATTGGGTGTTTCTGCCCTTAATCTCTGCACCCCCCACCCAGGGTATGTATTTCTGGCGATGACGTAACATAGAGTGTCATGTAAAATGCCTGTCTCATGAAAATAGTGTTATTTGGCTTCATGAACAAAACAAATGGGTGTCAAGAAGAGAAACACATCGAAAATGAAGTCCATGTAGAACGACTGGTTTCCCCTGGTTTTTTTTTTTCAAACAGGTTCTAGTTCCCTTTGTGAAAGATAATACTATCCTCATGAAAAACCACAAGCGCTATCAAAATGCTAACCCAATTGTTCTTGATATGTCGACCAATTCGTATATCTTCAAATGTCCGGTTCACTTCAAACCAAATGTAACAAACTAACATTTCAATAGAAATAGAAAAATTTGGCACAGCACATCTTTTTAATACTATACCCACTTGGTCTGTTTGATTTTTCAATTGGGCGGTACGAACCCCCATTGTCAAAGCACAGCGTTGATTCCAAAAAATATGTTTTTCTTTGTTTAATCAATAAGTGGCATCTGTTTCCTAATCAAATCCAAGCTGAATTATCATATCATCTGTTCTCCTAAAAGATGTGTTTCAATTTTACAAGAAAACGGCAGAGCAGGAAAGGCGGTCCACAACTTTCTCGCAATATGGCTTCCTATAGAAGGACAATATGTTCTTGATTTTTGTAATGACAATATATGCCACAGATACATATTTTTAACACAGCTTTTGCTATTACCACTTACTAATCCAAAGTGGGTTACATCATATATACAAACGAGTTGGCACTTACAGAAATAATTACAGATGGTTTCTGGCTGAGGGCAGCCATGGCTTAGGCTGGCCCAGAAACCTGCTGCCTCGATACATTATGCAACATTAACATGAATACATATATTTCCAGCTGGTACATTCTCTTTAGAGGGTTGCTTGTTGCTGAGAGGCAGACGCCGCCACCCCGATTCATGTTCGCGGTTGACATGCTGCGTAGAAGCTGCTAGTCAAGGGAAAGCAAAGGCTGCATATTTTCCTCGTCGCTTTTGTCCGTGCGTTTTAGTACCCCGGGATCCACGACTGACTGGGATCTGAAAAAAGAACAAGAGGACATGTTATTCCGCTGCCATCAGCTCCAATCAGAAATGCACATCTCTCAGTGATGCATGGCGGCCGGCCTCCGTGCTCGTCCTTTTTGCATAGACTTGCATAATAGCCTGGCAGTTAAGGGGTTAAGTCCATTCTAATGGATAGGCTATGGCTGTATTGCACCGGATCTGTGATGCCTGTGTTTGCCAGCGGTCTCTACCTTTTACAGGCGAAGGGTTGGAGAGCCTCATGAAGGTTTTACGCTCATAAAGAGGTAGCTCGTGAAACTGTTGGCCGGTGGTGCAAAGAGCAGCAAAATTGCTAAGACAGCAAAGCGGAAAATTATATGTGTAAAGCTCTGCTCCAATTCGCTATGGCATTTAGCGGTGCGTAGTACTCTGCGACCGCGATGTTTTACCCCTATTAGGTTTCATTCATGATAACACTGAAAAACAAATATATATATATACAATGAAAAAACTTTGTTAAAGGGATGTTATGGTTAAGTTGGACTAATAAAAACCTATGAAATTCAAAGAAAAAACTTTGTTAAACGGACGTTATGGTTCCAAGTAAAACCGAAAAACCCCTGAAATTCGCCAGTTATGATAAGCTAAGCAACCATAACTCGTGCCACCACTGTGCACTGCTAAGACTAACACCCAGGACATCAAAGATGACATCACAAATATCATTGATGTGAACCAAACAATACAGTAAAATGAATTAAAGAATGGTTGGTCGTCTTGTCAAATTTGAAAATGAACCCAGATTTTCTAGATAACTTAAATGAATACGTTTGAAAATAAGGACCACAGGACCAGCACAGAAAGAGCACACAAACCCAATTTATATGTTTCTATGTTTCAATTAAGGAAATATGTTCATATTGTTGCTTTTTTTCTCGCAAAAACAACTGCAAAAGATGCTGAACCAACAATAAATAATGACAATTGTTAGGGAGAATGTTCATTTATGTGCTAATTTTCTCCCACCGTAGAGACCACCAGCTATTATGCTGGACGTAGGACTTTTTAATTTTACCTCCTGAGGGAGTGAGACCTTTTTCTCACTCTCTCATGTGTTTTTCCCTGATTAGGATTTTATGTTGTCACTGTTTTTGGAGTCTGACAAAAACTCAATAGGCATCTGCTTTTGTAAAGTGACACACAGCACCCTCAGTGCAGTGTCATTGAGCTATCCCTTGGATCTCTCTTAAGGTTAAACTACCTTTTCTTGGATGAACTACCACTCCCTAGAATAGTAAGGGGAAATTGATCTTACTTACCTTTTAACTTTGTCGGTCCAGCACACACCATCTTGTGTGGAGTGCTGGGGGAGTTATCTAGTAGCCCCTTATCCTACTTTCTCATGTAACATGTCCTGTTACCCTCACTACTTTAAATTACTTGTGGCAGTGGTTTCCTTGTTACTACCAGTGTGCATTTTTCACCGCAGGCTAAACCCTTAGCTGCAGTACAGCACCCAGGGGTGACCATTTTGTCAAAATGGCCACTGTCTTCTTTTTTTGCCATTTTCTGTTTGTGAAGTCTTTCTTGGCTTTTACTCTATGCATTGAGATGTTTCAGCCCTGAAGCTCGCCCCTGGCTCCAGTCTGTCTGCAAGGACAGGAAGTGAGGGATGATCCCGAAACTCCCCTGTCCTTTGTCTCTAGGTGTGCCTGATTGAAACCATTCCTGATTGGCCAGCAGGATATTTGGGAAGGATAGCCACCCTGCTTTGGGATTGACAGCCTAGGTCTGTGAATGAATGAGAACAAGCTTAAAAGGCAAGGTTCTTGGGACTACCAACAGAATCCACCACTAGTAGAAACATCTGAAGAAGATATCAGGAAGCGAAGCCTGCTTCAAACTTCTGGACCTCGAATTGCCTGGTGAAGCCCTGCTACTCTGCTGACCTCCTCTTTTCCTATTGACCTAGAAGCTACGGATGGAATGACTTCTCCCATTGGGCTGGTGGGAAGAACTAGCCACGTGGCGATCTCCACTTTGGTGCAATCAAGCCTCTCCAGTCTTGCAGAAGCCCAATGCCAGGGGTCGAGTGTCCATACCCAAGTGCAACATCGTCCGGGGAACGAATCTGGCCAAAAGCTCCCAGAGCTTCTTAAGAACACTCCATAACCAGGAAATCCCTCACCAGAGTCCCCTCACCAGAGTCCAGCCCCAAGGAAGCAAGCAAAATCAAACAGAGATATTCGTTCTGCATCAGTGCAGTTAGCGAGGCGCTGAAACCGCGAAGAGCCACTGAATCAAAGAGAGCCCATAGCTTCCGAAGTCCTTCCCGAGAACTGCCGCAGGAGCCCTCCAGATAACCTTCCTATTATCCCCACAATTGAGGCTCAGGAACCAGGGTTTGCTTGGCTTTAGCCAGACCGAATCCAGGTGCACCACTTTCTTCAAACCAGAGGTACTTTTCCTGGGCTTGGGGTACTTACCTTATTACCCTGAGTCGTGTTTTTCTCAATTGAGAAGTGCCCCTGCTTACCAGAGAGGAGGCTGTGGCACTGATGAACCATGAGTAGAGACTAGCGATGGGAAGTCTCTTTTCCGTGCCTGCTGCAGAGAAGAGGAGGAGCAGAGAGGAGGCTTTGGCACTGTTGCACCGTGAGCAGTGAAAGGGGCTGCTGTTCTGCGGTTCCAGTTGTTTTCATCAGCAGTGGCTCAGTGCAGTGCAGAGCAAAGCAGTAGCTTGGTGGCTATCTGTTTACTGCAATTACTGTGGAATGAGAACACTCTTTCAAGGACCAGGTAGCTCTGTATCCTGTGGTGGTGAAGTGGTTAATGGTGGTTCGTGGTGGGCGCAGGAGATGCTAATCACTAAGCCACGTTATTTCCTAGTTATAATTAACAGAGTGCATTCTGTGTTTAACACTCTGTTTATGTCCTCGACTTCAGGCACCATTGTGAGCGGCATTAGAAGGTATGTGTCTTTCATGGGTTGGAAAGCAGCATTACTTTGTGCTTTCAGAGTATTCATACGCTGCCACTGATTACTGGAGGGTGCAGCTACTTGTCAGCCCTTTTCATCTCATCTCATCATGTTATTCCGTGAGCTTGGTGGGCTGGATTGTCATCGCTGCTGGTTTTATTTCTCTACTTACTTTCAAGACACTCAGGGAAATCCATCAACAATTTGTTTGAACGTATAACGGGGCAGCGGCTTACTGTAACTATTAACTGTGACCACCTGTTCTGCCTCGTTGTTTTTGGGATTTGCTTCCCTCCCTTTGTTTACCTGCTCCAGTGGGACACTTTGGTTTTGGAACTTTCCCGCATAATGACTTCTTTAAGTACTTGGAAAATTTATGGAACACTCTTTTCATATACCGATTAGAGGAGCAGGGGGGTGCAAGCGAGGAGAGACAGTCTTATTGTTCAATTTTGTAACTTTGCTTTTTGCCATTACTACTATCCCTTAGCATGGGGAAAAGGAAAGCAGGGGCTGAAGGGAGATTGGGGGCTTCAGGAAAAGGCTCTAAAAAGCCTAAACATGCCAAACCTGCAAAAACGGGTAGAGTCCCCATCAAACCTAAGTCTAACCTTTTGCAGAGGTCACTGGACTCATACCTGGATGTAATGGCTAGCAAAATAGTGAGCTGCATTAATGCGGCTGAAAAAGTTACCGTCCCTCCCACGAAAGGGAGTCCAACACCTGCTAATAGTGGTGAGTTGGGTTGTTTGGCGGGAAGGGGGAAACAAGCAGAAGGCCAAGCTTTAGCTTTCAACAAGGAAGTGCGGACATCAAGGATGGTGAAGGTAAGGAAGGGTGTGCAGGGAGGGGGTAATGGCTAGGGATGAGATAGCCCCTGGGATGGAAGAGAGTATTTGGGTAGGCCCCAGGTGAGTAGCCTTACAGGTGGGTGTTTGACAATTGAACAATGCCCTGATTTTGAGTCCTCTTTTGCCGGGGATGACGATAATCTTTGGCTTGAGGCCTTGCTTGATGCAAAGCTTAAGCCTCTGCAGTTGGTTCTTGAATCATTACAGATATTTAAGGCAGGGTTATGAGTACTTTGCCAATTATGGACGACTCTATTAGAGCACTAAAGGATAAGGTGTTGGATCTGGGTATGGCTGGGACTGGATCAAGGGTGGGGGCTGGGTTGAGCAGGGTGGTGGAGTTGGAGAGGAACGTACCCAAAGTGAGTAGTGGTCGGGCAGGGTAGTGGTCGGGCAGGTAGCCCCTGTGGCCGGAGTGAGGGAGCTCACAAGTAACCAAAAAAGCACATCTACAAACCACACTACTCTGAGGGGGAGCTGGCATGAGCAAAGCTCCAGGTATGGGGTGGGAATCCCTGAGGCCATAATGTCTTCAGGTGTGTTGGATCAAACTACCCTGAATCTGCCGCCTGCAGCAGCACCCTTCATAGGGGTAATTACAGGTTTGCCAGGGCTTTCACATGGTGTCTTTGAGTCAACCATCTCCCTAATGAATAAAGCAACGCACTGGATCAATACTAACCTGATTGGGCCAAAAGTTGATCCATCCATCATACTCATGGCAAGAAGGGTAGGCTGGGTCGGCCCAAGGGCCAAACAATTGGAAGGGTATTGTGTAGTGGTGACTTTTTCAGATCCAACGGTGGTCAGTTATCTGACCGGCTCCAATCTCTCAAGAGGTCTTCAACCAAATGGTAGCAGACTCTATAGTAGTCTTGTTACTCTGGACCTCTTCTACATGGCTGTGGGGACCCAGGTCGCCCAGGGGAATGGTTTCGGTGGACTAGCGGGGGTTAGGGGGGGAATGAAGGGAGGGAGCAGGGACCCTAGTATCCATTTTTTGGTCGTAGCAAGGTTGGGGGCTGGAGGACAATACCAAAAAGGGTTGGGTTGAGTTATATGAGGGGAAAGGAACACACTAGTGGGCCAGAGCTAACCAACCGTTAAGAGGTTCTAACCTCTTATGAAGATCTGGATTGACACACAGGTGTCCTAGCTCGGTCGGTCATCCAAGAGGACAAAGTAGAATGGAAGGAGCAGCAGGGTATAGAGCTCTGTGTGGGTGGCAGGGCTCTCAATATGGTATCCTCATAGTCCCGCTTCTTATCATGGAATATAGCCGGGTCGAGGGGGAAGTTTGATAGAACGGATGTTGTTGGGCTCGTAAAACCCCATGAAGTTATCCTCTTGCAGGAAACGTGGGCATTGGAGACACTGTTGCTGCATGGCTTTTTATCATTTGGGATCACTGCTAAGAAAAATGCAAGAGGAAGATGCTACGGGGCCCTGACAACTCTAATTAAGATCTCTCTTTATTGTAGGGTCAGGGTGTTGGAAACCAATATGGACTTTCTACAGGTTTTCCACTTTTCCCCTGTAAAGGGCGACCCACATTTAATTATACATTTGTATGACAGCCCCCACAAAGCAGAGGCAGACAGGCTATTAAGGGTGAAAGGGTATATTGATGATCTTTTAGCCAACAAAAAGAATAGGAATGAACGGGGGGGGGATTTCAATCTCAAAATGGGTGTTGGATTGCCCAAAGACTTATTAGATCCATTGGATGACCAGTTGTTAAGAAATCCTCAGCCACAAATGAGGGATGCTAGGGGCTGTGCTAAGGGTCTCCAAATGTGTTTATGGCTCATTGAATGCAGGTTTACGGTTAATGGTCGCCTAGCACCAGATATACCAGGGCATCTGACCTTTAATAACCATCTAGACTTGTCCACTATTGATTACTTTTGTGTTTCTCTGGACCTTTGGGATAGGGCTGTGGGCTTTGAAGTACTGCTGAATGTTAATAGCGATCATCATCCTATCCGTCTGACAGTGAATGGGGTGCTGGGGGATGGGGGACCACTAGATCTTTCAGTGTGCCCGGTAAAGGTGCAGGCCCCCTGCACTAAGATAATTAAGTGGGATAATTACAGGGACACCAATTTGCACATATTGACTATATCAGAGAATTTAGCTTTAATTCTTGGTATTCTCAACAACACTTCAACTCCTGGGGTGATGGTAGACCACTTTGTGGAGCTCCTGGGGGCCTTCTCCATTAGCTTCATGGTACTCAGTAAGAGCAATGGGAAGGCTCACAATACAGTGTGGCTTGATTATGCCTATAAAGATGCTAAGAGACCTCTGCTGAAGGCCCTAAAAGCTCTGGTCGCACTAGGAGCGAGATTGCTCATGCTAGTGCTAAATATCGGGGGGAGCTTAAGAGAAGGAAAATGCAGGTTGAAGGAGATGTATGCAAGGGTGCTCTGGACTCTTCCAAACGTAATGATCAGAAGGCTTTCTGGGAATATGTGAAGGGGGTGCCTTGCAGTCCATAATGGAAAGGTCCAGCGGGACCCATGTGGATGAGGCGGCTTGGCTGGAGAATTTTGGGAACCTGTTCAAGGGAGGGACTTTAGTGGACAGCCCTGGTCAGAGTCATTCCTGTTTGAAGTTTAAGTTGGAGGATGTGTCCCGAGCAATTAGCCAGCAAGCCCGTAATCGTGCACCGGGTCTTGATTAATTCCTTCAGACCTGTTTCAGGAGCCCTTGGATTTGTGGGCCCCGCTACTTACTACTTCGTTATCCTCCCTCTTGTAAAAGGCCATTATTTTCCCTATCTTTGCGAAGGGTGACCCAGCGAGCCCGATATTTTACAGACCGATTTCACTCTTGGACACGTCCTTTAAGATCTTTGTGGGTGTTTGCTGGGTTTAATAGAGGCCTGGCTCTCGGAGGAGTCGGTTTTGTCTGATGTGAAGTATGGTTTTCACCCCGGGGTCGGCACCATGGAGCAGAGCCTCAATCTGTATCTGTTGGTTGCCAATTCAGTTTTCAGTAAGGGCGAGGGGGTGTTCTTTGCGTTCATGGACTTGAGCACAGCCTTTGACAAAGTAGATAGGTCAAAATGATGGGCCGTGCTCGGGTCCATGGGTTTCCCGGGGATATCCTGAAGGTTTTGGAGGAAATTCATAGAGATAATGAGTCCTGTGTTCGCAGTGGCCTGGAGGGACACTGCACAGGTTGCTTTAAGGTTGGCTGTGGGGTCCGGAAGGGATGTGTTCTGGCTCCCATCTGCTTTTGCATGTATATTAAAGGGCTTTTAAAGGATCTGATTGATACTAAGGGGGATAATTTGGTTTTGGGGGGCAGGGCTTTTTCTGTGCTGGAATATGCGGATTATAACGTGTTGCTAGCCAGGACCCCTAGAGCATTACAGATTCTTATTAATGTGTATGCATCCTTTATAGGAAATTTGGGGCTCAATGTCAATACTATGAAATCAGTTGTAATGGCCTGTGTAGGCAAAAAGCGGTCAGCGAAAATGCGTCCTATGATTTGTAATGGAGAAACCATCCCAAGGGTGAAGGATTTGATTACCTTGGGATTAGATTCTCTGAATCTCTCACAGGGATGGCTCATGTAAAAAAACAATCAGTCAAATTAACCCAACAAGTAGGGGGCATATCCCGGTTGCTGTCTCGTTGTGAGGGCCAAACCGTTAGATACTGTACGCAAAATCTATTCAGCACAAACGAAACAGTTACTTTGTATGGCGCTCCACTGTGGGACTTTCAAAAAAGCTCATGAGTTACAAGTGAAGTAGAATCTGCTTCAAGGAGGCTACTTGGGCTCCCAATTTCCTCTCCCTGTATCTCTATTCATAGAGAACTGGGTATGGAATTCTGGGAGGACCAGTGGTCATTGGCCCCTATAATTTTCTGGGTCAGAATATGAGCAAATTAATGTGCATCACTCTGCCATTTTATAATTAGGTCTTTAATGTCTAGGGATGGCTGGAGAAGAATCATGTGGCTCGATTATATGGACAAAGCCTTCGTAGAGGGCAACATAAGGGTTCTTTCTCCTCCAGATGCACTCCTGACTAAAGTTCAGTTGAGAAGTTACAAACACATTTTGGGGGAAGTGTTTGCTTTGAAAATAGCCGTTCGGGAACATGTTATTAATTCAGATAAAGAGCATGCAGTGATTAGCCGGGCAAAGGAGATACAGCCCTATCTAATTTGGGGCACTATCAGGAAAGATCGCTGGCTAGGTTTATAGTCAAAATCTCGAAAACAAAATCTCGAAAAAAAAATCTCGAATACAAAAGGGCGAAAAAAAATATCGAATTTTTTTTCAATGTGTTTTTTTCCAAAATGGGGGGGTTCCCCCCCCCAACCCCCCTTTTTTTCATTTTTTTTTTATTTTACCCCTTTTTTTTACTTACCTGACCCCAAAAACATATATAAATAAATAAATAAAAAATTCGATATTTTTTTTTCGGCCTTTTGTATTCGAGATTTTTTTTTTCGATATTTTGTTTTCGATATTTTGACTGACCACCCGCTGGCTAATCACATGACAAGTGCAAGGTTTGATTGCCTTCTCCTGAGGGGAAACACAGCTAAATGGAGTGGTTACTTGCACCTGGGTGGGTGTCCGTTGTGTGGCCATTTAAAAGAGGACCTGGTCCACCTGCTATTGTTTTGCCCTGGTTACAGTGGGATTAAATGATCAACCATATTGCCAGTCCTAAGGGAGGCTAATATCCGATTACATAGGCCGGTTATCCTGTTTCTTCTGAGTGCTGACTCTGTTTTAACTGCATGGGCATTACTTTCTTTTTTTAAAAGAGCCATGCATTTTAGGAATGGGTGGTTAGGTGAATGATCCTATCTGGCTATCTGTACTGCTCTCTTCTTTCCCAAGAATTGGGCTTTTTGAATATTGGATTTTGTCATCAAGAGAGCTGCTGATTTCTTTTTTACCATGTTCTTAGCATTGGCTATCTAGTAAAAACTGATATTTTATGCATTGTAATTTGTTATGTAATTTGCTATGTGGTTTTGGATTTATTTGGATGTGTAAGGGAAGGGATTCTATTGATTGTAATTCATTTTGTGTTATGTATTTTTATGTGTTTGATGGATTTTTAATCCAAATAAACATATTGACTGACTGACTTTTGCTGAGCTGATTTTCAACTCCCCTTGCAAGGGCTTAACAGCATGTGTTTCTTCAGTGATTTTCTTGAACAAACTAACTTTGTGAAAGAATGTATCCAAGAAGTGCATCAGAACTATAGACTTTTTCCAATTGACTTTGGCTGCCCTGGCTCAACTAAAGGCACCCTTCTGAATCTGTTGACTTTGGCATTGCATGTCCCTCATAGGTTGTAATTTGTTGACCACTTTTACTGCTGCGAAAGGCTTATCTAGATTTCAATGGAGCATTCAAACTGTCTTTACTTTATAAGAAAGTATGTTCTAACCTTTCTATTTTCCTTAATCCTTCCTTCCTGAACCCCAGAGTCTAAAAAGTATATTGGTGTTTATGATAAATGCAATACTATCCTTGTTATTGAAGTCACTTCAGGGTGTTGGAGAAATGTATTAGCATAACCAAAGTGTATTCACCAACTTTATTGACTTTGAAAACTGATTCTAAAGTTTGCTGGACTGTTACAAACAATTGCCTTTTTAAAGAATGCTTAACTAAAATGTATGTGTAAATAAATATATATTTATAACTGAATCCTTGAGTGTAAGTATTACTTGGTTACTTGTATTGACTGATTTTATCTGTACAGCTTTAAAGCTCACATTTACCCTTGTGGGATAGGCCTGGCTGCTCACTCACACTACCAACTTGTGTAGTACAGACCTATACCAAAAGGTGGGTTACCTAATACCAAGCAGATAAGTCTTGTGTAGTCTCACACAGAGTGACTGCACCAATTCTTACCTAACACCAATAATAATGAGGCAATGCACAGATGAAGACTTCCTAAAGGAGACATGTGTTTCTCATAAGTATAGGTCTCTCTTTAAGCATCAGAATGAGTTTTTGACATTCTTACGTTGAATTCTGCTATTAGGTTTATGTTTTCAGACTTCAATCCCCAAATCAGATAGATTTGTCAATATAAGTGGACAGGCGTTTTCTGCGCTTCTTTGAATATATGGTTCTAATGTGGAAGGTGATACTGTGCAGGGAGAGCACTGTAGTGTGAACCAACTTTTTACTAGACCCTGCTTATATGGACTGCTAATAGCGACTATAGTCATGGTTAACTGTAATGCCCCTAAGAATGGCATGTTTGGATTCAAAGAATCTTCACAAATCTTTCCCAAAGAAATGTTGGCCTTTCTCAGGATGTTTCTTCAGAAAAGTTTCTGTAGCTTTGTCAAGTGGAAACAAAGTTAGCGGGGGGTCTCAAAACATACATTTCTCACATTCATTAGACACATATTTGCACACTCCTACAGCCTGAACCTCTAAATTGATTTGCGCCAAACCTCCGCAAGGAACTCACACTCAATCTGACAAACGAGCCTTTGAAATTCGGTGCAAGCGGTCACAAGGGGTCTCTTCGAAATCTTCTTGAGAGTGAAAACAAAAAACAATTATCTAATTTCAGTTCACTTGGAACACTCTGTTGTTCTACATGCCATGTTTGGGCTACCTAATTGGCTATCTTGGTCTAGGTCTGTGTAGCAACTTCTGGGTAGGCCCACACTCGGCCCATGGATCAAATGAGGGGCACCAGATTGGGTCAGGAAAGAGAGCCAATTAGCTGGGTTACGAGAAGCAACATTTTTGCAAAGGCAAAACCGAAAGCCCTGCCATGTTCAAAAGAGCCAAGGGGCATGGAAATAGACCATGCCTCTTTTTGCCTAGCCTATTGGGTGTCTCAGTAGTTACCAGGGCCAGACCAAATGCACTGCCAGGTCAAAGTAGCCACTGACATGGCAACAGGCCAGTGTGCTAATCTGATGGCTTTGGGCTTCCTGAGGCTTCAAGGAGCTACCCCGCCCAATGTAGCCGCCGAGCATGGCTGCCAGCAATGACTAGTTTGCACACAAGATAGACCCAAAGTACCCAGAGCATTGTACACACTGGGCCTATGGGCGGTTTAGAAGTTCCTGTGACAGGGAAGAGGGCCTCCCTTACTAAAATTAGCTACTACAAGGCATGACTGCAAGCCATCCTGAATCGACACCCTGCTGCCTTTAGGAGCGAGCCCTCTATGATCGGCGAAAGACTAGTGAAACTAGTAACTAGGCATGGCTGCAAGTCATGCCCATTGGTCTTTTCAGGTGGTTCAGGGGTTCCCAAGCAGGGCTTAAGGACACTCCCCTCTAAAAGTATACTTTGAGCAGACAAAGGTTTCCTTGGACTGCCTTTGGCAGCATAGATGCAGACCATGCCCAATGACGACTGTCATTGTGACAACGCATAGCATTAAACAAAATAAATCAATTAACTGCTGTTTTGTTAATGGCCATTGCTGTTAAGCTTCCCATGAAAAAAAAGTTAACTAAAGGGATGTGGAAATTCAGAAAAAATACTGCTTAAAGCAACAATGTGCTTGCAACTCCTAACACAAAAAAAACATAACTCGGTCACAAGCATGCACTACGTCTCACACCACATAATCCAACACAAACAACATGCACCCAACTTTGCATAGGGCTTGAGCAACGAAAAACAGCTGCAAAAAAAAGAAGTAGCTGAAAATGGTTTGAATCCATTCAATTGTAATATCGAGGCCAAAAACAAAAACAGTTCTAACAACTGTTAACAAGAATGTGAAGACCGGATTTCACACAGGAAGCAAAACACTATATCAAAGTCACAGCAAAGTCACTGAAGCACAGCAGCGACATTTAAGATATACCCCTTGCACCAAAAGTACGATAATCATAAATACCCCATGCTGGTGGCAGGGTAATCCCTAAGAATAAGATATGCCTGAGTTAGGCATAGTGCATGGCAATACTTATGATCATGACCACCACATCCCAATTCATATTGCATGTGTTAGCTCCTGGAGGTCCGCTTTATTGTGGCAGGGAATGGGAATTAGGGTCAGACGGGTAGATACGGCCACACTGCAGGACAGAAACCCAGAGGACCCAGTCTCTCTTTGATTCTATTTGTGAGGGCCATTAATCCCCTCCACCAGAGAAAGCCGCACAGCAGGCAGCTGTCCTGGGCCCAGGTATCAAAGGAGCACACCCTTTCAGGAGGCTTAGCCTCACACCAGGGTGCTACATATCCAAAGGTATTTGTTGCCAGTGGATGGGAAGGGGGCAGAAGTAGGCTAGGCTGGGGTGGTCTGAACACTCGACTCAGCCTCCCACCATCTTGTTTCACACTGTCTCTCTTACACTTTCCTGTCACCTCAGCTTTCAGTGGAGCAAAGCACTTTGGGTGCAAGATCAACGGGGCAACGTTCTGTCCAGCCAGTAGCAGGGATTGGTCCCCGAAAGCAGGCTAGCTTTAGACCAATCACCTGAGGACTGGTACACTTAAAAGAAGGAGTTACACACCCATTCCGCAGAATAACCTCACTTTGGCAAGGACCCGTTAAGGCCGAAGAGGTGTTCTGAACATTCTCACATGGACTACCTCTGGGACAGATGCACTGTCCAAAGCCTTCCACTAGAGGTGAAGAAGGAACTGTCTAAGACAGATGGAAGATCTGTCCCCTAAACACTCCCAAGGAACAGGGGAGTGACCAGTGCTGGGGACAAGGAAGAACCACTCTGCAACGGATCTTCTGTGCCAGAAGAACAGACCGTGAACTGAAGTATTCTGTCTTTGAGTCCTTTGCGAAGGCATCACCGTAACCGGAGGACCAGACCAGCCATAGCTCCCTCTTCTCCCACACCGAACCGGTCGCCTCGTGTTCTCCAACCAGCCAAACATTTGCACTGCATCTAAACCAGTTTAACACTGCATTGTGTTTTAGTGAAGCATGTCACTTGCTAGGCCCGAAGTGACTGCTCAAAGCCAGAACGCGAATCAAATTTTTGGACGGTCACTCAACAACTCTAACCAGGGGTTACAACCACAGCTCAGCCCAGCTAGCCCCAGAATCGCTACCTCATTGATAGCACATCAACACACCCTTGATAACCACATCAGTGACAGTATCCCACCGACTCGAACCACTCGAGCGTCACTCACTGACCAGCCAGCGGCTAAAGCCTGACTCACCCTAGCCTACTGGGCAGCATTGCTGGGACCGCCCCAACCTGCATCACTTGAGCCACCGCCATTCAACTGCACAGAGAACCCACATTCAACCCTGCTTGACGCCTGCTTGCTGCCAGGGCCTCCGCAATCCTATGTTCGCAAACCTGAGCCTGATCAGCTGACATCATTGTTCGATACCACGTCTGATGCGTCAGCCCATCAATAACTGAATCCAGGTACTGTTGACACTGAACTGCCCCCATGGACAACTTGAACCCTGGAGACTGGTTAAGCCACGATCACTCCTGTTTTTAATCCAGTATTCTTTTGATGTTAGCACCTTACCTACCACCCCTGGAATTATACTTTCAGGGTGATACTTTCTCCAGTCTGTTGCATCTTCTCTGTTCTTTACTTTCGGGTGGCTTTTTGTATAGCAATCACTTTTCTATCTATAGTCAGATGGTGTGTATTTTCGACTGATACTGGGCCTCATCACGAGTTGGGCGGTAACAGCGGCGCTATTAGCGCCGGCGCTAATAGCCCTACTGCCAAACCCCCGGCGCTATTAGCGCTGGATCACGGGTTTGGTGGAACGGTTAGTGCCCATTCCCCATTGGGCCATTTGGGAATTCCTCATTCCCAATTGGGCCCAATGGGGGAAAATTTGCGCTATTACCAATGGTGGATTTCTCGCCGGCAGTAATATTGGAAAATCGGCAAATTTACCGTGGATTTCCCCCCACCTCAGAGCTGGGGGGAAATCCACCATGGCTATGTTCTCGCGGACCCTTAAATGCGGCAATAATAGTGTTACCGCCGCATTTAAGGGTTACCGCCAGACTCGTGATGACGCACTGTATTGTTTGGGTTATGACTAGTTCACCGACACACTCCTCTTGAGATTATAGCCTTCCCTTGGCCTATGTTACATCAAAAGGTGAAGGAGGTGTATCTATTGACTGTCCCTGTTTTATCTTAATGATGATTGTGTTGTGTTTTTACCTTAATAATGATTGTGCTGTGTTTGTAGACGTGTGAGAGCTGAGTCGGCAATTTTATCCTTACTCCTCATTGTACTCCTGGGAGGCAGAATCAAATTCGTCACATCAACAGAATTAAATTGTGTGTTTTATTTTTGATAACACCATTTAAAAGCGATCTGCATTTCACAGAAACGCTGGCAAGCCTTTGAGATTTGTTGTGGGTTTTCCTTTCTCTGCCAGGCACTCAATGGTTTTCTTTGCAATATCTACTCTGGGACTGCTTGATTGAACACTCACACACACGTTAGGGCATGCGTATTTAGGATAAAATGAGTGAAGACGCTGCTTAAAAATCTGCTGAACATTTAGGGTTTGGCTTCAACATTCCAGGCTTCCAGACCAATTTCACAGTCCTGATCACAAGAAAATATCTTATGAATGTGAGAACTCATATTGCCCTCATGCTTTATATGCACACAATGGGAGGGGGGAGCTGGTGTTGAGGAACCAGTCTGTATTTATGTTTACTTTGGTGTTGCTGCAGTCACGTGTGCAAGCCTAGTGATTCTGCTTTTGATAGCAGCACATTTAATGTCTCTACTTGAGCAAGGAGCAGGCTTTTCCAGGCCCTCTCAAGAGAAAGGTGGAATGAGCATCTGTAGGTCTGAAAGAGTGGTATCAGGAGCAAAGATCATTGCATGCAGCCTCTTTCCTTTTTGTCAGCTCCTTCTGATGCTCTACTTCAGGTGTCTGCCACCTTTGGATCTCTAGATATTTGGGCTGCAATTCCCTTCAACCCTAGCCAGCAGAGTCACTGGTGATTGATCAAGGAAGTCACAATCCAAAACATCCGGAGAGCCACAGGTCACACATCTCACTCTATTTCATAATTGGGGAGAGACAATGTGGTTGGAATAAGACTGAAAAACCTTCCTAATCTCTTCTTTTCTCCCTTCCACACATTCGTATCCCCACCAATCAGAAAGTACAAGATTTGGAAGTGTGATGGAAAGGCAGGTCTGAAACTATGGGCCTCATTACAAGTCCGGCCGTAACCCTGCCGGTGCTACCGGCGAGTTGCCGACAGACTTG
This sequence comes from Ambystoma mexicanum, assembly GCF_040938575.1. Taxonomy (NCBI): domain Eukaryota; kingdom Metazoa; phylum Chordata; class Amphibia; order Caudata; family Ambystomatidae; genus Ambystoma; species Ambystoma mexicanum. The sequence goes on along the minus strand of NC_090928.1, from coordinate 108,206,000 downwards.
CAAGATTTACCGGCACCTGGCTTGCCGGTAACACCAGGGGATTTCAACCCCAGCGTTCCAGAAAGTCAGGTGCTGGTAAAGTGTAAATCCCCATTCCCATTGAGTCCCACAGGACTCAATGGTAATGGGGCCCACAGACTTTCTGTGTAAGTCTGTGGGCGTGTGCCGTTCCAACTGCCAGGTCTGATCTTGGCGGGCGGGACGGCACCCACCCACAGAGTCATATTGTGCCAGTCCGGTAACAACAGTGCCGGTAGGATTACCAGTACGGTTGTTACCGGACCCGCAAAGTAGTAATGAGGCCCTATGTTTCACCTGCTTGTAGCCCACCCATAATAGTCCACCTTAGCATTATTCCACTAAAAGATGTAGGAAGAGAGGAAGGATTTAGGGGCAGGATGACTGATAGCATTGCATATCTCATCTTCAATTATATCACTAGTTCTATCATTTATTAAATAAAACCATGCTATCTGCATCAGCACTTTCAGGTTTCCCTATTCTTACACTCTTGTACTCAACAGTTCATATTTATTTTTTATTTTTTTTTTTTTATAAAATGTTTTGCTTTGTCTTTCAAACCTTTCATTTTTTTAATTTCCCATTGTTCACTCTTATTGCCTTTGAGAGATGTTTTCTGTTTCCTACCCTATCTGAGCAAGCTCCATGATACTAGTCCAGTATGAAACAACCGCATATATCAATTTCTTTTCCAGCTAGAATTGATGTCCATCGGTCTTCTTGCGAGAGCGGTATGTGGTTTTGGATAAACCATCCTACAGCTAAGTTTCTTTTCTCGCTTAGGGCGGGGCATATCATTATTATGTGGTACAAGGTTTCTATTGTCGCTTCATCTCCGCAGAACCTACAGTATTTTTCTTGGGCAGGTATTTTTTTTCTGGCAGCCATGATTTCTCTTGTATGAAGGATGTTCAATCTCATTCGCATGAAAGTATCTCTGATTTTCGCTGACGGGAAGCATTTGAGGTATTCTGGTAGTTTGTTGATTGGTCTTATGTCTCGTATACACGGGACATCCAAGACGTATGTGGACTTGATCTCATTTGCCTTTATCCAATCGTTTTCTATCAGTCTCTTTTTTGCTCTCTGTGGTCTTTTCATGAGCTTGTCTCCAGATATGCCTTCAGCTTCGTATTTTGCCTCGATAGGTTTCGAGTGGTTGTGCTTTTATCTCGTTTGTTGTTTTTTTGAAGATTTCTAACGGGGGAGCATAGTTTTCACTCGAGATCTTTCTGTACAGATCCATTTGTTTCCAGGTGAAGAGAGATTGCAATGACTGTAACGCTAGTTCTGCACGTAAACGTGGCATTGGAAATGATGTTGGTAAATTTAAGACTTTCCTCCAGAACTGTCCTTCGATCTGTTGCCAAATGTTGTTTTCTATGTTTAGTAGAGCTTCTGAACCATATGTGAGTATTGCCGTCACTTTTTGTTTATAGAAATGTATGACCGGTATCAAAGAAAATGTTCTGTATTTTGCATGTAGCACTTTAGCTTGCCCTGCTAATGCCAGAGCTTTTTCTTTGAGAAGCTGTATCGTGCCAGTCTAAACTGCAGATTGATTCAGCCATATTCCAAGGTACTTGACTTTGATTACTACCTTGATTTTTTCTTTTCCCATTCTGAAGTTGTTCGCTATCCTCTTCTTGCATCTTTGCTTCATCAGTGTCATGATTTTGGTTTTCTTTGCATTTATTTCGAGGTGATTTTTGACCATGTATATCTGTATGTTTTCTAGAGATATCTGTAGACCCCGCTGTGTTTTTGCAAGTACGACGATATCGTCTGCATACAGAATGCATGTCAGTGTTGTGCCATTCAGTTTTGGTGGATTGATCCGGGGTGAATATATGCATTCTTCTAAATCAGCTGTGTAAAAGTGAAAAAGCGTGGCAGCCAAGCAGCATCCCTGTTTCAGTCCTTTGGTTGTTTTTATCAAGTCTGTTAGTGTGCCTTCTTTGGACATTCTTATTCTTATGGAGGTGTTCTGGTACAGTAACATGATCCGCTCCAGGATGTTGCTTGGACAATCCCAATCTCTCAGTTTCTTCCAGAGAAGGTCTCTGTTGACTGAGTCGAATGCAAGTTTGAGGTCTATGAATCCTGCATAGATTTGCGTCTTCAATTGTATCGCTTGACGTTTGAGCAAGTTCAAAATGAAAAGGTTGATGTTCGTTCCTATGTTTTTTATGAATCCCGTTTGCCTTCTGGCAAATTTTTTTTCCTTCGTAGCCCAGTTGTTCAAGCTTCTTAGTAGGATTTTTGCGAAAACTTTCCCTAACGGGTCCAGTAAGGCCAGTGGGCAATAGTTGCTTGGTTCTTCAGTTTTTCCACTTTTATATATAGGGATTATGGTGGCTTGCCGCCACGTTTCTGGTATATTTTTCGTTTTCTCTATAAGGTCAAAGATGCTGTTACATATTAGGCCCCAGGGCTCTGGATTTTGTTTGATGATCATGTTGGTCAGTCCATCTAGCCCTGGTGCTCTTGACGCGTTCAAGCTCTTTATTGCGTCAGTAATATCATCTAGATCCCAAACAAGGTGCCATGAGTGAGGCACTGCGCACTTTTTGATCTCTTTCCGTCGTGTCTTTTCACCATACAGGTCCATGAAATATTTTGTCCAGCTTGCCTCCGGGACATTTGCTATCATGACATCTTGTATCTGTGGCTTTGCATTCAGCAGTGACCATAATTGTCTTGTGTTCTGGTTTCTTGTGGCATAAAGCATGTTCTCCGCATCATCTTGCAGAATCATTGCTTTGTTGTTTTTCATCCAGCTTCTGTGTTGACGCTTGACCCATTTCACTTTTCTTACTAAGTCTCGTGAATTCTCTTTCTTTAGTGCATTTATTGCATGTCTCAGATCTTTCTTCTTTTGAACTACCTTGTGATTGTAGGCATGTTGGTGTCTCTTTGTTGATTTTTGAGTTCTTTTCATTTCTTTCCTGTATGGAAGTAGGAGCCACGCATAGTTCAGTTTTTGCTTGTCCTCCAGGTTTGTTTTGGACATTATGCTTGGTAGCTTTCCCACTTTGTGCTGGCTGATCCTTAATCTGGTCATTCCTTCATTTATCTCCATATCAGGTAGGGTACAGGTGAGTTTCTTATTAGCCATGGTATTCAGAACTCTTTTCAATATATAATGGTCACTATTGGAGTTTTTAAGGTTGATAGCAAACTTTGTCTCTTCGTATGGTCCTTTGGACATATAAATATAGTCTGTTATTGCAGTTTTGTTGCCGATTGTCCAGGTTTCAATCATTCAACTTCCTGTTGTGTCCCAGCAGTCTGATCTGAATAGTTGTCTATTAGCTGTCTCTTTGTTCCATTTTCTCGCCAGTTCCATTTACTCAACAGTTCATATTATCTTCAAGATTTCCAGTTTCCTAATGCAGCAATTCCTGCACCAGTGGCTGCAGAGATAGTCACATACCTAGAGAAGTGTCTATGATGTGGGAAACTGTAGAAGACAGTAATTCACTAAGGATCTGAAATATTGGGCCTGCGGTGTGTGGAATGTTGTAGTCGGTGTACGCGCTGAATGTTGAGCCTTCTTAGCAGGAGATTATAGGACTTGGAAACCGACATCTGTAATACCTATCAACAGTGTGCACTTTCTGGGAGTGTGCAAACAGCTAATGAGTGGTACAAGTATCTGTGCAAGACATATAAATCTGAATATTCTTAGAAGTGTCTGGGGGGAGTATTCATATTAAGAGTGTGTATGCAGGGCACATGGGTGACAGGAAAAAGTCAGGAAGGTATTTATGAAATTCAAGAGTGGGCGAGTAGTATGGGCATACTATGGGTGTGTACACAGTGAGGGTTACTGTTCTCCATCTGTAAAAGGTGTATGCAGACCAGATATTGGTATTCATTCAATATGCAGAATACATCACTTCTAGCGAGATATATATATATATATATATATATATATATATATATATATATATATATATATATATATATATATATATATATATATATATATATATATATATATATATATATATAAAATGGGAACATGGCTACAAAAAAGGTGTCCTGTGATCTATTTAACAAAATTGTGTGTACCGGGAACATGTGCATCCATTTTAATCTTCAGTACAGTATGGTTTTAGAAGTGGTACCTCTGATGTGATGCCATTTGTGATGTCAGAGAAGAAATTGGTAATCCATGCGTGATACTTTCAGTGATAGAATACATGATTTTCTGTGATGTCATCATTAGGGCCATGAGACATGCATTGCTGATGCTAAGGTTACATTCTTACCCTAATTTGAGAATGTATGATCTGTTAAAGTTTCCAGGTACTGACTAATATAAATTCATGACTGAAACATTCTTGCCTTAATGCATCATGTTGCTTCTACATTTACTCGAAACTACGTGATCCGGTTAACACATGAATGCGGTATACAAGTTGCAACCGGGAGCTCAGGAGGCTCAGAAACACTGTGAAGAACCCATGTCTCAAGCGTACCTTTTCATAGATTTTGGAGATAGATCTTTATCCATGTCTTTAGTTGGCATGCTGTAGGAATCAGCATTAAATTCATTGTCATCATCATACTCATGGTCAAGCAGCGTCCGTGCCCATGTGCCCATGTCATAGGGTGGCAGCATTCCTCCAAACTCTGATGGAAGGATCTCTGGGTGAATGAGCTGGTGCAAGCTGTTCAGGTTATTCCCATGCAAAAATATCTGTGCAAAAAAGAACATAAACATTGTCTCAACCATAGGTACATGCATTTACAATTGTACGTCAATTAGTTAAAAAGTTGTCTCACAGAGAACTATCTCCATAATGAATCATGTTTTGTCAAATAATCTCCACTTCCTAAGTGTTTTGGAATAATTATTGTCAATTAGAGATGACATTTTTCAATAACAGCCCAGGTGCACGTTCTATTGACTGTTGTGAGAATAACTATTCTAAAAAAGTAAAAGATTCAGAGATTGAAAAGTACTGTTAGAATGTGAAATACTGTGGAATTTAAAGAACAATATAAACAGTAGGGGCAGTTAAGTCCCCCAACTGCTAGGCCTTGAAGACCCTCGCGTATGGAAACAAGGCACAATCACCATACACCCAGTGATATCACAGACAAAAGGATCGATTTCCAGGTACTAGGGTTTATTGCAAAGCAAATATTCTCAGTCGGTGGGTCTAACGTCTCGCAACATGTGATCACCCAGACTTCGTGAGACGCAAGAGAGCAAACATTCTACAACAGTATCATACATATAAAAAGACAATCATACAATCTCTTTGTGACACATCAAAACCACCTATAATGTATCTTCTTGAGCTAGGGTTCGGTAATTGACAATTATGACAAATATGACACATTATGACACGTTCCTTTCTCAATCTATATTACTTGGTTTAGCAACAGTTACAATTTGCAGTAAGCAGACATGGTTCTTTGTTATGAAGACCACAAACCACTTGTTTAGCGAGCAAACTGTGTTCGTAGGAGAGACACATTCCACAGCATGCTATCTTCTGGTTTCTATTCGTGAACTAGGGGTCAGCCTGATCTAAAGAAGGCCCCGAAAGGGGGGCCGCTAGGAAAGTATAATTCATGCCTTAATGGCCTGTTTCTACAGTTTCAGCGAGACCGGCTGGCACCTGGCTTCGTGATTAAATGCCTCTCTGCTCGCCTTCAAGGACATTTGAGGGAGGAAAACAATGTATTTCTGTCTGCTTGGCATTTCTGTCTGGGCCGGTCTCTCAACATGTAACTTGTGGCCTCGCTTCGTGTAAGAGGAGAATGAAATAAAATACATTTTGCAAAGTGTTTTGAACAGAAAGGCAAAGAAAGCAATTGGTGGATCTAGAGCACCAAATGGACGCTCTATGTTTATGCTGACGATTCTGTATTGGCGATGTAGGGCATGTGATGCGATTGGTTTTTGGCCAACATAATATACCATCTATGCTTTGGTAGTGTAATTTCTGGACTCACAAACCCTCCTTTTGGCCATAAGCCAAGAGCATCATCCACACATCGCATCTTCCTCTGACCATGTATCTACTTCTGTGCTATGCATACTACTGTAACCGTCATCATCAATATTAATCGACATGAATTATTTCATAGTTTCTGTTTCGTGGTTTGCATTCGTATCCACCTTGGAACCTCTTTTTTCTATTACCATGTGTATACATTCATTTGTTATTTCAGAGCAAATGATTGTCAGGCAGTGTATGCAACAACAACATATCATGAAGATTCGAGTAATGTTACTAGGATTGCAATTAGTTTCCATCCCCATGAGCGCAGAAACTCCCAAAACCAGGAACTTATATTCAGCTCCCAACCACCTGTCGGGATACGAAGGTCAGAGCTCAGAATGTGTAATTTCTTTATTGCCTCAAAAATCGTAGGGGAGGAGTCACTTACAAATACGCAGGATGCTGACCCCATGATGTTGCAACCACCTCCACGGTCGGCCAAAATTATATGAAGAGCCATTCTATTCTGAAGTGTCATTAATCTAACTGCCTTCTCTTCTAGTGTCATATTATACAATATGTCGGCCGTTCCATTTATAGTTTTTTCTAAAATTCTGGACAATCTCCGTATATTCCAGGTGTTTATTGCTTGGCCCCAAAATGGTATAAATGATTTTGCTATGTCTTCCACAATTAATCCTGTTCATCCTGCCGGTGCCTGGATCTAGATAATTTCGATATGTCTGACGTTCTGGAAAGGAATACACCTGCGAAAAGGAACCCTAAGTAACATGTCCCTCCCCAATTTCTAGGCAACCAGGGATAAGCTTTTTCTCCACATATAAAATAAACGGGATCACCTACATATATTGGTTCTTTTTCTCTTTCAAGTACTGCAATATTCATGCATCTAATGAATGTCCCTACTGAATAGGAACATTTTTTTCATAGACTAAATGGGACAGTGCGAGGATTGTAATTTATAATATTTGAGGGAGGCACTACGTCCTTGTTCCCTACTGGGTTCATGTGAAACATGATTACAGATGATGTATAAGGCACATACAGTCTATCTACTGGCCTTACCATTGGTTTTATCATTCTTGCTCTGTTAAATATGGAACAACCTACAGGTTCCATTATCACTTTTTCAAACTCATCTATGTTTATTCCATCTAACTGACCTGTATCACTCTTATTCCACTTCCCATAAAATAATGCACTTAGTGATGCATAGCATTATGTATAGAGGGGTAATGGCTGTACATACCAACCCATTCCTTTCCCACCATGCTGGGGTAAATGGGAGCAGACCCAGCAATTTGTTCTGTTCAGGATAGAATGAGTCATATTCATTATCAAAAGCAACGTGTTATTGCCATAACCTTCCCTGTGTCTTTCTTCGAATGGAGGGAGAGTATAAGAGAGTACATGGACTGGACTGTCTGTGGCAGGCGCTTTGGTGGCAGGCAAAAGAGAACTCAATGGATGCACACTCTCTAAATACCATAATACTGGGATCAGTATACTCAGAATGCAAAGTAGTATTATAATCATTAGCATGAATTTTCTACAGCAAATTCTTCTAGACATTTTTATAGTCTCTATATCTACTACGTCATCAGCGTTGGTGCAGGAGGGACCAGAAGCGAGTATGGGCATTGTGTGCATTTCTTTTTCTCCAACAATGTTCATCGTGAATAATTCTTACAGCAGCGCCTGTTAAAACAGTAAAGTGTTCGAAGAGGTCAGCAAAGCGTCTTGGCCAGTTCTCGGCAGCCCAAATTGCTAAAAATGTGGCAAGATTATTGTGCCTCTGCACTGTGTTCCAAAGACTTTAGAGCAGGCATCAATTGTGTTTACACCATATGCGCCCCATTTGTCCCCATCGGGTGATCAACATAGGTCGTTCACTTTTTCAAAGATAGCACTGGGAAGCCGCGTTCCAGAACTCCCAATTTGGTGCAGATTGGTACAGCTCCCACGCTCCACTTCCCTAGGCCTCCGATTCCCAATTCATCCGTGTTGAGAATAGAGGCAAAAACAAAACACGAAGATCAGATCACTTCCGATTTTGAGAACGTAGGTTGTACCTTATCGCTCCAGGTACTGTGTGATCAATTGATCAATGAACAGTGCAGATGCACTTCCACATGCAGGCTCAGTGTCAGCCTGTGATGCAACAAGTGATGAAGGAGGCTTTATGTCAGCCTGTGATGATGCGGGTTCAGCTGGGCAACGTTGGGGCACATTTAGCCCTTTCTCCTTTTTGGCAATCTTTTCAGGCACTTTCTCACCTTTAGGCAGTATTTGTAGCAGACAACTGGCGACGGTGTCTTTCGAATCAAGGGAATCTTTTTCTTTCTTGTCGTCTGGATCAGGAAGCTCTTTCAATGGAAATGGAATTCTCTTCGTGTGAGTGGCATGGATCCATGCCTTACGACCATTCACACAGACTGCAGTCTGCGTTGCCAGGAGAATTTGATACGGGTCCCTCCACCTGGGTGCGAGCGAGGATTTTCTCTCGAAGTTATTCACCAGCACCCACTCTCCTGGCTGCAGACAATGCCCTGGGCCTGTGTATCTGACAGGAAGAGCCTCCTGCACCTGCTGATGAATCAAACAGAGTTTCTGAATTAACACGTTACAATAAGTGATGAGCAAAGGGTATTCTACTTCATTCAAGTGCCTAGGCTGTGGGGCGCACCACACATTTGCAGGTCTCCCCATGACAATTTCATACGGGGAGAGTCCAGTCCTTGCTTGCACAGATGTGCACATGCACAACAAAGCTAAGGGCAGCGCATCAGGCCACCTCAATTGACTCCCTGAATAGATTTTGCTTATTTTGTTTTTTAAGATTCCGTTCTGGTGCTCAACAAGACCGGCACTCATTGGGTGTCTGGCCGAATGGAATCGTTTATCAATCTGAAGGCCTGCACAAATCTGCTATTTCCCGCCGGCAACAAAATGCGGGCCGCTTTCTGACCATATGACCCGTGGCAGGCCAAATCTAGAGACGTGCTCTTTCAGCATCTCTTTTGCTGTGCTCTTTGCCGTGCAGTCCTTAAGCGGGTATGCTTCCACCCATTTACTGAATGCACAGACTACCACCAGGATATACTTAAGGTTCTGACATCTTTCCATTTCTAGGGAATCAACATGGATGACTTCAGAGGGCATAGAGGGGGGGCCAAAACTACCTACTGGAGTAGTTGTTCCTTTTCCAATGTTATGTTGCAAACAAGTCATACAATTCTGGACTAATCTTTCCACAGTTTTTCTAATGTGTGGATTCTGCCATACTGTGGCCAGATGCTGAATAATGTTTTTAGCACATATGTGTGTCGGACTGTGGGCCATGATTACCATCGCGGTTACATAGGCGTTGGGCAGCATCCACTTTCTACTTTCTTTCTCTACCCAGCAACCATCTACGTCTAATTCTGCTGAACCTTCAGCGCATGCTTTTATTTAATCTGCAGTTGCTTCCGCCTGAATCTCTTTGACTGTGGCAATCCCATTTTCTATCATGCAGGGCACTTCTTCTGCCTGTGGTATAAACATTTTTGTATGTGGATCAGTGGCAGTTTGTTTCGCAATTTTGTCTGCAAATGCATTTCCTTTTCCAACGTTACATGTTACTTTCATATGTGCCTCGCATTCCATTATTGCTAGTCACTTTGACACGTCAGTGCAGACAACAATCTTGCTATTAAAGCACCATGTTGAATCTTGGTTCCATGTGATGTTAGGAAACCCCTCTCAGCCCAGAGTCGACCAAAATTGTGTACCATCCCAAATGCGTACTGACTGTCAGTATATATGTTTGCATTCAAATTTTCATAAATTGCACATGCTCTTGTCAATGCTATTATCTCTGCAGCCTGTGCTGAATTATACGGGATCCTTTTGCTCTCTACAATACTCTTCAGTGTCGTGATGGCATATGCAGCAGTTGACGTGCAATTTGCCAATTTAAAACAGGAACCGTCACAAAACAGTTCTCCGTCTGGCTCTTTCTGTGGATTGTCAGTTAGGTCAATGCTTCCTTGTGTTTCTTGTTCAGTAACCATTATACAATCATGGGGTGGTGATTTCTTCTCACCTGTTCTTTCATTGCGAGGGGGCTTTAACTCCGCAGGATTCAAAGCGCAACATCTCAGAATTTGAATATGTGGTGCAAACAGGACAATTTCATATCTCGTCAGTCAAGCTGATGTAAGATGTTGCGTCTGTGTTATATTTAAAAGAACGTCTACTGTGTGGGGCACCATCAAAGTTAAGCGGTGACCCAAAACCATTCCCTCGGTTTGTTTTACTGATGCGGCAGCTGCAGCAACAGCTCGCAAACAGCATGGCAAAGCGCATGCAACAGAATCCAGCGCGGAAGAAAAATAACCGCATGGTCTATTTCTTGTTTCTGAGTCAAAACAGCCAGCGCACAGCCATTATTTTCATGCACAAATAACTTAAATACCTTTTCATAATTTGGTGTGCCCAAAACTGGAGCTGAGCACAACGCAACTTTGAGCAGATCAAATGCATTCTAACATTCCTCGCTCCATGGTAAAGGTAAAGCAACATCCTTCTTTGTCAATGCCACCATAGGTTTCACAATCATAGCAAAATTGGCAATCCACTGCCTGCAATATGAAGCCATGCCTATTATGGCTCTGACTTCCTTGTGTGTCTTTGGAATAGGTATACCAGAGATGCTTTCTATTCTTTCTGGTGTCAGTCTCCTTCCCTCTTTCGAAAGTAGGTAGCCCAAATAGGCCACCTCCTTTCGACAATACTGGAATTTTTTTAATGAAGCTTTATGTCCACGTGCTGCCAAATGTGTCAACAATTTAACAGTACTCACTTTGCAAATGTCTTCTGTGTCGACAGCAATCAATAGGTCATCAATGTACTGCAATAGTACACAACCCTTTGGCTATTCTAACATGTCTAGCTGTTCTTTTAGTGCTCTGCTATAAATACTCGGGCTCTCAGTGTAACCTTGTGGAATTTGTGTGAATGTGAAAGAACGTCCTCCTAGTGTGAAAGCAAATAAATATGTGCTATCTGGATGTACTGGGATGCTAAAAAATGTGTTCTTAAGGTCTACAACACTAAAATGTGAATCAGAGGCTGGAATCATTGTCAAAATGGTAGTGACATATGGGACCAATGGAAATTGGGGATAAACTACTTTATTCAATCTGCGCAAATCAATTATAAAACGATATGGTATTTCATTACCTCCTTTCTTATAAACTGGACTGTTGCAAGTGCTACCAGTAATCTCTTCTATCACGCTTCATTTAATCAAATCAGAAACAATGCATTTCAATGCTTTTTCACCTTCCAACAAAATTTTATACTGGGGGCTTACGTGGCAATGTAACTCCTTCCTTCAAAACAATTCTCACTGGCTCTATTTTCAAACAACCAACATCGTGGTCATTCATCGCCCATATAAGTCGGTACGTTACTTAATTCAGTTGGTAATGGTTTAGACAAATATTGTGATACTGGCATCTTTTGTGGTGATATTGTCAAATACACTCCATCAGGAGAACAATGAATAACCACATTTAATTTTTTCAACAAATTTAAACCCAATAAATTCTTGCTGCAATTTTGTGTCAAAAGGAACGGGCAAGACTCAGTGAATGGACCTAGCGTTGTAGGCAATGTTCCCTGTAAGGTGCGCGCCTGTGCGGCCGCGCACCTTTTGATTGTGAGCCGCGCATAGTGCTTATTTTACCGCGCACTTGCTCTAATCATCATTTTGTGAACAAATTATTTTCTTTTTGTTTTACATTTTTTTAAAATAAAACCTAATTTAAGGCTGGCCACCAAATATAAATATGGCGGGTTTGTGGCCAGCCTAGATGCAGGCCAGGAGGCAGCAGCAACGTTCATGATTACTGGGTGACACAAACTTTGCTGCGGCCTCCTGGGTTGCTACTCGTGCTGGTGACGGGCCTTGGCTCAGGGCTGCACTCTGTGCTTGCGCAGGTAGCCTAGCCACTGCCCTGTCGCACAAATGCACTTGCCCTGCTGCTGGATTTCTCCTTGCCTTGCGCAGTAGTCACTGCCAGTAGCAAGTTCGAGAGACCCCGTGCCTGCATGCAGAAGACACTGGCTGGTGACAGACGCCACACCACCTGCTGGAGCTTGTGTGACCCCCCGTCGGCCATCACCTCACCCCCGTGCAGAGAGCTGGGAGTCTGGAACTGTGAGTGTGCACTGCACTAAGGTAGACAAAAATAGTTTGAAAATTGGAAGGTAGTGGGAGACAGTATGGGCCAAAAGTCTCCAATACACAAAACTGAGGGCCCTCCATTGATGGGCTATCAGTTTTGTGGATTACAGACTTTTGATATTGCCTCGTGTTCGGCAATGGGAAACATGGCAGGTATTTCAGAAATATAACAGCTTCAAAAATGTTATATTTCTGAAATGCCTGCCATGGGAGGCCCTGAGTTTTATGGATTGCAGAGAGGGGAGCGCTCAATGACCCCAATGTGGAAACCTGTGTGTTTTTTTTCTAAGTGCTCTCTGGCTAAATATTAGAAACTTTTGGTTTCTGGGAGACCTGGGCGGTCTGGATCTGCCACAATGCGTGCCATTGGTACACCTATTACTTTGAATGTAATGATACAGTTATCTGGTTATGATCCTTGAAGTGGGTGGCCTCCTCCTCTTGGGGAATGTCCACAGGTGGGGCCAATTGTGTTGTTGGGTTTGACGTCCCTCGGTGTTGGGGTTGGGCAGTATGGGAAGGAGTTGTAGGGGGCACAGTTTTGGGGGATTAACATTGAAATGGTCACGTCTCTGCAGGGGTTGGTACACAGGGGCAGCCCCAACTCTGCAAAGGGGATATGAGAGTGTACAGCTGGAGCCTAGTGATGGTGATGGTGGATGCAGATCGGACAGGGGTTAATGGCATTGTGTAATAATATTAGTTGGTATGTTCGCAGGCTCGACAACAACCCGCAGAAGATGAGAAAGGTATTGAGTTACTGCGAATGTCACAAGGCTAAACTGATACTGTAATAGGAAACCACCTGGTGGGGTTTGCAAATGAGTGTGTGGCAAAGACTTGGGGCAGTAGCACATATTGCACATCGTTTTCTATGTACTCCATTGGGGTCATCATGTGGCCACTAGCCGGACAATCCTGCATATCCCTTCATTTAAATGAAAATGTTTAGTTTGTATTTTTTCTTGTATTAACATGTCATCAGCTTACAATACATGGCAAAATTGGTGGTGCTCTCTGTCCTGTTGTGTGATGACATTTGTTTTCTGTGTTATTTATATAATAGTTTAATTTATTTTCTTAATTGATTGTAAAACAATTTATTTTGTTATGTGCTACCAGGATGCTAGTGCACTGTACCAGTCCCAGAGTCCCCCATAAATCCGATCCCCCAGTTCCTTCATCTTTATATGTTTTGTTCATGTTGAATAACATAGTAAACATAATATACTAAACCCTTACTTGTTAGAGTGTTGCCTATTGCTGGACCTCTGATTTGGTTGCAGTCCTCTTATGATGCTGTACTAGTAGTCTTTTAGTCACCCTTTTCTTGGCAGACTTTGAGACTGTCGGGTTAACTAGTTCAGGACAATCAGCTGAGATTACATGATTACATGATTCAGTGCTTTTTATTTAACTGTCAGAGTCCAATGTCCATTCATACCCCCCTTCTACTAAGTCGTCTTTGTCATTAATCATGTTCATGTACTGTTTATTTCATTAAACCAATAGAAAGCATTTCCTTTATATTCCATACATTTAGTGAACTGAGAATGGAGAAGCTAATGCTGTGCTAATATTAATTTGTGAGGCAGAATCTGTGTTCCACTACACGAACCCCTCTGTTCTTGTACCAACCCATCATAAAACGAAAGATCTTGCTAATGTTTAGAGATGTAAAAGGACACAATTTCAGATGAGCTAAGTCTTGGGAGGAGAATAGAGCACCCAAATGTCCCTTGAAGTAGAGCTTTTTGTGCCGCAAACTCGCATTCCTCGCTTGCACACTGTGGAATCTGATCACTAAGCCTTGCTCACTGGTGGGGTGCTGCGCCGCTGCTGACCACACCCGGTCTGGCAGCGCATCACTCAGTTGCGCACATGACTGAAAAACAGCCCGCACACAACTATTCTTTGGTGCACACAGCCCAAACAAATTAGAGGGAACATTGGTTATAGGTACTGGTTGTGACACTGGATTGATTACTGGGGTACCTGCGAACCCTACTGAAACATTCATTTGCCCTGACAGTGGTATCTCCGGAACCAAGTGATGGTCTAATGAGCACTTCTGCACACATGGGTCCACTAGAAAAGTGTGCTCTCTATTGCCTACTTTCATCTCTACGTAGGGCCCTTTCTGTTCAACGGGAATAGATACTGGTTCCGACCCCTTTCTCAGATGAACAATACATCATCCGATGTGAAGTCACCAGAATAGTATGAATTGGACTGAGTATCAAAAACATTTCCTTTCCCGCACTATTCTGCTGATGTTGGTTTTGGTTCTGGCTCGGGTTATTATTTCCTTGGTTATTCTGATTCTGTGGCATTCTTGTGTTTCTATTTTGTCCTTGCATTCCCGGGCAACCTCTATTCTGTCTTCTTGGGGCATTTCCATTCCTATTCTGTAAATGTGGGCACTGTGCTTGCCAATGGCCTTCTTCCTTACAAAATGCACATTGATTCAGTCCAATTGGACCTTCGTGCATGTTGGAGAAATTCCCTCTTGTTTGTGCATTTCCTCCACCCTTATTATTATTCGCTACCTGTTGCAGTAATACTCTCGTTTTTAGATTCACTCTATCCCTTTCCTCTTTCTCTTTCTGTGTATTTAGTATATTCTCATAGTATTGTGCCATGTGTAATACTTCACTCTGTGATTTTGCTTGCCATGCACTTTCAGACGTCATTATTAAATTTTGAATTTTCGTTAATAACCCTCTTACATATTTGTCAACAAATAGTCTCTTCCCAGGTTGAGTGCTTAAATCTTGGCCACTAAAGTCTGCAAATACTTCTTCAAATCTGTTAAAATAGTCAGTAGCCAATTCATCTTTGCCTTGTATGCATGCCGTTAATTTGTCCCAGATAATTCTCCTTTCGGGTACCAAAATCTTTAATTTCTTTACTATTCACGCTGGTAATGCTAACAGAGCTGGCGATGGCTTCTTGCCAGCCTTTCTGTCCATATCCTCTTTTATCAAATGTTCCCAGTTATCACCCAAAATCTCAGTGTCATCTACATTCCTAATTTGCTTCCATATATCTACTGGGAGAATCACAGGAAATAATAAATCAATATCACTCATTGTAAAAATTGACGATTTCAAATAGGACTCAATCTCTTTATAGAATTCTGCCGGATTCTTTTTCAAATCAGGGATTGTTTGTTTTATATTATCCACCTCTTGTCTCGAAAAAGGGACATTCACCTACTGGGCTGTATAATGGGCTTCTGTTACCTGCGCTGGAGCTCCAACAACGCCAGGTACTTCTACTTTTGGCACAAAAGTGGGAGGGACTTCTCTCATAGGATATATCGAACTGGCCCTTTCCTCGTTCTTTCTCTAGCTAGATCGAGGGGAAGGGCATTCTTTCCAGTTTCAGGTGAAAACACTCTCTTGTATATTGTCATTAGTTCAGAGGGACAACAATATTTTTTCTCAATACATTCATCTTGCAAATACTCAACCATCACCTGCAATACCTTCCTTTGCATCTCTATTGTATACTGATGGAACGTATCATGCACCTCCATTGTAGGAATGCTAGCATCCGTGATCCATCTAATCGCCTCTCGTGTACATATTTTAATTTCTTCACTAACAGGTTTTGATGACGGAAAAAATCGCTGCACGACATATGGTACCACCTCTTGTTTCCCTCTTTTAATTTCTGCAAGCAATTCATCCAGTTCATCTTTAAACTCAAATAGCCTGTCTACGTGCTCTTTTATTTCTGCCGCACTTTCCCTTATACACGAAAAAACATTCAGATCCCGTAACTTATGAGGTGCTATCATATCAGTCAATTTCTTCCATCTATCCATAAGATACTCCCCCATGCATTCTAACAATACCTGTTTTTCACTGAGCTTCTTATAGTCATACATTGCACTCAGCGTGGATCCCTCGTCATTTCCTTCAATATATGTTTCTGCCCATTCTTTAAGTTCTTCTCTCCTCTCCCTGCTAACCGTACTACGGGTTACTCTGGTGCTTCCTCTTTGTGTTGGCCCCACCTCTGTAGAGCTGCCTTCTCCTGCAGCTGCTAATTCCTGCTCTGTCAGTGGTGGAGGAAATGGTATCGTGTGCGCAGGGTGAGATGGTGCAGTTGGAACAACAGGAATGGGTGGTGGCAACTGATGTGGAGCAATGGGTACTGGTGCAATTATGTCAATCTTACTTTTAGGGCGTTCTTGTCTTTTTTCATTCAAAATCTTATTTATCAGTTCATCTGATGCATGTAACTCTTGTTGTGGATATATTTTTTGTATGCCTAATTGGATACTCCTATCCCCTCTTCTAATATCCTCAACCCATTTTAGCACTTCTAGTTCTATCGCTTTTGTTTGATTTATGCCTTTGTGCATGTTTCTCCCTACTTTTTAAATGGAGGTTAGCTTCTTTCCTCCAGTGTCTTATGACGTCAAATGTCATGGGGCGTGCTTTCTTGCGCAGCAGTACTGATTCTAAGTGTTCTATACGGGCCATCTCAAAAGTACCGTCTTTCGGCCACTGCAAATCTACTACATGTGTGGTCTGCCTATGCCAAATTTCATTAAACATTATCGCTCCTATTCCATATTTCACATTCATCTCAAACGCTGGGACCCTATGGGTGGCGCAACCTGGCCAGTTTCCAAAGATTGTCTACCGCAGTGGAAAAATCCCAATCGACAGGAAGACAATTTCCCAGGCATGTTGATCTTATTCCTACCTTACCCTGGGCGTTTGATCTTGCAAGAGCAACACTTAACCAATATCAGGGCTGTTAAGAATCAGGGCATGACTCACCTGATCAATCAGTTTGTCTCTCGAAGCGCAATTCGTCCATATACAGACGCAACCAAGAATCGTTGTGACTGTGTATCTGGCTCAATCTTCCTCGATTTGGGACCCTCGCCTCGATGCTCTCTGACCGCTGCTCGTCGATCAGGGACCGGTTGTGTACAGATCTGCAAAGGAGTCTCTCATCACTTTCACAGGGGCGCCCCGAAGACTTTTTGATCCCTGTTCGATGGCCTCGTACTCGATTCGTTTTCGCCTTCTTCAAATGCAAAGTACACGATGGAGCAAATGGGGGTGGGTCCCTATTCAGGCACCATTTTTTGCTAGGCCCTGAAGACAATCACATATGGAAACAAGGCACAATCACCATACACCCAGTGATATGACAGACACGAGGATCGATTTCCAAGTACTAGGGTTTATTGCAAAGCAAATATTCTCAGTCGGCCGACTGGGTCTAACGTCTCGCAACATCTGATCACCCAGACCTTGTGAGATGCAAGAGAGCA
Source organism: Ambystoma mexicanum (assembly GCF_040938575.1). Lineage (NCBI taxonomy): Eukaryota > Metazoa > Chordata > Amphibia > Caudata > Ambystomatidae > Ambystoma > Ambystoma mexicanum. The sequence goes on along the minus strand of NC_090928.1, from coordinate 108,188,455 downwards.
AACATTCTACAACAGTATCATATATATAAAAAGACAATCATACAATCTCTTTGCGACACATAAAAACCGCCCATAATGTATCTTCTTGAGCTAGGGTTCGGTAATTGACAATTATGACAAATATGACACATTATGACACGTCCTTTCTCAATCTATATTACTTGGTTTAGCAACAGTTGCAATTTGCAGTAATCAGACATGGTTCTTTGTTATGAAGAACACAACACTTGTTTAGCGAGCAAACTGTGTTCATAGGAGAGACACATTCTAAAGCATGCTATCTTCTGTTTTCTATTCGTGAACTAGTGGTCAGCCTGATCTAAAGAGGGTCCCGAAGGGGGACCCGCTAGGAAGGTATAATTCATGCCTTAACGGCCTGTTTCTACAGTTTCAGGGAGACCGGCTGGCACCTGGCTTGGTGATTAAATGCCTCTCTGCTCGCCTTTAAGGACTTATGAGGGAGGAAAACAATGTATTTCTGTCTGCTTTGCATTTCTGTCTGGGCCGGTCTCTCAACATGTAACTTGTGGCCTTGCTTCGTGTAAGAGCAGAATGAAATAAAATACATTTTGCAAAGTGTTTTAAACAGAAAGGCAAAGAAAGCAAATGGCGGATCTAGGGGACAACATGGACACTCTATGGTTATGCTGACGATTCTGTATTGGCGATGTAGGGCATATGATGTGACTGGTTTTCGGCCAACATAATATACCATCTTTGCTTTGGTAGGGTAATTTCTGGACTCACACAACCACCCTCACAAACACACACTAGCAGAAAAAGGGGCATACCATCTATATATCTCACGTGATAAAGAGGGGCTTCTTATGAAACATTTGCTTCCCAGAGGTAGAAATGTTGATTGGGTCAAATAGGCCTACATTCTACTGTGTTCATACTATGACATCAGCTTGTTAGTGCAGACAGTGCACTCAATCTCTTCACACACCCTACTGAGGCAATGAAGTTTAAGAAAACAAAACAGCACCTTAAGCTTTTTTATCCAAGCTCAGAGAGATACTAATGACCTAAGGAAACCAACTAATCACACAAATACAATATTGTCAAGTAATCGCATTCAGAGTTACCTGACTTGGAACAACTATCAGCAAAACAGGTGGTTGATCACGAGAGCAAGGCTGAATAGCATCCCCCTGAAAGCTATTTCAGCTGCATAGTCAGGTCAGGATGGAGTTCCTATTTGCCCATTATCCAAAGCACCATATTCTGCTTCAACAAAGAGCCATATTTGTTTAGCTCCTTTTTATTGTGTGTAATTCTTTTTTCTATGCATGGTTTTATTTGTGATTATTTACTGTGTGTTGTATGATTGTATTTATTACAGTCAAATAAGCATGTTTTTGATTTGATTTAGTACAGACGAGAGCGAGGCAGTGCCAAATATTATTGGCCTAGGCAGACTTTCCCGCCACTAACCTGAGTCACCATAATTGTGGGAGATTCTTCAAGGACGAACCTTGGATAACTTTTTGGAAATGTTTTTCCGCGGTACATCCACATAGCTAACTGCGGGACTTGTTGCTCCAGCGTCCATTCAGTGTTGTGAGATACCAGAAGGTGCCTCACCCACTAGTTCCTGTGGATCTCTCTCTGTGGCCAGGGCACGGCCATTGCCTTTGGTGTGTGTCAAAGATACTGGAGGCCCTCCCGCGTAACTGACAAAGGCGGGGAGGAGAAGCAGCCTCTGTGGTATCGTCCTTGGCTTCAAGAACAAAGAAGCACCAGAAAGATCAACACAGCCGGTGAGTTGGGGAATCCGATTCAAGACCAGTCTGTGTTGATGTCAAGGTTGCAACTGGCAAAATTGTATATCAAGCGCTCGAACAAACATTGTTAAATACGTGTCATGAAAGACGCGAGTAAAGCTAAATGACTGATGAATGTTTGAACTTGAGAAGGAAAGATATGATACCATTGACAGAGTGGTCCAGCACTGTGAGTGTGCTCAATCAAAGGTCTCTGTAAAGTATCCTGCCAAGAAGCAGTAGAAAAAAAAGTAGAAGATTGATCAGAACATTGTACAAATGTCTCTCCCAGTCTCTTTTTATGTTCTTTTTACCCAAAGAACAGTCCCCACACCATTTCTCAAGTCACAAAAAGAATGCCATTAGCATCATGGACAGCCTAACAACATTCAGGGATGCCAATAGCAATCGGGCCCTTGCAGTCCGTTTTACCGGGCTAAAACAGCCACTCCTGCATGGGATTTATTGCTAAAGTCCAACCTACGAAGATGAAAAGAGAGCCTCAAGAAAATGACAGCTGTGGATGATCCTGTCAAATAAGACCGACTCTATAATTTGTAAAAATGACTCACTGAACCTATACTCGAACTCGGGCTATAGAGCAAGGAGCTGCCTTAGACCTCCACAGTGCATATGTCTACATAGTCCCTGCCATTTCGAGAAAATGTGAAGATTTATATCCCCAATGTCCTTACTGACTTATATCTCCAAGGTGCAGAATGGCATTAAAGAACTTCATGGAAGTAGGAGCGGGTTGTTAGACAAGAATTTTCGAGGGAATGTTGGCATTGTTCTTTTCAAATTTGACCAACAGCCCATTACTGTCCATACAGAGGATTGTTTTTTCACTATTTATTTATGTACACGATTTTGTTCTGCAATACACATAACATTCTGTCAATTCTCTTAAAGCGCTTAGGAAGGCAGAAATAAAAATGGCAATATGTGATACATAGGGCCTCATTATAGGTTTGCCGGTCCGGGACCTACGGTACCAGTAAGCATGCCTGTACCGTAGTTCCCGGACCGGCAAACTATGAGTTGTGCTCGCAGGTGCCTTTCTGCCCACCAGGTTGGACCTGGCGGGCAGAAAGGCACCCGCGAGCACAGCATGTCGGAGGCACCGGAAAAAGGTGCTCCCCATTCCCATTCGGTCCCATTAGGCTGAATGGGAATGGGGAGCATCTTTTTTCCGGTGGCCGCAAATGGGCAATTACCGGATCCGGCAGGGCGGTAATGACCCGGTAATTGCCCATTCACGGGCGCCAGAAATTTCAGAAGTTTGGCGGCAGCCTTCCAGTTTGACCAGCAAGGCTACCGCCAAACTTCTAATGAGGCGCATAGTCTGGCAAAATGAAAAACTTCTCCTGATGGGGAGGAGGTCTCCTTTCTAACATTCTTTGTTATTTTGGCTATATCACCCAGGATCAGTGAAAGGCTTGTTTGAAGATCAGTTTTCTGAAATAAGTGATTAGATTTTGCTCACCTTATAGATTTGAGAGTGTCCCAGAGTATTGGACCCAATAGCCCAAGCGATCTGGCTCTCTGTTTATGGTGTTTCTAGGGCCACTATCAGAGCTGATTGGAAAAGCACGCCCTCAACAGCATGGTTGGATTGGAGTTATGAGTTACTTTCTCAAGGTATGTTGGATCTTTCCTTGGAAAGATCTGAGAACAATGCAAAGGAATTTGAAGTTGATTCTGGATTCCTCTGGAAACCAGTGGAGAGCATTGATGGCCGGCGTTATCTAATCCTCCTTCCGCCAGTTAAAACAAAATCTGGCATCTCCATTCTGAATTCTCAGTAGTCTATTTAGGAGATTTGTATAATGCCACTGTAGATTATTTTGTAATTATCCTGGGGCACCATCAAGAGAGCTCGGCTCTTCTCCACTCTATGTTTGGTTTGATGAAGTAACAGTGTTTTGCACAGAATGAACAGTTGAAAACGTATTCTCTATTGGCTACAGCTTTGATCTGAGCAGAAAAAGAAAGATCATTGCAGAAAGTAGCCCCCACATGTTTAGCTTGCTGTGTTGCGGCATGGCGGATTTGCAGAGTAGTGCACTCTTTGAAGGTTGAATCAGCAAAGTCCAGAAGGAGGATCTCAGTTTTTTAACAAGGGGGGTCCTGGGAGTCCCTCTGCCAGACATGAGTCCTGGTTACAAGAGCCTTACCCAGAGTCTTTAGCTCACTATCTTTCACAGAGAAAAAATATCCCAAACATATCAGCCTTTGTCCTGCCCTGGGGCAGTCCAGCACCAAAATGCTAGGCAATTCTCCTCTGAACAAGAGTTCGGGTCTCCCAGGACCCCCCTTGTTATCTGGGGATCTCAGTTTTTGCCATTAAGTCAAACAACTCTTTCTTTCATCCAATAGTAGATGAGCTCGATACAACACGATTTGGAATTATTCAATCGCAGAATATTTTCAAGAAGAAGATTACTGTGTATTGCATGTATACACTTTCTTGGGAATCGAGCGCTGGCCAAAGTTCTATGCCAGTGGGGGCACGTTTAGTGAATAGGATCCCTGAGTTACTCCTTGAAATATCTTGCTTGAGGATGTTACAGCTGAGTTTATATGGAGCTGTTGGTTTCATTGCCAAGGAAGGAAGGAATCCAATCTAAGGGTGCTCCAGCTACACAGCCCATTTTCTGAGCCTTTTAAGGAGACTCCTGTGGTTGGCAGTTTCGTAAGCAGCTGATAGGCCAAGCAGTACCGGAGTCGCTTGTTGATCCTCATGAAGTGTGGTGAGGAAGTATTCTGTGATGTCTGCTATGCTAAGGAAAAAGGCCCAAGTCACACTTGCAAGGATAACAAGTATTTATTTCTACAAAATAAAAGTGCATCAGCAAAGAACTGTGCTGCCGCTGAACGTTCTGAGCTCCGTAGGCCTGTGCAGCACATTATAAGCACAAACGACGTCACTAATGGTGTAACTATATATAGTACAATTCTACAATACGGATTGAAGGAGCCCTATACATGTAGGGCCTGCTCCATATAGGATGCCAGGCGATTTGTCTGTCTTCATCTGTCTGTCTCCGTCCACGTGAGCTCTGCTGGGCTCGTCATCCGTGGTGAAGCTGGACTAACAGTTAATTAGCTACTTGCAATAATAATGTTATTTTATCATTGCAAGAATGCACCTGGCAGATACAGGGATGAGATTGGCGGGGAGAGGCGAGGTCACACTAACTCACATGCTTCACTCGCTCCCAGACAGATCAGCAACTCCCAAGGTCCTCTACCTTAGTTTTAGGCTATCATTTTGATGGCACCATGCACCTCGCTGCACCCATGATAGCCTTGACTTCTAATCATAGTGATCGATTGAGGGGTGTAAACGTTTTATGGTCAGTGCTCTGGGTTTGGCTGGTGCTGTGGCATGCAAGTGTCATAGGAACAAAGCATGGTGAAGCTGTATTTCTTATGTGAGGATTGTTGGGGGCAGGAGGCCTTGCTATTTGTTCTGTGGGATAGTACTGCCAAGTGACACTCTGCTCCCCTCTCATGACCTTACAGGGCACATTTTTCCCAGGCCACGAGGGCCTATAATGGAGGGTTTGTGGATCTTTAAAAGCTGTCCAGGGTGGGGGTGGTGTCCGCGCTCATGCAAGGGATCTAATACTAGCACACATAATGCTGTTCGCTACGCTTGGACCTAAATTCTAAAATGGCTACCGTTCACCAAGATGGTGTTCACACCCACATCTACCATATAGCTTGAGCTGCATGCACTAAGGTGATCGCACATCCTCCTGTATGTGCGCCCCTCTCTGGATGTGCTCTCTTAGCTTTTATTTCCTGTTCGCTATCGCCTAGGGGGGTGGGAAGACCCTCTCTCCTTCCCAACATTTGCACTCAGATGATTTTGTCACCCAGGGTCACATGAAGCACCCTTGGCACAGGTAGGCACACTCTTGCTGGGGATCTTACATTGTGTGCCAATACACTCTGGCGCAACACGCTAAACTGCTTGTGTACTGACGGGCAGATTGCACTTCATCGGGAACACTGCAGGAAACCAGTGAAGACAGCACCGAGTTGGGAAATATCTTTGAAGAGCAAACATTTTGCATCAAAGGAGCAGCAGCATTTTGCAGAAGCTGCATTTTCTGGATTGGGCCTGCAAGCAACTGTACATAAACATATAGTGCAAACCCGTCAAGCCAATGGTATGGGTTAATGATGACAGATCAATTGGCAACAGGAAAGGCAACACATTCTTAATCCTAAAATCAAAAGCTTCTCATTTCACCATAGTTACTACCTTTCAGTCTCACACCAAATACACTAGTGCTGGCTTTTGTTCAACTGACGTTAAAGCAATTCAGGGGTCCTCCAGTGCTCATCATCAAGCAGACGAACGCACATGTCCTCTACACAACAGCAACTACACTTTTTGTGTCGCAGTATGGCAGCTTAATGCCTGAGGTAAATAACAGCAATGGACACATGGATAACTCTTTAGTATTCCTCTTCATCACGTGTATTTTTTAGAATGAGCGGTATATGTATAGCCTACTGTAATTCCTCCCAGGTTGTTGCTTTGAGGGGGTTTGGGCTGCATTCGTTTTTCGGGAAATTCTAGAGGTATCATTAATAGGGGGGCTGGTGGTGATCTTCAATGGCAGCATACTTTGACAAAGGTGCTGTCTTCCCAGAGATGATGATGCCATGTATGCACAAGAATGGCATGGTACTAAACTCCACGAAAACCTCATATGGCTGCTATCTAAGGCATGCCTAGAAAGGGAGTGGTGCTTGAAACGGTCTTTGCTGTTTCCACATCGAATTACTTTGAATTGTGTTAGGTATTTGTGGGTTCTGGCATAAAAAGGGTGTGTGAGGGGTTTGGGGTGTGGGTGGTAGTGAAGGGGAAGGGAGGACCTGCCCCCCTCCAAAAATCGAAGTAAAAATGAGAATTAGTGTACATGAAGTAAATTACAACAAAGTAAATGTTTTCATGGAAAGGAGATAAAACCTTTGAAACATCCAAGCTCATATTGAGCTCTGTTGCTCAGACTAGCTGGCCCTGGGTACTTCTAGTTCAATGACGGGCGTGAACCCTGTTACAGGGGCCAATTTTGTTTTTGTACCCCGTCTAATTTGAGGGTAAGAAGTTGTTGCCAATGTTCTATTAGTATGCTTTAGAGAAGATTGGAGAAAGTTTCTTTTTTTTTTTGGTTTCTACAATCTGCAGGGCTGCAGCTGAACTATGTCACAATTGAAGATTTGTATACCTTTAGGGAAGCTCTATAAGCGTCTGCTTTTCAGAGCTACATTATGGACCTCATTACAAGTATGGCAGTAAGGCAACAGTGGTGCCGGTAGCACTACCGGCACCGTTGCTACTGTGCCGCCATACTACGAGTTCAAAAAATTGATACAGGCACGGCTACCGGAAGCCTCGTAATGAGGCCCTATGTCTATAAAGTCACAAAGTATTGGTATTACTATTATTATTTATTTTGTGTATATTGCGCTAGTTCACCCCAAGCAGTCGTCTCAAAGGGCAAAAACCTTGCCCTAGTAAATTAGCTTAACCCTGCTGGAAGACTTTGACAGGAAAACAGTGTGATATAGAAGAGAACATGCCAAAATGTGTTGTGTCTGTAGAGGTGTGTGTTTTTAAAACACGAAGGAGGTCGTGTGAGAAACAAATAGAAGAAAAGAAATTGAGCTAAAATGAGTTGATACGTAGAAATTGAATGAGTCAGGGTCTCGAGATGAGCTTGGGCAATCATAAGCATGTTGTGGGCAAAGGTTTCCAAAAGGCACAGGCGATTGGGCTGGCCAAAGGCCTGAGGTAACTGAGTCCAACGTGCATACGCAGGGATCCTTGAAGTAAGTAGAGTCGGTTGAAACCGAGATGGCTAGGATTATGAGGTTGGAGGCAGTCAAAGGGTACGGAAATGGCTCAGGCATTGTGGGCATATTGTAGGAGGTCGATGGGTAGAGTATGACGAACATTTCTGTCTTAGAAGGACCATTTAACGAGGTGTGTAAGAAAATATGCCAAACACAATGATTAACGCTCCAAGGTAGAGGAACACTCAACAAGCTTTGAAGCGAAGGTTAAACAGTAAACAGCGTAAGTTATATATTTGTAAATAAGTACAGACGTAGACAGTCTTTTGGACATCAGAGGCAAGTATAATAAACCATTTATTTAAATGAGCACGGTTAATTGCCAACACAGGCATATAACATAACAACTAACTTATTTAGAACTATAAGGGGGAAATTAAAAAGAGAGGATGTGCTGAGAAGTGTTGTACCTGCATCCACAGAAATATCAAAAGGTCAAAAACGACAGCGGAAGAGGGAGGGGTGGATGTCTACAACGCCGCAATGGCTGTCTACCTCTCTACACCTGCGACATTACACACGCCTCTGATGGTGAAAGGTGAGGGTCAATCAATTGCTTTGACTGTTGGGCCAGATTTTCTGTAGGTGAGGGAAAAGAGGGTTGATGGTGTAAGATGGGTTTTCAGCAATTTGATAGTAGCATCCCATGTTTTGGCGGGTGTGGGGAGGTCGATGGGGAAAAGTTGTGTTTCTGGGGTGCATGAATTCCCTACCCTGTTCTGTTTTGTATTGTTGGGCCCAGTTTCATTAGGTTCTTTTCTCAGAAGTAAACTCTCCATAAAAAACGGTTATTTTTTTCCATTGCGTGAAATTACTCTGCAGTAGTGTACATGTGTGCATTAACACATACAATGGTTATTAACGATATGTGCATGTGTGTTTCTTCATGCATTGTCTGACGGAGGATTGCATTCCAACTCCTGGTGTGATGCTTGCAGCGGAGGTGACAGATACTTGGCAAGCTGCCGCTGAATGGCGTATTGCAGCTATACCTATTTAATCCCATGTCGTCGTATAGACTATGAAGCATAGGGACACGCTCTTGGGTCCCAACCTTAACCCGCTCTGGCAGGCATCTATGGCTGCACTTGTATCCTTTCAATGACTTGTCAGTTCGCATTTAGCTCAGCGGAAACCCTCTGCACAATCCAGCTCAAAGTTGTTTCCAGGGTGCCATCATGTGGTGTGTCATCCGATAGGCTTAGAAGACAAGGACATAAGCAGGCTTTACACAGTTTGTGTATGGGTGATGGCCCGCATCACCCATACACAGACTGTCGCATTCAGACTAATAAGTCAATCAAACCCTTGCTTTCTAAGTTATTACAAGTGATTTCATCAGGCCAGTTGGTAACATCTATCCACACAGGGCCTAATTCACAGAAGCGTTTTATAATGGCAAAACCCCATTGGAATCCGCTCTGTGAATCAGGGCCACAGTATCTAATCAGGAAACCTGCTTTGCACAATTTATTATCAGGACTAGGGGCCTGTAATCAGGGCTGCAGTCAACCCAGAAACCTCTTGCTGCTTCGTCTGAAATACAAATGCCAAATTCAATTGTGCTTCCCTACATTGGCTTGCCACGGTGACCTTCGACTTGTTCTCTTTGATGTATATCACTACTACTTCCAGCTCTACTTTTATGACACCGCCGTTAAACTAGAACAACAGTCTCCACCAGATTCTCCCTCTAGCAACATCATGCTGGGTGCACCAAAGCCCTCTGATGCTGCTCCCACAAATTACAGCATCGAGATATGGGTGCAACGGCCATCCTACCGACGCTGACAATTGAAATCGTACTGGGGTGTTATCGTGAGAATTTACCGGGTGTATAACTATGGCAGCTGCAGGAAATTAGGGCAACAGCACTTTACTGCAGCTCCCATGCAGCAAGACTGACCTTATTTTAATGAAGACTAAAATCTATGCTGCAAGACATTTGCCACTGGAGAACCGCAGTCCGCCCACCCAGGAGTCTCCTGGCGATGAGCTTCATTTAGAGTGTGGCGGAGGCTCATATCCACTGGTTTTTCAACAGCGGAATGAAGGCTGTTTATAGTTAGCACTCCACCAGGTTTAAACCAGTTTTCTGCCAGCTTTCCATGCATTGCAATGGGGACCGGCAGATATTCCGCCAGCTTTCCACCGGAGGAAAACCGGTATAAAGTTGGTGAAGTGCTAACTTTAAATAGTAAACTAATACCACAACACAACTTGCGCCAGTGTGGGACTGAAGATCTTTATTGGGTTGTAATTCTTAACCCTCAATATGCATGGCGTCCGTCCTAAATCCGATTTATAATATGTGGTCAATGATATTGTACCTTGTGTAAGGAATCCTCAAAGACCTTCTGTAAACCGTAACATGTAATACAAGATGTGTGTACAAATTAACTATTACATCTCAGATTTGAGCAAATATGAGTAACTAAACACTTTATCATGTCATGATTTAGAGTTAATCTGATTCCGAACTTGTAATTATTCATGGATCATACCATTCTATACCATTTCAAAACAAGAAAATATATGAGACAGTTGACCTTTCACCACATGTTCTTAAAGTGAATATAAAAGAAAAGAAAAGAAAATGTTCTAGAAACGTCATTTTCCAGTTATTTGGTTCCAAATTCCTGGTTACGCAAAGAAACGCCCCCATCTCATGGTCAAAATTCAAACCAAGTTCAGTGGCTCTAAAGTGACAAATAAGTTCTACTTCCATTTGCCTTAATGAGCGTTCCATGTTTCCACCTCTGGCATTCTTAATGATCCTTTTCAACCCAATAAACCTTATTGTGTCTTTATTGTGGAGTTGATGTTGTTGCTGCCTGTGCACAGCTAGTGGTAATCTTGGGTCTTACTTGAAATAGAAGAGATGTGTTCACGGATTCTCGTTCTCAGATTTCTGATCGTACTTCCAATATACCATTTTTTGCACTGGCAAATTAATGCATAAACTTCATATTGGGTTTTACAATTGATTACTTCTCGAATAATCCATTTGGCACCTGTTTCATCCTTATATTCCATGCTGTTTTTGCATGCATAGCGACACATGGTGCAAGTTCCACATTTAAAGAATCCCCTGGTCCTCGGGGTAAGCCAATTCGCATTGCTACGGCTTATTGGTGTTCTCATAAAGGATGGACTCAAAATGCCCTTGAGAGTTTGCGCTTTTTTAAAAACAATTCGCGGTTTTATGTCCAAATGTCTTGATAGATCTTTATCTAATAGAAGTATGTGCCAATGTTTACAAAGAATTCTCTTTATTTTGTAATAGGCTGCACAATATTTAATGATAAATTGCACTTTCGAGATTTGATCTCTCATTTTTATTTGGGTTGTCGCAGTGTTTTCTCGGCTCATGTTCCGGGCTTTGTTAAGCCCTTTTTGGATATGTCCTTGTGGACAGCCTCTCTGGTGAAACCTCTCTTTAAGTAACTTGCATGCACACATCTTTTATTACATGTTAGTGCTTACAGAAGGTCTTTGAGGTTTCCTTACACAAGGTAGAATATCATGGACCACATATTATAAGTCGGATTTAGGACGGACACCATGCATATTGAGGGTTAAGTTTTACAACCCAATAAAGATCTTCAGTCCCACACTGGTGCAAGTTGTGTTGTGGTATTAGTTAACTCTTTGTAAAAGAGGCTGTGTGAGCACTCTGTGACCACACCCAGTGCGACAGTGGGCCACAATAAGAACACATTTTCTATTGACCACATTCAGTTTCTGGCGCACGACAAAACTTATTGAATCAAATCCCACAACGCAAGTATACTAACTTTAAATAGCCTTAATTTTGCAGGCAGATTTGAGTATCCTCCACACTCTAAATGAGACCAATGAGGGAAATTCAGGGGTTTATGGAACCCTCATTTTCAGTTCACAACTTTGAGGCACTTTACACTATCCAGGGCCCTATTGATCACAATCACCATATCATAGATTCTACGTTTGATAGGGTACTGTTTTCCCTCTCTAATTTGCATGGGCGCCGGGTGCAAATATGCAGTAATTAACGCTTACAAAGCTTGAATTCAGAACATTGGCAGCAATCTGACTGTGCTGAGGGTATGCAACTTGTAAACTGCGGGAAAAACAAGGTTTTCAACTGCATGAAGAACTGCTGGAAACATCATTTTGCCGAAATAATTTCTGCATTCTCGGTGTACCAAAAAATGAAGAGGGGCCAGTTGATGATGTAAGGCTATTTGTAGCTGACATACTGGACACAATTCTGGTTGATTCCAGCTGATGTGTTCAGTTGAAGAAGGGTAGCCAAAGAGTACAGAGAGTTCTTGCCACCCTTGATAAAAGCAAAACAAGGTTCATTCTAAACCTTCCAGCCATCACCTCTTTGTTTTTGCTTTGTCACCCCAAGTGGGACGGGTATGCCCAGATGTGGGTGTCAGACCCCCGGGCTGAAGACTCCCAAGATCCTGACCTCCCCTCTTCTACCTCCTCCTCACCTGACAACCAGGAATCAGAAGTAGCCTCTACATACGGTCTACTGGAGAGATAGTCCTTCTTCTTCCTTCTTTCTTTCTTTGTGGACAGTGTCACGCTCCCGAAGAGAAGCCACAATGGCTAGTTGAAAACAACTCTACCAGTGGCCCCTTCCCCGGTAAGGGACTAATGGGGAAAAAGCCGTGAGGCATAAAAAACCCCAGCCGGAGGTGGAACGTGGGCTCCGCAGGCTCAAACGAGATCTGGACCAAGATTGGAAAACTTCTCTGAACTACGGAGCAGGACTGGAAAAAGTGCGGTGAGATGAGTCACACCGAAGGAAGACCGTGAGGAGGAGCTCACAGAGAAACCAGGTAAGTGAGAGGCGGAATAGCAGAGAAAGAGCCGGGAACAGAGCGAAGAGAGAAAAAGGCAGCGGCGGGGCCGCAAGAGAGAGAAAGGCAGCGGCGGAGCCGCAAGAGAGAAAAAGGCAGCAGCATGGCCACAAGGGAGAGAAAGACAGCGTCGGGGCCGCGAGAGAGAGAGCGCCAGGAGAAAAGCCCAAATAGGGAAGGAAAGAGGAAAACTTAGCGCAGCAAACCAAAGAGGCAACAGGCTCAGAAGCGAAACCCAGAACTGAAGCGGTTGCAACGTGCAGCACGCAGGGAGGGCGTGTCCTATAAGCCTCCCCCTATAAGCCTCCCTGAACACAGCGTGAAAACAACTAGACCGCTACAGTACGCACAGAAGATACGTGGCGGTACCCATAATGGTCACCTCGTAACCGAACTCGGGGCAGCAGGTGCCACGAAGTGAGGCGTGTGACAGTATGCCCCCCCCTGTATCGCGAGCCCCCTGGCTTGCCGGGATGAGCTCGGTGGAACCTACGAAGTAGGATTGGTGCACGTATGTATGAGGAAGGTTCCCAAGAATCCTCTGCTTCTGAGTACTCTTTCCAATGTACAAGATACTCTAGGCGACCTCTCCGATACCGAGAATCCCTGATTTGGGATACCTCGTATTCCAAGTCGGTATCAACAAACGGAGGTGTCCTTAGTGGAGTGGTGTGAAGAGGTAATGTAGACGCCGCTTCCCTAAATAAGGAGGAGTGAAATACAGGATGTACACTTTGCAGACAAGGGGGAAGTTTGAGATGGTAGGCTACAGGATTGACCTTAGCCACAATGGTATAGGGACCAATAAAGCGTGGTGACAACTTAGAGGGGCGAGTCCATCGTGGCAGAAATTTAGTGGAGAGCCATACCCTGGTGTCCACTTTCCATTCCGGCATCTGTAAGCGGTGATGGTCAGCTTGGGCCTTGTAAAACCGTAGACTGTCTTTGAGGCTGGCCTTGGCCGTTTGATGAGCTTCCTGGATTCTGGATATTGAATCTTCTACTGCAGGTATATTGGAATGCCTGGTCCAGTCTGGTAGGAAAGTGCGGGGATAGAGTCCATAGGTACAGAAAAATGGGGAGAGGCCCATGGCGGAGTCACAAGAGTTGTTGTAGGTGAACTCTGCTGTGGGAAGTAAAGCAACCCAATCATCTTGTTCTCGATTGACGTAACAGCGAAGGTATTGTTCCAGAGTACCATTCAGTGTCTCTGTCTGCTCATTGGTTTGTGGGTGGAATCCGGAGGATAATGCACTCTCAATACCCAACTCTTGGCACAGGGCAGACCAACATTTTGAAATAAATTCACTTCCTCTGTCCGAAACAATCTTTTCTGGAAGCCCATGTAACCAGAAAATGTCTCTGACAAAAACTACCGCCATTTGTCTGGAATTCCGGTTAGTCGGGAGAAATGAGCTAGTTTGCTCAACGTGTCGACAGTGACCATGATACAAGTACAGTTCTGGGACTTGGGCAAATCAACTATAAAGTCTGTGGAGATATGGCTCCAAGGGTGATCCGGAACTGGGCTCTGTTCCAATAGGCCCAAGGGTGTAGTAGTGCTATTCATACTCTGATTACACACCCTGCATCATTTAATTTATCGAATGACATCAGCTCTTATTTCAGGCCAATAAAAAGTACGACAAATGAGATCCATCGTACCAGCTTGACCTCGATGTCCCGCAATCTTATGGTCATGACACCAAGACAAAACCCGACGGTGTAGGGACTCCGTGGTTAGGTATAACCGATGCCCTTTAAACCACAGACCCTCTCTCTCAACAATACCTTCCCTGGAAGAAGTGGGAGACATGGATACAGTGGCTTCTTTGACCTGTTGTAGGAAAGTGGAGATTTGATTTATCACTCTGGTCCCTGGAAAAAGCTTCTCCAAGGGAGGACTATAGGGACCTGAGTGGTCTCTTTTGCGGGACAAAGCATCTGCTAGAGTGTTTAGGCTCCAAGGAATGAAGGTGATACGAAAATCATATTGAGCGAAAAAATGAGCCCAGCGGGCCTGCCTGGAGTTTACGCAGTCCATGTTTTGGACAACCTGTAAGTTCTTATGGTCAGTTCTAATGGTAAAAGGATGCAAGCTTCCATGCAGCAAGTGCTGCCACTCTTCACAGGCCAACTTCATTGCCAAGAGTTCCCTTTCTATTACCGAGGAGTTCCGTTGGCTCTCTGTGAGTGTTCTTGAAAGGTAGGATATGGGATGTTCCTCTAAGTCTTGTTCTTGCAACAGGACGGCCCCAATGGCGGCAGCAGAAGCATCGGTCTCCAGGACAAGGGTGACGAAGTATGGGAGCACTACAAAACAACCCCTTGAGGTGGTTAAAGCTCTCTTCGGCCCGAGAGTCCCATGCAAAAGTAACTGAAGACTTCTTAAGCAGCCTGGTGATTGGCAGGACTGTCTCAGAAAAATTTGGAATAAAGCGCCGGTAGAAGTTGGCTACCCCCAGGAATCTTTGAACTTCCTTGACAGATATGAATGACGGCCAGTGGAGAATGTCTTCTGTCTTTTTCCTATCCATCTGTACCCCTTGTGCTGACAATATATAGCCCAGGTAGCGGACCTGGTCTGCTTCAAAAATGCACTTCTCCTTCTTGGCGAGGAGTCGATTTGTCTTCAACCGGTGTAGGACTTCCGTGAGGTGAATCTTATGTTCTGCTGCGTCTCGAGAAAACACTAATATGTCATCCAAATAGATGATAACTGACACATACATTAGATCCGAGAACACTCTGTCCATGAATCTTTGAAAAACATCCGGGGCATTGACTAAGCCGAAGGGCATCACATGATATTCAAATAGGCCAAATGGAGTGGGAAATGCTGTTTTCCATTCATCGGCGGAACGGATTCTCAATAGATGATAGGCGCTGCAAAGATCTAACTTCATGAAGATCTTGGCACCCTGAAAGGCCTAGATAATGTCGGATATGAGAGGCATGGGATAACGATCCCGTATCGTCACCTTATTCAACTCTCTGTAGTCTATGCAAGGTCTGAGTTCCTTGGAGTCTCTCTTCAGAATGAAGAAAAGTGGAGCCCCGGCGGGAGATTTGGAAGGTCTAATGAGGCCGTTTTGTAGATTCTCGTCCAGATATGAGCGAAGAGCCTTCTTCTCCAGTTGGGATAAGGCAAACATGCGACCAAAGGGCACTAGGGCATTTGGCGTTAAGTTGATGGAGCAATCCTCAGGACAATGGGGCGGTAATTCCATTGGCTTTGTATCGGCAAAGACTGTTTCAAATTCCGCTAGCCCGATGGGAAGTGAATGGACCCCAATGGTATCTGTCGGAGGAGGAGTATGAGTACTTGCTTCCAGATAAAGGAGATTACACAAACAATTTGTCTTGCAGTAAAGAGACTCAAAACTCAGACTGTTAGTTGACCAGTCGATTACCGGGTTATGTCTTCGCAGCCAGGTGATGCCGAGAATCACGGGAAAATGTGCCGCTCTGTTAATGTCAAACTGAATTTCCTCAGAATGTTGGTGTATCAGAAGTCGAAGACGTTCGGTGGTTTGAGTAATGGGCCCAGAGCTGAGCGGGCTACCGTCCACTCCTTCCACCTTATGATCTTCCTTTCTATCCACTCTCTGTAACCCCACCTTGTTTGCACAAATGGTATCGATTAAATTTCCAGCAGCACCACAATTTAGAAGGGCCAATGCTTCCACTTGACGCTGATCCACACAAAGCGTGACCTTGAGTATCATGAGTCTTGAGTCTTCTGCCTGGTTAGTTGGGGCCACAGACGGCAAAACATAGGGACTAGATGAAACCCCTCGGTGTCCCGTCCCTCCTGGGACAGAGGGTGTTTGTTTCCCGATTTCCGAGAAGGAATCTCAGGGCAATTCCGGATTTGATGCTGATCAGAGCCACAATAGGCACATAGTCCTTTCTCCCTTCTTCTCTTCCTCTCTTCGGGGGTAAGTGAAGGTCTGGTGGTTCCAATCTGCATTGGCTCATCAGTACGTGTATTGACGGATGAGGGAGGAGGCGGAAGGTCAGGAGCAAAGGCAGAGGAGCGATGGCAACGTCTTTCCTGCTTTCTCTCCTGTAGTCTGTACTCTATCTGTAGGGATGAGGCCTGTAAGTCTGACAATGTAGCAGGCCTCGGGGACCTTGCCAACTCATCCTTTATGTCTTCTCGAAGACCCCGTCTAAAGATGACGAATTGGGATTGCTCCGACCACCCCGTCTATGTTGCCAGTCTTTTGAAATTCGAGATGTAAGAGAGAACATCTGCTTGTCCTTGGTGTATATCGAGGAGGTCTTCACAAGCAGTGTACGATATTTCATCTCTTTCAAAATTCTGTTTGATTAAAGTTAGAAATGCATTATAGTCCTGAAGTACAGGATCGCCTCTGGTGACTAAAGGGGTAGCCCAGGCTAATGCATTCCCTGACATGTTTGAGATGACAAACCCAACTCGGGAATTGCCTGTAGTGAACATATTAGGACGGAAAGTAAAGTACACGTTACAAGAATCCAAAAATTCCTTTAACTGTTTAGGAGTTCCATCAAATTTGCCAGTAGGAAGTGACATGGGAGGCAAGTCGACCTGTCTGGGTTCTCTGACTGTAACCAGCTGCTTCAAAACTGAGTTTTCGGCCTTTAAGTCTTGCACCTCCAATGAGAGGTTACGGACCTCGGCAGAGAGGTTTTGTACTGCAGCCACCATCTCTTGGAGTTGTTCTGCAGTAGCCATCTTTTCTTCTTGGCGTTGCAAACTGTCAGACCCCCGGGCTGAAGACTCCCAAGATCCTGACCTCCCCTCTTCTATCTCCTCCTCACCTGACAACCAGGAATCAGAAGTAGCCTCTACATACGGTCTCCTGGAGAGATAGTCCTTCTTCTTCCTTCTTTCTTTCTTTGTGGACAGTGTCACGCTCCCGAAGAGAAGCCACAATGGCTAGTTGAAAACAACTCTACCAGTGGCCCCTTCCCCGGTAAGGGACTAATGGGGAAAAAGCCGTGAGGCATAAAAAAACCCAGCCGGAGGTGGAACGTGGGCTCCGCAGGCTCGAACGAGATCCGGACCAAGATTGGAAAACTTCTCTGAAATACGGAGCAGGACTGGAAAAAGAGCGTTGAGACGAGGCACACCGAAGGAAGACCGCAAGGAGGAGCTCACAGAGAAACCAGGTAAGTGAGAGGTGGAATAGCAGAGAAAGAGACCCGGGAACAGAACGAAGAGAGAAAAAGGCAGCAGCTGGGCCGCAAGAGAGAGAAAGGCAGCGGCGGGGCCGCAAGAGAGAAAACGGCAGCAGCATGGCCGCAAGGGAGAGCAAGACAGCGGCGGGGCCGCGAGAGATAGAGCGCCAGGAAAAAAAGCCCAAAAAGGGAAGGAAAGAGAAAAACTTACCGCAGCAAACCAAAGAGGCAACAGGCTCAGAAGCGAAACCTGGAACTGAAGCGGTTGCAACACGCAGCGCGCAGGTAGGGCGTGGCCTATAAGCCTCCCTGAACACAGCGTGAAAACATCTAGACCGCTACAGTACGCACAGAAGATACATGGTGTCACCCATAATGGTCGCCTCGTAACCGAACTAGGGGCAGCAGGTGCCACAAAGTGAGGCGTGTGACAGTGGGTCTCGTGCCTGCTGGACCTAGAGACCCAAACTACTCCTCAATGATGAGGCCCAACAAGGCTGAAACATGTCTGGGGATGCTTGTGGTCTTGTGAAGAAGGGATGTGACCTAGTAGTTTGGGCTGGACTGCCCCTTTTGGGGTGGGACCAAGCCTGATTTGCATATGGTCTTTCCCCTTCTGTAATGGCTTGGCAGGCGAAGAACAATGGTCTGGAGGGTTGCCCAGTGCAAAGGTTAAGATTCATTCTAAAGCTTCCATCCATCATCTCTTTGTTTTCACTCTTGATAAAAGTCTATAGCAAACCAGAGCAGACTTGCTCAATTGATTGATGTTTTAGACTAGAGAAATCATCGCCTAAGACTCGCAGAGAAAGAGATCGATACTGCTCAGGAGATTTTTTCGTCTTCCAGATGAGAGCCGTTGCCAGCTCATAGAAGATGGAAACACATCAAGGTTGTTCTTAAATTACAAGCTCTGGGGAAGAGGCTCCATAACTGAAATGACAGAGATGACTTCTGGTCTGGGTAATTTCCTAAAGCAACCTGTAAAGGTATCAACATTGTTTTCTTTTTTGTTTGGGGGGGCATCTGACAAGCCTCTTGAGTTTACATGTTTTTATTCAACTTCTCCATATGCTGTTCTTATTTCTATGTGTAGTGAAATGAGTGCCATTGTGTGGTGTTGGTATCTTTCTGACTTGTGGTTTTGGAGTTTATTCTTCGAGGAGAGATGCTCATCTTTTTCAAGTACACATTTTTTTCTCCTTCACTTCTCTGCTTTGTTCGGTGTCTGACAACGTCTTTAACTTTGGGATGGGGGTTCAGCTAAGGGGGACCATAGGAGAGTATCCAGAATACTGAGTCTTATGAAAATATATAAAGCCTCTCCCCTATTTCAGAATCTGCTTATGTTTTGTCATGTCTGTTAAAGCTATGAGAGGGGCCTTTGCCCCCAGCATGGCAATTCTATGCATGGCTAACCTTGAGGAACAGCACATTCCTACATGCACTAATCAATTTCTGCACCACATTAAGTTGTGGAAGCGTTATATTGATGACATTATTTCATTTCCACACATGGGTCAATGGCATTAATCCACACATACAATTTACAATGACATCTGATTTTCACCATATAGACCTTTTAGATTGTTGGGTCTTTCATGTTGATAATAAACTATCAATGGCATTGTTTTCTAAGCCGACCGATCCTAATACTTTGTTACACTGCTCTAACTTTCACCCCAAGGGCTTTATGAAACAATTTACCACTAGGCCAATACAATTGAATCAGACCCTCCCGAGTGGGCACCTTCCCATTGAACAGGTTATTTGTCCGTGTTTGTTCTTCATAGAGGGCTCCCAGACCTTTTTGCGCAGGTGGAATTTTACACATGTACATTATTATGTACAAATGTAAATCTAGCTTGTGGACTAGACCTAAGACTTTGCAACAGAGGCTTCCCCAGGAAGCTCATTAAAACCAGCCATAAAAGAGCTATATGCATGAACCGTGACCTTCTTCTTTTCTCACAGGAAAAAGATGATACCCCTCCAAAAATGGACTGTGTCACAACATATAACAACCACACCAATAAAATCAGACAAATAATCTAGAAGTATTGGTTTGATTTGAACTTCACTTTATCTGTGCAGGACCAACATACGTGGCCCCAATGTATGTGATAATTTGATATGCTCTCATTTCCAGGACAAAAGAACTAACAGTCATCATAGTTCCATTACCAATCTACTTCCCTTAGAGAGACATTGTCCATGTGGCACATGTGTGGTTTGTTCATCTACGGCTCACATGAAAGCATTCCTGATTGGAGCTTTTGAATGGGGACTATGCAAATTCACAAATTGTAGAACAAAACAAACGATTTACTGTGTAGAATGTCCTTGCCAGCTCAGATATATAGGTCAATCATTACAACCTGTCAAAACCAGGATCTTGGAACATAAATCCTGCATTTGATGCAATAAGAGGAATGGCCCACTGGTACAACACTTCATATAAATTGGCCATTAACCTGATGACTTTAAATGGTAAAATATTGGAACTATATCAAAATATGTGCCTTCTCATTTAATTAGCATTGTACTTAACAGACGGGAAAAATATTGGATTTTTCATCTTAACACGATTAAATGATTGTATAGTTTGTCCTCACTCATTACTTAGGGACCTCAGCTATCATCTGAATATTTATGTAAAAGAGCAACATTTAGATTATGAAATTCACTCTGATGTTAAATGAAGAACAGCATGCTCTTAGTACGCTCCAATACATTTTTGAGTTTCATACTATGTAACATCTGTGTTCAGTAGTCCTTCTTTAACAATTAATTTTCTACTAACAAATTAGACACGTACCTCACTGTATTGAAAGTCACATTTAAATCATCAACATTTTCAGATTGAACATCCTCGTGTCATTGGTAAATTTATAGAATTTAGGATTTCACATAAATTGTAGTGTAGCTTTCCCCATTCCAATATGGTACTATACCTCAGCGATTCGTTTTAGCTGTTTTGTCTCAATATGGTGGCCATTGGTGCCATCATACGTCATGCTACATTATGCGTAGTACAAACAAGCTTTGATGAAAACACTGGTAACTGTGCTTACATTTGCAAATTTGGAACATGTTGTCTGTTAAAGGAAGTGTCTTCAATAGTTTTTTAAAGGTAGGCAAACTACTTTTCTCAATGACATTTTTAGTTCTCCTGACGTAGTTCTGATCATCCCATTGAAACTATGCTCTGTGTTCTCAACAGCTTCTAAACCAAGATGACATACAACAAGGCTACAATTACCAAGTAGCAATCACCAAGTAAAACCGCGGCAGCAGCTCACCATTCCAAGTAATTTAGGTGAGCCCGGTTTTTACCTTTTAACCTATTGCTTAACTCTGATTCTAAACTATGAGCCAGTGCCATATTCAGTAAATAACTAACTATGGATTCTTTAGGAAATAAACCAGCAGCAATTCATACCAACCCTACAACTGTTTTCCATTTCAAGTACCAACAGGTATTTACCTTTTTCTGTACTATTCTTTTATAGATTAAATCATTGAACATGGGACCCCTAGTAATTCTTTATTGAAACGCAAGTGCAGAGCTGCAGAACTGAAGTGGAAGACCTCAGGTACACCCTCTAACAAACTGGCCAGTCAACTGCTCCAAAGGCAATGCCGACTCTCCATCCGCTCCAGGAAAAGGGCCCACATCCAGGCCTGCATCTCTGGTGTATCCAACAATACCGCTGAACTCTTTAAAATCTGCAAGGAACTAACCAACCCTTCCGCAGTCTCCACCTCACCTCTTTCCTCCCAGACCTTCTGCAATGCACTGGCCACACACTTCACTGCAAAAACTCAGGACATCCTGAGCACCCTCGCTTTACCCCTCCCCTGACATCAGCCTCCTGCCACCTATGGTGTCCCATGCCCCCTCTGCCTTTCTCCCCTCCTTCTCTCCTATCACCCCTGATGTGGTCACTAGAGTCGTCCACTCTATGAAGGTCTTCTCCAAACAGGTCTCCCCCAGTTCTTCCAGAATTATCAAGGACAATATTGTCTCTCTTGCCCCTGCACTCGCTGATTTCTGCAATCACTCTTTAGCAACTAGGTCTTTCCCCTCTTTCCTCAATCACTCTCTTGTGCTCCCCCTCCTGAAAAAACCTTCTGCAGACCTGTCCTGTCTGACTAACTACTGCCCCATCTCTATCACCCCCTTCCTTGGGAAACTCTTTGATAAGCTGGTCTTCCCCCAATGGAACCAGCATACTGAGCTTGTTGATTGCCTTCATGACCATCAGTCTCTATTCCGAGCATCCCGAGGCACAGAAACTGCTCTTATGAACACCTGTAAAGAACTGCTCACATTTCTTGATTCTAACTCTGCTGCTGTTCTCATTCTTCTTGATCTCGTCTCTACATGCAACACGATCAACCACTCCATCCTCATAAAACGGCTCCGCAATACCCTAGGTATCTCAGAGCGGTCACTGGACTGGCTGACCTCCTTCCTCAATGACCGTCCCTCCCAGGTTATCCTAGGCACTTTCTCCTCTCCCACCTCTATCTCCACCTATGGCATCCCCCTGGGCTCCAACCTTTCTCTGTGGCTCTTTAACATCTATTGTACCCCGCTTTCACACCTAATTTCCACCTACCCCCTTACCTCCGCTGCTATGCAGATGACACACAACTATTCTACAAACTTCCCTCTGATCCTCTCCTTATCTCATCCACCGTTCCTGACTGCCTATCTGCCATCCATTCCTGGTGTGCCTCCAATGATCTCTGCCTCAATGCCAGCAAGACTGAGATCCTCCCCATTGGGACTCCTGATCCCTCTTTCTTCCCATCACTCTGCAACCCTATATGAGGTCTTCCTCTTCTCCTTCATCTGGAGCCACCTTTGACTCCTCTTTTTCATTTCTCCCTCACATCCGGGGCCTTGCCAAGAAGGCCCACTTTCAATTCCACTTCCTCAAAGGAATCCTTCCTTTCCCCATTTTCCCTAGAGGCTCAATGTCTCTAGATCTATGGTACTGTCTAGGCTGGACTACTGCAATAGACTCTTCCTTAATCTACTTTCCTTCTCTCTGCGTCCCCTCCAGCTAATCCAGAATAGGGCTGTGAGACATATCCTTGGCCTCAAGCCCATAGACCTCATCCCCCCAGCCATAAAAACTCTCCACTGGCTCCCGGTTGCTGCAAGGATAAAATACAAATCCCTCTGCATCATCCATAACGGTGTCTGGGGCTGGGGACAACGCTATCTACAACTGACTCTCAATAAATGTACTCCCTCCAGATCTTTACGTTCCTCTGGCACCACTCTCTGCGTGTCAAGCGATTCGGTAAACAGCGAGCTGGTGGAAAATCTCTTTCCTCCGCTGGCTCCCTCCTATGGAACAGCCTCCGCCTTCTTCTTCGTCTTGAGTCGGATCTCCTCACATTCCAGAAGCTCCTCAAGACTTTCCTTTTCACGTCCTCCTTCCCGCCCTCCCTCCTTTGCTAAACCCCACAGTTGCTGAGATTGGTGACCAGCGCCCTTATGTATCCACCTGGGTCTTGGCCTCCCACCCCCAATTTCCTTCAGCCTCCGCCCACTCCCAGCACTTGCCCTAGGCACCCACTGACCTGTGCTATCATAGGACTGCACTTACTTATTGGCAGTTGACCACTCCCACCAAGTGATCTATGCCAGTCACTGAACAGTTTGCTACTTACTCCCTAGTACTTCCCTCATTGTTACTCCTATCACTTACCCT
This sequence comes from Ambystoma mexicanum, assembly GCF_040938575.1. Classification (NCBI taxonomy): domain Eukaryota; kingdom Metazoa; phylum Chordata; class Amphibia; order Caudata; family Ambystomatidae; genus Ambystoma; species Ambystoma mexicanum. The sequence goes on along the minus strand of NC_090928.1, from coordinate 108,165,055 downwards.
GAATACTCACAAGGCCTAGTGGGACCACCTCTCTCTTTCATTGTTATATTTGCCTTTCATTCCCATGTTCCTTCTCTGTTGCCCTGTGGGCGCTTTGAAACACAAATTACTTGATGTATAAGCACCTTACAAATGCACAATAAATAAATAAATACATATTATGGCTTCAGCTGATTAAGTCACGAGAATTGCGTAGAAATTCAGAAAATGACAATCACTAGAGAGGTCTTGGTGCTGACGAAGGCTATAATAAGATGCTGAAAAGTAGTACACGTTGGCCTGGATTAATCTATGACCTATGTTAATTCATAAACTGCATTAATGCATGGGTTCTTGATTCCTTAATACAAATGCGTCTTTAGCACTAAAACGTTAGATTTTGTCTCTAGTTTAGTTGATACATTGACGATTCACATAATCTGACTTAGTTAATGGATGATGTTTTGTCCCACAAATATGGTGTTATGAGTTTTACCTTTTTTTGGTGCATTCAGTTTTTTAATGATCACATTTAACCATTTACCCCAGCTAATCCTTTTGTTTGACGGTGTAATATGTTGTCCAACAAACTGTTTTAGTGTCATCAGGTATGCATTTGTCTGTTTATGCTATGTATTGTATTTTTTCATTATCATTATTGCTATGAATGTCTATTTATAAACAATTGATACATTTTTATAATTGTGTGTTCATATGTATTCATAGGACCAACAATAATTGATTTACTCTACTGTCTGTATACGTTGTTTCTAAACTTGTTTGAATAACAAGGGGAACACGCATGTTCTTACAGTATAAGCAAAACGTGCCATTGCTGTGCAGGGAAGTGCCATTTAATACATAGATTCATCAACCCAAGCCTGACGGCTCTCAACAATATCATCACTCTCCCAATACGCCTTAATCCCTTACTCATTATTATCTGTGCAGTATAGATTGACAGCATGCAGGACGAAGCATTAGGGCAGTTTTACCATTCGTCATCATTTCTTTCTAGTGCGTTTTTAAAAGAAGCCAGGAAGAACCTTTCTATCTGCAATGCGGTATCAGAATAGGCAATTGAAGCCAAAAAGTCACACATGCACAGTGCCACGTAGTAACCATCACTGGAAAATCACCCCTAGGTCAGAGCCACATTAATGCACTATTGTGAAAAGCTTTCTTTCTCCCACGTCTGGGAAAAAAAGAGATTGCCCTTTAGGGCAGCTCTATTTTATAAACAGCTTTATAAATCTAAGAGCAACAGCTCTCAAGAATGCAACAACCAACCACATATTCACCTTTGCTGGGGACAGTCAGAGTGGTGCAGGTTGACATCCCATTGTCTAGGGGGGATAGCTCTGGGGCAACATGCTCACCTTGGAAACAAGACAACATGGAGCAACACTGGTTCGGTGCCCAGGTCTGTGCTCAGAAACCTCTGGGTATTAAGCATGTTATAAATAACCAAATATAATAATAATCCCTGAGACTGGGGCATTATAGTTTCTCTATTTCCAAAGTATGAGGCAAAAGGAAAGCTTATTTGCATACCCATAATGCATTGCTGCATGTCTCTGATCTGGAGATGAACTGTATATGTGGCTTTTTATGTATGCCAAAATGCTCCAATCTCAAGCATGCAAACTCACACCACACTGATGATCTCCAAACTGGTGGTGACGTTTTCAGAACGGTTAATCTGTGTGTGGTAAAGATTTACATTAAATAGCATTTCCATTTAAGAGCAAGGCAATGTTCTCACATGAGGCAAAATGGAAGTTTATTAGCTAATTAGGTACCCGTAGTGCATTACTGTCTGGCTCCAGTCTGAAGGCGAGCTTCCAGTGAAGGCTAATGGGTGGTGCTGTTCATGTGTGGCACTTTAGCTGAAATTGTCTATTATGCTAAAAGCACACTCAAGAACGCGGCTTGTTGTAGAATGCACTAAAAGCAGTTTTAGGGAGGTGTTGCTGCTTTCACCGTAGGACAGGGCAGGACCAGAGTAGGAGAGGTTAGTCCCTTTGAAATTTCTCATAGAAGCAAAGATGTCTGTAGACTTAGTTGGTCTTATTCTTGAGATGTCTAGAAAGAATCATATTATAGTCAACTCAGCTGTTGCAACATATATTTAGGTATCTAAAGTGCAACATTCATGGCTAGGAAGCCAATCAACATCTTTTCTTACTGTTCAGATGTGATTGCGCTTGGAGATGTTGAGAGCTGCTCTGAGGGCATTGTTCTGAACAGTTTGTATTTTGTTGATGTTGTGAGAAGAAGCTGCCGCAAAAAGGGCATTGCAGTAGTGTAGTCTGGATCCTAGAAGTGCTCTGGCAATGGAGATGCAATTTTAAGCAAACAGGAATGGTCTGCAAGCGTTGATTAGTTTGGAGGTTGAGTGGACGAAGAAGAGATAGCATTGACCTGTCTAGTGAGGGAGAGAGTGGAATCCAGGTAAACACTCAGGGTTTTCATGCTGCTAGAGACTTGGATGCAGAAGTCCTCAGTGGTGAAGGATTTGTAGGCAGGGCATAGTTTCTTGAACGTGGAGTGTGATCCTACTAATAGAATCTCTGTCTTTTCATCATTAAGGCAGACGTGGTGGGAGGCCATCCATGTGAGGATGGTGTGATAGATGGATTGGAGATTTTGAGAATCAGTGGCATAGTCACCTTTGGGGGGGAGCAGGACCAGTGTATAATCTGCATAGTACATGTAGGTGATTCCTTTGCCGTCAAGCAGGTCAAATAATGACTTAATAAATATATTGTAAAGTGTTGGGGAACCACAGGAGCCTTGTGGGACATCACACATGACTGGGGGTGGAGAAGCTGCCGCATCGGTTGAGAACACCCTCATGGTTCTTTCAGATAGGCATCAGGTGTAAAGAGTGCTGCTCTGGCTAGATGTTGGCACAAGATTTGGTGATTCACCAATCAAAGGCTGAGGTCAAGTCAACTAGCAAGAGGAGTGCTGGCTTGGTGGCATCTTTTATGTCATCTAGTTGTATATTTAGGTTCAAAAAGCCCAGTGAATTGTGTAATTCCACAAAATTTTGGTTCTGAAGATATTGGCCCTATTTAGGATTTTTAACAGGAAGTGGATGATTGTGATGGGCTTGTAATTGGTGGGGATGCTGGGATCCAAGGTGGACTTTTTTAGAAGAAGGAGGACTCGGGCGTTCTTGAGGCTAGAGGGTACAGTGCATGAGGTAAAAGAGAAGTTAATCAAGGCTGCTATGAAAGGTGCCAGATCTTCGGCACAGTCCTTGATGACAGTTGCTGGAGAAATGACGCCCCTGCAACCGGATTGTTTAAGGCCTTTGATGATTAGCTCAGTCTGTATAACTGAGATGGGTTTAAAGCTGAGGGGGTACATTAGGATGGAGGGCTGGGGTGCCTTAAGCGATGGATGCAAGGATTCCTAAGGCATTGCTTCTGTCTGTAATCTTTTTTGGGAGGTGTCATTTTGGATATTGCAGGAACCAGGTACTATCCTGGGTGCAGTTAGCGGGCACAAACACTGGGCAGTCGAGTTCGTGCAGGATAGTGAAAAGCTCCCTCAAACCGGACTTAGCTTTCTCAATCCTGGAGTTACAGGAGGTTTATTTCACCAGAATGATTGCTTTTTTGTAAGCTTTGGCTGCCAGGGTGAAGCTAGCTTTGGTTGGCTTGGAGGGGTGGTTGTCCAACTTGGCTTCTGCCTGACTTTTATGGAGGCACAGAGTTTTGAGTTAAGGAGAGAACCAGTAGTTGGGATGCAGGATCACTTTCGTTTTTCTCTGAGTAAGGGGAGCTACCATGTTGATTGCGTGAGTGAGAATGGTGTTGTAGCTGTCCAATAAGATGGCAGGGTCAAGATCAACTGTGGGAGCATGGACAAGCTTAACCAACAATGGCAGGATGTGGGTTTTAGTAAAGTTTTTTGAGCTACGTGTCACTGAAGGGGGGAATCTAAGGGAGGCTGTGGGAAGAGGGTTCAGGATAGGTAGAGACAAGGAAATAATATTGTAGTTAGTCCAGGGATGATTGTCAGTGACTGTGATGTTACAGTTCAAGTTAACCAGCCAGTCCAGGATTCGGCCCTTGGCATGAGTGGTGTGGAGTATATGCTTTGCAAAGCCAAATTCTGTGAGTGAGTTCGCGAAGTCCAATGTATTTGGGTCAACTGGGTTATTTAGTCCAAGGTTGAGGTCACCCAGGAGCAATATTTTAGAAGTAGGTTTGGCATCCACGAGAAGATGGAGGCCATCCTCTTGGAAGGAGAGGATAGGACGGGGGCTTGGTATATCAACTGGATGGTCACTGTAGAAGTGTGTGAGGTGTTGAGCTTGTTGGTCAGGAGTTTCCCGTCAGAGCAGGAGGCTGTATTGATTTCTCAGAGCGAGAAAGAGTTTTTAACTATAAGGGCAACTCCTCCACCCCTGGCATCTATCCTATCTTTACGATATATGGTGTAGTTAGGTGGGATAGTTAGAGAGAGGGAAGGGCCTGAGGCTGCATAAAGCCAGGAGATAGCTGCAAATCAAGATCATTACTAGTGATAAGATCGGTTATTTCAAGTGAGTGTGCCGTGGCAGATCTAGCATTCACTAATACTCTTTTAAAATATGTGGTCGCAGAGTCAGTAATAGGAGTAAAGAATTTGAGTTGTGTGTTGGCAGATGGGTGGTTGGTTGAGCCTATTAAGGGTGCCCTGGCATTGTGTCTAAGGATGGTGCATGAGGTGTGTATGGTGTCTTGGTAGGGGGTGTTTGTAGAACTCAAGTTGGCATCATTGGGAGTTCTACAGTGCTGTGTGTTAACACAAGCGACAGTCATGGGAGGAAGTGTAGGCAGTTCTTTCTGATGTAATGCAGGGAGTTGGAGGTAGATAGCTTGGTGTTAGGTAAGACATTATCATTCTTGGGCAACTTTGGAATGTCATTGGAAGTGCGATGCGTCTCTATGATAGGCATGCTCTTTTGGTTGCGAGCAGTGCCTGCTACCAAGGCCACAGCGCTGCGTATGATGTTACAGCAAGATTTGTGAGTAGTTAATGGAGAGTTCTGATGCCAAAAATCCTGTCTGCCTGGGGTAGCAATGCACCATGGGTTACGCAGTTTGTGTATTGTACGGGCTGAAAGGCGCTTGCACCTTTTCAGACCTAGACATGGTAGTGAAATGTAAGGCATCAGGCATGTTGGTATTATGTTGCAGCCGAGTGAATGAATGTGCAGCGGTGCCGGGCAGGCGAGGTGCGTGCGGTTGGAAAGGCAATTGTGTCATGAGCATCCTCTGCATTGGAAGGAGTATGTGAAGGGGCGCCGATGGAGAGCCATAGCTGCTGGGTTGGAATCAGACAGGAGAAGGGGTAGAAAGTGTGGGGGCTACAAGTTTAGGCGAAACAAAAACAGTGAACCTCCTAAGAGTAGGGAGCGCCGGGGATGATGGGATGGAACCATGGGGAGGCAGGCAATGAGACACACTCAGCTTGAATATGACTGTTTGTGAGTGCGACCTCACGTACCTTGAACTGTGCTGTTTTAGATGTCCCTCCTAGCCGGACAGGGCCAGATAGGATTTGAAATCCTTAGGGTGGGTCCTTGAAGGGGGGCCGGCTTCACCTGCCGGCTCCCTGGTACTCTCTCATTAGAGGCCTAGCAAGGCCAATCAGGGGATTGGCGATGCAGGACATTGGGCCAGCAAGGCCCTGCTGCAATCATTGCTATGACAGCCATCTTTTCAGGTAGCCGGGGCTCCATTGTACTGCATTCACTGCTCCATCTCGTTTCCGCTTTTTCTCCCTTTTGGCTCCTAAGCACTGGAATGCTCTCCCTTTGCCTCTATGCCTTAGCTTGCCACTATGATCCTTAGAGTTCAGAGGAACACATCTGACACTATAGGAAGACCTGCATGGCAGTCCCTTGTGCCACAACCTAAGGACCTCATTGGAATGTGCCTGACTGCTTCAAGGGTGTTTCATCTGACACAGAAGGGGGGGGGGGGAGCTTGTTCTCGAGTACCACCCTAGAGGTGTTGAAATCTCTACACCCTATTTCAACTGGTTATTTGTAAATGGTTTGGGCATCCACATTCCCCACAAGACATATGTATGGGGGAGGACATTTCCTATCAAAATCTCCTGTAATTGCCAACAATTTGTTTGTCCACAACCAAATGATATCTGTTAAAATTCTCTTATTCTGGATTAACACTTATGGCAAGACCTGTCACTAGATGAATTCAGGTTTGTCCATTTTGAGAAATGGCTGTGCAAACTGTGGTGAGCCACCTCCCGATAGCTAGAGCAGAGATCCTGTTCTGAGCCTGTTTTTAAGGTTTTAAAGGAAGACTCTTGGGAGATATGATCGTTAAGACAAAAAGATAAAGGCCGTGATTCATGGATTATCTGTGCCGAACAAAACTGGATTTGTGCCCCATTCTGCCCCGAAATCCCTGTTTAACAAATGGGGATTTGCAGGCAGAATGGCGCACAAATCCCGTTTTTTTCAGGCGCAAATAATCCATGAATCAGGCCCTTAGTTTCTTTCTGTGAAAACTGTCAATATTTACTTTTTACTGGACATAAAGTGGTTATTTTAAAAAGGGCAGTGTGTGCAATGAAGGCATTAAAGAAAAGTGTGATGCATCTTGAGCTCACACAAGGGCTTGAATGGGCACAAATTGGAGTTGACATATTTTCTGTGCTTTCCTCTGTCTCATCAGAACACTGTTTTACGCTTGCATCAAATTTAAATAAACGCATAAGAATTAATGGATTCCGATGGAACCTTCCTCCATTTAGCACTTGCTAAAGAGCCGGAGAATTCTATAGGAATCCATCAGTAAACAGCATCTGTAAAGCATAATTTACAGGAAGCATACCTTTTATTACAAAATCAAAACTGAAGAGTAAAGATGATTTTGCCTGGCATTACTTTTCAGTTTTCCATCCGCCTTGTACATTTTTTAAATTGCGTGCAGGGGGCCGAACAGCACGTATATGCAAATGTTCGTTGTCTCCTGTTTGCAATTTGCATTTTCTTCCGGCATACATTATAGACCTGTAGTCTTATTAGTTTTCCACCTTAGCCCATAAAATCTTGCCAGCTTTTCCTCCATCTACATTATGGATGGATACCGGTCCTCTCTTCTACAGCACCAGACCATAACGGGGCAAGGAAAAGAAATAGCACCCCAGACGTACTTCCATCTTCCCCCAGCAATGACAGATTCATCACACTGCACGCCTTGAAAAAGACCCCTGGGGGTCGAAACACGTGTCGACTGACTTCTCACAATAAATACAGCACCAGCAGATTGGTTTGAATCGCTTTATTGCATCAAGATTGAAACACTGAACGACTGATTAATTTACCCAGCGCTCAGCAGGGTTCTATCTCACTTTCACAATTTACCTTTTGCAGAAAGAAGGGCACTTTCTCGTTGGAACCCCATCGCCAGCATCAGGCTACTTTAAGATGATACAAGATCTAGCACAGTGATCTACCCATTCTAATGCCCCTGCACCACTCCATGGTCTGCGGACCAGTGAGACAGCTGGCAATCCTGGCCCTTGAATAAATGTGTGTGACATACATTAAGCAAAGATTGGGCATTCTGCATATAGAAACTGTGACCTATAAATGGTTGAGACGGCCATTCATTGAGCTACATTCAAAAGCAATAGCCTGTCACTAGTGGCCATGGTCCATTTTCTATTGTTTTACATGTGGTACACTCTTTCAGAGCGAGTACTTATTGCAGCTTCTTGTACTCCATTGGTAATCCAACAGTGGTTTTTGCAACAGCAGATATTTTTGTGTATGACATGGGTATGCGGGGGGGTGGGGGAAGGAAATCAAGTGCAGGACCCGTGGGCATAAGGAATACGGTACCAGAAAGAGGGTACATGTAGGTGGAGAATACAACCTCTAACAAATGCACTGATATACAAGAGCAAGCAGCCACACTTAATGTAAAATGGAAAGTTTAGGTATACTGGGCCAAAAGGTTATGTAGAGATGTATGGACAGGTTTTAAGAGAATTGATGCAATCTGTATCATCATTGTATTTTATTTTCATATGATATGGACTGTGTTTAAAGAATGTGAGAGTTTTGAAAGGTTGATGTAATGGCTAAGCTAAGTAATACATGATTGATTAATGTTGTATATAACCTTTTATTTGGTAATTGATACTTTGAACATATAATATTCAATTTTTAACACGTTTCCCTTAATTTCATTTGTTTCTAGTCTCCCACTGGCTTCATATTTCCAGCCCCTTTCAGGATCGTTTGGTTCCTTTTATTTTAAATTCCACCTATATTATTGAGTACACGAATTTCCCATGATCTGACTTTGATTTAATTGGGTAGATTCATTATCCAGCAATGATGCATTTTAAAAATAAAACTATCACAAGAGTAGGCCAAAAATAATAAAGTAGGTCAGAATCATAGAGGTCAGCAGTCCTGTTGTCCTTCTCCTGATATAAAACATGCCCTACCTCGTTCACTAGTAGTTGTGCCTGCCACTTAACCCCTACATACTATATATTCACATCACAGTGGTCGCCTAAGGTTATAGAGTATGTATTTATGTGTGTAATTTATTTAATGCTTGGATAATTTCCATGCAACCAGTCAGTTGCTTCGAAGTTGCAAATGGAAGTGAGGAGCATGGACTCTACCGGTAAAAAAGCAAAGAAATGGGTCTTGATAGAACTTCTAAGCAGAGGTAGTGCACTCATGGGCAGACATTTCAGACGGTGGGTATGTAACTGCAAATCATCGACTTTCAACCCCAAGTCTCCACGCATGCAAGCGATTCATGGTCAATTTTGGAACTGTGAAGAGGTTGCTCAAGATGAGCTAAGGGAGCTTTGATAGATGTGTAAAGGTAGGTTGGCCTTCATCTACTTTGTGGGTAAGACATACGTTTTCAAATGTGATCATGGAATAGACATGAAGAGTGTATAGGTAAAACAGATCCTGTAAATTGTGCTTTTGGGGTTTAAGATTAAAGAAGAGTTTGGCAGATGTATTTTAAACGGCCTGAAGTGTGGTGATGGATGGCTGACAGAGGCCAATATGGAGAGTGTTTGCCCTGTCAATTCTTAGGAGAACAATGTCTCGGTGAATTCAAGGATAGATGCGTGGAAGTGATGTAGGGTGTTATGTCCTCTACTATCCAGACGTGGAAGAATGATTCAACAGTGTTGTTGATCTGGTTTGGAGATATTGTCATCAGGAATGTATCAGTCATTGCAGACGAACGAGGGCACATTTAACAATTTTACGGCTAACAGCTAAGCTCAATAGTGAAGAACCTTTTGAGAACTCAGCACATTCAACTTTTGTTTGCTTGTCTGTATCAAAGTCACGGATTATGGATTTAACAAAGCAATTTACTAGCGGTAAGTTCATAAACTGAAATTGTAAAGATCTAAATTACAGAGACAAACAATCGTTACCGCAAAACAATTTGACCTTCAAAAAGCTTATAAACAAACTTGCAGTTCACAGGCATAATGAATGGCAAATACAAAATACGAATTTGGTTGATAAATTCTGTAATTTTCCTTGTTTTGTCTTTGATATTATTTTAGAATGACAATCTTCGGCTATTATAATGTCTCTTCTTACTCCACTGATCATTCAGCCACAATGGCTTCAGTCACTGTTTTCATTCTCCATCTCGCCATCCCTTACTTTGATGTCCCTAGTAGTTGCTAATGTGATATACCAAAAGCCAATCAAGTAGCAAGCTGGTGAGGATGGCATTTGCCACTCAATGGAAAATCCACTCTTGTTGTCAGTGGGCAATGACTACTTCCACTATGGCTTTTTCTCCCAGTCTCTCATTGTGGTTTTTCAAGTATGGTCTGAATGTACCCCAAAGGTGATTGAGCCTTTGCCTTGCTGACAAGTTATTTACAAACTCAAAATATGAAGGTACTGCATTGCCGTCCACTCACTAAATATTGAAAGATGTCCATGCTGCTGTTTTAATTCTGAAGCCGGAGGAAGAGCTGTGTTCCTGATTGTAAAGTGTCTAAGCGCAACAATCGGGGTATCAGGTAACAGTGACAGGAAAGGGTAAGGGGGACCCAATGTCCCTCTCAGAGCTACTCCAGAGAAGGGGGCGCAGTGACAGAGATCAACACCCAAGGTTCCTGGCTCCCTCCTAAAGTTAAAATGGAGGCATCACCATGCAGATGAAGGCTTTTTAGACAGAGCAATAGTGTTAGAAATTGTGCAATTGCAGCTGCTTCTACCGTTTGAGAGGGAATGAAGGCCACATCGGGGTGGCAGCAATTAGTGACTGCATTTGTTCTGTTGGGGGCTTGCCACTCCTTTTCAAGGACATCTCCTCAGCAAATCCTCTAAAAGTGGCTGTGGACGTCATCACTTTGCCAAGATTTGCTACATGCTATGCTAGGCAAGTGCAAACAAAGAAAGTGTGTGCCCTCGCGGAATCACTGCATGCCCATTAAATCACCCTGTGCACCACTCTGTTGTGCAGTGGGAACAAAGGATATTTATTTCCCGTTTCATATTAGGGCAGTGTGCAGAATCTTCAATCTCGGGCCCCATATTTTGGTAGTGTTGCGTTTGCAAAGGGGCCTGGATCGTGCAGTGTTCCAGATGTGCTGGACTACAACTCCTGCAACATCTCGCCATTGAGTCTGTTGGCTGAGGCTGAAGGGAACTGTTGTGCAAACTGACTAGAGAGGCAAGAGCTGCAGGCCCTTTGCCCTTCCTACACCGTTGCATTGTCTAGTGTGATATCATCTTGTTCCATTGACTTTCTTACCATTTCATTTTAACTTTGAATTTGGTTAGTACAACATGCCAATCAACGGCCAAGCCTCCCAGATTGGAGAAGCTCCAAGCACCCTCTGGGGCAGTTTTTTTGGTTTCATAAAGTTATTGGTAGATTCTTTCCTCTAAACACCCCCACCAATTTCCAGTGTGCACTAGGTCACAGGGTCATATTGCTCTGAAAATGAATTATTGTTTGACTAAGGTAGCCAAGCGTTCTTGGCCACTGAAAGCCACTGCTGGGCTTTGAACGCAGACTGAATGGAATAATTCAGTTCGTGTGCTTGTTATGAACAGTGTATGTTAGTCGGATTAGTAGTTTTAAAGTATTACCTTGAAACTAATTGTAAGGTTTGAGATGAAATGTTGGTGCACGTGAAGGTGTTCATGTCTGTCCTTTTTAAGACAATGTTGTTATTCTTACCCAAACTCACACGAAATAAGCTATTGTGGTTTAATATCTCACTACAAATGTCAATACAAGTCTCATAATCTAAGGTTTTAATGGTGTACTTACACCGTGTAGACAAAAGGATGCCTGGGGCAAATAGCAAAACCCCAAAGACTATTTGAAGGTTTAGGCATATGGATATATAGAGTTTGTCATCAACTTCATGGGACGCTGATAGTGGGTAAATAATATATGATATGGTACTAAATGATTGACAAATTGGCTACATTTGTTTAAAAGACAACATTACCAGAATATATGTGTATACAGGGTTAGAGAAGTAGGAGGGATGGGGTGGTGGGTGAGGGATGGTGTGGGCAAGAGGGTAGAATGGGTGGAGACCCCACATTGAAAAATAAATTGTTAAATTTATGATGACCAAAAATGCACGAACACAGTCCACACATTTAAAAACACTTGGAACCATATTTATCACTCAGTATGTAATTCAGACAGGGACAGATGCATCAGGCCGAGGGATGGTCAGTGCCACTCACTGGACAGGAATAGTCAATAGAGTCTTATGTAGTCAATGGGCGGGAATTTGAAGTATTCTCAGGGTTTCTGATCTGTTTTTTTTTTAACTATGGACTGGAGTATCGAGGATTCCAGTTTTTCCAGGAGAATGTCCAGCTGAATGTCTTTCCAAGGTATAACTAAAGGTAGCAGAGCTTTGGCAGATTGGGGGTGGGGAGGAGAGGCGGTGGTGAAATTCCCTTTGCAGAAGATGCCATCCTGAGTGCAATCAACTGTGTGAGTTGTTCTTTTTAGCCATTTGTTTGATTTGTAGGGTGGCAAAGATTTAGGAGAGTGATGCTGTAACTATGTTGCCCTCCTTTCCAGATTACGTCCCACAGTACAGTGAGGCGTTGGCATCTACTGAGTGGTTGATGACTGTGTCAGCCAGACTGTTTGCGAAAAAAGGTGGGTTGTATGAGAGTTGACCGTGGATCATAAGGAAGGTTAGCATAGATGTGTGTGACATGCAGCAGATTAGGAGGAACACTTTGCAGCAATGGGTGTTGTCAGAGGGGGCAGTGTTAACAACGATTGAGACTTTATAAAGAAGTGAATTTCATCCTCCTCTCTTGACCATTCTGTTGGCAGGGGACGGCTTTGTGTACAACTGGACAGCAGTCCTCTAAGAGGCAGGTTTCCTGATGAATAGAAGCTCTATTGAATGCTTGTCACTGAGATCATAGATATCAGAGAAACGTTTAGCCATGGAACAAGCATTCACACAGAGACACTAGGTTCCATCATTTCCTTCGAGATATCTTCCTGTTGCAAGAAATTGCCCAAAATGTTCCATCCTAGGTGGTGGACCCCAAACACTTCCAGTTGCTGACATCATTTTTTTTTTTTTAAATGGATGAGTATGTTCCTCTTGCTGTCTGGTTGGTCATACTAGTCCAGTGAAGATTAGTGCTCAGGTGCTGTTTTGTGATGAAGGGTTTAATCTGTTTTAAATCCTGGTGTGAATTGTTTCTGATTGTTTTACAGTTTGGTGGTGAAGGGCCATTAGTCGAGGTTTAGGCTAACTGATGTTTCCGAGTTGTTTCAGTTGTTTTGTAGCAGTCATGTGTGCATTATCGATTGCCAACGGTCAGGCTGTCTGGCCTGTTAATGGTGTAGGAAGTTGCTCGACAAGTATTTTAAGATGAAGAAGGGAGAGGTCTTTTTAGTAGGTTGCATGGACTAATGCTACTGTTTCTCAATTATTGATTTATTGTTTTCTTGAAGGAGGAATTCTTGTCTTTTATCTCTCTCTCTCTCTCTCTCTCTCTCTCTCTTTCTCTCTCTCTCTCTTTCTCTCTTTCTCTCTCTCTCTCTCTCTCTCTCCCACTTGAACCCTGCTATTTTTCTGCCCCTTCAGCATGATGTGGTCTTGTTGATCACTAGGATGGCATGAATGCAGATGATCTCAATTGGGCCATCAGCTAGTAACTTCTCTTTGCAGGTCTGTCTAGGCAATTGAGTTTGTGCTTGAGGTGGGAGGCAAAGGGTGAAAAACAGTCAGGCAGCAACTAATTAAACTGTGCAGTAAGTAATCTGGGGCAATCATGGATTGAGGAACAATTTGACAACAAATAACCTAGTGGTTCCATGGAATGATTGATCCAGTGATGCAACAACTGAAGCTGACTGTGAAACAATTATTCTAGTGTCGGGATTTACTGTAGTGGTAAACATTTTTATTTGAGGCAACCAAGGAACAAAGCACAAAAAGACTACAACTAATCTAGAGTTTCAAAAGGTTAGTAGAGTTGTGCAGAAACATGATATAGATATACAATACTTTATCTAGAGATATGCAAAATTAATCCAACTATACAATAATGAATCTGTCTATGGAAAAATGTGTGTTTTGTGCTGAAATTAAAAAATGTATGCAGAAATGTATAAAGCTTTGCCAAGAATTAATCTGGTGGTGTAAAATATTAATCTAGCTATATATTAATTACATTTGCTATGCTGCAATTAGTGTGATAATGCAACTGTTAATTTACCTATGCTACAAATGATTTAGCTGTACAAGACAATCTAATCTTGCTATGGCACAATTGTTGCAATGCTATGAGAGAACAATCGAGCTATGCGGAAAATGTTCTAGCTATGCAACCATTTAGCTATATATAACACTGAAGCTGCCTATCCAACAATTAAAATCGCTATGCAACTATGAATCTACAAGTGCGAGAAAATTATCTACCTGTTTAATAATTAATTAATGTAGCTGTGCAGCAAATAATTTAGCTCTACAACAATTCTTCCTATGCAAAATTACATTTAGCTGTAAAACATATAATCTATGTAACAATTGATCTAGTGGTTTGAGAAAAGTAATTTAGTTATGTTGCAACAAGTTCAGCTGTGCCGAATATGGCTAGGTAAGAATTAATCTAGGGGCGCATCAACAATAATCTACCCCTGCAAAAAACAACTAGAGCTGTGTAACAGTCAATCAAGTTTTGCAGTAATTATTCATCAAATGGGTGGGTTGCAGTATTGGAAAGTAATCAAAAGGGGACATAGCATTTTTCAACATTCACGCAAGATTAACTTCTTACTGCAGTGCTGCTGAAGCCAGGAAAACAGCTTGTGAGCACTTGGTAACTAATGTTACTTATCATTATCATTGTTACCTGCACCGTGGTACTCAATTTATCAAACCGAAGGGTACAGAAAGGTGAAGAGCTACGTTTAACTGACCATCGTATTGAAACCATGATGATCTGAATCATCCTGTTTCTGAAGCGAGAGTTCATGGGGAGCAAAATATGTCTACGGTGGGCATGTTTCGTTGTTCCAAATTATCTAAACATTTATCCAAGAAAATGAAACAAAAATATATGTCACACAACTCTGAACTCAAATCTCATATGAATACATCCATACAGATATATCTGTGTATATACATATTGTGAGGGTGTAAATTCCTGTGTACCTCACACAAAGACAAGAACATAACTATGAAATAAAGAAAAACAAAAGAGCAGAAGGTAAATAAAACAAATAATTGTGTCAAACATAAACAGGCAGAAAATAAATCAAATAGGTAACTATATAAAAATTAATCAAACAGGTAGCTATGTCATGGGGGTCCCGCCAAAGTATGTCCAGCTGGGTCTACAAAGTTTAACATTAGGCAGAAAGCACAAGGTTACTGAATCTCAGGGATGAGATTTGAGCTTAGAGTTTTGTGATATGTATGTTTGTTTCATTCTCTTGGATAAGTGTTTTTTTTTTAATATAATTTGGAACAATGACATGTTCCTACATTGTAATATTGAATGTATTGGGATTTACTCCAGGCAAATGTAATGTCACTATCACAATATATGATGATTGTTTATTAATAAGGAATTAGTCAATATTACAATGTTCTCATGTTATTGTTGTTTTGAGAAATAATGCATCATTGAATGTCATGAGCTTACACAATTTGGAAAAACGGTCACATAAGACTCTTTCCAATAGGAACAAACCTTTTTGATAATAAGTACAGGGATAAGGCAACACATTTGAAGCCATAGACATGTGCCCCTGTAATATGAAATTAATCGCACTAGGCTATATTTATAATCTCTTGGTAGGCACACATCCACATCTAATTCAGAATTTAAATTCCATTGACATCAATAATGGTACGTAGAGTCATGTAGGACTGGTAATAGTAGGTCCAGGGTAGGATTTCTCTTTCTCCTGGACAAAGCCCTTATAAGGGGGGAATGGCTAATATGGGAAATCTGACAGTAAGTACACAGACCCTAACAATATCCTCAAATACAGGTATTGGGGGACAGGTGATCAAAAATAGTGTCTTAGAAGACACGTGGCATTGAAGGATGCAAAGGGACCCCATCTTACCCATGTTTCCAAAGCATGAAACTGCTACTCTTTGGATCCATGGCTGATTTGGCATGTGTGGTACTGATTTATGCATGTCGTTTTCCTGCATAAAAGGTGAGCATACTAAAACACGTATTGATGTATGATAACAAAGTGTCGAATGAGACCAATAACCAGCGCCACAACCAGTAATATTAAAAAAACAGGTAAATGCACACTCCCGTTACCCCTGGTGGTCGTTGACCATGCTACTAGAATAGCTATCCAAACATACAATGCATTCATCATTGGTATTCCGAAGGAAAAACTATCCCGAGTGCATAAATCATGCTTACTACCATGGCAAAAATGCAAACAATTGTGGTTTTCCAGAAATCATAAAAACAAGGTTATTACATGTTTGTACGCAGGTAAGGATGTGGACCAGCATGTCAATGCAAGAGAGACCTGTTAGATGAGGTCAAATCTGTCACGTTTGGAGTCTATCACAACTTGCAAAGGACCTACTCATGTTAGCTTGATGGAAATATTGCTCGCTGAAGAACCCCAAATATATCTGGAGCGCTGAGTACTCTAGGAGAGAGTTTGTATACTTGCAGGGAAAGCCATAGCTTTAAGGATCGAGGAAGACTTTGTCTACTCACTCAATGACAGGCCTCTGCAACGTTGGCCCTCCAGATGTTTTGGAGTACAACTCCCATAAATCCTTGAAAGTATAGTTAATAGTGAGGGTTCATGGAAGCCAGACTTATAATTCAAAACACCAGAAGAGCTAGAGGTTGTAGACTCCTGCTCAAGGACAAGAACATTTCCATGAAATGGTATTGAATCCAGACAGCTTTCAGGTGGTTGAGGCTTGGCTTAAGAGCGTGGCAGATCCCAATCACTTAGGAGAAATTAAACGAAGATTGGTCGAAAGGAGAGACCTAACATGGTGGCATAAGGAGTGTAACAAATGCTCAATACTGAAAAGCATGGTTTAAGTCTAAAATGCTGCATGTTTATTGCGATGTCATGATGTTTTTTTGCAGTTTCACAACACCAACAAAATGGACTCGCCAACCCTGCTCCCTACCATCGCTCCTAGCATTCACAGCCAAAGCCTTAGTGGAGCATAAACTGGGAGCAATGCAAGTTCCACTCACTGAAAGTCCTATTATCTAATACACTGTACAAAAAGAAAGAGAACTATTAACATCATCTTGTAAAACAAGCATTTGCAAAGACAATCAGAGTCATTACGAGTTTGGCAGCATATGATAAAAGTACCAAATTTACTGTTTCACCGAATTAAGAGTCGGCGGTAATACCGTCAATGGTAATTCTGTCAATGGAAATTCTGCCAACTGTAATACAGAACGCAGAATTAAAGTCAGTGGAATTACCGCAGAGAACACAAAAGATGAATTACTGTTTTATTACAAGTTGGACATAGTGGTAATACCACATAAATTTGGTTTTAATACTGCCCAAAACACAGCGCTGTTACCTCCACCTTTGAGGTGGGGGTAAATGCAGGCAAGTGCTACAAATGAAGCCACAGGTGCACTTTATCCACTCAAGAGGGCTACATGAGGCCCACACCCTCCTCAAACACACTCTCACGCTGCACATGGACCTACAGAGGCAGGAGAATCAGCCCAGGGCACAGGGTGCAGAGTGGAGAAGACAGAGACTCCATGCAAGATGAGCGCCCATACCTAGGATCAGGCCCTCACCCTGGACACTCACAGACATCCAGCTGGTAACTCTGTACCAGCCCAACAGGGAGACCATAGATGAGCTGCTCAACTTAATCCAGGGGGACATTGAGAGCAGGATTAACATCAGGACAGCTGTGCCCCCACTGCTAATGCTAGTGTCTGTCCTGCAATTCCAGGGAATTGTCACCTTTCAGCACTCTGTGGCCATGATGCTTGGCACATTGCAGCCAACCTTTTCAATCATGCTTGGAGAGGTGTTGGAAGCCCTCCTTTGCCATGTGTCACAATATATCTCTCTGGACACCACCCCGGCAGAAGCGTGTGCCATGATTATGCCGTGGTACATAAAGGGTCTTGCAGCCCTGGACTGCACCAATGTGGCGTTGGTGGCCCCAGGCACTTGAAGCAGTTTAGCGCAGCAGGTGGTACTACCACTTACTGAACGTCCAGGTGACCTGCGATCCAGACCTCAACATCACACAATGCTATCCCCGCTTCCCTGGTTCCACTCATGATGCCATGGTCCTATGCAATACTACATTGTATGGATACATTGAGAGGCACAGAGAACAATGGACGTGGATAGCGGGTGAGTACAAGTGCCATCACACAATGTCAATGTGCTGCACTACAGCAAAGCATAGTGAAGGGGGAACTGGTGCATAGACACAACAGCAAAATGCATGCCCCAACAAGGCCAAGAACATGCAGGGCCTGCCCTCTCACCGCACAAGTGACAGCCTACTACCCACAGGACTAGGACATTATGGACAATGCTGTATGAATACGCATATGCACATTGGGATAACAGTCTATCAACACACACACACACACACACACATGAATACAGGTACCACAATGCAACATGATACATCCCTAATCATTGAAGCAAAAAGTGCAAAACAGCACCAGAGAACAGTATCACTGGCAGTTGTTCAAACAAGTACTCAGGTACACGACACCATCATGGAAGAGATGCGGACACTAGTAACCCGCTGAGGTACAACATACCAAACATCAGGGCACATGCCTGAGAGCAATGTACAGGCCCAAATCAGGCACCATGTCATCTTTCCATAGCAAATATAGACCCTGAAAACGGCTGCTGCTGCCAGTGAGCTGGGTGCATGGGGCAAAACAACAATGCAAATACTGCCGGATTCCACATGCACATACTGTGAGAGCAAGACATGTGGTGCAATGAAACTCATTATCCATGCACACAATGTCCATCAACATGCTGTAGTAAATGGAAACACATCCACAGTGCACTGCGACTGACACCTTTGACCTTTCTCCTTGCAGGTGACTCTGAATACCCCCAGCTGTCCTGGTTCATGACACCTGTGCAGGATCCACATACACCACACGAGGTGGCATACAATGACGCACAGAGCAGGATCAGGTTTTCGCTGCTTGGCCCATACGGGAGGGGCACTCATGTGTAAGCCTGAAAAGTTTGGCAAAATTGTGCTGCTCTGTGCCATACACACAATATGTGTCTCAGGTAAAATATCCCTTTTCCCCCTGAAGTGGACATGCCACACCCTGAGGAGGTGGATACACTGCCTGTGGCTGAAGCAGTTGCACACAGTGGCCGGGAGGAGGTCAGAGTTGGACGATTGGCACATCAGAAACTCATGGACAATTTTTTTTCTGGGCAAATTTCTTTCAACATGCCATGCACCACTGTATATATTGTCAAATTAAGGATTGAACACATGTACACATAAAGGAATGTCCTGGCATTGCTTCAGGCGAACTAATGTTTAATGTTAAATTGAGCAGACACCAAACACACACTCCCCTTTCTGCCCTCCCCACACCATCCCTAACACACCCTCCCCAACACCATCCCCAACACACCTTGTGCCTGACAACAAATGTCTGATCGCTTTTGTGGCCTCTTCCCCTTACTGGTGTCCCCCAGCACCTTTGGGGCTAGCAGGAGCGCTGAGTGGCACCTGGGGATACTGGCCAATAAGCCCTCTCTTGGGCTGATGGAGCTGGATTCCCCAGACCCTTGCTCCCGGATGTGCTGCATGGTCTGCTGCATGTTGTCTTGCATGGACTCCGCAAAGGCTTAGATGCCTTTGGTGAGCTCCCGTGCCCTCTGACCATAGACAGACAGGGCAGCAGATGTTGCAGCCATCTGAGGCCTGTTGCGGTTCATGTCCCTGACAATCCTGCAGGGGCCACCCTGGCCACAATCCCGGATGACCTGGAAGTGGAGGACCTGTACATCTGCGCACCTCCAGATGCACCTGGCGTTCCACCATTGCGTCCAGTCTCCTCTTGATTGCCTCATCTTGTGTGCCTTGGGGAATGAGTTCAGGGCTTTGGAGAGGGCAGGGGCAGAAGCACAGTGACCCAGGACTTGATGTCAAAGTCACCCTGTGATGCTGGCTGCCCTGCTCAGGTTTCAAGTTCCTCTCATGGGCCTGTTGGGGGGTGGGATGCTCCGTGCTTCCTGCACACTTACTAGCTGCTGGTCCCTCATCATATCCACATTTGCCAGCTGTTGGTGGGCATTTGCAGGTGCCAGGGGTGCAGTTCCATGGCCGTGTCCCCATCACTGGCAATGGGTGCAGTACTTGCTCTGGCACAGCAGGTGTTGTGCAGCTGGACTCTGGTGTCGGTTGCCACCCCCTTTGGCTGCCCTTCCCATCGGTGGCCCGTGCTGAGGTGGTGACTGATGGTGTGGACCTGGTTGCCGGCCTTGGGAGGCTGATGACCCTTCCTCCTCCTCTTCCTCCTGAGTTGGCTGCAACCCTGCTGGGTGAACAATGACATGCTGTCAGTCAACATGCATAATGGTATGTTGGTTTGCTAGTCACATATGCTACATGGTTGAGGGACATCCCACGCATGTGGATTGCAGTGCATGGTTGTTTGCATACAAGGTGGCCATTCCATGAGGTGGGCTTGGGGGTCCACTATGGCACTTGTCCTTTCTCAGCACACATGGGTGCTGCACAGGGCTGGCCATAGTGCAAACCTGCCTGGGGCGATCTAACTGTGATTTACGTCCCCGTCAGGGGGGGAGGGAGATGACCGTGCACCTAGCATTGGTGCTCCATTTCAGTGTTTGACTCCCCGTGCCCCTGCTGGAGCGGGAGCACAATACTTCAATAGAGTGCTTTTTCTACTCTATCATGGGGCAATCGCCCCAAGCTAGTGTGGTATCAGCACCCTATTGTAATGACATGCACCCTGCTCCTGTGCTGAAACTCCTAGTGCCAGCAAGAGAGAGAAGCACATTTCCTTTCAATAGGGCGCATTCACCCACCATGCAAGCTTGCGGAAGCCATTAAATGATTCCCCTGTGCTGTCGTGACAGGGTGGCCTATGGGGGACTGATGTTGCGTCCTGGCGCTGAAGCCAGCCCTGTTGGTGCATATGGTTGCATGTGCACCGATGCAGATACATACTGCTGTGATTACGGCGCACCCCTCCTCCCCCCAAAGTGAATTGTTAGGGGAAGGTGGGGTGTTCAAACTTACCAGATTGTCCATGGCTGCTGGCTCCGGCTTCAGCTCCACCAAGTCCCTTGATTCCCTCCATTTCCAGGATGAAGCTGGCCTTCTGCTCCCATGGGGTGAGGGTGAGGTGCTCTGTGGTGCCACCTCCAGTAGCCTGCAATTCCTGCTGGTGTTTTCACAGGAGGCTGTGCACCCTGGCCTTGAGGTTGTTCTACCTCTTTCAACAGTTCTCCCCATCCTGGGGGACTGTGCCCACAGCTGACACTTTCTGGGAGATGGATGCCCAGATGGCTGAGATGTGGCGGCTGCCAAACAGCTTATCTTCATGTACCACAACTTCATCAGTGAGTACCTCCAGCTCATGCTCACTGAACTTCGGCTTTCTGAGCCTGTGTTCTGGCACCTTGGCTTTGGCTCTGTCCTGGAACATGGCTTCTGCATCATGTTGTTGTGGATGGCTACAGGAAGTGGTAGATTGAGATTGGATTTAGTTGTATTAATGGCCACCGCCGTGCTTCCCATTCCGATGATGACACTATTTCCGCCGGCAGAAATTTCTGCCGGTGGAGTTAGCACTGATGGCACCGCAGTAACAGTAATTCTGACAATCAAGGAAGGATATTTTTTCAAGAACAATTCAGTGGTCATTCCGACAAAAGAACTTCAACAGAAGGTAATGAATCTATGCCATGATACTCTTCACTCCGGCCATCGAGGAGTAACCAACACCTTCCGTTTTATACAAAGACAGTTCTGGTGGCCAGGGATGAAGGCCAGTGTAGTTCAACACACCAAGACCTGTGCAATTTGTAGTCAGAACAAATACGATAATCAGAGGACGGCGGGTCTGCTTCTACAACCTACGTTGCCAACCAGACCCTGGGAAGTTATTGCCACTGACTTCATTGTTGAATTACCACCTTCCCGAGGATATACAACCATCATGGTAACCATTGACTTGTTCACTCACCTAGCTCATTTTACACCATTGTATAAACTACCATCTTCCTCAGAACTTGCTGGAATTTTACTGGAACATATTTTTCGTCTTCATGGCCTACCTTCCAAGATTATTTCGGATCGAGGACCTCAGTATATTTCACAATTCTGGAAACATCTCTGTCGTGTTCTAGGAATCCAACGTGCCCTTTCTTCAGGCTATCATCCACAAACCAATGGGGCAACGGAACGAGTAAATCAAACCCTGGAACAATATCTTCGTTGTTTTGCCACCAAGGTTCAAGACGATTGGTCTCTCCTTATACCTTTAGCCAAATTCTCCTACAATAACTCAGATCATTCAGCTCTCAAGATCAGCCCTTTCTATTGCAGTCAAGGTTATCATCCGTCTGTTTTACCATCAGTTCTTCCAGAATCTACTCCGGTACCTACCCTTGACTCTTGGATTCAAACGCTGATCGACTTACAAAGAGAGGCCAAGGATCAGTTAGAACAGGCCCAGACTCGAACCAAAAGATATGCATACTCTAAGAGAAGACCATCACCTTCCAATTCAGTTGGCGATCAAGTCTGGTTAGCCTCGAAAATGTTACCTCGACATCTACGACCAAACAAATTGGCTCCTCGCTATTATGGTCCATTTTCTATAAAGGAGATCATCAATCCCGTCTCCTTCCGACATAAGCTCCCGGATTCCTGGAATAATATACATCCAGTTTTCCATACTTCCCTGCTGAAACCCTAAGTTAGTTCTACTCGGAAACCCTTCAAATCTCGCAGTCCTGTTTTGGATGAGCTGCAGAGGGTGGAGAGTATAGGCAGGCAGATTTATTACCGCCAAACTCGTTATGACCAGCAATATGTTTTGGATTATATGCAAAAATGTCAAATTTCACCTCATATGCCACAATAAGTCCATTATATTGTTCACATAGTTAGCATATGTTAAGTTATAACACCCGCAAGTACAGCTGCTGTTATCAAATACCATGGGCTGCCTCAAATACCCCAAGACATGCTATAAAAAAAATATTCCAAACAGAAGAAACGAATACATACTGGAATTCCTTGGGTAAGTTGTGAGTCACATGAATGACTTTTTCTGTTTACATTAATGTCTGGTGATAACCTTGACCAGATAGCCAAGGAAAAAAAATCTCTTTATCTCCCACTGACCTGCAAGCTAACATTTCTATGTGTTTGTGTATGTTGGTTTTATCATTTTAAAATTCTGTATATGTTTACTTATGATTAAATCTGCTTTTAAATCTTCTTTTTTCATAAATAAATACATGTTACCCCAGTGAGCCAGATGAAGACACATATCACCTTATCACACACTGATCTACCACTAAAATTGCATGTCTGTTTGTGTATTTCAAAATCTGGCTATTGTCAATTAAAATTTCTGCTTTTCTACATTGTCACTGAGTGCTGTGTAGCAGTCCCAAGGCAGCAAAAGATTTTTGCTGTACAAGCAGGGAAGCAAGGACAAGAAGCTGAGAAGTGAGGAAAAGAGGGGCCATGGTATGGAAAGGAGAGGACTGGTAGGCTGCTGAAATGATAGGGTGGTGAGAGAGGATTGGTAATGCCCAGTAGAAACCCCAATCACCACAGTAACTTCATTGCGGTTCAGAAGATGCACAACAATAGAATGTTAGCGATAGAGAAAATAAACTTGCGAGTGGAACTTCCAGCATTCAATAAAAACACCTCAGACAGAAGAGGTTGGCTAAAACACAGTTGTGATATCTCTAGTGGTTCCATGACTGCTGATGTGATTATCTCATGCTAGTGGAACTTCTAGTTAACATCTAAGAAATAGGGGAAGCCATGCGAAACGTCAAAACGGCCACACTGAACAATTGTATCCAGGACAATTGAATATTTAGGATTCTAAAAGAACAATTATATGAAAGATAACCCTACTAACTGAGAGAAACTGACATAATCATAAACGATATGAGGACCATTCCCTATCTATGAACCCAAAGAGATAAAGAAAGTGAAGAAACAACAAACCATATAAAATCCTCCTGAAGATCCACCAAACAAGGTAGTGAAACGCGTGTAGAGGTGCAAAAGAGGAGATTCAATGAGGAAATTGAGAAGCTTATCCTATTTTTGTAGATACTATTTGAACAAAGGCAAAATATAAGAGCAATTGAGGTGGAGAACACCGTTGTTTCATAACTAATGAGAAAACCAAGAAGATTATTGTTATTTTGGAAGATATTTACCAAATAAGCCTCATATTAAAGGTCAAGTTGACAACACATACAATTTCTTACCTATTTGTTGAACGATTTTCATCGATTGGGCATTCAAACAAACAACTGCAATACTCTTTTTAACATCTAAGAAATAGTTTTTAGCGGGTCCTTTCGTAGATTGTGTTTGAGACATTGGACACAAAGGTGAAACATATGGGCTGTGAAAAACGACAATTTCTGCAAGGGTAGCTTGCTCTCAATATTTTGTTAATACAATTGTGCCATTATGGGACAATAGACATATCCACCTATCAAACAAAGAAAACCCATTGATTTAAAATATTCATCACAAACATGTCCTGCATTTGAATTTAGGAGATGCACAAGAACCTATGCATCTGACAAAATCATTTGAAAATGCTTTTATGGGATCGCTTTGCTGACATACTGGGTATCATTTAACAATCAGGTTACCAATACGAACCCAGAAAATAAATAGCCATCGTATTATGCACCATCAAAACACATTGATTGTAATATATCAAATTCAGTCTTTTACTTTAAATGAGGAGCAAATATATGGTATTATCCTTAAACCTGCTTCGACACAAAAGGTTTTGTCCTATACATAATATAAATTAACACCCAGGGCTGGGGATTGTACCAATCAAGTTGCTTAGAATGCGGGCTGGATCTACCAATGCAAGAACCCTGATGTCTGCTTCCCCTGTCATCTTCCCCCAACCCTCAATTCACTTAATTTCTAATTTCCCATCCCTCCCGCCCCCAGCCTTAGTTACCTTATTACTTCAGCTGCCACTCCATGTGCATCCTGGCCACCATGGAAATGAAACTAGGGGCTCCGTATGGAGCCCCGCCTTCCTGATCCATGGTGGCCATCTTACGAAAGTATTTTGTTTCAATGAACAAAATTGATCGTAGCACCCAGGGTTTCCAGATTGCAAACTTGGGGTGCTTATAGCCATAACCACCCATTCCACAGGCTGCAATTGATGGTTACAGCACCACAACCATTGTGAAAGGACTTTGAGCATATTAACTCGGGCCCCAGGCCGTTAACACACGTTCCAGCCCATGAAACGGGTGGTTATGGCTAAATGAATGACCGTTCAATGCACCTTTAACATACATTCTATTAAAGACATACCATATTATCCAAATGTCCCTGCTTTGTATTGCACATGTCGAGCAACATACAATGCTCAACAGTCATCTCTTTAAATGCTCTTTTTATGAACAAGCATTTAATTATAGGTTACGGCCCATAATATTCCATGTAAACATGCCTAATAAACACGAAGGTAAAACAGAAACACAACTGCTTAACGTATTTGATCCAAACATCATTATACATAATAAAATTGCCAATGAAACTAAAATCATCTGTATACCCTACACACAGAATGAATAAGCACCCTTTATAATCCTGTCACCATATGCATGCTTCGTTTCCATTAAACAGTCATCAGATAGGATGTTCAAACATGTTCCACAGTTGCAGTCCATGAGCTTGATACCGGAATGAGATCAGAGAAACTGAATAGCAACCACATAACTTCCTTCAGTAGCTTGCCCTTGCTAAATCTAAATGAATGACACTAAGGGCCAATAACAGATGATGCACATGTCCCGTTGTAAAGTGGGCCACAAACGTGTGTGAAGTGGGTGGGGGTATGGGCAGAATTCAGGCATATATGCATCCAGGGCTTAATTTGTAAAAAATAATAAGTGCTAGGGCCCCAACTTTTCTAGCACTCCTGTGACACTGTGGGTGGGCACCACTGCTGTACCACCCGTAGCGGCTCCCCACAGTGTTGACATATTTGTGGTTACATTACAGGTCGCACCTGCTGATTGTGCTTGATGTATGCACTGCCTATCACCACTTCATAAAGTGAGTCTGAGGCAATAAGTGTCGGGTCTAAAAATAAGTGCTAAGGCTGAGCCCTGGCATACAACCCCACAATTTAAGCAACAGTGCTTACATTCGCACCCATCGAGAAATCCAATCCTTCAAATTCACACACATAGTTTTTCGCGGTTTATAGTCATAATTTCGAAATCAAAAATTTCGAAAGTCAAAAAGTCGAAAAAAAAATGTCGAAAAAAATAGTGTCGAATTTATTTTTTATGACGTTTTTTTTTCGAAATGGGGGGTTCCCCCCCAACCCCCGTTTTTTCTTTTTTTTTTGTTTTTACCTATTTTTTTTATATAAACTAGAGCCCAAAAAAAAATATCGAAAAAAAAAATAATTCGACATTTTTTTTTTCGACATTTTTGATTCGACTTTTTTGCCATTCGAAATTTTGTATTCGATATTATGACTGGACACCGTTTTTCGCTACACTATGTATTATGAGAGTGAATGAATTGGCACTTCTTTAAGGAAAACACAATGCCGCATGGGAAAGGCTCTGTGCAAAAGGTTAAAGGGGACAGTATAGTCATATTGTTGTATTTTTGTTATGTGTCAGTCTTACACAAATCCAGTAGAAAATGTAAAGCTCACAGGAACAATGGAAATTAATAAAAACATGCTATGTTAACCTGCATTTTGGGACTGAAAAAAAACGACCAAGAAAATGGCCACCGGGAAAGGAAAAACGGGGTCTGTTTTCCCTTTCAATGGCGGCCATCGGGGATGGACGTGCTGGGAACAGAAATGTTCGCAGTGTGTACGCTCCCAAAAGACGACAGAGAAGAAGGTATGTGGGGTTGGGGTTTGGGGGAGGGGAAAAAAAAGGAAGACGCACCAGAATCCCCAGTGGGGGACGGTGGTAACCTCCAGCCGTGTGGAGGCTGCCACACCACCCGCAGTGGACAAAGGAGGCAGAAAGTAAGTGGCGTGGGGAGGGCAGGGTGGTGGGAGGAAAGGGGAAGAAAAAAAAACAAACAAAACCCTTACCTGAGTCCACGGTGGGGGGGCAAAGGCAGCTTCTCAGCTGTGAGGCGCTTGCAGCGGGGATGGCCCTGCTTCAAGCCTCCTCATTGGCTGAGGTGCTGCCATACCCCCCACCACGGACAAGACGGCTAGAATCCCGGCCGAGAATCGAGGGATTCTCAGCCGGGTAATGACCTGGTGAGAGCCAATCAGAATGCGTGTTGCATTCTGCTTGACTCTCGCCGGCTACTAATATCTTGAATAACAAAGGACTGGAGATATTAACATCACTGTTCCGCCCCATTACATTGAATATGTATAATGGTGTTCAATGGCTTAGTAAAAGTTGAACCTCATAGAATTAACTGCCATTTCTGATCGTGCTTTCTAAGTTCAATAATCAGTATTGATTTGTAACATTGTCTAATGACACTAGACCAAAAGATAGAAAAGGATTTCATTAAACATTATGTTGAGGGTTGTGAGCTATACATTCTTCTACAACAATAAGAGTTATGATTACCAAAATAAAATTACCCTTTTCCGCGTCTTCTCCTTCAAGAAAGGTCTTATCACCGTATATAGGGCATGTATATACCACGGCTGGTTGACAAAATGGATTCCTCCAAACCGAGCAGGAAAACTGTCCTAGAGAACAGGAAAATACACAAAAATTAAAAGGCGTGAATGGAACACAGTCAATATTTAGTTAGATTGCCTTAATAGTGAAAGGCCTTAGTGTACTCATATTCGCATACATTAAATGCAATTTCTCTTTCAAGATTTAAAATGTTAACACTTGAGCATTGATTTGAAAACATTCCAAATTAATGTAAACAGTACAAAAGAATATGTGCTTAACAATGGAAGGTCTATTTCCTGGAGAAAAAAAAATAAGGCCATCTGAAACAAAGATGGATGAAGATCACTCAGGCACCTTCTGTTGCAGGCTGAGAATTGTAGGACAATAATCCGTTTTTCTCAATATAGTCCTCCAAACTAGAGCTAAAGTGTCCTCTGTGGGCCCTCACAAGGCCAAGGGTCCTCCTGTGAGGACTTAATAGGGAAGCCAGTAAAGGTTCTAGGTATTGAGGTTCGACCCAGGTCAAGAAAGCTAAGGATCAACTCTGTGAATACTTTTCACAAAACCCATTAAGACATCTTAGTACCCGGCGAGGGACATGGCAGCTACTCAGCCAATGAGAAGCTCGAAGCGGTGCTATCCCCGCTCAGAGCCTCCCCACGGCTGAGAAGCTGTCTTCGCCCCGCACCGGGGACTCAGGTATGTTTTTTTTTGTATTCCTCCCTTCCCGTCCACCTCAACACCCTCCCCACCCCACCCACCCCACTTACCTAATGCCTGCTTTATCCCTGGCGGTGTGGCATGTAAGCCTCCAACCGTGTGGAGACTCAAAGTGAGGCCATCCCCGCTCCGAGCCTCCACATGACTGGAGGCTTCCCTCGTCCCCCGCCAGGTACCCAGGTGTTTTTTTTTTTTCTTCCTCCTCCCTCCCAACCCCAACCCCACTTACCTTCTTGTCTTCTTTTTGCGAGAGCGGACACGCTGGGAACAGAAGTATTCTCAGTGCGTCCACTCCCGATGGCCACCATGGAAAGGGAAAACGGACTCTGTTTTCCCTTTCCCGGCGGCCATTTTCTTGGTCATTTTTTTGCTTTTAGTGCCCCGGTCACGCAGATCTTGTGGGCCTGGGTACTAAAAGCCATATGACCCTCACGGCGAGGGCACTACCGACTCAGTAATGCCCCCGCCGCTCGGGCCATATTACTTAAATAACAGGCTCAGTTGTCAAAAACATGTATTGATCAAAACTACATACTACTACAAAGAGTTTAAGATAGAGTAGATTATAGTTCCAATGTTAAAACCTATCCAAGAGCATTGGAATGAGGAAACTACACAGGAAAGATAAAATTGTGTCATCTAAAGGATTATGGGATCATATGGTGCTGCCTAAAGGGTCTAAATCAACTGACACCCTTTAGAAACTATTTTACCATAATTATACCAAAGGAAAATTAAGCAGCCTGAGGAAGTGAGGCATGGCCAGGCTCCCTAAGACAGGTTTCTTGATTCAAACGGCTGTCTGTCAATATGTTTTTAGAGAGAATCAGGCAAGGAAAAACAGAGCTTCACTGTAATGATCCTGAAAGGTAATTTACGGAATTCTGGTGGAGAGAGAGGGATGGTCTTGTGGCGCTTGGTCAGTTCCACTCATGCCCCAGATATCTTTGCTTCCCCACCTATGAATGGTTCGGGGTGTTGGAGTGCTTAAGACCCGAGGACAGTTTGGGTTCGATTCTCACAGTTGCTATTTCCTTATTAGGGGAAAGCACTAGCCCTTCTGCGAGTGGGCCCAGACAGCTTGTTTAACCACCAAGTTGACTGTGGATCTTAATGGGAGGGCAAATCCCTGAAATTATTGAGGGTGGGCTTTGGGCATTCTTTGAGTCAATCAACTGGGAAAACATGGTGCTGCTGAGGCGGGTTGCACTGGGATCTTTTCTGGGATGAGACAGACATGGGTGGCAGCTCTGTGATGTTTAGAGGATGACACACTGCTGGTTGTGTCCACTTTTCATTCAAAACAAGCCAGAGGTTCAAAATCGTAGTAGCCATTATCTGCTGGGTTACTAGGGGAGCAGGGGTGGCACAAAGGCAAATCTGATCCAGTGTTGACATTTGTTCTATGTAGTACCCTAATGTGCTAGTGTTTCATCCATTCTCCCCATGAGGCAGGAATCAGGAGATGTTTTGTGCACACAGGCCTATGGGTGAGCAGGGACTGGACAGGTGATGCACTGTGCCCAATTATTTTTTCAACACTAGTTCACTTGCATAGAAGCCTGGTCATTGGCAATCCATTTTCTAGCCACTAGCTAGTACAAGCAGAATCCCCCAGGGGAGGTTGCTGGAGAAGGGAGACAAAGTTTCAAGGAGCAAATCATAGCACATTTGTATTTGTATTTTTCAAGTTTTTCAAGTTTCAAGGAGCAAATCATAGCACATTTGTATTTGTATTTTTTAGCTGATAATGTTTGACTTCAACCAGAAGTGCCATACAGAGAACAAAACAGACAGTGGAGGCAGTCCCTTTTCATGATGCATTCACATGGCAAGATAAAGTATATGGATGCAGGTGAGCTGGGTAGAGAAATAGTAGAACATGGAGACTTAAAAAGGGGATACATGCATTGCCTTTCTCTTGATGGGAGTTTCTCGGCTGAGCTAGGAGAGGGAGAGGGTTTGCACTCCTCCCATCAAATACTACCCTTAGATGGTAAAGCTTTTCTTTTATCAAAAATCCTAATCTTGGAATGGGTTGACAAGAGGTATTGCTGGGTCCACAAATGGCAAGCAGGGTGGAGTACCAAGTGTGTCTAATGTTGGCGAGAACACAATCTTCCATTACATGATAATTGGTCTGACTAGCACAACAACATTATAAATTACCTTTTTCCACTGTACTCAATCACTTGGGAAAAAGCAATGGGTTTCCTGTTTGACTCATGAGAGATACATTGGACTTATATATCAGGGGGCCATATGTTAGCTACATATTTCACACAGCTCTCCAATTTTAGTGATATAATAAGATATTGCTAACACCCCCAAAACATTACATTGGCTCCAATCCTTTATTTTAATAATCTGAGAGGTGTATTTTTATTAATTTTATTTTCTGGGAAAATTCAATTGTCATTATAATCAACTCTATGGCAGTTTGTCTGAGTTAAAATATTTGGATATGGCAAAATACGTTAGCACAAATAAGGAGATTTGATTTAAAATGGTGTAGTTTTCAAAATCATTAGAAAATTATATTCTTAAGAATATATTATTGACGGATAAATGGAACTTCTTCTAAGATAGCTATTTGGAGGTCGATAATTGAGCAAACTGATTGCTATTAGAAAATAATTGTACTGGATGGATAACTCTTCTTCCTCTTTTTCCTTCTTTAGTTTGGTTTTAATACCCATAAAACATACAATACAGTAAATAAAACACTGTTACATACAGTTAACAATCTAATAGAATTAATACTTAGAAGTTAGAACTTGCCATCTTTTGCCATTTCCAACCATCAAGATAGTTCCTAAAATCCATTGTAATATAGATTATAAAATCTTAGCTCAATTAATAAAATCAAATTAATATACCTAGAAATGACTTCATCTTTGAAATCTCGAATCAAGTTGAAATGGTCAACAAGCTAATTCATAAAATCGATCGCAATTTAGACCCTACAAAGGATTTAATAAACTCCATTATGCAGATTATAACATCTAAAATCGACTCATAAAATCAGAGAAATTAATTTTAAAATCGCATAATGCCAAATATGGCAAATAATATTAAAACACTAAGACCAGTTCCAGTTGAGCAATCAAATGATTGCCATTAAGACAAAAAAAAGCAATCAAACCCCAAGTACCGCCCATGGTTTTGCATGATTTCAGAAATAATAAAGCAGGTAAGCAGTTAGGCTATATTAACTTAGTTACATATTAGTTACATATTAGTTACAGCACCACGAGGCCCAAGGACTGCATTGTGCGCTTTATAAATGTAAAAAATAAAATAAAAACATTATACTTTCTTAAAACAGGTAGAATCGACAAATGTATTTTGAACTTATAAACAGGACAAAATAATAAGAAGTGCACCTGGCACTCTAATATTGTTGGGCAAAATGTGCAAAAACTGATCCTCAAACATCTTTTGGCTCCAAGAATAGTTCTCATCATTAATAGAAATAGAATGAAATCACAATTTAGGAATAATCGCAGATTATGACTGCAAGTGAGACTGTTTTAAAAAGGGTTGTAAAATATAAGATCTTATCTAAAGCCTTATTTGTTTGCTTTGATAATGCTTAGATTTCTCTGCAACTTCTATAGTAGTTTTTAAAGCACATTTTATATTAGTTATCAAGTGTTTCTTTAAATTGACCCTTCATTGAAACAATGCAGGATAGTTCTGATTTTACAAACTTGATCCAAGAGGTTTGTGAAGCAACATCTTTCTCTAGAAGGACATTTGCTAGCTCTTCTTTTGCTTTAATCTTTAGCTTTAAAAACATCAAAAAAGGCTTAATGTTTCATAGTTCCATAGTTTTGGGGTGAAGGCAGAGAAGGCCTGTTTTCTGGTCCTTTCCTTTTTGCAGCAGCAGATTTCAAGTCTGCAGGTGTCCTAGATTTTGGTGGTGGGCTGTTCGCTGGAGATGCTGAGTTTCTCTGCGAGGTACCTGGGTGACTTGAGGGTGACTGCCTTATAAATGATGCAGCAAGTCTTGAAGGTAATTTGTGTGTGAAGTGGGAGCCAGTGAAGGTCGATGAGTTCCGGGGTGATGTGGTCGTATCTGCATAGACCCTTAATGAGACGTGCGGCAGCATTTAGGACACTTCTCAGGGCACAAAGGAGGATGAAGGGAGGCCTTCGAGGCGTGCATCGCCCCCATCCAGGTGGGATAGGACCAGTGCTTGAACAGTGGATCTAAAGCTGTCTAGACAGAGGAAGGGCTTGATGTTCCACAGGAGGGAGAGCTGATACCAAGCTGTCTGAGTTTTCTTAGCTACATGTGTCTTGAAGGAGAGGTGTTTGTCGATGTGGAACCCGAGGGACATGGCGCAGGAGACAAGCTTAGGTGTGAAGCCCTCAGAGTTCAGAGTTGATAGCCAGGTCTGTATGTCTGGGTGTTCAGTGTTGTTGGTGAGGAGTAGGAATTCAGTCTTGGAGGGATTTAGCTTCAAGTATACATTGGACATCCACGACAGGATCAGCGAGAGGCAGTTGAGCCTATGGATGTCCTTGATGGAGTTTATCTTGAGGTATAGCGGTTTGTTGTTGGCATATTGTGGATGTGGATGTTGTGTGTGGCTAAGAGGGCTCCCAGTGGCTCCATGTATAGATTGAAGATCACTGGGGAGAGAATGGAGCCCTGTGGGACTCCACAGGTGACAGGTAGCATGGGTGATCTATAGGAGTCCATCTGAACTGCTGGCGGTTGGCGAGGTAGGACTTGAACCAGAGTAGGACAAGGTTGCTGATCCTCATGCACCAATGTAGGGTGTCTGTAAGCGCCTGGTGGTCTACTGTGTCGAAAGTGGGCAAGAGGCTGAGTACCACCAGGAGTCAGTGGTGGCTGTCATTAAGGATTTTAAGGGCATTGTCAAACACCTGTATGGTTGCTGTCTCCCAGCTGCATCTGGGTCTGAACCCGGATTGGTAGGTTTGGAGGAGATTGTTTCTGTCGATGTATTGTTGCAGTTGTGAGGCTCCATCTTACTCAATGATCTTACCTATCAAGGGAAGATGGATGATGGAGTGATAATTACCTAGATTGTCGGGATCCACAGTGGGTTTCTTTAGTAGAGGGAAGATTTGTTCTGTTTTTAGGGTCGATGGCAAGGTCCCTTGAGTTAGGCAGCTGTTGATGGTCTCCAGGTGGTGAAGAAGACTTTCTGCGGGTAGGGTCTTGAGGATGGATGCTGGGAGGATGTCGTCTGTGTACGATGTGGCTTTGAGAGCGGCCAGGTTTTCTGCCAGGTCCTCTGTTGAGAGTGTCTTGAATGTTGTCCAGGGTGTGAAGATTTCGCAAGGAGGGACATGAGATGGGTCTGTGGCTGCAGAGCTGGTGTCTGTGTGCTTGCGAATCTTGCTGATTTTGTTGATGAAGAAGGTATTGTTGGCGGTGTATTTTTCAATGGCATGTGGTATAGCAGGGTCGGGAAGCGGATTGATGCAGTGCTTGACCGCTTTGAAGAGGGATATGCGTTTGTTGTCGGCTTCTGTTCTTTGTGGCATTTTGGATCTAGATCACATGGCCTAAGCCCCACCCACCTGTCAATCACTTAAACTGTTGGTGCCTTCCTTATTTGCCGCCCTTTTCCCTATTTAAGCAGCCCTACAGCCCCTTTTCATTTGCAGTCAATGAGCAGGTGCAAGTGGATCTAGGTCACATGGCCTATGCCCACCCACCTTCTTAGCTCTGCCTCTTCCTTTCTGCTCTTAACTCTTATATCAAGGCCAGCTCTCGTCTGAGCCTCCCAAGTGAAGTGCAGACAAAGAAAAGGGGAATTCCTGTTCGAAACTGTTCAGACCAGGAGGACCAAGGGCCCAAATCCCTGCTCAGACAACAGGTAAGGCTCCACTGACACGTGTTTTCTCCCTCTGTTCCCACAGGCCATCCCCGCCATCACCAGGCAACACCAACGTCAACGACATTGCACCTCCTCTAAGGCATGATCTAGATCCACTTGTACCTGCTCACCAACTGACCAGGTCACTCATTTTGTGAATAACATTGTAAAATCTCTTCTGTCTACTCTGAAAGTTCAACATAATGTGCATTGCCCTCACCACCCCCAATCTGCAGAAACAGTGAACAGTAGAAATGGGGTCCTCAAATATAAATTAGCAAAGTTATGTCAGGAAACTGGTTTGAAATGGCCTGAGGCCCTGCTGTTGGTGTTGTTCAGTATGATAAGAACTCCAAATAGAAAAACAGGCCTTAGACCATATGAAGTCCTTCCTGGGCGCTATATGCGATTTCCTGTATGACTTGCATCAGACAGATAATTAATTACTAAATATGTAAAGTCTTTAATCTTCACCATTATCCCGGGTCTATAAGAAACCTATGCTTGTTATTACTAATGCAACACAAATACTTGAGATGTCTGAAGTGCTATGAATCTAATTATATCATCACTCCTTTCTCTGAGGTAGCCTCTCCCCATGTGGCCATTTGACAGCAGCTGCTACCTGATCCTGACACTGGGGGTGGCTATATGAAAGAGGAACACCTGGGCAGAGGTGACATTCAGGGAGATGACATGACATCATTGGGGAAAGCAACATGCTCTCCATTCCCTTTTATGGATGGTTCCTCTGTTGCTCATACCCCAATGGCATATTGAACACTCTCCCTCAACCTCTTACTAGGTCTATTTTAAGTACTCCCCAAAATGCCACAAAGAACAGTATATTAAAAGCTGGGACAAAGGAAAGGCAGGGCGCAGTAATTATAACTCCCAATATGATCCAATATCAGCTTACTCAACGTCATACAAGGTACAACCTGGTAACAACTGAGATGAAAAAAAGAGCAATAAAGAAGTGAAGATGACTAACACTGGTAAACCAACTCAATGGTCTAGGCTTTGGATACT
The DNA here is from genome assembly GCF_040938575.1 of Ambystoma mexicanum. Lineage (NCBI taxonomy): Eukaryota > Metazoa > Chordata > Amphibia > Caudata > Ambystomatidae > Ambystoma > Ambystoma mexicanum. The sequence continues at coordinate 108,130,005 of NC_090928.1, read as the reverse complement.
ATGTAATCATGCCGGGCAGTTTAAAACTACTAGAGCTGACAGGCAGAGGACGAGAGATCTAAGGATGCGGGGCTGCACCACGACGTGTGCCGATGCCGAACACCACGGTGAGGGAAAGTACGATATGGAAAACGGTGTGGAGGTGAGTCCAAACAGCAGACAGTGCACACAGTTTGCCGCCTGTGAACACAAGGCAGTGGGAACCGCACACTGCAGAAAAGGACACAGCGGCTAATGGGACACACATCGATCCAGCAAGTTGAAGGGAACCAAAGCAAAAGAATGCAAGAAACAACTGGTAAACCCCGTGGAAACAGATGGGTTACCGGGTTGCCTGAAAGTGTGCAAAGTTCCATGCGAATTAAGCGAGAGACACAAGGAGAAGCCAATGAAGAAGTTAACAAATTTGTGTAGCACACCACAGTTGGGTTGTTGAAGACATATCCCAAGGGAGGAAGCAAAGTGAAGGTGAAAGCTCTTGGAAAAGGAACAAAGAGAATCATTTGGTAAAAGTGGAAATGAATATTGAAACAAGGGTTGATGCCAACAATGGTTTAATCTCACTTCATGGATCAAATGTAAAGTAAATTCCATGCAGGCGAGTATACCAGGTGAAGAGAAGTGTTTGAAAGATTGCATGAAAGTCCTGGCAGGAGATTACACCAGGCAAACTTAAGTGTGTATACAAGTTATAATAGACGGATAATCTCAAAGAAGATTCATGCCCTTGAAAATGTGAACTATTGTAAATCTGTAAGAAGGGCATGACAGGGGAATATCCCAGGTGACCTGCGAGTATAGGACCTGCATCCTAGTTGTAATGCAGTAAAAGAAGAATCCCTGGGAAGATATATACCCTTAGGATTTTGAATCATATTGAAGGTAGAGAGAAACCTGGGGAAGGGAGCTATTTCCCTGAGAACTGTGAATGTGCCAAGAGAAGCGATTGATCCTCTTGGGTACTAAGGAACTTGACTATTTTTTGTTTGAACTTTTCATATAAGTTAAGGGAATCTGGAGAAGAGAGTCATTCCCTGGAACTTTGAACTTTGTCCATTTGGTAACAGGAAAGTGTAGGACTGAAGACCCGAGTGTGCTGTAAGGGAAGAGTTCTGGGTGCTCCCCACAGCTAGTGCGATAGTTACTGACTACATTAGATTCTAGGAATGATACTCAGATGATAATAATTTGTTCAAATTCTTTTAATGCTTTTTGTTGTTCTACTAGAGACATAGATAATAGATCTTGTACAATGGTTCAACATCTGATGGCTCCAAAGGTTAAGATTAGGGAGTTTATGAAGCACACTGAAATACATAGTCAGAGTCTTTGGTCGGATGAACTGTCTAATTTACATAGGTAAGGGTATAGCCACATTGTTTTAAATGCTATGATAGCTACCATCATGTTTACTGTGCCCCTGTCTGTCTTTTAGTTTTCCAGACATTTCCCCAGTTGCTCTGAGGGCGCTGCGATCGATCTCCAACAGCAGAATGAGGAGTTCCAGGAAGGACACCAGAAAAGTGATGAAGTACATAGGATTTGGAATGGGGCAAGTTTTGGGCTTGCGGCTTGGGATATCCATAAGAGGCCAAATTTAGATGCTTGCGTAGACTGCTCAGAAGAAGCCACCAGGCTTATATCAGGGGCAGAGCTTTCCAATGCCAATATTAACATTGGCAAGCAGCATGTTATTGAAACTCTCCGCCATGACCCGAGAATCATTGCAGCAACTGATGAAGAGCATGCTAACAGAAGGAATGAGGCTACAGTAGGATAAGGCATGCAAAGAGGTACAAGATTACCTGAACTCTGAGCTGCTTTCCATCTGAGAAGATGTGGAACAACACAGCTGGTCGAGACTTCTGGGAAATAATGTGGGAGAGCTGGAGTATTTGTGGCCCTGGAGAAACATTTGGCAGTGTGCCGGTTAGTACTGTGAGCTGACAGACTATACCTTCACCGCCAATGGTCCAATGAAATGTCTTTGGGCCCTGGCCAGCAGAATACTCCCTGATCTGTGGGTGGGGTGCAATTGGGACTGGATGACACATAAAGAAGTGAAACACTAGGGGTGCCAGTACCTAACTTCTGCCCCAACAATAACCCCTAACTTGTGGTGTAGGATGGGTTTTAAATGGAAATTGCGACCACTACAGCCACACCAGTTGCAATGATAGAAGAAGTTGGAACAGGGCCAGATACAGTTGGTAGAGAATGGAATATGCTAGGGAAGGGAGGCATCTGTGTGCACTTTGGTAGGTAAGAGGGTGTTTCAAGCTAAATGTAAATGCATAGATCTTTATTTTTATTTATTGGTTATTTATATATCGCCTATAAGCTTAACAAGCATTTCAAAGTGCTCCAAAGCAGGGAGGGTGAGAAGCTAAACAAGATTAACATTCTTAATAGGCATTGGGATATTCAGAATGGGCAAGTGCTATGCGTTTAGTGGTACAACATAGGACAGAAGGAATACAAAAAATACTGCACGTGACTAACGGTCGTTAAAATAATGCAAGAGCTATACATGAAGAAGGGAGAGAGGGGACGGGGGGGTGTAGGGCAAGACTAACAGAGCAAATAAGTGTAAGAGACACATAGGAGGGGAGGAAGGGGTGAGGAATCGGGAGGGGGGAGGGCGGGGGGGACTCTATGCACATCCAGATGAAAAAGTGGCTGCAGATGTAAAAAATGCCCAAATTATTTTTAAGCAAAGCACAATTGAACACATGAGGCAAATGTGGCTGCAGATGTAAAGAAAACACCCACATTTGATTCTTAAGCAGAACACAATTGAACACACATGAGGCAACAGTGACTGCGATGTACAAAACACCCAAATTCGATTTTTAAGCAAAGCACAATTGAACACATGAGGCAATAGTGACTGCAGATGTAAAAAATGCCCAAATTCGATTTTTAAGCAAGGCACAATTGAACACATGAGGCAACAGTTGCTGCATATGTAAAGTCACGGAGCGACAACCTTAGGTGAGCTGCCTACTCACAGTCTGCATGTGTCCTCAAGATCTGGAGGACCAAGGCGCGAGGGCTCACCATCAGCCCCATAATCCAGATGACATCACCAGGTTGTGCAGAGGATGAGAATGAAGCCCTCCCCTGGGTGGGGAGGGAACCAGTGCATCCAGGCACAAACAGGGTCAGACAGGGGCCTTTGTTTGTGGGGCTTGGTGTCGGAGGGCCGGATATTCGCCTGTCAGTTCCCCATGGGTCTGGAAGAAGGGGGAGAGGGATAAATCAGCGCAGGTCAGGGGCAGGCATCAGGGCACTCCAGTACTCAGGGGAGGCGGGCAGCTAACTTGGAAAAGTGCTGTTCCGAAGCACCATGTGGGCAACAATGGCAAAAACAAATTAAGAAGGCCCTTAACCCTCCCTGATGTATGTGGAGAGCACAAAAAATGAATGTTATCTAGTCATGTCCAGCACATTTTGCGCGCATCATTGCTCAGGATGAACAAAGAAATAAAATATGCCAGAAGCCCTGCTGGCCCTACCTCGCATCAGCTGTGCTGGTTAACTGACTCCTCTCTTTTTAGCACCTGAATATGACGTTCATTTCATAGGGCACACAGAAACTGGACACTTTAATGTATTTTGGCCAGCAATGGAAAGGAGGTCAGCTGGGATAGATATAGAGTTTTCGAAAGAATGGTGAAAGTTGGTTCCCAGACGATTTGAAGAGATACAAGGTTTTGAGTTGGAAATTAAGAGGTAAGAGTTATGCTGAAAAGCCTGCAGTTAGTAGAGGCTGTGTTCAATGTTAGAAGTGTTTCTTTGAGATAGCCCACCGTACAGCCACTCTGTGCACCCCAGGGGACATTATTTTATCAGTTTACCAAGAAGAATCTGATAAAACTTACATTACCACCTATGCGTGTTTAACCATCTTCTTTTTGGTTTTGGCAGGAATTATTTCCTGCTATCATAGATGTTTCAGTAGACATTATTCAAAAGTGCCTAACATGGCATCCTCCAAAACAGCTCCCTTAACTCGACCACCAAGGTGTATTTCTCCTTTGCACTGTTGGAAGTCAACAAAGAGACTGATGCACTGGATGATTTAAGAAGGAGTGTGCTTACTTGCAATTATGAAAACACTGTAGTTGGGGAAGTGAAGCACTTTTCTTGGGATCAATGTTGACAAGTTGAACAAGAGGTAAGTCCATAGGTAAGTGACAAGGAAGGTGAGAAAAATATCCACTGACTCCCATTTACTCAGGGTCTCAGCCACCAACTGATATTCCAGGAAAACTCAGGGCACGCGTACAGCAACATTCCACACAGCAGCATTCCAACCAGGCATTCCACATGCATACAGGGCCAGGGCAGGGGAAAAGCACAGGACACAAAACTTCTCCCTCCCAGACAAAAGAAAAAGGTAAGGAGCAGAGCACAGGGGAATACAATAAAGAAGACAACGAAAGTATGGAATAGCGACCAATGAAGAAGGTACTGTAAGGAAGTCATGGTATCAAACAGTGAAGACAGACAGAAGTGATCACAGTTCAATGGTGTTTTTGAACTTCAATGGGTTGGTAGGACACCTGTCTAATCCTAAATCTAAGAATGGGAGCAAGCTCGGCCATCAAATAATAATAACGCAGTCCTAGTGAAGTCTCCGTCAAAATAGAAGTGCCTATACTAATAAACCTATTGCCAATCCTGTAGTGCGTGTGCGAAACATGAGCTAAACAACATGGCGCCGATGCGCGGCCAGTTTTGACATTCACTTCCATTACCACATTGAAAGCCTACGTTTTCGTAGGCTCAGTAAGTAAACGTCCATTTTTGCAGCAGAGGCAAGGTCACATAATAATATCAGATGAACTAACTGCAGGGAATAGTTGTATTGTCCTCCAAAGGACAAGCCAGAAAGGGAGTCAGAGTACTAGATGGGAAAGAGCGTTATAAACAAGTGAAATGACAGGAGGTACATTAGCCCAAAAGGGGTGAGGTCCCTTCTGCACCGCCCCTGAGGAGGGGGACGATGAGTCCCTAGGTATCCATCCATCAAACCATCCGACTTGTGCGAATTTGGGGAAAACGGTGAGTGCAATTGTGGAAATGGAGTCTAAACATTTGCACTCAAAGTATGAATAGGATGGTGATCAAACTCAGGTAATAACTGCCCATATTAAGGTAGACAGACGGCCTGGTGAAATTATTTTGGCACTCAGGAAATATACAGGAAATATACAGGAGCTACGCGCCTTAATTGATACCGGGGCAGAGGCCTCATTTATACATGGGAATCCTTCAAGGTTTAAGGGAAGACATTTAACGATTACAGGCTTAGGGGGAAAAGAGACTCCTGCAGTTCAGACTAAAATTGCTATGAAAATCAGAGGTTTTAAAAGGAACACCTATCAGGTGTTAATTGTCCCGATCCCTGAATATATTATTGGATTTGACATTCTAGGGGGACTAACCCTCGAATTGGAAGGGAAACTTTATAAGTTCAGGGTGAGTGCTCTAACCTCTACCCCCGTGATTGTAGGAAAGTTGAAGATGCCCCTAGTGCTGGTCCTGTTAGCCACAAAAAGAGTATCCATGAAACAATATTGTATTCCCGGGGGGGAAAAGGAAATTTAAGACACCATCAAAGGGTATGTCGAAGCCGGTGTATTGCTCCCCTTGACCACGGCTTGGAACAATCCGGTCTGGCCTGTTAAAAAAATTGACAGAAGATACCGGATGACTGTAGATTATCGTGAGTTGAATAAATACACTCCTCCATTAATACCTGCAGTCCCTGAGGCAGTGACTTTGATTCAAAATGTACAAAAGTTTGAGGGAACCAGGTATGCGGTGTTGGACTTGGCTAATGCCTTCTTCACCGTACTGATTGTGGATGAATGTCAGGAGCAATTTGCATTTTCCAGGAATTGGAGGCCGTATATGTTCCAATGCCTGCCAATGGGATACATGCATAGCCCGACAATCTGTCACCGGCTGGTGGCAGAACATTTAGTCAAAATTCTGTGCAAATTGTGCATTACATTGATGACATATTGATACAGGAAATGGATGAGCATAGTGTGCGAGTGCACCTAGATCTTATCATGGAAGGACTACAAAAGGAAGGATGGGAAATTAATGAAGCAAAGACCCAGGGTCCAGCAGAGACCGTGATTTTTCTGGGGATTCAGTGGCAGAATGGGCATCACGGAATGGTGCCAAAAGCTAAGCAAAAGATCACAGAGTTTCCCACTCTGAGGACTAAGAAACAAGCTCAGCAGTTCATTGGATTGTTTGGATTCTGGAGACAACATATACCACATTTGGGGCAGATTTTGGTGCCCCTCTACAAAGTGGCACGCAAGAAATTCAATTTTGGATCGGGTGAGGAGCAAGATAGAGCGTTCCAACTAGCAAAATATACTATACAGAAAGTACTTCATCTATGGCCATTGCCAGATGGGGAGGTGGAGCTGAATGTATCTGTACAGGATACCTATGCAAACTGGAGTTTGTGGCAAAAACAGGACAGGAAGCGGGTACCTTTAGGATTTTGGAGTCAGAAGTTGTCTGAGGTTGGTGACTAATATACTCCCTTTGAGAACCAATTGTTGGCATGTTATTGGGCACTCCTGGATAGGGAACAAATGATGGTGGGTCATGATGTATTAATCCGACTGGAAATACTGATCATGCAGTGGGTACTGAGCTCCTCTAAAACACATCGAATAGGGCATGCACAAGAGGCTAGTATTATCAAATGGAAATGTTACATCCAAGATCTGGAAAGGGCGGAGGGGCGAAACTACACAAGCAAGTGGCAGGGGTTCCATTAGTAGATCTGGAGCCCGAGGAGGGGAGGGAAATCTGTGAATCTCCAGTTAAATGGGAAATCCCCTATGGTGATTGAACGAGTGAGCAAGTTGAACATGCCTGGTTTAGTGATCAGCTAAATATGTGGGAACTGAGCGACACTGGAAAGCAGTCACATATAATAATAAATCGAAAAAGGTGTTAACCACCTCTGGAAAAGGAAACCATAGCCAATTTGCAGAATTGTATGCCGTGTATCAGGCTTTGAAACAGAAAGCACCTGGATGCTGTTATATTTATACAGACTCCTGGTCCATTGCGAATGGGCTGGTGGTGTGGTTGCCTACTTGGCAAGCAAAAGAATGGATGGAAAATTCATGGCAAAGAAGTGTGGGGAAAGGAATTGTGGCAAGACATTGCTGAAATGTTAATGCATACTGCAGTAACTGTGTATCATATTGAAGCACATTGTGCAACAGATTCAACAGAACAATGGTTCAATTCTGTTGCAGATGAACATGTCAAGATTTCGGTCATGGACACGAGGTCTGTGGAAGGTGATTTGGAATGGTTTGCTAAATGGCACCACCAGAAGAGTGGGCATCACGGAGAAAAAGCTACTATCAGGTGGCACAAGACAGGGGAATTAGCCTCCCATTAGAGATTGTGAAAACAGTGATTTTAAAATGTCCCGTGTGTCAACATCAGAAACAGAGATCTATTCCACATATGATTCACGGCACATTGGAATGGGGAAAATTGCCCTGACAGATCTGGCAGATGGATTATATCGGCCCCCTACCTATTAGCCAAGGATGTCAACATGTGTGTACTGTTGTAGACACATACTCTGGTTATTTAATGGTGTTGCTATGTAAAAGAGCCACCCAATTGAATGCAATCAAATTGTTAGATCAAGTGGCTGTGTATTATGGTGTTCCCTTACAGATTCAAAGTGATAATGGGTCACATTTCAAGGGGAAGTTGTTTTAAACTATTGTCAGGAAAAAGGTGCTGAATGGATCTTTCATGTCCCATATCACCCTCAGGCTTCAGGGTTAATTGAGAGAATTAATGGATTGTTGAAAGAACAGCTGCGCAAAACGGGTGAGGGCACCCTGAAAGGGTGGCGAGAGCATGTGTTGTATGCGGTTCAGATTCTCAACAACCGTCCCATTGTGAACGGTGAGACTCCATTGATGTGCATGTTAACGCCAGCCTTACAAGTCAGACCTAACAGAGCTATGGAAACCCTCTTGTATTGGGAAATGTTTCCTGGGGCATTGGCTCCTTATCAAGCCCCTCCTGAGTCTGCTGGGGTGGATCTGCATGCGTGGGAAGAAATCCGACTTGAGCCTGGGGCATTGGGGTGATTGATACTGGGATTGCGGTGCAAATTCCGTTTGAACATATGAGATTAATTGCCCCTAGATCTGGCTTAGCCCTAAGAGGTATTCAGGTGTTGGGAGGGATTGTGGATGCAGACTATCAGGGAGAGATCAAAGTAATTCTTAAGAATAGTGGAGAGAATATTTTGCCCATCCATAAGGGAGATAGGGTGACACAATTGATACTGGTACGTGTGAAACTGTCTATGGTGAAGAAAGGGGAGCCACCTACGGTAATACCAACTCGTGGGGACAAGGGTTTTGGCTCATCAGATACAATGGTTCTGGGTGCCAAGGTGTGGGTGGAAAAGCCTAATGCTTCGCCCGTCCCAGCGGATGTAATAGCATCAGGAGAGGATCAGGTGGTTCTTGTGATGGAACATGGAAAAAGGAAATTGACTCATATTGTGGCGACAAATGTTATTTGCGCGAATGATGTACTCCACTGATAACTTGTTTTTTAATACAAATTTTTTAGATCCTAAGTATACTGATTGCCTGTGTGGAGCGCAGTGGAGGCCTTTCAGGAGGGCCCCGGGACATGCTTGTAGAGGTGGCAAATGTCTCCATTCTACAGAATGGGAGTTTGGATGAGGACTGACACGTCTGCTACCACCTTTGCACCCGATGATGCGTCCATTGCAGCATATCGTGGTGCGCAAAACGACGAGGGAGCAAGCGTAATGCCTCGCCCTCTTCTGCAGTTTCTATGTCCTTTGTGGAGAATTGCTATTCCGCCATTGTCAGGCAACCTGAGAATATATGGGTTTACCTGGCACGACAGGTATTAAATATTTCACATTTCTGTCTGGCGGATGTACACGATTCCGCAAATTTGATTTCCACCTGCCTTGTAGCTATACCAACACCTACCACGGTATTGCAATATCTCCTTTAGGTAATGCATGAGGATTCTCAGATAGATGATTCTGAAGTACAGAGTTCTTTTTCCATTTATGAGTATTGTGTGGACACGGACCGCAGATGGAAGAATATAACTAGTATCATCACTTACAATATCGCTCCTGCTGATGTTTGTTATCAAATGACTTGTGATCCGAACTATATCGGTAAATGTCAACAGCTAGATTTAAACAAAGATACAGAAAAAACTGGTTTTGAGCAGCGTTTATGTGCATGATGACCTCTAATAACATGGTGTGTAATTTTACTGTTTATACAACCAGTCACCTGTATCATGTGAAACTCGCTACGGGTTGGTTATTTTCCTGAGGAAATTATACCTAATTTACCTCAATATACCTATTCATATATCCCTGCTAATATTTCGGGCGGCCCCTGTGCTTAAACTTGTCTTGGTTTAATTATGTTTCCTTTGCAGCCTGCTGTTCGTCGATCTATGGAATCTGTCCATAATATTGCCCTGTCACCCTATTGTAATTCTGATGTGCATTTATTGTCTGAAGCTGAAGTTTTGGTGCTGGCCATTTTGATAATAGGAATTTGGGTCCTGGCAGCCAGGGAAAATAAACCCATGATTAAATTATCTTATTTGGTAGTGAAAGGCTATTTTGCAGAATAGAGCTGCTATTTATTATTTGTTTATAAGCATAATTTAGGTTGTGATGCCATAGAAGGGATGTGTTGCTTAAATTTGGAGGATCATTTCCGTTCCATTGAAAAACATATTGGTAGGTTGAAAGATCTTATTGCTTAGGTCACCCAGAATCAGGACGCAAACTGGTGGGGTCAGTTGTTTGCTTGGATTCCCGAGGGGTTGCGTACCATATTTTGGTTTTTGGGGTTTTAGTTATTTTTATTTGTTGGTGTTGTTGTATTTTGTGTATTCCGAATTTGTGGAGGATGTTTCGGAAGTTTTGTCAACCATCTTTTCACCCACTGGGTTATGGTAGTTGATTGTCCCAGGGGTGTAGTGTAGTGTGTGTGCAGAAAATGAGCTAAAACAACATGGCACCAATGCACTGCTATTTTGGACATTCACTTCCAATACCGCAATGAAAGCCTCCGTTTTCGTGGGCTCAGTAAGTAAACGTGTATTTTTGCAGCGCAGGCAAGGTCACATAATGATGTCAGATGAACTAACTGCACGGAATAGTTGATGTATTGTCTGCCGAAGGACGAGCCAGAAAGGGAGTCGGAGCAGTCTGCAGGTGTAGTGATAAGGGGTGGGAAAGAAGGCAAGGAAGAGAATCTGGGTTTTTCCACTTCTAACTGGAATGTTCCACTATTGGCTGCTAATGCTTATTGTCTGCTCTTCGGCCGAAGGCAGTCTGGTAGCCTACCGGGATGGGGACTCCCCCATAAAGAGAAGAGGTATTCCTCTTAGGAAAGACAGATAGAACTAGACCCCCGGGTGATGCAGTCTCGCTGAGAGGGAGGATGCTCCGCTCCAGACCCCGTTAGCCCAAGTGATCTCTCTGCCTATCTGCTCTGGGACTAAGCATTGTTGTGGTGGCCGAGATTAAGGAGTCTTCTGCAACCATTCTAACAGTGATGCTTTTTTAATGTTTTTTTTTTATAATTGACTATATATATATATATATATATCTATATATATATCTATATATATATATATATATATATATCTATATATATATATATATATATATATATATATATATATAGATATATATATATATATTGTGTGTATGTATAATGTATGAATAAAGGGCCTATAACGAGCCATTTTCTTTCTTTATAACTATTGGTCCAAGTGTGATTTCTTGCCTATCCAATAACTTGTTTTGTTGGGGTCTAGGGTTATATACGTTTGAGGTCCCTCCACATGGCCTAGCAAAAATCGAAACAAATCCTTACTTCTAAATACAAATGGTGTGGGACAACAATGTATGCAAAAAGAAAATTGTTTAAGAGAAATGATATGTCAGGATAGTCGAGCAGTTTTCCCTTCCCCACGTTTTCAGCACATGACAAGGTGGCACGCTCGATCTTCGCACCCGCTCTGGCTTCTCTGCTACGAGGATATAGTTTGAAGCATAGGTATCAGGGCTTTCGGCACCAAAGTCTCTTTCCCAATAAAACTCTGGGGAGGGCCTGACATAACAAACAAGCACCAAAGTTCCTTTCTTATCAGGATTTTCATATTCATAAGTTCTCGGGTCAACTGTTCACCATGGGTCTCCCTCCTTCAGGCTTGGACCCCCTTTTAACACAATGTGCACAATTGGTCTCCCTCGATCGGCCTCAGACAATGGATCTCCCTTGTTCGGGCTCGGATCCCTTAAGCTACAATGTTCACAATTGGTCTCCCTCATTCAGGCTCGGACTATGTAATCTCACTTTCTAAGCTTTCCTCTTTATATAAAAAATCGAAGACTTTTGATTGAGCGATACAAAGTGAGATTTTGCTCACACCGTCGCAGGACCACTTCGATTCACTTAATTTCTCATTTTCATCTTTTACTTTTTGCTACTACCAATTCTTGTCTCGATACCTCAGAGAGACCTTCGATTGAGCACACTCACATGCCGATCCACTCTGTCACTGGTTTTGAATCTTTCTCTGTTAAAGTTTAAACATCCATCAGCAATTAAGTTTTCCTTGTATCTTTCCTCACACGCATTACTAATCTTTGTTCTTGCACTCTTTATACAATGTTGTGGCTTGCAACCTTGACTTCAACACAGACCGGTCTTGCATTGGTCTCCCCAACTCATCAGCTGTGTTGATCTCTTTGTGGCTGCTTTGATACTGGAACCAAGGACGGTACCACGGCGACTGCTGCCCCTCCCCGACTCGGTCAGCCATGAAGGAGGGCACAGATATCTCCGACACACAATGCAGTCTGGTTTCCTGACCTTACGCTTTTTATCTGAAGGTTTCTGGAAAGTAACGGTTTCTTGCCTGAAAGGTCAAGGCATCTCCCTAATTGTGCATCCTCCTTGGTTTATCGTCTGTCTCTCCTCGTTCAGCTGCCATCTAGAAAACACTGTTCCTTCATGTGTATTGCCTCGCTCAGAGTGTGCTCTTGGGCTGAGCCTTTTATCTGTATGAGGAAGCTTAATGGAAGTGTGGTATGAGTGGTTACCAGTAATTGCCTGACCTTGCCTGACTATAGTAGTGGGATGTGTCAGGTACAATGCTCGGGTGTGAGTCTGTTTTCTTCCAGAGCGGGTTGTCTGTGTGAAAGTGTTTGTGAAGGGAAAGGCGGAAGGGGGGTAAAGTTCCCAAATATCCTACCGGGTAGGATTGGGTAAAGGTGTTACAGGGAGGGGGATACTGCATCTCACCATCAGGTGTCCCACTCCCGCTCCCCGAACACCCCTCACCCAGGTGATCCTCCTGCACTGGTACACCCCCAGGAACAGGATCCAAAAGTGATGGCTGTGTTCTGGCCACCTGGATGACAGATCCCCCAGGACTAGCGGGTGAGAGACTTTCTGGTTTCTCACAGTACCAACCACCACGTTGGCCCAAACAAAACAACAAAAAACTGAAGGCTCAAAACTCCCCATAGCCTCTCGCTCCATTCTAGAGAACAAGGAGCACATGCTCCCACCAATCTCATTCCCTCAACATACTGCACAGAAACAGGATATCTATACCAAAACACGTGCCAGTCTTGTACTGGCAAAACAGCGAGGCACTAAGAATAAGGGAACCAGCCCACCATCGTCTTCATCGCAAATCCACAAGTCCACAAAAACACAATGTCACCCATCTAGAATCCTACTACCCAGCACTGTGGTGCACTGAGGAAACAGTACGCCACTCAACAACTAACTGCCAAAGGTGTCACAACTCACTGCCAAAAGCAGAACAAATCTCTCCTAAGAGCACTATAACTCAACACCCAGAGCGCTAATCAAACCATGCACAACTCGACTCAGGGGATCAGGCACCCACCACCAGCACACCAAAGAGAAAGAGGATCACCCTCTCGAGGCTACTGGGTGTCCAACTGCAAGTTCTGCAGAAGCACAGGTGGGAACCCCCCTCCCTCCAACTATAACATTCAACAAAATAACTAACGGGTGTCCAAAACCCCTCCACCACGAAAACAGGCACCGGTAAAACCAAAAGAAACCACAAGGTGCTGGGTGTCCAACATCCTGGGCAGCCTGTGGCCAATTCAGGCTCAAAAGCAGACACTGCACCACACCACTTACCCCATTCAGATTGTGCCCCCCTGGCGGACACTGAACTGGTAACCCACACACACACACATTGTTGGGCCACTGTAAAACCTGGCAAGTGGTTTGCTACGTCACAGGCTGTATTTTTACAAACACACAAACGCACACATGCGCATGCAAGACCTCCTAGCACAAACACACACATGCATGACCTCCGAGCGCAATTTGTACTTAATTAAGCATGGCTAAGAAATAAACCTCTCTGCTAAAAAGTCCATGCCTTAGCTAAAAATTCTATCATGCCGGTGGTCCTGTGGAGGAAGAACATGTTAACATAAAACACAACATTCAACATAATATAATTGCTGTGATATTAAATGGCCCTAAACTTAATAACAGAGGCTGCGCCATATATATCTGAAACACACCTCATCATTCAACCCCAGGCATGAACCAGGTCACCACACACTTAACAGGCCTCACATGACCTATCTAGTGTCAACCAACAATGACAATTCCACAAGAATATTGCCCCAATAAAAACAGCTATTGCTCACACAACTACTCCACAGCACCAACTATGAAAACATAGAACACAGACGTCAACTGTTCCTGCTGCTGCTGCAAAGCGGCACATTACAACGAATAGAAACCGATCAATAAGCAGGTGCAGAACGATGGCAACAGACCAATTCACAACAAAACTAACAAATACATGTTTTTTAAAAAAAAACATCTTCTTCCTCACATTGCCACCAGCCTTGAAACACAGCGTTACTATTTTCCCCACCTGGAAGCTGCCCACATAAGACAGAGCTGCCAGCCAAACAACGCAGTACCTCAAATGCAAGCACCTTCCTTGGCACCAGACCTTAAATTTCAGCGTGAAATGTTCCTCGCGAGACATTACTTAACTTCAGAATATGCTGTTAAGACAGTCCTGCAGCCACTCGACCCGACTGTGCCGCTCTCCTATCTCTTCCGGCGTAAAGAAAACTGAAGCCACTGCCGTGTTTCGATACCTCCGCATAGTTCTGCGTGGCCCACACAGCAGGGTCCTTTTCTTGAAAAGAGACGTACGTTCCCAATGATGCGCTGAGCTTCCGACCTCAACATTCCATCACTTCATCATTATGGGGGACCCTCTGGAGAGTACGGAGCTCCCAAGCTGCGCCCAAAGGACCTCAAACCCTGACCCTCGTGGCTCTGAGTCCCGCTCCAATGAGCCCGCTCATGAACTCCTCAGCACACCGGACCTCCAGGCAACCCCACTTAGCCCAGGAGTAGGACAAACTCGTTGCAGGAAAGGTGGTTTACTCCCGGTCACAAGGCTCTTGTTGTCTTTACTGCAAACTCTCACCCACGCCAAAACGCTGCCTTACTTGTTCTCTCCAGGGCCACTGTCCCCTTGCCTGTTCCCTCCCAGGCTCCTGCAACCTTCTCTGGGGATCTGTCCCAGGCCCACACAGCCACCTCGAGGGTTCTCTCCCAGGCCAAATGGCTGCCTTTAATGTGTGTCTCCCAGGCTGGGGTCCAGACTCTCCCAGCAGCCTTAGGTGCCAGACAACGCAGGATGGCCCAACTGCTCAACAGGCCCTCTAGCTGCCCCTTGCAGCTACGATCTGCCCCAAGCTGCCCCTTTCTAGTCCTGTAACTCCTTTGTTCTGCACAGGGGTCAGCTCACTTCACTAGGGTCGGGGGCCGGTGCATGTTTCCTCTCCCTGGTCTCACTCGTCCTTTCCTTTTCTCAGATGCAGCTAAAAGTTCCTGGCCCTTCCGGCTCCAAGCCAGCTCATCACCAGGGAAAAGATGTGCAATGAAACATCTGGACACTATAGTTGGGAAGTGACGCACTTTACTTGGGATCCATGTTGACAAGGTGAACAAGATCTAAGTTCATAGGTAAGTAACAAGAAATGTGAAGGAAACATCCATTAGGCTCCCATTCACTCATGGTCTCAGCCACCAACTGACATTCCAGGAACACTCAGGGCACTCACACAGCAGCATTCCATCCAGGCATTCCACTGGTCTACATGCATACAGGGCCAGGGCAGGGGAGAAGCACACGGCAAATAAAGAAGTAGACTCATTCAAACACATATCCCCATAATAATCTCAGGTAGTCTTCTTTTGCCCATGGCAGAATGATCATCTGTTTTACTGGAACAACAAAGGCAAGTCATTTTCTTTTTAATGGGTTGCCAAATGTCTGGAGTTCTGTAAAATTGCCATGCCAGTTCAAAATTGTAAATGCAATGGTTTCCCCAGAAACAGATCACCATTCCGACATCATAATGTGTTTTACTGGGGCAACAATGGCATAACACCTTCTGGGCCGAAAAACATGGAATGGCAATGTGTTTTGTTGGGGGAGGGCTTGCATGGCTTTTTTCAGAGTGACATCATAATTGTCTATGTCAATGTAAGTGTCAGTATGATCGTGTGCATTACTAGAGAAAAAAACAGGCATGCCACTTGTAAAACCAGGAATACAACATTCTGGAGACAAAATACAAATCCACTCCTCAATCTGATGCCAGTCTAAAACATTGCATGCCAATGTTGACCAAGAAAAATACGTTATTATGTTAGCAATAATGTGTTCTAATGGCACATGTTTCGCAGATGTGCTCACATTGAAGGCTGACTTCTTTGGGTTCCCACAGTCTGACCTTACTAAGTGCGCGGTTTAGCCCCTGAGTCTGCATGAGCAATCCTCTCACGTGCCTCCATCTTCAATTAGAGAGAAAGCAAAGGAGTTCTCTTTTTTTCCCTACAGACTTCTTCAAAGCAGCTAATTCAAAAAGCCGCACCAGCCGCATTTCCCATCCCTTTTTCTATTCTAAAGTTGATGGCATTTACAAAAGCAAAGCTGAAAGTAATATTTCGTTCTTTTCTCTGCAGGATTCCACATTGCTTAGTATAGGTAGATAGATTTTAGTTGGATTATGTAATCAGGAGACCATATCCGCCAAGCGGTATCTAATGTACTTTGAGTTATCTGCATAAATAAATAGGTGTGCAGTTGTTTTGCTAAAATGCTAAACAGCAGGCTACAGTGGATGGATGGGGGGGGGGACATGTCATTGGTTCCCCTAGAGAAATGCATGCACATTTAATGGCTTTCAATACAATGTTCTGTACAAGGCACTATGTCGAGACATTTTTCTTAAAAAATAATGTATGCTCCTCCACTTCAACAATATACCAGCCGAAACCAAACTGCACATACACTGATTTGTAACTGATTTGTAACTGCCCAATACCACAAACAAGGTCACCAAAAATCGTTTTGATATTCAGTCAGAAATGTTTATTCGGATCAAACACAGACAAAATACAATGGCTCAATACATATTAAGATAAAATTGCTGTTCACCTGGTCATAAAATACAATTTTCCAAAAATAAGTACCAGTCACAGTACAACTTTCTACAAAAATGAATAAAATCCCATAACATACAGAAAAAAGTTCATAAATGCCAATGCACATTTCAACCAGTAGGGTACCTCCTTGTTGCTGCACAGGTATTATAGACATTATAATACAGCATGCAAGACATGTTTAAGGAAATAAGATGTCATCAAAATCACCTAAAGGGAATCAGGTATTTTGCCTGGTTATAGCCTTCTCTCGATAAGGTGGGGAGTCAGACCTCAACAATTAAGTTAATTTAATAATATTTACTTTTAATTGTATTTATTGAGCATTTGTTAGGCGCCTATACAACAAAATAGTGTTTCCAGGAACCACAAGACAAAGTGGGGATGGAACAAGCGGAGTAAATAATAATGGAAAAAAAGATAGTAAATATACAATCGTGGTTCTACTAGGCCTTGTGACAGTGCTGGGTGGGGGGGGGGCTGGTGTCGACTGGGCAGGGCCTGGTAACCTGTGAGATACATGAAGGTGCAGGCCGCCAGTCTCAGCAGCAGTAGGGTGATTAGCAGGGAAGGGAAAAAGGGAAAGAGGTGGAGAATAGCAGAGTTTTGAGAAGTTTCCGGAATTTAAGGAGGTTTGGCTCAAGTCTGAGAGGGACAGGGAGGCTGTTCCAAAGAGAGGGACCTTCTCTCCCACTCTCTTCTTGGAGAAGAGTTTGACAAGCAGAGAGTTGGAGTTAGAGGAGCGAAAGGCTCTAGAAGGGAAGTATTAATGGGTGGAAAGTTGGAGATAGCATGGTCCCAGCCCCCAGAAAGCCTTGTGGAAGATGCAGAGGGTCTTGAATTGGATCCTTGCGGCCACAGGCAGCCATTGGAGAGATTTTAGAGCTGGAGAGATACGGTCCCTGGGCTTGAGGCCAAGGATAAGTCTTGCAGCCCTATTCTGGATTAGCTAAAGGGGCATAGGGAGGAAAGGGAGAGATTGAGAAAGAGGCTGTTGCAGAAGTCCAGCCTAGAGAGGACCAGAGCTCTGGAAACATTGAGCCTCTGGGGAAAGGTGATGAAAGGTAGAATTCCTCTAAGGAGGTCAAGCTGGAAGTGGGCCTTCTTGGCAAGGTCCAAGATGTGCGGGGTGAAGGAGAGAGAGGAGTTGAAAAATTACCTGAGGTGTTTGGCCAGATGCGAAGGCAGCTAGAAGGTAGCAGGAAAACAGGGCGCAGGTGTCCCAATAAGAAGGATCTCTGTTTTACTGGCATTAAGACAGAGGTAATTAGCCAGACGCCATCCCTGGATAGCAGTCAGACAATCAGGGATGAGAGAGGAGGAAGAGGAGGTAGCAGAGGGAAGTTTGAGGAAAGCTGTGTGTCATCAGCATAACACTGGAAATTAGGAGAGAAGGAGGAGATCCATGGTGATAGGATAGAGCCCTTCAAGGATGCCACAGGTGGAGAGTGAAGTGGTGGAGGTTAAATAGCCCAGCTGCAAATAGGAGGGGTGGTTAGTGAGGAAGGAGGTCAGCAAATACAGTGCCTGGTCCGTGATGCCAAGGGCATCACAGGGACGTTTTATGATAGAATGGTTGACCGTGTCAAAGGCAGAGGAGAGATCGAGGAGAATGAAAACAGCAGGAGAGTTAGAGTCAAGATTTGCAAGCATGTCTTCACGGGTGTTCAGGAGAGCAATTTCTGTGCCTCTGGATGCCTGGAATCCAGATTGATGGTCATGGAGGCAACCAACGAGTTCAGTATGAAGGATCAGTTGGGGGAGACCAACTTCTGCAGGAGTTTACCCAGGAAGGCAGTGGTGGAGATACGGTGATAGTTAGCTAGGCAGGAAGGGTCAGCGGATGGCTATTTTAGGAGGGGATGCACAAGGGAGTGCTTGAGAGATAGAGGGAAAGAGCCAGTGGCAAAGGAGTGGTTACAGAAATCGGCAAAAGTCAGGGCGAGAGAGGAGATGTTGTCCTTAATGGTTCTAGAAGAACAGGGGAGCACCTGTTTGAATGAGACCTTCATAGAGCGGAGAACTTTGCAGACCTCATCAGGTGGTATGGGCAGGAGGGAGGGAGTGCGGGGGGTGGCAGGAGGGGAGCCAATGGAGGCAGTAGAGCAGGAGTGAAGGTGGGGGTGGTGGAGATTGAAGACAGGATATCTGAAGTTTCAGATGTGAAATGGGAGACCAAAGTGGTGCAGAAAGCCTGGGAAGTAAGGAGATAGGTGAAGATTGCAGTTGGATTAGCGAGTTCCTTGCAGATTTTGAAAGGTTCAGCCATGTTGCTAGTGGCTCCAGAGATGTGGACTTGGATTTGGGCCCTCTTCTTGGAGCGGATGGAAAAACGATATTGCCTTTGGAGCAGGTGACAGGCCAGTTTGTCAGAGGATGAACCCGAGGTCTGCCACTTCTGTTCAGCAACCCTGCACTACGTTTCAGAGTTGCTAGATCGGAGTCATGCCAGCCGTTGCACTTGGAGGCAGGATCCAGGTGGATCCTCATGACAGGGCAAGGAAGTTGTGGTTAGAGATGGAGAGGGGCAGTTTAGCAAGGACAGAGTCAGAGAGAGAGTCAGAAGCTGGGGTGGGACAGGGATGAAAGTGGAAGCAAAAGCAGCGGCTGACACTCACTTCATCAGTCGGATAATATGGAAGGAGGCTGTCATCTGTCAGTGCGGGGTGGGGGGTAGCTCAGATAGAGGGCCAAAGGGCCCCAAGCGGGATGTCA
Source organism: Ambystoma mexicanum (assembly GCF_040938575.1). Taxonomy (NCBI): domain Eukaryota; kingdom Metazoa; phylum Chordata; class Amphibia; order Caudata; family Ambystomatidae; genus Ambystoma; species Ambystoma mexicanum. The sequence continues at coordinate 108,110,641 of NC_090928.1, read as the reverse complement.
CCATAGATTAAGGCATCCAGATTGTGTCCTGCTGAGTGGGTCGGACCGGAAGGAAGAATAGTGAGAAAGAGGGAGTTACAGAGGTCATGGATCTGTGAGGTGGATGATTCAGGAGAGTTGAGGTGGATATTGAAGTCACAGAGGAGGAGGAATTTAGAAGAAGAGGTCAAGAGGGCAGAGGTGAGGTCAGCCCATTCAGAAAGGAAGAGAGAGATAGGGGCGGGACACTGTAGATGGTAGCGAGGAGGAGTGAGAAAGTAGGAGACCCCGTGCCTATAGACGAGGTATTCAAAAGAGGGGTAGGATTGAGTAGGTATGATAGAAGCAGGGACGCACTCGGGAAAAATCAGGGCCACTCATATAACCCTATGCATTACCTTTGAAGATAAAAAAACTCTCTAAAAAGAGCCCTTAATTTGTGCTGAGGTGAACATATACTTTGGAGGGACTGGGGTGAACTGAGAGCCTGTGTCTCTTCCCCCCAAATTCTGGAGACCCCCGAGCAAAACATTTTCTTTGGGCTCAGGAGAGTGACAGGGGCCATGGGCTGCTGGTGCCCTTCCCCCTCAGGGCTCAGGGCTGCTCTCCTAAGCAGGCAAAGCAACGTGTGACATGTGTCAGTCACCTCATAACATCTACTCAATGCAGTATTGTTATCGTCCGCAGAGCAACATACTGCAGTCTGGCATGTTTCCATGGTGATGGCTGTCAACAATCGTTGATAGTCTTTAACGATGGCGGAGGCATTGACGCCGATGCACACCTGCTAGCTGCAGCATTTGTGAAAACATCAAAAGCAAGATGTATGTTATGCTTCACCTGTATTGGTTGCCTGGGAGTGTGGCAGAAATCCAATTAATGAAGATTTGTTTGCACCGGGTGTGTCCGTTCATGTTTTTTGATTGTCTTCCTGTTGTGCTAAAAATTGAAATAACATGATACATCTGATCAGAATGATTACTACAGGCGAGATAATTGTGTTTTTTTGTTGTAAGCATAGCAAACATATTTTTGCACGTGTGGCATAATGCGTCTGTAGAGGATTGAGATGTACTTTGCTGACAAATGCAGACAAAAGCATCCACATGTGCGTGCAGTCTCCCTTTCTTCGTGGAAAACGTTTTTATCCACTGGAAGGATAACACGGGGGAGCAATTAGATGCCTTCAGGATGGATAAATGCATGCACGTGCCTTTGCTTTCATCAAAGTCTAATTGCCTCCCAGCAGGGGCGTTGCTAGGGGGGGGCTGAGGGGGCTATAGCCCCTGATCTTAGTTGCAGCCCCGGATAGAATCTCAGAAGCTACAGCCAAAAGACTAGCTAGCCCCCAGTCCCAACTGTTCCGACATTAGCTTAGCCCCGGGTCTTTTCCAGACCTAGCAACACCCCTGCCTGCCAGAATAGTTGGTAGCTCGAAGCTACATCTTAATAGCACAGTACATATGAAAGTACTAAATGCAGACACATCCTTCCAGACTAATTGTCAGGAAAACAGAACATGTGTTGCATCACACTTTTTGCCATGGATGCATACTTCAGATCGGCTTGAGTAACCATGAAAGGAAATATCATTGGATAGTAATGTTTGCGGACCGAATTTCATCTAAAATAAGTGTGTGCGTGACTGTGTAAAGAGTGCAGCCACTGGCAGTGGAGCTACAGCTCCCCGCCTGCTTCTGCCATCAGCAGGCTGGCTTTCCAGGAAGTCCTTCCCCTTTAATTCCCGGGAGGATAGCTCAGCGGCAATGTGCTCGCCTTGAAAGCAAGATGACACGGAGCAACACGGGTTCGATCCCTGGATCCCTGGGTCCGTGCTTAGAAACCACTGGGTATTAAGTGCGTTATAAATAACCTATCATATCATAATTCCACCTAAAGATGGTGTTTGAGTGTGATAGGGGAGGTGAAACAGTTGCTACAAAGTGGCAGATGTGACCCCACTATTGTAAAGTTTAAGGATGCCACGGGTAGGACTGACAGCTAAGTGAGAGAGGGATCTTTAATAGCAGACGCACTGCAGAAACGTCAAACGGCAACTGGACCTCTAGAATGTTTCTCTACTTTTCTAAGCATAACTCGCTTGAGCATCCCTGTGCAAAAGCAGCATAACAAGGCACACAGAGCAGGGGAAAGTATTGAAAGAGCGGACAGAGAGGGTGGGGGTTGGGACCATAAACAAAGGGTGCAACCAATACTACAACATATATAATATAACCTTGGGATCTTCGAGAACTATGGAGTATGGAGTATCAGACCATGAAATATTTTGTACAGCTTGAGTGAATTGATCTGCCCTCTGACTTATATCTGGCTCTCCCGCACGGCTATCTAAGGCCCACCAACTGTGCTATGCTTTGGGCATGCATGGCACTTTGGGAACCCCTAGCTATTCTTTCTGCATTGCAAACTCTGCCATCCCTGATGTGGATGGCATTTCCCAATAATTCTGCTCCCCCCGCTGGGCGGCTGGACCTGGGCATACCTTTTGCAATGTGTCACGGCAACCTAATCCTACCAGTTCACCTTTGTGCAAATGTGGGACTCTGACAGCATTCCTGGGATAACACAACGTTTTCACAGACTGTTTTTCTGACACCCTTCTACAGAGACCTTTAACTTCTGATGTGATGTTCATGCCTCTTTTGCGTACTAACCAGCATTGCCTGATAAAGGAGTAGGCCTTCCTCCCCCATATAAAATCGCAAAGAGCTATCTATGCCATGATGTTAGGGGTTGCAGTACATTTACAGAACCTCAATCACTTTCTAAAATCCAACCCATTCAACAATGTTGCTTTCAGCACGTGGTTTAACTTTTCTACAAAGCCATTTTGCTCCTATGGGTTTCACCCAAAGGTCTTCCTAAGCAGGGGACAGCTGGTTGTTCCGTGCCCAGTGTAGACTCCTTCATGACTACCACAAAGGCAATACACGCCAAAGCTTAATAAATCAAGACTTACCACAAATATGTACGCTGAGGCCCAGCGTTGTAAGTCAGCTTCATTCAGGGTAGCAAAACAGTTTGCTTGTCTTCTGGATACCTACCTCTGCATCTTTCTCGTCCAAAGCTGTCCCGTACATCCCTAGGTTTTACAGCCCATTCAGAATTATACAAAAGATAAACCTAGTTGTGTTTGTCTTGCAGCGGCAGCCAAGGTGGCGACATATACATCCTGTGTTCCACATATCACAACTTAAGGCACATCAACTCACCCCGTTTCCTGGATGACTGTCCTAGCATCTCCCCCTCACCCCTTCAGTTCTTCGTGATGGGGAGCCAGAATACAAAGTTGCTAATATCTGTGATGCCAAGATTTGGTAGGGGTGCATACAGTATCTACTTCACTTGAGGGTCAAGGCTCAATCTGCACAGTTTGGGTAATGGAGATAATAGTTGAACCAGGCCATGGCCTGCTCCCATCACTTAGGAACGGCGGTACAAACTAAGAAATGTTCAGTGATCTCTCAGCAAAACACAAAAACTCACATTGCCAAAATTAAGAATAGAAATGTTGTGTGACACAAGTAGGGCACAAGGTAGTATACACTTATAGAATAGGAGGTTCCAGAACACGTAGATAGGGCACACGTGCAACAGACATGAAGAACATTTACCAGGCACAAAGATCACTAAAATGGCAGGAGGAAAACTGACCCAAATTGGCAAGCCTCAATTCTGAAATACTGAATCCAGACATAAATTGCTTAGCACATAGTTTTCCAGGCCTCACAAAGCCCAGACATCAGAGCAATGGCAAGGTCAGTGGGCTAAAGGGAGGTTTGCATGAGGAGCCAAAGCCGCACCAAATAACATTTCCCAGAGCACACAGCATACAATTGTAAGGTTCATTAGTTTGAGTTGGTAGCAGTGAGGAACACACACACATCCCTGAATACTAGGTGCAGGTAGCTACCGTGCCAATTGATCCCACAACAAACAAACACACAGTGCCCCATATGGCCACTGAAGGAGAGCGCATAAATGCAGAACAGTAGGAAAATCCCAATAAATGATCAAAATGATTTTAGCACGGTGGTCCAAATTAGATGCGCCTGCCATATCCCCAGCACGACCAGACACCAAGACGAGATGCCCAGGGCTACGAGCAAGATGGCAGATGTACCTCAGGGATGGGAACGACTTGAGAGTATTACTTTAACGAGATCATGGCGGTTCATCCACTTCTCCTTCTCCAGCACCTTACTTGGCACAGCATAACCATGTCCAAGTCTGGATGAACGAAAGACTGGCCTATCAAGCTATGCTCTTACATCAACTATTGTAGCAGCGTGCCAAACCAATAGCAACTAGGATAAATTGTATAATTTGTAGAAGGATGCATCTATGATGAGTTATTAGCTGTGAAAGGACCAATAGTAAAAGATCCATGTATAGAGAAATATGTGTTCCATATTCTATCGTCCTATCATGTTAGAGAGTAGACGTTTTTTATGATTACTAATGTGACATCAGTATGACACATTTTATGGTTTAGAGCTTGATGTTTCTAACTCCATTTTGTGATTGCCCTTTATACGCTCTCCCGGCAGCTGATTATATTGGAGTAAAGCTGGGTTTCTACATTACACTGATTATTGAGATTTCATTGATTATTGATATCTGGGCCTATCTTTACACAGTAAAAGCAGTTCAGTTACCACACTCTTGCTATTCATCGCTTGCTGGACCTGACAGTTTGATATTAGCCCACTTACAATACCTGTAAGGACATCCATGGGGTGGTACCTAGATAGGCGGGTAGCCTGGTATTGCAACTAGAAAGAAGAAAGGACAGGCAGGGTAACGCATTTGGTATACCTAGAACAATCTTGCTTACAATGTTTAGCCCACCAATGACGCTCAAACATATATTTTGGTAACCCTCCATTGCCCTTATAACTGCTTAAGTTAGCAATTGTAACGCACAGTGGTTACATGCAGCTTTCCTTGAAATCACATTTATTATCCTGCTTTGGTTAGCGTTTATAGCACTTGGAAGATATGTTTTAAGACAATACAGGTAACCAATCTATTGCGCTCACAGAATTCCATTAGCCTAGTTTCTATGGTAGCCTGTCTGTCCCATCTAGAAGATGTTCTAGGACTACCAATCTATTGTACTTGGTAGATTTAAGGGTAACCATAGCAATTAAAGATGACAGGTCAAGATTTGATCTTCTGTATATTTGTGCGCCTTTATTACCATATCTAGGTCTTGTGCAAGAACACTGGCATCCCATCCCCAGGCGGCAAGCCCACTTCAATGCCAATCTGGCTCTCACCTATGACACCAGCCCGACGATACCCGAGGACTCCTACAGTGTCCACACGAGTACACCAACTCCACCTCAAGCGCCACTCGACACCTGGCACTGCCGGATGGGACGATCACAGGGAGGGTGATGAGCTCACACGTTCTGCCACCCACTCCACAGCAGCAATCCCATCCTCGTCACCAGTGTGGTAATTAAAGATGACAGGTCAAGCTTTGATCTTCCGTATATGTGTGCGCCTTTGTTACCATATCTAAGTCTTGTGCAAGAACACCGGAATCTCATCCGGCAAGACATCTTCATTCATCGGGAGGGCGATGAGCTCACACGTTCTGCCGCCCCCTCCACAGCAGCAATCCCATCCTCGTCGCCAGTGTGGTGATTAAAGTTGACATGTCAAGCTTTGATCTTTTGCATATTCGTGCGCCTTTATTAGCATATCTAAGTCTTGTGCAAGAACACCGGCATCCCTTCCGGCAAGACAGATCTTCATTAACGGCTCCTCCCGAAGCTCCACACGTCACCCACACTCTCCATTCTAACATCTATCACGCACGAGGACACGTCAGACACATCATAACAGTAGTCGGTCCATAGTGCCTAGAAAAGTATATGAAGGTAACTGGCTTTTTCTTCCTCACAGAAGATCGGATGACACCGCGACATCAAAGATAAGCTCCATCTGAGCTTAAGGTATGTATAAATGCACCACTTCAGTAGACATCTGACACAGGCATGGCTATCCATCCACACACTCTAAAATGCAGCTATGGCAATGACAAATTCGGTCTAGCTGGTCACATAAACACTTTGCACTGAATCACCAGATTTGCCTCAGCACCACTGCCATTAGAATACAGCGACAACCCATGACAAATTTGGTCTAGCTGGGTACAAATCGAGTCTCCAGCACTAGCGCTCCCTCAGCATCTGCCCACGTGCCCAACCTCTTGGGTTGCTTACTGGAGCCAACCAGCCCTCCTAAGTCCTCATCTTGGCCAAATGCACACACGCACCTAAAGCCTCCGCTTAGAAATTTTCCATACTTGGACTTCGGTCCCCAAGGGCGTACCTACCACAAAGCATGTTGAGGCCATCCAAATGGGAAAAGGCGCTATATAAATGACTACTACAATACAATAATTGGAGGTGTCCTTTTCCGTGAATTCATCTTGCTTACCCCTACTGAGGGTGTGCTACTGGGTCATTGGTCCCTGAAGCCTCTGAAGATACACACCTGGCCCCCAAAAGGCAAGGTCTTCTCCTTCAACTCTCCACTTTACTCTGCATAGTCGGGGCATGTGCCCCTCTGTTCCTCTGGTGGTGGGGAACGCTACACCACTACTCTTTTGTGCTATGCCTTCAAGGAAGGGGGCATGTAAGCTGCCCACTGCCCCGCTGAGCAGCAATTACTGCAGTCTCACTGGGATTCCATCTAATGCTCTCTTGATCCCACACTCCTTCCCTGCACAAAAACAAGCTGGGGTGTAGTCATCACCGTTTCCACCCCAACTTGGCAGACAAGGACTGAGACACCTCAAGGATCACAAATACTTTGGGGGTGTATGATTTTCGGTGCTCCAAGCAAGTATCTCTATACTGGTTTGCAGTCCCTTCAGCTCTACTGCAGATACACACAATTACACCTGAGTGCTGAGGCTAGAGCATAAAATAGCTCCACAACATGAAGCATAGAGTGGTGCACTCTTCTCAGCCAGAAAGCACACATGCACCAGTCCCGCCATGCCAATCACTGAATGAAGCATGTCTAAGTAGGCTGCAAGTCGCCCTTGAACATTAAAGGTGTTGCAGTGGCTAAGCTGCTCAATTGACGCGGGTGAGGGATCTTCTCGCCGGCCTCAATGGACCAACTACTTCTATAAATAAGCAGAGTATCGACCTCACTTGAACATCAAGGTAATTGGTTACACTTTATTTTTGTGCTTTAAGCACATAAGCACAGGCGAGACAGTTCATCAGTTTGCCAAGAATCCAGTTATTTCTGAACTACCAAGTCTGTAATGCTCCAGGGGAACCTCACATCAACATTCGACCTAGGCATTCACACACACGGCATTTATATATTTATTTATTGTGCATTTGTAAAGTGCTTATACATCAAATACATTGTGTTTCAAAGCACCCATAGGGCAATGGGGAGGGGGCATGGGAATGAAAGGCAAATATAATAACAATGAAGAGAAAGAAAGAGGCGGTCCTACTAGGCCTTGTCAGCATTCAGAACGTGCATGTGCAGAGAGAGAGAAGGGGTGAGGGAGGTGGGTACGCGCTAGGAGTTCCACAGAGGGAAGTGCTAGGGAGTACGGTTGCAAGCAGCTGTGAAGTGCCTGGCAGAGAACACTTGGTAAGATTGGTCAACTGCCAATTCAATAAGTGCAGGCTGTGAGACAGCAAAGAAAATTGGTATAGGGACTACAATTTAACATTGCCAGCGTGAACAATTGAGTTTTGATTAAATGTCAGCCAGTCCACAAGGCATAACACTAGCTATTAACACAGTACGCAAGTCTTTCCGAGATTCACTGACTAACAAAATGACTCCTGCTCTTCATGTAAGTTGCACTGTGAAAACAAGTAGAGAAGTGGGAAAGGCTGCTGGGTAGGAAAATATGAGTGTCAAAAGAGAAATGAGGCAGAGGAAAGGAAGGGAAGAACAGAACTGCAGGGTGGTAGGACGGTGGTAGGATGGCAGAAGGGTCAATAGTGGAAAAGGTGTCCGTTGGCATTTAGAAGGACACACAGAAGGACAGACAGAGAGGATGAGCTGTACACCCTGCTGGGTTACGGTCTGATCCAGGGCGGACATGGCAAGAGCCTCGAGCATGCGCATAGGATGCTAACATGTGAGCGACGCAATCTGTGGATCGCAAAGGTTCACTGGGACACGGCTGACAGGCACGCTCGCCTTGGGCCTCAGCTCTGTCTCTGCTGCAGTTTCCTGAGCGCTAGGAAATGCCAAATGGATAATGGCGGTAAAATGGTATGCTGAGTCTCGGGGACAGCACACACATCTGAATTACCGCCTCGGATGTCTCTTGCCCTTGGGAGATCTCAGCAGCGGCAATGGCATGGCGAAGGGCAAGCCATCATGTAACATTACAAACAAGGTTAAAAAAAAGTATCCGATTTAAAGAGAAACATAATAATGACAAGCACTATAGGCAGATTTTGTATTTTTCTCCATGTCCATACTCATGTACCATGCTAACAACAACAATGTCTTGAATATTCATTAACTCAAATATTTGACTTTTTTAGGTGATGAATAGTGTATATTTTGGGCACATACAGAAACATGACATTGGTTAATAGGTACATGACAGTGGGGAGTAGGCTGACACACTGACTTAAACTTTAACAAACTGTGTGCCTCAGTTGTTGCCAGATTTGTAGCATGCATGTCGAAATGAGCATGCTGGAGCGTTGGCGTGAATTCACGCTTGCTTTATTCTTCACAGTTTATGGGTCACCGTTTCAAGATCCAAAAGGGAACACCTGTAGGACCACTAACCAGGGGTGGACTGGCCCACAGGGACCTCTGGAGATTTCCCGCTAGGCCTCTGCACCCTGGACCTCTTTTGTGTGGTTTTTCAACATTTTCTCATAGGAAAAGCATTGGGCTTGCTGAAAATTTGTAATATGGGGCTACTTTGAAAATAATTTCCATGGCTTATTTTGGTTCCCAGTCCACCCCATGCCACTAACTAGGCATCATGTAGCGCACGCACACAACTATATTGCAGGTCGTACGCTCAGCATTGCATACTGCATAACTCTCCTGTGTCATTCGCGCGCCTCGCCACTCCAATCATTGACAAGGCAGAGCGCAACATCTCCTTCCTCCACAGACAGGACACCAGCAAACGCTTTAATGAATGTCCTTCTTCTAAGTGGGATTGTTCACCTAGAGCAGGCTTCAACATTGCTGCCATTAGATTCCACTGTGCATGCATTTGCTAATACGAAAGACCTAGCCATGTGTCTGGTGTTGCTGAGCTTTCTGCAGAAGTATGCGACATTGTGCAACGTGCCCTGCACAGCTCTGATGTGGAGCCCAAGATTTTGCCTCAACAATGTACATCATAACTTACCCTTCCTAGCTTTTGGAGGTGGTCAGAGAGTGATGTCTGTCATGAGAGACAGAATGTGCACTGCTCTGTGTGTGATGCGTGTGTACAACAGTTCCACTAAGAATATGTATGCATCAAATGGGAGGGAGTCGCTGCTGACACAAAAAACCCCTACAACTTATCCATCAATGGTCTATGTGACCACTTATTCCATTCAGAGTAACCAAATCAAAAAGAATCATTAAAAGATACTGTCCTAGGATGCACATGGACCCACTATTGCACAGACAGTTTCCAAAACCGCCTACTTTCGCCTACAGAAACAGACGGGCCATCAGGAACTCTTTTGCGAGAGCAGAATTATCCACTTCAATCAACACCAAAACTCGTTTCTCTGGCACACAACCCTGCCATAATTGCCAGCACTGTGATAAGATAATCAAGGGGGATATCATCACACACCCACATTCCGGGCATAAAATACAAATACAACATTCATGTACTTGTGATTCTGTAAATGTTATATACGCACACCAAATGCCCATGCGGGTTCTTCTACGTGGGAATGACTACAAGAAAGACGAAGGTCTGTTGGACAGAACATAAGTCCAATATAAGAACAAAGAACCTAAAATCAACTGTGGCAATGCATTGTATTGTGGCAAGACACAACATAGAAGTGAAGACCACATTTCTTGAACAGGTTATTGGATCAACGACTTTGACCTCACGAAAAGACTAATGCAGAGAGAAATTGGCTGTGTTGACAAATTGGACTCTCTGATACCTAGAGGGATGAATAGTGGCTGTGACCTGACATTCTATCTGTAAATCTGAGAGCTAACTCAGCTGTGAACTGTACTTTGCAATCTGTTTGCGATTCCCACTTTGGGAATACTGGTCGTGCATTTAGGACACATTTTTTGGGGGACACAGAGTTGTTATCTGCTAGTAGTTAGTGGGTGTGTGACAGATCCCATAGATTGTGATGAGAGTTATCTGAGAGGTATCATCGCTTTGGAGATTGTGAGCAGGTTTAACTGGAGAGAGGTTTGAGTGGTATGACCTATATACTATTCCCACATGTGCTGGACGGTGAACTTTGATATTGGTATTGTTCTGACACACCACTTCATTATGTCCCAATTAAGAATGAGAGCAGGTTCACCTGAGAGGGGAACCACTGATTAGTACACCATTTGATAGGTCTGATATTATGCAAGTTGCTTTCAGTACACATATTGATTGAATGAGGTATTCCTTTTAATCAACAAAGACAACGATTTTGGACAGCTTACTTATGCATTACCCCCTCATTATGATAGGGGGTGGAGCAGTTGGGACTGAGGGCTCACTTAGCATCCTAGTCAGTACAGGTGTCTGTAGTGACAGTATAAATAGCCTAGGGGGCCTTGTTGTGGATGAACGCTTATGGAACCCTTAGCTATACAATGGGCCTTATTATAAGTTTGGCGGTCCGGGAACTACGGTACCGGTAAGCATGCCGGTACCGTAGTTCCCGGACCGCCATACTACAAGCTGTGCTTGCGGGTGCCTGTCAGCCCACCAGGTCTGGCTTGGCGGGCAGAGCGGCAACCGCGAGTGCAGCATGTCGGATGCACCAGTACCATCGTTGACAGTGCTCGTGCATCCGACGTCCCCATTCCCATTGAGCCCTATGGGGCTCAAATGGTAAAGCGGACTGACAGGCAACGGCACCCGGCAATGCAGGAATTACCAGGTCCGGCAATGTCAGAATTACCCAGTAATTCCTCATTGACGGGTGCGGGAAAAAATGCAACCATACCGCCTGGGTTGTAATGAGGCCCAATTACTTTTTACATTAACTCACAAGTGCTTATGCAGTTTTTAGCAGGAGAGAATTTTACTGGGTATACATGTTCCCTTTGATTAGGACCTGGAGAACTGTGTAATGTATCTATATTTTGTTAACTCTGCATCTCTTTGTGGTGGTCATTGGATCACGTCCCCATGTTCCAGAGCTGTAAGCATTGACCACTCCAAGATGGCCGTGATGTGATGCCTCTTTTCCCTTCATGTGGACGGGGTGGAGCTACTCTTGGTCATTTATCGGACACGGTGCACTTGACCGTTTTTTCCGGTCTGCCACCCGGCGTTCCGTTTCACTTCTTGAGGGAAGTGCTGAAGCAAACACTGATAAGTACATGAGCAACGGTTAAGCGATACCATTACTGGACAAATACAAATAAAAATTAGGGGGAGATAGATGGCCCCTCATACCTCCGTTTTGTCTTGTGCATTGTAGAGACCTCTGGACAGTGTGAGCGGATTACTAATCGTTTTTGATTTGCAACGTGAGACTCACCTGGGGGTGTGTGGGCATTATGTACGTTACACAAACTGTTAGATGAGTAGACCTTAAACATGAGGGACTGACTGGGCCTCTTTTTCGCTTTCGTGTTGACATTTTGCTTTAAGAGGTTAGTAATGGATATGATATGGGTTTAGGACTGGAAGATTTGTTTGTATGGCATGGTAATTCGTGTTTGTATGCTTTAGGTTTTGTAGACACTTTGAACATTGAGAACACGCAGTGTTACAGCCTTGAAAATTGATTTCAATTCAGAAACGCGTCAGCTTTTGTGAAGCATCAGTGAATAACATCTGCAGGACTGTGTGCTTCTTATGCCACTGTTTGGTATTTGTTTGGACGTTTTCCAAATTGTTCAATTTGAGTAGAAAATATATATGTCTTGACGCTTACTTATGTATTGCAGGCACATATCAAAAAGATCTTTTACTTTGCATAATTGATTGGAGTTGTGTACATGAGGTGTAATGCTAAACACTTTGTAAATCTTTTTGGTTTCGAATTGAGTAAATCACATTACAGGAAGTGTGATGTTTGTTAAACATTTTTTGTAAACTTTTCTGGTTTTGAATGTAGTCAACTATATTAAACAATGGTATTGACAATAGGTTGTTTATATTAACTCAATTTAGTTCTGAATTAGCTGATTTTGTATGAAATGCATTGGTATTAGTCCCTGACGAGTGCATTTGGGGGTACCAGTAGGCAACAACGGGCATTCTGTGATATTATGTATCACATGGGTGGCCATAAATGTGAGCCTGTGTATTTGCTTCTTAATGGTATTAATGATTCAAAACATACCACGATTTCAGGGTCCAGTCGGATCACTGTGAATTCACCATCTTCATTCATACATTTGTGATGAGGTACACAAGAAACTGTCGTGAGGGAAGTCAGTCTCCAAACTGGAACCCACTACTGTCCATGAAAATCCTTACATGTTTAAGTAATTTACTGACCTACCAGATCCCTGGTCTTGTGTTTGCAAGGTGACTCTCCCTGTGCATCATGCTGGCATGTGTGCATAAAAACAGCTCTGCAGTTCAGGTGGAGGCATGATTAGCGTAATCCTCTGCTCCCTCTTTGCACCCCACTGGAATTTCCCTATTCTTTTACCACTGGCTGAGACCTGTTGCAATATTCAGAAGCCAAAGTGCGTGCTTATCTGGGATATTGTTGAAGAGCGTCCTGGGATGGTGGAGGGCAACTTGTGCCATGCGGTGCGTGGGATGGCTTCGACCCTTGTTAGCTGCAGTGGGCCTTACAAAAGTACTGACACTGCAGCAGAGGAGACATAGAAAAAGGACTACAGATTTAGCTTACCTATGAATCTCTGGAAAGTGGAACTGGAAATGAAAACATGCCTTCTTGGGTGATACACCTTTTTGAACAGAATCATGTTGTGAACATTGCAGCTGCTGGCGTGCTAACATGTCCTTAGTATAATCTGGATCCCTACTAAGGGGACTGTACAGCAGGCACAAAGGCTAGCATTATTCCTTTCAATCCAGCAGCCCTTTTGCCTGCTCTCTAATCTTACATTGGCTAGATGGGTTAGGGCAGCAATATGCTTATTTGATTTGCACTTCTCTGTTTGTGGGGTTCACACTACCAGAGGAGTGATGGCCACCAAAGACCTGGTTCCAGGTGGGTGCCTGGAGGATATTCTCTGTGCCGTGGATTGGTCTTGTATTGCAACCTGTTCCACCTTTTATGCCATGTCCATGAAGTATGTTTCCCCTGTACATTGTCAAGGGGCTATGAACTTACAACAATGCTAAACTCTGTTCCTACTATAAAGTGGCACCTTTTATAGCAGGTTGGCCTGAAAATCGAGCGTTTATTAGGTAATTGAGGTTAGTATTATGGCCTCCTATTAGATGTTTCTTTCTGATACGTTGTGCAATATGGAACAGACACAGCAGTACCACAAAGAAGAAAAAGAAGAAAGAAAATGCATACAGCATTGGTTTCCTTTCATGTAGGGATTTACAGGAAGGATTGCGTGGTACACCAATCGGAGGGGTAGGGGCAGAGAGAGTGGAAGGGGGAGAAGCAGATGTGGGGAGGAACTTAATGAGGGATAGTAGGCACCGGTCAAAGAAAAGGAGGTTGGGTTGATTACCCTGAACCAAGATAGTGACAATGTGGTAGACATTAATGATACACCAGAATGATGAGACGCCTGCCAAGAGGACATCTCAATTGGTGCCTAATGGGAGAGGATGTGAAAGGGGAGAGAGTAGAGATGAGATGAGGAGCCCATAGCTCTGGAGAGGGGACAGAGAAAATGATATTTGGTGGTCAGGATGTCGTTTTTGTGCCAGACTTTGTGAGAGAGGGAGTCTAGGTGATAGTATAGCAGTTAGAATAGATAGGAGAGAAGGTGAGTGCCATCAAGGTGGTGTAGGAAAGTTTGAGGAAGAGAAGTGGATACACAGCAAAGTTAGAGGAAGAGGAGAGGTTGCAAAGCACGGTCAAAGCCCAACTCACCAGGTGGCCTAGTAGTTTTAAAGAATACTAGGACACACAAAGTGCAGTGAAAAGCACACACCTAGATTTTGAAATCAAGTCAGGGACACAATATGCAGTGGAAAATAGGGGGTGCAAGATCGTAAAAGCACACACCTAAATTCGGAAATCAAGTTAGGGACACACAAAATGCAGTGCAGAATACGGGGTGCAAGATGGTAAAAGCACACACCTAGATTTGAAATCAAGTCAGCGACACACAAAATGCAGTGCAGAATATGGGGTGCAAGATGGTAAAAGCACACACCTAGATTTGAAATCACGTCAGGGACACACAAAATGCAGTGCAGAATATGGGGTGCAAGATGGTACAAGCACACACCTAGATTCGAAAATGAAAGTCAGGGACACAGTGCAGTGGAGGAGGGGGTGGAGATTAGGTGAGTTTAGGAAGTCAGAGAGAGGGAGGCACAGTTTTGATTCATATTATCAGTGGAAGATGCAGTAGAAAAGGTTCAGCCATCACTCACATGGCAGTTCAGCAGGGAATGTGGGGGTGCAGAGTCCCAAGTTCTTAGGGTAGCCAGCAACATCAGGGCCAACATCGGGAGGCAGCTTCATAGTTAGATGAGGGGGCGGATGGTGGGGGCCCCCCTGTCCCTCCCTGGCCTGCATAATTACTGCAGGGCCTTGAAGTGGGGCTGGATTTTGCCAGCGGACGAGCAATTCAAGTATGTAGTTGCAAAATCACAGAGGGGGCCTCCCTGGTGCTTCGTCACCTCATCTGAACAAAGAGGTGGTGGCCAACTTGGAACGATTTTGCCTATAAAGAATTCAAGTGCCCAAGCAGGCTGCTTCCAGTAACTGGATCCTCTGTGCTGCGTCACACGAGCACTAACACCACAGAAACACTAAGGCTGCTTCAGTATTTTTTACGTTGGAGCAAAGTGCTTGTTTTGCGATTTCTGAATTATTTAATTATTTCCTTCAGGAAATGGTATTGTGAGCCATTCGGGGCTTACCTTTTTGTTGAGAAAAGCTAGGCTGCTCAAGCAGTGTGTGGTAGTCAGGTTGAGGGGCTGATTGAGGAGGTTTCATTGCTGAGTGCCTGAGAAGATGAAATGCTAATTATTTTAAGTCACAAAGCCACGATGGTCCTCAGGGTTTCCAGGCCATTCTCCCTGCCTGTTCACCTGGGCCCCTCAGGTCTGTTTCAGTCACTTCTATGAAATCAGGTCTGCCTCAGCTAAAATCTGCATCAGGCTTCCTCCTGCACAAGGCCCATTTACCTCCTGGTAGAAACCAAACTAGCACACATCCAGTTGGCAGAGGTTTGCCTTTCTGCAGCCTTCACAATCCCAGCGCTCCCTTCAATTCCATCTGTGTTTCTGCTTATATAATGTGTAAAATGTCCACAGTATGTCACACCTGACATCACGCTTTTTAATCAGGTCAAGTCTTTCCATTGGCTTGCTGAGCATACTGACACTCCAAGAGAATACACCTCTTATTTGTATAGGTTGATCATATTTTTGCACGTGACAGGGTGGGGCTGTACACTTTAGATTCAGGATCATATTATCTTCCATATTTTCTATGAGGATTTCCAGATTTGCATGGTGAGATCAAGCAGATGTGGAATGCGTTTGTAAGATTAATTGTAAAAAAGTTATTCAATTATATAACGTTATTAATAATGGATAAATAGAAAAATATTGTGTCTAGTCTCTTTGGTGCAGAGGAGCCTCGCAATATCATGGCATCTCTCCTTTTTGCTCTAAGTTATATTGTTATGGAGTTGTGTGGAAGATTTGCATTTGTAATATCTGTAACATGATGCATTTCGTTTCTTGAATTGTGATAGTGAAACCTTATGTCTTGGGCTGCCTTCAGTAAATGATTGTTTTGGGTAGTTTACAGGGGTCCTTTTGTTTGTTCGTCCAATAGCTGGGCATTTATTGTTTTTAATGGGTAGGCTAATGTCAAGAGGTGAAACCTTAACTGTATTCTGCCCTTTTATGTTTCTCAATGAACTCTCTCTTCATCATTTGATCTGTTTATATTATATCAGTTCATAAGACCATATTTGAGGCCCTACTGAAATGTAATTCAATGTATTTTTTTTAAATAATATTTATTTTGAGATGAGCCCATGTGGGTGGAGGCAGCCCCTTAACCAGACACAATGAGTTTGGGATTCCTTGTAATGCAGGGCCCAAACTATTCATTTGATGGGTGGGTAAGGACCTAGCCCTCCGGATGAGAATTTACAATTCCCTGGGTGACAGCCCTGACCCCACCAGCAATGTATATCCTGGGTTAAACAAATGTTGAGCATGTTGTTAGGCTCACTGAAGATCCAATAAATCCAACATTGACAAAGCTGCATTAGAACACCAATCTGACCATACAGATTAAAACAGTAATGTATTCCTTGTAAAACCTTTAACAGTCTCACATTTTGTTCCCCACTATTTGCAGAGGAGTGGTGTTTTTATTGATTTATCTGAAAGGTTGTTCTGCATTTCACAAGCTCCATATGTCCTGTTTGCAGAGTTCTGTCAAGTATCTCAGTGTTTTGTTTTCGTGCAGTACAATATCACACTTGCTGGTCAGAGTTGGAGGCAAATTATACCATAAATGAACACAGCACGGCAACATTTCAGCATTCTGTGTTCTGTTTTTGGCAGTCTCTATCTTTTTCTATTATTTCCCTTACATCATGGAGTTTTGGGGGAATCACGCTGGGATGCATCTGTCAGTCTTTAGAATGCAAGCTTTGACAGAAATGAAAAAAGGTATTCTGCAAAATTGAAACACTTGCTGAATTGAAAATATTTTGTGACTGTTCGCTTGCACAGGAGCCTGTGATGTAATCCCTATCACTACCAAAAGAATGCCAATGACAACACAGTAGTTTGAGCTTCTTGGAAGCAAAGAGATAGTGCTCAGAGACACTAAGTTCTCTTAGAGTGGTATTGCAGAATGTTGTGAGTGAGGTGTGTAATTGGAAGGGTCCTGTTAGGATAGCATGATATGATTTGGGACATTGTCCAGTATATGAAATGAAATGTTCTGGTCATAGTGGACTGAGGGAGCTTTGATTAACTGAGGGAACCTATTTTGGCAGCCCATCAGAGAAAATTTGATTAGGTTAATTTCCTACTTTGTTTTACATAATGAACACGTTCTCTGGTTATTTTCTCATCAATATTTGCTTTCATTTGGCATTGCAAGCCTGTTGGTAACCTTCCTGTCCATTCTTTTATATTTTATTTATTGGTAATGTATATCTTACTTAATGCCAGACTTCACAAGCCTCTAAGAGTGCGACTCAGTATCCATCTCATATTTAAGGGCATAGCCTTGTTTCCTAGGTGAGTGTGTTTCCCCTGAGCTATCCTGACATTCGTGTGACGTTCTCAATAGAAGTGGTTCTGATGCCTTTTATTTTTCCCATGCTTTGCATACTGTGTATCATTACTTTACTTGCCACATAACTACAGGAACATGTTCTTGGTATGCTGGTATGTGTGTGTGTGTGTGTGGCTATGTGTGTGTGTGTGTGTGTGTGTGTGTGTATGTGCGCATGTATAGAGGTGTTAGAGGGATTTATGAGCATACTGTGAGATATAGTGTATTACATTTTGAGCAATGTTGCAGTTATGCCTTTTGCATGTATATTGTGTACTTTCCCTTTCAAGCTATGCGTTATTGATTGAGTTTTTCCAAGTTCTGTGGAGTTTTAACATGTTGTGATATTTAGTGTTGTTTGATGCATATAATCGGCCATCTGTCCGGTGTTTCACTTTGTAGGTGACACATTTGCTATATTGTGGCTTTTTCATACTGCCTGGGAGGATTAGATGATTCCCCTCTGAAGCATCTTGCCAGTTGCACAGTGCAATAAATCTGAGCTGCGTGTGTGCAGAAAGATCACTCAGAGCCAGCATTCTTCACATGTAATCTTTATTAACGCAATGACCTATCTATCGTCATCATGTGTTGTCTGCATGCATTCAAGACTGTGTAGAGCTGGCTTATTAACATTACATTGGCACTCTCTGATATCTGTCCATCACAGTGGCATGGAGTGGTCAACAGCATTCAGAATCATTCGACACATGTGGGGAGGATGCATATCTGGTGTTTTTGTTTGTAGTATGGGCTCCTGCAAAAACTGCAGTTTTAGTGTCCACTTACAGGTACGTGTATGCAGGAAGCTGAAAGTAAAAAGGTGTGTCGCTTATTTAACTATTTACATACATAAGTCAGAGGAACATGACAGCAGGACGCATCAGGGCTCCATTCCTCTGGTAACATATCTAACTGTCCTGGTTGGAACCCATGGGCAAGGAACATTCTGAACACATCATTTCACTAATGAAAGAACACACTCTGACCTCTCACCCTCACAAACTTCCAAACACACAGACATCAACTGAGAGAGAAGTCCATGCTGCACACTTCCTTTCCGTCACATCACACACACATACACACACAGACCTCAGGGCCATGCAGTTAGCACACACAAGAGAGCAGATCAAAAGAACCTAAAGAGAAGCCACATTTTCAGAAAGGTCTGCCATACATTCCAGTCTTACACTCTACAACCACCAGGGGCACAAAAAATATGAGCAAACTCTGCCTGACTTGCTATGAGAGAAACCATCAATTGTACCAACCCCTTACATGGGGCCAAAACAGAAGATTCACACACTGATAAATAACAAGGTCCATTATGTTTTACACTGATATGCCCAATACTTTTTCATTTTGTTTTTATGCAATTTCACTTTATGTATGGTACAATAAATGACTAATGATTCTTGGAGCTCAGTATCAAAACCAAATATTTATTGGTAAATTTGTTCTTTTTCTATATTGATCTCTTACTGTTTTGGGCTGTCATTTACTGTTATTTACTTCTTTTCCAACCATTCTTTACATTATATACACATTGTTTTCAACTGATTTCTTTCGTACAAGATGCATAGTTTGAAGTCTATTTTCACGAACAAACAAACAATAACAAGGTCCAACCACACTGAGAAAGCAACTGTCACCCAGTATTCACATACAACCTACAGGGACTTGCTGCAATCATTAGCAACCTCCACCTGCTTCACTGGTGTTACATTTTACTGCATAATTCCACATACCATTTTGCACACCAGGTGTTTTCTGGTTGTTGCATTGCATCGCCTATAGTGTGGGTTTCTAGGAGGCCCTGTTGTCATTTTATGTAACGCTATGTTATGCTAATGGCTCACCACAGCCAGTGTCATGGAATATTTGTTGAGATGTTTGAAAAGTCTAATCCACTATATTTCATTTTGAAATATTATTATTTTCGGTCTATAGATGGGGATTCTTCTTGATGGAATTCTACTCCTTGGCCATCAATTGCTCGTTGAACATTGCAAAGTGTTCTGAAATAGATCCTTTTGTTGACTGACAGCTAGTGCATGGATTGTAGTCCTGGTGACATTTTCTCTCTTGCTGAGTCTTAGGAGGAGTCTTTTTGCTGTGTTCTGGATCTGTTGCAGTTTTTGGTCATGTTGTCAGGCATTCCAAGGTAGATATTGTTGCGTAGTCTATTCTTGACATGACAAGAGAGATGATGACAAGTGTTCTGTGTGGGGCGGTGTGAAAGGGTAATATCCGCTTCATAGTACATAGGTGGAAGACGTATTTCTTTACTACTGCATTGAAATGAGGTTGCAGTGTTAGCTCGTTGCCAATAAGAATTCCAACAGTGTTAACTATTTTGGATGCTTCATGTCTGGTTCATATTTCAGTAGGCCATGGTAGATGTTTTTGTATGGTGCCAAGATTACCATTATTATAAGCTCAATGCGCTGTTAGTAGGAACGCCCTCGGAGGACCGAAGTCCAGAGTGTTGCAGGTCATGGACCACGATTAGGATGCATATGTGCATTTGGCCAGAAAAAGGCTTAGCAGGGCTGACCATGCTCCAGTAGAGAAGCAACCCATGCGGTCAGGCATGTGGATGGGTGCTGAAGGTGTAGGGGTGGCGTCAGTGCTATAGACTCATTACATGTTCAGCATGCCCGAATTTCTCAAAGGTCTGTGCTGCATTCTGCTGTCAGAGGTGTTGTGGCATAGTATGGTTTTAGTAGGCGCAGAGTTTATATGAACAGCATGACAGAATGTTTTCATTGTCCTTGCTGTATACCACCATAGGTGAGTTTGCGCCGTGTTCACCTGAAGGGTGGTAGCCATGTGGTTACCGTTCTTTCTATCTGGAAGTATTTCATCCCATGTAATAAGATGTCGCTTATCCCTGCTTCTTCTATCCTTTTAAAGGGGGTTGCATGGTTGACTGCATCAAACGCCACAAAAAGGTTGAACAGTGTCAGGGCGGAAGTGATGTTGGAGTCTGAGTTCATTTTTAGGTCATCCCAGATGGAGAGTAGACCTGATTCACATCCTCTCATAGGTCTGAACCCGACTTGTGCCTGGTCCACTAGCCAGGTGGTTTTCACAAATATTCTGGTAATTTTATAGTGTGTATTATGCACAAATTCTCTGTGTGCAAGTGTTTTCTATTTGTAGCTTAGTGGAAATTGTTAGTATGGGTAAATTAGATGCCACGGTGCCACCTTCTTAGTGTTTGTTGCCATGTATGATGTACTTAGCTTGCTGTTACATAGAAAGGCACTGCCAATGTTGGCTATTTTATTGAATGATATTTATGTTGTGTATTATGCTGCTGTAAGTCTCTCATAACCAGGACTAATGTCTGGCAGAGGGACTCCCAGGATCCCCCTTGTTAATTTGCATATTGAAGTAACTTTGGGTCTCACCCTAAATTACTAGGGGAATCCAGACGTGGACC
Source organism: Ambystoma mexicanum (assembly GCF_040938575.1). Classification (NCBI taxonomy): domain Eukaryota; kingdom Metazoa; phylum Chordata; class Amphibia; order Caudata; family Ambystomatidae; genus Ambystoma; species Ambystoma mexicanum. The sequence continues at coordinate 108,089,587 of NC_090928.1, read as the reverse complement.
CCTTGCTCAATACTCTTAGAGAGGCAAAGCTCCTCCCTACTGATGAGGTCCAACCAGACCGAAACACGTGTCTGGGGATGCTGTTGGTACTCTTGTTCAGAGGAGAATTGCCTAGCATTTCGGTGCGGGACTGCCCCAGGGCAGGACAAACACTGATATGTTTGGGATATTTCTTCCCTGTGAAAGATAGTGAGCTAAAGACTCTGGGCAAGTCTCTCGTAACCAGGACTAATGTCTGGCAGAGGACTCCCAGGATCCCCCTTGTTAATTTGTGTATTATGCTGCTGTAAGGCTGAATTGGACGGTTGATATATCCACTAGCCTGGTCCCTGTGAAATATCCATCTTCATTACTTCACATAAACACCATTATCTCTATCCCATTTGAAGTTAGTTGCTTGGAAACTATGATCCTCCTCCCTCCTTGGCAGCTGAAGGATTGTACGACAAATCCTGTGGTCATTTTCTTGGAACAGTCCCAGAAATGTGACTGTACTCTCACTGTCATCTACTCTGTTAACAGTTCATGGCCTTGTGCCCTGAGGGGTTCATCTTTGTGTTTTAGCTGTCTAAATGTTAATTGTAGATGTTCAGCATATGGCAAAGCGTGAAGTTTTTAATCAGGGACTAGCTTCTAAAGGTATTCAGTCTCTGACACCGAAAATATTGGTGCACAGGGCATTTCATGAAAAATTCAGTGAGAACAATTTGATTTTAAGGTGGCTTACAGCACTGTTGCTTTTTCGTGTTGAGGTGCATAATAGCCTCCTGGAGTGGATTTGTTTGCAACTTGTCTTTTTTTGCAGCTTCTATTTTGAATTGTTATACCGTAGCCTGGGGTGGGCATTGGTTTGGATCTGCGTTACAACCAGATGTTGGTGTCCCAAAAGGGAGCAGAACTATTAGTGTCCAACTAATCAAAATATTAGTCTCATGCGTTTAGAAGGCTTAGTTCTGGTGCTTTGGGAACTGGTGCAACGGGGTGCAATTAGCATCTCCTTCCCAGCACACACATACTCCAGCGAGAAGCTGCATCTGTCTCAGGTAGTTGCGTAATGTATAAGAACACTTAAAATAGTTCTTTTTTTTCAGGTCAGAAGTGCAGACCGATGTCAGATAATACCCCAGTGTTATTTATTTTGTTTTCAATTCATTTGTTTCATGCCAGGAAAGGGCACCATGTTTACCTCTGCTGTGTTCATTGGTGAACATTCATTTCAGACATGCTAACACAAAAATGGCTTTCTTTCATCCAATAAGGCAGGCGATCCAAGCATATTGCAACATGTTCCCTCATCCCTAGATCATTTTGAAGGTGGAAATGAGTCTGGAAAGCTTCAGTGTGCATGTAACACTGGTGTGCTCGTCTATTTCTTGTACTAAGGGCTTCATGAATATCTAGAATGGAAGGGATGAGCAAGGGAATCCCAGAGCAATGCCACAGGAAACAACTTTTTGGAGGATGTACCGGACCCAATTCTCGATTGCTGACTGTGGTGTTATAACGATGCGACTATGTACGCCAGCACGGTGCCAGAGATGCATAGCAATAGGGTGCCAGAGACCATGAGGAGATTCACAGCTACATGCTATGCTCCTCTATTGGGATGACGGGGTCATCTCTCATGTTCTGAGTGGCAGTCGCAGATCCATGTGCGGGTTTGCACTCTGACTGTTGGACAAGGGATGGGAGTGATACTTGTCATATTCAGGAAGTTATCTGCTCCCCTGTCTTTCTTGGTTTTCAGTGGGCCGTTGCTTTCCAGTATTGCCGAGTCTGAAATGTTTTTTTTTCTTCAGGATTTCATCTGAAGCATATGATTTGTGTGTGCATCAGAAACAGCCCACAAAAGGAAGGTCTCCAGAAATGCTTAGCTTCTGTCTAAGTACTAGCATCTTTAATTTTTGTCATTTAATTTTTTACACGCTGGTCAGATAGCACAGCGAGTAGAGTGCTTGTTTTGACATCCGTGCAGAGCCCACTGACGCAGGTTCGAATCCTGGTAGGGTTAAATGCAGTCTTTCATCCTTCCGAGGTCAATAAATAAACACCACACACCGTGCATAATAATAAATGCTTAATTATTATTTTGTGATAACATGTTTCATCGATCTACTCTTGATATGATATGATATTTTATTCGTATCGCGTTCATATACAAGTATTTCAGAGTGCGACGAGGCAAGGGAGGGGAACAAGGCAGGAAAAAATAACGATCTTACTAGGCCCAGTGACATTGAGAATGTGCAAGTGCAGGGGAGCGGGAAGAGGGAAAGTTCAAGGGAGAGTGGAGGAGTGGAAAGTGCTGAGCAAGGGATAAAACAACAACAACTGGTAGTGTGGCCAGCAAGGTGGCAATTGCAGGTTAAAGAACAGACAGAACAGACAAGGGGTGGCTGATAAGTGCAGGTAAGGCACTTAATGGTTACAGATACATACCCAAGTGCAAGGGTTGCCAGGAGGCAGTGCGGGTGTGTGCTTGGGTGGGCAGGGACCTGACTCGAAAAACAGAGGGTGACCGGTGCCGAAGAAGATAGATCAGCAGGGGCGACGAAGAGAAAAAGAAGAAGCAAAGAGGAAGGTCTTGAGGTGCTTCCGGAACCGGAGGTGGTTCTCCTCAAGTTTCAAAGAGGCAGGGAGGCTGTTCCAGTGGGTGCCCCAGCCGAGGAAAGAGACCTACCCCCAACTCGTTGCTTGAGTAATGTACCTATGCCAGTGATGTTCTGGTCCGCTCTATATGTTGGGCAAGCTCTCAGCTGTACCATGTGTTGGCCACTTTATGCACCAAAGTGTTTTTCTCCCTTGAAGGAAGTTCTCCTGAATAATATGGTCTTAATTCAACTCCTTACTAGGATAAGCTTTGTTATTATCCTTTGTTGATCTGCATGATGTTGGATTGTAGATGGTCTTGCGATGAGGAAGAGAACAGGGTGCGGCATTCTAATATGGATAGTTGAATGTTATGAAGTGTGTTATGTTTATTTGTATTTGTATATTTCATATCTACCATTGGTATGGACTTGTAGTAGCACCGGAGGCTTGTACAGTTGTCTCTGTGCATGGGTCTGGGGACCCAACAGGTTAGGGCATGGGTGCATAGGTTGAAGGGTGTGTGATTGGTGTATGATATGCAAGAATTGCCTCTCCGGATGTTTTGGCCCATCATCCCTACCTGGCATTGTCAATGCTGAGAGATCAGAGGAGTTGCAGTAAAGAATATGTGCAAAGCTGAAAGTAGGAGAACGCTGGGGGATGTCCTATGTGGCAGAAACTGCAAGAGTTTCAAGGGCAAGCTTTGAGAGACATATCCCAGCTGAATAACTGGATTGATGAATCCTACGAGATCTGAAGAAATTAGAGATCTACCCTATGGGTCTCCCTTCATTAATGGTGAGGGCTCACAGCTAGCAAAATGCATTGGAGTCCCCACCCACCTCTCATATACCCGAGTACTACTCCTCATGTGTACATCATAGAGCATGTGCAAGAGTACAAATGATCATGCCCCTTTGTTTTTTATATCAGAACTCTATCGGAGCTAATACCTAAAGATCTAAAACCAAGATTATCAAGACAAATGACGTCAAAACAAACTGCTCCCAATGTCCTGTGAGGGCCAAAGCATTCAGGAACATGTGATTACCCAGACAAAAAGTTACAAACAGAAGCAGAATCTCCCTCACTACAAAGATAATGTTTGTCTTCTTTTGAAATTCCACAAATAAATCCTTTTAGGCTGTTGTCTGAAAGAGGTTTGGGGCCCCCCACCATAAAAGTAAAAAAAGGGGATTCATAAACAAATATAATAACAATCAGAATTCATAGTGATTACATGGAGGAGGACATTTGTAACCAAACAGTGAGGGTTTGAAGGTATTTATTCTGCTGACTGTTCTAATCCATTTAATCAAATCAAAATGAAGGAATTGGAGTATTTCGAGCTCTGTGTATGGCTTTTGTTTTAAAGGAAATCTATTCCTCTCACGTTTTTATATGGTTTTGGATAGCGTTAAAGATTTTTCAATACATTATATCTTGTTTCATAATGAAATGCCTTTTCTTAAGAATACATGTTGCTTATTTATAATCGTGCATATGCCCAGACTTAGACCACCTGCTCACTGTGTCTAGAGACTCAAGTATAACTTCAATGATGAATTCCAATGAGATTGAATCATTTTGTTGGCTGCTTCTAGGTTTGTGATGAGGGAGATGGGTGCTAACAATTTGGGAACTTCATTTATGGTGGAGTTGAACTGACCTGCTGATGGCTGTCAAGGGTGGGCTGAGAAGCAAAAGTGGCCTTGCAAAACTTGACATAACAATTGTGCATACAACATTGGGGAATGTACAAAACCTATGCAAAAGTAACCCAACGCCTAGAGGCCACCCAGGAAGTCTCAGGTCATGCCTGCAGGCCAGCCCTCTGCTGCCTGATCCTGACCAGAAATGGCACAGACAAGAAAAAGAAAACAAGGTGATGCTTCACCAAGGGCATACAGTAAACAACAGTGGGCCTCATTACGAGTCAGGCGGTAGGGTTACCGGGCACCGGTAAGGAGACCGGTGCCCGGTAATCCTCTACCGCTCGATTCCGAGGTCCCCTAACGGGAATCGCAAGGGACGTGTGGTCGGACCACACTACCCTTACGGGTCCCGTTAGGGGACCAGGCCGCTAATTATGGACCTGCCATCAGCAGGCCCTTAAATAGCACCTGCCCCATTCCCATTGAGCCCAATTGGGACTCAAATGGGAATGGGGAATGATTGGTGCAATGGGGACTTACCGGTCTTGCCAGGGTCGGACTAGACCGTTAAGTCCCCATTGCACCACACCGGACTCGGTCCCGTTATTGGAGGCAGTCATCGCGCAAATAGCGCCATGACTACCTCCATTCTCGGAATGAGGCCCAGAGTTTAGGAACTATTAGCACAATCATTTCCATCCTGCATTCTGTTCTGTTCATTACAGACAGTGCCGGATTACACCATGGGGAGGTCCCTAGGCAGTCAAAATGTCGGGGCCCCGCTTACAAATGATCTCCTAATACACTTTTAATTTTCTGCATTGCTTTATTTTGATCCGTTGTCACAGGGCCCCTAAACGAAGTGGGGCCGATAGGCCGGCACCTACTTGGCCTAATGGGTAATCCGGCACTGATTACAGACCTGTGCTAGAAACTGTATGGAATATTTTGGGAAACTTTGTAAGAGTGTGCGTGTACGCCTCCTTTAGTGCTGATCTTGCCAAAGCAAAGTGGGCAAAAGCAAAATGTGCTTGAGTCAAATCAAATCAATTGAAAACACTTTATTTGGAGAACAGGCCCAAAAAGGTGCAAGTGCAAATGATATATATAACACAAAAACCTAAAATCATAATACAAACAATAAACATATTATCCACAGCAAACAGAGGAGAAATTGTTAAAACACGAGTTAAAATAGTATATTCATGAAAAAAGGCAAGATCTTAAGAAACGATTAAAATACAGTAGCCAAAAGGAGACAGGGGGCTAGCAGTTAAACATTTGCTTCGAGCTTAGATCGTACACATTTGCTAACTGGCTGGATAACTGCAAAAGCAAGATCATTATGGCATGTTAATTTACACATGTCTATAGCATCACAAGGAGAGCGGGCTTGGTATTTCTCCCCCTGCTCCACAGTATTTAGGACAATCCAGGAAGAAATGTATAACAGTTTCCGTCACATCTGGGCAAAATGGGCAACATTTAGAGGGGTTGTTGGACCATCTGAATGAGCACTCTGCAACTGGGAAAATGTTCAGAAGGATCTCAGGATGCAATACTCTTGTTAAAAACCAGGAAGGTCTCGTTCAAATAAATTTCCGGAGCGAGAGACGGTTTGTGGACAATATATCCAGGGAATTGTACCCTGAGTTACAAATGCAAACATTTCGTTTTTTAACAACTAAGAAATCAGGTTTGTGCCTAACCTCCCCATACACTTCCTCAGTGATCTCCATACCGTTATTCAATAAATGAGCACAATTTACCAAGGACAGCAAAGAGGATACATGATGGATCCAGGACCATCATTTTCCCCTGGTGTATTTATAACATCCCATAGCATTTCTTTGTGGTGGTTTAGTTTAGTAACCTTATGGAGACGAGGCCAATGCAGTAAAGGCTTACTTTGCTCAATGTAATTCACAGGTTGCAAGCCGACCTTCAACCGTAGAAAAATTGTGCGGGTGCTCTGAGGTAGTGTAAAAACACGTTTCATAGATGTATTTTCAGATTTGGCAAGATGGTCCAGGCCCTCGTACCCCAGAGCTCTCTCCCGTAGGGTGCAGCCGGAACTGCTTGCGCCTTAGAGACCTCAAGAACTATTAACGGAGAATGGTTCCCCAAACAGGAATTTACAGTGCAAATTGCATTTGCGCAATGTGTCAGGGAAAGTTTGCTTTTAGATATTTGGCCGTTACATTTTACATAATTTTAGAACCTTATACCTAGATAGCCATAATAGTTTAACTTCATCCATGGTGATATTTGCCTTACACTTGACAGTCGGGTGGCACAGCCAGTAGAGCGCTCGCTTTGACATCCGTGCAGGCAGGTTCGAATCCCGGCAGGGCCAAACTTACAGGCCGATTCATGGAAACAACGTGCGCCGAAAAAACGCGTGCGAAAACGTGCGATTCGCAGTGAAATAGCGAAAATCGCAGTGCAAGTGCGATTATCGCAGTGCAAGTGCGATTATCGCACAGAAAACATCGCACATCTATTCATGGAAGTCCGTGCACGCGCAAAATGTGGGATGTGCGCTGAAAAAGTGCGCGGCGCACGCTGGCGCACAGGTCACCGAACGCCGTGCGATAAGGCCACAGCGAATTCGCACATAGCGCGGCGCACATAACAAAAGTAGGCGTAACACGGGGCGTCACACGCAGAATGGGGAACAACTGGTGAAAATGTGGGCGTCACGGGGGAAGTACAGGAGGCAAGTGCGCAGAACGCCCACACGCTTGCCTACAACACGTATTCAGGGAATCGAATAGGGAAAAACAGCGCACGGCCAAAGACGCGCACAGGCCCATACATGTCCGCCACACGAAAGCAGGCGGTAGCGTCCCTGCGCAGGAAAAAAATGTGCGCCAGAGAAGGCCCACACGCGATCGGGCCTGGGGGAGCGTGTGCGTGTATTTCAGAGGTGCGCGAGAAGTCCCACACGCGATCGGGCCTGGGGGAGCGGGGTACATGTATTTCAGAGGTGCGCGAGAAGTTCCACACGCGATCGGGCCTGGGGGAGCGTGTGCGTGTATTTCTGAGGTGCGCGAGAAGTTCCACACGCGATTGGCCTGGGCGCGGGGTGCACGAGAAGTTTCACACGTGATTGGCCTGGGCGCGTGTATCCCAGGGGTGCGCGAGAAGTTCCACACGCGATTTGCCTGGGCGCGTGTATTTCAGGGGTGCGCGAGAAGTTTCACACGCGATCGGGCCTGGGGGAGCGTGTGCGTGTATTCCAGAGGCGCGCGAGAAGTTCCACACGCGATTGGCCTGGGCGCGTGTATTTCAGGGGTGCGCGAGAAGTTCCACACGCGATTGGCCTGGGCGCGTGTATTTCAGGGGTGCGCGAGAAGTTCCACACACGATCGGGCCTGGGGGAGCGTGTGCATGTATTTCTGAGGTGCGCGAGAAGTTCCACACGCGATTGGCCTGGGCGCAGGGTGCGCGAGAAGTTTCACACATGATTGGCCTGGGCGCGTGTATCCCAGGGGTGCGCGAGAAGTTCCACACGCGATTGGCCTGGGCGCGTGTATTTCAGAGGTGCGCGAGAAGTTCCACACGCGATTTGCCTAGGCGCGTGTATTTCAGGGGTGCGCGAGAAGTTTCACACGCGATCGGGCCTGGGGAGCGTGTGCGTGTATTCCAGAGGTGCGCAAGAAGTTCCACAAGCGATTGGCCTGGGCGCGTGTATTTCAGGGGTGCGCGAGAAGTTCCACACGCGATCGGGCCTGGGGGAGCGTGTGCGTGTATTTCTGAGGTGCGCCAGAAGTTCCACATGCGATTGGCCTGGGCGCGTGTATTTCAGGGGTGCGCGAGAAGTTTCACACGCGATTGGCCTGGGCGCGTGTATCCCAGGGGTGCGCGACAAGTTCCACACGCGATTGGCCTGGGCGCGTGTATTTCAGAGGTGCGCGAGAAGTTCCACACGCGATTTGCCTGGTCGCCTGTATTTCAGGGGTGCGCGAGAAGTTTCACACGCGATCGGGCCTGGGGCAGCGTGTGCGTGTATTCCAGAGGTGCGCGAGAAGTTCCACACGCGATTGGCCTGGGTGCATGTATTTCAGGGGTGCGCGAGAAGTTCCACACGCGATTGGCCTGGGCGCGTGTATTTCAGAGGTGCGCGAGAAGTTCCACACGCGATTTGCCTGGGCGCGTGTAATTCAGGGGTGCGCGAGAAGTTTCACACGCGATCGTGCCTGGGGGAGCGTGTGCGTGTATTCCAGAGGTGCGCGAGAAGTTCCACACGCGATTGGCCTGAGTACGCGATTCCATTGGACCAAAGGCCCTGACAGCGCAGGCGCGTCTGTGACGTGACACGCGCGGGCGTGTCCCTGTACCCGGGGGAATGTTACAAGACCAAAAACAGCACGTCCGAGTGTCAGCCCGCGAAATTGGAGGATAGTGCCTCAGCGCGTATACTCGGAAGTGACGTTGGACGTGTGGTGCGGTTTAAAAGGTGCGTGTAGTACGTCATTTCCTTGTACGTGCTTCCCGTGGAGAGCGAGTGGGTGAAATCTGTACTTCTTGTCGGTTCACACGCGATTTACTTCACAGCGTTTCTAGTTCGTACTCCCTGTTACCTCTGTCAGTATTTTTCTGATTTTCTCTTCGACATGTTTCCTCAAACAGCGTTGACTTCTCCTTTTGTCCTGTCTCCTCAGACAGTGTACAATTCTTCTTTTGGCGGGGGTGTTGCCAACGTGCACATGCGCGTATTTTTCACGCTCTTTTCCCAGGCAGACGGTGAGTCGCGCACATATTTACCAACTGTGCTAGCCCCGTGTGTAGCGTACCCCTTCAGAGGTCATTGTAGGCTGCGTGTGACACGCATACGTTCATTTTTGTGTTTCTGGGTGCCACAGCGTAGTGCAGGTTCCTTTTCCCACGCACGTGGTCTACGAGGGGTTGTGTGCACGTCATTTTCTGTTTTAGGGGTGCCTGTGCGTTGCGTGACCCGTCATCTTTCCCCAGGGGTTCCATACAGCCTTGCTAGAGCACTTGGGTACGAATTCCATCTAGTACCCTACCCCTTTGACCCCCAATTGCCCAGGACAATTGTCCACTGCAACTCCCATACGCACAACTCCATCAGTGCCAGGCGAGCAAGTGGTAAGGGTGGCAAAGGTGGCCGAGCCTCAAGAGGTGGGCGTGGTGGGCGCGGTAGGGGACGTGGCCAGGATTTGCAGACTCCCCCTAGCCCCCCACGTGTGGAGGGCCAGTCAGGGACACACATCCCCCCCCCATGGTTGAGGGAAACGTGGCTGACACCATCCCTGCTCAGCCCTTGTTGGACCGGCCCGTTGTGGCACCTGACCTAGCACAGGGTGACTCCCAGGCTGACTTCCAGGTCGCCAAGTCTAGGCCACGGGTGGCGGCGCAAGCCAGTGTCACCAGGCCACTTGGTACAGGGGCAGCCATGTCATCTGCTGCCCCGAGTAGGCGGGGTGGGGAGGCTGCAGGGGCAGCTGCAGCTCCGTCCACCCCAGCTCTGACTCCCCCAGCAAGGACAGTGTTGGTCCCGGTACATCAGACTGAGGTTCCCCCTGCCATCATCACACTTCAGCTAATGCCTGCAGAAAGTCATGTGGTCAGTGTGCCATCGCACACTACTACTACACAGTCCACCGGTGCTCCTGCCTCTAGTGTCCAGAGCGGCGTAGGGCACTCCGGATCCCCACCACCCACAAAAAGAAAGAGGAAGAGTGCTCGTCCAGTACAGGCTGATGACCCCGACATGGCTACACGGTCCGGCACGCCAAGGAAGCCTAGCTTCAATGATGCCGAACTGGATGCACTTGTGCAGTATGTGTCCGAACATGACGCCGAAATGTTGGTCACTTCAGGGTGTAGGATTACACCTGCTCGACGTTAGGCACACTGGCAGTCCATCGCGGACAGCATAAGTGCCCTTGGGTTTATGAGGAGCACAGCTGTTGAGTGCTACAAGCGCTGGAACGACCTTAAGCGTAGGGCTAAGAAAAAGCTGGCATCAAGTCATGCCGCAACTCTGGTAACTGGAGGCGGGTCTCCACAAGAGGACATAAAACTCACTCTACATGAGCATGTTGCTGGGACCTACGTCACAGAGGAGCAGATCCAAGGTGTGGGAGAACTGCCAGATTACGAGGCATTGTCCGGTGAGTGCACATGCATGTGTGTGTGATCCATGTGTATGTTGTTTGTGGGATGGGTTCTGGTTGAATGCCAGGTCAGGGTGTGTGTGCCTGAGGGTTTTGGCCCACCCATGTGCTTCATCCAATGCATTCGGCGCCCCGGGATTTGGGTATTACAGTATCCCTTCTGGCCACAGTAGGCGTTTTGCACTACATCGCGCCAGTTGCCCTTGAAGTGGCATCTTGCTACAACATTGTTCCGTATTTAGCTGTGTTCATTCAGGCTGATTGTAGGAATTCACCTGGTTCTACTGCGCATCACTCTACCCTATTGCCACATATATGACATGCCTATGGTACATGCCATCTGTGTGATGGCATGTGTCATGTATGTGTATTGGACATGCCACTCATAGGCCAATGTTTGATGGCACTGATAGCCAGCATGCAGCTGATGTGTTGCTCTCCCATCTTGGTGTCATCAGGGTCTGACATTTTCCTCCCCTTCCAACTCATGGACAGTGCATGCATGAGAGGGTTATAGTCATGTGGGACATGTGTAAATCAAGTACTGGTACTGTAGCTTGTCTGGCCTAATTGCGTGCCATGGTGCTAATGCCTGTTTCCATTTTTTGTCTTTCATGTTTTTGCAGAGGATGACGCACCTGATGCTGTTGAGGGAGAGGAGATGGTGCAGGCCCAGGAGGGATCTGAAGCACGACCAGGCACCAGTGGGGGATGTGGTTTGGTGGTGGGGGAGAATCCTCTCTTGCTGCAGGCCATACTGTCCATGGGTGTCCCTGGCTGCACCTCCCCAGAACTCTTTTCAGGTGTTGATTCGGATGAGGCCTATGTGGATTCGCAGGTATGTGTTCATGGAAGGGATACTGTTCTGTCCGACCCACCTGCACCAGGGGTAGAGCCCACTATGGGGATGTCAGTGTTGGTAGGTGCGCCTGTGGTGGTTACGGATGCAGGGCCACACTCCGCAACATCTGATCCTGTTCCTGGGCCAGCAGTTCAGAGGGGAAATGCAGTCCTGCAGCCTCAGGCAGTGCCGACACAGCAAGGCGCAGTTCGCCTTGCCCCAGACAGGTGTGGTGCCCGCCAACGTGGTGGCCGTCCGCCACCAGGCAATACCGCATGGGAGCAATCCATTTACGGTATGGCCAACCAACAGGCAGCATCATCAGAAATGATTGCTCAAGCCATGGAGAGGGTGGCCACTTCAATTGTCCCCCCAGAAAGGCAGATTGAGCTACTACAGCAGGCAACAGACTCCATTTGCCAATCAGTCAGGGAGGACATGTTGGCGTCCAACAGGGACAGACAGGCGGCCCTGGACAATCTGATGGAATCAATTTCTATAGATGCCCAGGGACAGAGGGAAGCCCTGAGGGGAGAGGTCCGGCACCTCAGGCAGACTCTTGTGGACCTTGAGGCTTCCACTGTCACCAGGGCGGAACAGCTGCTGGAGCGCGTCACCCGTACGCTCTCAGCAGAGATGCAGGCAACTCGGGCGGAGGTCCGGGCAACACGTCGGGTGTTGCATGGGGATCTCCGCACCATATCCCTCCAGAACGAGGCCTTCCAGACCCGCATGCTTGCTGCCATGGAGGACCAAACTAGGGATTTGCGTGGGCTGCCTCCCATAGCCCCACCACCTCCTGTGGCAGCAGCAGCAGAGGTTGAGGAGAGCGAATCCAGCAGTGAATCTCCCACTATTTAGTAGCCGTGCAGGCCATGAGCCCATGGAGGTGTTTTTTTTTCGCAACATTCACGCAGGTGGCTGTTGGTGGGCACCCTGTCCTCGGACCTCCTGGGTGGCCTCCCCCACCCCCCCTGGCCCACACATGGCCATTTTTGATTTTTGATTTTTGATTTTTTGTTGCAGTGTGTTGCCTTGTGTGGCTCCCGTGGGCATCCACTGTATTCCGGCTGGGCACATGCAGGCTTGTCCTGAGTTTGGGTTAGATGCTTGGGTTCGTGAGACACACACCCCTCCTGCTTCCCGTTTCTATGGGCTTGCAAAGGGTGTGCCCAAGTGACAGTGAATTACACAGTGACGTTGGACTCCCATGAGCTGTGTGGGCAGTCTGTAGTCAATACTGTGTATACATTCCTAGTGCATATTGTTGTATTGTGCACTGCATGGTGTATTGATGTGTGCTTGTGCATCCATGTCTCCCTCCTAATTTGCAGGTTCATTCCTCATGTCTTCACAAGGCCGTCCACTTTGGAGATGGAGCTCATGTTGTGAGCAGTGGACTTCCAGATGTGCGTGGCAACAACACTGTACAGTTGGAGGTGGTGGATGTGCTGGCATTCTCATGTTGTAAGACTACGTATACTTTGCCTTAGTACTGTCATGTTTATGCTATGTCGATTGTATTGTGGTAAGTATTTGGTCATGTGTGTTGTTGTTTCTACATTTATGTGGGCATATTGTGTGTGGCCAGTTTCCATTAGGGACACTGTACTTTGTGACACGTGTCATGTTTGGGGGATGACTTTGTTTGCTCTCACATGGCATGTCATGCCATGGTGTGTTGGGTGACAGTGCTGGGGAGGGGTTGGGTGACATGGCACTGTTGTCATGTTGTGTCTTGCAAGGGGGTAATGATTTTAGCAGCATAGAAGTGTGTCTTTTGAACACAGCATTGGTGGTGTTTGTGTAGGTAGGGAAGCACACAATGGAACACTTCCAGATGTACAATCTCAGGCTGGTATGGTTGTGACAGTTGTCTGTCCATTGACACATCATAATTGTCAGTTACAATCATCATTGATTGTCAGCTGGTATGTGCCAGGGCTGTGTGCACTCCACAGGGCTGTGATTTTATGTGAAGTAATTAGCCACAAGCTGCCTACGGGCTTCCTCACTCCATGCCCTTTCCCCTCCCATGCGCAGTGGGCATGCATGTGGTTGGGATGTGGGGGCACCACCATGTCCACGGCCAGGCCCTGGCGTGTTGCAACATTGTGCAGGACACATGCTGCCACTATGATCCTGCACACTACTGGGGGAGCGTATAACAGCTGCCCGCCAGAACGGTCAAGGGAGCGGAAGCGTGACTTGAGCACTCCGAATGTGCGCTCCACGGTGCCCCGGGTTGCAATGTGGGCTGTGTTGTATCTTACCTGGGGTGGCGTGGTGGGGTTCCGAATTGGCGTCATCATGTGGGTGCTGAGAGGGTAGGCACTGTCCCCTGGGGAGGTGGTGATGGGTATCATCAGTGGGGTTGTGACATTACTCAGTATCTGACATGCATGCATGTGCAGTGGCATTTATACTCACTGAGCAGCCATGTATCGCCATGCCGCCCAGCTTCTATGTCCCGGTTTAGGGTAGACATTCTGTAGATGAAACTGTCATGGGTGGAGCCTGGATAGTTGGCGTATACTGAGGTGATGATTCCCTTGGCATCACATACTACCTGGGCGTTGATGGAATGCCAGTGCTTGCGGTTTTTTTAGATTTGCTCAGTTGCCCTGGGGGGACGTAGGGCCACATGGGTGCAATCAATGGCACCTAGCACTTTGGGGAATTGTGCCACCCTGTAGAAATCCTGGGCAACAGCCTGCCTTTCTGCAGGTGTTCTGGGCAGATATATGTGCCTGCTACTGATGGGCGTGCAGTGATGATGGCCACGACCTGGTGTAGGCAGCGTGACTGCGTGGCCTGTGACACCCCCCCCCACTATGGCACTTGTCAGCTGAAATGATCCATTGGCCAGGAAGTGCAGTACATTGAGGACCTTCTCCAGGGGGCTGAGTGCTTGGGAGCACAGGGTGGTTGATGTGAGGTCATCCTCCCACTCACTGACCAGGTCGAGTATTATGTGAGGTGGAAACCTGTACCACCTGTTACTCACCGCACGGGAGTGGACAAGATAGGAGGCCAAACCAGCGAGACTGTGCGTTGATTGAAGAGCTCGGGTTGGAGCCTCCACCCGAGCCTCCTCTCTATGAGGGAAAACGACCTTTCTGATGATATGACCCACTGCTGATATGTAAGCCAGACAGAGGGACCGATCACCCGAAAGAGCGGGGAGAAAACGCGCCGCCACGGACCCAGCTGAACAACCCAATCCTAGGAGCCTGATACCACAATGTTCTGATAGTCCTCTAGGAAGTCACAGTTCCCTTTACTCCAGGATGCAGAACAACAACGATAGTGCAAAATAATAAACGGGGAATGTTAGTTGGGTAACTAGTCCCGGGCGGAACGAGGGACGCACTAGATCCGGGTAGGTGCACAACTGCAAGGCGTCCCCAAAGTGCACTTTAAACTCTTGAGCAAAATGGGAAGACAATCCTTATAACGATCCAAAAGTCGGTACACGAGCGAGCAGGAAGGTAACAGAATCAGCAGGCAGACAGTCCTTATAACAATCCAAAAGTCGGTACACGAGCGAGCAGGAAGGTAACAGAATCAGCAGGCAGACAGGCAGTCCTTAGTTCAAAAGAGGGTTTGTTTACCTGAGCACGGGATGAAGCAGAATAGAACCGTAAGGAGGAGCTTCAGGAAGTAGGGCGAAAAGAAGGAACTTAAGCGCCGGTTGTAACTATCAAACAGAAGCAGCGTCCTCCGGGCTGCAGCCGCTTATATCAATGAGGAGGTGGAGCCAAGTGAGTGGAGATCACGTGATGTTGAGGACTACGAATTCCCTTAGGTTTCATGGGAATCGTAGTTCGGAACCGTCTGGCTGTTGCAGTAGTCGTTAGCCTCCAGGGCATTTTCCATTTCATCAGGAATGGCGCTGCAGAATGCCGAAGAGAACGGCGCAGCGCAATAGTTTTGTCGGATGTCCTTTTCCGCAGCCGGCCCTGAGGTAGGTATGGAGCTTGGTGTCGTAGTGTGGAACGGAGCCGAGGTGTGACAGCATCCGCCCCCAAAGGCGGCGCCCACCCCCTGCGCGCATGGAAGCGGCGTAGGAGTCTAGGAGAACGGATATTATGCAGCGGTTCCCAAGATCTGTCTTCAGGACCGTAGCCCTTCCAGTCAACCAGGTAAAACGGACGACCCCTGCGTAATCGGAAGTCCAGGATATCCGCCACTTCGTATTCAACATCGCCCTGCACCCGCACGGGAGGGGGGCGGAGTGGCAAACGAGTAGCAGGAGGACAGGGCTTAAGGAGACATACATGAAAGACAGGATGCAATTTCCATGAGGCGGGCAGAGAAAGTCGCACCGCCACAGGACTAACCACATCAGTGACAGAATAGGGACCCACAAATTTGGGCAAAAGCATGCGTTTACCAGGAATTTTCAGGTTGCGCGTAGATAACCAGACCTTCATGCCCACCTCGTATGTCGGCGCAGGACTCCGACGCCGGTCAGCATACTTCTTGGCCCTATTCTGGGCAGTGAGGAGATGCAAACGAACTGCCATGTGGACGGATTTGATGTCCCGAACGCATGCCTGAGCCGCTGGATTATCCAAGGGAACAGAAGGATCCAAGGGCAACGACCGTGGATGCTGCCCATACAATGCATAGAAGGGTGACACCCCAGAAGCCGAGTGCAAAGAATTATTATAGGCAAATTCAGCTGGCGGCAACATCGTCAACCAGGAAGACTGAAAGCGTAAGCACAGACAACGGAGGAACTGCTCTAGAGTAGCGTTGACTCTCTCAGTCTGCCCGTCCGTCTGAGGGTGATAGGCAGTGCTGTACCGATCGTCAATGTGTAAAGATACAGTTAAGGCTCTCCAAAAACGCGAGGTAAACTGTGGGCCGCGATCTGACACCACGATGGATGGTAGACCAAAGAAACGGAAGATGTGCTTGAGGAACATAGATGCCAAAACTGGTGCTGAGGGCAGACCCATACAAGGAATAAAGAGTGCCATTTTGGTGAAATAGTCAATGACCACCCAGATAGTATCAAAACCATCCACCGGAGGCAGATCCACTATGAAGTCCATGGAGACCATATACCACGGCTTGTGCGGCACCGGAAGTGGTTGCAATAACCCCACTGGTTTGGAACGTGATATTTTGCATTGGGCACACACAGAACAAGCGGCCAGATAGTCAACCACATCCCTAGACATAGAGGGCCACCACGCCCAGCGACGCAGAGAGTCCAGAGTTTTTTGTTGACCCGGGTGGGCCGCTATTAACGAGTCATGAGACCATTCCAGGGCGCGGAGGCGTGCCTCCCCAGGTGGCAAGTATAAACGACCCTGAATGTATGGCAATCCCTGTACTACATCGAGATTGAGGGCCATGCATTCCTCTGCATGTGAGGAAACCCATTCCGAGACCAGGGAGCGAAGCGAAGGCTGGGGTGTGCAACCACAAACCACCCTACAAGGTAACAATAGAGAACGGTCTGATGCAGAATTGCTCGGGTTGTGATTCAGACGCGATAATGCGTCGGCACATGTGTTGAGTCGGGCCGGCCGGAAGGTGATGGTGAAGTTGAACTGGGAAAAGAAGAGATGCCAGCGGGCCTGACGAGCGGTGAGGCATTTCCTGGATTTAAACGCCAGGAGACTCCGATGGTCAGAGAAGACCGTGACCAGATGACGTGCACCCAGTAAATGGTGCCTCCATTCTGAGAAGGCGTCCTTGATGGCCAAGAGTTCTCTTTCAGTGATGGGGTAGTTGCGTTCGTATTGGGTTAGTTTTCTAGAATAATAGGCGACTGGATGGATCTCCCCGGAGTCGGGACAACGCTGAGACAGAACCGCCCCAATGGCGGAACCAGAAGCATCAGCCTCCACTAGAAAGGGTAGATGAGGATTAGGATGTTGTAAGACCGGAGCGGTGGAGAACGCAGCTTTCAAAGCCTCAAAGGCGTTCTGCGCCTCCTCATCCCATCGATATGGTTTCTTAGAGCTTGTCAGAGCAGTGAGGGGGGCTGAAATGGATGAAAAAGAGTGGATAAAACGCCTATAGAAATTAGCAAATCCCAGAAAGGACTGCAAGGCTTTAATTGAGGTAGGGACAGGCCATTCAAGTACCGCCTTAACTTTGGAACGACTCATTCTGATGCCTTGGTTGGTAAGGTTGTAACCGAGGAATTCAACCTCGGTAGTGTTGAATACACACTTCTCTGCTTTGACAAATAGATTGTTTTCCCTGAGCCGTTGTAGTACAAAGCGTACGTGTTCAGTGTGTTGTTCAGTGGAGGATGAGTATATTAAAATGTCGTCCAGATAAACAACAACAAACTGGTCTAGACAGTCATGAAAGATGTCATTCATAAAGGCCTGAAACGTGGCCGGAGCGTTACAAAGTCCGAAGGGCATCACTAGATACTCGAACAGACCATACCGGGTTTTGAATGCCGTTTTCCACTCGTCCCCTTCACGCATTCTGACGAGATTATAGGCGCCCCGGAGATCCAATTTGGTAAAGATGACAGAAGACCCGAGTTGATCCAAAAGGACCGAAATCAATGGAAGGGGGTACTGATTTTTTATCGTAATGGCATTCAATGCTCTATAATCAACACAAGGACGGAGGTCTCCTTCTTTCTTCGGGACAAAGAAGAGAGGAGACGCAGCAGGAGATTTAGAAGGTCTAATAAACCCAGTGACCAATGATTTGTCGATGTACTCTTTCAGTACCTTGTCCTCGGGTATGGTAAGAGAATACACTCTCCCAACCGGGATTTTAGAACCTGGCACCAGATCAATAGGGCAGTCATATGGTCTGTGAGGTGGCAGGTGATCTGCCCCCCCCTTTGTCAAACACATCCCGAAAGGAGAGGTATTCCGAAGGAATGTGCGTAGGGGTAGAAACGGCCCCGATGACTGCCATGGATGCTACCAACGCCTGAGAAGATGATTCTGGATACACACTTGTGTTCTGAAAACATTTTTCATTGCACAAGGAGGAAGGGAACTGAACCACCCTGTTTGCCCAGTCAATAGAGGGATTATGGTGTCGTAGCCAAGGGATTCCCAATATGACCCGAAACTGGGGAGCTTTGATCAAGTCAAACGATAAGGATTCCACATGCCCGTCCTCTGTCTGCATCCGGAGCAGAGACGTGTTTTGGGTCACCAGACCGGAGATCAAGGATGTACCGTCAACTGCATGTACAGTTTCGGGTTGAGCTTTAGACAGGACTGGTACGTTGTTTTTTACAGCATATTCGTAGTCCATATAATTACCGGTGGCCCCAGAATCAATAATGGCAAGGGATGAAAATGAAGTGTCAGGGGTCACGGTAAAGACTACCGGCAGGCTGACTGGGGCAAAAGCGACCCCGTGAGAGTCCAAAGAGTATACCCCCGGCGTAGGGACTCCGTCTATCGCCGGGTTCTGGCGTTTCCCGCCTTTTTGTGGGGTCTCTTGGGACAATCAATTAGCAAATGTTCGGCTGATCCACAATACATACACAGATTATGGGATCGCCGGTGCTCCCGTTGTGCAGGTGTTAAAGGACCTCGGACGGCTCCCACCTGCATAGGTTCTGGAACAGAAGAAGGAAGACTGACAGAATCCAAGGGAGGGGGTATTGGTGTAGTTGACTTGCGTTCCCCTTTCCTTTCAGCTCTTCTAGCGTCAATCTGTAATACCAGGTCCAGGAGTTCACCAAATACGGTAGGGACTACTGGTACCGTTGCTAGGGTGTCCTTCAACTCTTCTGACAACCCTTTATAGAACACTGCTGATTTCTTTTCTTCGGGCCAGTCAGTCTCAGCAGCGAGTTGATTGAACCTGGTAAGATAAGTGAACAGAGAAGAAGTACCCTGACGTAAGTTCAGGAACTCTAGGTCTGTAGCTTGGGATTTATAACGGGTATCAAAAACCCTGTTCATGGCGATGATGAGGGCATCACAGTCATATAATAGGAAGCTATTAGCTTCGAGTAACGGATTGGCCCAGGCTGCAGCCGTCCCTCCTAGATGTGAAAGGACAAACGCCGCCTTTGTGGTTGAATTGGGAAAAGCTGCGGGGCGGCAAAGGAAGTGCAGTTTGCATTGATTGAGGAATGTCCGATAATGCTTTGGATCGCCAGTGAAGCGTTCTGGCGGGGCCAATGGAAACTGTGTGGCCATGAGAACAGGGGCTGCTGTAAATCCCGACGTGGAGGCCGGAGAGACACCGGAACCAGAAGCAGTGGCACCAGATGTGTCTATCCCCAGTGTGTGGGGAGGCGGGAAATGTTGCAAACCATCAATACGGTGGTGCAGGGCATCATATGCCGCCGTCATGTCCGACCGTAAGTCGGATACCAAACGGACCAGAGCAGCCAAAGGGTCCGTCTCTTCCATGGCTTCTGTTTTTGTTACTCACCGCACGGGAGTGGACAAGATAGGAGGCCAAACCAGCGAGACTGTGCGTTGATTGAAGAGCTCGGGTTGGAGCCTCCACCCGAGCCTCCTCTCTATGAGGGAAAACGACCTTTCTGATGATATGACCCACTGCTGATATGTAAGCCAGACAGAGGGACCGATCACCCGAAAGAGCGGGGAGAAAACGCGCCACCACGGACCCAGCTGAACAACCCAATCCTAGGAGCCTGATACCACAATGTTCTGATAGTCCTCTAGGAAGTCACAGTTCCCTTTACTCCAGGATGCAGAACAACAACGATAGTGCAAAATAATAAACGGGGAATGTTAGTTGGGTAACTAGTCCCGGGCGGAACGAGGGACGCACTAGATCCGGGTAGGTGCACAACTGCAAGGCGTCCCCAAAGTGCACTTTAAACTCTTGAGCAAAATGGGAAGACAATCCTTATAACGATCCAAAAGTCGGTACACGAGCGAGCAGGAAGGTAACAGAATCAGCAGGCAGACAGTCCTTATAACAATCCAAAAGTCGGTACACGAGCGAGCAGGAAGGTAACAGAATCAGCAGGCAGACAGGCAGTCCTTAGTTCAAAAGAGGGTTTGTTTACCTGAGCACGGGATGAAGCAGAATAGAACCGTAAGGAGGAGCTTCAGGAAGTAGGGCGAAAAGAAGGAACTTAAGCGCCGGTTGTAACTATCAAACAGAAGCAGCGTCCTCCGGGCTGCAGCCGCTTATATCAATGAGGAGGTGGAGCCAAGTGAGTGGAGATCACGTGATGTTGAGGACTACGAATTCCCTTAGGTTTCATGGGAATCGTAGTTCGGAACCGTCTGGCTGTTGCAGTAGTCGTTAGCCTCCAGGGCATTTTCCATTTCATCAGGAATGGCGCTGCAGAATGCCGAAGAGAACGGCGCAGCGCAATAGTTTTGTCGGATGTCCTTTTCCGCAGCCGGCCCTGAGGTAGGTATGGAGCTTGGTGTCGTAGTGTGGAACGGAGCCGAGGTGTGACACCACCCATACACATGGTCATCAGGCATCCCAAAAAGGCTGGTTCTGGGTGTAAAAATTCTGGCCCGGACTATCCTCCTCCTCCTCCTGCGGTATCCCACGGCCACTGCTGCTAGGAACGGTATGTTCATCCTGGCGTCTGTGCTTGTTTGTTGTTTGCGTGCACTTTTATGCTGTGCGGGTGGACATACGCCTACTTCCTGCTGGCGTACGTGTTTCCGGATTGGCCACATTAGTTTCCATGAATACGTGTTGTAGGCGAGCGTGTAAAACTTCCCGCGCAGCCCTGGAATACCCGCACCCAGCCCAATCACGTGTGGAACTTCTCACGCACCCCTGAAATACACGCACACGCTCCCCCAGGCCCGATCGCGTGTGGAAATTCTCGCGCACCTCTGAACTACACGCGCCCAGGCCAATCGCGTGTGGAACTTCTCACGCACCCCTGAAAGACACGCACACGCTCCCCCAGGCCCGATCGCGTGTGGAACTTCTCGCGCACCCCTGAAATACACGTACCCCGCTCCCCCAGGCCCGATCGCGTGTAGAACCACCCGCGTGCCCCTGAAATACACGTACCCCGCTCGCCCAGGCCCGATCGCGTGTGGGACTTCTCGCGCACCTCTGAAATACATGCACACGCTCCCCCAGGCCCGATCGCGTGTGGAACTTCTCGCGCACCTCTGGAATACATGCACACGCTCCCCCAGGCCCGATCGCGTGTGGAACATCTCGCGCACCTCTGGACTACACGCACCCAGGCAAATCGCGTGTGGAACTTCTCGCGCACCCCTGAAATACACGCACACACTCCCCCAGGCCCGATCGCGTGGGGAACTTCTCGCGCACCCCTGAAATACACGTACCCCGCTCCCCCAGGCCTGATCGCATGTAGAACCACCCGCGAGCCCCTGAAATACACGTACCCCGCTCCCCCAGGCCCGATCGCGTGTAGAACCACCTGCGAGCCCCTGAAATGCACGTACCCCGCTCCCCCAGGCCCGATCGCGTGTGGGACTTCTCGCGCAACTCTGGAATACATGCACACGCTCCCCCAGGCCCGATCGCGTGTGGGACTTCTCTCGCACCTCTGGAATACATTCACACGCTCCCCCAGGCCCGATCGCGTGTGGAACTTCTCGCGCACCCCTGGACTACACGCACCCAGGCCAATCGCGTGTGGAACTTCTCGCGCACCCCTGAAATACACGCACACGCTCCCCCAGGCCCGATCGCGTGTGGAACTTCTTGCGCACCCCTGAAATACACGTACCCCGCTCCCCCAGGCCCGATCGCGTGTAGAACCACCCGCGAGCCCCTGAAATACATGTAGCCCGCTCCCCCAGGCCCGATCGCGTGTGGGACTTCTCGCGCACCTCTGAAATACACGCACACACTCCCCCAGGCCCGATCGCGTGTGGAACTTCTCGCGCACCTCTGGACTACACGCACCCAGGCCAATCGCGTGTGGAACCTCTCGCGCACCCCTGAAATACACGCACACGCTCCCCCAGGCCTGATCGCGTGTGGAACTTCTCGCGCACCTCTGAACTACACGCGCCCAGGCCAATCGCGTGTGGAACTTCTCGCCCACCCCTGAAATACACGCACACGCTCCCCCAGGCCAGATCGCGTGTGAAACTTCTAGCGCACGCGTTTTCCCGAAACCCGTAATACGCGTTCCCCGCTTTGCGTTTGCTGTTTGCCAGTCCGGTAAACTGGTACAGGGTTGGCACGGCCCTTTGCGATGGTTTTGCGATCTTGATGGCTTTTCCTTGTGCAAGGGCGTTCTTGGGGGCGTAACTGGCGCTGCTGCAGGGTCGCTGCGCCACTCTGCGCCACGTCTGCTTTTGGTGGCGAGAATCCATGAATACGCCGTGCGCGGAAATTGATTTTATCGCACGCGGCTGGCGCAGACATTCGCACGGGCACGCTGTGCGCCAGCCACGTGCGACACTTTTGAGAGGAATTACATGAATCGGCCTGTTAGTCTTTCATCCTTCCGTTGATATGTGAGCACCACACACCGTGGGTAATAAGCAGCGCTCAGATACCTGAGGGTTCGTAGCGCTATTTAAATGCTAAATTATCATTATTATCGTTTTTTTGGCGGTTAACACAAAGACGTCTATCTTTTCAAAAATCAAGTGCGATGTCCAGCTGCTTTTGCAGGCCCATTCTGGCCTTGGAAACCAGGACTGTGTCATTGGTGTATAATACAATGCTGCCCTTCTTATTGTCTATAGATGGGGCATTGGCATCAGAATTTGAAATGTGTGAAGACAAATCATTTATATAATAAAAGAAAAAGAAGTGAGGCGAGTATGCACCCTTGACGTACCCCACTAGGCACAGGGAAGGGATCTGTAGTCTTGCCGCTCTGTTCAAATCTCGCCATCGCTGTGTTCGACTCATACAACCTCAGGATGGTGTTTAAAATGGACCATAATTCATTTTGGTTCACTAAGTTGATAACGGGTTTGAAAATCTATAAAAACCAAGTATAAGGGTACTTTCTTTAAAATCACACATTTAGTTAAAATAAGTCAAAGATAGAAAGCCTGGTCTACTGTGCCTAGTTCTCGAGTGAAGCCAGCCTGCCACTCTGTGATAGTGCACTCATCTTGTACCCATTTTTCCAGCCAGTTTAGAAAGATCTTACCATATACCTTAGCTAGGTTACCTACTAGGCTAATTGGCCTATAGTTGCCAGGAACAGAACATTTGTCCATTTTTGAAAATCAGAACTATTACTGCAGTTTGCCACCTTGTTGGGACAACATTGGCTGAGAAAAGACAGTTAAAAAGCCAAGTTAAAGTAGGAATCCAGGTGGCAGGTTCTTTTTTAAAAACATCAATGGGGATTCTGTCTGGGACCGGGGCTTTGCCCCTTTTCTGTGAGTCAATTGCCTTCAGGACCTGTGCTTCAGAGATGTTATTAAAATCCGGAGGATGGACCTACTTGAGCAGGCTCATTCTCAAATTCATTCATGTATAATTTGTTAAAGTGGCCAAACCAATCATTTTTAGAAATAAAGGTGTTGACTTTCGGATGATAACCAGGTATATGGATGGTAATTCTGAGATCACTTGCCAAAGAATGTTTAGAA
Organism: Ambystoma mexicanum; assembly: GCF_040938575.1. Classification (NCBI taxonomy): domain Eukaryota; kingdom Metazoa; phylum Chordata; class Amphibia; order Caudata; family Ambystomatidae; genus Ambystoma; species Ambystoma mexicanum. Next base: position 108,065,841 of record NC_090928.1, on the reverse strand, counting down.
TCTCTACTTTCTTGAGCTTTAGGGAGAGATTCCCACTTCTGCACTTTTTTTCTAATATGAAAATAAAATGTATATAGGCTGCAACGAGCAGTGGACTTTTACAAGGATCTTTAGCTGTTTTAATTGAGTGAGAAAAGTGCACTGTTCAGAAATCTTTGTCATACCAGGAGTTATGTTTCCTAATTGTATGAATGATCTGTGGGTTAGGTTTGGTTACAAAAGGAAAAATAGTGTTCACTAAAGATAAATAAGACTTTGAAACAGAGAGTGAGTCATACTCAACTCCAGCAATGTAGGCCTCAAAATGGGCATTAATGTGTCATACAAGAGTAGGGCATTCGATTAGTAGTCTATGTCAGCCCATTTGACTCTCCTACCGTTATTATAGAGAGTATTTTTATTAGTAGGTAAAACAGTGAAAGACCATGGGTTAAAAAAAGTATCTGAATCTAAAAAAAGACAGGCAGGGTCATGGTCACTCTCGACCAGACTGATGACCTTCAATGATAGAGCAATATGACAATGGTAAGTTCCCAGAAAGATGTAGTCAATACAGCTCATCTGGTTCCCTCTCCTAAAAGTTGCATTAGCTGGTCGATCCCCAGAAAGGAGGCCATTGCAGCCACAAAACCCTAGTGTAAAAAAGGAGAGAGGCTACTTCTTGGGCATGAGTATAAGCGTGCTTAGGAGGGATGGGCAGCAATCCAGGTCAGGGGTTCTCCAAAAGACATCCACATCAGCTACCAGACTTTCAGTAATACATGATGGTTCAAGCTGTTTGTTAAAATACCCGAACAAAATATTTTATGTGAGATCTGAGTTATATCCAGGATGGTTATTTTGAGTGACACATTTTACAATCTTATTGAGGGCCGGGATTTTCTTAACATGCATATTACATCTGATATAGACATTAAACAAGAAAATGGATTGACCGGTACCAAAATGTAATTTAAGGTATACTAGATCATTGGATCCTGACTCAACTTTTTCAGTAGTAACATTCACCCTAACATCTATCCATAGCACTAATCCACCGCTAGGGCGGAACTTGCAGTTTTTAATAGCCGGAATAAAAAAAATCATATCTGCACTCAACCGCCCAGGTCACCTCAAAACAGATGATCTGAAATTGGTCCAGTCCTGGTCCATCATTTTGCTTTGAATATCAACAATGTTACATGGCCTCATTACGACCCCGGCGCTAAACCATGGTGCTATTAGCACCATGGTCCATGCCGGGGTCCGCCATGGTGAATGGCGGAATTAACGCCCCATTCCAAGGTTGGCGGGCGGTAATTCCCCATTCACCATGGGCCCTACCCCATTCCCATTTTTGGCCCATAGGGCTCAATGGGAATGGCGAAGGCGCTAATTACGGCACCGTAAATTATGGTGCCGTAATTAGCTCCTAGGTCCTTTTGCGGGTTGGTTTTTTAACGCCTGCTAAACGCAGGCGTTAAAGTGCAACCCGCAAACGGACCTCGTAAGCAGGCGTTAAGGGTTTAACGGCGCCAACACCTTTTATGGCACCGTTAACCCCTTAACGCCTGGGTTGTAATGAGGCCCACAGTCTTGAAAAATGGCACTTTGTATGTAGGAGACCTTTCGGCATGGAATTCGTAAAAGCCTTGACTAAGGGTTGAATGGCCTCTTATGTATGGCGGTGAGTTGGGGTGTGCAAATAACGAACATTTGGTGGCAGGGATCTGGCTAGGTCTAAGAGCAAATGCACCAGGTCCCCGCCATAAAATTACGTTTTGGAGCAACATGAGCTCCATGTTAGTAAACAGGAGAGACACAGAGTGTGAAAGAAGGTAATGTGGCTGTGTGATGATACAGAGAACATCATAACTCTGTTTTAGTAACAAGAGTGCCTGCCACTGATCATCTACAATCTATTTATGCCTTCCTCCTTCCTTCTTACAGCCTCTTAGAACATTACAGCTAACCTAAAAAATAGCACATGGAAGTCATTGTTGACCTATTCTAAACCAACCAGAAGGCTTGGAAAGCAGTCAGTGTCTGTTTTTGAGCTGAGCCCAAACATTCAGACATCAGCAGCAGCCAACATGCCGGTAATTATTGTATTTTATTCTACCACAAACTGATAATAGCCTTATAGATCTTCAGAGGCACCTTTATCACTTTGTATAAGTCCTCTGTTCATTAAGTGCAGCTGGGAGTAGGAAAGGATAACTAGGCTCTACGCTCTATCTACAGCTTAATAGCGATATCATAGTGCACACTAGCTGACTATTAGTAACAATTGCACATGCGTTAAACAACAAAACAAAATGTAAACCTCCTAAGCACATATGGCACACATTGATTTGAGGGTAAACAGACCATCAAGATAATAAAGAGGGGAAGACTAGTGTAGGTAGACAACATTGAACACTGGAGGCATCAGCTTTACTCAGTCTGAATGTCTGATAGCACTTGTTCACTTGAATACTTCCCTTAGAGTTCGCTTTTTTTAGATGTTTTGGATATTGTCTATGGGCTGGATTGAAAGTGGCCGATGGCAGTGAGAGATTTTAATTTTGTCAATTAAGCATTTCTTAGAGAAATTGTACTCTTATGGCTTGCAAAGACACTTATAAAATAAGAAGCTCTTTACCTGAAGACCCTCAATGGCTAATCTGAGCATGCTCGGGGTCAGTTTGGATGCCTGCTTGAAAGTAAAGTTGCTCCAGTCAATGATCAAGACAAATCCATTCACTTGAAGTTCCGGGTCTTCAATCATGGCTTCCAAAGACAGCAATATGGCACGTAAAATGTCCACCAAGGTGTACCTGCAAGTAGCAAGGGTAAAATGGAACTTCAGTTGAAGAGAATGACATGCTCGACAAGTTAATCTCAATTATTTGAGTTAGATACACAAAAAATCATATCGTTACTAGTACATACACTTCTTCATGCAAACCAAACTGTCATATTTAACTATTGGCACTGCAAAAGCCATGTAAAAGAAGCTGCTTTCTGTCAGATATTAGAACTGATTCAACAACCAATGCGACATGTTAAGCAAGAATTCCTATTTTGGGGAAACTAGGGTACCTTTTTTGGGTCCCTCAACTTTTTTGCTTTTTCCTCCTTTCTTTTTTGGTTCCTTGAATTTTTTTGGGGTAACCAGAGGGACTTCTCTAGAAATCCCCCTGCGATTACGACTGTTTCTACCTTGTATAAGGTCTATGGCACTTGATCGCTCCTAAGGAGTCCCAGGTGTTACTCCCAAGCAACCCACTGTTGCCCTGGGGTGATTTTATCTCACTACATAGGTTTTAGGGAGTGGGTTGGTGGCAGCTATACTTCAGGTTTGGCTTCACCAGTGGTACAAGTTATTTTACCTCATTCGTAGCCGAGGGTACCTTTTTGGAAGCAATTGAGGTAACAAGGTTTTTCTTTTTAAATCATGTGTTCAACCATTTTGTGTTTCAGTGCATTGCTTTCTCTTGGTGAAAATGAGGCAGACTAAAATGGACATTCTGATCATTTGGGCTCTTTGTGAGCCCATCATGGCAGGCACAATATGGGTCATAATTGGTTTAGACAAGTATAAGCCCCTGGACTATCCCTCTCACTTCCTGTGGAGGTGGATAAGACTAAGAGGCAGTTGCATTGACCGATCAGTATGGTCGGTAATCTGTCCCCATGCCCCCAGCCCATTTTAGTGACTGGCTGTTTAGACACTGGCCAGCCCCTTTTTGCAACGCAATTTAGGATGTGTCCTACTCCTGTTACACTCTCTTGCTTTCTTGTTGTTGTAACTTAGAGGTGCTAAGTCTGCCGACCTGCCGAAGGATTTGTTTCACAGATTCCCACAATTTTTGCCTTTTTTAAAAAAATCCCTTGCTGGAAATACTTGCTAAGTGCTGTGACTTGGACATGTCGTGATTTGGGGTTTTGGCTATTAGCGGTCCAGTACGGGTGTCTTAAATACTTCTGATGACTCCACACATCTGATGGGACTAGTGTCTGGGCCGTTTACTGCGGTCAACCACTGTATAATACCAGAATGATCCATTGGCTGTGCGTCACTGCTGATGTCCTGAAGGTGGTTGATGCCTCAAATAATTGCCAGATCTTCAGCTTAGGAAGTCAGAAGTTGCTACCATCCATTGTCCCCATCCTGGCACCATATACTGCAATGCGTCTGTCTTGTTTTTGTCAGCGAGCTGTTGGGTGCCATTTTAAAGGATGCTTTAGTCTTCCTGTGGTCCTTCTTGCTGACATCCTTGATGCAGGCTTAAGGATCCAAGTCCCGGGAAGATCCTTTGTTCCTTTGCTGGGTCATTGCAATCATCAGTAGCTCACGTTTCAAATCCCTGGCAACTGAATCTGAAAACCCCACATGTGAAAAAGAGCTGTTTACTCAAAGGGTTGTATCGGGTTGCTGAAGCTGGTTTTTTCCAAAACAAGTGATTTGAGTGCTTACCTTTAGGTAGTAGGGTGGGGATTAGTCAAGATACACACCCTCAGGCGGCCCCCTGTCCAGTATACAGATCCTTTCTTTGGAGGCAATTCCTTACCACATTTATTTCCTCTAGAGTGCTATTGGGATCATTCTGTTCTGCTACGTCTTCTTTTGGGTTTCTGGTTTTATCTTACAACCTCTGGAACACTTCCATGGAGTCTCCTCTGGTCTTCACTGGATTTGATAATTCCAGAATCCACACATGTTGGGTGGATCAGACTTACCTCTCTTAAAGTGGAAGGCCGTTTTCCCATTCATTCCTATGGAACTATGAGCTTACTCTGGAACTCTCTTGAAATTGACTCTGGGGTACTAGAGATTCAGTGATCTCTAGACCACGTGTCATACTTTTAACACTTTCTGTGATTTTATATACATTTTTGAAGTCATAGCCAGCATTTCTATCATGGAGAATGCACTTTAAACAGAGTGGGCCTCATTACGACCCAGGCGGTAAGGGGTTAACGGCGCCGTAAAAGGAGGTGGCGCCGTTAACCCCATACCGCCTAATTACGAGGTCCCTTTGCGGGTCCCCACCTTAACGGCTGGTTTTACCAGCCGTTAAGGAAGGAACCCGCCAAGGGACTTTTAAGGTAATGACGGTACCGCAATTTGTGGTCCCGTAATTACCGCCTTCCCCATTCCCATTGCGCCCTATGGGGGCAAAAATGGGAATGGGGAAGGGCCAATGGTGAATGGGGAATTACCGCCCCGCCAACCTTGGAATGGGGCGGTAATTCCGCCATCCACCATGGCGCAATCGGTAAAATACCGGCAACAACCATGGCGCTAATAGCGCCATGGTTAACGCCTGGGTCGTAATGAGGCCCAGTGACTGAATCTAGTAGCACTGTATCCATTTGTTTCTGTAATGTTAAGGAAGGTAACTGTTGCTAAAATGTTGTATTGATTCTTGCAAGCATTTGGCTATGGTTTACAACAGTTGTGTGTTCCCTATGGCTATAATGTATTATTTTAAAGTGACTGTGCATTAATACTTTTATAATGCCCTGGGCATTTTATTGATTGTGGAATAACAATAGTTCTATCCGTCTAAGGGATTTTAACCTATTTTTCCTGTTGGCTAAATTTTGTTATCCAATTTCTCCCATCACCTAGCATATGTGTTAGGTGTTGACCACCAGGCCTTCAAACTTCTACAAATACTAGGGCTGGATTGTGTCTTTAGGGCACTGTAGATTATTTTGTAGGCCCATAGGGACCTTACCTGCTTGATAGGTTTTATGGTTCTCTCGTTTTCACCAACCCCAAGTTTTTTTGTTTGGGTTCACCGATAGGAGAGGGCCCACATACAGACATTGGAGCTTAGAGAGTCCTTTTACAGAAAAATATATACACTTTTATATATATGCATGGTATATTTTAGTACTGTGTATTATTACATGCATACTTATTGACCTGATAGTGAAATATGGGTTATTATTTTTTTATTTTTATTTTGCTTAAAATAGTTTGATACAAAAACATTTAGCAAATGACATAAAATCGTGCAGGAGACGCTGCCCGATTACACCTAGCACGCTTCAATACATCCACGCTTCCATGCTTATAAGTACTGAGGTACGGACCCTCTGCAGCAAAGCCCTCGTAGGACAAAGATGCACTGTTGAGTGATGCAGGTTTTTGGCAGCAATCGGGTAGCAGTGTAGACAGCGAGTGCAGATGACCTCATCCTCCTCTCTGCAGCCGCACGGTAAGAAGGTGCAGAGGAGAGTTAGCTTGCTCCACTCCACCCAACCACCCTGAGCAGGTGCGCCTTCTCACTCTTGCACACACATTGTTTTTCCCACGACCGGTCCTCCCACCGACCTACCCCCTGCTTACTTGCGCTCCCTCGCACCTTAGGTCATGTGTGCTCCCTCGCATCCTAGGCCATGTGTGCTGCCTCGTATCTTAGGCCACGTGCGCTCCCTCGCATCTTAGGCTGTGTGCGCTCCCTCGCAACTCTAGGCTGTGTGTGCCCCCTCACAACCTAGGCTACGTGCGCTCTCTCACAATTTAGGCCACGTATACTCCCTCATAACTTAGGCTGCATATGCTCCCTCGCAACTTAGGCCGTGGGTGCCCCCTTTCAATTTAGGCCACGTGTGCTCCCCTGGTACTTAGGCCGCATGCGTTCCTTTTCTACTTGGCCGCATGCACCCCTCGTTCTTTAGCTGCTGCATTCCCAAGCATCTTAGGTCGCCATATTTTCTGCTGTCCCTTCTCTCCTCTCTCATTTAAGCTCCCTCCCTCGCTTGATCTATTGTGTACTGATCTTGACATTTTTGTTGCTCCATGGTTGTTGGATTACGTTGTCATTGCCTGCATTTCTGTTGTGTATGTTCTTTACTTCTAGGTTCCTTTTTTGATTGACCTTGTGCGCCCTCCTTTGCTCTGATTTGGTGCTGTTCTCCTTTGCTCTGATATTGTGCTGTTCCCCACGGTTCTTGGTGCCACACTACACTGCCTGCTTCTTTCAATTTAGGTCCCCTTCTGTGCTGCATGCTTTGTTGTTGGCTCTGTCCTTCTTCCCTTCTAGGTCCCATGCTGTGCTCTGTGCCTTGTTGTTGGTTCTTCGCATCTGCAGCCTTTTTCATCTAGGTTCCCTATTGGGCGCTCTACTTTGCTGTTGACTATGTATTGCATTAGATTTCTCTGGTCCTTTGTTTCTTGTACTTTGTTTGTCCCCCTCCTTTTTGTGTACCCCCTTCTATACCCCTATGCCTGCATGCTCCCCAGTGCTACCTCCTCCCCTGCTTGGGCTTCCCACTTTCACCCTCCCCCCTTCCTCTCTGCACCCTTATGGTGCTTTCTGTCTCACCTATCTTCTCTGACTGCTTTTCTGATGAATATCCTATCCCTCTCACTAAGTCTGGCAGGAAGAAGCTCAAAAAGGACATCCTGGTCTCCAAACCAGGACTCCATAACGCTGATACCTATACCAGTGCTTCCTCCAGACAGACCCTTACTGACATCCTATTTATTGTTCCTGTTCTAGGCCTATGGATCCCCCATATGGTCTCTGTTCTCTCTCCTTTTTCCTCTTTTCTCATTAATGGTGGCAGCCAGTGGGAGGCCCTCCTGGCCCCCTTCCACTCCTCCAAGACCATCATTAATGTCTACTTAAATGGCACCGTCTTGGTCCAGGGCCCTCAGGCCAACCTCCTCCTTTTTGATAGATGCTTCCCACACCTTATCAACTTCCTTTCCTGTCCTGCTATCCCATCTTTCCCCTATCTGGCTCCTCTGCCACCTCCATCCTCTGCCACCCCTAAGGCACCCTCTGCTGCTTCTCTGTCCACCCTGTTACCTCCTTTCTCCGCCACCCCACTGGCACCCTCTTCCTCCTCCCTGGCTATCATGCCTTCCCCTCCTTTCTTATCTGCCCATCCTTGGGCACCTCCAACACTTCTGCTGGGCATTCCTCTGACCTGTACCCCTCCACAGAAGTCCTTCAAAGGGGGCAACCTGCTTCACATTGCTACTCTCAACTCTCGCTCAGCTGTCAAACACTCCTCTGACATCTGCGTTTTCCAGGAAGAACTTGATTTGGATATACTTGGTCTCACCAAGACTTGGTTCACAGCCATCTCTGTCATGAGCTTTGACACTGTCCTTCCTGATGGCTACAAGATCCTCTCTGAACCCAGAACTAACCGTCTCAGTGGGGATGTAGCCTTGATCTTTCTGGAGTGGATCCCTGCTTCTATCATTCCAATGTAGGACTACTCCTCCTTTGAATGCCTGGCCTGCAGGCTCTCTATCTCTCCTTGCCTCTCTCTCACTGTGGCCACTATCTACAGGCCGCTTGGCCAGGTCACCCTCTTCCTCTCTGAAGGGGCTGACCTGTCCTCCTCCCTCCTCACCTCTACCTCTCAATTTCTCCTCCTCGGAAACCTGAACCTGGATGCTACTTGCCCTTCTTTGGGACTCTTTCAAAACTTCTGTGACTCTCTCTTTCTCTCTCTCTCTCTCTCTCTCTCTTTCTCTCTCTCTCTCTCTCTCTCACTCTCTCTCTCTCTCACACACTGTCTGTCTTTATTCTTCCCAATGGCCTGATTTACTCTGCAAGGCACATCCTAGACATTCTGATCTCCTCAGACCTCCCCTTCTCTAACCCTCTCACCACTCCTCTCTCTTGGAGTGATCACTTTCTCCTTTTCTCCCACTTCTCTCTCTCTAGCCCTCAGGCCAAGCCGACTCCAGCACTGCCCCTACCTTCTTGGTCAGCCGACACATGAAGCGTGTGTCAGTTAAGGCTTTCACCACTACTTTCGCTCCTACTTCTACACCTTTGGCTGACTCACACTCTGAGACAGCCCTATCTAACTCAATCTCCCTATCTCAAACACGCTTGATGTACTTGCCCTGTCATGAGGATCCGTGTGAAGCCCAAATCCAAGTGCATTTCTTTGTACGATTCCAACCTCATCTTAAATGCAGGTATATGGTGGCTGAGAGGAAGTGGAGGGCATCAGCCGCACCCCCTGACAAGCTACCCTGCCATCTGCTCCAAAGGCAATAAAGACGCTCTCTCCTTGCTAAGAAGAGAGCCCACAACTAAACCTGCATCTCTGTGGTATCTTACAACTTAGCTAAACTCTTCAAAATCTGCAAGAAGCTGGTCTCTACCTCCCCTGTTCCATCCCAGGCATGTGGGATGTATTTACCCATGCATCCGGGCCCTACCTCAAAACTGTGCAGTACTGACATGGAAAACCTCATGATGGCCAGAGCTTCCCAGAAAATGCACAGGGAAATGCATGAAGAATAGGCTGCCACTCATTTTTGCCGATGTTATGGGCACAGAAGGACACTGCCTAAAACCACCATTGGACTACCCACACAGTAGTCTGAAACCATTGGGAATGGCAATGCTGATTGCCAAATGCAACCTAGAATTGTTGGGAATTCATTTTCTTAAATCCCAAAAATGGGTGCAGTACCAGTACTCACCACTATCCAAAAGCCGGCAGTTTAAAACCACCCTGTGTTTCTCTGAAGGCAAGCCAAAGTGCCTATTTCAAACATTGCAATATGTGCAAAATATTCACTGAACACCAGCAGACATTTGGTAGAATGGAGTTTTGTGTGCCTACAAAATCTGGGAAATGAAGAGCCCAGAACAATGCTTATAACAAAACTGGCTGAGCTATGGAGTCAGCAGTTTAAGTTGCACTGGATTTAAAGACACTAAAATCGAAAATGTTTAGATTAAATGAGTGACCTATGTTTGGTGTCACATGCCTTTGTAACTGTTGGAATGTCATAGTTTTGCACTTAGAATCAGCATTCTAGCTGCATATGTAAAAATGTTTAGTTTTATTTGAATGCAGGAACTGGGGAACAAAAAGTGACATTTTATCTGAAACCTGGCTTAAGGAACTGAATTCTGCCTGGCAACTACCCCCATCAGGAGTGAAACTTGAGTCACAGCTGTGTTCCCAGGCCTAGCTGCCCTTTTGCTGCTCACACTAAGGATATGCCATCTATCTGATAATTGAATTACCTGTGCTCTGCAGGAAAGTGAACAAAGCCCTGCCCTTGCTCAGGCAAAGGTTTTATTGGCAGGAGTCGTAAATGGTCGTAAAAAGTGGCTTCCTCCTGAGTAAAGGGGAGGAGCACTGCCTGTGAGAGCAAGCTGGCTTGGCAGAACTGGAAAAACCAGAAATTCAACCTTGTGCTGAGGGTAAACCACACCCCTTTGGAGCCAGAACATAACTCTAAAAAGATGAATAACTCATAGAGCGGACATGTGAAAATTTTATAAATGATACCATAATTCTTGTGATTTTTCTGCCCACAGTTTAAGAGGTTTTTAGAACCGGTGGTATGTTCAGGGGGTTTTAGCGGAAAAGTGGATATTACTCTAAATGTATGCATGTTAAAAATCTGAAACTTCATCAGTTAATGTCCCTACTCCCTGCACACATGTATGTAAAGTTGGGTCAATGTCAGAAAGTGAAAAATCAGTTAAAAAGTCAATTATGTGCCATTTCTGAATGCAAGCTCTTAGAAACAGCAGATTTGGACAGAGACATGGCTAAATTCAGCCACACCATGTATATGTAATTTCAAGCAACTGTGTAACTGTGAAATATGTCTTTTATTATCAAATATAGAATATGTGCAATCTGACAGAGGAGTGTCCTATCTGCAAGCCATAAAATGACATCCCTCTGACTCACAGTTCATTCCCCAATCAAATAAGAAATGGAAGTTTGACCAATTAGAAGCTGAGAGAGAGGTAGGGTCAGTGATGCTAGAACACACCCACATTCTAAACACATAAAAGCAGACAGACAGGACAGATAGGGACCTTGAATTCCATCTGCAGCGGGACGCTCTGCCGGAAAAATCCATACTTTACCTCCATCAAACCTCCAGAGAGCCAAACTAGAGACTTCAATCTATCCAGAACTAGAGACCCAGACCAGAGAACCAGAGAGAGCTGACCCAGATCACTGTGAAGTGCAGAGACCAGAGTCCCGTCTAAAACCCTGACCAGATCCGTGATGAGGCCCATTTCACTCAAGAATATAGTGTGAGTACCTAGAAAACTGTGCAGATCCAATCTCCTAGTTAAAATAATATAATTCAATCCATTTTAACCTAAGTAGAACTGCAGCTTAGCAATTGTGTTATCCTGCCATCATTTTTAAAGCTGAAAAAGTGTGCGTTTAAAATTTCAAATCTGAAAAACGACCTTTATTCAATCGTTCATATCTCCGCAACCGTTTGTGCTAGAGACTTGTAGTAACTTTCATTTTGAAGCTGAGATCCTAGGCTTTCCTAGGACCCCAAAACGATAGAGATAGTCCTTGTGGTTCCTCTGTAATAGCGCTCGGCGCATCCGCGAATTTTACCGCGATTTGCAAATTTCTTCACATGTAAAAACTGCTGCTGCTTGCCTTCCATTTGCCAGAAATTCGTTTAACCTGCTAACTATCCCTGCCTCATTGCTAGTGTGAGCCTGGACTAATATTAACTAGATACCACTCACCCTGAACCTCTGAAAGGGAATTAAAAAGCATTTCCAGCATATTTCTCATCCATTGCTAGCACATATCAAAGCATTTTGCCCGTGTTTTCAAAACTCCTATCTGTGTTTTCAAACTTCTGTAGTCTAAGCTTGCTGGGGTGAACTGAATCACATTTTATTGCATTTCTGAGAACTGTGTGTTTTCCTTCCATTTCCTTGCCTTGCATCAAGGGGGGGAGGGGATTGCCAGAGAAAAGTGATTACATTGTTTTGTTGAAATCATATTGAGTATCTCTATACTGCATTTCATTCATTCAACCTTGCATCCATTTGAACCCTATAAAGCATTTTCTACCACATTATACTTCTGTACCTATTTACCAGTGTGCTACCTTATCCATTTCATCTCAACTCCTTAGTAATTATAAAGAAGTGTGCTAGTGCCAGATTCTCCGTTGTTGATCTTTATCATATCAGATTAAGTGTGCTATTCAATTATTAACTTATTATAAAGTGTGATATATATATATTTTAAATTATCAAATAAACCCTTTTAACTTGCAAAACAGAACTACTTCTTGGCTCAGTGGGGTCAGGGGGATTCCAAGAGAGGGGTGTTATATAGGGGTAGTCATCCAGAACGCATGAACTGGACATAAAGATATATCAATAAGGGTTTTCATTCAGTATTATAGACTAGGCGTTGACTTAGCTGTAGTGTTGAATTGAATCCTCTTACAAATTGGGGGCTCGAGCCGAGACGTTGGGTTAGATTTACCATTTGTGCAGCTTAATACAGTGTGCGAACTGACGGGATACATACATCCGGTCGGATCACCACGCTGCATTACGCTGTGAAGCATTCCTCAAAAGGGACACTCCAAGAAAAGTTCTGTTCTGCAAAAATAAAATACAAACTTCTGTAAGTCAGGACAGAGACCAATCTCTAGAATGACGACCTTAGTAGACATGAAAATAGCCAGAGAGCACCTCTTGCATAAGCTATTTGTGAGAGGTGAATGGACCGAACAGGGCCAGGATGTGTGGTTGCAGGCCATCACACAACAGGTCACTGAAACAGGGTCAGATATATATAGAGATCAGGGTCCCTTACATGTGGCCCTGAGTGAACTATATATGGCTCCTAAAGCCAAAGAGGAACACAATAAGATTGCCAGGATAGCAGCATACCTGTACCTATATATGGGAGACATGCAGGATAGATGTGCTGAAAGCCAAAATCTGGCAAATAGGCAACAGATGGCATTACAGAAGGCCCAATCTGATCTGGACTCTTCTGAGCAGAGGCTGCAGAGGAGCCAGGAGGCAGAAAATGATAGTAGGCAATATATCATTAAAATAAAAGAGGATATGGGCATACTACAACAGGAAAAGACAGACCAGGATACCCGATTTCTGGCCCTGCAGAAGGAGCACCAAGACAGTTTGGACTCCTTACTGCAGAACCAGAAAAAGCTGGAGCAACAGATCAATTTCAACAGGGCATGCACAGAGCAGGTAGCCACCCTGCAAATCCAACTAGACAGAGAGAAAGAGGAGAGCAATAAACTGATCCTGAAAGACCTGGATACCCAGGCAGAGTTTGATCAGGAGCGCCAGAAAGCTGGTGCCTTCCAAAGGCAAAGGGACGACCTGGCGGCACAAATGCAGGCTCTTAGTCAGGAAAGAGACGCCTTAGGCCAGGAAGTCTGCCATTTAAAAAGAAAAATGGAAGAAAATCACCTGGCCCCCCAGGGGCGGGGTGATCTCCAAAAAGAAAACCAGAACTTGGTAGAGCACACCAGAAGGGTGGAAGATGCTCTAGCAAGAAAGGAGCAGGCCAATAGGGACATTGCCCAGGAGGTAAACCTCCTGCAGCAAAGACTGGCCCAGTTCTCCAGGACCAACCAGGAAGCACAGAGGGAGAATGAGGCCCTCTGTCAACACAATGATAGGCTCCAGCAACAGGTAGCGATGCAGGAGAAACTGATAGAGTCGAGTAAGGCCTTAACAGAGGAACTGAAGGCACAAATGCAGGCTCTTGCATTGCAACAGGGAGCAGGGGCGGATAGAGATGAGGTTCGCTGGGAAAGGGAAACTCCGGAGCATAACCTCAGGAGCCCTAGTACCAGAGGCCCTCATACCTCTCAGTCCCTGGACTCTGCCACCCCCATGTTCCCTGGCGCACATGAGCACAGGGCCACAGGGATGGCAGATTACTATCCAGCTAAGAGTATGGGGCTCATAGGCCAGAACCACTCAGGAATGGAGGGGTGGGCATCCGGGTATGGGCACCCAAGTACAGTACAGTTCAATGGGGAACCCCAGGAGAGTAGGCCCATTAAGGGCATCCTGAAAACCTCTGCCCAGTTAGGTCAGTGGAGGGGGTACCCATCAAATCCTGGCAGCAAGGAGGAATCTGAAGACTCCTCTGAACTGCGCAGGACACAGGAGACCAGGTCCCCACATTCTGCCAGCCATTCCCAGGCTCGCAGAATCCGGGAAAACCTGGAAGAACAGACGGGAACCTCTGGGAGCAGTGCCTCTGAGTCCGAGGATGAATGGACAAGGGTTACCCGAACCAAAAAGGCCAATAAGGCAAAAAGGGCCTTGCTTAAGGACCCCTTAAAGCAGATTAAGGCGATCAGGAGCGTCATCACGCCGTACCATAAGAACGCTAAGTATTCTGTTTGGGAGCACTTAGAGTTGTTTGAACAAATGATGGAGACTTTCCATTTGAAGGACAGCCAAAGCTGTATTCAATATGTAAAGTGGACATTCTCCCCGGAATACTCCAGTTTCTTTGCGGGGCTGGAGGATCAAAATCATTTAAGATGGTCCACATATAAGGCGGCCATCCTGAAACATTTTTCTGTTCACAGAAATCCTCAAGAGGCTCGCAAGGCAGCCTACAATTTGCAATGTGGGGAGGATCAGGCCCCACAAGAATTTGTGCAGGAGTTAAAGCGTGCTTTTGCACAGACCACAAGAAGGGTGCGCACAGATAGTAGAGAGTTCATAAATACGTTTTTCCATGCCTTGCCCAAATACATCACGACCCAGCTCGTGAGGGATTTTCACGAGAAAAGATCCTTAGATTGGGTCATTGAACAGGCTACCCGGATCTATGAGGTGCAGAAACCGATAGATAGCAAAAGTAATGCCCAGAAAAACCCCAAAGCCAACAGCACCCCTGCTGCTGCCAAGGTGGCAGAGGTAAAGGTCACCCCCGTTTTAGATTTGGAGATGGGGGGGCCTAAAAACCTACCTGCACCTAATAATGCTAGGCCCAGAAGGTCCTCGGGCCAGTCACAGACAGGGAGCCAGGGAGGCAGCCCCACAAATGGGGTCCCTCGCTCTCCTGATTATGTAAGTCCCCGTTACAAGGGAAACAGACCCATCCTGGGTTATGTGTGGACTCCTCCAACCCAAGGGGGGGGATCCAGCCAAGCACCTAACCCAGGGAACTTCCCTCCTAACTTCCCACCGGAGGGCAGAAACTCTCCAAATCCTGGGCAGAACTTTTTCCCCAGGTATCCACCCAACTTTCAGCCCCAAAACCATCCATCCTTCTTTCCCCAATTCCCTGAGCCCAGACCACTGAATCCGGGAGAGGGGAGGCCAAGGGTGGAGGGGTACCCAAATCTTCCCAACCCGGGGTATTACCAGAGGAGGGATAGCTACCCTTCCCGGGATCAGCCCAGGGGAGAAAACAGGGCCCCGTATCAGCCTGAGCGGGTTTCCCAGTTAGAGCGCCAGGTTCAAAACATGGCGCGGGACCTGGGTCACATACTGAGGGCTCAGCAGAACCCTCAGATGGGCGTGCCGGCGCAGAACGCACCCAACTCTGGACCTGGTGCTCCAGAACAATGACGGGGGCAGCACCCCGATAACTCACCGGTTCCCAGGGAGGAGGCACAAAGGGAAGGGGGGTGTAAAGCCTTGGAGGAAGCTTCCTTCCTCACTTGTAAACAGCCCCTGGAAACCCAGGAACCGGAAACAAAATCTCTTGCCCCTGAAAGTCTGCCTCCTAAGGAGCAGAGGGGGGGTAGGAGAAACAAAAGACCCAAACAGACCCAGTTTGAGGAGGAGGTACAGATCTTCCAATTTGAGGGAGAGGGATCGTCAGAGGATCCTGGGAAAAGGATCTTCTCCTTCAGAGAGGGGGGAACTCCTCCCAAAGAAAAATGGGTCCTTAGGGATGAAAATCCGGACTGGGGAGATGTGGAGACTGAGCTACCACCGCCCACCATCTCATCCCAGAACCAACAGCAAGAAAATCCCCGGGTTCAAACCCATACTGGGGACTGCCTCCAAAAAGGGGGGGGCGGCCCAGAACTGGAACCAGGGGAACCCACAATGGCTCTGATCTCCAGTTGCCAACTTTTTCTTTCAGATTCCCAAGGCTCTCCACAGAATTCTGCCCAAAATTCTTCTCTCGCGATGTCCAAAACCAGAAAATTAGCCCACCAGTTGTCCAAAAATGTACATTATCTGTGCCCCCTTGAGGAGAAGGAGGGAAGATATTATGCCCCGGTACAAGTACAGGGGCAGGGTACAATCTCGGCACTGGTGGACACTGGATCTCAAGCTACCCTTCTGTCCAGAAGGGCCTTTGACGAACTGAATGCAGGAAGGGGAGAGAATTACCAAATTCCTCTCACCTCTCTTCCGGGACAACTACAGAACTTTGACGGGAAGGAAATTCCCGTTGAGGGGACTGCAGACTTGGACATTAAAATTGGGCGACATAAGTTGAAACACCCGGTCATAGTTGTGACCCCGGAGGGCACCCCTTGTTTACTAGGGAATGACCTCCTGAGAAGGTTGTCACCCCTAATAGATTGTGTAAACAAGGTCCTCTGGACCCAGACTAGCCGACCAATAAAATTAAAACAGAGTGTCAACCATGTTAGTTTAAACGGCACCTGCCACATGGTTGAACAAAAATCTGACCAAGTAGAATTTCACTTCCAGAATAGCCAAATTCCAGACGTGACAGTAATAGCAGTAGGACACGAGACTGGTGGTGGAGGGTCCTCTCTATTTCTGAAAATCAACCTTCCTTCCAGTCTAAAGTGGTACTCCACGCTGGAAGGAAACACTCTGAAATTCTATACTAATCCACAATCAGAAACTCCCACTCCTATAGTCCAGAAAGATGTGAAATCAGCTCAGAGCCTGGCTGATATTCAGCAAATTGGAGAGCAGTTGTTCATCCCTGTCCAGTTAAATGATGGGAAGGACTCTGTTCTCGCTCGAGTGTGTGTGAACAACGGTAAGAGCTTCATCAGCGAAGCCATGTTCCGCCAACTCCCAAAAGATCCAGCCATTCCCACCTTCAAACTGATAGACAAATGGGAAATGGACCTGGAAGCACCTAATTCCAAACATCTCCTGCCAAGCAGGTGTATGCTCAAAATCTCCATTGGCAACAAGAGCATTGTCCATAATTGTTGGGTCGTGCGAGACGTCCCTGCCGCCTTTTACTTAGGCAGTGACATTCTCAATCGCTTTGCCATTAGTTTGGACCTAATAAACTTCAAAGCTTGGTCCCGATTAGCTGATAATCCCATGGGCTTTGATGATCCAGAAAAAGCATTTAGGTCAGCTCAATTGCTACCTTATGCAGTTGAAATTCAGATTAAAGAGGAAGTCACCATCCCAGAAAGGACCCGACAATTCTCCCTGGAAGTGAAAGTTAAAAGAGGACAACATTTGAAAAACCCTGATGCTTACATACATCTAAATGCTTCTCTCCAACAGCAAGGGTTGGGGGTAAACCCAACACCATTAGTCAACATAGAACATGACACCATTCCAATAGAGGTGGATAACAGCGACTTAAAGAGTATTACTCTAGCCGCAGGCACCATTATTGGAATGGCGGTTGATGACCGACATTTTTCCATCAACTTAGTAAATGAACTGTTAGGACCAATCCCCAAGGACTGTTTTGACAGTGACAGTGAGGACAATACAACACCAGACAGGATTTTTACCCGGCATGGGGGGAACTTCCTGGTGTACACTTCCTGCCCTTATGGTGAGGAAGATGTGACTTGTGAATTCAGGAGGGATGAGGTGATTTTCCAGGTTCATGAAGGCTGCCTTGCCCACCTGAAGCCTCCGGTCCAAATCAGCACTCTGACCAGGGACTTCTCCACCCAGCTGGAGGAGGCCGCGGAGATAGCCAAACCAGAAGTCTTTCCAGGCTTCAGGCAGATGGTGGAAGAGAGAGTCAACCTAGCTGATGCCTGTGTGACTCTGGAACAAAAGCAAAAGTTGAAACAAGTTTTCTTGGATTTCCAAGATCTCTTTGCGGTAGACTCATATGACTGTGGTCGCACTGACATCCACACAACAACAATCCCCACGGACCCTGGCATGACTCCTGTGTTTGTGAAGCAATATTGCTTGCCTCTCGCATCAATGGAGTCCCTTACTGAAATAATTAAGAACCTTGAGTCCCGGGGAATAATCCGTCCAGTCCACAGCACCTTCAATAATCCGGTGCTGGGAATATTGAAGCCAAACGGCCAGTGGAGACTCTGCGCCGACCTTAGGGAGCTCAACAAACGGGTCCATACTTCCCGATGGCCTCTGCCCTACATTGACCAAGGTCTGGCCCAGATTCAGGGGTCACAGGTATTCACTGCAATAGACCTGACCAATGGATACTGGACCGTGCCTGTCAGTAGGGAGGACCAATACAAGCTGGCTTTTACCTTTGGGGGCCAGCAGTACACATGGACCCGGACTCCCTTCGGATACCTCAACTCCGGCAATGAATTCAACATTTTTCTACACAAGGCCATGCCCGACTTGGGTGCAAGGGGTAACCTGGCTTATGTAGATGATGTCCTCATCAAAAGCTCAACTGTTGAGGAACACATAGCGGAGATCCGTTATGTTCTGACGCAGTTGAGGGCCGCCGGAGCAAAACTTTCCTTTCAGAAAGCACAGTGGTGTAAAACCCGTGTTAACTTCTTGGGGCATGAGATTACTCCTCAGGGTCTTTGTCCCCAGGAAAAGAAAGTGGAAGCACTTCAGAAACTGAAAGACCCCACAACTCTGCGAGAACTAAGGAGCCTCCTTGGACTGACTAATTACAGCAGAAAGTTCATTGAGGGCTACGCAGAGATCACCAGACCCCTGATTCATCTCCTGAAGGGGGGGGTCAAGTGGGAATGGGGTCCAGAACAATCCGAGGCAGTAAGACAACTCAAGAGAAGCCTCTCACAAGCGCCTTGCCTAGCTTACCCGGTCAGAAACAAGGAGTTCTTCCTGGAGACAGGGTTCTCTAATACGTGCTTGACGGCAGTATTATACCAAAAGCATGACAAGGTCAATAAAGTAATCTCCTATGCGAGCAAAACTTTATCCTCTGTGGAGGAAAAATTCAACGATTGTGAGAAGGCACTCCTGGCAACGGTGTGGGCATTGAAGAATTACCGCCCGTTTATCCAGGGGGAACACATCATAGTGGAGACTCCACACCAGCCTCTGCAATATCTCCAAAGTGACAGAATCCGGGCCGGAAATGTGAGTAACTCCCGAATTACTTCCTGGATTCTGTCAATGCAAGGCTTTCCTGTGGAGGTCCGATATGGCCAAAACAAGAAGAGTCCCCTCGCGCAAGGTCTGGCTGACTTGCATGATTGTGCCAGAGAAAACTGTCTCGAGGACGAAAGTCTAAAAATAAAGGACAACATGGAGGCATACCTTAATTCCCCCCACAAAGTCTTTGAAGAGGACAAGTGTGAGGGAATGCCCACAGTGTATGTGGATGGATGCTCTTACCATGTTGACAACGACGGGGAGAAAGAACTGGTGGCTGGCGTAGGGAATGCATGGGTGAATGAGTCCCCAGAACCCTCCGCTGGATACAAAATTGGTCCCCGAAGTAGTCAGGTGGCAGAATTGATGGCTGTGCATCAGGCCATCCTCACTGCTGTCCAGCATCAACTCCACGAACTGGTCATAATCACAGATTCGGATTATGTACGGAACGGGTTCGTGGAGCACCTGGTTAATTGGAAAACCAGAGGCATGTTATGTGCTAACAACAAACCCTTGAAACATGGGAAGTTGATCCAAAACATTGATGATCTGGTCACATCGAATGAGATGACCATCTATTGGAAAAAGATCAAGGGTCATTCCAAAGTAGAGGGACCAGACAAAACTGGAAATGACTTAGCTGATCAGCTGGCCAAAACTGGGGCCATCCAAGGGGATCTAATTGAGATTGAGTCCCTGTTGGGGGAAATCCAGGTCACTGCTATCACTAGGTCCCAGACAAATGCTCAAAACGACCTTTCAATTGCACAATGGAGTAAGGAGACCCCTGATGCTGATTTGATTACCGCTCAGAAGGGGGATCCAATTATTGGTAAATTTTACCAGCACCTTGAGGACCCTGAGAACTTTCCCCTGACGGATACCGATTACAATGGGAAAGAGGATCTAAGAGTGTTGATGAAATGTCCAAAAATGTTCCGAATCCAAGACGGGTTGTTGGTAAGGAAATCCAAAGCTGGCCACGATCAGTGGGTGGTTCCTACCTCATTCCGAAGCCTGATGTTAAGTCACGCCCATGATGCGGCCACCGCCGGTCATAGGGGGTTTCACACAACATTGGAAATCTTAAGAGAGGTTGCATACTGGCCACACATGGGGCAGGACCTCGACCAATACTTGAAGGGGTGTCTTGTGTGTGCGCAATTTCAGCCATCATCCCTTACGCACCGGGCGCCTTTACAAAAGAGGGGAATGACACTGCCATGGTCAGATCTACAAATCGACTTTGTAGGCCCTGTGATTCGCTCGGCTAGGGGGAATAAGTACATGTTGACTGTGACATGCTTGTTTACCAAGTGGGTGGAATGTCTCCCAGCCCCAAATTGCAAGGCAGAAACTGCAGCTGCCTTGATGATTAACCACATCTTTTCCCGTTTTGGTCTACCTCAAAGGATTGAGTCAGACAGAGGTAGCCACTTCACCAGTGAAGTAATGACAAAGATGTGGGAGATACTGGGGGTCAAAAGGAAGTTGCATATTGCTTATCGGCCAGCTTCTTCTGGGGCAGTAGAGAGATATAACCGGACAATTGTGAGCATATTAAAGAAGTTTGTGGCAGATTCTGGGCCAAGTTGGGATATCCGATTACCTCTGGTCCTAATGGCCATCAGATCTACCCCTTCATCTGCAACCAAAATGTCACCATTTGAGTTGATGACTGGGCGCAAGATGGTGCTTCCTCAGCATTTGCTCTACAGGACCCAAGAGCAGACACTGATAAATGCCTCCACTACTCATGAGTATGTAGAGAATTTAAGGAAACACCTCCAACATGCTTTTGCTTATGCTCAGTGGAATCTAGAAAGATCAGCTGATAGCATGAAGACCCATTATGACCTGAAAACTTCCAGGAAGGAATATCAGGTGGGAGACCGGGTCTATCTATACAACTTCCAAAGGAACCAGGCCAAGCAGCGCAAATTTTTGCCTACATGGAAGGGACCATTCGAGATCATAGACAAAGTCTCCCCTGTGGCCTACAAAATCCACATCCCCAAAGGCGGTTCGGCAGTGGGGGAAGACAAGTGGGTCCACATAAACCAGTTGAAATGTTGCCATCCCAGGCACACTCTGCAACAACTGGAGGAATCCTCTGGAATCCTAGCGGGTACTGTCTCAGACTAATTCAGTTCCAACCATAAAACATACCACATCTAGTCTCTAAAATATTGTGATTTGCATGAAACTGTCTCTTAGTTATACTGTTTTTTTTTCAAAATAAGAATGTAATGTTTCGTTATGATGAAATGCATATGCTGCCCCACTATCTCAACAGTGGTGGAAAAACGTCTATGAGTAGGTATTGCCGCTTTTGCTTTATCATCCTAGGAGAGATGAAACCATGGAGAATGACCAAGGAGGACGATCCGGAGACCGGGAGCAGAGACGCAACGGGCCCGGGGTACCGCCCAATTTTCCCATCAGGACCGGCGAGGAGAACCGATCGATCAGTACCGGATGGAGGAAAAGATGCTGAACTGTGCCATCTATTGGAAGAAGATGAGGAAACATCCCAGGTCTTGCGAGTCCCATTCGTGAAGTAGAATGGCCATCGCAAGAGGGGGGCTTGTGGGATGTATTTACCCATGCATCCGGGCCCTACCTCAAAACTGTGCAGTACTGACATGGAAAACCTCATGATGGCCAGAGCTTCCCAGAAAATGCACAGGGAAATGCATGAAGAATAGGCTGCCACTCATTTTTGCCGATGTTATGGGCACAGAAGGACACTGCCTAAAACCACCATTGGACTACCCACACAGTAGTCTGAAACCATTGGGAATGGCAATGCTGATTGCCAAATGCAACCTAGAATTGTTGGGAATTCATTTTCTTAAATCCCAAAAATGGGTGCAGTACCAGTACTCACCACTATCCAAAAGCCGGCAGTTTAAAACCACCCTGTGTTTCTCTGAAGGCAAGCCAAAGTGCCTATTTCAAACATTGCAATATGTGCAAAATATTCACTGAACACCAGCAGACATTTGGTAGAATGGAGTTTTGTGTGCCTACAAAATCTGGGAAATGAAGAGCCCAGAACAATGCTTATAACAAAACTGGCTGAGCTATGGAGTCAGCAGTTTAAGTTGCACTGGATTTAAAGACACTAAAATCGAAAATGTTTAGATTAAATGAGTGACCTATGTTTGGTGTCACATGCCTTTGTAACTGTTGGAATGTCATAGTTTTGCACTTAGAATCAGCATTCTAGCTGCATATGTAAAAATGTTTAGTTTTATTTGAATGCAGGAACTGGGGAACAAAAAGTGACATTTTATCTGAAACCTGGCTTAAGGAACTGAATTCTGCCTGGCAACTACCCCCATCAGGAGTGAAACTTGAGTCACAGCTGTGTTCCCAGGCCTAGCTGCCCTTTTGCTGCTCACACTAAGGATATGCCATCTATCTGATAATTGAATTACCTGTGCTCTGCAGGAAAGTGAACAAAGCCCTGTCCTTGCTCAGGCAAAGGTTTTATTGGCAGGAGTCATAAATGGTCATAAAAAGTGGCTTCCTCCTGAGGAAAGGGGAGGAGCACTGCCTGTGAGAGCAAGCTGGCTTGGCAGAACTGGAAAAACCAGAAATTCAACCTTGTGCTGAGGGTAAACCACACCCCTTTGGAGCCAGAACATAACTCTAAAAAGATGAATAACTCATAGAGCGGACATGTGAAAATTTTATAAATGATACCATAATTCTTGTGATTTTTCTGCCCACAGTTTAAGAGGTTTTTAGAACCGGTGGTATGTTCAGGGGGTTTTAGCGGAAAAGTGGATATTACTCTAAATGTATGCATGTTAAAAATCTGAAACTTCATCAGTTAATGTCCCTACTCCCTGCACACATGTATGTAAAGTTGGGTCAATGTCAGAAAGTGAAAAATCAGTTAAAAAGTCAATTATGTGCCATTTCTGAATGCAAGCTCTTAGAAACAGCAGATTTGGACAGAGACATGGCTAAATTCAGCCACACCATGTATATGTAATTTCAAGCAACTGTGTAACTGTGAAATATGTCTTTTATTATCAAATATAGAATATGTGCAATCTGACAGAGGAGTGTCCTATCTGCAAGCCATAAAATGACATCCCTCTGACTCACAGTTCATTCCCCAATCAAATAAGAAATGGAAGTTTGACCAATTAGAAGCTGAGAGAGAGGTAGGGTCAGTGATGCTAGAACACACCCACATTCTAAACACATAAAAGCAGACAGACAGGACAGATAGGGACCTTGAATTCCATCTGCAGCGGGACGCTCTGCTGGAAAAATCCATACTTTACCTCCATCAAACCTCCAGAGAGCCAAACTAGAGACTTCAATCTATCCAGAACTAGAGACCCAGACCAGAGAACCAGAGAGAGCTGACCCAGATCACTGTGAAGTGCAGAGACCAGAGTCCCGTCTAAAACCCTGACCACATCCGTGATGAGGCCCATTTCACTCAAGAATATAGTGTGAGTACCTAGAAAACTGTGCAGATCCAATCTCCTAGTTAAAATAATATAATTCAATCCATTTTAACCTAAGTAGAACTGCAGCTTAGCAATTGTGTTATCCTGCCATCATTTTTAAAGCTGAAAAAGTGTGCGTTTAAAATTTCAAATCTGAAAAACGACCTTTATTCAATCGTTCATATCTCCGCAACCGTTTGTGCTAGAGACTTGTAGTAACTTTCATTTTGAAGCTGAGATCCTAGGCTTTCCTAGGACCCCAAAACGATAGAGATAGTCCTTGTGGTTCCTCTGTAATAGCGCTCGGCGCATCCGCGAATTTTACCGCAATTTGCAAATTTCTTCACATGTAAAAACTGCTGCTGCTTGCCTTCCATTTGCCAGAAATTCGTTTAACCTGCTAACTATCCCTGCCTCATTGCTAGTGTGAGCCTGGACTAATATTAACTAGATACCACTCACCCTGAACCTCTGAAAGGGAATTAAAAAGCATTTCCAGCATATTTCTCATCCATTGCTAGCACATATCAAAGCATTTTGCCCGTGTTTTCAAAACTCCTATCTGTGTTTTCAAACTTCTGTAGTCTAAGCTTGCTGGGGTGAACTGAATCACATTTTATTGCATTTCTGAGAACTGTGTGTTTTCCTTCCATTTCCTTGCCTTGCATCAAGGGGGGGAGGGGATTGCCAGAGAAAAGTGATTACATTGTTTTGTTGAAATCATATTGAGTATCTCTATACTGCATTTCATTCATTCAACCTTGCATCCATTTGAACCCTATAAAGCAT
Source organism: Ambystoma mexicanum (assembly GCF_040938575.1). Taxonomy (NCBI): domain Eukaryota; kingdom Metazoa; phylum Chordata; class Amphibia; order Caudata; family Ambystomatidae; genus Ambystoma; species Ambystoma mexicanum. Next base: position 108,041,549 of record NC_090928.1, on the reverse strand, counting down.
TTTCTACCACATTATACTTCTGTACCTATTTACCAGTGTGCTACCTTATCCATTTCATCTCAACTCCTTAGTAATTATAAAGAAGTGTGCTAGTGCCAGATTCTCCGTTGTTGATCTTTATCATATCAGATTAAGTGTGCTATTCAATTATTAACTTATTATAAAGTGTGATATATATATATTTTAAATTATCAAATAAACCCTTTTAACTTGCAAAACAGAACTACTTCTTGGCTCAGTGGGGTCAGGGGGATTCCAAGAGAGGGGTGTTATATAGGGGTAGTCATCCAGAACGCATGAACTGGACATAAAGATATATCAATAAGGGTTTTCATTCAGTATTATAGACTAGGCGTTGACTTAGCTGTAGTGTTGAATTGAATCCTCTTACAGGCATCTGCATGGCCCTGGCTTCTCATTTAATCACTAAAACTCAAGACATCTTGTTCACTCTCTTCCTCTACCTCCTCCTCCACTCCTGGCCTGCCTACAGCCATCTCTCCTCTCCCTTTCTCCTCCTTTCCCTTGTTCACCCCAGACAATGTTTCTAGATAAGTCTGTTATATGAAAGCCTCATCCAAGCAGGTTCTCCCTGCTCATCTAGAACCACCAATGACCACATTGACACCCTTTCTCCAGCTTGGGCAATTTCTGCAATCACTCCTTTGCCCCTGATACTTCCCCTTCCCCTTAAGCACTCCCTTGTGCACCCCCTTCTAAAGAAGTCCTCTGCTGATGCTTCCTCTCCGGCTAACTATCTCCTGATCTCCATCACTCCTTTCCTGGTCAAACGCTTGGAAAAGCTGGCCATCTCCCAGCTCAATCTGCACACTGAATCTGTTGGTTGTCTCCACGACCACCGTCTGGCTTTAGAGCTGGCAGAAGCACCTACACTGCTCTCCTGAACACCTGTGAAGGCCTGCTCTCTTACCTTGACTCTAACCTTCCTTCAGTCCTCATTCTCCTTGATCTTTCTTCTGATTTTGATACGGTCAACCATGCCATCCTGCTCAATCGCCTCTGTGATAACGTGGGTATCAATGATCAGGCCTTGCCCTGGCTGACCTCCTTTCTCTCTGACGGACGCTCTCAGATCTAACCGGGTTTCTTTCCGCTCTTCTATTCTCTCTCTTTCTCTACTTGTGGTACTCCCCAGGGGTCTAACCTTTCTCACTGTTTTTTAACCACTACCTGGCACCTCTTGCCCACCACATTGCTACTTTCTTCTCCAACTTTCAGTGTCATGAGGATGACAACCAGCTCTCTTTCAGGCTCTCCTCAGCCGCCTCTTCCCCTTCTCTCATACCAGACTGTCTGGCTGCATTTAAGAATGGTGTGCTGCTAATTATCTCTAACTTAATGCCATTAAGACTGAGATCCGCCTCATTGGAACAGCAGCTCCCACCTTTCCACTCTCTTTCTGCCCACCAATTCTGGGCCCTCTTCCTCTTCTATCTGTGAGGCTAATACCCCCCTTCATCTTCAACTCCACCCTCTCCTTCTATCTTCACATCTCTGATGTCTCTAAGAAGTCAAACTATCAGCTGCACCTCCTCAGAGCTATTCTTCCTTTCCTCAGTTTGACCCAGAAGCTCACTGGTCCTCTCTAGGCTGGACTTCTGTAAGAGCCTCATTCTAATTCTGCCTGCCTCTACAGAACAGGACTGCAAGACTTTTCCTTGGCCTCAAGCCAAGGGATCTAATCTCTCCAGCTCTGAATTCTCTTCACTGGCTCCCTGTGGTGGCAAAGATCAAGTTCAAGACTGTTTGCATTGTCCACAAGGCTTTCTGGGTCCTGCGACAGCACTACCTCCAATTCTCTCTTCCTAAACATCTCCCTTCTCGAGCTCTCCACTCATCCACTTCCAACTCCTTTGAGGGTCAGACACTTTTCCAAGCAGAGAGTCGGTGGCAGATCTCTCTCTTCAGCTGGGGCCTACCTCTGAAACAGCCTCCCAGCCTCTCTCATACTTGAGCAGAACCAACTCTGGTTCTGGAAGCAACACAAGACCTTCCTTTTCACTTCCTCTCTTCCTCTCCCCTGCTGATGTCTCGACTGCTCCACACACTGGTCACCTGGCTACCCTCTGAACTCGGGCCCAGGCTACTGCATGTCCAGTTGCCAGTGCACTGCCTCCAGACTCCCCCGGCACGTATGGTCTGTATCTGCAACCCTACAGTCCCTTCTGTCTTCCCTTATGGGTCACTTGCTGTCTGCAATTATTGAGTTACCTGCACACCCCGTTCCGTCCCGGCATTTCTCTCCTTCCACTTCCCTGCACTTGGGCAATCTGAATGACACAAGGCCTAGTAAGATTGTTGTTTTGTCCTCCCTCTGTTTCCCCCTCCTTGTCTTGTGATGCCTAGAAACACTTGTTTACAGGCGTCTTACAAATGCCATATCATGTAATTTCAAAGTATATTTCTCAGGATATTAGTGTTGCTATTTTCTAGATATACGAGTGGACTAATTGTACCCTGTGTCAGTCTATTACCCCTACCAAAGAATGAAGCCTTGCCACTCTGAGCACATTACCTACAAAAGGAGAGGTTTGGCTTCCCTTTCTTGCTAGGTGTCTTAGCCTTGCCCCTATGGTTAGTCGTTGTAGAATCCTCATCAAATGGTGATAGAAACACTGCCTTAATGCAACCTTTTTTTTTATAAAGAATCATATTTTTCATTTGAATGTCTGTTCATTAATGTTTCAAATGGATTTGATTTGGCTAGAATTTCTTCATAGAAATTAACAATTATATTATGTTTTGAATAATTGAAAGGTAACATATACATAGAAGGACTTACTAAAATATCATTTATCTGCACTTTTAAAAGAAATAATTGTCGGCTTCTGATTTTTTTATTGGAGGCACATAAATATTTCCTGCAAAAATGTGAGAGCAAGCAAGTGTAGCGAGGAGCCTGAAATAACCAAGAAGGGTTCGGGGGCATTCACACCCAAAAATATTTTTGAATAACGCATTACAATGATGCATTATACACTTTCTCGAACAAATTGTGTAAAAAGGCAAACGGTTTGCACTGGTTTTTGTAGGGTAACTCGTGAAGAAGTCCAATGCATGCAAGCCACCAACAATGGACAGGAGCTTTTCTCAAAGCATTTTTATGATGCCTTCCCCACAATGCCAGTATAAAAATACTTTTCGCTCTAGCTGTGCCCATACATTTCAATGCTGGCTGTACCAATATATGCCAGTGTCCCCAAGTAAGAATATACTCCAGTTGACTTTACCATTAAAAATGACCTGCCACAAAAAGAAAATATGTTCAAACTGGCTGCACCAATGTAGGTCAGTCTAGACAAATAAAAGAAGTTATCATGTTTGCTTTATCATATATGCCCAGTTAAAAATGCCATGGCACAGTTAGAAATTATAGCTACACTGAATGCACCAAAATGCCAGACTAGATACATAATAACACCTATCATGTTTGCTTTATCGCAGATATCCAGTAAAAAAAATGCCATGCCACAGCAGGATTTTGTAGCTAGACTGGCTGGACAAAAATGGCAGTCTAGATACATAATAACAGATATAAAGCTTGCTTAAGAGTAACTTTATGTTAAGGTTCCAAGTTACCGTTCTGAATTATTTGCTTAGTTTCTAAAGAGAGAATCTAAGTATTTTGATGAATTGGCTCCAATTTAGCATATGCATGACTGTACATGAAGCAAATGATGACGTTCCAACGAGTAAAACGATTTGCATGGATTCCCTGCACAGTGTACAGTGTGCAATTATATATTTAAATTCCAACAGAGGTATTGGGAAAAAGTTGTTGTCTAAACTTCAAATCACCCGAAAAATGGGTGAATCACAGTCTGACAAACCTCCAAACATATCAGCAGGTTGGGGCTAAATAAAGGTATCTACGATCAAACCAAAACCTTGCTCAACATAGAAAAAATACTATATCTCAGAAGGCCCTATGGTCCAGTGTGGCATGTTATTTTATTAAAATCACTGAGAACAAACATAGAGCAACCTTGTATATACTGGCAGAGTACATACAGAGCATGTATATAAAAGGGTAAACATAGATGCATATAGGTTACACTGAGCTCTTGTGGTTGTCTTGCATCTTTTTTGTATTTCTGCATATATTTGTATTAAATTATGAATACATCTGATGAATACCCTTTCTATCTTTAGATAGTATTAATATGAGGAGTTTTTCAAGAAATCATTTGAACTGTGAAACTTTGGCTCTTCACCAATTTGTGTCCCTGCATCAGATTCCCACATTCACTGACAGAGTTTTTTATGTTGACCCTTTTATTAAAAATAAGCCTGCTCAAGGATAGTGTTTTTTCCATGCCTATCATGGGTCAGGGGTTTACAAATGTAAACATGCCAGCCTGTCCCCTGAAGGATAGTACGACATGTTTCCTTACTTGTACCCACCCCCAACAGTGGAACAGCACTGGGTTTGAGGAGTGTGCTTGAGGCTTGATGTTATGGAGGCTAATACTGGAGACTTAAGATGTTGTACTAGTGACTTACAGATGTTGGGAGAGAGTGTTTGAGACATAATGTGTTGTAAGAGAGTTGAAATGCATTGAATGCAGATATAAGGGGTTTGAGGAGGGTAATTGAGACTCAAACTGTTGTGGTGTTGTTGGAGAATGCTGGAGACTTAGGCTGCTGGAGGGTGGCACTGTGTTAACATGAAGGTGTTGGAGCAAGGCATTGGAGGTGTAATGTGTTGGAGGGTGGGAGTGGGTGCCAGACATTAAAGGCTGTTGACAGAGGGCCCTTAGCGACTCACAGTGGATGTGGGCTGCGCTGGTGAAAATGGTTGGGGAATATTCAGGCTCTGTGTGACTGGTGGGAGTGGGTTGTTGTGCAATGGTTCAAAGTGCACTATTGACAAGAAAATCCATGCACGTATTGTACAAGTGTAAAAGCATGAAATGGCACAGTCTCTGATTGTCTTCTGTTTGCACTCAGGTTGGTCAGTTGCTGTTTCCAGTGTGTGTCCAGACACTTGGCAGGCACTGGATGTCAGCACTTGGGGGTAAAGGCCTCTTCAAGATGCTCTGTCTGTTTACAGTTTAACCCAAGAGATGTACCATAGTCTAGGTTGTTGTGTTGGACTTCCACTTACAGTAACAGTAATTTGGTAATATGGGCACTCATATCAACACTGCATATGATGATCCAGTCTTGTATGAAATGTTTTTCATATTACAGTGATACCATTATCATATTTCTCTTAGTGTACTGACTAACAATTCTATGTGATGCCACTTCCTGTTTTGTCAAGGGGTGAAAGGTTGTTTGCCAACACGTCCCATGATGCCACTTGGGGGTGGGGCCAAATGACATCACTTTCTGTGATGTCATCGGAGGTCAAGGGTTGTGTGATGTCACTGAGCTTAAGGCCCTTTGGAACTTGCATATGTAATGGATGGGATTACACCAGGTTCATTCAGAGTACAAATAACTAGACAAACTCAAGAAGATGGCAAGTTACTGTTTTATTAACAATTATCTAAAACATGGAGGTTACAACGAACATCAAAAGACGGATGATCAGTCTCTCAATGATTTCCACAAAAAACAAACTTCATATACTCAATTATGCACATTATACTATGAGGCAATAGTGAAAAACCTATCAAGGGTCGGTATTGGTTAAGGGAAACATCTAGATATACAATCATATAGGAGCTAGGATTGTTACTGGCTGTCCTTTATCAGGTGTACAACCTATGCCTACCTCTTCAAACATTTAAGAAAAAATAGTTTCATTTTGTTTCATTGGTCTTCTAAACTATAATGTCCTTAGTTATACAGACTAATACAATTGGTTGGCACTCTATCGCCGTGCCTGGAACATCCAGTTCATTTAGCAGCACATAAGCCCAAACCCAGGTGCAGGTAGATAGGACATGAAGCTACATCACCACCCATGCCTTCTGCCATGAAATTGTCTTTGTACCTGGCCTTGCAGAGTACTCTTGTCTTGGGAATGCACGGGAATGAGGGCACTCACTATTGTGTCTGGAACTCCAAGTTCAATCTCTATTTCCATCCTTGACTCACATGACAAGAGACCATGATCTGGTCCATTTTGCAGCTTTCGAATGCTCTAAATTAATTAAAACTTGGCATCCTTTGTGTTCTTTCTTGCACCTTAACATGAGAAGATTCGTCCTCCTTCAGGCTCGTTTTTCTTCAGAGTTAATAGCTGACCTCGATTTCTAAGATCTTGACTTCTGGCCAGACAGCCTCGCCCCGCAGCTCCGCTAGCCGGCTATTATGCTGCCACACAGCCTTCCATGCCCCCTTCATGGTTTCTGGCTGTATTTCATGATACCATTGTCCCGTTTCTGTACAATGGTGGCTTCATCTGCATTCAATTCACTGCTCATAGCTAGCCTATACGATGACTTGATCTACCTTGCATTTGAGCATCTCTACATTATTGATCTTATGTTTTCTGCAGCAGTTCACTCGATACTTTACTTCGTTATGTGTCTTCTAGGATCCATACATTGTCTTCATTCAGTATCTCGGGACATTATGCACACTTTCTTATGATGTCATCAGTTAATTTTCTTAGCTCTTTCTCATATTCCTTCGGGGAGTTCCTCCTGTAGGTTGCCATCAATTCGAGAGTACATTCGATAGTGTTGTCTCAATGGGTATCTCCTTCCAAATACTTGCTTCTGTATTGGCACGATAGCTGGTGTCAGGCAAGGCACGCTCTCATATCTCCAATACAGGGGAGGCAAGGGGGCGGGATCTCCTGCAGATGTATACATCTGCTCCTCTACATCACTTCAGCTACCCCTGGCATTTTGGTGAAATGACATCCCTGCGGAATTCAGGAAATTGTATGAGCTTCAGCAATTTCTTGCCGAATTCAAGACCCCAGAATCTGGATTTATCTTCAAGGTGGGCAACATATTTCACATGAGGAAGGACATATCTAAAATTGAGGAATATCGAAGAGAAAGGAGGGGAAGAGAGAGAAGCAGATTAAGCAAGGGATAGAGAAATGGGAAGACACGAGATAGAAGAGTGATAGAAATAGTGGAAGAGTGCTGACATGAAACAAGGAAAGGAAAGGAGGGAGTGGGTTGGCAGAAAGAGGTTCGTGAGGGAAAAGGTTAGAAAAGAACACCACAAATTGTAATCAAACGCTAACTTTTTAAGTCTGGATAAAGAGAGCTTTAGATCTCAGGTGTGGAATAACAAATGAGGTAAATTGAAGTATGGTTGGGATGATATGCCTACAAAAGTGTTTCATCTGCTTCTCTAAACAGCCTGTGGGAGACTGAAGAAGGTTGCATCAAATTTGATTGGGATTTTTCAGCACTGTCTGTTCCTGAAAGATTGATGTGCAGTGCGTGGGCAGTAAGTCACATGGAAGAGACGAGGGATGAGGGTAGACAGCTTTGTTAAGTGGTGGCGTGGGGAATGAGGAGGAAAAGTAGCATATTAAGAGCTGCACAGGGAAAAGGTGAGACAGAGAGCTGAGAGAAAGAGATGCAGATAGAGGTGTCAATACAACAGAACTTAATCAAGGCACGCATATCACTTCACTTCTTGCTCCGTGAGTCCAGGGGGGTTCTACGTGGTTCAATCAACCCCCATTTTCCTCGTTAACCTTTAGTTTGATTCCTTTTGTTTGTACCAATATCTTTAATGGATGCTGCCATATACATCCCTCTCAGCCTCTCCTCTCTCTTCCCCTGTCCCACCCTCCTCCTCCGTACCCACCTACACAAACATATGTGCGGTGGTGGCTCTCTATATATTGATCGTACCACCAGCAGGGGTTGAACAAAAAGTTAACAAGGTAAGTGTGGTTCACGAAACCACAGATTACTGCCAAGAGGACGAGAACAGGCACATGATGCAAACCTCCTTTCTCTCCCCCAGCCCAAAAATAATCAGATATGTAATATTCCCCAAGGGTTATAATAACCTGTTTTTTATACAGTGTTTACAACCACTATTTTGGGAGTTTTATAGACTTGTAAACCTAATTGAGTGACAATCAATTTATTAACCTCAAAAAGAGGAAAGCATCTGATAGGTCAGCAGGGGGTTGAACCACTAACCAGCAGATTAAAAACAGATTGCTTTCGCAAGGCCTTAACTCACTGGATAATCTGCCAAACATACCACTGTGACATGGGAAACCCTTGTTTTTGTGATTGTGCAAACAGACAGAGGGAATAGTTGGAGTTGTTGCGGCATGGTTGTATTGTGGCGATCAGCACTAGGCTTTCTTTGGATGCATTTATCATCCTTATGGGCGCCTAAGACCTGACACCTGTGGTAATCTAACCAGGTAAGGCTTGAGAGACCACTCCCTCTAAACACACTCTGAAACAATAGTGCATGAATATTGTACCCGCAGCTGAGCCCCTCATGGGCTAGTGTACGTGTTTGTGTCTTCATACTCCAGGAGTATGGCTCAGTCCATAAGTACTGAACTTACATCCCTCCGATGCCTGATCAGGTCTGGTGGACACTTGACAATAGTATCAATGCATAGATATGCCTCTAATGCTCCACCGTTGCCTCTGCTCTGTTGAGTCTAAATATTGACACCATTTTAGGACGTATGCATCTTCTGCAGTACTAATGTAGGATTCTGTTACAGTGCAGAACACATTTACTGCAACAAATCAATGAGAAAGAGGATTATTGCAATCAGTTTTTATTAGCTATGTGCCTAGACAAACCCAACTACCCTCGCAGGTCCTGTACATTCTTTCTAAATATATATTTTAATTATGTACATAGTTCAATGATAAGATTAACTCTTTCAAGAGTATCCCCATAAAGGATATTTGCATTGGATCCATGATTAGCCCTTTACGTGCCAGGGACGAATATGCTGGTCCTTTTTGCATAGACTTGCATAAAAGCCTGGCACTTATTAAAGCATCATATCACCAGATGCTTAATAAACCACAATAATGATATCATGATACATAGCTTTAAAACTGCATACCACATGATACCACTTTCCCAACCGCCCTGGCCATGCAGAAGCACCGTGTTACAATCAAATATGTGCGCCTTTGTCTGCCAGTCCTGGATTTCTTTGATGACGCATCTGCCTCAGTAAAGAGTCGGCGGTTTTTCCCCAGTAAAACTATGTATTTTGATGTGGATTTAAATTATTTGGATGTATTCATTAATGCAATTGGGGTTTTCTTGGTGTATGTAATAAACACATTTGCATGACCTCACAGGATCGAAAAGGCACTGTAAGTGCAGTAAAGGTCACATACCACTTCATGCTTAGATTTCTCTTTCACACCTATGGTCATACATGGGATGGAAACAGCCATGTTCAGTGTTTAGATCTTTACCATTTTGACCACCTCAGCAAAGTTAGGGCAATCCCGGTCTGCTTGACATTTCTAAGGAAAATTAACCTGGCACTCCTATACCTACCTTGGACGTCTGCCAACTACACTTAGCTCCACTGTCAAACCATGGGCCTTATTATGACCCTGGCGCTAATGGGTTAACGGCGCCGTAAAAGGCTGCGGCGCCATTAACCCATTAGTGCCTGATTACGAGGTCCCTTTGCGGGACCCGACCTTAACGGCTGGTCTACACCAGCCGTTAAAGTAGGGACCCGCAAAGGAACCTTGGTGCTAAGTATGGTACCGCAATTTGCGGTACCGTACTTAGCGCCTTCCCCATTCCCATTGAGCCCTATGGGGCAAAAATGGGAATGGGGAAGGGCCATGGAGGAAGGGGGAATTACCGCCCCGCCAAGCTTGTAATGGGGTGGTAATTCCCCCTTTCTCCATGGCGGAGTCGGTAAGTTACCGGCATGGACCATGTTGCTATTAAGACCATTGTTTTCCGCCTGGGTCGTGATGAGGCCCATCATCTCCAATGACCCCTGGTCACCCTATCATCTACGCTGCATCTGCCCTCTGGCCCATTCCACCTCTAGGCCACGGCACACTACCACCATTCCTAGATTCCCAGTTGAACAATGCTACATTGTCGGTAATGTTACCTGTAATTTATTCTGTTATTTTGTGATTCTGTGCACTATATTGTAGCCTGTACAAATGTGTAACTTTGTAAGCTTTGCCTTATCTTACTGCTGCGCCCTGTTACCTATGGGTTTGGTGCGCATTAGAAGTGAATAAACAAACAAACAAACATTATGTCAGCCGCATGCTGAGAAAGGCAATTAACTTGGTCAAAACCAATCTTAAATGCTGTAGTTGCAGAGAGCAGGCTGAAGCAAAAAACATAGGTTGCTAACATATCTACAACAGGCAGGGGTGGTTAATAGTTGGCTACTGGCTTCGGGCAATTGTCTGTCCATTCCCAAAACTGTTTTGTCACTTAAGACAGGCTGAGCGATGATAATAGAAGTCTGAGTGGAGTTTGGTGAGGCAGCACTAGCTTTGAGATTGGGTGCTCTGTAGGTGGCCGGGAACCATTTCACAAGTCCTCTCTGAGGGATATGCTGAAACTCGGCTGGTTCATCACTGAACCCATGTTTGTCGAGCTCACCAAGTTACCTGGAGTGCTGAAGCTCAGTAGAACAGCGTGCACTCTGATTTTCCCTATTGTGTTCTTGTGTTTGGATATATTTAGGTGCCAGGCTAGGCGTACAGGCTGTATGCAATCTGTTCTGGAAATATCAGCTTGTATGGAGCCTTCTTTGGGTTGCCATTGGATGCAACTACACGGATTGTCGAAGTTGGATGTGTTGCCTGGGGACTCATCAACAGCACTGCCCCTAGCCTGCACGGTTGGACTCCCTTATCACCCACAGTGCCTACAGAACTCTGCATGAAGACTAGGACCTTGACTACATTCACCAGAACTTCGTAAACAATGTAAGCAATCCCGGTGCTCACTCTGGGGCTTCGGACCCCCGGGACAGTTAGCTTCTGGGCATGCTCGATTCTGGTGTTCATATTACTACCTAGACTTTTTCCTCTTTCTTGCCCCTTTCCCTCTACCAGTCCTCCAGACAAGTATTGTACAAGGGCTTTTTACGCATTAAAACCTTGTAAATACGACGGGCCTCATTACGACCCTGGCGGAACGGGTTGAACGGTGCCGTAAAAGGTGACGGCGCCGTTCAACCCATTCCGCCACATTACGAGGTCCCCTCGTGCGACACGTTAAGCACGCCTGGGAAAACCAGGGGTGCTTACCGGGTCCCGCGAGGGGAAGAGGGAGCAAACAACAGGCCATCTCGTTATGAGCCGTTGTTTGCTCCCTCTCCCATTCCCATTCAGCCCTATGGGGGCTGAAATGGGAATGGGGAAGGACCGTGTCCGGGTCCTTGAGGGAGGAATTACCGGCCCATCTGAACTCGGAATGGCCCGGTAAGTCCTCATTCCGAGGACCCGGACACGGATGCGATTTCGGCGGCAGCCATGCCGCCAATAGCGGCATGGCTACCGGCCGAACTCGTAATGAGGGCCGACATCTTTTATATTTCCATCACTAAACCCGTGATTCTTATCTGCAGGGATGAAATTGCACTGCTTGGAGCAGCATCTACAAACATGTTTTTCTTTTCTGCTGTTTCTGAAAGGCTCACTGCACAAAGCCAGTGGAGTAGCTAAGGGGCTGAGGGTGGGGGGGGGCTTCACACTGGCCTCCCCTATGGAAGGGTATGCCCCTCTTGTATCCCCCCTGCAATGCAGCCGCATATTCCACCCCACAATGCTCATGCAGGCAGCGCCAGCAGAACACCTTCATGTCAGGACCGACGTTCTGCCAGCGCCAGTGAAGCAATGCAGTGTGGGGGAAAGCAGGAACTAAACGGTACTACTTTGACATGCTCCTTACCATCCAGTACCGGTTCAAACTGCAAGTTATTTTTTTTTAAACTTCTCCCCTACTGGGGATTCAAACCAGAGACCTGCTGATGCCAAGTCAGTGTAACATTACACCGTGCTATCTTGCAGGTGCTGGCGTAGTGTTGTTTTTTTTTTGTTTTTTTTTTTTAGACTGCTTAGAAATTTGGATACAAAACCCATTCCCAATTGAGAATGGGATTTACTTCTTGATTCCCAAGCTGTCTACTGAAATAAAACACCACCAATCCAAGCAGTCTATTGAAATTAAAGAACACCAATCCAGGATTCGCAAGCCAGTGTAACAACTCACTGCACAATTTCGTAGGTGCTGGATTGGTGTTTTATTTCAGTAGACTGCTTGGGAATTGGGTTACAAAACCCAAGTTTTGGATTGGGTTTTATACAGGGGAGGAATTGGGAAGGAACAAAATGGATCTGCTTTCTGGCAAAAATGTTCCTGCCTTTCCATGTAGACCCACCACAACAACCAAAGCAATTGTCCATGCTGATCGTATTGATCTGTGAGTGGAATTCAATGCCATTGATCACAAGGTGCAACGTGACCCCCTGGCAACATCCGCTGCTATTAGAAGGGCTGTCTTAAAGTAGTTTTTATCTTTCCAGGGTAGCCGTAGCTATCAAGTCAAACTAGCACCCATTCCATTTGGAATGAGTCACATATCTGGGTGAGTGGGCCATGTCTTAAGTGCACACCTCAGACATGGGGCCAGCAGCAGGTTTATAAGTTTGAGCACTTACAATCTGGAGGAAATCAGCATGAATTGCTATATAAGAACACAAGTTAATATTTTTCATCACAGACGACCTCAAGGATCGTCCCTCCTGCCAGTCATCTTAAATGTCTGCTTGGGCTGCTGACCTGCATCCTCAAAGTCCTGAAGGCACCTCAGACTTGAAGCAAGGAAATCTTGCTCTAGCAAAAATTATCTTGCCGTTCCCTGTAGACCCAAAGCCCCTAATTGCACCGACCCCACAAGTTGAGGGCATATTCTGTTCCGCCTTAACGATTTGCATCTGAAGTCTGCCGTGCCTTTGAAATCTGCAGTGAATGTCGACTCGCAATACCAGCGCCATAAGCAACATTCACAAACAGCCTCTGAAAGTCGTCTATTGCTCACCAGGACAGCTCAAACTCAAGCAATGAAACGGTCCGAAGCTGTGTATATGTCTCATGCTTTGCGCACATTTTACGGTCATGGTGACTATTCTGCCGGATGAAATGAGCACCATAACAAGTATTGATTGGTTGCATTTTCAGAAGGAATGCTCGTTTAGATGACTATTGCAAACATGTTTGATACATTCGTGGCCATATGTTCCCAAAATGCACTTTCTTTTTATGCAAAGAAGCAGCATCCGATATTCAGGGCATCCACATTTTTCAACACCTAGCTACGCCCTCAGTCCCGCCCACACCACTGGAAATCAGCCCCCACACCTAATACTTCCATTCCTGTGCGTGAAGGGTGGGGGGAGATTTTACTGTAGTAAATGGTGTCCATTTCTGGCACTGGTTTAATATCCTAATTGCCATGCAGTATGCTGAAATAAAACAATACCAATCCAGCACCTGCAAGCTAGCACAGTGAGATGTTACACTGGTTCTGGGAATCTCAAGCAGCCAAAAAGGCCAGCTCGGCAGTGATCGGCATATGAATGCAGACATGCCAACCCTCCCACTTTAGGCGGGATGACTCACGATTTTTTAAACACATTTTTTTGCTGTTTTTACTTTCTCCCGACTAAAATAATTTGTACTCCAATCCAAATGGGAGAATTCAATTATCCCCTTTTCTGTAGCAGAATATCACTCAGAGGTGCTGCAAAATGTTGGCATGCATGTGAATGGCTGTAGGCACAGTGTTCTTTGCAGGTAATTGGTGTGTGTGTGTGTGTGTGGCGATAGTCATGGGCATATCTTTTAGGAGGTGTGAATGGTGGTTGACTGGAGGGGGCTGCATAAAGCTACATGCTGCAAGCCACAATGACACACTAATGGTGGTCATTTAAATGCACTTTCGTTCATTGTGTTTTGTCAGTCTTAATAGTACAGTGGAGGAAAGAAAGGATCCAGGTATGGAATTTGAATTGGGGGGGAGGGGGCGGGTGACAGTGCATGGGGGGCACAGACAAGCTGACAGAGCAGAGGGAACATTGTTGACACTACTGGACTGCCCCTTTGGGGGTGGGACCAAGCCTGATATGCATATGGTCTTTCCCTTTCCTGTAATGGCTTGGCAGGCGAACAACGATGGTTGGAAGAGTTGCCCACGACAATTGTCAGTGGTTTAAGATTAATTCTAAACCTTCCAGCCATCACCCTTTGTTTCTGAATTGACAGCACCCTGCAGCATTTGATCAACACTGTGGTGTACTTTGATATAACATGGCATTTGGTGCTAACTCCTTTCAACTGTTTTTCTTTTAATATTCTGGCACTAACAACTTTCAACTGATTTTTTAAAAAAATATTTAATATTCTGCCACTTCCGAACCCAATGTTGTGCACCGCATGCTCTCCTGGCTCAATATTAAAACGGTGTCATTTCTACTGACCTATGATTCATGGCATTCTGCTTACAGTTGATGCTCTGGAATCAGAAGTATTGGAATGTTGATTGTGTTTCCAACAGAATTGCTTGCTGTATAAATGCACAATATTTACCTTCCATGGGCCACTTTGGATGCCTTTGCCTACGTCAATTTGGGAAAAGTATACACATTGCCCTTTTATAGACGGCCCCTCTACTTTTGACTGTGGCCCCCTCTGTACACCTCCAAAATTTGAATCCTGGAGACACCACTGCACACAGGGAGATCAGGAAGGGTTTGTTTCTGTTCAAATTCTGTTGTGTTGTCTGTCTCTGCATGCATATGTATTTTCCTAACATTTCAGGATCTATTCAATAGTAAGATGGAAAACAGTTGCAATTGGGAAGAATCCTTTGTAACAAACAAATAGTGATTTTTTTCAGTAAATGTATGGTTGTACTGCACAAAGGTATTTTTAGGAGTCCCTCTATTGTGTGCATGTATCATCAAGCTGCATCTACATGGTGTGCCCATACACATTAATACATAGGAGAACGTTTTCCACAAATGTAATGCATTGTTTGAAGCCAGATATCTGTGCTGCAGAACTCTGTTTGGGTTCTTATGTATTCTCTTTATTTTCAAGTGTAATCATGTGCAGTTGCCTGTCACATACTCTTTAAACTATTCTGAAGGCAAATCATTTTTACTCTTACAATTTAATTTACAACATAATTATAAAACCATTGTGTAAATCATTCCCACCTGAAAACCTTATCTCGGCCACAGATAAGTCACTGTGGTAAAAGGTTGTATAACAGTAACTATTCTTTGACCACAGGGGTAGCTCGTGTGTTAGTGCTCCTCTGTTCCGTTTGTGAGAGGGTGTTTGTGCTACTACTCATGTGCTTTATCTGTTATTTGTGCAGGAAACTTGATTTTCTGTCAAAACATGGACCGCTGCCACATAATGATTTCCACACAGTTTTAAATGTTTGCATACGTCGTCTAGACGTCACATACTATTTACTCTCTTGCAAATGCGAAAACTAATTTTGACTCCCCTGAAATCACATTCATTTTCAAAGTATAAAAATAGGGAGTACAATATTCCCACCTGTAAATCTGACCTGGAGCACTGCCTTACTTACCTTATGGCACTATGGGCCCGACTCATGGAAAGGTGCACATTGATCCCAAGAAGACCTCGCGCCGAAAACGACTTTGCATGTTCCTGCGTGCAGGAAAAGTTGTGCGATCCGCCATGTTATGTCTCCTGCAAAGTAACCCTATGCACAAGCAGCAGCCGGAATGCCCCGACACGCCCCCACGCAAAGCAAATCCAGCCACATACACCTAACTTTGCGGGCTCCTCTGCCACAAACTCATGCATCCCGGTAATACTGCGTGGGGTCCCCCGCAACCAAGCCAGCACCCCGGCGACACACCGTGTGGGGTCCCCCATAACTGTTAGCAGCACCCGACATGCATACCATATTCTGTAACTCAGGTAAATCTCAGGTCAATCTGCGTTGCAAAACCCATAAACCGTGGCTGCACCCCACTACTCTGCTTACATATACCCCTAATGGCAAACGGCACCCCAACTGTGTGCAGGCACCCCTAGTTCCCCATTTAGACCTTATCTTTGTGCGGTCATTCCTATATGATTGTTTCCTTCTGCCTACCTTCAAGTGGCGTGTGCTCGGGAGTTTTGCATGCTGAATCCTCCAACGAGATGTTGCGCGGTCAGATCCATGAATATGCTTGGTTTCTTGCAGTGTTGGGCGTGCAATTTCCTCACGCATGTCGTCCCCTCGACATGCCCATGTTATGCCTTGTTCTTCCTCATTCTGCGTGGATTATGGGTATTATGCATGTTCCACCCCCTATTTAATTCTCTGTGCAGTCCGACCCACACTACGCGAGGAGTTTCACGCAAGGTGCTTGACTGGTCACAGAGATATGTTGTCCCTTTGCGGAATCCCCGCAAGTCCCGGAAAAGTCCTGCAAAGGGGGTTTTGCATGTGGAATGGACCACAAAGTCACGGTTTATTGTGCTAAACATTCCATAAATTAGGTCCTACATGTGTGCAAAAATGTCCAACGTGAACATGTATTCCCATATCATGATCCGTCGCTGGATATTGTAGGGATGTAGCTGCAAATATATAAATGTTACAAGAGCAGCACATCTGGGGCTGGATTAAACAAACCATGGGCTGCTCCTGGTGTGGTGTACATGGCTCTGCACCATATTTTTTTAAAAACTCACTTGCAGTGCTTGGGAGCAGCACAGTATGATTAAATATAGCAGTGTGTTGACTGCCACCCCTCCTAAATGGAATCTTGCACTGCACTCAGTGTGCCTGCTTCCACCCGGGTTGTGCACATGCAGGGCACTCCTTCAGGGCCTCGTAGCCAGTGAATATGCTTTGATAATTCAGTGAGATCCCTTCATTTCCCTCTGGCATGCCCCATGCAAATGATGCAACACCAGCATAATGAGATTCTGTTTCCCTCTGGCATGCCCCATGCAAATGATGCAACACCAGCATAATGAGATTCTGTTTCCCTCTGACATGCCCCATGCAAATGATGCAACACCAGCATAATGAGATTCTGTTTCCCTCTGGCATGCCCCATGCAAATGATGCAACACCAGCATAATGAGATTCTGTTTCCCTCTGGCATGCCCCATGCAAATGATGCAACACCAGCATAATGAGATTCTGTTTCCCTCTGGCATGCCCCATGCAAATGATGGAACACCAGCATAATGAGATTCTGTTTCCCTCTGGCATGCCCCATGCAAATGATGCAACACCAGCATAATGAGATTCTGTTTCCCTCTGGCATGCCCCATGCAAATGATGCAACACCAGCATAATGAGATTATGTTTCCCTCTGGCATGCCCCATGCAAATGATGCAACACCAGCATAATGAAATTCTGTTTCCCTCTGAAATGCTGCATGCAAAGGAGGGAACACCGGTCGAAGAATGTTTATGCACAGTTGCCGGTGTGCATTCAGTATTACAGAAGGTCACCCACAGCCCCCACTGGAATAGTAAGCTGGGCTCACTGCGGGGCACATGGCATAATGTACCGTTTGTGTAATGAGCACTCATTCGTTGATGTAGCTCTGGGGATTGTGAATGTTGCAACAAATGCAGGTTTGTTGAGGATAAAACTGCTGCAGTAAAAGAAACGTCTCAATGTAAATAACTGAAGGCAATTAATTAACCCCATGCTCTTAGAGTTTAGTAACTCAGGTTCTAATGGCTTCATGTCAAGGCTTCATGTTTTTTGAAAGTTTCCTTTTGATACTTCTTCTTTTTTAGATACTTCCCTTCTTTTTGGTCTCCCTAACTCTTATCTTGCCCCCCTCAAATCCATATACCACTCCTCCATCCGTACACTTTGTCTTCTTGCCCCCCGTGACTCCATCTCCTCTTCGCTCTCTTTCCTTGGCTGGCTTCCCTTCGACTCCCAAATTAAATTCCATTCCTCTGTCTTGTATTAAAATCTCTCCATGACCTTGCTCACTTCCCTCCTCTCATTCTATACTCCCTCCCAGCCTCTCCGCTCTGCTGATCTCTTCTTACTTACTGTTCCCCCATCTCCTTGTGCCGCCTCACGATTCCATTCCTTTCAGCTCTTGGCCCCCCTACACTGGAACTCTTTACCTCTCTCTATCCACTCCATTCCCACATACTCCTCCGTCCGCACCTCCTGAAATCTCTTCTTCTCCACTCCCACCTGATCTCAATCCTACCTACCCACTCTCCCACTTCCCTATTCTCTCTCCCACCCATATCCCTTCCCTCCCTTCCCTTTCCCTACTCCTTCTCCTTCCCTTTAACCCTCCCTCACCTTCCCTACCTAGGTAAATTGTTCTATATATTGGGCCTCATTACAACCCAGGCGGTAAGTTCCCTACTTTACCACCATGGTGTAAACTCTGTTTACACCATGGTGGATGGCGGATTTACCGCCCCATTCCAAGGTGAGTGGGGCGGTAAATCCCCATTCCCCATTTACCCTTCCCCATTCCCATTTTTGCCCCATAGGGCATAATGGGAGAGGGGAAGGTGCTAATTACGGCACCGTAAATTACGGTGCCGTAATTAGCACCAAGGCGGGTTAGCGCCTTGCATTTTAACGCCTGCTAAAAGCAGGCGTTAAAATGGTAATCAGGCGTTAAGGGTTAACGGCGCCAACTGCTCCATTAAACCCTTAACGCCTGGGTTGTAATGAGGCCCCTTGTCTCATTGGTTTGCCTCATGATTGTTATTATGCTTCATTCATTATTCTTGTATCCAGTTGTTATACTGCAAAGCGCTTTGGATTTAAGCGCTATATAAACCTAATAAAAATACAAATACAAATACTAAAAGGAATAGGATCTTTATTGAAAGTCATTGTTGTGCAAAGTGTGGTGCCACTGCTGTGAGTGCACATTTTATCTCATCAGGCATCTTGGCTGGAGGTAAATCAGTGCCCCCACCGGCCAACTTGTGTTTTGCCTGTCCGGGACAATTGCTGGTGCGGAATTACCAGCAATTTTACCAACAATTTTCCCGGACCGGCAAACATGTAATGACCCCCAATGTGACAACCTACTCACTTATTAAAACCTATTTGACAGGACTGTAATGGTATACTATGGGCTTCATTTTAGCTTTGAACATCTTTTGGGAAACTGTATTTAGTACTGATGCACAATGCCTGAAATGGTTTATGAACTTTTAGTGTTAGTAACCAATTTTGGTTAATACAGAACTCTATTTCATATCCCAATGTTTTATGTATCAACTGTACTTAATTGTGTATTTGTGTTGGAGTTCTTATTGTGAACGTTTTTAAAGTAAAACAAATATTGGCTAGTGTTAGGAGAGTTTTCATTTGATGCAAGACTTAAACTATCCCAATGGTGTACACCCCCAACTGTTAGTATTAGTATGTACTACTCATGGAACCTTGGTAGAGTGGCAGAGCAGTCAGGCTCATCATAAGAGGAAGATGTGAGCTGTAGGTAAGTACACTGAACCGAGTTAGTACAGTAGTCCTAAGAAACACTTACACCAATACGTTTATATTAAAATATATCTCTATTATATTTACACAAGGTATGTCTTAAAATACTTAGTTCATTAAACCAACACACATAGCCATTGCGTCAATGGTGATCGCTCACAGTTACAATTGTTACAGAGTTTGACACTAATGACAGTTCTACTGTATCATCGGTAATACTGCACACTGGCGCAAAATCAAAGATATACAGTAATTGTTTGTAGTTAGCAAAACCACATAAGATAAAGTATTTTAGGAAGAAACAGAGTTGATTAGTCATACTGCAGCAGAGCGTAACATCCTAGAGGTGGTTCTTTAGCCATTAAAAGCATTTAAAGTCTGATCCCTAGCGCTGTATAAAAGTCAGTTCGGAGAGGGCTCAAAGTCTCACGAAGCAGCAGAACAGAAAACGTTCTGGAGGATACTTTCATTCTCTAGGAAAAGATACTTGTAGAGTTAACACAACATTGGAGACCCTGTAAAAGGACCCACAAAAGGGACACAAGCTGGCAACTTGGGTCAGAGGTAGGAGTGGAAACCCTGGACAGCTCATTGTGCACTCCGAACACTCTAGAATTACTTCTTGGTTTGGGGTAAGCAATACCTGTACACCCCACAGTACCTTAGGTTAGAAGAAATGTTCATGGCTGGATATTCCTCTGTGTAGCAGCTACGGACCCGGTCTCCAGATTTTTCGGTCTGGTGACAAGAGGACGGTCTCTGATGGGGAGGTATCAGCAGCAGTCTCGAGAGGGGACCGTCGGCACAGATTTCTTCAGCTTCTTTGGTCAGTATGTGGTTTTGGCACCTTTTTCTCAGCACCAACAAAGGACAGTACTCGCCCGGTCGATCTTCTTCGCTTTTTAAGTTCTGCACTCTGGTAAGGGGACTGTAGATGAGTCAGATCTTTTCTCTGGAGTTTCACCTGGAGCTTAGCAAAGACTTGGATGGGTTTGGCGTACAAACACAATGCACTTCCAATGGGTGGACTGACTCCTGGTTTTCGCGGTCTGCAGCTCTGGAGAGGCACAGCACCTTAGGAGATGGCTCAGTTTTTAGGTTGTCTTAGGGCTGCTTGGTCCCACCAGCCAAAGGGAAGGAGTCGGCCTATTCGGAGCTCTGTCGAGTAGAAATCGGGGTCAGGACAGCAGTAGTTGATTCACGTTGTTGCAAAGGGTATGCAGGTGTTTCTGTTTGTCTTCTTCAGTTAATTCAGTTCCAGTGGTCGACTTGCCTTTCACCTTGGGAACCTCACCTTTTATTCAGTTTCAGCAAACATCCCTCTGCAATCTCTCTCAGCAGTTTACAGAAAGGGGCAGGTGGCTGTCCAGGAAGGACAGCCAGCCCCGCAGTGAGCACTGCTTCCATTCAGGCACTCAGGCAGACAAAGGGCAGGGGTTTGAAAAACTCCTCTCCTACTTCCTGCCTGCCCAGACACACTGAAGCCTAGGCGGG
The DNA here is from genome assembly GCF_040938575.1 of Ambystoma mexicanum. Lineage (NCBI taxonomy): Eukaryota > Metazoa > Chordata > Amphibia > Caudata > Ambystomatidae > Ambystoma > Ambystoma mexicanum. Next base: position 108,020,619 of record NC_090928.1, on the reverse strand, counting down.
GACACCCAAGGGTTCCTGCCAAAGGCGAAACATACCAACAGACCTCCCCCTCCCAGAATGGTAGAAGAAGGGCTAACAAAGGACAACCATGCTAGAAATGGCGAAAAAAGAAGGGAGCCACCATGTTAGAACATAGGTGACTCCATTGTGCACAACGGGGACTGTGGACAGTCTGTGGTAATAAATAGAACAATAATTAGTACACCACATCCACTGGCACCAGCCATAACTAGGAGGTTATTGATGTGACTAAAAAGTCACTGAAGCAGAGAGAAGGGGGACACAAGGTATACCTTTAGCACTCCCCATAACGTGGGGTGTGCCAATCTCTCACAGTATAAAGTTTTAGGAAGGATACAATGAATCCCTCTATCCTTGAGAACAGTATTTACTCAGGGATAGTAAAAGAATTTCAAAGGAGGACCCGAGGGGTCCCCAGCAACATTGCACATAAGGTGCTGCAAAAGTTAAACACAGATGCCTTAAAGAGATATGGAGGAAAGCAGACTCCATGAGAAAGTTAGCACACAGAGAACAGTCAGAGAGCTCCACTCATTCAGGATTTAATGAAAAAGGTCCAGAAGTCCATCAGAAAGTGCTGGGCACCTCACTGGGAGAGGGGGTGAAGCATAAACATGATAAATCTCCCTAACAGCTAGATTTGTGAATCACAATGATAGGATCTTTCCTCTTTTTTGATGGTAAATATGATTTCTGGCCAGGTAGTGGGTGTATGCGCCATGTAATATTCTGTGTTAGCCCTGTTTGTTGATTTCAATAATCGGACTGGACTTATTAGAGTCTGCGGTGGAGCACTGGAGGCTAATCTAGGTACACATGCATTGCTACTATTGTCAAGTGCCCACCAGGCATTGGAGTGCTGTAAGTGCAGTATTTACAGACTGAGCCACAGACCCAACTTATGAAGGCACAAGAACTTACCCCGGCCCAAGAGGGGTACGGCTGCGGGTTCAACATTCATACCAGACTGTTTCAGAGTTCGAGTGGGCGGCATGGTTTCTGAAGTGTTTAGATCATACTCATAACAATTACAGACGCTGTACACAATTCTAGTGCTTCCCACCACAAAACAACGACAGTGCAACAACTTAAACTTTGCTATCTGTCAATGTGCACAATCACATGAGCCTGGGATTCCCATGTCACAATGGAACAGGATGGCATGCTGGGCGGATAGCTAAGCGAGATAAGTGCTTGCTGAAGCAGGCTGCTTTCAATTTGCAGGTCAGCATCATGTACGCCATCAGACCTGACACAGACTTTTGTCATGTCGCCCCCCCCCCCTCCCCTGCCCTCTGGCAAATGCTTTGGACAGTGGGAACTGCGCAGTGCAGTGGGAGTGTGTATTCGCAGTTACCAGTGCTCGTTTTCGTGTCATGGGGTTATCCCTTTCTCTCTCCCATTATGCCTGTTTCCCCATGCATCTGTCTACAGGGGGAATTTGACAAAAGTTACCTCAATTTTCAGTTGTACTCACAACATTACGGCTTAGCTTCAAATCCTGCTTCTGGGTCTGCGGGTCTAATTTACAAAAATGCTTTAACATGGGAAAGTTCCATTGAAAACATTTTTTGTAAATCAGGCCCTATGTATCCTAACCTCGAAGGTAAATAAATGGCAGCAATCTGCAGATGCAACACTGAATTAATTTCTGAACATTGTTTTTTTTTACTCCTAATAAACGATTCCTGATTAAGGCCATGTTTCATGGAATTATTTGCGTGTAAAACGGGGATTTGCAGGTAGAATGGCACGCAAATCCCCGTTTTACACGCAAATAATTCCATACTGGAGTTTTGGGGCACACAAAGAAAAGACGCTGATGTAAAAAGACAGGCTGTGAACTGTTCATTGGGTGTTGCCACTCCTTTGGATGCTAATGCAAAACCAAACGTTACCAAGTCTTGGATAAAGGCATTAAAAAAGTATCCACGAGGGTGGGAAGCTCTCTAGCACCCCAATTTGGCTGTCCAGGATCTCCAGTGCAAATGTTTCAATCCCTGCACATTGCTTCTTTTAAGGCAAGGAATACCATATGCTGTAAATGGCTGTTCTTTATATTCACCATCTTAGAAAGCAGGCGGTAGATCGGCATTGAGGGAATTCCTATATAAATTCCTCCCGGAAGCGCAAACAGATTAGCAAAGCTGGTAGTGACTTTGTGATGTACAGTATTTTTTAAAAATATATGTTTTATTGTTTAAAAAGCGGGTCTAGCTCGAGAGGAGCGGTGCACCGTACAGATTGCGGGTAGCCGGCACTTAGGCTGCCATCTTTTGACAGTAGAGAAGTACCGTGAGGTCTGTGCATCGGTATGTGCGTCCATTGGAGTTAGTCCATGGTCAGGTGTTGAAAGAGCCATGCAGAATTGGGGGGTATTCCAAGAGGACACTGGGATCGAGTTATTGAGGGTGGGAGCATGACAAAAGACAGACAATACAGTATCTTCAGGTGTCACTCCAAGGCTAAAACACACATTAACAGCCGTCCAATGGCTTACCAGAATCTGTGCATTATTGTAATAATAATATTATGGTTTTATGGAATCCTGCATGCTGGATTCCTCCCACTTTTACAGGTCATCAGAATCTGTGTTATTAATAAATGTAATGGTGCTCAAGTAATTGACCTTTAAGGTTAAGGGCTGAGTGGTCTTGCCGGGATTGCAGTTTAAGAGCTGCCACCCCGGCCACATGTCTGTGGTGAGTTCCCCACTCGCTGATCCACATTCCTGGATAGTTGTAGCTGGTTTGTAGCCTCGGCCCAATAGTACTCTATCTCTGGAAGCCAGATTTAAAGATGATGTACTAGTTGGATGATCCATCCCATTCCAATAAGTCTATAGAGCCACTGTTGCAACAGCTTTGTTAGGAAAAGAGGGCACAACCTAACCTCTTAACGAATATTTCGTACAGATCTGGCAATGAAAGAAAGATATTTGAATTTAGGATTTATAATGAACGAGAGTTTTCAAGCGAGGGGAATTGCCCTAATTTCATGCCTGAGAACTTGAAATGTGTCTTGTATATTATCCAGTGCTTTGATTTGGGGGAGCTGACATTGTGCCTCATTACGGGTCCGGTGGTAGCCGTGCCGGAAAAAACGGCAGCTGCCACCGCACCCGGATTGAATTACTGCCGGATTCACCAGGGCATTACAGCCCCGGTGGTTCGGTAATTCCGGAGGCAGAATTACATTACTCCCCATTTCCATGGGGATGGGGACCATGGAAACACTGGCACCGTAATTAACGGTGCCAGTGTTTCCATTTCCGTCTGCAGGCCAGACCTGGTGGGAATGACACCACCCGCCTGCAGAACTCGTAGTTTGCCAGTCCGGAAACAATGGTGACAGCGGGTTTACCGCCACCATTGTTTCCAGACCGGCAAACTCATAATGAGGCCCATCGTCTTTCTCTTTTGTGTCATTCCCTCAATTCTAAGGCGACCTACAAAGGAGTGTGTTTTGTGTTGGAGCAGGTAAACTTCCCACTCCAAAGGGTTTCCAGCGGCATTTCGCATTGAAGAAGCACTTACCAATTCGGCCAAACAACGCTGGCATATTAATTACGGCCAAGAACCAAGTATGTGTTATCGCCTTCAGTTTAGGCAGTACAAAAAGGCATGATGGCAAAAGGAGTTAAACATCTAAGCATTAAACTTAATCATGGCATACATGACATAATTCCCCACGAATTGGATTCCCTGGAAAAAAATGAATATAAGACCTGATAAGGGGGCATACACTAGGACTACTCCTAGGGTGTGAAGCTCAAATAAGAAGCATGACAGTAGCCTTGAAACGTATGTGCGTGTCAAGTATGTTGCGTAAAAAGCCAGACTGATCACGGCTATCCTGAATTAGATAAGGGATTAAAATGCTCATTTGGGAGGCAGTGGTGCTAAAGGATCGACAGACGTCAAGAAATAGGGTCTAAAAAGATTAATTTTTTTACTAAACAAATAGTCCAAGAGCTTGGGGTGGACTGGATAAATGCATGAACGGTTTTCAAACGAAACTAACCAAGCGTAATCTATATCGTTTGAGAACAGTAGCCAATTAGTCCATCTCTACCATCCGAGGGGCTTTACTTCCTGATGGTAAAAGAAGTTGCTCATAGTCAAGTATCACTTGGTAGGTTCTTCCCAATCTCATCAATCTAGTTATAATGCTGATTCCTTTGAAGTTGCTGGCCCCATGCCCTAATGCCTGTCTAGTCTCACCTGGGTTACGTGTCACCAGATGTCAATGAGTCCAGGTACCTTTGGATGGGCGCCCCAAAGTACTGGCTGCCAACTGTGCCACAGTCTCTGCCAGCAGAAAATGGACAAGTGCTCCTTTGGCAGGGCATCCCTATTCCATTTATATCAGTCCCTCTTGTCCCTTATCTCCCTTCCTAGCTCCTATTGTTGACACCATGTGTGATTCTGACTTCTTCCCTTTCTATTCTCTCCTTCTACTTTTATTTATTTATTTATTTATCTATTCATTTATTTATTTATTTATTTATTTATTAGCATGTATATAGTGCACAGCAGCCCTGAGGCATCGTGGCGCTGTTACAGTGAAAATAAATTGGTTACAGGGAGTATAACAGTCTACGGATACAGGCAAAAAGCAAACTTAATTACAAGAAGGTCTGTTCAGTTATACAAACTTAGTTACAGAAAATAGAAGGGGGTGTGTTGGGAGGTTACAGTTGGAGTGTGTGCTGAAACGTGTGGTTTTGAGACTTTTGCGGAAGGTAGTGAGGGAGGTTTCTGCTCGAAGGGCGTTGGGCAAGGCGTTCCATAGTTTGGGAGCTAGGTGAGGAAAGCCTATCCCCCCTGCTTTAGCCCTTTTGATGGGTGGGATATGCAGTTGGTTAGCGTAGTGCGTTCTTCTGGGAGGTGCAGAGGTGTCTCTGTTGATGGTTTCAGATAGGTAGGAGGGGGCAGAGAGGCTAAGACATTTGTGAGTTAAGATAAGTGTCTTAAATGTAATTCATTCCTTAACCGGGAGCCAGTGGGCATCTCGTCTGGCTTGTATAATGTGATCTCTTTTGGGGATGCTGAGTGCTGCTCTGAGCACATTATTCTGGACAGTTTGGAGCCGGTTTATGTTTTTTGCTGAAGTGCCTGCAAGGAGAACATTGCAGTAATCTAACTTTGCACCAATAGTGCCTCGGGCGATGGAGAGGCAGTTTTGGTTAAAGAGGAATGGTTTGATGGCGTTCATTAGTTTAGTGGTGTGGCCAGAAGCGGAGGCAAAAGCACTGACCTGTCTGTTCATGGACAAGGTGGAGTCAAGATAGATCCCATGGGTCTTTACTGCGGAGGAGACGGGGATGGTGGTGTTGTCAATGATGAAGTTGCCGTATTTTTGGTTCAATTTGTCAAGTATTTCTTTGGGACCTAAGAGAATGATCTCTGTTTGGTCTCCGTTGAGGCATAGTCCATTGGCTGCCATCCAAGCTTGGATGGTAGAGTATATTTCGAGAAGGGATCTAGAGTCATGGTCATAGTTTCTGCTTTCTCTCCCCCTCTCCCCTGCTAAATTCTTGACTGAAACTACACTGAATCAGCAACTGGGCCACTCTCACCGATCTCGGTCCTTGGGCCAGCCACTCTCGCCTTGCACTGCCTCCCTGGCAACCCCTGCACTGTGGGACTGTCTCTGTATCCCTAGAGCCCCCCTTCCCAGCACTTGTCTGCACTTAGCTTGCACTTGCCACCAGCTGGCCCTAGTATTTATTTGTTGTTCTACGTAGCCTGTACTGCACTTTCCCCCCTCCCTTTCCCCATGCACTTTTCCCTTCCCCTCCACCCATGCACTTGCGCGATCTGAATGACACCTGGCTTAGTAGGATCGTTATCTGTCTTCCCCTTGTTCCCCCCCTCCCTGTATCGTCGCGCCTTGAAACACTTGTGTATAGGCGCGTTACAAATGCCATATCATATCATATCATAAGGGGAAGGAGAACTTGTGTATCATAGGCATAGTTGGTGTAGGCTATGCCGAGGGAGTCCAGTTTGTCACAAAGGGCTTGGTGAATAGGTTGTAATGGGTGGGCGGAGTGCACCGCAGTGGATGGTGGTGGGAGCAGCATTGGTTGTATCTGAGAAGACTTTCATGGCTTTGCCTTCTAGGAAGGAGGTTATCCATGAGGCGGCCTGTTCAGAAAAGTGGGCTGCATTGGTGAGGTGGGAAGTGAGTATTATGTGATCTATGAGGTCAAATGTGGCTGATAGGTCCAATAGCAGCAAGAGGGCAGGTTTACCATTGTCCATTATCTTAGTTATTTGTTTTTTTAAGTCCAAGAGGGCGGTTTCGGTGCCATGGCCTTTGCGGAATCCAGATTGTCTTTTGCCTAGGACGGAGTTGGTGTCAAGGTAGTGCTGGATTTGATTATGGGCGGCTTTATCTAGGCTCTTAAGCAGGAATAGGACGGTGGTAATGGGGTGGTAGTTGTTGGCGGAGGAGGGATCAAGGGAGGGCTTCTTGAGAAGGGGGTGAACCCACGTTTCTTTTAGGCTGAATGGGATGATAGCTGAGGTAAATGATACATTAATTAATGCAGTGATGGAGGGGCCAGGGAGTCAACACTGTCTTTAATGGTGTTGGATGGACAGATGTCACCTTTGCACATGGGTGGTTTGAGGTGTTGGAGGAGAGCTGTGACTTCGGTTACAGAGACGTCTCTGAAGGAGAAGCGGGGGGGCTTCTGTGTGGGGGTGGTAGGTGTAGCAGGGGGTCAGGTTTAGGTAATGCGTTGCGTTGGGATTGTATTTTGTCTTGGAGAAGGGAGATTTTGTTTAGAAGTGCTGCTTGTATACTGGTACACCAAGCTTGATCTTTAATGATTACATCGGGGCTGGTGGGCGGGGTGGTGAGATCTTTGAAGAAGATGGAGAACAGCTCTTTGGACTTGGAGATGGCTTTAGAAATACGGAGGTTGATGGAGGTGGATTTGGCATGGACGATAGCTTTTTTGAATTGCGCTGAGGCTCTTTTGAAGTCTTCATAGGTCGAGTCACAGGGATTGGACTGCCGATTGGTTAGGCTGTGTGTTTGTTTGAGCGGAGGACTAGTAAGTCATCTGTAAACCATGAGTTGGTGTTCATGGATTTCTTTTAATTTTTTGCTTCAATTGGAGCTATTGTTACACCTTTCCAACGATGGCAGTTGAGACCGCAATGGTCGTTGTGTGGATCCACATTGTGCGGGAATTTCAAGATGGCTGTGAATCACTGGCACGGGAGAAGTGACAGTCTAGTTGTTGCACGTCTTCCGCACACGCGATCGGGTGTTCACGTGACTGCATTAAAGGACTGAAAGACTTCTATCCTGTGCGTCGCTTCTGCTTTAAATGACGCTTCGTAAGTTTGCAATACTATTTGTAAAACCTCTGTGGAGATTAAATTGCTCGACCTTATTTCCTATTTTCTGTCTTCCTTTCCATATAGCAATCCTTCGCGTATCCTCTCTCCCGCAATTATTTCTCTTCTGGAATTCCCGGCTCATAATTCGTTTCCCGCTCGGGTTTCATCTCTCCGAGCAGATACCATTTCTGGGCCAGTCTTCCCTTTTGAGAAAGTGAGTTCTTTCACCTCATCAACCATTTTCCTTCTCTCCCCTTCTCTTATTTCTGTGACTGATCCTCTTACTCTCATTAGGAATCTCCTGTTAACCCGTTGAGTCAACGTCCTTCCCTGCTCTCGATACCAGTCTTCTCCAATTATTTAAATCCCTTTTAGAGATTGAATACAGTAAGTGGGGTTCCCTTCCAACGGATTCTCTTCTTCAGACACTCTCTCTTTTCCCATTACTTTCCTGTTAATCCCTTGTTCTGTGGGAAACGCCACTCCTGCACCAGCAACCTTCCTCCAAAGAAGAGCCAATACCTCAGAAGCACTCTTCAAGACCGCCCAGGGTTTTCTTCCCTATAGGGTTTCCCTGGGGCCCCTGCCTCTCCCTCATTGGCTTCCATTCCGCCCGGGATTCAGGAGGAGCAGGGGCTTCCGGGAGATTCTTGCATTCTTCCTTGCTGCTCCAGAAGATTGCCGTCAGAACAGGTTAGTGACAGTAATATTATTGACCTGTTATTATACGAACCTTTGAGCAGGGGTATTCTCGAACCCTGTATAGTTTCCATTAACAGAATAACAGTAACAGTAATCGATGCCCAAAAGAGAAAGAAGGGTTTACCTTGCCTGGTGGCTTCATTATGGAGCAGCAAATGCAACATCTAATGGCTGAAATGCAATCCATGTCATTGGAAATGCAAAATCTTAAGCAAGATAATGCCCAATTAAGACAACAGGTGAATCGAGCCACAATAGCCTTAAGCACGGGCAAGTTTGATGGGGACCCACCTAAATTAAAGGAATTCCTAGATAGCCGCACAGTCCAATTTACATTTAAATCCCGGTTTTTCCCTACGGATAAGGATAAGGATAAGGCAGGTTTTCTAATTTCCCATTTGTCAGGCCCTGCCTTAGCTTGGGCCACCCCCTTAGTCACATCGGGCAACACCATACTGGATTCTTATCCTGCCTTTGTCAATAGTCTAAGAACTATGTTCAGTCGTCAGGAAATTTCTGTGACCACACAAGAGAGACTTCTGGACCTTCGACAGGGTAGTAAGGATCTGATGTCTTATATTACCCATTTCAAGCAGTTATCTTCGGAAACTGGGTGGCCCGATGATGGATTTTTGACTCTATTTCGCCGAGGTCTCTCAGAAGAACTTAAGGATGAGATTTCTAAGGTTCCCCGACCAGCTAACCTAGCAGAAATGATTACCCTTACAATGCAAATTGACTATCGGCTTCAAGAACGAACTCATGAAAAGAAGAAATCTAAGGGTATTCGTTGTCAAGCCGAATCTTTTCCTAGCGTGAGTAAACCCACGACAGTTGAAGAACCTATGCAGATCGGTTCTGTGAAAGGACCATTATCAAATGCAGAAAGAGAATGAAGGAAATCCTTAGGACTGTGTATGTATTGTGGCTTGTCCTCTCACGTTTTACGTGATTGTCCCTTTGTCCCTCCTCGCCGGTCACGAATCACTGTTTCGGGAAACACCAAATCCCTGCCCTAGAGGGAACCACAGCAAGGGATTCTCACTAGAGTTCCCCCCATAGATTAAGGTTATCTCTAGACCCATCCGTTCTCAATCACTCTATGGTAGTCCTTTCTTTGACACTTAGTCTGCCTGATCGAGTAATCCCGCAGATTCCGGCATTACTTGATTGTGGCGCTGCAGGAAATTTCTTGGATGATCAATGGGCGGCTACGAATGGGATCACTAAAACTACCAAATCCTGTGCCACTCCGATTCAAGGAGTAGATGGGAACCCTTTAATATCCGGTCTTATTCGGGAACAGACCAAACCATCGACGTGCTTGATTGCGTCCCATAAAGAACAATTGGTGTTCGACCTGATAAAGACGGCTCATTTCCCGGTGGTTTTGGGACTCCCTTGGTTACGTATACACAACCCGTTTATCAATTGGAAGGCAGGAACACTTTTCCTGGGTTCAGAATACTGTATTAGTCATTGCCTGTCTCAAAACGCTGTAGGAGTGCAGATCTCTTCTGAGAATGCTAATATTCCCGAGGTATCCTCTGTCAGCCATTTACAACTGATCCCACCATGTCAACAACATTACTGCAAGGTCTTCTCAAACCCTCTCTTTCCCACATTACATCCCCACCATAGGGATGATTGTCATATCTCTCTGCTCCCAGACCAGCCTCTTCCATTTGGTCGGATGTACATTTTGTCCCAAAGAGAAAAGGCAGCTCTTAAAGACTACCTCCACTCTAATTTGTAAAATGGATTGATCACCGAATCCAAATCCCCTGCGGGCGCTTCTCTGTTCTTTATTCCGAAGAAGGACTCAGAGGAACTCCGTCCTTGTATTGATTATCGGAGACTCAACAAGATCACCATTCCCGACAAATACCCTATGCCTTTAATCAAAGACATATTGGAGGCAGTTCGAGGAGCCGCATTGTATACCAAGTTAAACCTTTGAGGGGCATATCACTTGATCCGGATTGCACCAGGAGATGAGTGGAAGACAGCCTTCTGTACTCCCTTTGGTCATTTCCAATACCAGGTGATGCCCTTTGGTTTGGTAAACGCTCCCGCTGTTTTTCAGCGATTCATGGATCACCTGTTTGCCGATATCCTTCTACATTTTGTCATTATCTACTTAGATGACATCCTGGTTTTCTCTGCAAACAAGAGTGACCATATACGTCATGTCAATATCGTATTGGATCGGCTACAGGCCAACCAGTTATATTGTAAAGCCGAAAAGTGTGAATTCCATCAAACACAAATTACCTACCTTGGATTTATCCTATCAGCCCACGGCATATCCATCGACCCAAGGAAAGTTTCAGCCGTCGTAGATTTTCCAACCCCGACTACTGTTAAAGAGGTTCAACGATTTCTAGGGTTTGCACATTTTTACTGTAAGTTTAGCCCTGGTTATTCCAAAACCATTCTACCCATTACCAGGCTTCTAAAGAAAGGAGTCACGTTCCTTTGGGATTTACCTGCTCAACAGGCATTTGAGAATTTGTAAGGATTGTTCACTTCAGCTTCTATCTTAATTACTCCCGATCAGACATGACCTTTCATCGTGGAAACGGATGCCTCGCACCATGCTTTAGGTGTGGTTCTTTTACAACGATCGAATCAAGGGGAGGAAAGACCTGTTGCATACATGTCCAAGACATTCACCTCGTCAGAAGAACATTATTCGGTACTAGAAAAGGAACTTCTGGTGATCAAAAGGGCCTTTGAGGAATGGAGACATCTCTTATTGGGGTCTCCCTTTCCGGTAGAGGTACGCACTGACCATCAGAACCTCAAAGTCCTACAGCAGGCCCAAACGACGAACAGCAGGCAAGCATGATGGACCCATTTCTTTTTACCTTATAAAATCGATTTCACCTTTCTACCAGGGAACCTAAACTTACGGGCAGACGCTTTGTCTCGCAAGAACCCTCAACCTTCTAAATTCTGTTTGGAGAAGATGTTCCCTCGAGCCCGATTTATTTCAGTCATCTCTGATTTTCTTCAGATCCTTAAACATGAAACTTCCCGACAACTACAGCAGTGTGAAGATTTAGCTACCACTTATCATCTGACCAAGGATCGGAATGTATACTTTCATGCAGATCAGGTGTTGGTTCCCACACCTTCTCTACAATTGGAGGTGCTCCGGATGTGCTATGATTCACCAGCAGCTGGTCATCGGGGTATTTCAACCACTCTCGATCTCGTCAGACGTCATTTCTGGTGGCCCACTCTCCAGTCGGATGTCATCGACTACGTTAAAGCATGCAGTGTATGTCTCCAATCTAAAACGGTACGTGCTCCTCCTTTCAGGTTACTTGCCCGTATGCCCGACCCAGAACGACCATGACAAATGATATCTATAGATTTCATAGTGGAACTTCCGCCTTCCTCTCAATATACTACCATCATGGTCACCATAGACTATTTCACGAAATACGCCCACTTTACTCCATTGCTCAAGATCCCAGGAACAGCCCAGATGTTCAAGATCTTTATTTCCGAAATATTCTCTCGACATGGTCTTCCTGACAAGATTGTCTCTGACAGGGGTCCTCAGTACACATCTCAATTTTGGAAGAGATTATGCCACGTTCTCGGTATCAACAGGGCTCTTAGCTCTGGGTTTCATCCTCAAACCAACGGGCAGACGGAGCATCTAAATCAGACTTTAGAGGGCTATTTACGCTGTTTTGTTTCTGCCTCTCAAGACAATTTGGCTGATATCTTACCTTTAGCAGAATATGCCTACAACAATGCCAGACACTCGGATCTGAACACGAGTCCCTTCCATTGCTCTTATGGATATCATCCCTCATTTATCCCTACTGTCTCCTCGACTTCCTCAAGATTCCCTGGAGTAGATAGTCTTCTAGCTGACATCCAGACGGGACATAGGATAGCTCATTTGACCCTTCAAGCAGCCCAGGACTGGGCCAAGAAGTATGCTGATAAACATCGTTGAGATACACCACACGTTGGCAAGGGTGACAGTGTTTGGCTGGCATCTCGATTTCTTCCCAAACATCTGGTTCCTTCTACGTTATCCCACAGATTCTTTGGACCCTTTACAGTGATAGATCGGGTACGGGCCTCAGCAGTCCGGTTGTCCTTACCTCCTTCCTGGTGTCGCATTCACCCAGTTTTTTATCTATCCCAAATTAAGTTGGCAGTACAAGATCATTTTCAACGATCTGCCAAACCTTTTCCTCCTCCGGTGATGACCAACTCCAGCAGAGTTCAAAGTAGCGAGCATTTGTGACTCTCGGTATCACCAAGGTCGTCTCCAGTTTCTTATTGATTGGAAGGTCTACTCCCCGGTGGACAGGACCTGGGAACCTGCCTCAGGGGTTCACGCACCTTGTTTGGTGCAACGGGTTTTTTCGCCTTCACCCGGGTAAACCGGGATCGCCTCCTCTGAGGAGGGGGCATACTGTTACACCTTTCCAACGATGGCAGTTGAGACGGCAATGGTCGTTGTGTGGATCCGCATTGCGCGGGAATTTCAAGATGGCTATGAATTACTGGCACGGGAGAAGTGACAGTCTAGTCGTTGCACGTCTTCCGGCCACGCGATCGGGTGATCACGTGACTGCATTAAAGGACCGAAAGACTTCTATCCTGTGCATCGCTTCTGCTTTAAATGATGCTTCGTAAGTTCGCAATACTATTTGTAAAACTTCTGTGGAGATTAAATTGGTCGACCTTATTTCCTATTTTCTGTCTTCCTTTCCATATAGCAATCATTTGCGTATCCTCTCTCCCGCAATTATTTCTCTTCTGGAATTCCTGGCTCATAATTCCCTTCCCGCTCGGGTTTCATCTCGGGTTTCATCTCTCCCAACAGATACCATTTCTGGGCCAGTCTTCCCTTTCGAGAAAATGAGTTCTTTCACCTCATCAACCATTTTCCTTCTCTCCCCTTCTCTTATTTCTGTGACTGATCCTCTAACTCTCATTAGGAATCTCCTGTTAACCCGTTGAGTCAACGTCCTTCCCGGCTCTCGATACCAGTCTTCTCCAATGATTTAAATCCGTTTAGAGATTGAATACAGTAAGTGGGGTTCCCTTCCAACGGACTCTCTTCTTCAGACACTCTCTCTTTTCCCATTACTTACCTGTTAATCCCTTGTTCTGTAGGAAACTCCACTCCTGCACCAGCAACCTTCCTCCAAAGAAGAGCCAATACCTCAGAAGCACTCTTCAAGACCGCCCAGGGTTTTCTTCCCCAGAGGGTTTCCCTGGGGCCCCTGTCTCTCCCTCTCTGTCATCCATTCCACCCGGGATTCGGGAGGAGCAGGGGCTTCCGGGAGATTCTTGCATTCTTCCTTGCTGCTCCAGAAGATTGCCGTCAGAACAGGTTAGTGACAGTAATATTATTGACCTGTCATTATACGAACCTTTGAGCAGGGGTATTCTCGAACCCTGTATAGTTTCCATTTACAGAATAACAGTAACAGCTATGGCGTTGATGGCTCTGGTGAGAGTAAGAGCGTAGATGTCAGTAAGGGTATTGGGGTCATTAGCGATAGGGGTTTCAGTTCCTTGACATCTAGCAAGGGGCGGAGGTTGTTAGCTCTGAATTTTTTTGGAGCTTCTGACCATAGCTGGGCGGGCATAGGAGAGTGGTTTGGTGGTAGGCTTAGTGGGGAAGGAGAATTGGATGCACTTGTGGTCTGTCTCGGGGTATGCAAATTTGGAGGTTATGGTGGAGGAGCAGTTATGGTCTGCCACCCAATCAAGGGTGCAGCATTTAGAGTGGGTGGGGTGAGTGACTTTTTGTGTGAAGTCAAGATCCCTAGCAAAGTCTGAGGCTGCTTTGCCCTTGGGGTCGGAGAGACGAGATTGAGGTCGCCGAGTAAGATGGTTTTGGTAGAGTTTTTTACATTATTGATTAGGACATGGAGGAGGTGCCCTTGGAAGTCGGGGGCTGTGCCGGGCGGCCTGTAAATGATGTGTATATTTATAGAGCAGTTCGCAGATAGGGGTAGTTTGGCTGAGAAGAGGTCGGTGTTGCCTTCCCAAGTGTGGTTGCATAGTCTGACGGGGAGTTCATCCGTGGATATGAGGGCAACACCACCACCTGTAGAGAGCTTTCTGTCCTAGCGGAGGATGAAGTAGGCCAGCGGGAGAGCGAGCAAGATGGCTGTACCGGAGGCCTTGTTGACCCAGGTTTCTGTGATGGCGAGTAGGTCTATGTCGAGAGAGGAAATGAGGTTGTTGATCTTGAGGGTGTGAGCTGGGAGAGATTGAGCGTTGATGAGGGCGCATTTGAGGGCATGGGTGGGCCTAGTCTTTCTGGGGTGGGACGAGTGAGAGAGGGAGTTAGTGGGGTGTAGGGAGGGAGTGGCTGAGGATGTCATAGGGTGAGTGTGACTGGTGGGGGGGAGTCCAGGGGCATTGGAGGGTTGTGTGCGGAGGTGCTGATGTATGGTCTGGCATGCTAGTGCTAGCTTGCATGGTTTGTGTTTGGTCATGGAGTAATGGGAGGGTGTGTAAATGGCTTTGGTGCGAGAGCCTAGCTTGAGATTTCTTCTTGTTATCAGACTTTAGAGGGCTATTTACTCTGTTTTGTTTCTGCCACTCAAGACAATTGGGCTGACCTCTTACCTTCAGCAGAATATGCCTACAACAATGCCAGACACTCGGCATTGGGAGTTAGGTTAGGGAGACTGAAGTGAGGCAAGGGCTCAGTGCATGCTCTGAGCCTTGAGTTCCTGTTTTTAACATGTGTTGTGAGGTCTGGGGGTGGCGAGGTTGCTCATGGTGGTGGTGTTAGCTGGCCTGATGAGCTTGTGTGGAGAGAGTGTGGAGAGGTGTGTGTAGGATGTAGTCGGTATAGTTGGGTCAGAGTGCATGAGAGTGGCTAGTGTGAATGCTATTGCTATAAGTGTGAGAGGTGAAGGTGCACTGAGAGACGTGTCTTGAAGTGTAGACATGAGAGGTGGCCGGTGAGGTGATGATGGATACATTGGTCTGTGAGGTGTACACAGGCGTGAGAGGGTGGAATGGTAAGAAAAGGGCACAGTGGTAAGATGCAATATTCAGGACACAGGTGGGCTAAATGCAGCATTCAATATTCAGGGCAAAAGTGGGCTAGATGCAATAATCAATATTCAGGGCACAAGTGGTCTAAATTCAGCAATTCAGGGCACAGTGGCTAAGATGCAGTAACCAATAAACATAGCACAGTTCTCTTTTTGATTCTCTTTCTCATTTCTCACGAGCCCGGGTTCTCCCCTTTCCCAAGACTTTCTGTTCTGTAACCTCTCCACAACTAAATTATGTATCCCTTTTTCCAGGTCTTGCTGGTTTGCCCTGCTTTCTATGCTCTTTGTTCTGCCCTTCAATGTCTATTCTACCTTTGTCACTCTCTCCTTTCTCGCTCTGTGCCACTTTACCTCCCTTGCTCTCTCTCATTTCCCACTTTAATTTTCCTCTATTGTTAGCTTCTCTCCCAACCAGCTCAATTCTTCCTTCTTGGCTCTCTTCTCTATCCATCAGCCACATTCCGCTTCTTGTCTCCCTCCTTTCCCTGCCAGCTCTACTCTGTCTATCCCTCCTCCTCCCGCTCTATCATCCCTTCTGGCTCACCCATCTTATATTTCTGCCTTCACTTATCTCTGCTCTCTGCCCTCTACACCAGTGGTCAAAGTGCATAAAAAGAAGTACTGGAACTATGTTCCCTGCTGGCTTGCCCCCTCGCCCCACAAACCCCATCGCCACGACCCCCCTCCCACGCACAATAGAAACCCACAAACAAATGCGTCTGCTGTTTAAGTCTGCTGCTGAAGTGCAAGTTTTTACTTCTTTCTACACTTTTATTTTAAAATGTTCCAGAACCACTTCTTTTTAAAATAAAAGTATAAGAACAGCAATCCTTAACTCAAAAAGTAGAGGAGCACCGCTCCTGCCCACTTCGACCATTGCTCTACTCACTCACCTTCCCTGCCAAGCACTGCAATGCCTCTTTCAATAACCCCCACTCTGAGGATACTGCGGGCTCATCTCTTGTCAATAAAATGCCCAATATCCTTCAGCTGTAATGTGCAGACCACACCACGCAGTGATTGGTCATTATAATTCAAATTCAGTTCCTCAACGATTGTGATTGGTTCTGCAGTTGACAGGAAATATCTGTGCAATGATCTGTCAAGGGGGCAACAGCCATCCTGCTTTGCATATTGATCTGTTCATTAACCCTGCTGCCTGCCTTTCCCATGGTACAGCGCCAGGCATTGTAGCATACGTTGGGTGTTGAGGACAAACTTCTTTACAGCATCAGCCATCTTTGGCAAGTAACGCATTATTCCATAGCCTGGAACCAGTGATGAATGGTTGATGGTATGGACAGCAGATCCCTGCGATAAGGGATCCTCTTGCGAATCCTGCTGTTTGAAATGTAAGGTTTGTCTGACTTTTAGAAATACGGGTTTAAAACAATTATCAGAGTGTAATATTTACAATGTTTTCGGATTGTACAGTTTCTATGTTGTATTTTTCATGTTACCCTATCAGGTCCAATGAAAACAATGGAAAACCTGACACATACAAAGCAAAAACATTTGATTGAATATGGGGCTCGTTCGTGAAATTCAGAAGAGATAATTAGTTAGAAATGTCTTCGTTTCGTTTGAAGATTACCCTGAGTAATATTTTCTCAACACATTCATGCAGTCTTAGTATTTTATTTTCAAAATATACCAGGTATTTAATATAGACAGTAATGATTGATATTCTTTAGACAATGAGGCGGGAGAGCTCTAGTAAAAGTAAAGATTTCGAAACACAATTTGTTATTGCCTGGAAGTGTGATTTTTCACAGCATTGTTAACATGGCATGTGATAACAGTCTAACTGCCACCAGTGATGGCAACACTCCTCCGGGCACAGGTTTGGATTGGAGTTTGCGAGGCAAATTAGTACTTGTAGGCCTAGAGATGAGCTAAAAGAGGTTGGTGAGTGACCTGAACTCAGTTGGTGTTTGAAGGGTGTTGAATCCAACTTTCTGTGATTATACATTTTTATTAAGCGGTTCATAGATCGTTTCTGTTGTAATGTACTTGATGCATCAGTGTGGGCTGGCATGGAACACTGTGAGAGCTCGTGGAATGTTTGCCTATGAGCCCTGCTCCAGAGTTCCAACCCTGTCAATTGAGCCTGATTGATGGGACCCTGTGGTCTGCCTTAGATCTATTTTAGCTAACAGCTTATGTAACTGTAATAAAGTACTTACTAAATAACCTAAGAAGTCTCCTGAATATGTATCTTAACATTGGCGACAAGGATGGTCAAGAACCTGAGGAAGAAGAAGAAGGCTCTGGGGTGAGCAGCAGAAGAAGGAGGAAGACCACTGCCCCCCAAGCATCCAGAAGTAGGTCCCATCACCCAAGGGCCCAGAGCCCATGGGGTTAAGAAGAGAGGATATGGGGGAGTTTGAAGAGGTAGTGATTGGGGAAAGCTGTGAAACCCAATGTAGTGTCAAAGTGGGAAGTGGAGCAGTGAATGGTGAAGCACGGCTGCATAAAAAGGGAGCATCCAATGTCCAAGGGGCGAGGTGGAGAACCTCAGAGAAGCGCCCATATATATGCTAGTCTGGAGGATCAGTGATCGGCTTTTGTAAAAAATGGAGGCATAATTGAATTGCTTGGTTGAAGACAATGATGCTGCGTTGGCCGTGAGCAGACTGACTTTAAAGGTTCAGATGTGTCCGTTAGCATACAGGATCTCTGTGTCAGCAGAGGCCTGTTTTGAATCTGGTGACGTAGCTATTTAGCTGCAGGAGTTGGCAGAGCAAAGGAATGTTGTGGCGTAATAGAGCAATTGGTTTAAGGAAAGATGGGAAATTATGCACCTTTGTTGAGCACAGCGTCCTCCCTAAAGTATCCAAATGCTACGCATCAACGGAGCTGCGTGGAGTCTTTCAGTGCAACAGGGGAATTTCGGTGTCCACAGTAGTTAGGGCCGCGACTAAAGGAACCAACAGTGTGGAGTTGCGTAAGGAAGATGGTGGTAATACAAGCGCCACCCCCTGTGTAAGTGTTAGATAGTGTGTCGGATGTTGGGTGACACTTGAAGGGGAATGACTCTCTCGTGAGGTCAGGGTCTAGAGAAGTGGATCCATACGTCAATAGACTACGGACTATGGTCAGATCAAGGATTATGAGCTCAAGGTGCAGTGAGGTTGATGAGTAGTCTCCGTGGGACAGATCGCGGCAATGTAGGAAATCGTCTGTACGTGTGATTTGCAGGAATTGGATGGAAGTAACAGTTTCTAAAGTAGCCGTGAAAACACACGTAATATTAAAAAGCCTTTGAGAACACGCCTAATATTAAGAAGCCTCTGTATCCTTTTTAAAGTAGTGATTGTCACCACATGGATATGCGCATATGAATAAGCAAAGTTGGAAGTTATATGTGCATATGTGAGCAAAAGAAGGTGTGCATGTGGTGTCTTGTAGACTGAAGTGTGCTGTTATGTGATGCATTGAAGCATAGATGTAACTTTAAAAAAGCCTAAAGTTTTGAGGATTTGCAGCTAAACATGGACTTTAATGGACGTGATAGAACTCTGAATTTTTCTAGGTAGAAGTGTGGAAGTGTCCTATGTGTAGTAGGATGAGTGAGCTAGAGCTAATGCTTTTGAGGCATTTCAGGGTAAGTTGCAAATAGCAACATGAACTCTTAGGAAGTTAAAGTGCATGTATTCCCATTACTGCTTAAAGCTTGAATGTCAAGGGTTGTTGAAATATTCAAAGTTGTGTTGTGCCTATGTGTAGGGAGGTAACTCCTCTGTGTGTTTGTGCGTGAGTACCACAAAGGTGTAGGGAGGTAACGCCTCTGTGTGTATGTAGGTATGTGCCACAAAGGTGTAGGGAGGTAGCCCAAGTGTTTGTGAGTGAGTGGCACAACGGTCTAGGGAGGTAAAGCCTCCTGTTAAGTGACCTCAATTCAGCACTCCAACTAAGTCAATGCCGAGTCTGGGATGCCCAAGGGAAGCCCTTAATTATATATTGTTATGACAAGTTCATAGATCTGGATGATAAACCATTGTATAACGCCCCTCTCTTTGAATCCCCCTGACCTCACTGAGCCAAGAAGTAGGTTTGTCTTGCAAATTAAAAGATGTATTTGAAAAATTAAACAAGATATATATCACACTTTTATAAATACATTAATATTTGATAGCACACTTATGAATATGACAGTGATCAACAATGGATAATATTACACTAGCACACTTTTTTAATTACTTACGAGTTGGTATAGAGAGGATAAAGTAGCTGAGAATGCTTTTATGGGTTCAAGGAAATGCAATGATGGAAAAGAATGCAGCAAAGAAATAACAGATGATTTCCACAAGAGATAATATGATCACTTTTTCTTTTGACAATTCACTCCCCCCCCTATGCAATATAAAGAGATGGAAGGGGAGCACACAATTTTCCAGAATGCAATCAAATGCAATACCAATTCAGTTCCCCCCTAGCAAGCTTAGAGCAACAGGGATGATTTTAAAACACAGGCAAAAATACTTTAAATGTGATTTGCAAAGAAGTGAAAATACGCTAAAAATGATTTTAATTCTCTATAGGAGATTCAGGGTAGGTGATAGCTACTTAAGATTGGTTCAGGTCAACACTATCAGTGATTCATGAGGGATTATCAGGTTGAAAACGGATTTCAGCAGTTGCCAGCAAAAGACAGCAATTTTGACAGGTGGAGAAATTTGATTCAAATTGCAATTCGCTGCACTTTTTCCGAGTGCGTCGAGCGCGATTACAGAAAAACTATAAGGAGTAGAAAGTTAGCTTTAATATGGAAGTTAAATCTCGTCCCTAGCACACGCGGTTCAATATGTGGATGTAGATTTCAGAAATGAAATAATGATTCAGAATGGCAATTGACACTTTCACAGGTTTGAAATCACAGAATGGGCACACGATTTCTATGCAGTTCTAAATAGGTTGAAATGGTTTGAATTAGATTATTTTTAAACTAAGAGATTGGTTTGAACAGCTCTGGCGGGATACTCACTCCTAATTTTGGAAGGAATGGGCCTCGTCACAGATCTGGTCAACAGGTTTAGCTGCAGTTCTCTCTGCTCTGCAGGTCTGGATCTCTGGTTCTGGCAAAAGTTCTGGCACTGCACAGCGGTCTGGTCTGGGTCTGGTCTTCTATCGGCACTGCACGGCGGTCTGGATACAGCTCTGCTTTCTGGGTTCTGGCACAGGGTTCTAGCCAGAATCAAACAGCTCACCAAGCTGTTGAATAGTTTGGTTAGGTGGCTGGATTTTGAGGCCTGCTGAGAAGGATTCAGCTTTGGGACTAGGCCTCTCTGCTGCAAGTTCTGAAGTCTGGATTCTAAGTTCTGGTTCTGGAGTCTTCTGGATATTGGCTGGTCCGGCAAAGTGCTTTGCAAGAAATCAATTTGAAATGGAAAGTGAATGTCCCTACCTGGGTTTCAGTGGTCCTTTTTATGTCTTTTGAAAGTGGGTGGGGAGGCTGACTTTCTATGCCCAACCCTCTGAAGATCCTGATAGGTTAGCGGATTTTCTGTGCTCTCACTGGAGAACAGAGTTGTGAGTCATCTAGTGTCATTTTTATGGCATACAGAAAGAACACTCCCCTTGTCACTTTGCACACAAATCTATTTTTGATCCAAATGCGTATTTATCTATGTACAATTTTTCTGATATTATATTTCCAGTTAACATATTTTCTGTAGCACCAAACCATCCGATCCCTGTCTTTGTAAGATGTTGTGTCCACTTCTGACAGAATTCTGCCCTTTTCGTCCAGAACACAACCTCTAAACTTTTCCAGAATTTACACAAATGTGCGCAAGGAATATGGGCATCAGATGATGAAGTGTCAGATTTTTAACATACAGACACTTGGAGGAACACCCTATTTTCCGCTACTACTCCCCAGAACATACTACAGAGTCCTAACACCTCTTAAAATGTGCACAGGAAAATCATAGAAATAATGATATTATTTACATAATTTTGACACTTCTGTACTATGAATTATCCATCTTTTTAAAAGTATGTCTGGCCCAGATGGGTGTGGTTTAGGTTCTAAAGCACATGGGGGAATTCCTGTCTGTCCCCGCCTCCAGCTCAGGTGGCTCCCAGAGGCAGTGCCCCTCCCATTTCCTTCCAAGAGGAAGCCATTTACGACCCCTGATTTAGCATTTGCCTGAGCCACGGAAAGTTTATTGTTCTGTTTTCCTGCAGCCCCAGGTACCCCTCCCCTAATTCAATCAGAGAGGTGTAATCTCCTTTTGGTGGGAACAGCAGAAGGCAGCCAGGCCTGTGAATGCAGTTGTTGGGCAAGTTTCAACTCCTGTCGGGGGTAGTTGCCGGGCAGAATTCAGTCCCTTTAAGCCAGGCTTCAGCTAAATGTCACTTTTGTCCCCATTTTTCTTCATTCAAATCAAACTTACAATTTTGACACATGCAGCTAGAACGCTGATTCTAAGTTCAAAACTATGACATTTAAACAGTTGCAACCTATGTGACACTCAAAAGTAGGTCACTAATTTATTTTAAACATTTCGATTTTAGTTGCTTTAAATCCCATTTCACTTAAACTGCTGACATCCACAGCTCAGCCAGTTTTGGTATGAACATTATTTTAGGCTCTTCATCTTTCCGGATTTGGTATGCACACAAGACTTCATTCTACCAGACGTCTGCTGGTGTTCAGTAAGATTTTTGAATATCTTGCGATGTTTGAAATAGGCATTTTGAGCTATCATTCAGAGAACAAAGGTGATTTCAAAGCGCTCTTTGAGCTAACAGGCACTGCTGTTTTTCCTTTGGCACCACGTTTCACTCATGGCGCTTCTGGCCCATCAAGCTCGCACTGGTGGGTGGCGACCATTTTGGTGTGCGCAAAACTGTGCGGTTTTCCTGGATTCCGGTGCAAATGTGGGCTTTTCAGCCATCTTGGATTTTCTAAGCCCACAGCACCAAATGTTGTAGCATAATAATTCAAACGTGGGTCAAGACACCTGACACTCCGAGTATATGTGGTTTGAGTGCCACAAAGGTGTAGGAAGGTAGTGCCTCTGAGTGTTTATGGGTGAGTGCCACGACGGTGTAGTGAGATAGTGCCTCCGAGTGTTTGTGGGTGAGTGCCACAACGGTGTAGGGAGGTGGTGCCTCCGAGTGAGTGTGGGTGAGTGCCACAACGGTGTAGAGAGTTATTGCCTACGAGTGTTTGTGGGTGAGTGCCACAAGGGTGTTATCCCAGACAATTGTGAGTTGTATCGTTTCTAAAAGATGTTTGCGATATCTCTCCTGAGTGAGTTTCTCCTTGTAAGTTAACCCTCGTATGGGTGTCGCTTCCTTGGTGGTACCACGAAAGGAGGGGTATGTGTGTTTTGGACATTTTCAGATTGTCTTCCTTCACAGGGTTTCCCCTGCTTGGGGTTGCTTGTGTTAAGGAGGGGTGTGAGTGTGTTGGACATCTCATGTTTGATTTGTCATCGGAAAGGGAGGCAATGTGTTGCAATGTACATGATGCATAATTGTGAGGTGAGTGTGTTTGACATCTCATGTTTAGTTTGTGAAAACAAAGAATTTGATATCAGGCTGGGAAACCCAAAGGAAACACACCAACACAGGTTACAAAGAACATACAAAGTGCTTTATTTAAAAGCTACAAAAGTTACCAAAAAGTCAATTGACAAACGGATAGCTATTCGGCTCTCAGAGTAACATAACAAACTTCAACGAGAGTTCCCTGCGTTAGTGAGAGAGACCGTACATTGGAATATTTGTGCTTTTATACTCTTTATCCAGCTCTGGCCAACCCCCTCGCGGGTTAACCATTCTTAAGACCAGGCCTAGGGTTCCTTGCCAGGTCAATCCCATAATGTATGCATTATTGATCAGTTCCGCTGATACAGTTGTTCATTTACACATAGGTCAGGGATAGGACAAGGTCTCAGTTCGCGACCCCAACAAGTGGCCTGCAGGCATATTACTTATTCATGTGTGCGGAGGTCACAACGGCCAGAATCTCACTCGGAATGTCATTCGGCCTCCATTTTGATGTTCAGGGTGACTTCCACATTACAAGAGAACCTAAAATGGCGGCTAAATCCAAGATGGCTACTTACACAGTTTTCGTTAAGGTCAAGACCTTGCCGCGGAATCTATTTGCACGATATTTTAGACAACTTGGCGTAGGCCAACACACATTCAAATACTGCGATAGGAGGCATAATATTATTTCAATTCCAACAAGTTTGTCATCGGAAAGGGAGGAGATGTGTTGTAATGTACTTGATGCATCAGTGTGGGCTGGCATGGAACACTGTGAGAGCTTGTGGAATGTTTGCCTATGAGCCCTGCTCCAGAGTTCCAGCCCTGTCAGTTGAGCCTGGGTGATGGGACCCAGTGGTCTGCCTTAGATCTATCTTAGCTAACAGCTTATGTAACTGTAATAAAGTACTTAGTAAATAACCTAAGAAGTCTCCTGAAGCTGCATCTTAACAGTTTCCAAGAAAAGTTTGTTATTGGATCCTTGAAAAGTTGACTCCCTATTATGATAGTTGCTTGCATATAAACTGTCTCCCTAACAAATCACACATTTGTCTTAATCGATGCCCTGCCTACAGAGTCTCCCAGAATACTGATTCCATGAAAATGGAACAATGCATTATCGTCTAACAATAATTGTATCAACATACTGGAAAAAGGTATTATGATTCTATGTAAATCAACAGGTTCCGCATATCAATCGTGGATGTACATTAGGTGAGGGTTAATACATATGCTTTTAAATTAAATAGGGGGAATCTTTGGGGTCTAGCTTTTGTGGGAAAGGGGCTTCAAGGTTTTGGCTAGGGCATATCTGCATGACCCACTGGATAAACTCTTGAAAAATGTTACCAGTCTTCCTTTTTAAAGGAATATAGAATATTAGGTTAGAATGGCATTTCATAGGAAATAGCAGAAATGTGCTTTCTTGTAGTCAGGTTAGTAGGGAAATAAGATGCAGGCTTAGTGGTTGAAGCTGAAATGTTTGCAAACCAGAGTGTATAAATTAACTCCCAAGCTGCTGCAACAATACTTCTAGGCTAGTGATTAATATACTGTATGCATATAATCTCTTACAATGTCTTTGAAACGGAAAATGAGCATGTGCACAGCCATCCTTATCCTGAGAGCTCACTTACATTGTTTGAAGGAAAAGGAAACATTATCTCCGGATGGCCCTCGGGCCCTGAGTGATTGATGTGGCAGCTGGAAAAGAAAATATTATTTCTGTAAGGCTATTGCGCCCTATTGGGGTGATTTATTTTGCAGCCATTCTTAATTCACTTCATACTCCAGTGCATGCACAAACCAGTGTATATTGTTCAACAACAGAAATATGTGCGAGTGTTGTGAATAATGAAATGAGCAACAAACTCAGTGTACATTAATGCACACTGCATTTGTTGATCATTTCATCCTAGTGATTCAAGCATACCACTCTTTTATGTAAGATATATTTGTCAAACGTGACTATCTGTGGTCTTTTTACATTCCCAAAAGCTCTTTGACGTTCATGCAATGCAGGCTGGGACACTCAATTGTGTTATTAGGCCCCTCTGCCTATCTCATCGGGGTATTTAGGAAGAGTATGTTAGAAGTCAATCAGATAATCCGTCTTGGAATGGTAACCTTCTACCTGACATTTTTGAATATGGATATTGTAAGGTTTTGATGATGAGCTTTGTACAGTAAGATAGGTGTAATCTTCCTATTATGACTAAACATATGTATTGGAAGCGATCATTAGAAATTAATATTGTAACATTTTAAAAAGAGCCAGTTTTCATTGTGGGTAAAATCAAATGATCTCTTTTTTATTTAAAAGCAGCTATTGCAAAA
Source organism: Ambystoma mexicanum (assembly GCF_040938575.1). Lineage (NCBI taxonomy): Eukaryota > Metazoa > Chordata > Amphibia > Caudata > Ambystomatidae > Ambystoma > Ambystoma mexicanum. The sequence continues at coordinate 107,995,625 of NC_090928.1, read as the reverse complement.
AAAGTAAAACACACCCTGCCTGCTCTCAGATCAGACCACTATCAGCTGCTTTGTCATTAACAAATGCACACCTAACAATGGTACTCACACACACACAGAAATATACAGACGCATAGAGTGGGTCAACTAGAAGCACAAAGAAACATTTAGCACAGAGAGAGCAAGAGAATGAGAAAGAGAGGGCCCTAGATTGGTGTGTGATGCATGAGGTACAGCTAGCATATCCATAAAGCATAGTCTGCATTATATATACTCAGGATGATTCCGTTATTTTGGAAGATATTGGGCCTCATTACGAGGTATGCCGGTAGCCATGCCGCTATTGGCGGCATGGCTGCGGCAAAACCGCATCCGTGTCCTCGGAATGATGACTTACCGGACCATTCCGAGTTCGGATGGCCCGGTAATTCTTCACTCGAGGACACGGACATGGTTCATCCCCATTCCCATTTCAGCCCCCATAGGGCTGAATGGGAATGGGAGAGGGAATAAACAACGGGCCATTACGAGATGGCCCGTTGTTTGCTCCCTCTTCCCCTCGCGGGACCCGGTATGCACGCCTGGTTTTCCTAGGCGTGCTTAACGTGTCCCACGAGGGGACCTCATAATGTGGCGAACGGGTTGAACGGCGCCGCAGCCTTTTACGGTGCCGTTTAACCCGTTCCGCCAGGGTCGTTATGAGGCCCATTGACAGTTCTGCAAACAAGCTGCTAACGCATAGTTTGTATTCTAAGGCTTTGTAAAATCTCAGAAAGTCTGCATTGAAGGAGGAAATATGGAGTGATCTGTGTATTAAGAACAGATCCTCGTGTGCATATGTGTGTATGTTGACTTATTTTTCTAAGTTTCAACATTTCCTCTTAGGGGTGGTGCTCCCAAACTCGTAATGAGGCCCTAGAACCTTCATTCCAGTTTTATTGGATCTGTTTGATAAGTTTTCAAATTACCTAGCTGCAAGTTAAATTGATCTAACACTGATTTTTGAGACTAGCACATTGGGCTGATGATTTCTTGCAGTCAGGGATTATCATTTCAAGAGTTACTTCTACAGTAGGATTAATGGATTCAAGATATACCTTGCACTCTTGTTTCTTAATATGTTGTATACACTCTTCCGTCCTTATTTTAATTAGTTGAAACTGTATATTTTTGATTCTTGAGGTGCAGAGGACAAACTACATCCCTGGCACATGGGATGTTTACGGGAAAATTGGGAAAAAGAAAGTTCCCTAGGAAACTTTCTACAGTAGGATTACTCCAGAGAACTTCTCTTCCAATTGAACACTGACATTAACTTAAGTTTTCCAGGTGGAGTTTGTATGTCTAAGTTTATGGTGGCATAAACAATTGGATGAAATTGTACACTATACTGTGTTTAATCTATAGACTACGAACTTTGCCCATTGTGACAAAGTGAACTCATGGACATTGCCACATGGACCTGGCAATAATATCCCCAAATACCTGACACCAGCTATAACCCATAACGCTATATTTGCAGACCAAAGCAAAACCAAACATTAATGGCTGGAAAGATTTGCATAAATCATAACCACAGACACAGCTCTGGAAACCCTCCAGACCATTGTTTCTCAGCCTGCCAAGCTGATGTGTCAATGCAGGGGCCAGGTGTAGAGAGAGGGTGGCAAAGTATTCCACAATTTAGACAAAACAACTGAGAGGGTATGTCTGGAAGTTTGAGACTTCTGTAACGCATCTGTCTTTTCTACAAGTAAATGTGTGGCTAACCACAGCTTGAATCTTTTCTTACTAAAAAAGAAGATAGATGTAAACCAGTCCTTAGGCGACACAACCCAACTTTAAAAGAATCTGTGATTTTAAGGGCAACAAACAAAGCTGGGCAAGAATTGGGTCATATTTCCACAGCCGTCAGGTAGCATTTCCTAACATATGCATATAATGGTTGCTCGTTGGGGACCAAGGCAATGCAGAGCAAATGCAAAGGACATATGCTTTGGCAAGTACCCGTAGGATTCACCGGCACTTGGGCCTTACATGACAAAACACCTGTTTGTCATTGCTCATGGACACACATACTCAAGCATCCTTAGTCCCTCTACCCTCTCACCCTTCCCAAGCACGTCTAACCCTCTGTGGCACTATGCACCAGAATGGTCGTTTTCCATTTGCCACCACCACCAGCGCCACAGCTTAAAGTTGGTAAGCAGGGAGGAACTGAAAGAGGACTCATGCTGTATTATCAGATAGCCACCACTTAGGGGGAGCTGAACCCCACAGCATAATGGATGTCATGGAGAAGCATATGCTCTGGATACGCCTTACCTTCTCGTAGGTGAACTGCTAGGAATTGGACAAGCAGGAAGCAAAGGCGCTCATGGAGTGACTACCCTCAAAGCCAGATGGATAGTTGTCAAATATTGATATTGATATGTGTGAGAAGGGGCTGTAGGGAATGTCAGAATCTGCGTAGTTGTCCTTGCCTCCTAGCTCTATGACTGGGGTATTTTCCTCCGCATTCTCCTCCTTTGGAGCACTAGTTTCCAAAACCATTGGGTTTCAGAGAACTGAACTCAGATGGGTTAAAGCCTATATTTTGGTTGTCGTCATCATCATTAATCTCAAACTCTTCACAGTGGTTGCAGCTGGTGGTGGGGGAGACTAGGAACATCCCACAACTGGCACTTCTGCACTTGTTTGTCCCGCCCATCAGTAGATATAATGTGTACCTATGCTGACCCCTCTACCCAGATACAGTGGGATGAACCTTTTTTGCATTCCTCCCTATGTCTCTGGTTGATTTAGGCCAGGGGTCTGCAACCTGTGGCTCTCCAGATGTTGTGGACTACACCTCCCATGATCCTTAACCATTGATTATGCTGGCCAGGGCTGATGGCAGATGAAGTTCAAAACATCTGGTGAGGCAAAGGTTGCAGACGCCGGTTTTACGTGCTCTGGCAGGATGGCATTCAAATTAGTCACTCTTCGATATACAAAAGAAGATGGCATAATTCAGGCTCAGTTATGGCCACTAAATATTTTTTTGTCTGAAAAATAATTTGCAACTTCACAAGAAACAAGTACAATGAAAAGCCACAATGTTTTTGTTCAATATATGTTCAAGATTCCTGTGGTAATCCTGAAGGAAGCTGAAAAAGTAAAGGGCTCAAAAAGATATTTGTACGAGTGAAGGGAGTGGATTCACATAAGGGTAGGGGTGAGGAGAGGCAAAGACACATTCTGCCGGACACACCTTGGATGTACTCAACCCCGCAGACATTGCTTCCACCATTCCTCTCACCACTCCTCTCTCTTGGACTGACCACTTTCTGCTCGCCTAACACCTTGTACGTCTTGTCACGCAGACCAAGCCTACACCAGCACTGCCACCTACCTTCTCGGTCATTCGGCCCATGAAGCAAGTGTCAGAGGAAGCCTTTGTCTCTACTTTCTCTGCCCCTCCTGCTCCTGCAGCTGACTCACACTCTGACACAGCCCTCTCTAACGTTCATCTTTCTATCTCCAACACCCTGGACATCCTTGCCTCTGTCATGAGAATCCGCCTAACGGCAACCTGCAAGTGCAACTCTTGGTATGACTTCGACGTTGCCACAAGTGCAGGGTGGCTCAGAGGAAGTGGAGGGCTTTGAGTGCATCATCTGACAAAATGGCGTGATCCAAAGGTAATATAGACGCTCTGTCCTCTCCAAAAAGAAGGTCCATATCTAAGCCCCCATCTCTGCGGCATCTGATACCTGCGGGCTTTCAGAGCTTTATAAATATATAAATAAATCAAAATCTAACAACACAGCCAAACTCTTTAAAATCTGCAACAAGCTGGCCAATCCTACTGCAGACTCCACTCTCCTGATCCCTCCCAGGTCCTCTGCACAGCGCTGGCCTCTCATTTCACCACAAAGGTTCATGACATCCTGTCCTCACTTTCCTCTTCCTCTACCTCTCTCAGGCCCCCTCTGGCCGCATCTTACTCTCCTCTTCATTTTTTCTCCTTCTCTCTGACAACACCTGACGATGTTTCTAGACAAGTCTGATCTATGAAAGTGTCATCCAAACAGGTGCTGCCCTGCTCTTCCAGAACTATCAAGGACTACATTTCCCCCCTTGGTCCAGCATTGGCCAATTTCTGCAATCACTCTTTTGCCACTGGATCTTTCCCCTCTCTCCTCAAGTACTCCCTTGTGCACCCCCTCCTTTGACAGCCATCTACTGATCCAACCTGCCTGGATAACTATCCCCTGATTTCTGTCACTCCGTTCCTGAGCAAACTCCTGGAAAATCTGGCCATCTCCCAGCTTACTCTCCACATTGAATCTGTTGGTTGTCTCCATGACCATCAGTCTAGCTTCAGAGCAGCCAGAGGCACGGAAACCGCTCTCCTGAACACCTGTGAAGATCTCCTCTCTAATCTTCATTCCTGCTCTCCTCTATCCTCGTCATCCTTGACCTTTTCTCTGTTTTCGACAAGGTTAATCATGCCACCCTGATCAATCGATGCTGTGAGAACCTGGGCATCATGAATCATGCCCTGGCGTGGCTGACCTCCTTCCTCCTGGACCCAGAACTTGGGTCCTTTCTCTCCACCACCTCTCTCTCCATATGTGGTATACCCCAGGGCTCTAACCTCTAACCATAGATCTTCAATGTCGATCCGGCCTCTTTGGCCCACTAGACCTACACCTTCTCTTCTAACTTTCAGTTTTATGCAGATGGCACTCAGCTCAGCTCTCTTTCAGGCTACCCTCAGCCGCCTCATCTCCCTCGCTAATTCCTGACTGTCTATCCACGTTCCAGGATTGGTGTGCCTCCAAAGATCTCTGTCTAAATGCCAGTAAGATGGAAATCCTTCACATTGGGACCCCTGCTCCTGCTTCCCTATCTCACTCTGGCTGCCCTCATTGGACCCTATACCCTAATTTTCCTGTGTGGAAAAAAACCTTGGTGTCATCTTTGACTCCACTCTCCCCTTCTCTCCTCACATCACGGACCTTGCCAAAAAGGCCCACTTCCAGCTGCACTTGCTCAGAGGTATTCTACCTTTCTCACTTTCCCTCAGAAGCTCACTGTCACCAGAGCCCTGGTTCTCTGCAAGCTAGACTACTGCACCAGCCTCTTTCCCAATCTACCTGCCTCTACCTCTCCGCCCTCTGCAACTAAACCAGAACAGGACTGCAAGACTTATCCTGGGCCTCAAGCCCAGGGACCGTATCTCTCCAGCAATGAAATCTCTCCACTGGCTCCCAGTGTCTGCAAGGATCAAGTTCAAGACCCTCTGTATAGTCCACAAGGCTTTCTGGGGTCCAAAATACCTTCAGCAGGTCGAGGCCCACAATGGCCTCCCTGCCCCTATCAGACTTGAGCTGGATCACCTGAAGTAAAGGATGCAGCTCAAGACTGACCTTTTTGCCTCTGCCTTCTCTCTCTCGCTTCCCTGCTAACTTACATGTCTGCTGCACTGACTGGTGGCCTGGTACCCTCAGAGTCTCATAGGGTACCAGGCTGCTCCTTCACCAGTCTCCATTGCACTGCCTTGTGGCCTAACATACACTTAGGGGTTGTTAGCTGGAATCCGCTACAGCCCCCTGCCTCATAGCACTTACCTAGTGCTGCGCTGCCCTGGCCGCACTTGCTCAGAGCCAGCTGCCCTGCTCACGCTTCCCCTTGCATTTCCCCCTCTCCCTTCCCCTTGCACATCTCAGTGCCACACTTGCATGATACGAATGACACAAGGCCTACTAGGATCGTTTGCCTTGTCTCCCCTCCCTTGGCTTGTGGTGCCTAGAAACACTGTTGTACAGTTATAAATGCCATATCATATCATCACCATGGTAATCAGAAAGTGCTGTGTTACCGTGAGAATGATTAATGGGGCAACATCAGGTGCTGTATAGGAGTCACTCAGGGAGTCACCCCAAGTGCTGCACACACTGCCAATGGGTCAAAGTGACCTTCGAGATACATGTACAACATAAGCGATTGCAGAAATGTGAAACACACTAAGTGTGAAGCACAGAAAAAAAAGCGTGTTAACAAAATAGATGATTCGGAATGGTTTAAATATACAATGGTAAAAAGCGAGGCAAACAGATTACATGTGTGATGCCACTGCATTTCAGACATTCGTGCATTAACAAGGCTGAATCTGCATATCAAGATAAAGGAAAGAAAGAAAGAAAGAAAGAAAGGATCAACTTATCAAAAACTCATCCTTAATGCCACATAAAGCAAGCAGGACTCCCAGTGCACACATCCTACCTGTATCCAATCTCAATAAGTGCAAACACCAAATCATCAGGCTAGGAGTCAAGACCGGTATCCTATGTGTTAAGAAATCCACATAAGTGGATAAAGAATGAATGACTCCAATTGCACAAGTAAAAACAAACAGTTCAAAATGCAGGATTCTGAAATAACCAAAGTTACCTAGAACAATGCGAAGCAGATCCTGAGTAGCTGAGTAACAGCTTTTTTAGAAGAATGAAGCCGCTAAAAGACGATAATTACTGTCAGGGTGATTGCAGGTTTCTTACCATGGGAAATTCCCAGGTAAAACTATTACAGAAATAATAGAAGGGGGAAAAGAGAGGAGATGGGCCACTAGCAATGGCCAAAGGCCATGGCCAACGGACCAAGGTCTTTTAGCCTAATTGTTGCAATGGGGACAGTGGCTATCTCTAAAGGCGGTGGCCTTTGGGATCACCTTATTTACTTGTGAAGGGGAAAGGGGCCACAGCTGTAGGCCTTGGCCACTGAGCCAACATCTTTTATCCTTTTATTTTTCAGAATGGACAGTGAAGGTGCTAGAATGGTACCTTCTCAGTACAGATGACACGGCTGTCTCGTGTACAAAAAGAAATCCTCTTTTCTTGGTTGCAGATTACATAAAATAAAGGTGTCAGGTTACAAGACCGGTACCCTGGGACGTATCCATCCGCAACCCTCTCTCTCAACCAGCCTCTCATCAACTGCCATTCACAGAACACTCAGCAGAGAACATTCACTCAACATTCTACATCCGGGCACCGCAGCCTCAATCACATTCAGAACAGAATAGAAGGGAAAGGCAAATCACGACATAAGGCCTTGGCCAGTGGGACTGGATAAGATGACAAAACCCTCTAAACTCATTTAAGACAGATTTAAGATGAACCAATTCATCACAAAACCAAACAAAATGTTGCTGATGCGGGAGATGATGGCAATCATAAGTCAAAATCCCACCCCGTTGCTCAGCCCCTGCGGACATACATGAGATCACAGCATGGACCAACAATGAGATGCACAATGCCATCTACTGCGAAGACTTGAAGTTAAGATTGTCATCACCTATCACGCCCACTAAAAATCATGGTTTTTGCGATGAATTGAAGCATCTTAACTCTGTCTGAAAAATAAATAATCAGTCTTCTTCGCTGCTGTCTGCATTGTGTCAGGGACTGGAGATTCTGCCATATTAACATGCAGTGATGCAGCCATGTGCAAGCCCGCCAGGCATCGAGGAAATCCTCCTGTTAATGGGGAGAAATCTGCATAAATGTATTCTATGGCTTTTGTGCTGCTCAAACAAAAATAATGGGCTTTTTATTCAGCTTCATTGGAACAGTTAGTTAACGTGAAGGACAGCTCGACACAAAGAGGGCTTTCTGTATAGGTCTGTCATGTATGCTTGGCCGACAACGTTTAATGAAATTCCTAAGAAATGTTGCAGTGCCTGGTGATATGTTGGAAACCAGCCTTGCAAGTGTGGAAGGATGTGCAATTTCATCTAATTCTCTCTATTACTGTAAGAATTTTGGACTTTTCCATTCAGGGGAGCAAATGACACGACAAAAAAAAACATTTACCAGCAACTGGCAGATAAAGAGCGGGTGATATTGTATTAACGAAGCAGTTACATTTACATCTTTCACTGCCTGATACCAGAAACCCATTGGAAATGTATTAACATTACAAAGTGCCAATTATCTCATCTACAATTGCTCTAATTAAAGGCTATCAGGTACCTTTTAGCCTGCATAGAACCAGTAAATGGGTACAGTCAACACTTTAACAGAAAGACCTGATCATTGCCATTCAGTTTATATGAAAGGGGAGTCCATCTACTTAGAATATATGGATCTCAGCACAGATTTTGATAAGGTTAATGGGGTCAAACTGTGGCTCATACTGAAATCCGTGAATTGCCTAGCATTACTGCTTGAAACATTGGTTCGGATCCATCAGTGTGTGTGTGCCCCAGTTAAGTCAGTATTCAATGGACAATGCACAACAGACTTCACAGCTCTTGGGGTGGTTCAGGGCTCTGTTCCTGCCCCAATTCATTTTAATGGCCTGTTCAATGCTCTAATTTCTGTAGGAGTAAATGTTCCTAAAATTGCTAACCGTCACATCCCTGCTCTTGTATATGCAGACACACTGTTATTCTGGCTCGAAAAACCTCGTGCATTGCAACGTGTCACTGCAAATACAACCTTTGTGAGCTCTCTAGACCAAAAAGTAAATACTGAAAAATCACTGTTAATGTCATGGCATGCAAGCAAAAAAAGAAATATTAAACATCCTTCAATCTTTGCAAATGAAAAACAAATACCGTGACTATACGAATTTCACTATCTAGGAGTTTGTTTTAATTCAAGGTTTAATGGTAAGGCCATATCGCAAAACAGGGGACCAGTATGCAACAGTCAATTAACAGCATTTTACGATTTATGAAAACCTGTTCAGTTCAGTTTAGAAATCTATAGGGCAAAGTCCCTGGATTTTGACAGATACAGTTTGCACATATGGGGCATGCCAATTTGTGACATCTGAAAGTTATTGAAAATAACTTTGTGAGGAGATTCCCTGTTCTATGTGTGTGCACATGTAAGTTGGGAGTGGGCGGTTCCTCAGGGCCGTGGCATCACGGGTGGAACCTGGAAATCGGGTGCGGCAGTGGCTGATGATAAGATCTGCATCGCATGTAATCTGAATATTCTGGGAATTATACTGTTTCTGGTTCCGATATGCCAGCAACACTTCAGGGGGTGGGCACTAATGCTACATGTGTGCAGTCCAATGCTGCTATGACCTTGGGGAACTGGGCAATAGCGTAAAACTGTGGGTCAATGGTGATAAACTGTGCCTTTGCAATGTGTAGGTGGGTAGGGCGATGTGCTGATTTGCAGGCCTCATGAGCGAATCCAAAACTTGTTCAAGGACTTTCGAGAATGTTGGCTGGGACGGTTCTATGTTCCTTAATCAACATTACTTTTTCAAAAGAATTTTTTAAAATTACGTTATTTTAAAAAAAAAAACTCATCAAATTATATGTTTTTACCTTTGGGGGTCCCCCCAAACTCCCGTCTTCCCTAAAAAGCCTAGCCCCTCCAAACCCCTTGCAACCCCTTACCCCAGTACCCACACATTTGATGAGTTTAAAAAAAATAATTTTGCCTTAAAATTATTTCAAAAAAGCTCCTGGGGATGAAACAATGAGATATCAGCTGGGAAATGCCATGCAGCATTGTAACAGTGTGTTGGAAATGTTCCCGTGGCACGGAAGTGAAGGACAGACACCAGCTTGAGCAGGGGTGGGATGGTAGTTCTGATGGTGCTGGCGCTCTGAAGATCAGCCTCAATCAGTGTCAGCGGGTCTGCAATGGTGTGCCGGTCCAAGCGATACAGTGTGACTAATTGTCAGTAAATGTCCAGGCAGAAGGGCAGACACGTGGTATGGGTGGCCTCCACAACACACGTCTCCTCCCCCTTTGTGGTACCTGTATCCGTCCCTGCAGTGGCCTTACATGCCGCCAGAGTCAATGGACAGAAGCGGGTTGTGGAACCCGTAGTTTATGTTTGGTTGTGGCTACATATTACTTGGAAGTGTGCTTGGGGATAGTGTGGGCTTTAAATACACTTTTGGTGGCAATTATTGGCATCTTTGATTGATTTTCATCACATGGACACTTTCCCTCCACCTTTTAGGTGGAGGTAAATGCACTGTGTTTTTGGCGAATTACTGCCCATTTTTGGCAATAGTTTGGCAATATTTGTATTTGTAATGTGTTGCAATTACCATTTTTATTTCTGGCGGTAATTCCATTGGGACTAAATCCTCCAGTTTTCAGTGGAAATTCCACCAGGGCTCATTCCACTGGCAGTGGTGAAAATGGCGGTAATTCTGTTACCACCACCTTTACCACTTACTGCCCAACTTGTAATGAGTACTACAATGGTTAAAGAAGGCTTCTTTACACTTTTCAGTATTTTCTTTGTATCCCTTGCTCTAAATATCACATGCAATTCTAGCTCAAAGTTAGGCAGTATTTGAACAATCGGAGGTATTTAAAATATACAAATTTACCATTGTCACCATATTCAGAGGGAAGTTCCCGGTGTTCAATTTTTGCCCTCCCCAATACTAAGTATATTAGGAAGCAAGTGTTCTTTTGTAAAATTCGTCCACCTTTTAATGAACGCCAGTAGAAGGCACCAGCAATGACACAATGATGGCTGACATGTAAACTGAAACATGCAAGTGAAACCAACATGAGGAAGTTTATGGTTAATTTATTTATGCCTGTGGGCTTGACTGAAGTGTGTTTGTGCGACCATGATTGTTTTTACACTTCACTTCATTGAAAAGGTGGGCTTGTGAGCTCAGGTCACTGCTTTATGAGGGAGGATAACTGTGGTAAAGTGGAGTAATGGTATCAAGACTGCTTGATTGTAGCTATCAAGATGATAGCCCTTGCGACATGCGCTGTCTGTATGTTTCCTAAATAGCAGTCTGATTCAGCAGTGTGTCTGTGAAGCTAAACGTTAGTCAAGTGTTGATAGTGGAAGTGGATTGTCAGTCAGTTTTAGAGTCTGGAGGCTGATCCTGGTTGTGAATAGGTGGAGCTGCAGGCCTGAATCCCGAGGCTATGTCTCTTATTTTAAAGCCTGTAGCTCCTGCTGTGACGATGATGATCCCATGCCATGTGTCTCCAGAGATTTACGATAGGTTAGAAGGTGGACTGAAACCTCCTTGAGTTGCCTGAGTTCCCAGGACGCTCTGTTAATGAGATGTGACATTAAACAGAAGCCCCTGTGACTGCACGGGGCAAGATGGGATATGGTCATTTTTTTTTCAGAGTGTGAAGAGCTGAGGGACTGGTTGCCCTGTGTCAGGAATGAAGGTGGGTTGGCTTCGTCCCCGTATTGTCAGAAACAATATGGATGTTCTAAAATGCGAGACTCACATTTACCATTCTGTAAACACCCTCTTAATAGCGCACTAACACCTTGCAGAACAAGGCTAATACGAAAATATTCTTCTTTCTCTTCCCGCTGGAGGTTGCCATGGAAATTGAGTCAGAGACGCTGAGACTTATGACGTCAGACGCACGTTACAGTCATGTGACCTGAACTTCATAAAACTCCTGTTTGCCCAGCACTCTTCGCTTCTGATTAGTTCCGAAGTGTGTTACGTTCTTGCGTTCAAGTTGTCTACCTTCCTGGTTATTGACCTTCTGAGAGTCTATTAAGAGACTTTACCACCCTGTGTTTCCCGTACTCCCTATTTCCCTTTCCTGCCTCTTGTACCTTGTTTTCTCCACTGTGTATTTCCTCCCACTCCAGAGTTAACCCCCACTCTTCCTTCCTGATTCCCTATTGTCGACCCGGACTTCCTAATTGGATTGCCTACGTCTCCCGAATTAATAACTGTTCTCCAAGCACGTTAGTCCTATACCTACAGTGCCTTACAGTCTTACCCGGAGCACTTGTTTCACCTCTGGCTATTCCTTGACCATCCGATGGTAAGAAGTGTCTGTCCTTTTGTTCTTTGGTTTTCTTTCAAGGCTTGGTTATTTGTGAGTATTCAGGATTTTTTCTGTTGTCTTTTTGTATTGGAAACAGATCTCCCAGGGCTTCCTTTATGTGATGTGATTTTCAAGCTTTATTACCTTGGGGTCTTGAGTATCTACATTAAGATCGTACGCTTACCTGTTTTACATATATTGCCCAGGAAAGAATAAGGCTTGTTGTTAACCATTCTTTTCCTTTCCAGTTTAGGAAGTCTCCTGCCACGCATTTTGGGTCCATTCTTCCACACAATTGATCCCTGGTGCTGGTTTCATTGTATACAGACATAGGGTTACATTGTAGGGCAGAATTCTTCTGCTACACTTGAGGGCAATCTCGAACAGGCAAATCTGACAAAACCTGACAAAATCAGAAGCCTATATCATGGACCCAAACGACGCCTTGGCCCAAATCATGCAAATGGTTACTGAGTTACGCGCGGATATGACAGCTGCTCATACCGCTACTCAGCAACATATTAATGAAATACAAGCCGGCATGATACCAGTTAATCCTCCTGTGCCAAATCCAATGGCACCTCCTGGTGCAGGAGCGGCTTTGTCAGGACAGGAAACTGGACCTGTCTTCATGACAGCTCATTTTCCGTTAGCTCAACCAGAACGATTTTGCGGTGATCCCCGTACTTATGGTACTTTCTTAAATCAATGCTGCTTGCATTATCTATGCAGGCCTTCTTCGTTCCTGGATTCTAAGACAAAGTCGGCATTTTTGCTGTCTCATCTCGGTGGCACAGCCGCCTCCTGGGCCAATCCTTTACTGGAACAAGGTAGCCCCCTATTGTTTGATTGTGATGCTCTGATTGCAGTGATGAGTCGGGTCTCTGATACCCGTTATAAGACCCAAGCCACAGATCTTGAATTATTGAGTCTACTTCAAGGTGAATCATCTTTGTTGGCCTATTTAGCCAGGTTTAACCAATTAGTGGCTGAAACAGGTTGGCCCGAGGATAAGAAAGCCTCTATGTTCTATCATGGGTTGTCAGATTCTCTTAAAGATACCCTGTCCACGGTTCCTATTGTACCCACCACCTTTCCCGAACTATTAGATATGGTTCTCGAAATAGACTCACGGAGAGCAGAAAGGAAGGGTGAAAAAAGGTCTTCTACACCTTTGGCCTTATTACCCGCAACTTCTGCTTCGGGAGGCCCAGAACCCATGCAAATAGATGCCGTTCGTGGTCCATTGACTACTGAGGAAAGGGAATTACGAAAAAGGAATAATCTATGTTTTTACTGTGGATCATCAGAACATCTATTAAAAGCTTGTGCTAAGAAACCTAAACGTCAGGGAAATGCCAAAGCTCGGCAGTAGAAGGGGTCAATCTGCCGAGCTCTACGTTTTTTGACTCCCTACTTACGAGACCTTTTTCCATACCTACCCGATGTTCCTGCGCCCCAGATCATGAGTGGTTCATCGATGCTGTACTAGATTCAGGAGCAACAGGGAATTATATTGATAATGCTTTTGCAAAAAAATTGGGTATCCCAAGAGTACAGAAAACCCAACCAGAGATGGTCAATGCTGTGGACGGTACTGTCAAGCTGATTGGCCCGAGAGGACCGCGTACCTGTAGTCTTGGTGGTTGGTCTCGCAGAGGTCGCCAGTCTGGAGTCCAGGAACCGATGAGATAGCGGCACGAGGAATCAGCCTCTCCACCACCCAAAAGAGGAACTGGGTGAAGGATGGACCAACCCCCAATGTCACGAAGGCACTCTCCCAGGTAAGCGTGACAAGAGGATGTAGGCTCAGATGGATGGAACCATAGTCCAGGTAGAGCTTGTAGTCAAGACCATGATCAGCCTCTCCACCACCCAAAAGAGGAACTGGGTGAAGGATGGACCAACCCCCAATGTCACGAAGGCACTCTCCCAGGTAAGCGTGACAAGAGGATGTAGGCTCAGATGGATGGAACCATAGTCCAGGTAGAGCTTGTAGTCAAGACCATGAATCTTCCGAGAACCTCAGTGCAGCGACAGTTGATAGATAGACCAGTGTAGCAGAAAGGTATTCGCAGTAGGCAAAAGGAGCTTGGCTGGTGCAGATGGTTCCAATGGTACACAGGATGAGATTCGGAGACAGGCAAGACAGGAAAGAGTGAGGACAGAACTCCGGAATGGGCTGAGGGAAGATTGACCCAGGGCAGAACCCAGGTAGTAGCTGGAGGCTGGCTGGCCCAGGGCAGGCCACAGGTAGGACTGGAGGCAGGCAGGCCCAGGACAGGCCACAGGTAAGGACTGGAGGCAGGCAGGCCCAGGACAGGCCACAGGTAAGGCTGGAGGTAGGCAGGCCCAGGACAGGCCACAGGTAAGGCTGGAGGTAGGCAGGCCCAGGACAGGCCACAGGTAAGGCTGGAGGTAGGCAGGCCCAGGACAGGCCACAGGTAAGGCTGGAGGCAGGCAGGCCCAGGACAGGCCACAGGTAAGGCTGGAGGTAGGCAGGCCCAGGACAGGCCACAGGTAAGGCTGGAGGTAGGCAGGCCCAGGACAGGCCACAGGTAAGGCTGGAGGTAGGCAGGCCCAGGACAGGCCACAGGTAAGGCTGGAGGTAGGCAGGCCCAGGACAGGCCACAGGTAAGGCTGGGCAGGAACAACGAGGTGAGCAAAGCGAACCGCGTTGAGACGCGGCCCGCTTTGACTTGCGGCCTCTTTTATGGGCCGCCGGCGCCCTAGAGGCCTGGAACGCAAACCGTTCCGTTTCCGGGCGCCGGCGAACCCAGAGCGAGGCTTGGGAGGCAAGCCGCTACGGCGCATGCGCGGAACCGAGAGTGAGGACCTCCGCGCATGCGCCGAAGGCCGCCGGCCCCGTAACCCGTCGCTCCCCTCCCGGCGAGTCCCCAGACGCGAACGCGCGGGTAGACTCGCCAGGAGGAAATGGGAGCGGCAGACCCCAGTCTCCCGCGTGACATGACACTATGCCCCCTCCCAGGAAGACCCGGGGCCCCAGGTTTCCAGGGAAACCGTACGTAGAACTCACGTATCAGCCGGGGAGCATGCACGTGCTGGCGCGGTTCCCAGGTACGATCACAGGCTGGGTACCCCTTCCAGTCAACCAAATAGTGGAGCACCCCTCTACGGTACCGGGCATCACAGATCTCATGTACCTCAAACTCAGGGACGCCCTGTACCAAAACAGAGGCCGGACGAGGAGAGGTGCGGCCGTAATCATCGACCACATAGGGCTTTAACAGGGACACGTGAAAAACGGGATGTACACGCCAGGAAGAGGGTAGGCGAAGACGGAAGGCTACAGAGGACAACCGTTTGGTGATAACAAAGGGACCCAAATATCGAGGGGCCAGTTTGACGGGCAGATTGCGGAGAGGCAGGTTCTTTGAGGACAACCACACCTTGTCGCCCTCCTGGAAATTAGGTTCTGCACTCCTCTTCCTGTCTGCCTGTCTCTTCATCCGATCCTTGGCTTCACTTAAGGTCTTGCGTGCAAGTTCTTGCTGTTCCCGGATGTGTAAGACCAGACCATCAGCAGAGGGAACAGTACTAGATGGAACTGGTTGAAAAGGCATTAACCGAGGATGTAGACCAGTGGAACAGAAAAATGGGCTGACTCCAATGGAAGCATGAACAGTGTTGTTGTAGGATACTTCGGCCAGATCTAACCCACCTTTCCAATTAGACTGTGTGGCATTGGCAAAACAGCGGAGGTACCCCTCCAAAGTCTGATTGGTCCTTTCGGTTAGCCCATTTGTCTGTGGGTGGTAGCCTGAGCTTAGAGCTCGATGTATTCCCAGATGACCACACACCTGTCTCCAAAATGATGAAAGGAACTGGGTACCTCTATCCGATATGATTTTCTCCGGTAGGCCGTGCAACCGGTAGATGTCGTGCAGAAACGCTGAAGCCATTTGTGTAGCTGTAGGGATTTTCTGGAATGGGATGAAATGGGCCAGTTTGGTGAAGCTGTCCACAACCACCATTATACAGGTGTACCCTTCAGATGGAGGCAAATCCACAATGAAATCGGTGGCGATGGTATGCCATGGATAGGGAGCCACTTCGGTGGGCATTAACAAACCCAATGGTCGTCTTCTGGGAACCTTGCACTGGGCACAAATTGGACAGCTGTCGATGTACTTCTGGACCTCGGTCGCCCAACCAGGCCACCAGAACTGTCGGGATATCAACTCTCGAGTGGCTCTGACTCCGCGATGTCCTCCTATGGGTGAATCATGGGATCCATGTAGAATGCCCCTTCTAATGGCTCCTCTAGGTATGTAGAGTCTTCTCTGAAAAAACAACAGTCCATCTCGTTCTGAAACCAATTGTCGACTAAGAAGGGACGTTCTTTCTGGATCCGAGCGAGTGGCTTCCGCGATGGACTTAAGGTGAGAGGACAAGGCCAGCAGAAAATGGCGAGGAGAAATCAGTGGCAGTTCAGGACAAGGCATTCCATCTACGTTTTCCAGGGACCTGGAAAGCGCATCCGCCTTTGTATTGGAGGTTCCCGGGATATAAGTAACATGGAACTCAAACGGAGAAAAGAAGAAGGCCCACCGGGCTTGACGAGGAGTCCGACATTGCAGAGAGCGAAGATATTGCAGATTGCGATGGTCTGTCCGCACCTCCACGGAAAAGCGTGCTCCGAGGAGAAAATGTCTCCATTCCTCGAATGCGGTCTTGATGGCCAACAGTTCCCTTTCAATCACCGCGTAGTTTCGTTCGCTGGGACTCAACTTGCGAGAATAATAGGCCACTGGATGTTCTACTAACGTGGTTGGGTCTTTCTGAAGAAGGACTGCTCCTACAGCAAAGCTGGAAGCATCGGCCTCCACTATGTAAGGCAACTCTTCCTGGGGATGGTGCAGGATCGGGGCAGCCATAAAGGCCGACTTCAATACGTCGAAAGCCCGGGAAGCCACGAGATCCCATTCGAACGTGATCTTGCTGCTGGTTAGCCTGGTGAGGGGCGCCGAGATCTGTGAGAACTGTGGGATAAAGCGCCTGTAAAAGTTTGCGAATCCCAGAAAGCGTTGGAGAGCCTTGATATCGTGTGGATGTCTCCATTCTTGTATGGCTCGCACCTTCTTGGGATCCATCCCAATGCCTTCTTGATTGATAACAAATCCCAAGAACTCAATGCTGGGTTGGTGAAAGCTACATTTCTCCGCTTTGGCGAACAGGTTATTGACGGACAGCCGATGAAGGACCTCACGAACGTGTTCCACATGCTCGTCTAAGGATTTAGAGAATATCAATATGTCGTCCAGGTAAACCCAAACGGATAATCCTAACAGATCACCAAAGATGTAGTCCATGAATCGTTGAAAAACAGCGGGGGCATTACATAGGCCGAAAGGCATAACCCTGTATTCAAAATGCCCAAAAGATGTCTTGAACGCTGTCTTCCACTCGTCCCCACTCCTGATGCGCACCAAATGATAAGCGCCGCGGAGGTCCAATTTGGAGAAGATTCGCGCAGTATGCAGGGTTTCAAGGATACTGCGAATTAAGGGTAAAGGATACCGGTCCTTGGCTGTTATGTCATTCAACTGCCGGTAGTCGACACAGGGTCTCAATGTACCTTCTTTTTTCTTTACAAAAAACAGGGGGAATCCTGCAGGTGATTTTGACGGCACAATGTACCCCTTTTCTAGACTCTCCGACAAATACTCCTGAAGAACTAGCTTCTCGTCACGTGTCAAAGCATATAATTTCCCATGGGGAATAACGTGGTCCGGTAGCAGGTCAATGGAGCAATCAAAAGAACGGTGTGGAGGAAGGGGTATGTTGCCGGGTTCAGAAAACACCTGTTTGAATTCGGAATATTCCTGTGGGACCAGAGACGTGGAACATAGATGAACCCCATTGCTGTCCGTTACTAGAGAAGTCGAGACGGTCCTGGTGGGACCCGGTAGCTTGCATTCTTGGGCACACCTTTCAGATGAAAAGGTCAAGGTCTGGGTTCTCCAGTCTATCAACGGATTGTGGTGTTGCAACCAAGGTAATCCCAAGACCATCTTGTAGTTCGGTGACCTAATAACATCAAAGGCTAGTTCCTCGTAATGATCAGCAATCAGAAGGGCCAGTCCAACTGTGAACTGACTAACGGGTCCAGAAGACAAGGGAGTACCATCAATAAGCTCCACCGACAGGGGCGTGTGTCTGGAAACGAGTGGTATCTTATGTCTGGTGACGAACGTTTCGTCGATGTAATTGCCGGAAGCCCCACAGTCCAGTAGACCGGATACTTCCAGGTTCTTGTCTGGTAGTTTAATTCGGACCTTCAGGGTCTGTAGTACCGCTGGTTGCATGGGCAGACGAATAGAACAAATAACAGAAGGGTCTGAGGAAGGAATGGGACCTGTCGTTGCCCTTCCTGTATACGACAGGTCTCCTAGTTTCCCGACTTCTTCTTCTGCGGACGCAAAGGACACGTACCCAAATAATGTCCAGCTGCTCCACAGTAAAGACACAAACGCAAAGACCTCCTTCGTTTCTTCTCTTCTTCCGTCAAAGGTCCCCTCATGGCTCCTACTTGCATGGGCTCAGGTCCGGACTCGGTCGACCCGAACGAACCAGCGGGTATGTTGGTGGTCCGGGGACCGCTTCTGTCAAGCCGACGTCTCTCAGCCTTTCGTTCGGCTAGCCTTTGGTCAATACGGAGTACTTGATCAATCAAGAGTTGAAGGCTCTCTGGTTCAGGGATGTGAAGTAACTCATCCTTGTACTCCTCTCTCAGGCCTCGACGAAACAGTGTCTTCTGTGTAATTTCGGGCCACTGGGAGTCGGTAGCCAAAAGTCGGAAACGGCTGATGTAGGTGATGACGTCATTGCTTCCCTGTTTGTAGTCCATCAATTGATTCTGTGCAACGGAGGCCAGGTTCGGCGTCTGAAATACCTCAAGAAAGGCCTTTTCAAAGGCAGCAAAGTCATTCAAAATAGGACTGTTCGTAACCACAAACGGAGTTGCCCAAGCTAATGCGTTCCCTGTTAGGTTCCCCAAGATGTAACCAATCTTGGCCCTATCGTTGTTGAAGTAGGTAGACCGGAAGAGAAAGTGTATCCTGCAGTGGTTACAAAACTCTGCCACCCGTCTAGGGTCTCCGTCGAATTTGATGGGTGTTGTATGAGCCAATGATCCTTCTACTTGAGAGGTACTAGGTGCTCCTTGCGTTATCATTTGTCGTAATGTTTGATTCTCCTGACGCAGGGCGGTCATCTCGGCCCTGAGCGCTAGCAACTCGTTCCTCATGTCCTGCGATTCATCCATCTCTGATTCAGGAGGAAGGCGTCTCAATCTGTCAAGCTGATTGGCCCGAGAGGACCGCGTACCTGTAGTCTTGGTGGTTGGTCTCGCAGAGGTCGCCAGTCTGGAGTCCAGGAACCGATGAGATAGCGGCACGAGGAATCAGCCTCTCCACCACCCAAAAGAGGAACTGGGTGAAGGATGGACCAACCCCCAATGTCACGAAGGCACTCTCCCAGGTAAGCGTGACAAGAGGATGTAGGCTCAGATGGATGGAACCATAGTCCAGGTAGAGCTTGTAGTCAAGACCATGATCAGCCTCTCCACCACCCAAAAGAGGAACTGGGTGAAGGATGGACCAACCCCCAATGTCACGAAGGCACTCTCCCAGGTAAGCGTGACAAGAGGATGTAGGCTCAGATGGATGGAACCATAGTCCAGGTAGAGCTTGTAGTCAAGACCATGAATCTTCCGAGAACCTCAGTGCAGCGACAGTTGATAGATAGACCAGTGTAGCAGAAAGGTATTCGCAGTAGGCAAAAGGAGCTTGGCTGGTGCAGATGGTTCCAATGGTACACAGGATGAGATTCGGAGACAGGCAAGACAGGACAGAGTGAGGACAGAACTCCGGAATGGGCTGAGGGAAGATTGACCCAGGGCAGAACCCAGGTAGTAGCTGGAGGCTGGCTGGCCCAGGGCAGGCCACAGGTAGGACTGGAGGCAGGCAGGCCCAGGACAGACCACAGGTAAGGACTGGAGGCAGGCAGGCCCAGGACAGGCCACAGGTAAGGCTGGAGGTAGGCAGGCCCAGGACAGGCCACAGGTAAGGCTGGAGGTAGGCAGGCCCAGGACAGGCCACAGGTAAGGCTGGAGGTAGGCAGGCCCAGGACAGGCCACAGCTAAGGCTGGAGGCAGGCAGGCCCAGGACAGGCCACAGGTAAGGCTGGAGGTAGGCAGGCCCAGGACAGGCCACAGGTAAGGCTGGAGGTAGGCAGGCCCAGGACAGGCCACAGGTAAGGCTGGAGGTAGGCAGGCCCAGGACAGGCCACAGGTAAGGCTGGAGGTAGGCAGGCCCAGGACAGGCCACAGGTAAGGCTGGGCAGGAACAACGAGGTGAGCAAAGCGAACCGCGTTGAGACGCGGCCCGCTTTGACTTGCGGCCTCTTTTATGGGCCGCCGGCGCCCGAGAGGCCTGGAACGCAAACCGTTCCGTTTCCGGGCGCCGGCGAACCCAGAGCGAGGCTTGGGAGGCAAGCCGCTACGGCGCATGCGCGGAACCGAGAGTGAGGACCTCCGCGCATGCGCCGAAGGCCGCCGGCCCCGTAACCCGTCGCTCTCCTCCCGGCGAGTCCCCAGACGCGAACGCGCGGGTAGACTCGCCAGGAGGAAATGGGAGCGGCAGACCCCAGTCTCCCGCGTGACATGACAGGTACAACATTGCTTTCTGGGTTAGTGACGGAACAAACGGTTGATCTAACATTAACCACTAATCAAGGCCATGTTGAAAGCATCAGTTTTGATATTATAGCAGCACCACAATACCGTTTGATATTGGGCCTGCTTTGGTTAAAGCTCCATAATCCTGTAGTGGACTGGAATACCAGGGAACTGGAATTTAAGTCCTCTCATTGTGAGTCTTCTTGTTTCTCCTCGACTCGAGAACCTAGTAACCCGTCGACCCTTGCTACACGGTATCTCGTCCATTGGAGCTATTGTTAGTAAGAACTTAACCAAGGAGTATATATCCTTTAGGGATGTGTTTGATGCCAAAGGAGCAGAATCCCTTCCACCTTATAGACCATATGATTGTCCGATAGACTTGGTCCCTGGAGCCACTGGACGTATCTATTCTCTTACGCAGAAGGAGTAAGTGATTCTTAAAGAATATATTGACAAATCTTTAGAGTCTGGGTTAATTCGTCATTCACGCTCACCGGCAGCTACTCCTATGTTCTTTGTACCCATTACCATCAGAAACCAATACCCGATTCCTTTGATATCCGTTTTGCTTGACCAGCTTGGGTCTTCCAAAATCTTTACTAAGTTGGACTTACGTGGGGCTTACAATTTGGTAAGAATTCGGGGTGGGGACGAGTGGAAAACGGTATTCAAGACCATTCGGTTTGTGCAATGCTCCGGGTACCTTCCAACATGTTGTTAATGACATTTTCAGGGATATGAAGGATCGCTTCATCATCATTTATCTAGATGATATTTTGGTCTATTCCGAAACTTATGAAAGCCACGTACAACATGTCAGTTTGGTTCTACAACGATTAAGAGAACATTCATTTTATGCCAAAATGGAAAAATGTATTTTTCATGTGTCCTCTGTGGAATTTCTGGGGTATGAAATCACGAACCAGGGAATACAAATGAGTACAGCAAAGGTCAGGGCGGTTCTTGACTGGCCGGCACCGAAAGACCTGAAATCATTACAGTCTTTCCTGGGTTTTGCAAATTTTTATAGGCGTTTCGTGCGTTCCTTTTCCGAAATAGTAGCTCCTTTGACAGCCTTGACCAGTAGCAAGAAGACCTTTGTATGGGATGAAGTGGCCCACAATGCTTTCGAATCACTCAAGTTAGCCTTTACCATGGCCCCTGTTCTTCAACACCCAAATCCAAATCTGCCTTTTGTGGTTGAGGCAGATGCTTCAGATACTGCAGTAGGAGCTGTGTTGTCCCAGGCTTGTCGTGACTCGAGTGCCTTACATCCTGTAGCTTATCATTCCAGAAAGCTTACCGTTCATGAGCGGAATTATACTATTACTGAAAGGGAACTATTAGCCGTCAGAGACACATTCATAGTCTGGAGGCACCATTTGCTTGGTACTAACAACCCTGTCCAGGTATACACTGATCATCGCAATTTGGTCTCCCTTCAATCATTGCAATCCACTACAGCTAGATTAGCCCGTTGGCATGAGTTCTTTTCCGCTTTTAACTTCACTATTACATATCGTCCTGGTTCATGAAATTCTAAGGCAGACGCACTCTCACGTATTCCAGGTACCGCTATGTCGAAACCTGTTCCTACCTCTGTCTTGTTTCCTCAACAAGTGGTTTGTGGCTGTAATGTAGACTCTTCTTTAAGGTCTCTTCTGGTTGCTTGGGTGGAGCAGAATCCACAGACCATCAAAGAAGAGAGTATTAAGATTGTGCACTCATTACCCTATGTTAATGAGAAATTCTTTCTTCCTAATGATGCTACTTGTTCTCTGGCATTACAGTGGTGTCACGATTCCAAGTTCTCGGCACACCCGGGTACCAGAAAGACTTTAGAGTTACTTGACAGGTGGAGTTAGTGGTCGACCATGAAAACAGATACCAGTCATTATGTCAAGACTTGTACTGTTTGCGCTCAAGGTAAATCATCTCACACCAAACCTATGGGACTTCTACAACCACTACCTGTTCCCAGATTGCCGTGGCATATGATATCCATGGACTTCATTGTTGATTTGCCACCAGTGACGGGGTACACCATTTGGGTTATTGTCGATTACTTGACTAAGACCGCTTTGTTCATCCCTTGTTGTGGTTTGCCGTCAGCTCCAGTGTTGGCAGATTTATTTGTTTCTCATGTGTTCAGAAGATTCGGTGTCCCCAGCATTATCATTACGGATTGGGGTTCACAATTCACCTCTCGCTTTTGGAGAGCCATTACCACCTCGTTAGGCATTGAAGAAAGATATTCCAGCTCCTATCACCCCCCAGACGGATGGGCAAACGGAGAGAGTTAATGCAACCCTTGAGCAATACCTTCATTGTCTCCTACTCCACCATCAAGGATCTTGGCTGTCCTTGTTGGCCATGGCTGAGTTCGCTTATAATAATTCACTCCATACGGCTACTGGTACCACGCCATTTTTTGCCCTTTATGGACACCATCCCCGCACTCTGCCCATGTCTTCCTCGCCCGGTTCTAGTAACCCGGCAGCTAATGCCTGTGTTCAGTCTCTCAGAGTCTTACATTCCCAAGTCAGACGGCATCTCTTGGAGGCTCAACGTCGTACCAAGAAACACGCTGATGCCCACTGCTTGGAATCGCCAGTCTACTCTACGGGTATGCAGGTCTGGTTGTCCACAAAGAATTTACGCTTACCCGGTCGTAGTTCTCTGTTACCTCGTTTATCTGGACCTTTTTCTGTTTTGGAAGTGATCAATCCAGTGGCTGTTTGTTTGCAACTTCCGGCCACATGGAAGATACACAATGTTTTCCATGTTTCTCTACTGAAACCTGTCCAGGGAGGTTCTCGGTTTGTGCTTCCCAAACGCCCTTTGCCTATAAGAGGATCGGATGAATATGAGGTGCAACAGATTTTAGACACCAAGGTCTGTCGGGGGTGCGTCTGTTTCTGGTGAATTGGAAGGGCTATGGCCCCGAAGATCGTACATGGGAGCCGTTGGGTCATATCCATGCCCGGAGTTGTTTGTGGGATTTCTGGCCCTCCCGTCGGGGGAGGCGTTCTTTGAAGTGGGGTACTGTCAGGAATCAAGGTGGGTTGGCTTCGTCCCTGTATTGTCAGAAACAATATGGATGTTCTAAAATGAGAGACTCACAGTTACCATTCCGTAAGCACCCTCTTAATAGAGCACTAACACCTTGCAGAACAAGGCTAATACGAAAATATTCTTCTTTCTCTTCCCGCTGGAGGTTGCCATGGAAAATGAGTCAGAGACGCTGAGACTTACATCGTCAGACGCACGTTACAGTCATGTGACCTGAACTTCATAAAACTCCTGTTCGCCCGGCACTCTTCGCTTCTGATTAGTTCCGAAGTGTGTTACGTTCTTGCGTTCAAGTTGCCTACCTTCCTGGTTATTGACCTTCTGAGAGTCTATTAAGAGACTTTACCATCCTGTGTTTCCCGTACTCCCTATTTCCCTTCCCTGCCTCTTGTACCTTGTTTTCTCCACTGTGTGTTTCCTCCCACTCCAGAGTTAACCCCCGCTCTTCCTTCCTGATTCCCTATTGTCGACCCGGACTGCCTAATTGGATTGCCTACGTCTCCCAAATTAATAACTGTTCTCCAAGCACGTTACTGACCCGGACCCTCTATCGGATTGCCTTCGTCTCCCGAATCAATAATTGAACTTTCAAGCACGTTACCGACCTAGACCGCCTACTGGATTGCCTACGTCTCCCGAATTAATTCACGGTTCCTCCAAGCACGCTGCCGACCTGGAATTCTTCGGACTACTGAAATCACATTGGACCCGTCCCACCGCAAGTGCTCCCCGGGAAAAGACTGTTGGCACCATCCTCCTCACCTTTTTCCAGTACGGACTAGAGACTGGCATTGTACCTTGTAGGAGAAAGGGAGGAGCGTCCTCGTTTTGTCGGCTGTTTCTGTTGGACTTCCTCTCCCTAGGCGTTTGCGTGCTGTCGGGAATAGTCCTATACTTATAGTGGCTTACAGTCTTACGCGGAGCACTTGTTTCACCTCTGGCTATTCCTTGACCATCCCATCGTAAGAAGTGTCTGTCCTTTTGTTCTTTGGTTTTCTTTCACGGCTTGGTTATTTGTGAGTATTCAGGATTCTTTCTGTTGTCTTTTTGTATTGGAAACAGATCTCCCAGGGCTTCCTTTATGTGATGTGATTTTCAAGCTTTATTACCTTGGGGTCTTGAGTATCTACATTAAGGTGGTACGCTTACCTGTTTTCCATATATTGCCCAGGAAAGAATAAGGGTTGTTGTTAACCATTCTTTTCCTTTCTGGTTTAGGAAGTCTCCTGCCACGCTTTTTGGGTCCATTCTTCCACACAATTGATCCCTGGTGCTGGTTTCATTGTATCCAGACACAGGGTTACATTGTAGGGCAGAATTATTCTGCTACACTAAGAGGGCAATCTCGAACAGGCAAATCTGACAAAACATGACACCCGGGTTATGAGAGGAGAGTGGAAATATATACCAGGGTCGTGGGCCATTCAGAGTGAGAGGACTCTTCAATAGCATGAACCTTATAGATATTGTGAAATATATGTTGGCTTGTCACCAGTAGGCAGAATAACATTGGGGGCCTGATTCATGGAATATATTGCACGCTAAATAGGGACTTTGTGCGCAAAACTGTGTGCAAAATCCCATTTGATTCATGGAATCGTCTGCACGGCACATTTGCATACTTTGCACTGACTTCGCACAGGCTAGCCACGGCTCTGTGATTGCCTGTGTACCTTGCGCAAGACTCCATGCAGGGAGTGGGCGTGGCCTGCACAAGGACTTGAGTATGGGGCGCACCATGCAAAATGAGGAAGAACAAGGGAAAAAGTGAGGAACGGGCTGCAGGCAGTCCATAGCATGCTCACAAATGAGCACGACAAAGCATATTCATGGATGTGACCTCGCAACATCTCACCTGCGAAATGCTCACGCACAGCCCTCGATCTTTCTGCCACCTGAAGACAGGCGTACAGACACTTAGGGTTCACAGAGCGGAGGAGAGTTCTCATGTAGGATTTAGTTGTGCGTGCATACAGACAAGGTTCCGATCAGACTTAAGGGTGTGCATAGGCAGAGTAGTGGGGTGCAAGGACGGTTTACAGGGGTTTGCACACGGTTTGACCGAAATAAGACATGAATTACAGGAAAAGGTACACATGTTCTCGGGTGTAGGTTGCAGTTACGGGAGACCCTGTGCAGTGTCGCTGAGGTGCTGGCATGGTTGTGGGGACCCCATGCAGTTTTCACGGGGTGCCTGTGTTCGAGCCAGGAGAGGCTGCAAAGGTAGGTGAAAGTGGCTGTTTTGGCTTGGCATGGGGGGTGTTGGGGGCGTTCTGGCCGCGACTTGCGGATAGGCCTACTTTGCGGGATCAATTCCATGTATACGCGGAGCGTGCAGATTTCCTTCTGCGCTTAGGCTCGGGCAGAGTCGTTCTCGGCGAGCAGGCTTTGCAGGATCTCTGCGCACTTTTCCCTGAATCAGGGCCTGGGTATCTATTCAGATAGATATCCAATCTCAAGACATGAAGCAGCTGTGCCCGCAGTGGGTGCCATACAAATAATATTATACATTAATAAATTAATACACACATATATGTTTGATGCAATTTATATTTAAGGGGATCATAGTAATATATATATATATATATATATATATATATATATATATATATATATATATATATATACTTATTTATATACTTATTTATGTGCTTATGTATAGTTGTTTTTTTTAGTGCCAACTGCAAAAAATAGTTACTTTTTGGCACTCCAAGAGGGGGGAAGAGCAAGATAAAAGAGGGGGAAAAGTACACTGACACTCTGTCTTGCAGTAAGGATGGGATTCATTTTATAGCCGATCCCTGAATGTCTAGAGCATGCACAAGTCTATGTAGATCGGTACCAAATCTGATAGTGTTCAAAGCTGCAAACAAGTCAAACAGGAAAACAGGAAAAAAAAAGACAGGGCTGTTGTCACATATTCTAACCAGGAGAGCCGCCTTTGCAGAATAAAGATGGGAATTTGTGTAAGAGATTTTCTTGTTTGCACTATTCCATGCGCTGTTGTTTCCATTTTTCAAAAATAATTCAAATAAAGGCAATGTTTGTCTTTGGTTGAACATCATTTAGTACAGTGGTGTCTGCTGCGAGTTGTGTGGGTAAGAGCACTATGGTGGCTATCTTGAGAGCTTTTGCAGCTGCCCAAAAGTAAATGATCAATTTATGAGAGTAATGAAGCCAGGGGCCACGGTGGATATGTAATCTTTCATGGTAATAGCTGGACAAAGATGGCCTTTAAGAGAGGATATTTGGAAATCACAAAACTAAAAGTTGATGGCTGCGAGATTTGGAATAAACTGTAACCTCTGCAGATGAACTGACTATATATATTACAGGGCCTGCAGTAGCAGCTGTGTAGTTATGGTTAAGTTGCTCAACCCATAGAAAAAGCATTTGTTTGGCGGCTTATAACTTTGGCGCCGCTGGACGTATCCTCACCAAATTTTGCAAAAAAGTACATGGTCACCTCAGAATGATTTTGCGATGTTTGGTGTGGTTTCGTCCAGGGGTGCAAAGTTACAGGGGGCGTCTGAACATTTTTGAAATCCTCATAGACACAATGTATAAATCAATCTAGTAGTTTTTTTTACAAATGGTCAAAAAGTAGGTCAAAATAATTAGTAATATCTGGGTCTGGTCCGCTGACTCATTTCCTTATTCAGAGTCCGCGGATGCCTCCGGACCAATCAGTGAGTAGCTTGGTGTCCGCAGACACTGAAGACGCATGCTGATTGGATGTTGAAAAACGTAAGGTGCATCATAATTTTTTAAATGGTCGACATATTGGATCCATGGACAGCCGACGTTGTCCGCTGACAAAAGTCTGGATATTACACTTGGGTTATTTTGTGGCCTAAAGAGGGCCTGGAAAAGGTGGGGAGTGGAAAAAAGTTGATCCTTGGGAGTGGGGGAGGAGTGGTTCTGGTGAGTCTTGTTATTTGAAGGTTTATTGTACACACTTCTTATATAGTTCAATTCTATTGTGGTGGTTTTGGCCAATGGCCCGATTTTTGGGGGCATTGTCCCAGGCCGTTACCCCAAGAATCTGGCTACTGGCCACACACATTATAGGGGGAGTACACAGTGTTTGTAATATGGTGGAATTATACATTTGAATGTATCCAGTATTTATGATTGTAGTACAATTGAGGTTGTTATTTATTCAGGTAAGAAGAATTGATTGTTGAGAAAAAGAGTTTATAAAGTTGTGGCCAGATCAACTAACCATGGAAGGGTAAACTTTCAACTTGAAATATCTTATATTGGCTGAAAATGCAGTTTCAAACTGTCCGCGGTGCACGAACACCGTCCGCAGACATGCTGTTACACCACACAGGTGCAGTCACATGATGATGTCTGGGGATGTCTGCAACCCCAACTGTTGTCTGCGAATCGCGGTAAGCGTGAGATGACGGGCACATGCGGATGCATGTCCGCAAATGGGGGCTCTGTCCATGGACCAATTAAAAGTGTCTCGTGCCATACCAAGCTTGTCTGAATACGGCGTGATGTCTGTGGATGGCCTATTTTGTAAACGGACCCCCGAGCAATTGTATGGTCCTCAGACTATTGATTGGGGTTTTTCAAAAAAAGGAATTTATCAGAGAATAATATACAAGATATTTATAGTATAAAAAACAAATGTATTTATGAAAAGGATGCAGTATCGGAATGGGAAATATAAATGGGAGGATTTGGAATTTCTACAAAATTATCATCGGGAAGGGAGGGAGAGAATTTTCTCAGACTGTCTTTGATTTATATTTTGTGAATTTGATTGGAGTGATTGTTGGGATCAAGAGGGACAGGGAGAAGTAGGACAGTGATAATAAACATTTGCAATTACATGATTTTAACATAATTTAGAAGTTGCTTAAAGTCATTTATATGTTCATCTAATTTTGAAGACAAGATCATGATTTCATTGTGTACAGTTGGGGACTAGAATTGTCTTTTTGATTGTTGGGATTCTCTATAATTAATCTGTGGTGTAATTTCTTCATGTAAACTATGTATTATAAGAAAGGAAGATGTTATTATTTGAATGAGCTCTGAATAAATTATATTATTTGTTTATATTGAAAGATATTTTGTTTACCATTAGAGATTCCAAAACCAGGCATTTCTTCTTTGGGAAAGTTTTCTTCTGGCCACTCAAGAGTGTTTGCCATTTCTATCAAAATAAAAAAAATGTGATATTTGCTTATGAGAAATGTTTATATAATGGATGGTGTGTCAGTCCAGAAAACAAGTGGCCTAGATATGTAATGTCATCAGTGATGTCATCAATGACATTTGTGATCTAATCTTTGATGTCCTGGGTGTTTGTGTTAGCAGTGCACGGTGGTGGTGAGAGTTATGGTTGCAAAAATTGCTCTTTCTATGGTTGAATTGTTGTATTGCCCCCGAAATCTCTCCACTGGCTACACATATTATAGTAATATGTTTATTACACGGCCTGCGGTCGCGGCCATGTACTTATGGTTAAGTTACTGAACTCATAGAAAGAACACTTTTTGGGTGGCTAATAACTTAGGCACTAACAGCAAATGGCCACCTTGGAACCATTTCGCGAAGTTTGGTGTGGTTTCATTCAGGGGGGCAACATTTTAGGGGGTTTCAACAATTTAGAAATCTTAATAGACATAAAGGAAACATTTTGCTTGTGCCTACAGCACAAACAGCTGTATGGATTTTGATCAAACTTGTCAGAGGAGCGACACAATCGTTTTAAATGCATGCTTTTGCAAATAGTAATTATAGGTACTAAAGAGGGAGTATACAGTATTTGTAATATGATGGAATGATATAATTGATATGGTATTTATGATTGTAGTACAATTGAGGATAGTGCTTCTTGAATCTGTAGTTATTTGTTTGTGAAGAAAACAAATGGTATAATACTGGGTATTATTACTTAGTTATATATGGTGATGAAGCTGGAATCTGGTTCTTTTTCTGGGGAAAAACAACAGTATGACTTGTTAAATAAGATAGTTTAAAACCTTTAATTGCCTATGATTGTATATATAGATTTACGTTGTTGACCTTCATAAATAGCACATTTTATGTACTATGTTTGCTACAACATTAGTGTATTAGTATGCGGTACACTGTTGTTGTAGTAACATGGGACAATGATTGGGTGGGAAAACATCTATAGTGGATTAGAAAAACCATACTGTATTTGCATACAGTTTGTGGAATATACATCGTTTTAAAGAATATATGTTACAGAATATATGTCTTTGGTAACATGGATATATTATGTGAATGAAAGTGTAATAGGACGTGTGTTTGAAGTGTGTTGCAATTAAGGGTATCCTTAAAGTGGTTAGATACCCATATTCTAACTATATTGGATTTTACAAGAAGTATTGCAGTAACAATAACTGTGATGTTTAAAATAACTATATTTATGTGATGGGAAAGGGTAATAAAGTATTGATAGTAGAATGTGTTCAGCACTAATGGTCTTAGTGAGTAAGGGAGTGGTGTTGTGATGGAATAAGTAGGAACATTATGATGTTTTGAGGAAAGTAGTGGTGGTTGTTTTAATGGTGTAATTTAGTGCATAGGTATGAGG
Source organism: Ambystoma mexicanum (assembly GCF_040938575.1). Classification (NCBI taxonomy): domain Eukaryota; kingdom Metazoa; phylum Chordata; class Amphibia; order Caudata; family Ambystomatidae; genus Ambystoma; species Ambystoma mexicanum. Next base: position 107,965,480 of record NC_090928.1, on the reverse strand, counting down.
GTTGTGTGGGTGTAATTGAAAAGGGACGAGGACGTGTGTGTATTTGTGCTAATGTGTGATAGGGGTATGGAAGGGTAAGGAAATTAAATTGTGGTATAGAAGTCGATGAGAGATGGAGGTGTTGTAATGCAGTAAGGAATTGGTGGTGTCTTGAATAACGAGCAATGTTTAGAGAGGAATAGAAAGTGTATGAATGTTGTATCTGTAACGTGTTGCAGTGTTTTTAAAGAATCTGTGGCCTAGTGGTAATGTAATAGTAGTTTGTAGTTGGAGCTGCGTACAGCGTGTTATAGTCGTTGATGGAAAAGAACCGTTCTTTTTATGTGAGGAGTAGGGTTGTGTATTGATACTTTGACAGTATACACATACATATCAGCAGGTGGAGAACGATAGCAAACAACAGACTCACCTCAATGCCTGGTTCACCCCCCACCTTAAAGAACTTAGATTGGAAAAATGGAAACTAGAAATTCTATGGCAACACTTTCCGATGGAAGAAAATAAACTAAAATTAAAACTCTGTGCCAACAACTACAAGAAAGATATTTTTAATGAAAGAATCTCAAATGCCAATCCAATACTAAGGAACTGTTTGCGATCCTTCGGGAACTAGAATCGGCCATACCTCCTCCGGATAACTTACCTAAAGACAAGTAATGGTGCACTAGCATTAAAAAAAACACTGCAAACCAAACACTAAAAACAGGGCAAACCAAAATTGCAGCAAAAAAATTATCCCTGCCCCCTGCCGAAATACCAACTACTACTATCTCCAATGACAATCCTGACCTGACACCATTTAAATTCTCTAAGGTCTCCATTAAGGAAACTGAAAATATCATTGCATCCCTGAAACCGTCTAACTGTAAAGGCGACAACTGTCCTGCCCAATTAATTAAGGATGCTGCTAGAGATTTAGTCCCCTTTATTTCTAAACTCATTAATGCCTCTTTTTCATCTAACACTGTCCCAAGCAGCTTAAAAGAATCCTGGGTTATACCTCTTCTCAAAAAACAAACCATAGACACCTCCATCCAAACAAACTACAGGCCTGTCACTACGGTCCCCCTCTATGGTCCCCTTCCTCCTTAAGATAATAGATAGAGTAGCCTATCTTCAAATTCAGAACTACCTTGAGACTAACCAACTTCTGGGCTCCCGCCAATCGGGTTTTAGACCTCAGCATGGCACAGAGACGGCGCTAATAGACCTTAAAGCGCAAATTGACGAGCTCAAAGACAAAGGAAACACAGCCATGCTGCTCCTGCTCTATCTGTCTGCAGCATTTGACTTGGTGGAACATGCAGTTTTATGCAAACACCTAGCATCGGCTGCCCACTTTTTCGAGTGAAGCCATAGCCTGGGTCCAGTCTTTTCAGGCCAACAGAAATATGCGAGTCTTCTCCACATGGCCATCAGTAGACCCAATTCAAACAACATGTGGGGTCCCACAGGGCTTCTGTGTCTCACCAACCATGTATAATATTTTTACCAAGCCTTTATTTGACAAATGGGATAGACTGGGTGTCACCTACACAAACTACGCGGATGACACCCAGATCCTCATTCCCCTTTCAGGCAATTTTGTCTCAGGTACAGCCTTGGTAAATGAAATATACACTCTCATTCAGGCATGGATGGCAACCCATAGCCTCTGCCTGAATGACGATAAAACGGAGATCCTAATTCTTGGTTCAGCTACCAATCTAAAAACACTTGACACTAACTATGCTGCCTTCAACATCGATTGCAACATAATTACAGTCGCCAAAGAAGTGAAGATGCTCGGCTTCTATCTGGACTCCAAGTTAACTTTAAAAAAACATGTAAACTCCTTGTCTTCTTCCACTGCCTACACCGGCAAACTTATTAGAGCATGTAGATCCTTCCTGTCACAAGCGAGTTGCATTATCTTAGCCAATGCTCTCATTTTATCAAAACTCGACTACTGTAATGCATTGTACTTAGGAGCAAACAAATACATCTTCAACAAAATACAGACACTGCAGAATAATGCCCTCAGAACGGCGCTGAACCTCTCCACTAGAGAGCACATATCTAATATTAGGAGAGACCATCACTGGCTGAAAATTAGTGATAGGATCCTCTTGAAACCTGTGTCTCTAACCTTCAAATGTTTAAATAATGCAGCCCCATCATACCTTAAGGAAAGAATAATCAGAAAAACATCATCCTGCCCTTCCAGGGCAATCAACTCCCACTGCCTTCAAATACCGAGATTCAGACTTAACAAAACAGGAGGGAACAGTTTTCCAGTAAAAGCTGCCCAGCAGTGGAATGCATTGCCACTTGAGCTCAGAATAGATCAGTCCCACTATAGCTTCAGTCGGAACACCCTTAACTGGCAACGCTCTAACGACCATTATGACTAATGATCGCATCAGTTACAACTGGCAAGAGATCGCTCCGAACCCGTCCTTCTGTACTGTACTCTATGCGCTGCATCTAGATTATACCATTAATGTTTGTATATATGTATGTTTGCTACTTGTACCTGCCTATACCTGTAACTAAGCTTTTAAGTATTCTTTGTATGGTGTGCGTCCATTTACCTAAGGGTTTGGTGCGCCCGACAAATTAATAAACAAACCAACAGACAAACACACGAACAAACAAACAAACTATGAGGTATGTAATAAGAAAGATTGGAAAAGTATGACATTTACATGGAAGGAAAAATGCAAAATGCTGTGCATTTGCATTTTTTTAGAGCATTTTGTTGAAAGTTAAAAAATTCATATGTGCATTTATTGCAGCACTATATACAATGATTTTGTATAAGTAAGGGAAATGCAGATGCAAAGGATTTGTAGAATACTGTTAAGTGGCAGCTGGCAGTTGGTGTGTGGAAGTTTAATATGTTGACAGGGTTGCATGTAGAGTTTTTGGATGTGAATGTTGGATGGATGTGTGACTTTTCGAAAGCAGGCAATCATGGAGTGAATCAATTTCTTATGTGATGTCATCAGTGATGTCATCAATGTCATTTGTGATGTCATCTTTGATGTCCTGGGTGTTAGTCTTAGCAGTACTCGGTGGTGGCGGGAGTTATGGTTGCTTACCTTACCATAACTGACACATTTCTGGGGTTTTCGATTTTATGTGTAAACATAACATCCCTTCAACAAAGTGTTTTCACTGAATATATATATATATATATATATATATATATATATATATATATATATATATATATATATATATATATATATATATATATATGATACATTACTCACCGTAATCGTATTTCTGATTCTTGTATCTGCTTAGATTCGCATGCTGTGCATAGGCCGACATCTAGTGGAAGCTGCAGAGTATTACAGTTGTTGTTTTCAAAACTCAAAAAGGGACGTCGACAGGGCGTGCCAGTAATACTATGCCTAGTGTGACGTCCACTGCACCCATGATCCCTCATGCGTAGAGGTCCCTCAGATTGTTATTTTTTCTGACATGGGGTAGCATGAGGTGTAGCGTGAGTACAGTTGTATCCAAGCAGAAACGTATCAGACAAGCTCATAAGCATCCATGCGCCTTCTCTCCGAGGGGAGGAAGGGTGGGTTGCATGTGAATCTAAGTAGATAGAAGCATCAGAAATATGATTACGGTGAGTAATGTATCCCTGCTGAGGCTTGAGGAATCTGCTTAGATCACATGCTGTGCATAGATTAGCGAGCAGTCGAAGAAGGAGGTGGGTTATGAGACGGTTCATGAGCGAATATGTGTCTTAGAACTGCATGACCCACTTGTGTATCTGTCTTGGAATGGGTGTCAATGCAGTAGTGCTGAGTGAAAGTGTGAACAGAGCTCCATGTAGCTGCCTTGCAAATATTGTCTAAGGGAACATTTGCAATGAATGCCAAAGTGGGCCCAGTACCTCTCATGGAGTGAGCCCTGGGCATAAAAGGCAGTGTTTTATCTGATAGGGAATAGCACAGTTGGATACAGCTGATTATCCACCTAGAGATAGCGTTCTTAGAGATGTGATCCCCTTCTCTGCCTGGTACTATGGAGGCAAACAATTGATTTGTTTTTCTTCGCGGTCTGGTCTTGTCTACATAGTAGAGGACCGCTCTTCTCACATGTGTGGAGTTTTACCTCAGCTCTCCTGAAAGAAAGCCGGTAGCTCAATTGACTGGTTTACATGAAATTTTGAGATGAATGTAGGTGAGAACCTAGGGTGAGTACGTAAAACCAGCTTGTCCTTATGTATAGTAAAGAAAGGATCCTGCACTGACAATACTTGGATTTCACTAACCCTTCTTATGGAAGTGATAGCCACTAAGAAGGCAGTTTTATAAGTCAGGTGTTTGAGACTACACTTGCGCATAGGCTCGAAATGGGGTCCCACAAGCTTAGCGAGTACCACATTGAGGTCCCAATCTGGCGGTGGGTTAGAAATTGGAGGGTGTAGCCTCTTTACCCCTTCCATAAATGCTTTGATGACCGGTACCTCCCACCATGAGACCTTATTATGGGAAGTGGTGTAGACTGACAAGGCCACCAGGGGGACTTTTAGGGAGTTAAACACTAACCCTGCATCTAGCAAGTGGAGCATATAGGTTAGAATGTTAGATGAAGTACATTCTATGGGGTTGATCTGCTTAGTCTGCCATCAAATTACGAATCTTCTCCATTAGTCAAAGTAACAGTGTCTAGTGTTTGGTTTCTTTGATTCTTTCAAGATATCCATGCATATTTGCGGTAGATTGAGATGCCCGAACTCTATGACCTCAGGAATCATGCTGCCAAGTTCATTGAGTGTGGTTGTAGGTGCACTGTTAGTCCCTCCTGCTTGGTGAGTAGGTTGTATTGGCACAGGAGTTTGATTGGATCGCACATTGCCAGTTTGCACAGATGTGGATACCATGGTTGTCTTGCCCACATAGGAGCAACTAGGATAAGCGTCATCGGTTCCTTGTGTAACTTGTCCACCACCTTCCTAATGAGAGGAGTTGGGGAAAAGCGTAAGCAAATTTCCCTGAGCAGCTCATCCATAGGGCGTTCCCCTTGGAGCCTGGCTGGGCGAAACTTGCCACGAATTCTGCGCATTGACGTTTTTCCCTTGTGGCGAATAAGTCTATAGTTAGGAAACCCCATTGAGAGAAGGGGTGTTCTACGACCCATTCGTGTAGATGCCACTCGCGTTCCTCTGGTAGGGGACCACTGGGCCGTAGAAAGGTATCCCTTTTGTTAGGTTGTCTCTTGTCCACCAGTGAAGATTCTGTATAAGTGTTGGCGAAATGTCCACTAAATCATCCCACTGACCGCTTGCCTGAGACCACTGTTTCGCCAACCACTCCTGTATGGGACGCATACGCAGGCGCGCATGAGGAACCAGGTAAATGCAAGATGCCATCATGCCTATTAAATGCATTGCTTTGCGCACCCTTATCTGGCGGTTGAACTGATAATGTGGTATTTGCAGTAACAAATTTCTTACTCTTTCCTCTGAAGGAATGACCAATCCTTCCTCTGTGTTTAAGACAGCTCCTAGGAACTGTTTTGAAGTGCTTGGCACTAGGCTTTATTTTTTCTCGTTGATGGAGAAGCCCAATTGAAAGAGGAGGTTGATTGTTCTGTGGATGTTTTGTCTGCAAATCAGAGGTGTTTCCCCTGTTATGAGCCATCCAGGTAAGGGTAGACCGGGATGGCCTCCCTGCGCAGGTGTGCTGCCACTACCGCCAGTACCTTTGTGAATACCCTTGGAGCCGAGGCTATCCCAAAGAGCAGCACTTTGAATTGGTAGTGCTTGTTCGCTATCTTGAAGCGCAAGAATCTTCTGTGCGCGGGGAAATATGAAAATAGGCATCTTTCATATCCAGTGTAGCCATGTAATCCCCTCTTTTTTAGTAGCGGGATTACCTCTTGTAGCATAGTCATGCAGAACTTTTGTGGCTTGACATACTTGTTTGCAGGGCGTAAATCTAATACAGGTGCATTGTTAGATCTTTCTTTGGCACAAGGAAGTAAGTTGAATAAATAGCCCTGTTTACCTGGTTTGCTGGGACCACTTCTATGGCGTCCTTTAATAGAAGTGTAGTTATCTCTTCTAGAAGGATCCGCTGATGCTCTTCTGAGTGGATTTCCTGTCATGGGGGGTGGTTGTGCGGACGTTGAAGTAGTTCTATACAGTAGCCCCCTGCTACCGTGGACAGCACCCATCTGTCCGAGGTGATACCCTCCCATGCGTGGGTGAAGTTGGACATGCGTCCTCCTACTGGAGATGCATAGGAGGGTACCTGGAGCGGAACGTCACTTGCTCTGAAGTGGAGTGCCACCTCGAGCAGGGCCTCTGCCCTGACTACAACCTCTGCGTTGTCCTCTGGGATATCCTTGAAAGGTTTGTTCTTGATTACTTCCCCAGGAGAAGCCTTGGCTCTGATTGTAGCTGGATCCTCTTTGAGAATTTTGGCCCCGGAAACGGCAAAAATTACTGTTAACTCTCTGACCAGTAGGCTTGTTTGTGAGTTGACCTAAAGATTTTTGAGTGTCATACTCATCCTTTGCTGTTTTAAGTGTGTCTTCCATAGCTTTACTGAAGAGCACGTTAGGTTCCACTGGCATGTTTATAAGAGTGGCCTGTGTTTCTGGCCTAAACCCTGACTGGCGCAGCCATGCATGCCTCTTTATGACAGTCCCCTCTGCAATGACTCTCTCAGCATTGTCTGCCGCATCGAAATTCGATTTAAGGAGACGGGTAGATACAGCTCTTCCATCTGCTGCCACCTGAGCTAGTTGTGATCTGAGTGGCTCCGGGGCAGATGAAAGTAAAGCAGAAATTTCTTACCACTTATGTCAATTATAGCTAGCCAAGAGGGTTGCGTTGTTGGCTATCCTGGTTTGACAGGCCGCAGAGGAGGCAACCTTTCTGCCCATGGCATAGATATTTTTGCTTTCTTTACCAGGTGCAGCCTCAGAGGAAGCAAGGGGTGTGCCTGCTCTCTTTCTAGTTGTGGTGACAACTAAGGAGTCTGGTTTTAGTTGGCCTCTAATATATAAAGGGTCTGAGGGTGCAGGCCTGAATGATTTCTCCACAGGCGGGTTAACGGCCCGTGTGCGATTGGGTGTTTCTAAGGATGGCTGTATCCTGCCTTGCACTGATTTTAGCAGTGGATAAACTGGCCCACTGTCCTTTTGACCCCCAGGATTTGTTCTGCTAAGTCTCTATCCTCCTGCACCTCCTGTATGTCAATTTGGGAGTGTTCCGCCGCTTTGGCTAATACTTCATTGAGGAGGGGCTGATTATCCACAGGGGAATCGACTATTGGAGTGTCCTGATTAAGAGTGGAGTCTATGGAGTACATGTTAGCCTCTTGGTCTGCCTCTGGATCCTCGTAATCCCCATAATAAGGTTCATCTGTATCCTCTTCAATAGGTTGAGGGTCAGATGCCTCCACAAAGGAGAGATCTTCTTGGTCCTCTTGATCTAACTCAGGCCATATTAATCTATACCTGTATGAGACCTCTTAGAAGGGGGTTGAGTAGGTAAGGCAGAGGCTTGAGAGCCGGAAGGGACTGTGATGGGAGGAGTGGAGTGGAAACTCTGACAGTAATCTGGGTTACTCTCGTAAAAATTGGCCATAAAGGTCATTCTTCGCATTACTCTATCAATATCCTGGGCAGACCATTCCTTGGAACTTGGGATCACAATAGATTGAGGGGTAAGACATAAGTCCTCATTAGTGGGAGGTATTACTTTAGGCCTAGAATCCTTAGGTTTTTCTATGGGCTTGGATAATAAGGGTTTTCCCTTCCGTGGTGTCTTTTCCCTAGGAGGGATCTTGTCCCTTTGAGGGGTTTTATAGGTCTTTTTGTGATGTTTTCCCCCACACTGGGGCCCAGAGGAGTGTTTTACAGACTTCTTGGGGTCTGCCGCTTTATCCGACATCAAGCGTCGAATTTCGGATGTGGGAGCCGAGACATCGTCCATGGACGCTTGACATTCGGAAGGAGTTTTTCAAGCGACAACCTGGCCGTCCTTCGACAGTTGAACCCTGTCGTGTGGCGATCATGATCGAGATTGCCCAGAGGACCGGGACTCGGTGGACCTTTCTCTGGGTGTCGAACGTTGTCGAGTACTCGACTTGTTTGTCAAATCTCGACTAGGGCTTTTGTGCTTGGTGGTGTGTGCTTTTGTACCGCTGTCCCCACAACATGGCTGCAGGCCTGTCCTACAGGGTCAGGGGTCTGCGTTTCAGTAGCTGAAGCTACTCCATCGCCCTCACCGTCCGAAAGTATGCCGTTGCTGCCATCGCTAAAGGTTCCCTCTACCTCCATGGCCTCGAGTTTCCTGGCGTAGTGGGCCCAGCGTTTCGTGGAGCGGTCCTTTAATGTCTTTGGCTTGAAGAGCATGCACGCTCGACAAGACGTTTCGACGTGATCTCTTGGAAGGCACAAATTACAAACTAAGTCTTTGTCCAACCATGGGAATTTTCGGTTACACTTGAGGCAAAATTTAAACGGTGTATTTCCAAAATTACAGGTTATGGTTATGGCAGCTGGGCGAACAAAGTGTAGGAAGGGGAGAATATGCATTCTAAAATGGCCTCCCTACTCTCTTCCTACTGTCTGGGCTGAGGCCTGGGGCAGCCTTCCAGGGTCGAACGGTCCATCGCGGTGGTCTCTGACGGGCAGTTTTATATCTTCAACGGGGTGGTGTTTCGGAGGTCGGTGAAAGGATAGAAAGAAATACTATCGTTAATTGTGAAAAGTCAATGGCTTAGCGCTGAAAGGAACTCAGCTATACGCGTCGGTCTAGCATGGCGAAAAAAAACAATCTTAGGGACCTCTACGTGTGAGGGATCATGGGTACAGTGGACATCACACTAAGGATAGTATTACTGGCACGCCCTGTCGACGTCCCTTTTCGATTTCTGAAAGTTTGGTGAGGTTTGGTCCAGGGGGGCAAAGTTGTAGGGGGGTCCCAAAATGTATTTTTTTCCCCATAGACTGAATGGGGAAAAAACTTTGCTCACGCCTACAGCCCAGACCGCTGGATGGATTTTCACCAAATTTGCGGCAGGAGCAGCGGTTTGGTCCCGAAAACGTGCTTTTGTAAATTTGGTGAAAATCCGTCTAGTAGTTTTTTTAAAATTGACCAAAAAGTAAGTCACAAAAAATGTGTGATATCTATATCCGGTCCACGGACACACTTCCCTGTTCGGTCCGCGGACAGTGTCCTGATTGGCTAATCGGCTTGCGTCATGCCCGCAGACATGCAACGTGTTCGCTGATTGGATTGAGAGGAGCGTGAAGTGCGTCAGATTTTTGGAAACGCCCGCCATCTTGGATTTGCGGACAGCGGCCGATGTCCGCGGACATCGCGGTAAAAACATATGAAAAAACACAGCATTCCACTTGTCAATCTTACCAAATAATCTCTGGGGAGGTGAGGGATGATGAGGATGGGATGGGATATGGCTGCAAGAAGCAAAAAAACCAGGTGTTTTTTTGCTGCGAAAGTCCGCAAACAGTTCGGATGTTCGCGAACAGTCCTGTGAAAGTTTGCGAACACCTTAGCATTACAGGGTTGGTGAAATGCAGTTCTTGAAAGGCTTATAACTTTGGCGCCATTTAATAGAACTGCATGTAAATGTGCATGTATATTCCTGGGCTGATTCTGAGTGGGTATGCGAAGTTTGGTGGGATTCTGTCATGAGGGGGCAAAATTAGAGGGAGGATCCCAAAATAATGTAAAGGCTTATAAATGAGGTGCCATTTGACATATCCCCCCTTAATTTGGGAAACTGATAAAACATTTTGATATGAATGTTTTCCCGAAGTTTGGAAGGATTTTGTGAAGAGGGGGCAAAATTAGAGGGGGGTCCAAAATTAATGTAAAGGCTTATAAATGAGGTGCCATTTGACGAATCTACACTTCATTTGGGAAACTGATAATAGATCAAGATATACATGTTTTTGTGAAGTTTGGTGGGATTCTGTCAAGAGGGAGCAAAATTAGAGTGGGGGTCCCAAAATATTGTAAACGCTTATAAATGTGGTGCCGTTTGACAAATCTACACAAAGGTTTGCAAAATGATTATAGATCTAGATTTAGATGTTTTCGTAAAGTCTGAATGGATTTTGTCAAGTGGGGGCTAGATTATATGACAATTGTATGTGCATACATTTGACACTTTTGAAAAAATAAAACATGGGTGGATTTCCAGCAAACTTGGGTAAGGAGCATTGGCAAGGACCTACAAGCATGGTTTTGCAAATTCGCCAGTGTTTTATTATTTGACAAGTGTCATAATGTAGCTACAAAAAATAGCGTTATACCTTTAGTAACTGAGGGGTAGCCTGTGGCGATGGGGAGTGGCCAGATTGTCCGGGTCATGGAATAAGGTCATGATCCGGACAATCTGGCTACTGGCCATGATCACAAGGGACAAAACATAGGGTTAAAGTGGCCATGTCCACCTGGGTCTGGCTTTGTGGTAAAGTTATTCGAAATTAGGATATATTTGAAAGGGAAGAAAAATGTGCTCGTGGTAATATGGTCATAGAGTGTTCTTTTTGCCATCTGCAGGCTGCTATGGAAAGCGAAGAGGGGCCCTGTATGGAACCCTCACCTTCCCTTTCCATGGTGGCCATCCTGGAAAAGGATTTTCCTTCCAACACCGGGACGCCTGCAGCGTCCCGGTGTAGGAAGGAAAATCCTATTTTTTAACACCCCGGGTTCCCGCTTTGGGAACCTAGTGTGCTAATGGCCTTCATCCCCCATTTCAGGGGCTGGAATGGGGCGATAATGGCCCAGAGACCTTGTTATCCACCCTTGCTTCGCTTGGGCTGATAACTTGGGCTGCTTTGCCGGTATCCACCGTTCCAGTCCCTGGAACAGAGGATGAACGCCACAATATTCCCATTAGCATAACACAAAATGCAAATGGAAATGTTGGAAAATGTTATTTAGTCTATGTACTTTACGGAGAAATATAAAGTAGATGGAGTTTTTTAACTGTGAAAGGTGGTTCCTAAAGGAATTTGTCGTTTGTTGTTTTTGGATGTATCTTTTTTGGCAGGAGAGCTGAGAACGAAAGCTGGGGAGGGAAATGGGGGAAGAGCAACCAAACGCTAATATGGAGGGGTAGGTTGACAAGGGGAAATGTTGCGCGTGTGTTTTTTCTAAGTTAGAGGGCACTGTTTCTCATGCTCCTTCATTACAGGAGTGGTGGTGGCTCTTGGGGAGGAGGGATGGCATTAGCTGATGCCATGTTAAGATAAATAGCAGTTTTGCTAAAAGTATGTACTGTGTACTAGATTGTTAATGGATAATGAGTAGGAATAAGTGTTGGAGCTGTGCAAGGGAAATTTTGAAGTTGGAGGTTCCTAGATTAGTAGAAAATGCAGTTCCGAACTGTCTGCCAAGCAGAGATCTTATCGGGAAGTGTGGACGGGTTGTCAGACACGTCATCATACCGCGCGCCAGCGTATGGTCATGTGGCACTGTCCGGAAGGTTCGTTATGAAGGCAGATATTCGTAGACATCTACAGATGCAAAACTAGTTGAACTAGTTGCAAGAAGTGTATAGAAGTGTTAAAAATTAGTTCAGATGGTGTGAAATGGCAGAGTTTTAAGGTGAAAATTTGGAAATTGGACACACATATTGCTATATTAGGTAACTAAAGTATGATATTAGTAAGTTATAGGAAAATAGCATGCACTGGTAAAAACCTATGAAATTCAATGAAAAAAATGTGTTAAAGGGACGTTATGGTTAAGTTGCACTAATAAAAACCTATGAAATTCAATGAAAAAACTTTGTTAAAGGGACGTTATGGTTAAGTTGCACTAACAAAAACCTTTGAAATTCACTGAAAAAACTTTGTTAAAGAGACGTTATGGTTAAGTTGGACTAATAAAAACCTATGAAATTCAAAGAAAAAACTTTGCTAAAGGGACGTTATGGTTAAGTTGGACTAATAAAAACCTTTGAAATTCAAAGAAACAACTTTGTTAAACGGACGTTATGGTTCCAAGTAAAACCGAAAAACACCTGAAATTCGCCAGTTATGGTAAGCTAAGCAACCACAACTCGCACCACCACTGTGCACTGCTAAGACTAACACCCAAGTCAATAAAGATAACATCACAAATGTCATTGATGACATCACTGATGACATCACATGTGAAATACATTTTGATGAAAAGTCTCTACAAGGAGTTGTGTTTATATTGTTGATAACAAGATGTCAGCAGTGATCGGGAGACCTATCATGAACTAATTAATCTATTACAGAATGTAGTCATCTAATATCATTGCATTGGAGTGTTGTTGTTAATACAGAAACCTAATTATATATAAACATAGGCAATGACTGCAGCATGCACCATAGAAGTACACTATTTATAATATTGTAATTTTGGATAGTACAATAATGAATGCTCCCTTATCAGAGTTTTGAGTAATGTTAAATATGTAATAACTAGCTCACAATTCAAGACCTACAGCACTTGTGCTGGTACAAACAATACATATGAAGCACCACAATGCATACAAATCAGAGGCACATACAGCGAAACTAAAGTAAGGAAGAAAGAAACTGCATCATCTTCATGTATACAAATGAAGTGTGTGTTTGAGGCCTGCTCATTTCCCCATGTATGTGCACGATGAGCTGAGACCAAACCCTAAGGAAAGTACTTAAAGAACATATGACAAGGTTAACATTTAGATATATAGCACCTTTTTAAATTTTAATATTCTAACTGCCAGTGAACAAAACCACCTGGCCTATATATTTCAAGGAACAAAAACAAGTGGCCCAGATATGTGATGTCAATGATATTTGTGATGTCATCCTTGATGTCCTGGGTGTTAGTCTTAGCAGTGCACAGTGGTGGCGCGAGTTATGGTTGCTTAGCTTACCATAACTGGCGAATTTCAGGGGGTTTTCGGTTTTACTTGGAACCATAACGTCCATTGGATTTCATAGGTTTTTACTAGTCCAATTTAACCATAACGTCCCTTTAACAAAGTTTTTTCATTGAATATATATATATATATATATATTTTTTTTTTTTTTAACCAAACGATAATTTGTGCACTGGAAGTGTGGCCATATATTTTTCTACAGTATCACCAAAGTACTATCTTATTTGTTTTTACAATAAAATAGGCCTGTGTCCTAAAAGAAGTGTATGTACAGAAACACAACCCTGCCCAATAGCATACTCCTGTGTACAAAATCACAAGTTTGCAGTACTACCTGTTGGTGTGCTGTAAAACCATTGGCAGACAATGTATTTAGTGAAAGCAGGCTCCTCATGGGCCAACGGTCAATACCATATTAATAATACTTTGCGGGCATCAGAAGGGGGGATCAGCAGGATCTAAAAGGATCCCCAGGGGTACCACCCAAAGCCACCTCTTTACCTCTGTCACTGAAATAAACATGAGCCGCCACATATCTCTCCTCAAGGTCTCAAGGAATACATTGAGCAATTGTTGTTTGGCTGAATGGGGTAGGATCCTGAAAAGAACTCAGGCTGGGTCCAGGGCTAGCCTGCATACTATAATTCAGGGTTTTAGACTCTACCTGATAATGCAGAAAAGTGCATCAAAGAAAGCCTCCATTTTCTTTCTAGATTTGAAAGCTGCATTTGATTCTGTGAATATGGATCTCTTGTGGCATCGCTCAGAAAAAGGGGATTGGAAGAGGGGTGTTGTTTTTTTTTATTTTACACAATGGAAATGTTGGGAGAGTTGGCTATTGACAGAGTGGGGAACATATGTAACAGTTTAAAGTAGAGAAAGATGTCAGGCTAGGGTGTGTCCTGGCCTTCACCTTATTTAGGCTCTTTTTAAGTGACCTGGAGGCTTTTTGATTGGAGAGAGACTAGATGTTCCAAATATGAGGTTGCAGGACATACCGATTTTGCGGTTCAGAGATGATGCAGTCATGATGAATCGCACTGAGCTAGCAATCTGCAAACTATTAGGTGTCTTTTGTAGTTATTGTAAACAGAAGGTCCTTGTTATTTAAGAGGAAAAAGCAAATGTTGTGAGGACAGGAAGAGCCAAGCAGATAGGTGCTTGATTCGTTGGCAATAATGCATTCCTGGCACAAGTTTTTGCTTGATTTGAATAATTAGGGTTGGTTTTAAGAAAAGCCAAGGGTGGGGGCCACCGTCTGAGAAAAGCAGAAGCAAATTACCCCAAGCTGCTGCAGTATATTGAGGTGTGTAGAAGGTTTGGAGGGTATGGGCCTTGGATGTTTGTCAGCTGAAACCTGTCCAGACAGCATCTTATGGTGCAGAGATGGGGGGATATATGCCCTGCTGGGGCTTAATTTGTAGGGGTGCCTGCCATGGTCTGCCCTGGGAATTATTTTGGAGCCCTGGTTATTGTCTCAGGCTCAGTTTGATTATGTTGTGGTGTTTTGGAAACTGTATCATTTTAACTGTCAGTCAGTTGTAGTCACACAACAAGCAACAACAGTGTGCAACAGTGAGGGCCTTTCCATCCTGGACTGGTTCATTGTTATTCATGAACCTGATGACCCAGGCAAGAAGTGCTTGATACCCATGTTCATACATGACAATAGGTTGGAGTGTGGCAATGTTGGGCACTCATGCTGGCTATGCCTGCACACTGCTCCAATAAGCTTGTATGACATTGATGCAGCTCTGCTGCTGTAATAACCTACAGCATTGGTGCAGCAATATGGGCTGGCAACAACACAACAACTGAACAGTCACCAGCCAGCAGCACCAACAAAGGAGCAAAAAGGACACTGCCAAATGGAGTGCCTTGCAAGAGCGCCAACCAATACAAGAGGATCTTGCTGCAGTGTATGACAGGGCGAGTTGCTCAGTTCAGTACTGATGTTGGCTGCATTTGGCCAACAATTTACCATAGGAGGAAAGCATGTGTACGTAGCATTATTTGTAGCTTTGTTGTCTTTATCTTGTTTTGTGTATTGTTTTGTATGGTCAGGGTCTTTGGGGTGTGTGTGGTTTATGTTGTATGGGTGGCTGGTCTCTGTATGTGAATGCTGCCATCCTCTGGATGCCAGGCGTGTCCAGAAAAGTGAATTGTGGCTGTTGGGTCACATATATGCCTACGTGGGGTGGTGGGTAATTGTATGCGAATGCCGGCATCCGTTACATTGTGTTTGTTCAGGAGTATGGGTTCTGGCACGGCTGACTTTGAAGGTGCAGTGTCGGTTTGGAGAGTCCGGTGTTTGGCTGTGCTTGTGATATATCCTTCATGATACTGGACTTCTGGAACACGCATAAAGGAACCTACTTACGTTATGTGGCCTGAGTTTGGTTCTTCACCCCTTGGACAAGGACACTTCATACAGCTTTGCCTTTAGCTGTAAATGGAAATGGCTGAAGATGACATTTTGGCCACAGTGGCGTAACAACTCAGTGGAAGAACTCAGAAAGTGGTTCGCTTACATATTGAGGTGAATAAACCTCTTGCCATAAACTCTTCAAAGGCCATTTTTCTTTAATCGCATAATTTGAGTTAATTGGCCAGAGAGAGTCAAACCATCGCCAAAACACTGCTTATCCTTTCACCCAAATGCACTTTTAAGATGTGCAAATATGAAACTTGCCAAGTGGCTTAGAAAGCTGCTATTTGGAGCTACGCTCAACCTCATTTACAGAGTTCACAGTAGCCGTTTTGCTTTTTGACAGACGAACAAGTGACGATGAAAGCACATGTGAAGATGAAAAGATGGAATCGGAACTCACTTTAAAAGAAAGTATTCCGGCGACTCTGTTTGAATTACATGTGGGCGCCTCAAGATGACGTCAGGACTCTGAACAGTTCTTTTCTGGTATGTAATCACTGGAAGTTGTTAAGGGGAAACCAATGTTTGAGGGTGTGGGAGGGATGACAAAGTTGGCATTGCTTTTTTTTTATACTTCCTGTAGATCCCACGGCGACTAAATTCAAAAAAATCTGGTTGTGTGTGTAAGAATCGCAGGCTCATGGGGCAACTGTTCGCATTGCGATCCTATGTACACAAGACAACAATCTCCGGTGTGTAGGTATGCCAATGTGCACAACAATTGCCTGTTTTATCACTCAAAGATGTGCTTTATATTATCCTGGAATTAATGAGCTCATTTTTAGAAAATATAGCTTTTTTGATTTGTGTATATACACGTAGCTTGCTTACAGACTCCAAATGATTACACCGTGCAGCCTTGAAATATGTTGGTATGTTAACTGCACAAGTACAAATGGTAAACATTGCAGCAGAAATATTTAAGGAGAAATAACCGCATATGCTCTGAAGAGAGCAGGAATAGGAGATATTTGCAATTAATGGGCTGGCTTCCACTTGAAGGATGAAAGTGAAACAAAGTTTCGCCTTCCTTGCGGACACTTCATCAGTGCTTCGGATGCACCTCCCAAGATGTGCTTCTGCGAGCATTCATTTATCAACCTCCCCCCTCTCAGACTGGTGTAGATGGGCACCATGCATCGAGCTGTCATCATTACTGCTTCCAGCAGAAAGCGGCTATGTGTCACTCCCAGACATTTATCAATACTTGTGCCTCACAGGCTCCATTAATAAGAAGTGCATTGCGGCCAAGATGCGAGCGGATTTCTTTCCTTTGAGAAATGGCCTGCTTGCGGATCACTCTATGAAGTGCTCTCCTCTGACTAAATATGTTGCTAAGCATTTTAAAAAGGTTAAGGGAGTGTCCGATAGCAATCATGGCAGGTCCACTCCCGAGGGGCTCCCATGGGCGGCATGACATGATGAGTGGGCAAATCAATATTTGCACACATTTATGAGTTTAAGAATCGCCGCCATTACAGCAGGGATATTCGTTTGAGAGGAGAGGTTAGTTGAGAACAATGTATTCTATATCTAACTAAAATGCTCTCCAACACGAAACACTAGAACAACAATAGCATGCATTTGGGTCTTGGCTGTGTAGGGCACTCTGAAGACATGAGGAGTTTGTGATAATGATGAGTACTGTCTGGATCTATGAGGTTTTCCGGAATCCGTTTCGCCGAAATACACTCTGACCAAATTTCTTCCTGATTTTACCAGTTTTATTTACTGCAAAATGAAGGGGGAGACCCCTCGCACCCACTTTTCTCCACCCAGACCCAACTTTTATATACCTTATTGCAATTTACCATCTCATTAATGCAGGACAAAAGTGGTAAAAAAGGCAGCAAAAAGCATTCGGCAAAAAGTGTATTTTTTGGGAAAAGGGAGGAATATAGTGGGACTTACTTCCTACTAGGAATAATATATATTGTAGGAATCACCTGGGAAATGGCCGCTATGGGGCGACATTTCCCAAAATGTGGACTTCCAAGTAAATGAAGCACTTTCCCCAAATATTCTACGACTAGAGTATACAATAGTAAATGATACCCGTCATAGAATATGTGGGGGAAGGCTTTTAGGGGTGCAGGAAACAAAATCGCCTGCCTGGCGACTTTTCCAGACGATATATCACCTAGAACCATGTCGTATGGTGAGAACAATGCTGAGCAGTCCATTATTATTGCTGACCAATCGTGGATGTCTGACAGCAGATGTCTAGAAGATTGTACACTGTTCTTCAGAATCTGATCTCACTGAAGTGTCCAATGCAATGGCGTTCATATTATCCTCACCGCGTACAGGGAGTGCAATGTAATGTCCCAGGGAAAGTCACACATTTATTATTTGCTGAATAACAATCAGCCTGGGGCATTCTGGTGCAATGTTTACTTATGTCAAAGTTGTGCTTTTGCACTAGAGCTGCCCTTGCCGGCTCCCTGGCGTCAGAATTGCCCTGTATGAATGTCTTTGAGTATGCTTGTACTTGGTGTCTTTAATTATATGAATGGATTAACAAAATCATTCCCTTTTATACCCATGTGCATAGGTGTCCAGAAAGGTACTCTGTGCTAGAAAATAGTCCTTACACAATTCTAGTATGCCTCACTTTTATCACCAAATATATTGGCACGTGCCCTCATTAGTGCTGCCGTATTACATGGAGAGTGGTCTTACCCCACGTATAAATAGAGTCATTACTATTATGCACCACGTTTTTCCCTAGAGTTGGGAATTTCGGAATATGAGCAGCTTTCTTGAAATCACCAGCCGGTGTACTTCCTCTCTGACTGTACTTATGATTCGTGGGATACAGCATAGGGTGCACATTGAAGCGGTATTAGCATAATTGACGTAAAACTTTCCAGAAAGGGAGTGGGGTGGCCCAGCTATGAGGAGTGAGGTTCTGGAGAAAGAGAAAGTAAATATTTGAGGGAGGGACATTGCAGGGTGAAGGAGAAGTGTGTGGATGGACGAAAGAGGTGTTCCTGTAGATTCCACAGTAAGAAGGTACCGGCACATACAAAGCTTGTGACAGACATGCTCCTCATTGTGGAGTACTCAGGTCCCCTGTATGATTTAGCAGGTGGGGGTCCCCAATTAATTCTAAACGAAGCTTTGGCATGGCCTGAACCGTGAGAGAAAAAGCCCCCTGAGACAGAGATGGACTGGAGTTAGTCCTGTCTGAGCCCGTGGAGGGACTTAGGTGCCCAGTGGTTGTCAAGGGACTAATGACTGAACACATGTCATTTATGTCAATAAAAGGAAGTACCCACTCTAGTGCCAGTGCCCTAGGTCTGACCACTCTAGCTCTCACCCTGAGGCCCGGATGTGGCTGGACTTTAAATGCCTTTTCTTCATGGGACTGCCTGCTCTAGCTCTCCCCCAGAGAACCCAATATGGCAGCATTCAACTCTATTCTTCTGGCCAGACGGTTGTTTCAAATGTCGGTCTGAGTGCGTTGCATCAACAGATCTTCCCAATAGGTCAATAGGGGACTAACAAAGCCGTGTACAAACTAATTAAAGAGTCCATAAAAGAGGAATACACTGACAGTGTCTAAGTGTGTGTTTGTTATGTAAGCAGAATTCACGGTTATTTGATGGGAGCTCTATTTGAATTTGGACACACAAAAGTAACTGCACATATATATCCTCCTTAACTACCTCTTTCCACCCTGTGGGACAACTGGAGGCACTGTTGTGTCATAATATCTTAGACATCATGAAAACCAGATCTCCACAATGTTATGGGTGTGCCAGCACGTTGTACCACAGGCCCCAATCGAGGGGGCCCGTGTCTCAGAGGAAGTGGAGGAGTAAAGAGAGGAAAGGGTTAGTTAGGAATAAAAAGCTTAAGAAGTAAGTTGTTTCTCTGTGTCGTCTGTTCCATGCCCAGAACAAGGGCATCCA
Organism: Ambystoma mexicanum; assembly: GCF_040938575.1. Classification (NCBI taxonomy): domain Eukaryota; kingdom Metazoa; phylum Chordata; class Amphibia; order Caudata; family Ambystomatidae; genus Ambystoma; species Ambystoma mexicanum. Next base: position 107,946,233 of record NC_090928.1, on the reverse strand, counting down.
AGCCAACTACTGGCTAATGGCAACGAGATAGATGTCACACGCTGCATTAGATTCCAACTGCTGTCTGCAGTGTCCTTTGCCTGCTACACTCCGTAGTGTCCTTGTCACTCAATCTGCCGTGTGACCCAATACCCTCCATGGCATCCTGCTACCATTCTGACAAGGCGTCCATAGGTCTACCAGGCCAACTGAAGTTTGCAGAACGTGTGGCATCCATTCATCCTGCACTCTGCAAGGTGTGTCTCCCTACCAGCTGAAGTTCTCAGAGCATGTGCTGCTTCATTCATCCTGCACTCTGCAAGGTGTGTCTCCCGACCAGCTGAAGTTTGCAGAACGTGTGGCATCCATTCATCCTGCACTCTGCAAGGTGTGTCTCCCGACCAGCTGAAGTTCTCAGAGCATGTGCTGCTTCATTCATCCTGCACTCTGCAAGGTGTGTCTCCCGACCAGCTGAAGTTCTCAGAGCATGTGCTGCTTCATTCATCCTGCACTCTGCAAGGTGTGTCTCCCGACCAGCTGAAGTTTGCAGAACGTGTGGCATCCATTCATCCTGCACTCTGCAAGGTGTGTCTCCCGACCAGCTGAAGTTCTCAGAGCATGTGCTGCTTCATTCATCCTGCACTCTGCAAGGTGTGTCTCCCGACCAGCTGAAGTTTGCAGAACGTGTGGCATCCATTCATCCTGCACTCTGCAAGGTGTGTCTCCCGACCAGCTGAAGTTCTCAGAGCATGTGCTGCTTCATTCATCCTGCACTCTGCAAGGTGTGTCCCCCGACCAGCTGAAGTTCTCAGAGCATGTGCTGCTTCATTCATCCTGCACTCTGCAAGGTGTGTCTCCCGACCAGCTGAAGTTCTCAGAGCATGTGCTGCTTCATTCATCCTGCACTCTGCAAGGTGTGTCTCCCGACCAGCTGAAGTTCTCAGAGCATGTGCTGCTTCATTCATCCTGCACTCCGCAACATTCATCCTGCACTCCGCAAGGTGTGTCTCTCCGGCTGGGCTGGCGCATCGATTCATTACAGCCCACAGACTGTTTTTCCCACGACAGAACCAAAGTATTACTCGTCCAGCAGGCTGCAGGCTTACGGGATTTCTCAACACCGACAGGCGGCTGCTGACATTGCAAGTGAGCGGGTGAGTATGGAGCGTACTCGTCTCTTAGTGAAACCCTCACCGGGACCTGCCATCCGCTGGTAGCCTGCATAAAACATCCATGGTGGCCACACCACAGGCCTGGCCAGCCTGGTAGCAGCACGAAGTACTGCATCAGGGCAGTGGCACATGTGAATATGCAGAGCCAACATAGGCAGAGGGGTGATTTGCATCAGAACGCATCTGACATTAAGGGCTTCCAGTACCGCATTCTAGGCCCACCAGTGCCGCATCTCGAGACTCTTGGAGCTAGAGGCATCGAAGTATACACCTGAAACACCTGTGAGGTTTGCTTGTGTCCACCGATAACACGAAAGAAGTAAAGTGGAAATGACTAATACAACCAAGTGACACACCGGTTGTGCAGTGCAAGACGTAAAGGAAAAATAGAGGTGGAAGGTTGGAGCTCTAATACGTGAAGTGCCATCATGGAAGATCAAGGATCAAGGGGCTTCCCAGCAAGGGCTGATTCATGCAGGCACATGTGCGTCCTTCCTCGGAAAACCAGACCCATTTCCATTGCAGCCCGAACAGGATAAAGGACCCTGAGGGTTGAGTGGGTTGAAGAATTTAATGACTTTAGAGTGGATCGAGTTAAAAGAGCCCTCAGAAAACATGTGGGGACCGACGCTGGAGGTTTACTTTTAAAGATCATGAAACATAAAGCTTTGCGGGCAAATAGTATTCTGATCTATGTGGCCTCAATAGATCTCTCAAGGGCCTTTGTTATGTTGGACGGGAATACTCTTAGGTCAAAACTCCAACTGGCTGGACTGCCCTCCTCTTTCCTTTCTATATTGTACCACCTTCATGAGAGTCTAAACTTCAGGTGCACCTTAACAACACGGGTATTCTTTCCCATTCCATCAAAACCTCCAAAGGCTTACGTCAGGGGTGTATATTTGCCCGCACTATCTTTAACTTGTATATGACAGATGCCAGTGCTGTTTTGGACAAAGCCGCCTTTGCACCCCCCATGGTGGAGGGGGTGAAGGTAGGCTGGACTGCTTATGCTGACGATTTTATGTTTTTCGACCATACCCCTCGGGGTTTACAACATCTGTTGACTGTCTTTAAGGGCTATACACAGTCAAACTCACCTCATATTAATGCTAAAAAGACAGTTGTCATGTGGTTTTTCTTTAAATCTAGCCCATTAAAGTATACTTGGTTCTTGAATCACAAAAAATTGGCTGTCAGGAGTTTCATTCGCTACTTGGGTTCCCCATTTTTGGGGACAGAAAAAAATCCATTATAGGCAATACCTTGTGGGGAAAGCTGCCTCTCAAATCATGCAAAAAAAAATGGATAACAAGTTTGAGAAGTTTTCTTTCCTCCCAACGCTGCACTATTACAAATGCAAAGTCATCCTGCATTTTTGCTATGGTCTTGAGCTCTTACCGGCTTGGGGCGAGAGGTGAATTGCAGAAATATGAGGTGCAGATTTTGCGGTCAGTTCTAAGATTTCTTCTCAAATGCGGCCGAGCTTGGTCTTTTTTCCTTGGAAACGGTGCTAATGTGGCGTAGGCTCTCCATGTTTGGGAGGTTGATCACCTGTCTAAATCTACTCTATATGATCTGATGCGGAGTAGCCTGCATAATGGTTCCATCGTCTCTGGCTATTTGGCTGATTTAAAAACTGAATGTATGGAATCCTTGGCAAAAATGGGCGTGTCCTATGAACCTTTCCTCTTCAATCCTGTGAAAGTAAAACAAATGTGGGAATACCTGGATTGGAGTAACAATACAGATAAGGTACTGGAAACCAAGCTCTACTTTCATCTGGTCTCTCACAGTAAAAAGGTGTGGGGGGGCTGTTGGAACCTAATCTGATCCAATTCCCTGACAAAAGGTGGCGCCACGTATTTATGCGCTTCAGATTTAACCTACTGATGACTGGAGAGATAATAGATCTTAGGGGAAGAGGAACTTGTGAACCTTCGGTGTACAGATTTTTTAAAGTTAGCGGTCTTATTGAAACTCTAAGACATCTTGTCACTGAGTGCCCCTGTTTGAGAACTGAGCGCATAGGATGTTTTAAAAAGTTTGTGACAAATTTAGATTATGTAAACCTGGACAATCTGTGGTGGCAAATGCTCCATGGAAATCGGGAGTCCTTACAGATTTCTGTGTTCCGCTATTTCTGATGCATCATTGCAAACTATGTCCTTTTATTGATTGTACGGTTAGATCTATTTCATAGATGGTGGTTTTATTTGTGTTGTGCTGTATTATCGTAAATTGTGTGTTTACATTCAACGTATGGTTCATTGAATCATGATTTTATGTAATTAAGTTTTCAGGTTTAAGTCTTATTTTATGTAACATATTTTAGCATTCTTCCGTGCAATTTGTCTTATTCGTTCTAGAAGACTTTGTTTGGTGGGTTTGTGTATCATTTCTGTGAAATTCTGATTTTAAACTTTTTTTTGTAAAGGTTTTTCAAAACCGAAACATATAAATAAATGAAATGAAATAAAAGAGCCTGGTGAAGCGGCTGCTCGTTCCCTGTTCTGACGGCACAGGCTTGGAACGAGTTGCCAGAATCACTCCGAAAGGAAGAAGACCACCTGGTGTTTAGGAAATCTTTAAAAACAAGATTGTTTATGTAAACGTCCTGAGATGCCGGATGCATTCCCTTAAAGCTCTGTCTCACTGCTCAGCACCTGGATGCCCTAGGGCTTTGGCGCTCTACAAATTAAATAACATGGCATAACAGAACATTTATAAGGGCCGTACGAGAAGAGAAGTTACCCGTCATCAAAGACATTTTAACCAATTTGGCAGGTAAAGAAATCAAAGGAATTATTAAAACAATCCCGGATGGAGAGAAAACATCTGTGATACAGCCCAATAGACACAACGAAAGGTAGGTTTGTAATCAGTGCTCACAAGTACCCATGAAACCGTAGACAGGTTTATCACCCAACTCAGGCGGATGCTGGTGCACTGCCAGTTTGCACAGTTTTCGGATGACAAGGCCATCGAGGGCTGCCCCTCATCAGCGTTATAAAAGTAGCTTCTTAAAAAAACTCTGGAAATAGACAAGGTGATTGAACTTGCAAGAGTTCATGAAAGAGTGGAGATTCCAGTGAACTATTTGGAACTCCAAAGAAGAAGGGGGGAAAAAGACAAGACTGTACTGGCCATCAACAGAGACGTGATCAGAGGACCCATAAACAGCCCTTCCATGACAAGAGGATCTACAAGAGATGGATACCAACAACTAAGACTGGGGCCCCGCCCCCAGCAGATATGTTTCAGGTGCAGGTTGGCATTCCCACACTCAGGAATGTACCCAGCAATCAGCTAATAATGCTCCAAGTGCAGAAGGGATGGTCATTTCCAAACAGTGTGCAGAGAAGGGAGACCATTCCCAACCTTGAGGCACCTGACACCAGCAACTTGGAGGCCCACAGCCAGGCAGCCCCTGCAGGCAATGTGGAGGCCACCACCGACATACCCACAGATGTCACGAAGAATGGTGAGTGCAATGGACCAAGGTGCAGACTATGGGGAAACGTAGTTTGAAGAGGAAACAAACCAACACATGTACTACCCCGAGCAATATGAGTACCCATGGGACTTGTATGAGGACTACAGGGAGTACACGTAAGACCTTTACCCACAGAATACAGATGAGTTTCTCAATTTGATGCATTGGGGAACAGGAGACTGCAGAAGCCCTAAAGGTCATGGACAAGATGGTGGACGCAACATATTGCTTCCTGATTGATACAGGTGCCACCCTCACCATTATGGGGGTACAAGAATGTTTAAAGACTGGGGACAGGAACAACCTATCCCAGTCAAAGGTGCACATATTCCAATGGCACCCCAATACAACACTACCATCCATTGGGCAATTTTAGTGGACACTGTCACATAAAGGAAAAATGACGACCACCAACAAACAAGTCTCAGAAGCTCTGTCAGTGGGAAGTTCCTACTCAGTTACCGGACAGCAAAGGATTTGGCCCTCATTGATGTCCACTACCAGAACAATGAGGTGGTCAGGTGTAGCAGTGAGCCTAATGACAAAGAGATCGTCTCCTAAATGACAGGGACGCCAATATCAAAAGACACCATAAGGCAGGCATTTCCTGAACTATTCCAAGGCTTAGGTAAAATACACGGAACTGACTGTGGTACGGCTACACACCGATGGAAGGGTACGGCCTGTGCCACAACACCCCAGGCGGGTGGGGTTCCATCTTCAGCAGGTGGCATCCCAGGAGCTACAAGCAGTGGAACTGATGCAATGGATCTTGCCGCTGGTGGTGGTAACCAAAGAAGGAAACAAAATCAGACTCTGTATTGACATGTTATTGACATGATGGTGGCAAGCACAGCAATACAAAGCGAAAGACATCGCGGTCCAAAAATAGAGGACATTATTGTCCAGCTGAACAGGGCCACCAAGTTCTCTAAACTAAATCAGAACCAGGGGTATCATCATCTGGAACTGCACCCTGAATCAAGACCCATAACAACGTGTGTAACCCATGATGGGTGATTTCGACTCAAACGCCTCAATTTTGGCATTTTCTCTGCTGCAGACATTTTCCAGGAGGCCAAAAGACAGCTGCTAATCCCGTCAAGTCCACGTTCAACTTTAGCAATGACTTACTGGTTCATGGGATGACTCAGGAGGAACACGATCAGTCTCTCATGGCCGTATGTGACATTCTAAGCAGAGCAGGCCTCACGCTGAACTTCGACAAGTGCAACATCAACAAAGCCAAACAGCAGTTTAACAGGCATATCTTCTCCGGCTGCGGAATGCAACCAACCCCGAGAAGGTGTGCACCATCAATGAGTTGTCTGCACCCATGCAGATAGTCAAAGTGAGGTTATTTTTAGGGATAGTTGGGTACTGTGCCAGGATCTTCCAAGGTACATCATCATCACAGAACCACTGAGGAGGCTGCATGCGGAAGGAAGAGCCATTCCAGTGGTCACAGGATTGCCAAAAGGCATTCAACACAATCAAGGGTGAACAGGAGAATGCAACACACCTAGCCTATTTCAAGCCAGTGTGGCACACAGAGATAATGGTTGATGCCAGCCCCGTGGGCATAGGGCCATCCTGGCCCAGCAAGTAAAAGCAGAATCACCCACGAGCCACATGGTAGCCCACACCAGCCTATGCCAGCCAGCGTTGACCCAAACTGAAAGAGCCTACTCCCAGGCCAAAAAAGAGAGACTGGCCGCTGTCTGGGCATGTGAGTACTTCCATCATTTTATTATAGGGAAGAAATTCATGCTAGTGACAGATAACCAAGCACTATTGTCACTATTCGACAACCCAAGATCGAAGATGCCACACGGCTTTAAATCTGGCTTCAGGAATAAGACTACAACATCGTCCACAGACTGGGTGGAGAAAAAACCCAGATGATTACATCTCACAGCACCCAGGCCAATGACAACAAAAGCCGAGCGAATAGGATGCAGAATACCTATTTTATATTATAGAGAATGCCCTGCCACCGGCATTGACACTAGAGGCGTAAACTCAATCATCCCAGGAGCCATAGAGCTGATCAGCACCAACAAATGGAAGGACTACACATGGCAATTGCAATGCAACAAGAACACCAGCAGTAGGACAGTAGAATGGCTGGCTAAAGTCAACACTGAGCTGGCTGTGTCCAATCAATGCATCCTGTTAAAGGGGTGTCATCTAGTCATACCTCGGCCCTCAGGAGGAGGAAAAGCTGGGTGTAGAGAGATTGCAGTTCCCAGACAGCCTTGTGGATGCTGCAAAGGGTCTTGAATTTGATCCTTGCGGTAACCGGGAGCCAGTGGAGAGATATGTGGAGCATTCGTTCTTCATGATACTGGAAAAATCAAAGTCCACACTGACAACTCAGAGACATCAGAGTATGAAGTGATATTGTCCAATCCAGCAATTGAGGTAGTGTCATGTCGGGTTGTTAACCCAGCGACATTCATAGCACAATCGACAGAGGTAGGGGAGTATGTGCACAACTGTGCCTCATACATGGACAAGCTCAGTGGCGAACCTAGAGTACAGGAAGAGCCCCTAAAAGGAGGAGAGATGCTCTTTGTTGATGGGTCCTCAATGACAGATTCAAGCATGGGTTGTTGACACACAGGAGCAGCAGTGGTCTGTTATCATGAAGGACGCTCTATGGTGTGTCTCAGATGAGGTTGCCTCTACACTATTCAGCACAGGCGGCTGCGTTGACAGCTCTGATAATGGCCATAGATAAGTCGGAAGAGCAGCCTGTTAACATATTCTGAGATTGACCCTACTTCACAATCCGGATTTTCCCAATGGAAAAGGAGGAGATTCCGGAGGAGCATCGGCTCCACTGTGCAGCATGCAGAGTTATTGTCCCGGTCAATAGACATACTGCCCCTCCCAATAGAATTGGCGGTAGTAAAATAGACTGCCCATACCAACAGCACTGATGTGATTTCAAAAGGCAACAACAGGGCCGATTTTGCCATAAAAGAAGTAGCATATTAGCCACTGCAAACAACACTCTTCATGCTCTGTAAAAATGATCAAATGCCCTTGATGGCATTTCTGCAAAGGCAGCACTCAACACTTGCAGAGCCATTCAACTTATTACCCATTGTTCAAGTGATAGAATTACAGGGGGGTGCACCCCAGTAGGAGTTATTGTCACGACTCGCTCCCTTCGCTCCCGTTCCCGCCACTTGGGGGCATGTTTTGGGGCTTATTCCTTGCTGGACATTTCCTCCGAACCTAATGCCACAGTGCTGTAATGAATTGGGAGCGCAAAATCCCTATTTTCCAAACTACTTCCCTTCCGGATCCATTCCAGGTCTTTGGCAGCCAGCATGCTTCTTTAACCAAATGACTGTGTTTCCCAGAATGCCTGGCCCCCTGCTCCACCTCCACCCTTGCAGGACTAGGTTGGGTGGAGGATAAGCAACACCTGTGGCTGCAGGTGCAGCAGTCAGCACACCTGAGGCGTGTGCTCGTTTAGCAGCTTTAAAAGCCACAGTCTCACTTCAGTCCAGCGCTGGTCATCGTTTGCAGTGTTCCTGTTTTTGACTAGTCCCTTGTTCACTGTTCCTTGCCCTTTTACCTAGGTCCTGGTTCCTGTTTTCTTGTTCCCTCCGCCCTGAATCTCTGATTCATGCTCTAATTGATTTCTGCTCCCTTGTTTCCCTTTTTTCCTTCCTCTGTTTACAGGCAGCATTTCTCAGTGCTTTCCCTTTTCAAATGCAGCCCAGTTGGTATTTCTTTGACTCTGTCCTTTGCTGCTGTTAACCCGTATGCCTTAGCCTTCCTCTTTAGCTTCCTGTCTTTTCCTTGGAAGGATAGGGAGAAGTTTGCATTGGTTATTTAGCTTTTTCCCTGCTCCTGATCCTTACTTCTTTTGGGATCCATTCCAGGTTTTCCTTAGCACTTCTGCATTTATATTCCCATTTGATTTTAGGTGTGGTGTGCAGTTGTTAGCTAGCTCCTGTGTGAATGCTTATGTTTTCCTCGCTATTTGTTATCACTATTTCAACTTAGGTATTTAGTTTTCTGCAGCGGATCACTCTCGGCTGCCTTCCAGCCTTCACCCTTGCCCTGTCGGGCTCCCCACATAACAGCGGATCACGCTCTGCTGCATTCCAGCCTCCGCCCTTGTCCTCTGGGCTCCCTGCCCTGCAGCCTGCCTCGCTCCGGCTGCCTTCAGCCCTTGTCCTCTTGGGCCCCCTGTTCTACAGTCTACCTCTCCCTGGCAACCTACAGCCCGTGCCCTCTGGACCTTCCTACTTCTCCCATTGCTGTTCTAGCCTCTCGGGGTCCCAGTTCATCAACAGGATTCATGGGCTAGCTGACGTTCAAGAGGTTTATTCTCGTCCTTGTGAGTACAGTTCTTTAGTTCCCTTATTTGATACCATCAGAGTGTTAGTTCACAGATCCTGTCATTGCTTGCCCTCTACGTGGGTTTAGCGCTGTCAGTACCTGTAACAGCAATTGGGGGTAAGGCGCTTGCCGACTTTCCTCGCGGTCAGGTGCTTACCCCACATCCCTTTTCACATATTGGGTTTAATATCACACTCTGTTTGCACTCCTGGCTTCTAGCATACATGAGTCGTTGTTCCTATGTGCACATTTCCCTTGCCATATTCGCTGCCTTAGTATTCGCAGGACTAATCCTGACAGAATGACCAGCCCAAAATTCCCATTGAATATGGCAAGTTTAAGAAAGAAAGGCAGCAAGGCCTCTAACAAGTTTGTACAGAAAGCTTCCCCTACATTTACCTGTGACAATCAAATCACTAGTCTTGGTTTAAATGAACTCCTTGTCACGAATGGGCATTTACGAGCAGAGTATTTTTCCCATAGGATGGCTCATCCTACATTGCCTGATCCTAGTTCGATCTTTTGTTCTGATCCCGATTCTATGTCAGCGCAAGCCTTAACCGTAGAAAACAACACACTGTCAGACTTATTAGACAAGAGTACCTCGGTTGTTGAAACCCATGATTCCAGTTGTGCTTCACCTCAGATAGAACAGTTTCATGGTACAAACATAAAGAATGGAGGGGTTCCTTGCATAACTTCTGTTTTCTACCCTCAGTCCAAATACTTCTTTGCACAAGTACATACGGTAGTCCCTAATGTCAAGAGGTCTAAGGTCAATAGTTTGCTTAAGGGTAACACAGACCAAGTTAGTATGAGAAAGTATAAATCTCAGAACCTGAAAGCAGTAGAGGACAGTGCACAATCGGTGCACATCCAGATTGCTAGTGCAGGATCCAGCCCTGATGCTACTATGCCTCCCCTTGTGCCTACTGATAGTGATGTACAGTTAATGCAGGGCATACTAAGAGCCAAGCTTGAGGAGTTAACACAAGAATTCATTTCTTTACAAGAGGAGAATAAGATCTTGCACGCATTCCTGAATACACCTCAGACTTTATCCATTGATGTTGATGAAGTGAACACAGTTCAGCCCCTGAGTGCAGAGACTTTGGTAAATCATGATAATTGCCAATATGTTAGATCTATTGGAAGTGAAAGTCTTTCTTCTAGCACAGCGCTCAACCTGGGCACAGTTTCTAACAATTGTTCTGCTGATTATCAGGGATTGCAGTTAGCTGAAGATTTACAAGCCACTCCTTTACCTAAAGTTTCCTGTGTAGCAGTCTGTCATAATTCTGAGCTAGCACACATACAAGCTTCTGATCTCCAAACACAATACACAAAGGTGGCATACACAGATTCAGTCACTACACTAGGCTTAGGTCCTGCTCTTGATACAGCTGCTGAGACTGAAGTAGAGTTTAAAGCTGATGTGGAAGACGATCTTACCTCTGGGTTCACTCTTCCTTCTGCCAATTCTGATCAATACAAACAGTCAGAGACTGTACAGATTGCATGTTCTGATGAACTCATTCCACAGTATACAGAACCAAAAGACCAGCAGGCGAATCCTGAACTGTTGATTGTTAATCTGCCTCTTTCAGAAGCTAAGACAGAGGAATGGACAATTGACGAAATCCTGATTAACAGAGACTTTACTATGGTGATTCCACTGGTTGATTTTGACTTCCACAAAGAAAGAGACTCTGTGTCACCCACTAAAGAAAAGGACCGCAAGGGTACAGTTCAGTCCTTGGTTACTGGAGCCAAGGAGTCTAATGCCCTAAAGGTGCCCTCCATTCCTGAGACACCAATGTGTCTATCAACTTCTGAGACTTCTGTGTGTCCTCCTACAACCATTGACTCTTCTATGATCCAATCCACAGCCCTGCAGTCATCTTTGGTACACGTGTCTTCAACCAATGAACCACTGCCATGTCTGCCATTTCATCAAGAGCCTCCACCATGCACGGGGTTAGTCCCAAAGACCCTGACATGTTTGGATTCAGCTACCGAGATGGCTCCAACTTGCATGCCTTCCGCTTCAAAGTTTCCTCTGGCCTGCCTGTCTACAGTGACTCATCCAGAAGATCATCCTTCAGCCAGAGAGCCTCCGGTAGTCCATCATATGTGCATGTCTTCAGTTCCAGAGTCTATTGCTTGTTTGCCTTCAGTTCATGATACACCGGTATCCTGCTTAGCTTCGCTTCCAACATCAGAGGTATACCTGTCTACACCATCAGATCCTGCTGTATTTTCTACTGCTCCAGACAGTCCACCTGAATCCCAAACATTTACTGTCGATGAACGTTTAGAATGCCTTTCTTTTGCTTCAGGAGGAGCATCAGAATGCCAGCCTTTTCCACAAGACGATTCTCCCAACTGCTTCACTTTAGCATCAGAGCCTCCAAAAGATGCAGCATCAGATTTTGAGACTTTTGCCAGCTCCCGCTTCAGAGCCATCAAGCTAGACCAAGTGGTGAGTCAGAACCACTCACCTGGGTGTGCACAGGGGGTGGTGCAGACCGGCGTATTACCTACAGAACTTGTGCAACAGAATTCCGCCAAGAAGCACCAGTTGGGTGCTAGTAGCCAAAGGAAGGGAATGACTGCTGCAGTTCAAGATGTGTCTGTTATTGCTCCTTCTGCAAGTGTGCCTGAAATACCAAGTACTGTGTCTATCACTCCTATCAGTATGCCAAACGTCCCTGCTGTTGTATCCAACGTGCAATCAAACCTTAATCATTTTCAACCACAAGCCTTTTCCCAGATGGATGACAGAAAAAGATCTGAACCTCTACCTCAGCCGCCACCTTCTCTAATGGCTGAACATGAACATTTCCTGAAGCCAGCAACTTCCTTACCTCCCGCATGTGCGCTCTCGGCAGAAAGGCTAACAGAACTTCTACCATTGTCTAAGGCAAGTTGCACCAGCCTGCCTCCCTCCTCAAAGACTTACAAGGGTCCACTCCCAGTGACTGAGCTTCCTGGACCTTTCAACTTTGCTTCAGGTCTTGCAAGTCCTTCATGCCTTTCTTCAAACCATGAGTCTCTTCCTCACCAGAAGCCATCGATTCCAGCAGTATCACTTCCAAAGACAAAGCACTCCTATCATGGAAGCCCATCTGCCTTTGCCCACAAGCCACCATTTCCATCAGTGCCACCTCCAAAGAAAAAGCACTCCCATCATGGAAAGAAGAAGTCTCGTGCGGGTGGCGGGCACCCGAAGAGGGCCGTAGGAGGGGGTATACTGTCACGACTCGCTCCCTTCGCTCCCGTTCCCGCCACTTGGGGGCATGTTTTGGGGCTTATTCCTTGCTGGACATTTCCTCCGAACCTAATGCCACAGTGCTGTAATGAATTGGGAGCGCAAAATCCCTATTTTCCAAACTACTTCCCTTCCGGATCCATTCCAGGTCTTTGGCAGCCAGCATGCTTCTTTAACCAAATGACTGTGTTTCCCAGAATGCCTGGCCCCCTGCTCCACCTCCACCCTTGCAGGACTAGGTTGGGTGGAGGATAAGCAACACCTGTGGCTGCAGGTGCAGCAGTCAGCACACCTGAGGCGTGTGCTCGTTTAGCAGCTTTAAAAGCCACAGTCTCACTTCAGTCCAGCGCTGGTCATCGTTTGCAGTGTTCCTGTTTTTGACTAGTCCCTTGTTCACTGTTCCTTGCCCTTTTACCTAGGTCCTGGTTCCTGTTTTCTTGTTCCCTCCGCCCTGAATCTCTGATTCATGCTCTAATTGATTTCTGCTCCCTTGTTTCCCTTTTTTCCTTCCTCTGTTTACAGGCAGCATTTCTCAGTGCTTTCCCTTTTCAAATGCAGCCCAGTTGGTATTTCTTTGACTCTGTCCTTTGCTGCTGTTAACCCGTATGCCTTAGCCTTCCTCTTTAGCTTCCTGTCTTTTCCTTGGAAGGATAGGGAGAAGTTTGCATTGGTTATTTAGCTTTTTCCCTGCTCCTGATCCTTACTTCTTTTGGGATCCATTCCAGGTTTTCCTTAGCACTTCTGCATTTATATTCCCATTTGATTTTAGGTGTGGTGTGCGGTTGTTAGCTAGCTCCTGTGTGAATGCTTATGTTTTCCTCGCTATTTGTTATCACTATTTCAACTTAGGTATTTAGTTTTCTGCAGCGGATCACTCTCGGCTGCCTTCCAGCCTTCACCCTTGCCCTGTCGGGCTCCCCACATAACAGCGGATCACGCTCTGCTGCATTCCAGCCTCCGCCCTTGTCCTCTGGGCTCCCTGCCTGCAGCCTGCCTCGCTCCGGCTGCCTTCAGCCCTTGTCCTCTTGGGCCCCCTGTTCTACAGTCTACCTCTCCCTGGCAACCTACAGCCCGTGCCCTCTGGACCTTCCTACTTCTCCCATTGCTGTTCTAGCCTCTCGGGGTCCCAGTTCATCAACAGGATTCATGGGCTAGCTGACGTTCAAGAGGTTTATTCTCGTCCTTGTGAGTACAGTTCTTTAGTTCCCTTATTTGATACCATCAGAGTGTTAGTTCACAGATCCTGTCATTGCTTGCCCTCTACGTGGGTTTAGCGCTGTCAGTACCTGTAACAGCAATTGGGGGTAAGGCGCTTGCCGACTTTCCTCGCGGTCAGGTGCTTACCCCACATCCCTTTTCACATATTGGGTTTAATATCACACTCTGTTTGCACTCCTGGCTTCTAGCATACATGAGTCGTTGTTCCTATGTGCACATTTCCCTTGCCATATTCGCTGCCTTAGTATTCGCAGGACTAATCCTGACAGTTATCACCCACGGATTTGGTGTGGAGCTAGAACAGTACAGGTAAATCAGTGATGCCCAAGGGGCTGCTCAAAACAGCACTGGATCAGCGGCCGTACCCAGTACATGTCTCAAAAGAGCAATGTTGCTGCAGAGATTAACGACCAATGGTTCATGCCCAATTTACAGGAACTGATAACTGAGTTTGTAAATAATTGAGTTAAATGCCGGAAGTTTACAGCAGGTTACACACTCAAGACTGCTACGGCAACATTACCACACTCGAAGGGGACCGTCTGGCATTTGCATATTGTCTATGTTGATATTCAGAATCAATGTAGCTCTTACAGGTACATGATCATTGTTGCATGTCCTTTTTCATGTTGGCGTGAGGCTGGCCCATGTGCTCATAATGATGCAAAATCTGCAGCCAAATGTTTAGAATGTCAAGTATTGCCCAGGTGGGGAGTATGCAATGTGTTGAGGTCCGACAACAGACAACACTTCGCCAATGATCAATTTAAAGAGGTTACATCCTTACTGGGCATCAAGCATATTCTGTGCTCTGCCTACCATCTCCAAGTCAACAGACTTGTTGAGCGACTCAATGGCCTGCTTAAAGAGTTAATAGCCAAGTTGTCAGACACAATTGGCAAGAACTGGCTCTATTGTTTGCCTCTAGCTTTGTTTGGACTGTGCAATTCCCCTGGTGTTGATCACCATTTGAATTTCCACGAAATTGACACTGACAGGATAATGCATGCTGGCCTCAGTCCTGCACATACAGTTGCAGATGCTAATAACACTGCACAGCTCCTGGGAGATGAATTCAAAGTGTTCTTAAGTGAGTTCACAAAATCTCTCAGATACATTTCACGTCAGGTTCAAACACATCAAAGCAGGCCTGCCGGCCCGACATCAAGTACAGACATTTCATCAGCACAATAAAGAGAGACCTTTGCAGCACAGCTTCCTCTTTATCCCAGTGACAAAGGTCTTCATCTGCAACTTCACAATGTCTTGGAAGGAGCTAACACAGTGACATATTGCATCCCAATATCAATGAAGCCATCCATGGATTCATGTTACATACATCTGCCAGGACAAGACTGATGCTCCCCTCACAGGAGAAGAGATGGGGCCAACTGTATAAGTATGAAGTATAGTCCATCTTTTACTACATTTTTTTCTTACTTCCACCTTTACAGAAGACACATGAGTGTGTTGCAGCAACTTAAAGTAGCAACTTCAAGTAGCAGGAGGAGGAAAGAAATTGTATTAAGTATGGTGTTATAGTGCAGTGTTTTTGTTTTTATGTTTATTT
Organism: Ambystoma mexicanum; assembly: GCF_040938575.1. Lineage (NCBI taxonomy): Eukaryota > Metazoa > Chordata > Amphibia > Caudata > Ambystomatidae > Ambystoma > Ambystoma mexicanum. The sequence continues at coordinate 107,931,162 of NC_090928.1, read as the reverse complement.
GGTTTTTAGTTCAAAGGGGACAGTTTCCCCCTAGTAGGAGCAATAATGAAGGAGTGTACAACAAAAGAGAAGTGTTTCATTCTGAATTGTTCGAAGATGGAATTTGGGGTAGTCATGGAACTGTGTCTGGCAACATATGGTATGATGATATAAAACAGGTGGGGGGAGAGAGGGCCAATGACACATGTTATGTGTGCTCCCTCATTCCACATGTTACAAGGACGCCCAAGCTCTTTCTCCCTCAAGACATGTCAGTTGAAGAGGGGGTGTCTAATGCACTTGGCATTCTGTAAAACAAGTGCAAGGTACACTTGGTTACTGTCCAATGGATCGATGAGGTGAGGAAGTGTACACTTACATTTATATGAAAATTACAAAGATAGAAAACGTAAAAGCTATAAAGCACATCATATTAGAATATGTGACATAAGGGGTTAAAATGGGGGAGAAACAATTCACAACCCACAGCAGATTAGAGTGTTACAATGCCACAGGGCATAGTATTCTGTGGTGTCATACCAGACCATTAATGCGCATGGAGGGCTCAGTTTTCCATGATGGGGAATGGGAGAGGGGAATGTTGCAATGTAGGGATGGAAGGACTGGTAGGGTTTGAGGAAAATGTGGCCAAAAAAAATGAACGCCAGTTGTCACATAATTTGGAATAAGCATGATATGCTCTAACATGGATAGATGAGAAAAAATAAACTTTACACATAAGGTAACTAACACGCTTTTCTTTGTGTTTTAGATGCAATGGCTCGATACATTTGGGGACCAACACAGGCTGCACAAAGGTGATGATGTTCCTGCCGCTGGGGAGCGGGACTGCAGTTATAATGGGCACGTGGTGGGCATGTGGGACCCAGGCATATGCCCAGCTGCCTCCAGACAGGGGAGGAACTTGCTCCCTAGTGACTTTGCACAGCCCAGCAATTGTGGTGTCCCAGTCAGAGCTCATTCCATTTGCTGATCATCCTTCATTATTGAATAGAGATTTATACACTAATAAAGCATTGTGCAGGGAGGTGCATACACGATCAGCCCGATCTCTGAACCTGAACAGAATTCGAGGGGATAGCAATTACTGGTCTCAGAAATCATCCGACAGACTGGCTGCCATTCCACCAGAATGTGGCTTATTCAATAAGGCATCTTCCTTTTTCGCATCATTATTGCTCGCAGGCATGCAGGTCGCGGCGAACTTGAAGTGGGTTCAAATAACCTGCTATGAAGTTTTACAGTTGGTGAATTCAAAAGGGAAGGGCTTAAATGCTGTAAGGGAGGAGCTAAGGGTGGTAAGGGGGGCAGTAGCAGAGGATAGCATCAGTAGTATAAGACACATGCCATAGGTCTGATTAATCTGCGTTTGAGAATGCATTTATAAAAATGTAGCACAGCTCCTAGGAAAGAGATTCTGCTTCTGGAGGCTCTGGTTACAGTAGGATCAGGCAATACATTGCAGCCAGTTTCCAGTATAATGCTGTAGACTGCATGCTGCATCATTCTTAAGATACCTCTTTTTAGAGCACTGGCAAGTCAGTCAGGTGCACATGTACTATTTATTTGTTTGATTATACCCCTTACGTAAATGTGACTGTTTTGGAAAAATGACAGTGAATTACATTTTAAAACATGGAAGTATTGGTGTTTCATCACGTGCCTATGGAACCCTTTTCCCAAGGCAGTGTTGCATCACTAGCATTGTGTAGATTGAACAGATCATGCAGCACGGTATCCTGTGGTTAAAACTACCTACATTAGATTATTTAGTGTTTTCATTGAGCCAACCAAATATATATTTATACACACATAACATGGCCTGCAGTAGCGGCCATGTAGTTATGGTTAAGTTATGGTTAAGTTATGGTTATGTTGCTAGACCCATAGGAAGATCACTTTTTGGGTGGCTTATAACTTCGCTCCCCCTGAACGAATCAAACTTTCAAAAAAAGTATATGGACCACTCCGATTTCTTTTGCAAAGTTTGGTGAGGTTTGTCAAGGGGGGGCAAAGTTATGGGGGGGTTCCAAAATTTCTTTTTTTCCCATAGACATAATGGGAAGACATTTCTGTTGTGCCTACAGCCCAAACCGATGGACGGATTTTCACCAAATTTGTGGTAGGTGCGGTGGCTTGGTCCAAAGGAGTGCGTTTGTTAATTTGGTGTAAATCCGTCCAGTCGTTTTTATTTAAACGACCAAAACATAAGGCAAATAAATTACTGATATCTATGTCCGCTCTGCGGACACACTTCCCTGTTCGCTCAGCGGACAGGGCACCGATTGGCTAATCGGCTTGCGTCCTGTCTGCGGGCACACGTCGTGTTCTCTGATTGGCTGGGATGAGGCATGAGGTGCGTCAAATTGTTTCGGTGCGCCCGCCATATTGGATGCAGGGACATGCGCTGGAAGTGAGCATAAGTCCAATTTCAGGGAGTGTGTTGGTGTGGATGAGTGCTTGGAGAGGGTTGATGTGATAGATATGACTGCACTTGTGCATAGTTGAATGCTTTTGTGCATTCTAGAACGGAATGGGCAACCAGCTGGAATAAGAGACCTCTGTAGATTGGAAGAACAGTTGTAGAGGCAGTGGTGTTGTTTCAGCTGGGAGCCTTTAAAACGATATTGGCTATCTGTGTCCATAAATAAAGATGCATGTACTCAACTTGGCTGCCTGTCATTTTATAACACACTAGAAAGCTTTTTTCCATAATTATAGTTATTTCTCCCATTTTTTAACATGAAAAGACACTTTGCTAGATAGCTGTGTGTGTTGTGTCTGATTACTATTATAATCATTCCTAAAGGAAGTTCAAATGATAGATTGTATGTAAAATATCCAGAATGTATAGAAAGGAAATTGCATGTACATCCCATGCACTATAATGCATTAAATGCTATTATGGTTGAAATGTGGATAGATAGGTGGCAGTGGTTACACAAATGACAGAATGAATGAAGAGAATAACAGTTTGCACATTACAGTTAGTAAAGTGGTTAAACAGAAAGTTGGAGAGCAGACAGTTTTTCAAGTGACACTTGATCATAGCAGATGAGAGAAATGACAGTAAGCTTTTTTACAGGTTATACAGGGTAAGTGGAAGTTACCCTGTTTATATGTATTTATATAAGTGGTGTACATGTACTGTGCAGAACATGTTCATAACTGTAGTTTGTGTTCATGTATGTGGATGGGCATGAATCTGCCAGCAGAAGTATTGGAGAGTTTTATGGTAGTTGTTGTAAGTCCTTTTCAATCACAGCACAATTGTACTCAGACTGATCAACAGTACATCTAAAGTGCTGAACTGTGATGATGGAGTTAGATGAGTTCTTGGATGTGATTGGTGGATTGTTGTGTGACTGCTTAACAGTAGCCAATGAGGGAATGGTGTAGAGAGTGAAGTAGAAAGTGTAGAAGGGCTGCCTGAGTGTTAAGCGCTCCGCGGACAGCGTGGCTGTTCACAGATAGGACATGCGAAATCCGGGGCTTCTCTGCATATCTGGCATGGAAATAGTACTAGGGGATGTAGCCAATCAGGTGCTGAGGGTGTCATTAATAGGGAGAGAGGGTATTAATTTGTTTTCATTGCTGTATGCTTTGAAGATAGCTGTGGTTGCTGAGATTGACAGGGTTAGATTGTGGATAGTGGGAGATGATTATATTACTAATCTGCAGTGGTATGCAAACATATGTGGCATTTCAGACAATGTTCGAATGCAGGGAGTGGAGGCTACCTGGTGTGATGTGCCAGGGGAAAATGTGCAAGGTGTTAATACAGTTGGTAGAAATATGGCTTATTCTAACACTCCTGATATTGTGGTGGTAACTTGTGGAGCAATGTATTTGGGCTATCTGAGTGCAACAAGTTTGCTGGGTGCACTGAAGCAGTTGCTGAAGGAACTGATGCACATGTTTCCATCTGCTAAAATAATTTTTTCACATAAACCACCCAGGACTGCATGGATGCCTTGTCATGTATTTAATCCTCAACAAGACATAGCAAGATGTCTCGTTAATGAAGGAATATCTTGTTTTATGTATTCTGTGGGCATGTCATCATTTCAAAATGAGAACATTTGGAAGATGGTGCAATTTTTTCTTGTAATGGAATGACTTTCATAGATTTTGGTCATGCAATATTTCTTGGTAATATGCAGACCTCAATCAGGAAGTTGTTGTGAAGTCATGTAACAGATAAAATCTGAAAAAAGCCTAAAAAGAAGCCTGAAAAAATCTTGGAAAATAGAAAAAACAAAAAAGGGTCTTTTCAGAGCCAACCACAAAGGGGAAGTGGGGTACACTATTTAAATTTTCATTCACCACGCTCAGATTTTCCGATTTGTCCGCGAACAGTGCGGTTGTCCGCGGGCAGCGCGTTTGTCCGCGGGCAGCGCGTATTACATACAGGGATATTGAGGTTGAGAGGGATGCAAATGAGATGTAGCACAGGAAGAGATTGGTCAATAGGGTTTACTGGGTGTGGTGTGTGAGCAGAGAGTTTGTCAAAAAGTATTTTTCCTGAGAAGAGAGGAGATAGCTATGGCTGTGTGTTTCAGAAAGCAGATTGTCTAGATTTTGGGAGATTTGTGGATAAATTGGTTGGAGTTGCATGCAGATCGCTGCAGAGTGGCTGTACATCTTGGATTCCCCCATGTGGAAGTGCACTGGCATGGAGTGCGTGGAATGAAGTGGCTGGATTTGGTACCTCTCTGTGCTCATTTGGTGACGCAGTGTCATCCAGATATTATTATTATTCATTGTAGAGGGAACAGTTTAGGACATGTGTCTGGAATCTCTTTGCAATTTGCTATGAAAGAAGGACTTGGGAAAGTCATGGATTCCAGAGTAATTTTTTCCCGTAGTGCGCAGAGACAAAAGTGGCTGCGATCTTCTTCATTTGGTCCACAAATGGAGAAAGCAAAACGCAATGTTAACAAGGCTGTCTGTGCCTTTTTGAGAGATGTTGGTATGTCCTCTTTTCACAATGAAAACATTATTTTTAATGTTACACACATTTTCCGCAGAGATGGAGTACATCTTACTTATGCCGGCAATCATATTTTTCTATGAAATATACAAAATGCATTGCGATCTTTTTAGGAATTAGAGCAATTCATTTTGCAGTAGGTGTTGTCCATTTGAAGTTTTTGAAACACAAAAAAACACCACAAAAAGGCTATTTTCAGATCCACCACTTCCTCCCAGAGAAAGTGCAATGGTTGTGACAGGGCAGCACTGCACCGATTTTAGATGTCCGTCGACAGTCCGCTGAATTCTGAAAATGCACAAGGCCATGCACTATTTATTTGCCTTCTATTTTTAAACTGTGAAAGGCAGCTCTGAAAAGAGCCTTTTTTTTGTTTTTGTTGTTTTATATTTTTGTTTTTTTTTAAACACGACACACAATTAAAGGAAGGGAAAGGATGGTAAGGAAAGGACACCAGCCACGGGGATAATAAAGGGCAGGTGGAGAGAAGAAGATGTAGGGTGGGCCTTATTCAGGTAGGTAGCAGTTCTTCTCATGTTCCTTGACCACAGTCTTGAAAGCACTTCCAAGGTTCTCCCCCCCTGCAGAGTACTGCATCACAGTACATGCACAATAGTGTGACCATCGAAAGGTAAGGCTCAACAGCATCATGTATGGCCTGCGAGGGAGATGGAGGGATGTGCTCCCCACAGGAATGTCTCTTGTGGTGGCAGGAGCGGAAACGGAGGATGCTGTAGGGGAACTCAACCTACTACGTTTATCGCAAGGTACAACCTTATGAATAGCCCCACCGTGGAACGATTTTAGTTGTCAATTCATTGAGGTAGTACCATAGCTGTACAAACCCGGTTGACCACGACTCAGCACCATCTTGCACTGATTGCAGGTCACCTTGTGTGCACGTGCTTTTGGTACTCCATCAACAGTGGTAAATAACCTCCACACCCAAGATTCACGGTGAGAACTAGTAGTAGGGACTTCCACTACCTCATCCTCTTCATCACTCTCCTCTGTATCTTAACGCCTGTTTCCTCTGCAGGCCCTCGGGGAGAGGTTGGTGGTGGAGGGGATGCGGGTGCTGCTGAGACAGCAGTAGCACCAGAAGCAGTCATGGATGCCATCAGGACAGCTGTTTTAAAGAGAAAGAGCAATCCAATGGAACAAGGAGCCGTCTCTGTCCTGGAAGCCCAAAAACAGAATAAGGAGCAGCTCTGGGGTGTGGCCTTTTATACGGGTAATGGGGCGTGCTTTGCATGCAGACAACCGTGCTGTCCCAGGACACTACAAACACCAAGAAAGGGCTCAAAAAATTCCAAAAAGTATGCAGAGCGCCAGGGACATAGTGTGAGACATGTGCAAGGGTGACCTTTTCCAGGAAAATACATTGGATTGCTGAAAAAAAACACTTTTTAGGTGTCCGGGGGCCCGGACAGTGTTCGTTACCATAAGTACGGGTGCGGTCACATGATGACATCGAGGACACGTTGGCGAATGGGACGGCTGTCCGTAGGACACCAAATGCGCGGGGTCAGGTCTGCGCATGCGTGCAGGTGTTCTACGGACAGTGTTCCAGTCTCCGAAGTAATTAAAAGTGCTACACATGTGCGGCGGACAGGCACGATGTTCGTAGGGGCAAAGGTGTGCTACGCATGCACACGGGTGTTCTACGGACAGTGTTCAGGTGCCCGACCAAATAAAATGTGCGTAACAACTCTGCGAACAAGCGGACGGTCTATGTGTTCTACGGACATATTCATTCTGGTTACGGACAATGCGAACAGGCAGAATGTTCTTAGAACACTTTTTTTGCATAGCTCCAAACATGCGGACGTCTTTATTGTTCTGCAGACATCCCCCATTTTAACTACAATCTATTCAAACAGGTATATTGTCCTTAGGACACCCCCATTTTGGTTAATTACAGACAGAAGATCATCTTGTGTGTCCTACGGACACTTCCATCTTGATTGAGGACAGTGCAAACAGATATAGTGTCTTTAGGACACTTCCATTTTGGTTAATTGCAGACAGGAGGACATCTTGTGTGTCCTAAAGACACCTCCATTTTGATTGTCAACAATACGAACAGGTAGAGTGTCCTTAGGACACCCCGATTTTGGTTAATTGAGGACATCCCGGACAACCGTGCTGTCTGCCGACACCATAACTGCCTTTTTTTTAAAAATAAGACACAGAGGAATATACTAACAAGACACTTGATATTTTATTATTGTATAAAATATAAAAATTAAGAAAGAGAGGGGTAAGCAGAAACGGATACAAAAACGGGTATTAGGGGCTTGGACATGATGGATGGTAGGGGAGGAAGGGAGTGAAGTCTCATCGTAAAATGTTTCTTGCTGGGGAGTTTTTGGGGATAGTTGGGTGGGACATGTAGAGGGGGTACAGGTACATGTGGGGCAGTGATATTTAATTTTTTCTCTTATATCGTCCTCCACACAGTGTTTTAGAACATTCAAATTTTTCATTAACACGTCCATTTGTAGCTCCATTTGCGCGCAGAGGATTCTCTATTATCTCTGTTGTTATATTATTTTGAATGTCTGTATGATCTGTTTAAAAAAAAAAAAATTGGTAAGTACACATAAAGTAATGGTTATTAATTGGGTAACATAGAGAAGTGTAGTGTCTACCATTAGTATCACTGTCTTCAGTCATGTCTTCTTGTGTACATAATACAGAACGTTTATACATATATACAATAAATGTAGTGTACTCACAAGTTTCTTGCTAAGTTTTGCTGTTTCTGATGCGTAGGTGTCCTGTTGATTTGTGCTGTGGAATTTCTGTGCGGTTTTTCGCTTGGAGGCATATTAATTGTGTTTTGGTATATTCCACTACGTTGCATATGCTATGTTATTGGATTGTACTGTATTATATACACAGTTTCACTTCTTATTTATTATTGAATGTAATTTATTTATGTGCTGCTTTTTGAACATGTTTAGTGTTTTTTTTGGATGATATACCAATGTGATATACCCCCTGAGTTTTTGGATAGTGCTGATGTTGTCAGAGTCCGTCCGTGAACCGGCGCATGGTCCCCAGACATCAGATCCACTAGCGCAGGTAGGGGGTTCAGTATGTTGTATGTTACATATATATAAACTAAGGGCATCCTAGTAAACATTTATCAAATTTACATTTTCTATATATCTATATTTAGTGAAAAAAAACTTTGTTACAGGAACATTATGGTTAAGTTGTGCTACTAAAAACCTATGAAATTCAATGAAAAAAACGTTGTTAAAGGGATGTTATGGTTCCAAGTAAAAACGAAAACCCCCTGAAATTCTCCAGTTATGGTAACCTAAGCAACCATAACTCACGCCACCACCGTGCAGTGCTAAGACTAACACCCAGGACATCAAAGATGACATCACAAATGTCATTGATGACATCACTGATGACATCACATGTCTGGCTACCTCTTTTTTCATTTACTGAAATATCTAGGCTAGTAATAGTCAGGAACAAAAAATTCAAAAAGTACTATATTTATAGACTTATACTTTAAATAAGTTCTTACAGTAATTCCCTTGGGGTTCACTCACTGCATATGAAACATATACAAAGGGGAAAACACAAACTTGGAAGACAGCAATGCTTTCTATGTATGAATATGATCAATAAGGTTATCAACACTTTTTTAGAGTCCTACTGTTTTTTTATTACTGTACTTTCCCTGGATATGCTCATATTTGTATACATTGTACTCACACTACTTTCCTTAGGGTCTAGTCACATTATGTCATAGTTATAGATAGGGAAGTAGTAGCTTTGAAGCACAGCAATCATTTCTGTGCATGAAGATAATCGGTTAGGTTATGAAGATTGTCTGGTAATACTGCTGTTTTTTGTTTACTTCATTCTCCCTGTATGTGCTCATATTTGTATGTGTTGTTGTCTGTTTGTGTTTTGTTTGCAATAATGCAATTATGTAGTATGTGGGTTTTATTAGGTACTTATTCAATATTTCACAGTACGCAAAACTCTAATAAGAAAGCATTTTTGATTTCACTATTCCACATGGCAAGATTATTAATATTGCACCTCCATCATGTTGCTGCACACAATGCCTACGTTTCTACATCAGTAATAATACAAAAAAATGTTTAGCATTTATATAGCGCTACAAACCCTCAGGTATCTGAGCGCTGCTTATTATTACCCACGGTGTGTGGTGCTCATTTATCGACCTGGGAAGGATGAAAGGCTGAGTTTGGCCCTGCCGGGATTCGAACCTGCATCAGCAGGCTCTGCACAGATGTCAAAGCAAACGCTCTACTCGCTGTGCTATCGGACCGACATAAAAACCTATGTATACTGGAAAGAAATTCATAATAGAATCGTATTTATATCAATGCATTGCTTAATGCACTACATACCTCATGACATTTATTCCAATGATCCTTAACACCTTTTTATCAACATTACAATAAGAATCCCTTGAACAGACTTTTCATGAAAAGTAAATGCACATGTGATGTCATCAGTGGGTGTTAGCCTTAGCAGTGCACGTTGGTGGCACGAATTATGGTTGCTTTGGTTACCATAACTGGAGAATTTCAGGTTTTTTTTGGTTTTACTTGGAACCATAAAGTCCCTTTAACAACATTTATTTCACTGGATTTCATAGGTTTTTAGTAGCGCAACTTAACCATAACGTCCCTTTTACAAAGTTTTTTTCACTCAATATATATATATGAATTTATATACAAGGAGGATCAATCCTCTTTTGATCACAAAAGAACATACAACACTTCTTCTGAGGGTCTTTTGTAAACCATATCTCAGAGTTCTGCCAGTGGTTACAATCAGTTGATAAGGATATTTAAGGCCAATATTGGAACTGCGGACAAGTTCTGTCAAATGGTTCAGGAAGAGTCTGATGAGTGTGTGATGATTAACATTGGTATAACTTGCAACGTGCATCATCTACATTAACCTCTAGAAGCCCCTTGTCGAAATACACAGCTTCACCGAGGTTCAATGGGCAGAACAGGTGTGATACGGAAGATAGATAGGCCTCCTTCTCCCAGGGATATACGTATTGAAATGTTGGAAATGCCTGTTATTATGGACAAGAAATTCATTTTGGATAAAGGGTACTTCATGATAACAAATGTTGAAAAGCCAGTGAGGGATGAGACAAGAGAGACACTTGGGAGCACAGTGTTAGCCTGACTGCATCAGAGAGCAGGACATGGATGTATCAGACCGCAGGATCTAAGAGTACTCAAGAGGGTACAGCTTGTTGACTGTCTCGCTCCTGGTAATAAAGACTGTGGGCCTCATCATAACTTTACCGGTGCAGAAATGTTATTTCCGCACCAGTAAAGTACAAGTTTGCTGGTGGGGTGGAGGAAGCTAAGAGCTGGAGGTAATTCTGCCACCCTACCAGCAAATCCCCCATGGAATCTGATAGGACTCCATGGAATGGGGATTTACAACCCTTACCGGCACTCATAATCTGGCAGTAATACCACCGGACCGAGTGCCGGAAACAATATTAACGTTTCCTGGTATCCTGGTGGAATTACTGCCAGAATACTGGAAAACATATAATGAGGGCCACAGTCTTAGTAGGGTGTGGACAGAGAATGTATAACAGCTTATCTGACGTCCTGTCTAATCTGAATATTGTTATGAATTTCGCAAAGGGTCTACAACTTTGTAGGTTTAGGTTAATTATGTTTTGGGCACTAGCTGTAAAGTATTTGTTTTGGAATTAATAGTTCCTATTGATTTGACATTAAATAACTTAGGTTTACTATTGTGAGTTTTGTCTTACTCAGTTTTCTTTATGTTTATTTTTGGGTTTTATTAGTATGTATTGTAATATATATATATATATATATATATACATATATATATATATATATATATATATATATATCTATGTGTGTTTTTGGTTTAATTTATTGCTGTAATGTGTTTGTTATTTTTGCTAGCGCCCTGATGCTGACGGGCTAGCTTTGGCGCTATATAAATAATAAAACATAAAACAACATAAACATATCTGGCAGTCGTTCAATTAACCGAAATTACCATCTGTACAAGCAGCAAAAGCACACACACAACAGTCAGCAGGAGTTAGCAAATCAGATTTTATTTTGAATAGCTCTGACAGAAATGCTGACCTATCTTCACTGGGGGAAGGGCAGACTAATAACATACTTCTGAAGAATAATGGACGTGTCAAAACGTGTTTGTCAACTGCCGATGAACAGGAGTCCGGCCCGCTGCTCACGGCATAATGCAGTATTTAAAAGTTCAGCAGTGGTCACAGATCTGTCGGCCTGAATGTGTGGGGTCTGCACACATCTTTTCTTCATATGTGGCTCTGCTCTATTTCCGCCCCCTTTCCTGCATAACTCATTAGTGATGGCGGAAGAGAAGAGGTATTTCCGTGTAAACTGAGCTGGGTTTTCAAAGTGACACAAACCAAATTAAAATCAGATTCACAGAAGTTTACTGCATGGAGAACTTTCTTCACTATTTTCATTGGCGTTATTTTCAGCGCTGTCACTGTATGGTGGGTCGACACACCCACATCTATTAGAAAATATATTCGTTAGAAATGAGTCAGTAATATAAAGCATGTCAACACTTATTTTAACGCAGGTAGAGCTCACGCAGTAATACTGGTGTGCATGAGTTCACGGTCGATGAGCCTCCAAAGGTAGGTGTATGTGGCTAGATTTGCTTTACATGGGGGTGTGTCGCTGGGCATTCCGGACGCTACTTGCACATAGGTTGACTTAGCGGGACACATTCCATGAATACCTGGAGCGTGCACAAAGTTTCCTGCGCTCAGGGACGCCTAAGGCTGTTTTCAGCGCAGGGACTTGGCAGGATCAATGCACACTTTTCCATGAATCGACCCCATAATATTTGAAAAGAAGAAAGCATTGCATATTTAATATCGTTATGTTTCAGATAACAGTGTGTATTAAGCACCTATCCTCCTGTCCTCAAAGCCATTTCCACTGACAATAGCATCTGACTCCAGAATCGACTGTGTCTCTTCATGTCTGCTTGTACATATGAAACTCTGTGTTACTTCTACTAAGCTAAGTGCACTATAGGGAAAGAGTTTCCTTCTAGATCAAATGTGCTGTCTTAAATAGACGGACAAGATGGCCTCACTTTATCTAGAGCTGAAAATTGCCCCCTAATAAGCTTGCCAAAGCCCTCTTTTTACTAGCCTTCATCTTCTTGGGATTCCATACCAACGACGGAGAGCAGGCACTTTTTCAGTAGGTGCCCCCTAGCTATGAATTGTCCTTCCACACAGCATTTCTCAATTTGAACGGTAGGGAGAGTTCGGAAACCCTAACTGTTTAACTAATACTTCTATGTGCTCTTATTCTTAGTGTTCTTTGGTAATGGTTGCACAGTCCGCACCCCAAACGGTTTACGGATGTAATGCTCACCCAATCAGTCTCTTAAAATACAAAAGGTCCAAGTCTTTCTAACCCACTACTGTAAAACGTAACCGTAAAAATATGCCAGCAACTCAGCTGGGGGCTGGGGGATTCACCTGATATAGAATAATTGTTTATTGGCACCCTGGAGGGGAGAGCCAGCCTATCAGGTGGTTAGGAACGCAGGCTTGAACCGCCAGTGAAAGCCTGCATTCCATTCCTCCACCCTCTGTCCCGTTGTTTTGTTTTTTTGCCTCTCCCTGACCCCCTCTTACTGTATTTTGGTGGCAGCGGCACTCCATAACCGCCACACCTTCCCCTCCGCTCCTGCGGGCGCCATGGAAAGGAAAGAGGGTCTTCATACGGAGCCCAGCTTCCCTTTCCATGGCGACCATCTTGGAAAAGCATTTTCCTTCGTTCAACAGGACACGCATGGCGTCCCATTGAACAAAGACAAACATTATTTTTTTACCACCCCGGGTTACCGCTTTGGCAACCCGGGTGCTCATAGCTTTAATCCCCCATTCCAAGTACTGGAATAGGGGGTAACGCCCTGGTGCCCTCGTTATATGCCCTCACTTCGCTCAGTCCGAATACTTGGTCTCCCAGTCGTTAACCTCCATTCCAGCCCTTGGAACAGGGGATTAACGCCATATTGGAAATATTCGTATAAGTCACCCTTATCTTACCTTTACTGTACATTCTGTAAAAGGTATTCTGTAATATGTGTCCATGCATGCTTTTGCTCAGATGATAATCATACATATACAAATAACAATGCATATAATACAAAAGAATTATATGGGACATTTGTATGGTGCCTATACAGAGGTGTTTCCAGGCACCACAAGACCAGGTGGGAGGGTTGCGCGGGACATGGCAATCAAAAATTAGAACAACAAAAACGATTATATTGGTCTTGTGACAATCCTACCATGCAAGTGCATGACAAGGTGGTAAGTCCAAGGGGAGGTGGAGGAGAGAGTAGTGCGGGAGTGGGGGAACGCTGAGGGTGGGGGCTGTAAGAGGATTCAATTCAACACTACAGCTAAGTCAATGCCTAGTCTGGGATACTGAATGGAAACCCTTATTGATATATCTTTATGTCCAGTTCATGCGTTCTGGATGACTACCCCTATATAACACCCCTCTCTTGGAATCCCCCTGACCCCACTGAGCCAAGAAGTAGTTCTGTTTTGCAAGTTAAAAGGTTTATTTGAGAATTTAAACAATATAGATATATATCACACTTTATAATAAATTAATAATTGGATATCACACTTAATCTGATCAGTAATCAATAATGGATAGTCTGGCACTAGCACACTTGTGAATAGGAACAGAAGAATAAGGTGGTAGAGAATACTTTATATAAGTTCAGATGGATGTAATGTTGAATGAAAAATGCAATACAGAAAATACTCAATATGATTTCAACAAAACAATGTGATCACTTTTCTCTGGCAATCCCCTCCCCCCTTTATGCAATGCAAGGAAATGGAAGGAAAGCACACAGTTCTCAGAAATGCAATCAAATGTAATTCAGTTCACCCCAGCAAGCTTAGACTACAGAAGTTCGAAACACAGGCCCAAAATGCTTTTATATGTGCTGGCAATGAAGTGAAAAATATGCTAAAATGCTTTTAATTCCCTCTAGAGGTTCAGGTTGAGGATTAGTTGGTTTAAATTAGTTCAGGCTTACTTTAGCAATGTTCTAGGAATGATTGGCAGGTTGCAAACGACTTTCTAACAGTTCTAGCAAGAAGCTGCTGTTTTCACACGTGGAGGAATTTTCAAATCGTGGTAAAATTCGCGCGTGCGTTTTTCGCGATTGCGGCAAAAGTATCAGGGGTAGGAATGCGGTTTTAGGTTCGTTGAAAAGCCAAGATTCCCAGCTTTCAGAGGAAAGTTACTGCAAGTCTCTAGGACAAACGGTCACGGAGATATGAGCGATCAAATAAAGGTAATTTTTCGGATTTGGAATGTTAAAATTCAAAGTGACAAGTGACAGTTTTGCAAAATGACAAGGTACAACTTCTAGGAGACAGTTCTGGTTAGATTAAAATAGATTGAATTATATTATTTTAACTAAGAGATTGGTTCTGCACAGTTCTGCTAGGTACTCACAATATATTTAGAAATAGAATGGGCCTCGCCACGGATCTGGTCAGGTTTTCTTCACTCGCCACGGACGGTCTCTGCGCACAGCGTCTGGGTCAGCTCTACTCTGCTGGTCTGGTCTGGGTCTCTGGTTCTGATCAGGTCTGTGGGTCCGGATACAGCGGTCTCCTGTTCAGCTGGTCTCTCTCTGGATACAACACTGCTCTCTGGCAAATGGCAAGGGTTCTTGCAAAGAATTCAAACAGCTCGCCTGGCTGTGATAGTGGCAATGATTTGAGGCCTGCTAAAGAGGGATTTAGCTTGTAGTTGACCTCTCTGCTACAAATTCTGAAGTAAAGTCTTGGTCTCTGAAGGTGGATAGATTGAAGTCTCTATGTTGGCTCTCTGAAGGTTGATGGAGGTAAAGTATGGATTTTCCCGGCAGAGCGTCCCGCAGCAAATGGATTTTAAGGTCCCTGTCTGTCTGCTTTTATGTGTTTTGAAAATGGGTGGAGAGGCTAGCTTCCTAGGCCCTACCCCTCTCCACTTGTCATTGGCCACTTCATCCTCTTCCCCTTGATTGGGGGAATGAAATGAAGTGTCATCATGATGAGGTCTGTTTATGGTACAGAGAACCCACCCCTGTCAAATTACACACAATCTATATTTTGACCCAAAAGACATATTTGCACAGGTACACATTTGTTTAAAATTACATGCACCCATCACATATCACAGGAGGTATACCCTGTCCAAATCTGCTCTTCCTGGGAGCTTGCATTCAGAAATGGCAACATTTGCACTTTTTAACTGGTTTCGTAATATCGGACATTACCCCAAATGTATACACATGTGCGCAAGGAGTATGGACATTACTTGATGAAGTGTCAGATTTTTAACATGCATACCTTTTAAGTAATACCCTCTTAACTGCTAGCTTGCCCCCAGATCATGCCACCGGTTCTAAAAACCTCTTAAAATGTGGGCAGAAAAATCACAAGAATTATGGTATCATTTAAATAATTATGACAAGTCGGTACTATGAGTTATTCATCTTTTTAGAGTTATGTTCTGGCCCCAAAGGGGTGTGGTTTCCCCCCAGCACAAGGTTGAATTTCTGGTTTTTCCAGTTCTGCCAGGCCAGCTTGCTCTCACAGGCAGTGCTCCTCCCCTTTCCTTCCAGGAGGAAGCCACTTTTACGGCCCCCATAATAAAACATTTGCCTGAGTCAGGACAGGGCTTTGTTCAATTTCCTGCAGAGCCCAGGTAATTCAATCAGGGAAGTGTCATATCCCTTTTGGTGGGAGCAGCAAAAGGCAGATAGGCCTGGGAACACAGCTGTTGTGCAAGTCTCATCTCCTGTCAGGGGTAGCTGGTGGGCAGAATTCAGTTCCTTAAGCCAGGCCCCAGCTAATGTCACTTTTAGTTACCCAGTTTTCTGCATTCAAATAAACTAACCATTTTTTACATATGCAGCTAAAATGCTGATTCTAAGTTTAAAACTAAGACATTTAAACAATTGCAACCTATGTGACACTCAAAGTAGGTCACTCATTTCTTTTAAACATTTAGATTTTTAGTGTCTTTCAGTCCAAATTTACTTAAACTGCTGAAATCCACAGCTCAGCCAGTCTTGTTATAAACCTTCAAGTCACTTCAGAATATAACTTTACATTGTATCCACCTCTCAGTAAGTCTTTCTTTGGCCTGCTTTGGGTTCATTTATTCAGTTTTACACAAAAAAAAAGTCTGGTGTTGTTTTAAAACGCCGGCTTTCTGATAGTGGTGAGTACTGGTACTGCAACCATTTTTGGGATTTAAGAAAATGAATTCCCCACAATTCTAGGTTGCCTTTGGCAATCAGCATTGCCATTCCCAATGGTTTCAGACTGCTGTGTGGGTAGTCCAATGGTGGTTTTAGGCAGTGCCCTTCTGTGCCCATAACATCGGCAAAAATGATTGGCAGCCTATTCTTCATGCATTTCCCTGTGCATTTTCTGGGAAGCTCTGGCCATCATGATGTTTTCCATGTCTGTACTGCACAGTTTTGAGGTAGGGCTTGGATGCATGGATAAAAACATCCCACAGGGCAGGCAAATGCTGGGCTGGGCTGGCCAAGGCAGCAAGTGCCAGGGGAGAAGGGAGGAAGAGTGCGGTGGACAGGGAGGGCCAAGTTGGGCTATTCTGGGAAGGGGGGCCCAAGGGCAAGTGCTGAAAACGGAATACTGGGGCGACTGGTAAGGGGTGGTCCGGCCCATGTATGACTCTGAAGGGATCAGGCCCCGGTCGCAGCGGCAGATGGAGAGTTAGCAAGGGAGGGGTGAGGAAAGGAAGAGGAGAACAGGAACGTCTTGAGAATTTTCCGGAAATTAAGAATATCGGCTCAAGTCTGAGGGTGGAAGGAGGCTGTTTCAGAGGGAGGAGCCACCCAAGGAAAGGGATCTACCTCCCACTCTCTGCTTGGAGAAACGTTTGATCTGCAGAGAATTGGAGCCAGAAGACTGAAGGACTCTGGCTGGGATGTATTTAGGGAGGGAAAGCTGAATGTAAAGCGTTCCCAGGCCCCAGACATCCTTGTGGAGATGCAAAAGGTCTTGAATTTGTTTCTTGCAGCCACCGGGAGCTAGTGGAGAGATTTAAGGGCTGGAGAGATGTGGTCCGTAGGCTTGAGGCCAAAGACAAGTCTTGCACTCCTATTCTGGATTAGTTGAAGGGGGCTTTACCACAGAATGCATGCCAAACTCGCAATGTCACATTTTCTGATTTTGATTGAATACTATGCATTTCTTCATTTGTATATTCAAAATGAATATCTGCAAACTTAAAGGACTAATCATTAACCTCAGCAGAAAGATCTGCTTGCTTTAAATATTTGCGTTTAGCAACCTGAAGGAGGGCCGCCAGCCAATCGGGAGGCACGGAGCGCAGGCTGTGCTGTATGGTACAATCCCGCGTTCCGAGATGCCTGGGCAGCTACTGCCACTTTCCCTTCCATGCACGCCCCTTGCCCCCCTCACATACCACCCGTGCAGATACACGAATGCTAATGGTGACTTAAAAAATTAAAATAAATAACATATCTTTCCTGCGCAGCCTGGTGCCGGCAGTGCAGCTGTCCCCTGAGTCCATTTTCAATGCTGATGATGTCAAAGTCATGAACATGGAAAATGGACTGAGGCTTTCAGCAGCACTGCACAGCAAGGTCGGTGGCGTGCTGGAAAGCTAAGTTTCTCTTTTTTTATTTGTAAAAAACAAAATGTTCACCCGTGTAGGGAACTACACGGGTGCTAATGGCGATATGACCCTAGATGGCAGGCCGACCCTTTTGGCAACAGCACTGCCACCCTCGTTAAGGGACCCTCACTACGCTCAGTCCCTTAACTTGGGTGGTGGGCTGTTACCTACAGAGTCGGCCCACCATCTAGGGACTCTAGCAGACGGCATTATTTTGCTTTTCTGGGCATGTTGAACATGTGTGATTGCCTGTGTATAATACCTGAACATCTGGCTTTGTTTTTGGATTATATTGTGCTACAACGCATGTCCAATATGTATTTGATGGCTCTTTCTAAATGGCAACATACAAATATAACAGCCGAATCCTTCACTGAAGTTGTTTAAAAACTGTATTTTTGGCTCAGGAAATAACTGCGTTGGCACTAATCATGCGCTCGAGCGCACGCTGTCAATTTTATGTGCGCCATAAAGCTATACTGCTCAGAGCCAAGCTCACTTGCCTTGACAAGTCCCATAAATGAACAGTCCCATAAACATAACGCCACGCGAGCAGTATACACAACACTGTTACGAGGTGCAGGGGGCAGAGCATAAAAAGCTTCACAATTCCTACACTATGGCAACACTTTGCCCCCCCCCCCTTTTATACCTTTTTCTTTCTTTCATGAAGCGAGCAAAATATGTTATTTTTCCTCTCAATCTTATTTAAGGTTCGCTTCAGAGAGGCACTAAACTCCACAGTTAGGGTTGTGTGTGGCGGCCATTCACTTCCCATTGACATTTTCATTCCCTTACCACTGAATTACTGCCACAAATGTACTGTAGTGCACTGCTGCATTTGTAATGAGGCTACTGAGCTGGAATTTGTATTTGGTATAAAAATAAAACTGGGTAGAGAGCGAAACAGAGAGATTTATATCCTCACCACCATGCTTCAGTCACATAGTGCAGTATATAGCCCAGAATAGCAGGTCTCTCGGTGCAGCAGCTGCAGCCAGTAGATGTCGTGGCCCACCACAGGTCACCAGGGCGGGCCACACCAAGTGTCAGGGTCACCCGACTCACCAATGATGCTGCGGGCACGCAGCAGATAATCAGCAGGGGGCACCCTGCTTTGTCCGGACCACAAAACAGTATACCGTGGCTGGGGGGGGGGCACCCCGGATGTGGCAGCATCGGCTCTGGGGGCACAGGGCAAATGTCGAACAATAAGAGGACACAGACACGAGTTGCCACTTCGTGGGGCTCTGCTGCACTGTCTCCCAGGTGCCAGCAGGGCCCTTTTTATTGAGGAGTGTCATGACTCTGTCATGATGCTCTTTCTTAAAGAGGCAACGGGCCCACACTTAAATGGATCACACACCACAGTAGAGACAAGACAGTGAAGCATCACCATGTATGTGAACTGCAGCAGGCTGTAGGCTTCTGGCATACTCTGAGGACAGTTTCCCCCAGGGAAGCCTGGCAGAAGTTGATTTACCTTCACTGTGAAATTGAATGTATAGATATAGCCGATGATCATGGCTCGTACTTTGAAGACTCACACTGCAGTCCGTTCGCCAGTGCTCAAGAGCGTGACCGAGCGTGTCACGCTAATATTTCAACACACTTAGCAGTGGAGTAACTTTGCTGAAAATGTTGGGAGGGACATGACATGGTGCCCCAGCCAAATGAATGGGGACTAAATGGTGTGCCATGAAAGTTGAGGGGGACAAAAAGCCCCGTCCCCCCTAAAATTACGCCCATGACACTTAGAGAAAACATACTCAAAACTCTGCACCATTCCATGGGACCCATATGTTCAAATCCCATGGGTGATAAGAGTGGGCACGGGCGTTGGTGTATGTATGCCCCGCCCCCTTTGCCGAGGACTTTAAATCCCATCTAATGCCCTGCGACGGCGAAGCCAGCGGGGTATAAGGGCGCAGGTGTTGGAATCCTGCATGGTGTTAGCAGGCGTAGGGGGGGTGAGGAGCTGACCTGAGTGATGCTGTGCTCAACCGGCCGTAGATTGCTCTGCCTTTGACTCACTCACACCATGGACCTTCAGGAAGGTAATTAAACCTCATATTGAAGTTACAAAACTTTGAAAACAGTATTACAGAAACATTGAAACTCTGCCATTTTCAGCATGCCCCCCAAGCTAAATCACAAGACTGGTTAGAAGATTGCCTCTGCCCCTGGTAACTGATAATTGCTGACAAGTATACATTGCACTTGAAAATAGAGGCATTTAACAGTATTGAAGAAGTAGTGGATTACCAGTGGTTTGGTATTTGAGAAGCTGTGAGAGAAGCTGTGAGAGGGGGAGCTATATTGAACTGTTAATCAGCTGCATCGCATCTAATTTTCTTTCAACCTGGCCCAGCAGCTGACAGCAACGGCCCCTATGGCGGAGGCTAGCTCCCTCTCCCTTCCGCCACGAAGCTTCCCCCTGTTTGACCATTCTAAGCAGAAAATACTGACTCTCAAGCGTAAAATGCCAGTGCTGGCTTCGGCAACAGGCTTCAAACCTGGTTAAACCAAGGCACAGCCACGCAGCCCCATTAAACGCACGGGCGAGGCTTACAAATTCATTACTGAGATTAACCGTTTTCTCGGTAGAAACATGGACACCATGGGGAGCAAAGTCACTGGCCATAACGCAGAGGCCAATCTATCCACCAGTAATGGCACTAGAGGGATCGCCCGCAGCCCCATGCGAGGCAGATTAGACAACCTTGCCACCAGTGTCGTTAACTGTGGTACCAAGTCCCAGGATTTAACCAGTCTCCGGGGGACGTAGACTGGAAAAGGGTGGCCTAGGGTGTCACAAGCTAATAGCCTCCTCCACTCCTACTGCCACAACTTTTGAAAAACTTCACTGAAAACAAGACCTCTGCAATTTGCACAGATAATCCTGACACTGCTATAGTTTCAACCCCTGCCACAAACATATTTGATGCGGCTGAAGATATTACAGACCAGAACGCAGTGCCCAGACATCTGCAAAAAAGGCTACTGGGGGAAGGGTCACTCACAGCTGCTTAGGATTAGCCCACTAACCTCCCCAAGAGTCCTCAAAGATGAGGGGTGGGCCATGTGTGCTGAAAGGAGCCCTCGACTTTCCCTGCACCTTTGTACTCCCTGGAATGCCTACTACTCCCGCCAGGCACCAAGTCGACGAGGGATCACCAGCGGCAACGGGACGCAAATGCAAATGCAACCTCATCTTAGCGGAAGTAGCAGCTCCAAAGAAGCTACTCTAGCTTATTCTTGAAGATCGAAGAAGAGGTGGAACTATGGGGGGGGTGTGAACCCAGAATCAAGGACAATATAAGGGTCTTCGAGCCACCAGTGGAGAAAGCCCACTATATCCTGGCGCCCGTCCCAAAACTAACCAATACCATTGGTGAAAGTATTGGTCATACCAATGATCTGTCTGACAAGGGGCCCATGATACCAGCTGTCCCGCGCATATGTGCCCAAACTCCAAGCCAACAGAACAACACTGCCCAACTAACACAGCAGACCGTGTGTGGGCAGGCTGACTGGGGGTTTAGAGCCAATGATAAGCGTGGCAGACCAGGTAGAGGGACAGGCCATGCAGATTCAAAATCAGCCCCCAATGACACTAGTCATTGGGGTACAAGGCCGCAGCATGGGCTAAGAGAGGAACATGGAAACATGAGAGGGACTTGAAAATGGGGTCTGATATTCTTGCACAGAGTACCCAAAATAGCCTCTGATCATCTAGAATCAAGGAAATCACTCATTAACAAGTGTACTCATTAGTTCTGAGTGGAATGTGGATGTTCATCCTTGATTCGATACAACATTATAAATTGTACAAGGCTACAATATAATGGGGGCTGCGCCTTTGACATCATACGCATAGAATTGAGGGAAAAAAGATTGGCTAATGGCATACTGGGTATTGCTATGAGACATCGTCCATCATCACGCAGTATGATTGCAATCACTCCCTACCCCCATTATAACAATGTTCACTCCCTAGAAACTAGGCTGCAACACACAGTGCTTCCCCATTGTGGGAAAGGTCCTTGGGAACCACCAATGGAAGATAAGACACTGTTTCTTTCACCTATTTATTAAAATCTAATTGAGTCAATGGTTGTCCATATCAGGAAAGGCCCTGGGGATTTGGCCACTGCTTTCTTACTTTTTTGATGGATGGATCGTAATAAGAGCTATTGTAACAGTTTATGTGTTTTGGGCTATGATGTACTTTGATGTCCCTACGGGCAAATACAGTTAATATTGCTGAATATTCAAATCCAAAATGGAGGTTCCAGATCACAGCATTGCCTTGTATACAAATACTGTTTTATTAATCCACACAAGCAGATTAACGTGTTTCACCCAACGGGCTTTATCCGAATGAAAAACATATGTCTGCAACATTTCAGTTTAAAACCAAACGGTAGTCCCATTTCCCTTTCCGCCAATTCCTATGTGTTCCCCAAATAGTATGCATCGTGATCACTATCTTGGAGTGTACGCAAATTCATTCACATATATGGTTATTATATACCAGCAAAATATTCTTAAAGGAACATTATCTTGGACTGTATACGTGAAACTCGTCTCATTTTTTACACATTATAGCGTGCAAAATATCACAGACAACATATGAGTGGTGCTTAGTGCATTGTAACTTATTTTATTGCTTTTATATCCCATATGTGACGTAACCTGTACCATCCCTATGGGTTATATAAAGTGCATTGTGCTTTGCAGCTTATACTGTCAGAGCCCACTTGTTCAAAAAGGTAGAAATTATGCATTGCTTGCCAATCATATAAAGTGCATGATGCTTAAAAAATTTCTTTTTTTATTGTTTATTGGCTAAACAAAGTTAACCTTAACATTACATACAAACATACATACGAAATTATATCACAATCTATAAAATTACAAAATTCCTTTTTCGATCACAATTAGCTTTAGATAATTTAAAAAACCAACAGTAGCAATTGATAAAGATCTGTTCTCACCACTCAGACACCATTTCCAAATACACCCCGAATTCATACACTTTGTTTTATCCAAAAACTTAGAAAGAAACATGCGTCGTTCAGTACACACATTAGGGCAATATGCAAACAGATGTTCCAAAGTCTCGTTTGAGTACACTGCTTTACAGAAGTGACATACAGTGACTTCATCTATAATCAGGTTGTAGCGCTCCAATGTCTCTCTCCTATACAAGTTCCACCTAGCTCCAACAAAGTCATTTCTCAATATCGGACATGGGAATAATCTCCAATGTGCTGAAAGCAAGCCTACGGTTTTATGCTCATGCTTTTATGCTCATGCTTCATGCTCATGCTTTTCTGCTCATGAAATTCATTTGTTAAAATAATCCAGTCATGCTTATATACAAATCTCTTAACAATTCCCAGGAATAGTTTTAAATCCTCAACTTTTTTCCCCAGATCATTCAATAAATTTCCACAGATCACACTCCCTTACCGAAAAAACCTTATTCATAGATAGCATTTGATTCCAATAGATAAATGAGGATTCGGGGCAAGGGCACAGGATTGTGTATTAAAAAAAAGGCACAGCCACTTCCATCTAATCATAGAGCAAACCCCACATAAACCCAAACCAAAAAGCATGTCAGACTTGGGCACTGCATCTGGGAGTCCCAAGACCTGCCGCCACATCCTTCCTTCAATTCTGTGTAAGATTGACACAGCCCACATGATATGACATTTATAACGTGCCTATACACAAGTGTTTCAAGATTTCTACTCCATACTTTAATTTTGCGATAGCTACCGTGGTGCAGTAAGTCACCAGAGGGATCAATGAACATTTACAAAACCTGTTTTTGTAAGTTTCATTTGGTTAATCATTATTTTGGCCTTATCTAGATAAAAATGGAGCATATTCCCATTCTTCTGCGTGCATGTGATGTAAAAACCAGGATGAATCATCTCCTTTTCTTTATCTAATGTACACCCCCCATGTACCAGTTTATCTTAATAACTCCATTCCTTTTCCTAAATGACAAAATGTTAGTTTTCTTAGCATTGCCTTTAAAATAATGTTTTACTGCATACTCCTGGATGGCAGTAAGAAAACAATTTAGGCCTACAAACGTAGTATCCAATAAGATACATGTGTCTGCATTAGCAATCCAGAATGTTCTCAAAATGCCTAATTTAGGAGCAGCCATCACCACTGTTTCAATATCCTCTCCCACATCCGAGATGTAAAGATTAAACAAAGTGGGGGCTAATATACACCCCTGGCACAGGTATTTCAGATGTCAAAGTACCTGAATTATTCAGGCGCACCCAAATTAGTGTAGTCTGATATAATTGAATAATGAGATTAAATAAACCAGGGGGTATCCCCCATTTATTTAGCTTCCACCAGAATCTATTGCAGCTCACTAAATCGAATGCTGTACTAAGGTCAATTGATGCCACATGTATCACATTGTAGGTACGTTCCAAGACCAGGTGCTGGAGACATCTCAGCAAAAAAACGTGCACAATAGTTCTGTGTAGCTTCCTAAAACCGATCTGCCACTTTTTCAGTCATCCTACTTCTTTGGCCCATGACTCCAGATGTTCCAGCAAAATAGCAGCAAATACTTTGCTATCTGAGTCTATTACAGAAATGGGCCTGTAGTTCTTTGGATCATTCTGAAGGCCATGTTTGTAAACCCGGATAATATGCGAGAATTTCCAAGAAACTGGCAAACATCCTGTCCTTATTATATCTTCAAACATAAGAGACAAAATCCCTGCCCATCTAATGCGATTACCTTTAAACAATTTATTAGACAACAAATTAGGGCCTGGCGGCTTTGAATTACTGGCTCTAACAATACAGTTGTAAACTATTTGTGGTGAGAAGTCTATTCCTAAACTATTCTTTTTAGGCCCTAAGTCCTGTATAACCCCTAAATCAGGGCAAGGAGTTGGACCCTGAGAATATAATGACGTGAAATGGGAGATCCAGACCTCTTCCGACACCGACTTTAATTGAGAAAACTGACTCTTCTGATCCCTCCAAAAATCCAAACTACTTTTTGATTTCAAAATAAAAGCATTGCTACAGCATCCCGCTGCTTCAGTCCAGCACGCTGCTACATAGACCAGTTTTTATATTTCGCCCTCGCTTTTCCCATCAGCTCCATTTCTCATCTTTTGGGGAGGGCCGGCTTCTTGACCGCTGTAATGGTAGATCTAAATTCCCCCTTATTCAGAGCTATAGCCGAGTCATGCCAGGGAGTTTTAGAACTACGTTCAACTGCCTTTCCAGTTTCAGGCCCCCATTTATGGAGATTTGCAACATCAGAAGTCAAAGAGACCTCACAATTATCCACAGTAAAACATTATGTATGTTCCAATCTAAATTAATCTAAAAAAACAGCAAGTTTAACATTAGAGCACTTAATATTATATCCATCCCACCTTAATCTCTTCCCGGAATTACTTGTTAGGTTTACAGGATGTAGAGAACAATTGTGGCCAATTTGTAAACTCATCTCACAGATCAGAAAACTGTGATCACTGAGGGGAGTTGGAATCACTTCAAAACTACTACATTTCTCATAAATGACCACGTCGATAAAGATATAATCTAACGCGGAGCTACTAATACCTCTCCTCCAGGTGGTCTTGCCTAGGGTAGCTCCTTCTACAGTTCAGTTCAGTTTAAGCAATCCCAATTCACCCAAGCTTCTCATCCATCTAACACCTTTTTGCACGTTACCCTTAACAGGCTCCTGTCCCCATCCACATTTGTTCAATTTGAATTCAAGTCGCCCAAAACTATTACATTGCCGTGTTTTTTTCGCACACAGCCAGTTCTCAACACAACTCTTCATTTTCTGTAGAATAAAGTCTCGGGAACAACACCCTTCATGCCATAGATGTTAATAAATAGAATCTTACATTTTCCACTCCGTATACATACACTAAATTCCATAGCTATAAAACGATTTCAGGACTCAATGGTTTGAATTTCATGGAGACCACACCCTAGTCTGAAGAGGCTTAACACACCACCCATGGGCCACCCCCATACACCCTTACGGGCTGACAAAAGCAAGTTGTGCAGCCATCAAGGCTGGGTTGGTTTGTTAGCCAATGTTCCTGTATAAATAGTATCTCATGAGCCCTGACACATTTAATTAACTCATCATTATTGAAAAAAGAACTGTGACCTCTAAACCTCCTCCGTTGCTTAATCCCCAGCTAGCCAAGAGCAATCATCCTTTGACACTCTTCCCCTAATACTCATTCCAGGGACCCTACTCCATCCTTTCTCTTGTTTCTCATTTTGTAAATGCAACTTTATATTTCCATCCTGCAGTCCATTTCTAACTTCCTCTACAGTATCTGGTGCAATTTATTTAACCAGAATCACCCCCATCACCAGATTAGAAGCAAAATTGACTAGTACAAGGTAATTCGTGAAACCCAACTCTTTCAATAGCTTTAGTGTTTATCCTTGACAAACTGGGATTTCTGAAGAAATAGACAGTAAGGTGGTCCTATTCAAAGCAAACTGACCCTTGTTGTTAAATATACTTTTAATCTCGAATTTATAGGAACTCGGTACCTGGTTTAGATTAGGCCTAAGTAAAGACTTCCTATATTTCATACCCCTGTTTTGATCTTCATTCACCTAGGTTTGTGTTCCCAAACATACATCTTTTTTCTGCGCACCCCTCAAGACGCTATACCCTAATGGCACTGCATTTGTTAGTTTGTTGACACAGCTTCTCAGATATCAAATATGCTCTGTTATCCAACACAAGTGGAAGCTTGGAAGAGTGTTCGGGGTCTGTTTTCTGTGCAGGCCCATACTCAATTGCGGCCCTTTCAGAACAACTCCCTTCTCTTGATAAACCTCACCTCCCAAACCAACAACAGAACTGTTTCCAGAACCGGTCTGCGTTACCTTGGGCTACAAATGTACTCCCCTATTTTCATTTAATATAACACCAAGAGAAGAGACATCCTCAGT
Source organism: Ambystoma mexicanum (assembly GCF_040938575.1). Lineage (NCBI taxonomy): Eukaryota > Metazoa > Chordata > Amphibia > Caudata > Ambystomatidae > Ambystoma > Ambystoma mexicanum. The sequence continues at coordinate 107,904,384 of NC_090928.1, read as the reverse complement.
ATTACCACATACATTTCTTTGTGTGATGCTACCTCTAATTGTTATTTTCCTCAGAGAGTCCACAAAATTCATATTAGTGTTAGAATACAAATCTTCAACACCATTAAGATGTTCAACCTAATCATTCATGAATCTTGTGTTATTAACAGAAGTAGAATCACAACCACCATACTTCCAACCATATTTGACTTCACATTTAAACCTGGGTAACCATTCAGATCCCTGGACAACTCTAATACATTTCAAAATGGTGAAGTAGCTTTATCACACCTCACCTTACTAGGAGCAGGGCCACATGCTACAACATGAGATGACTTACTAATGAAGAGAGAGTCCCCAGAATGGCCCTCAAGTCCCCTATGCATATATCAGCCTGAAGGATAAGAAACGAGAGATGCCACTCGCTGTTTGGCCAACCAATGTGTGAACCAGTGAATCCCACGTATGGCAACAGATATTCTCTTAGACAACCATTCAAACCCTATCCAGCTGTTGTTTCACAGAGACAGGTACCTCATCACTGGATCAGGTTGACTGATAATAACAACCAGATGTGTGACGTCACTAGTGACAACAGGACATAGCAACGTTAGTCACGAATTAAACTTGCATGCCTGCACGAAGTTACCCAGACACAAAGGCACACACAAATAACATGCTTACACCGTTCTTTAGATAGAGGACAGACACATATACATACTGTCAAAAGCTTTTCCTTTTCACTAGCCAAATGCAGAAACACAAGACAGTAAAGCATACATGGAGCTAGCTTGCAATCGCTTCATCATAACTAACCATAAAGGAGCTACGGGGACATATAAGGAACCCATGAGAGCTCGATCAATACTAATTTACAAAGTAGAAAGTAGCAGAACATATAGGGAAACCATATAGGACTGTGGTGAATTTTCATGAAGCCATAGGCCTCAAAATATGGAAGAAGAGATGCAAACTCTACAGCGCAAAGCACAGAGCCAGTGTTTACAACCAAGGACAGAGACGGGTGAAAAATTCCGGATTTCCAAGGCAATGAGTCACTTGTGAAATACAGAATAAAATCCTCAATAATTGCAGACTGAAATGCTAAGTTTCGTGGTCCTCGCCAATGTGAGCTGAGCCAAACAATGGCCTTATACTCATGGTGGGAAGAGGAGCTGTTCCCAGGGTAGCAGAAAAGACGGATACATGTGTTGTCCACAGAACATTGCAACCTGCAGGCACTCTCCCAGGATAGGTGGCTATATCAGTGGCAACAATGGGGACACACAGTCTTTCCCATTACCTTGAAACGGTACACTAAGTACTGTGAACAGAACATGTACAGGCCTGGGGACACCCGCTCCAGCCAATCCAGATGCTCAAACCCGGGGGTGGTGTATAATGTTGCAGGGGCCAATTGTCATCGTGCGACCCTGAAACTAAGTAATAGATAGTTTTTGGGGAAATCTCAGGTGAACTCACCTGACATGGGAAGACCAATGGAATAAATCACATATGGGATTTCCATAGGTACTATCACCCGAGCTACCCAATGGATACAGCCCTTAGGTTTTTGGAATGGGTTGGTTGACATCACTAAGAAACTAAACAAAGTGACGCAGGCTCAGGAGCTGTGATTGCCAACGAGTTTGTTGTTTCTTGTATGACCTCTGTCTTTTAGAGAATAAAGATGGTTTATTTGCCCCATGGCTGAGTTCTCCGTTATTGCCAGGGCAAAAGTTTGGATGCACCCCAAATACTCTGCTAAATTGTGATATTATTGTTACGAACACCCCCTGTCCTCTGGTATACTGTTACAAAGTGGTAGCAGAGGATGGTTGGCTATGTTCAATCTGCACGAAACCATCTCTTCCAATCGCAATGCCTGGAGGGCTGTGATGTGACCCACGGAGATCGAGAATCACATGGAAGGTGCAGCCCATGAATAGGCCGTCAGGAGACGCTTTGGAAAAAATCCTGCTCGCTGGTCATGGGACGCCCAGCAGACCAGAAGGGCGGAGTGGCAGATTGTGAGAGAGCAGGTGGCCGAGCGACATCAGCTGATCACGGAGTGTGACTATAGACTCAACCATATGGCAAATTGGGACAGTGGTGAACAGATGGGTGTGGGGTGATGTTGAATATTGTTTGGTGGGAAGACACAGAGGTGCATGTTAATTGTTCGTGGGTTTGGAACATTCCATCTTCAGGGGATCAGTTTCGGCAATTAGCCTAGGTGATTGGCTTGAGGGAATGGATGATAAAAGCTGTGTAAATATTGGATTCCCTGTGGATTGGGCATTATAGCTCAGGTCATGGATGATAGCATCCCCTTGTATAGGGCTTAATGAATGAAGTTAGCTTGAATCGTGGAAGTTGTTCTTCTGGTTAAGTCTTGGTCTTGCAGAGGCCTTTTATCTGCAAGTTGAGCATGTGAAGTATTGGTATCCCCCGTTTAGAGGCAAGAAGATGGCCGTGAATATATGCTGTTTGTATTTGTTGGGGTCGCATTGGGAAATGTCATGACAAATTCTGTGACTAGTGGGCAGATATTGGCGATCCTTTCTCTCTTTCCTTATGTATTATAGAGGTGATGTCACCAATAAGGTTTGTGTATAGGACTTGGAAAGCACGAGGGGTGCAGGAGTTTTTATTATGATCACGGTGTAGAGGAGTTGTTGTGTTTTGTGAAGGTTCGCAGAAGGCGCGCGCACAAGATTAGTGGGTGTGCTTATGAAGGCAGAGAGTTGAAGAAGGGCGGTGCACGGAGCACTCCTAGGGCATTGATTGAGAGTGGGAGAGGCTTGTGATTTTTGGGGCTGAACTGTTATTTGAATATTTGATGTTAACACACAGTAAAGAACATTTGTTTGATAACAGAGGAAGTTTTGAAAACCCAGACTTGGGGTCAAGTGAGTATTGAAGTAATGTACTGTGGCAAAACTGTAGGGGACACACCCCTACAGCACATGAGCAAATCCCGTCCGCAATATAAGGACAACATTTGTAAATATAGCACAGAATGGACATGAGCACAGAGGGTAAATTACCTAAGCCATGGCCAAAAGGAGGGAGCTTCTCCAAATGGGTGCAGCAACCCTTACACACGCATATTCACGAGGCTAACAAGGGGGAGAAGTTGAACAAGAAAATGGCTATATTCGAGTTGTGGAAAATGTTCCAGGACGATGGAGTGAATGTGGCGCGGCATCACTGGATGCTGAACCTACAGGACGCTGCAAGGTGAAAAACCCTCGGCCCCTACCGCTCTTCCTTTCGAACATGAGAGCGAAGGCGCAGCAGCAGGGGTACAGGAATTATATCAAGCGAGGGAATTAAGAGCAGCGACGGGTTATACAAATCCAAAACATTTGCACCTCCAGAATACAGCAAGAGGGAGGGGCAAGACAAGACCGGACAAGACCGCACAAGTAGTCGAAGGAGCTGAAAAAGCAGGAGGCCAAAGAGAGAGCACAGCGAGACCCAGGCAAGCATAAAAGAGAATGACATTGGGATAGAGGGAGGAAAGGAAGGACCGGATAATATAGTTCCAAACGAGTGGGTAGGCAGACAAATATTACTAAAATTAGACTGGAAAGTAGTTGGAGAATTGGGAGACCCTACCCAAGAAGTAACAGGGTGCAAGGACATGAGTGAAGCAAGGGAATGGGCAATAATGGAAGAATTAGAGAGGCGAGAGAATGAGCAAAATGAAGAGCGCGAGAGAGCACGAAGGCAGAAACAAAAGGCAGAAGTGCGAGAGCGCGAGGAGCGAGAGGTGCATAGACGAAGAGAGCTCGAGGATAGGGCAAGAATGAGGGTAGAAGAAAGGGAAAGGCAAGTGAAAATAAAGAAGGAGACGAGGAAGTTGGAAGTGGAGCGGCTCCCTAGAGAGCGACAGCGCAGATAAGAAGATAAGTGTGCTGTAAGGGAAGTGCGAGTAAAGTTGGGTTTAGCAAATTTTAGTGATGACGAAGAAGGAGAGGAGCAGGCGAGATTGCACAAGGGGGGTGGTTGCACCACACTCTCAGCACAGCAAGAGCCTTCGATGACACTAGCCTAACCTGATTTAAAAGCTTCTGTTTAGAGAAATAGACACGAGAGTCTAACTGTAGTCAAGCGGACTGTGCAGCAGGTAGCGTTGTGCATTGCTTCTCGTCAGTTCTTTCACAGACAGCCCTCGGGAGTAAAAATTCCCTCGGTGGGCAGCAGGTCGCAGCCAATGTCTGATGAGCAGCCTACACACCTGGGTAAGTTCAACATGGATGCTTGTAGTGTCGAATTTTGGAGCTGTAAAAAACTTTCAAACCTGGAAAAGTTGCTAGCAGACACTAATGCAGGATAAACAGCTGATAGTGTGCTGGGATATTTTGAGAGACTCTGAGCTGGACAGTTGCTCCGAACATCCAATGAAGCTGCTAATTTGGCATGATAGGCTTCTCGGTAAGCGGAAGCCAGTGACACTTCCAATTTACTGGGTGTAAACACAAAGACCCTCGTGCACATTGTGCTAAGCCTGACACACAGGCCAACCCTTATGCAGAGTATTGTAATGGGGGATTTGACCATCCACTGAGCCTATTAGAATCCTATCAAAAGTACTCCTTTTCATATGATCATATTAATTTACTTTTATTTTGGCTGTGGCTGAGAGTAATGTTTTGTGGGGGATGATATTTCTGCCGATGCTACATCTAGAAGTATGTTCAGGTTAGCTGTACGGTCTGCGTATTGAACATGCTCTTTTAAGTAAATAAATAATAACAATAGGATGTCTTTATCTTTACACACAGCAAGCTGGCATGTGTTGATTCACGTTTGCTTAAACCATTGGCAAAGGCGTTTGTAAATAGGCCCATAGCTGTCTGCTTGGGACATGTAGCAGGCACAAAAGCATCCAACTCTACCTAATTGTGAGGGTCAATGTCTTAACCTGCCTTGAGGATAGAGATTGTGATGAAGAAAGAAGGGCCCACAATAAACACATCAGTTTCACAGGGATAGGCCTTGGCCAGAGGGTGATGGGAATGTGCTATGTATCTCCTTTGAATCTAAGATTACCTTAGTGTTCTCATTCGAGAAGATGGTTGGGGAGCACAGCAACGTCCGATGCTTTGTACAGAACAGCATCAAAGGGTTATCGTTAGGGGTATCGCCTCAGTTTGTGTGAGGTATCAAACAGGCTACTTATAATAGCCCCTCCACCTAAGACTGGTTCACTTTAGGGAGAATGCTGATCGCTTGCTTTGGTGGTGGAAATAGAGCAGGAGCGGGGGAATGACAGGGTCAGTGGAGTAGAGAGAGCGTGGGAAGGAGAGTCAGAGGCTGCCTCAATCACGGCGCCCCATCTGCCTCACTTTTCTTTTGTTCACGGTTATCTGGGAGGGAAAGGAGGCTCCATGCCTCAGATGTTTTGGTGATCAATCCAATGGCTGGAAGCAAGTTGCTGAAGCCCTAGTGGTGGACTGCCCAGTGGAATGCCATGGGAAGAGGCCGTTTTCAGGGTGGGCAGTGTGTGCATGCAGCGGGATAGCATTGCCCACCACAGGACATGCAGGCATGGGGCTGCTCTGAGCTGTGTCTCAACGCTGCCCTACAGTCCGGTGTGACTGAGCAGCAGAGTGGTGAAAAAAACAGTCACTCAGTATTTGAGCCACCCAGGAAAAGAGACAAGAAGGCAAAAAGGGAAGAGAGGCAAGAACAAGAGCTGCTTAAATCACCTGGTCTTGTTATTGACTTCAATACACGAAGATGTGAAAGAGATGAGTCACGTGATGACTCTCCTATAAATATGTGTTCTCTTAAACTTCAGCCAGTTGCAGGCTGCAACAGTTTATACATGTCTTAGGCACTCATGTGACAGCTTCAAGCACGTCAGCCTGTGCTATCCCTCGGTTTGATTTAGATCAAAATTTTTGATTTGTAATTCGAAGAATCTTAGCAGTGTCTGAGGGTAAACAGGAGTCTACTATGATTTATGGCTATGAATATAATGGCATTCAATAATACCTGCATCCAGAAGCCTTGTTTAGCTGACACATAGTGCTGAACATAAGGAGAGCTATCCTGCATCGGGATGCACTTGGACACACTTAATGCACTTAAAACACCATACACTCCAGCACAATGCGCTTCTGATGACAAGCAGTAACTGTGTGCTTTGAAGTCAAATACATTATTTACATCCATAAAGGCAAAGTTAAAGGCTGCAAATAGAAGACTCCATTTCTAGCAAACGTGAAAGGTAATCACCCAGGCTATTACTTCCACAGGTTTTTTGGGGCTCGCGGGCCACAGCGTAATAAGTCAGTGTAAGCTTAACGAAAGGTGGCCATCACTTCTAGCTAGCCCAAGCTGGGAATTAGCACTAACTGAGTGATGTTTCAGGGATGTCTGGCAATATAACCGAAAGATCCGAGGACTTTTCATCTGTACGATCCAATCAAAGATTTGAGAGACGTAGAGGCTGAGCGATGGTGGGAACTGATATATGGCTGTCAAAATATGAAAACAAACTACGCCACTGTAAAGTTTGTAGAGGTTGTGTTAGAAAAATAAAATTGAAGGAAGAGGGATGAAAGAATACATTGTAAAGGATAAAAGATAGAGAACTAATCAGAGAAAAGCCTTTAGTAACTTCCTGAGGAAAAGCGTGTTATTTAATTTATTTTAATTTATTTTGATTTTACTGTATTCATTGGACTCAAATGGTGAAAAGTTTGTAACAAACTATTTGACACTAGTAAAAAAAATGTAAAATATATATATATATATATTTGAAATGAATTAAGTGAAGCTACAGGTGACTACATAGCGTGGGATCCCAACTAGAAACAAGTATAAAAAACTAGAGCAGCCTTCACTGTTTGTGTGTGAATGTAGAGAAATGTCCCCGAACAAAAAGGCCCATCCTATATGTAAATGCCCAAAACAATGTCAGGGAAGAACATGGCTGGGACGGGAACGAGGCTTCCTTGACTAACCTTCTAAAGGGGAAACAAGTGCAAAAGCCCCCATCTCCACCTCTTGCCCCACCCATTAGGGGAGGGATTAGTGACAGAGTTCAAGTTCTGGGAACTATTAAAAACATTAGCCTACGATGGAGATCACAGCTGAACTACCTTGAAGTGAGGCAAGGCATGTATCTATATGTTCATTCATGTACACAGCGAAGTATGCATTACCTAACAAGCACACACATGCGTCTCACCTCTGGAAATAGGCAAGCAGTCTTTACTTGAGGTGAGAGACATACTTTTGCTGCTCCTGGTTGATGTGGATTTTGCTGTGTGCATTGGTGAAAGTGCAGATATAAGCTGCACTCGTTGGTGTGGTATGCCTGCCCACAAAGTCTGCATGCACTTTGTGACAATAACAGCCTTTTGTATGCACTGCACAGTTATGACTCAAAGGAGGGAAGAAAGCAACGTATCTAGTCAATTCCTCTAAACCAATTCCATCTAATACCATTCCATTGAAATGTTTCCATCTAAACAATTTCCATCTAATGCATGTTTTTTGGGGGTAAAGGGTTAATTTTTGTTCAGGTGCATTTTAAAGGGTAAAGAATGCATTAGATGGAAATTTCTTAGATGGAAATATTTCAATGGAATGGCATTAGATGCAATGGTTTTAGACGAAATGACCATAAACTGAAATGATGTAAACTGTCTGAAAATAAGGACAAATCCGCTGGGGCAGAAGGCTGGATTAAATACCAGAGCAAATGATAACTTAATTAGCAAGTCTGAGCCATTTATAATACCAAATATGAACAGATGAACTGGGAAAACAACGGAGGAAATGTAAATGCTAGTAGGTAGGGAACACGAGAATGTTACCTAAGTCATTCTATCCTATCACAAATGTTCACAATCATGTGCGGGACAGGTAGGATCTGCACAAGAGAAATAGGCCTTCTATAGTTTATGGAGGTGATCAAAGGAGCTTGTACAAAGCATGCAGAAGGAAGCAGCAAGTGTGCAGAGAGGTGACTGGAAAGAACATTAGATTAGATGGAAGCTTGGAAGTAGAAAAAGGAAGGGTGGAAAGATGGCAGGGGGAGGAGGTTGGTGAACATTGTGGAGGAAGACCAGGTGAAGGTCAAAGAGTAGTTGGGTGAAACATCACAGCAGAAGATGCAGCAAATGAAGTGGAGGGTGATAAAGATAGAAGAACGTTGATATGGAGAGGAGGTGAGGAGGCTTATGGGAGTGAACATGGGAGGTGTAGGCGTAGAAACAAATGCAGAATAGCAAGAGTTATTTAAAGAGAGAAAGGTTGAAGAATAGATGACAACAGGTGCAGGAGAGGTTCCTGTGGGCCAAGGGTCTGCAACCTTTGGCTCTCCTGATGTATTGTACTACAACTTCCATCAGCCCTAAACAGGTTTATAAATGGAGAGGCATCATGGGAGTTGTAGGCCAAATTTCTGCAGACCGCTGCTCTAGGCACAAGATTGTTGGGTCCCATTAAGTCGGAAGTCAGTGAGCAGAGGCGTTGCTAGGGGGGGGCTGAGGGGACTATAGCCCCAGGTCGTTTGGTTGTAGCCCTGGATAGAAGCTCAGGAGTTACAACCAAAAGGCTAGCTAGCCCCGAGTCCCGACAGTCCGGACATTAATGTATCCCGGATCTTTCCAGAACTAGAAACACCCCTGTCAGTGAGTAGGGGGCTGTGGGGAGTAAGAGTGAGACCCTAAGACAGGGAGGTAGCAATAGGGCTCAGGGAGAACCTTTGGGTAGTCTCAGGTCACCAGCCTCCTGGTGGAAGTTCCAGGGTGTAGCCATGTACTGCCCTACCGCCAACCTCTTTACTTTGGCTGGCCAAGTGTGTGAGTGCACATGGGACGTGGAGAGCCAGGAAACACGTCCTAACAGAAAGTGAAGATGAGAAGCAGAGGATCGTAGTCTGCCAAATGAAATATCAAGAAGGAAATTTGGTGGGGCTCAAAATATTCCTAGAACTCCCAGTGACTGAAAATGTACAATCATCATGGGTTGAGATTTACTAAGTGGGACAACAACTGCTGAATCCAAGGAAAGACATCCTTGTATTGTGGAAATGTTATGTTGATCTTTCCTAATGTTTATCAAAACTCATAAATATCCCTTATAAACCTTACCTGAACCATATCCTTCTGAGTTTGTGTCATGGTGATCCTACCAGCTTTGAGGACAGGTGGCAATAAATAGCTACCCACTGGCCCCTGACTGGTGGGCAGAACACCTATGTAAGGTGTTGCATCCTTGAGCGACCCTGTGTACACACCTAGATTCTTGCAGCGGCAATGCCACTGCCCCAGTATCAAAAGAGGTCTCAAGCCGAGACCTTTCCCTCGTGCACCATTTCACTGCTTACTAAAGTGGGTCATTATTTCAAAAACTGCTTCCTGCTCCCTCGGAAGATAAGGCTACCGAAGTAAACCCTTCAGGGTAATCTCTTGGAGATCTTATCCATGACGGATCAATGAATTATCTACCACACTTTTAATCAAATTATGCCATGCAATGCACTAGGGAAAACAGCTACTTTTCAGCATTCAACATGGTATGTTTGGGTTTGCTCCAAATGATGGGGAGGAAAATAGACGTAGATGGGACATTATCAACAATCGCGGGGGCGATCCACATACGTTCAAGTACAAAGTTACGGGTGGGGAGAGAAGACGCCAACACTAGCAGCAGCCCTGTAATGGGGGGACTGAGGCGAGGGCTGCATGCTGGCATTGTTCCCAAATTCGATGTATGCCCTTGGAGTGCTTCTTTTCATGACACACCCCGATTGGTGCACAGACAGTGATGTGCATATCAGCAGAGTGCTCAATGATAAACATAATGCAAATAAATATGTGCAACATTAAAACAGTGATACTTGGCCACGAGGACAATGACGCGTGAACAACAGGATTGTGGGGATGGTCTGTAAACCAAAGGGCAATGGAATCTGGACAATAGGGTCAGGGATATGGTGTTATAATTTAAATATTCAGGTGTATTCTTTGACCCTATGGGTATGTTCACCCTCATTGCATTTTAAAGACATAACCATGGCGGTACAGCGCTATCCAAATATCAAGAACCTTAGCATAGCCTAACAAAGAACGCCAAGTACAAAACGAAATGTGAGAGCGGTGCAGAGGAGGGTGTCGCGTTATTTCACCTAGTATGGCAATGCCTGTGTATATTGAGCTTTTTCTACAGAGGTGTGATGGATTCTGGATCAATACTGGGGTGAAATGTGCAATTGAATGCCCTGCAGGTGTGTATAGGAGTGGTGCTGAGCTAACACGACTGCAGGCACATTTGTGCAAATGGCATTAGTACTGTGAGAGTAATGACTATCCCTCAGATGGATGAAGAACAGTCCCCATTACAATAATGGGGATATGAGGGACCTAGCCATATGCAGTGTGCGGAAAGGAGGGCTATGCATAGCATTGGAACAGCTCCAACAAAGGCATGCAGAGTTTAGGGTGCAGTTCAGAGCCTGACTTAATCTCTCTTATTCTTCATTGTCATTAGGGTCAAGGTGGTAGCAACTACCCCTCAAGAAATACTGAAGGGGGCCTTGAAGAGGAAGCTGGAAGATTGTACCTGGGTTTAGAAATGGTCCCAACCGAATGAAACACAAAGGAAAGGACAACGTGGAAATGTAGACTGCCAGACCACAGTAAAGGATGTGATGATACAAGAATGCAGGAAAGGTGGCTGAAACACCATGGGGCATGAATGAACATCCCCCGATGAGGCAGTGTCCAGAACTGGTAACTAATGAAAACAGATTGTACGAGTTGAGTAAATGTTGCCCTTTGCCTAGTAGCAGCTACAGGCGGGTTGAATAACAAATTAAGGGCCTGATTCATGGAAGTGTTTTATAATGGTGCAATCCCATAGGAAAACGTTCCATGAATCAGGCCCTACATGTGTTCAGTCTTGGCTCGTTTCTATATTAATGTGGGTGTTGTATGCATTGTAAAAAGCATGGGGACACACCTGAAATACCCTTTTATTCATTAATGCATTTTAGGACCTTGTTTTCAATTGAAATACCTAGATAGAGATTTATATCACAAATTAAACATTGAAAAAATACTTTATGAAAAGCAGATTGCCTTCAATACATTCTGGGTTGATTAAAGTTCAAATGTTCCTGCTGGATTTCTACATGCTGTAGCTGAAACATGTGGAACTCAGAGATCATTAAATGAGTTGCCCGTCCTTCAAAACCTAGAACTTTCTTATTTATTAGATTCAGTCTGATACGTTAAAGTGGGCACAGGGTGTACGGTGTCCCGTTGCGCAAGGCTAGTGGTCAGTGGCAAACCCTAAAATCATAGAACTTCATATAGTGTATAGGTACCACTTGGACTTCGCACTTAGCCTCTATTAGAAGATCAGTGTTGTGTCTGCAATGATTACACGCTGTATACAAGAATACAGTTGCAAGGAAAGTCCTTGAAAGAAGTATTCCAGATTCTTAAAGCTCTTGATTTGTGAGTTTATTCACACGTAGTCTATCGTGCATTGAAACAGCCAAAACGTGTTTCGACTCTTAGCCTTTTTCAAGGCTAGTGTGTTCAACTCATGTAACCTTACTAGGCGGGCTTCAGATTGCTCATCTAATTCTGCATGACTGGTTCTTCATTGCCAAATGTTTTTCCAACCCTTGTTGGTTCAGGATCTATTTCAGGAAGGTGTCTTGTCCGGAATCACCTTGTTAGCGGTCCGCATGCTAAGATTCAGTCTGATACGGTAAAGGACCTATTCTGCAGGTGGCTCCTGACAGGAGAACAGCATCTAATGTGTAGGTGGGGTAAAGGGATAGAGGAATTTGATCTTGCATTGTTTTAATGATGGCTCACAATGTAGTGCCTTTCTATCACATTTAGAACCAAATCTAATTATGGAGAGGGGCAAGATGAGCTTTGGGAAGGGATACCCTAGTGCTTTGACCATTTATGAACCCTCTCCACATTAGGTATTGGGCCCCCCTTCACAACATAGCATGGGAAGCACCTGTGTTTGGCCCTTTGCACTGTCATACAAACTGTGCAAGTGCAAGCTTCTGAAGGCAGATGTATGTCAGACCTAGGTTATCACCTCTTACCTCACTCCCGGATCACATTAAATGTAGTTCTCCCAAGCTAATGGCCTGCAGAAGTAAGTCAAAGAAATGTTCCTTTTTTTAATGTAACTTTTTCACTTCATTAGCTAGTCCCGGAAAGTAATACTTCTGCCTTTTGATATTTCTCTAAGATTAATAATACTTTTGTGAATTCTCCAAATGATTATGCCCTTCGGCATCTTGTTCAATTGTTACTTTTCCCAAATAAATCATGCACATCACTGCTATGAATGTGCTTTTTTTAAAATAACAATGTCATGATATGCATCCCCCGTTCAAAGGGTATCAGGTATTAATATCCCCTACAGAAATATCGCCGTAAATATGGCCGTTTGGTTCGCCATAGGCGATATTTTTATTGGGGATATTATGTGGGAGCGGGGGTTGCAGGGTTTTGCGGTGGATTTATCACATGGAACCGTTCAAAGCCAGTGTGGTGTACTTCTGAAAAATGATGGCACATTGAATATCCAATCTGGCTCCTTGATCATTTTCAAAATTATTTTCATAAATGTAGTTAAGTTCTTTCCCAAGTTGAAATACTCTTATCTAAAAACAAAAAGATAGGTAGAATTGGTCAGTGCAGTTTAATAGAAAAAAGGCATTGCCAAAGCCAGAGGTGTTGGCCTTAGTGTAAGTTGTATAAACATGTAAAATGACACTATGGTATCTCTGTTTCTGTGAATAATGAGGAATTTTGAAAGTGTAGTTTATTTACGTTTTTATACAATTGTATGTCACTAAAAAGGTTATATGCACTCCAGTTTAAATATTCTATAAAAACTATGTTTTTTATGTTTGTAAGCACTGGATAGGTGTCAGACTTCGGCTCCACCTCCCCCTTCTCCTCACCTGAATCTTATGATACTGAGACCTTTACCGTAGTCCGGATTCGGGGACGTTCCTTCTTCTTGGTAGAGATAAGATCCTTAGGTGTTCTAACCTTCTTATCGTGCAAGTAAGGTCTGGCCCATCTGGAGGCCACCTTGGCAGTAGTGGAAACCTGCCGTGGGGGGCTCCCAGTGGGCCAGCCTCGGTGCCCAAGGGAAAAAGCCGGAACGGCAGAAAAAACCCTTGAATGAAGATCTGCAGGCAAGGTAAGGAGTGGTTCCTAAGGCAAGGTATAAGGCAGGTACTCCCAGGCTGAAATGATGAAGATTCAGGAATTATGGATCAGAAAGCGAGGGCTTTCTCCAAAGTCAGGACACTATAGAATGTCTGGAGTGCCAGATGCCTCGGATACAGAAACTGATAGGAGCCGCAAGCGGTATAAGGCACAGGAAGGTAACAACGATAAGTAGAGTGCGAAAGATTTCGCTGGCAGAGAACTGGTTAACTGGAAGGCTAAGAGAGGAGTGGAACGTGAAAGGGATCGCGAGCAGAGAAAGGTTTCAGGAAGGCAGAGCGAAGAGCAGAGTGCGAAGGGTTTCGCAAGCGGGGAAAAAGTAAACAGAAAGGTAAGCAAGGAGCGGAGCGCGAAAGGGATCGCGAGCGGAGAAAAAGGTATCAGGAAGGCCGAGCGAGGAGCAGAGTGCGAAGGGTTTCGCAAGCGGAGAAAAAGTAAACAGAAAGGTAAGCAAGGAGCGGAGCGCGAAAGCGATCGCGAGCAGAGAAAGGCAGAACTCAGATAGTCGGTAACGAAAACCACACAGACAAAAACACAGAGCGGACAGAAGGAGAAAAAACAAGCTCACGCTGAAAACGAGAGCGTGAAGGAAAACTCGGAAAGAAAGTTACAAGCAACTCTGAGCGCTGGTAGAAGTGTAGGCAATACACAGATACAACGCGCCGAGCTGGAGGCGGGGCCTAGATTTATAGTGGAGGCAGCCATGATGGGTGAGGACTAGAGCATCCATCGATCCCACAGCTTCCACCCTCGATTCCTGACAGTATACCCCCTCTTCCTTGGGGGTCCCCCCGGCTTGCCTGGGTGAAAACGATGGAACCTTTTCACAAGATGAGGAGCATGTATGTGGTAGTCAGGCTCCCAGGTTCTCTCCTCCTTAGGATAGCCCCTCCAATGTACCAGGTACTGTAACCTGCCCTTACGATACCGGGAATCGATCAAACGAGCCACCTCGTACTCGTCCGGGGCAGGATCAACCTTAGGGCGTCCCTTATGAACAGGCCTCTGAAATGGGTCTTCCTTGTACGCCTTGAGAAGAGAAGTGTGAAAGACAGGGTGAATCCTCTTGAGGGAATCCGGGAGTTTAAGTTTGAAAGCCACCGGATTGATCTGTTGAACTATGGGAAAGGGTCCTAGAAATCTAGAAGAAAACTTCCCCTTGTGAATCCATCTCGGAAGAAATCTGGTTGACAGCCATACCAATTGTCCCACCTTCCAGTCGGGGTTTGAGCGTCTGCTCCTGTCTGCCCACTTCTTCTGGGCATTCTGGCTGGCTAGATGAGCTTTCTTGGCTGTCTCCTGTACCTCGTGCAGATCTCTGAGAGCCTCATCTAAGGCCGGAACCTTGGTCGATCGTGTATTAACCCAGGGTAGATGGTGTGGGTTGAAACCATATGTACAAAAGAACTGACTCATCTGTATGGTGGTGTGAATTGCATTGTTATAAGCAAACTCGGCCTGGGAGAGAAATTCAAACCACCTCTCTTGCTGTGGACTACAGAAACACCTAAGGTACTGTTCCAAGCTGGCATTGAGTCTTTCCGTTTGGCCGTTGCTTTGGGGGTGATAGCCCGAGGAGAGAGCCCTATGGATTCCCAGAACCCGACAGAGAGTGGCCCAGAATTTTGAGGTGAATTGGGAACCATGATCAGAGACTATAGTCCTAGGCAAACCATGCAGGCGGACTACGTCACGAAGGAAGACGGTAGCTGTCTCTGAAGCCGAAGGCAGTTGCTGAAAGACTGAAAAGTGTGCCAACTTGCTGTAGGAGTCACAAGTGACCATAATTACAGTCATACCAGAAGACACCGGAAGATCCACAATGTAATCCATGGAAATATGTTCCCAGAGGCGATTAGCTAGAGGAGGCTGTTGCAACAAACCTATTGGCCTACCAGTCTGATACTTGTTTGCAGCACAAATCGAGCAAGTAGAGACGTATTGACTCACGTCCTTTCTTAGCGTTGGCCACCAGAAACCCCTACTTAATAAGTCATATGTCTTTCTGATGCCAGGATGACCTGTCAAGGGTAAATGATGGCACCAGGAAAGAACCATTCTTTGAAGCTTCTTGGTGGGAACATAAAGCACCTCCTCATGGTAATACAATCCATCCTTCCCCTTGGTGATAGTAGGCGCGAGCTCTGAGCAACTCTGATACAGGGGTATAAGCTCCTTGAGAAAAGTGGTCGTGGAGGCCAAAATCCTGAGCTTGGGGAGAACAAAGTCATGCCCTTGATATAATCCTGACATCTCCCCCTTACTTCGGGATAAGGCATCAGCCTTCTTGTTCTCCGTCCCAGGAATGTAAGTTATCACAAAGTCATACTGTAGAAAGAAATAGGCCCATCGGGCATGATGGGCATTGGTGCATTCCATTTGCTGGAGTACCCTGAGATTTCTGTGATCGGTGCGAATCAAGAAGCTATGAGCAGCTCCCTGTAGGAGATGACGCCATTCCTGACAAGCTAGCTTGATGGCTAGTAGCTCTCTTTCCAATACGGAATAGTTCCGTTCGCTACATATTAAGGTCTTGGAAAAATAAGCTACAGGATGCTCAAGATCGTCCTCAGATTCTTGGAGGAGTATGGCTCCCACTGCTCCAATGGAGGCGTCAGTTTCCATGATGAACCATCTTGTCTGGTCAGGTTGGATCTGGCTGCGAGCCGTGGAGAATCTTTCTTCAAGGAGTTGGAAAGCCTTCTGAGGTTCTCCTTCAAAAGAAAACCGTACTCCCTTCTTAAGTAGAGAGGTAAGGGGGAGCACAGTTTGTGAGAAGTTGGGGATGAAACGCCGATAAAAATTGGCTAAACCCAGAAAACACTGTAGCTCCTTTATGTTTCCGGGTTCCTTCCAATCGTGAATGGCCTTAACCTTTCTTGCGTCCATTTCGATCCCTTCTTGAGAAAGGATGAACCCAAGGTAGGACACAGAAGTAGCTTCAAACTGACATTTTTCGGGCTTGATCAACATCCGATGGGTAAGGAGTCTTCTCAACACCTTCTTGACCTGTGCTCTGTGTTCATCAAGGGATTTGGAGTAGACGAGGATGTCGTCTAGGTAGACCACCACGGATAGGTATAACATGTCAGCAAACACCTTGTCCATATACCTCTGGAAAACTGCCGGGGCATTGACAAGACCGAACGGCATGACTCTATACTCGTACAAGCCGAACGGAGTGCGAAAGGCGGTCTTCCATTCGTCCCCCTCCTTGATCCTAAGGAGGTGATAGGCCCCTCTTAGATCTAACTTGGTGAAATACCTAGCTCCCTGAACCGCCTCCAGGATGTCTCGTATCAGGGGCATGGGGTACCTATCCCTTATAGTGATCTTATTAAGGCCTCTGAAGTCTATGCATGGGCGCAACTCATCCGAATCCTTCTTGGGGATAAAAAACAATGATGCACCGCAGGATGACTTGGATTCCTGAATAAGCCCGTTCTTTAAATTAGCGTCCAGATATTCTCTGAGGGCCCTTCGTTCCGGAATGGACAAGGGATACATCCTTCCGAAAGGCACGATAGAATCAGGCACCAGGTCGATAGAGCAGTCCTCTGCCCGGTGTGGGGGTAGCTGCTTGGGGAGAGTATCCAGAAAGACTTCGGTGTATTCATGGTATTGGGGCGGAACTGTTGCTACGATTAAGGAGCCAGGAGCTTCGGGACCTTCCCCAGTCACCACCATAGCTGCAGCCGTAATCAGACAGTTTGATTTGCAGAATTGGGAGTCGAAACACACCTTGTTGGCAGACCAATCGATAAGAGGATTATGTCTCCTCAACCAAGGTATTCCCAGAACTAAAGGAAAATGTGCTGCACGTATCTGGTCGAATACCAGGAGTTCTTGGTGATTGCCCACTCTCATCTGCAATGGAATCGACTCCCACAGGATAGGACCCGAAGAAAGAGGTACACCATCAACACCCTCAACAGGTATGGGTCTGGACTTGGGTCTGGTAGACACTAGGTTCTCCTTAGCCCAGTTAAGGTCCATGAAGTTACCCGCGGAACCACAATCCAACATTGCCAGTACCTCTACTGATGTCGCTTCCGATAACTTCACGTGGACCTTGAAAACCAGTAAACTATTGTCTTCGCCCTCTTCTAGGGTTCTTGAGTGGTTGCAAGGGTAACTGGCAGGTCCCCCGAGACTTCCCTTGCAGCAGCCCAGGGGTGGAAGTTTTCCTTCTTCCTAGGAGGAACTTCTGGACAGTTTCTCAACAGGTGTTTAGAGGATCCACAATACATGCACAATCCCGCCTCTCGGCGCCGTCTCCTTTCTTCAGGAGTCAGAGGTCCACGAGCTGCTCCGATCTGCATTGACTCTTCGGTGGACGATATCGGTCTCTGGACTGGAGTCTGGGAGGGCATGCCTATCGTCTGTGAGGTTCCCCGTGGGCGTCTCCTTTCTTGTCTGCGTTCATGCAGCCTGAACTCGATCTGGAGAGACAAGGTCATCAAGTCACGAAATGACTGTGGTCTGGCTATCCTCGCAAGCTCATCCTTGATCTCGTCCTGAAGTCCTCTTCTGAAGATCGTCTGTTGAGCCGAGTCCGGCCAGTCCGCCTCTGCAGCCAGTCTGAGGAAGCGTGAGATATATGTTTGCACGTCTGTATTTCCTTGACGGACATCAAGAATGGCTTCTAATGAGGAGTATAGAACCTCAGGTCTATCAAATCTATCCTTAAACGCTGTCACAAACTAATCGTATACATTCAGGGATGGATCATCATTGGAGACCAGTGGAGTTGCCCATGATAAGGCATTTCCAGAGAGATTGGAAATTATGAATCCGACCTTGGCACGGCTGGTCTCATATGCATGAGGTCTGAATGTGAAGTATACTTTGCAGGCTTCCAGGAAATCCTTGAGACCTCCTGGATGACCATCATACTTGCCGAATGAGAGAGACATCGTGGGTAGGTCTCCGTGGTCATCTCGACGAAATACTACTTGTTGGCGAAGGACTATGTTTTCAGCCCTTAGGGATTGTACTTCAGCTGTCAGGTTCTGTATAGCCGCTACGAGTTCCTGGTATTGTTCCAAGGATGCCATGATTGTAGTTGGGTGTTTTTTATGTTTGTAAGCACTGGATAGGTGTCAGACTTCGGCTCCACCTCCCCCTTCTCCTCACCTGAATCTTCTGATACTGAGTCCTTTACCGTAGTCCGGATTCGGGGACGTTCCTTCTTCTTGGTAGAGATAAGATCCTTAGGTGTTCTAACCTTCTTATCGTGCAAGTAAGGTCTGGCCCCTCCGGAGGCCACCTTGGCAGTAGTGGAAACCTGCCCAGTGGGCCAGCCTCGGTGCCCAAGGGAAAAAGCCAGAACAGCAGACAAAACCCTTGAATGAAGATCTGCAGGCAAGGTAAGGAGTGGTTCCTAAGGCAAGGTATAAGGCAGGTACTCCCAGGCTGAAATGATGAAGATTCAGGAATTATGGATCGAAAAGCGAGGGCTTTCTCCAAAGTCAGGACACTATAGAATGTCTGGAGTGCCAGATGCCTCGGATACAGAAACTGATAGGAGCCGCAAGCGGTATAAGGCACAGGAAGGTAACAACGATAAGTAGAGTGCGAAAGGTTTCGCTGGCAGAGAACTGGTTAACTGGAAGGCTAAGAGAGGAGTGGAACGCGAAAGGGATCGCGAGCAGAGAAAGGTTTCAGGAAGGCAGAGCGAAGAGCAGAGTGCGAAGGGTTTCGCAAGCGGGGAAAAAGTAAACAGAAAGGTAAGCAAGGAGCGGAGCGCGAAAGGGATCGCGAGCGGAGAAAAAGGTATCAGGAAGGCCGAGCGAGGAGCAGAGTGCGAACGGTTTCGCAAGCGGAGAAAAAGTAAACAGAAAGGTAAGCAAGGAGCGGAGCGCGAAAGGGATCGCGAGCAGAGAAAGGCAGAACTCAGATAGTCGGTTACGAAAACCACATAGACAAAAACACAGAGCGGACAGAAGGAGAAAAAACAAGCTCACGCCAAAAACGAGAGCGTGAAGGAAAACTCGGAAAGAAAGTTACA
Organism: Ambystoma mexicanum; assembly: GCF_040938575.1. NCBI lineage: Eukaryota > Metazoa > Chordata > Amphibia > Caudata > Ambystomatidae > Ambystoma > Ambystoma mexicanum. The sequence continues at coordinate 107,885,145 of NC_090928.1, read as the reverse complement.
AGCAACTCTGCGCGCTGGTAGAAGTGTAGGCAATACACAGATACAACGCGCCGAGCTGGAGGCGGGGCCTAGATTTATAGTGGAGGCAGCCATGATGGGTGAGGACTAGAGCGTCCATCCATCCCACAGCTTCCACCCTCGATTCCTGACAATAGGTTTTAGTGGCAGGAGTTGACTTCTGAAGAATAAAGGGCGGAGAACTCTCGACCAGAAACGAAACTTCGATTGTGCAGAACACACATATTTTTGCAGCACAAGCTCAAGACATAGAGGCATCTCAAAGACAGTGGGCCTCATCACGAGTTGGGCGGTAACACCGGCGCTAATAGCGCTGGCGCTATCTGCTCTACCGCCAAACCCACCAGCGCTATTAGCGCCGGATCACGGGTTTGGCGGATTTGGAAATCCCAATTGAGCCCGTTCGGGAATGCCCCATTCCCCATTGGGCTCAATGGGGAAATTTCACACTCATACTGCCGGCGGGAAATTTTCCGGCGGTATGAGCGCAAATTTTCGGCGGATTTCCCCCAAGCTCAGAGCTGGGGAGAAATCTGCCAAGGCCATGATTTGGCGGACCCTTAAATCCGGCGGTAACAACGCTACCACCGGATTTAAGGGTTACCGCCAAACTCGTGATGAGGCCCATTGTAAGGTTTCCCACAGCTAACTGAAACTTAGTATGTACCTCAAATGACAATGATTTATATTCAGAACCAATCACCAAAATAGTGCTTTTTATATAAAAATAACAATTTGAATTCAATAAAAAATGATTTCATAATGCATGTATGTCTCTTTATGATATCCATCACCATGACATCATCATTGAAGTACAAAGAGATAGTAAAATAATTTCAGAAAAAAATAGCTTTCATTCATTTGTATAATATTAATATATTTCAATTATTTCAAGCTAAGAGAAAAAATAATATGACAGAACATTTTTGCAACCGGAGTAGCTAATATTGCTGAACTAATTTAAGTTCTGGCAGAATGTAATTCATGTCCATACAATTACTCTGTTTGCTGACACGCGTCTTCATTTATCGCAAATGCTTGTGAATATAAACCATTCCCGTTTAGGGTACATCCTAAGAATCAATTAAGTGAGGCACAGTCTTCTTACATTTTCATTGATGCCACCATTCCCTTCCTGATAGCAGGCGGCGCTCTTTGTCTGTAACCATACACATCCTGATTGTAAATGGGGCATAGTGGTGCATCACGGCGCTTATATGCCTTGATTTACCGCTCTGCCCTAATTTCCTGCAGTGATAAGACGGAGAAGCGGCACGGAGCAGAGGTAAGATCTCTGCCATGCATTCCTCCTCCGTCTTTTCCTTGGGTTTCCGTGTACTTTGGCATAGTATTTTCCGTGCATCCATACAACACATGGATTCCTATGGAATCTGTCACGGTTTTGCACTTGATCAATACCAGCCGGATTCCAGATGAATCCATTAGTAAATGCTGCCTGCATGGCGTATTTGCAGTTGGTGTTTACATTTTCGCAAGAGTTTGTTTCACGTTTACTCTTTTCTTTTCCCCTCTGCCTCTTGAATGTATAAAATGTAAGGCAGAGGACCCTCCCCCCCACAGCACGTAAGTGCTAAAGTTGGCGGTTCGCTACATAAAGCTTACATCTTTTTAAATGAGCTCCAGTGTATCTTAAAGACAAACAGCATATTGTGTCAAGTTGCTCTGGTGCCAAATGTCCCTTGTTTAGAGAAAGTAGTAAAGATGTTCTGTGGTGTGGTATTAGAACCGGTCCCTTTGCAAATTTCCTTCATGTAGTATGTATTTTGTTTCTTAGCATCTAAGATTAATAGGTTTCCCTCAGTAGGAGTTGTTTAACCCGACACTACAAGTTTCCTCATGCCCAAATACACTATACACAGACCAACTACCTCACTTAAACTAAGCAATTTAAAATCCCTCCTTAAAGACATCAAACAGAAATATATCCCTACCTCTCGACAAATATGTTACATACCAAAATGCACCCTACAACCAAAGGCATATGAGGCTCCCTTCTGTCCACAAATGCCTCTGTACCATAGGCTCCGACAACATGGCAACCACACAATAACTGGGTACTTCCAAACTCCACATACCATCATACCAGCAAAGCAGTGTTGCATTTTCCCTCTCTCCTCATGACCTAACCCCCACCTTCTCGTCCAGATCTACATAGTGCATAGAGACCATGCAAATGGCCGAAGTGTGAGGTAAAAATCCCAGAATTCTAACACAGCATCAAGTATTTATTTGGTTTCTTCCAATGAGCTAATGTATGCTAAACCTCACTTAAAGTGCAAATACCCTGTCTGGTTTCAACAATGCCAGTACTCCCAACAGAATGCCAAACCTACTGCAAATGTGACACCAACATATTCTGGCAGGAACAAAAATGAAGACATGAAAATAGTTACTTGCACAAAACTGCACAACAAAGTGCTAACTGTGGGCAGGGAAATGTACAGCTATTGTGGCACAGCACTGTTCCTTTGTTACTTGACACCCTTTAGCAGGCCTCCCTGTTATAGGGGATTGCCGGTTAGGGAGTGTAGTTTCCCATGTCTATGTCTTTGTCATTTTGTACCATGTCTATGTCTGCCAACCCTGGGTCTTGACATGGGGCTCACGTGACAGGAAGGGGAGGAGAATCAGTAAGAAGTATGAGAAAGAATAAAGAGAGACGTGCTTATAAACCCCCAGCTACGTGTCAGCGTCATCATTTCCGTTGGCACCTTTGGTGAAGTTTTATTAATGTATTTGTGTGCATGAGTCCCGTGCACACAACAGGGAGTCAGTGCCCTGCCTTTGGCAGAGCAAAACCATTCGATTGAAAATAATGTTCCTTCTCTAAGTAATTATTTGTTATGTTAGAAATGCTGTGGATGCATGCATTTTTCCTCCTGACACATGCACTTTCCAAGTAACCTGTATCTACAGTAGCATAAGTGTATTATTGAAAACAATTACAGATTAGGAAGACTGGGCCTGCTCCAAACAGAAACCCTGTATAGACTGCCTACTCACAGAAAACAGGTCATGACCCATTAGACAATCATGAAGCATACCGTTTAGATGAAAGGGAAACGGAAAGCTTTCAAAAAGAACAACTATCTTAAACATTTGATTAGGAATGTGTAGTGATGGAATAGAATAGGGTACTATAATAAGTCCATGGTTGCTGTGTTATGTTATGATAAAGGTTTTTTATACTGTAAACGATCACCACCTGCATAGTCCCCTGGTGCTCTGGCAGATCTGTAAGGCAAGTGGGTGATGGGGTGGAGGTTAGTGGGACTACGCGGGAGAAAAGAGCAAGAGAGCTGTGATGTGCTGTTGGCAGCTTCACTTCGGTTTACACTGTTCGCTGAGCGTAGGCGTGTTTTTCAGTTGGTAGCCGTCATATGCTGTTGTGCTGCCTTATACAAGTAGGTTAAATGCAGACTATGGCTCATAAACTTAAATAGGCTGAATGCTGGGGAAGTAGGATACTAGGTTGTGAGGTAATGAGAGAGGTGGGGTATTTAATGGAATACAGTAATGCCTGTACCCCCTACCTACCCCACACTAACCTTATCAGTCGCTGTTGGTTGACAACTGCAGGCTTCCCAGGCAAACACGGAGTGGAGCTGTTTCTTCAGGAGCTGCCCTTTGCCTTGTAACCTTTAGCCGAGGACTGCCCAGTCAAAATGCTGCCTGTGAGAGCCAGGGAAAAAGACATTACCGGAAATGTGTTCTACACAAGCACCAATGGGGAACAGGGAGGGAGGGAGTTCAAGGGAGGGACAAATAATGGGCTAAAATAGTAACAAAATAACTAAGAGAACCACGCTGCACCAAGAAATAAATGAAAAAATGCACAGTTAACAAGTGCAGGGCAAAGGAAACGAACAGTGGAAACATGCTTGCCCATTAAAATGAAAGGAAAAAATGCACAGAAAATAGATGCAGCGCAGAGGTGCTCAACAGGTGCAAGTTCAATTGCAAATGGAACAGAGGGGCTCCTGAATGGAAATTAGAGACACTCCGGGCCTGCCTTCCTTTCCGGGCACGTGTTCTACACAAGCACCAATGGAGAACAGGGAGGGAGGGAGGTTGAGAGAGGGACAGAAAATCCAAGATTGAAACGAAACAACCAAGAGAGCCGGTGAAATGCACAGTTAACAAGTGCAAGGCAAAAGAAATGAATGGTGGAAATACGCTTACCCATTAAAATGAAAGAAAAAAATGCTCAGGAAACAGATGCAGAGCAGAGGTGCTCACCAGGTGCAGGTCCTACATAACATGATGTCATTGTAGTAATACAACACTAGGTGGAGGGCTTGCCTGGTGTAAGAACCACTGCAGCAGATGCTCTTTTAATCTAATCGAGGTAAATAACTGACACCGGACACTGCCCGCTCGCTCATATCATTTGTTTGAAAATGCATTGTCTCAGTGCTCTATAAAGTGGTAAGACCGGCATATTAAAACTGTATGAAACACAATAAATAGATAATATCAAGCAAGCTAGCTCAATGCCTCAATACGCAATTTGCCTACACTGTTGTCAACAGATAACTGACCTACATTTCGATAGGTAATTTTTTCATATATGCTGTTACCCAAGTGTGTATGCAATAGCGCCTGGACCGTTCCAAGTGTAGAATGTGATTACCACAATAAATGATCTCAGGGCCAAATACTGGGACAGACTCAAGGAATATGGCAAAAACACAACTTTATTATCAGTTAAATAAAGTAGGGAAATATGGCGAACAAACAGATTGCTGCCCAAACACTCTCAAATGCATTTTGGTTATACAAAAGGTTTTATGCTTTGACATACGTCAGCTATGATGTCATCCTATGTGGCTAACAGTAAAAAGCTACTAGGTGGAGGGATTGGTTAGGGTAATCGTATACATATAGTTGGTACGAATATTAGTATCATCATTGGATGCCTGTTATCTGGTAGGCACGCCTTGAACTACCTCTTACTATGTAAACTACAGATAATAACATAATAACAGCAGCGGATAGGCCCATGCAACAATGTATGGTCCACCATTACAAAGGTCCTCATGATTGGTTGGCACTCTCTTACCAACCTTGGACATTCGACTTGTTAGCAGCACGTAAACAACGGAACCCGGGTGCAACTGCCTTTCTAAGCTAATTAGCCTACCATCTCTCATCAGTAAGGCCCTAAGCCAACCCATCATCTTTGTAGTTGACATTGCTGAATGTTCTCTTCCTCAGAACTTTAAAGAGAGTGAAGATACATTGCTATCTTCATCTGGAGCTTTATGAATAGGCCTTGTTTTATGGTTTTATACCACGTGTGAGGAGACCATGATTTTGTCGATTCTGTTCTTCTATTTAGTGCTATTTGATTCAATTATATTCGGTTCTATTACTCTTCTTGGCCTCTGCAGACTTGGGTGCTCCATCCTGCATGTGCTTCACACGTCTTTAATTGTACAATTCTTGGCACTTACAATTATTCACTCCTTTAATAAATCTAAGATAAATATGTCCTACGTACATGAGACTCCTTTCAAGCCATGTAGTTGCTCTTGCTGCAGCATCCTTGATTCTGTGCCAAACAAATAAACTTTTTTCTTGCACAAATGTGTATTTCAGAGCCAGTGAGCACTGCAGCCTTGGTTTCCCTTCTCGTTGCTTCTCACTTACTATTATAAGATGCAGATGTCCATCTTCTCAACATGGCTGCTTTACTCATGTTCTATTTTCTACTTTAGCAAGCTTATATGTTGTCTTTTTTACCTTGCGTTCTGCGTATATAAATCTATTACATCTCTTCTCACTTATATTCTTAGTGTATATGGTTTTCCTTTTCATTCACATATGTGTTTACTTTGTTGCTTCAATTACATCTTCATTCTTTAGATATACATACATCAGAGTAATAGTGTGTCCACATATCTTCTTTCTTTAATGATGTTACTTTTCATCTATCAGACAGCACTTATAATTCTTCTATATCCATTGGTGTCTGCAGACATATTTCTACCACATCAGTTTGAGGGTACATTAGGTACGGTTGTCTGCGCCCATAATGTCGCTCATATCTTCGATGTGGTATTGGGATAGTACCAGGTGTCATGAACAGTGTTTTCTTGCTGTTCTTCCAGTATGACGGAGGTGAGGGGGTGGGCTCTATAAATTACATGTACATCTGCCTCTCTACATGTGCATTGGGCAGGCAGAGATACATGTATGCCACCAGCGTCACAGTACCCTAACAAGTTGCATAAAGATGCTTCTGTCTGAAGATTCTTCTGAAAGCATTGGCCTGAAAGCTAATGCATTTGTTGACCATCTGTACATTGGGGCTTCTCTAATGAAAAGTCATTTTACTTTACTACTCTTGTTTTAATAAACATTTGATGTTTATATGCCTTGGTTGAAACCGCTGAAGTGGGTTTTTGGTGTTGCCCTCTATGGTAGCAGTGGAGAGGTTACGATAGACTTTACCATCTCTAAAAAGAAACTTCTCAAGGCAGTGGGGGCATCTGCAAACTTCTCATTAAGCCTTACCCTAAGTTGTTAACTGAGGAAACACCTATGACTTAATGTGTCTACGAAAGAAGAGGTGGCCAGTTATGGTAGCAAGTTCAAGAGATGTATTTTTACTATCGCAACATGAAGGCCCACCTGCTGGTTTTAACTAAGTGAAAATGTAGCTTTAACCCTTGTGCTGGCTTTAAATGTCCGATGGTAGAGAATTGAATGGACCAAGTAAAGAGGAATTGAGTGCTAATTAGACATGCAATGATGACAGAGTCATTCTACTTCACAAGCACACATTGTGATGCACATAGACCCACTCTGCGTCATTCCGATCACAATGGTGTGAGTACCTGACTTTTAAAGGCACTAATTGCAAGCCATCATAGTACTTGAACAGATGATGAAAATATGTGGTATGTGAAAGCAATACCTTCCGTGTGGCACACTATGGTACAAACTGGCATGGATAGCAATACCTGGCAAATTGTGTGGGTGCCTGTGCATAAAACAGCAGTTGCCGGGCCAATGCCCACACAAATGGCAAAACTGTTGGCTTAGTCGATGTTTATTTTCCACTGATCCCTGCCTTAGAATTAATGCTTACAATGTGTCACTGAACACAGCTAACTATACCAAAAGATCCCAGGGCAGAGGGACTGGAGTAACACCCTAGGTCTGAAAAACAGATCGCAAACAAACTCTGTTTCTTCATGTATTTTTTTTATTTATTATGAAATAATGAAGTGTGATGGAACAGAACAACCAATGAGTATATCCCTGCTGACATACACATAGCCACATTTAAAAATATGGAACACTTGAGGGTCGTGGCCTAGAGCGCCATCGATGTGGTCGCTCTCCTAACGGCCTCCGTGGGAAGCCCGCTGCTACACATGAATTTCAGCGGTTGTCATGTCCGAATTGAATCAAAAACCATAGCCGCCGCTCCCGGAACAACCTGAGCACAATCGGTGCTGAGTTGTGCGACCGTTTTTCCCCATAAGCCATCGAAATCGGGGAAAAGAAGCACTGCCCTCTGGCCCCGCTGTCCTTCAAGATGGCGGACAAGTGCTTCGGCGGGAGGGGGAGGAGCGGAGAAGTCATGGAGTCTGAGTGAGGCGTCTTCACCTCTCCCGTGCTATGCTGGAGGAAGATTGGTGACCCTACACTGCAGACATCGGGACCCGTTGAGGCGCTGCCCCCACCCGCCGCATGAAGAGCGGGGGAACCGCTGATAGAGGCGGACCTTCGCGATGCACTCCTGGGGTGTGTCCGCCAGCTTACCTGCCTGCTCGCCCGCCCGACTTGCGCTCTCCGGAGCCAACGCCATGGATCCTGTGGACCCCGCGCCCCGATCCGCGCACTGGGCGTGCCGGACTTCCTCTGGGTGGGGAACGCTGGGAGACAGCCGATGAGCTCCGACGATCTAACAGGAGCTGGTCCGTGTGGATCACCTAAGCGCCAGTCATCAGAGGTGCCCGCTTGGGGTATTCTCGGATTCCCGGTGTCCCTAGCAGTAATTCGGATGACTCGATTTTGGAACCCTCTGCTGCAATCACTGGGATAGCCTGCTTCATGACACATAGCAAGTACCCTGTCTGTCCACGATTCCCGGGGGAGTACCGGAACGTTGCTGGCCCCGTTGCCTCTGGCAGACCCTGAGTCTCCTGGGAAGTGAGCATTTGGACCCAGGATCGGCCCGCTCTCCCCCTCCGCGTGCCTACGCCGAACTGCACTACATCGGCCGCCTGAGTCCGGCGGACCCCGACCGTGACCTGCTGGGACTGCATCACACCTGACCTTGTTGCATCCTCTCCTGGGGAGCCCTGGCCCACTCCCTCTAACCCATATATCGTAACTTACGGCCTAAGAGCAGTTCGTGAGCACCCTGAGCCCCCCCTAATAGGGAACCTCAGCCTCTGCAGCTGCACCTAGCTTTCCACTACGCCTGCAACACTGCCGCCTTAACCTTTTGGGGGCACACTCCCTCTCCCCATACTAGAAAGCACAATGACCAAACAAACGAAACCCGGTAAAAACTCCGACATTGCCTCAATGCTGATGTCCTCTGAAAAGTCAAGGAAACAAGATCCTCCAGCCTCTCCCCTTCAAGGACCCCCAGAAGACAAGGGAACCCTGGCAACCAAGAAGGACATTCAGGCATTTATGGCAGATATCAAATCCGAATTCAGGTCATGTATGACAGAACTTTCTACTAAATTAGAAAATACCGACCGAAGAGTAACAGAGGCCGAACAGAGATTGGGGGAAATCGAGGACCAGGCCCATGACCAGGCTTCCACTTTAGTAGAAGTCCAACGCGCAATCTGACTTCTTCAGGATAAGACTGAAATTCTTGAATTTAAACAAGAAGACTTGGAGAACAGGGCCCGACGCAATAACCTACGCATTCGAGGGCTTCCAGCGTCAGTCCCAGATAGGAAGCTGGCGGAATATGTAGGCAACTTTTTTCAAGCTCTCCTTTGAGACCTGGACAAATCACAGCTCCTTCTTGACCACACGCACAGGATGCGCCCCCGCCGCGGAGTACAATCAGAGGGCCCGCCAGATGTCATCACTAGGGTGCACTTTTTCACCACGAAAGAGGCCATCTCTGCGATCAGCCGCTCCCGGGACGAAATAACTTTTCAAAGCTCTCCTCTCCAAATTTATCAAGACCTATCGGCCCTCATCCTCCAGAAAAGACGAGCCCTCCGACCCTTGGCGGTCTTTCTACAGGACCAGCAAGTCCGTTATAAATGGCTCTTCCCCACAGCCTTACAGTTTACGTACAAGGGCACCCAGAGGAGAATTAGCCGCTTGGAAGATGCCGAAAACATCATGAATCCATCCTCACCCAAGGCTCAATCGCCCCAGGTCTCCGAAAACAACACCGACACGGATCTCCCGGCCCCTCCTATATCTCAGCGGTAATCAGCGTACTCACCACCACAACCCTGCAAACGCTACTAACGGAAGCAGCGGGCCCTACCCCACGGCCCATGCCCAATTCCGAGGTACTATCCATCTGCGTCCTTGGAATTATTAACCTGCAATTTTAGCCATGTTGGCTACCTTTAGTTATTTGGCCACGTTGGCCGGAAGTGGTGCCAGCCTAACAACACTGGCCCTCTTCATAGTTAAACCTCTGTCCTCCCGTTGGAGGCCGGAGCAAAAATGTCACTGGCAGGTGACAATGCAATCACGACTTCAACGAGATGCCAGCTGACTCGTCTCTGCCTCACACCCCCCCCTCCGAACAAGGTGACATCTCCACCCCACGTTCCTGATCACTCCACTCTGAGATTCATCTCTCTAAATGTCAATGGTCTGAACTTTCCGGCCAAACGCAAGTCAATCCTGCAAAAGCTTCAAAACGAAAACGCTGCAGTGGCCATGCTACAGGAAACTCACTTACTGCCGGCTGATTTTGGGTGCATCCGCTCCCGGCTCGTTCCGAAACAATTCTGCGCATCAGGAAATACAAAAGAAGGAGGCACAGCGATCCTCTTTAAGAGGGGGCTAGACCCCCAGATATTAGGTACTAAACTTTGCCCAGAGGGCCGATTTGCGGCGGTGAAATGTCTGCTGCTGGGCCAACTCTTTACCTTTGTGTCAGTCTACGCCCCGAACACAGGGCAGGCTGCTTTCTACGAGGCTCTGAGCGCATCCCTCTCCCCCTTTATGGACGGCCAGAGCATCAGCGGCGGTGACTTCAATGGAGTCCCTGACCCCACGAAGGACAAATCCCATCCACCCTCATCTGGGGACTTCTCCACAGCGCTAGCCCTTCTGCAAGTGTTCAGAACCCTAGATGTGGTCGATTCATGGAGAGTACTTCACCCCGAGGAAAAAGACTTCTCCTTCTACTCGCAAGTCCATAGAACCCACTCCCGGATAGACCTTCTCCTAGTCTCTCCCCAACTCCTCTCGTTCACCAATGATGTAACTATAGGCCCAAGAATCCTCGCTGACCATGGCCCATTGACCTTGGAGCTCTGAGTACAGGAGGCACCCCGCTCAGCGCAATGCAGATGGACACTCTATGATCCAATCCTTAACGAGATGCCGCTCAGGGACACAATCGCTACTACAATTAGGAACTTCTTCGAAGAAAACCCTACAGCAGACACCACTCCTGCTAATACCTCAGACACCATGAAGGCGGTCGTACGTGGAGAATTGATAGCCCAAGGCACGGCTTTTCACAAAATCAGGCGGCAAACCCGCTTAGCCCTCGAAGAAGACCTCCAGGAAGCAGAGAGAATCCAAAAAGAAAAAGGATGGTCCCCTAGAACACAACGCTCCACTCGCACGGCGCGGTACAAGATTGAGGCCCATTACGCGGAACACACAGCACACCAATTGGCAAAAGCCAAACAGTTTTATTATGCTAAAAACAACAAGGCAAATAAACTTCTGGTTGCCAAGCTTGCCAAAGCAAAACAGACCAACACGATAATTGCCCTACGGGACCCACAAGGCAGAATACAGTACGCCGAAAAAGACAAACAATGCCTAGCAGCTGAGCACCTAACACGAGTAATGACCGCCCACCCACGGGACCATGAGGAACAGAAGGAATACCTAAAATCAGCGGCACTTCCTCATCTCTCAAGGGCCGCCCGAGACACTCTGGATGCTCCAATCTCTAGTGAAGAGGTGGATGAGGCTATCAAATCCCTCAAATCCCGCGCCCCGGGCCAAGATGGTTACTCAACCAGGTTCTACAAAATCTTCAGGTCCCAACTGCTCTCCCCACTGGTGCAATTATTCAATTCATTCAGAGACACAGGCATCATAACCCCCTCCATGCAGGAGTCGATTACAGTCCTTCTTCCGAAACCAGGAGGAGACCCAAGAAACCCAGCGTCATACAGGCCGATCGCCCTACTCAATATTGATGCTAATATTTACTCCAAAATTCTAGCAACACGCCTCTCTCATATCCTACCGGGCATAATCCAGCCGGATCAGAGCGGCTTCCTGAGGAATCGATCCACAGCTGACAATATAAGCAGGGCCCTAGACCTGGTGGCCCTGGCCACCCGGGACTCACAAGGAATGGTGCTCATGGCTCTAGACGCGACCAAAGAGTTTGACAGGGTGGATTGGACGTTTATGGAACTCACCCTGAAGGCCTTTGGATTTGGGCCGGAATTCCGCTCCATGGTCATGGCCAACTATAAAACTCCCAAGACCCTGCTTAGAATTAATGGCATCCTCTCCGCCCCCATTACTCGGACCTGCGGAACCAGGCAGAGATGCCCGCTATCTCCACTCTTATTCGCTCTGATCATGGAACCATTTGCCCAACTGATTAGACGGAACAATCTGATTAAAGGATAGTTCCGGGACTTTTTTTTTATTGTCCCTACGGTTCGGCCATGTGTTTTTAAGCATAAATCGGTAGATCGTAGAAAACTTTCCTATGGACCTTACCCGACTTTTCGTCCATTAACGCACTCGAAATCAGCCGCCATTTTCTGATAATCCTATCATTTCCCCCCATCGCCCTGGCTCACCTGCTTTTGCGGCACTAAATCAAATCCCCCGCCCCTGAGCCTGACATCAGCAGACGCGTACCGCCCATTTCCCAACGCCAAAGCACGTTTCGTGTCAACAATCGCTGCGCCTCAGCTAATGACGTGTCGCCATGGAAATGGCAGGACGCCTCTTTCCTCAATAAGTATAAACACACCGTTTCACAACACACAGCAGCAGATTTTCGATTCCATTTTTCTCTCTGTGTTACTTTGAGTATTCTGTGACTCGTTTCTGTGCTCTGGTCAGCTACCTTCGCCGCTTCTAGGCCTTGTGAACACCTGTACCATCTCTGTAAATTATTTTACTTTCTTTACCACACAACGGCTACAATAATGCTGTATATGTACGAGCCCGAGTACACCGAGGAAGAACTACTGGAAAGGCAAGCACGCGGAAACAATGGGGATTCGGACGGCAGTTGGGAGGACCAGTCAACGGATGAAGAGCCTGGACCATGTCGCATGGACGGCGTCTCCACCTGGTGCACGTGCAATCGGTGCGAGCTAATGCCAACTGAGGAGGAGAACTGCTGCTGCCGTGAAAATTCCGGGTGCTTGGCCTACATTTCGGAAGGCGAGCCAAGTCCGCAATGCATCACCGAGCTGCCAGAGTTCAGGGAAGCCTGCCTCTCACGGACCGTGTTGAGGATGATGAGGGTGCTTATGCACGAACTTCGCGGCACTGTTAGTCCGCGTAATCCGAGTAACGAGTAAGTATACTGTGGTTGTGATGTCAGTGATGCCACTACTATTTCATGCTCGTCTCCCACATGTAAAATTACATCTACATATCATTCGAATGCATGTAAATTGGTTCCATATTGTGCATTTTCTAGATAGAATTTTTTTCAAAGCAGAATGACATTTTTTACCTGAATCGACAGTGATAAGAAAGTTTTGTCATTTTAATACAGTTTGCATCTTTCATTTTCACAGGTGGTACAGGCTGGTGGCCTATCGTTGCTTCACTTGGTGGCTTCACGGGAGGCTCGGACACCGCGTTCGGAGAGTAATACCTGCCTGTGCGGTACTTGCCATTAGACAACATTTCCCCAGCGACAGTGGACAATACCGCGGATTTTCCCTGGATGTGCTGCAACCGGAACTTTACAATGTGTAATGTTTATTATTTATGTTCAATTGAAATTAAGATCTAAAATAAAACCCAACATATATTTTAACAATGGTTGTTTTGATTTTTTAAATGAATCTAGTGTGTCTCCATTGAATAGTCTTCCTGTGCCTTGTCTTGTCACACCACATGTCTCCGGCCAGCATCCTCCCTCACGCTGGCCGCCCACCTTCAATCCACATAACCGTTGAACCGATATGCAGCAGACATACATATGTTATTTTGCGGGTTGGCATCAAGCCTCCCGGCCTTGCCTCCTCCCCCAAAAATACTTACCACACCACTTTGTTCAAGCGTTGGCAATAAAAGGCTGTTGGATTTTATTGATACAAAACATGGTTATAGGTAAATAATCAATATGGTTGATCATAATAAATCATCCTTTTGGGCACCGGGTACAGAGATGACCCCCTCTGGCCCGTGCCGCCTTGCCACCACAGGCCAGCCTGCTGCTGACTAACTGCCTAGGCATCCAGGGTCTCCAGGGTGAACTGCACCCATATATTCTCCTGGGAGGCTGAGGTATTTATAAACTCACCCCCCTGCCTTCCATGTACTAGATCCTGCAGCCTGCCTCTTACATGCAGTTAGATGGCCTCTCCTTGATGAGGCCCTGCGGCAAACGAGTCTTGTCTGCACGACCACCGCCCCAATCCACCCCCCCGCCCTATCAAAGGCAGCTCGCACCGGGGTACTTGTGCTGGCAAGTGGAGCTGTCGGGGAGCGATAAAGGCCAAGAGGTGCCAAATAGCATGTACACTTCAAAGTGGTCTATAGAGCATGGGTTGTTGTTCCCATGTCTACCTCCAGACCCTGTGTCTCCTGCCAAGCATCCCCCCTCACGCTGAACGCCCCCCTGCAATCCACATAAGTGTGTCTCCATTTACGAGTCTTCATGTGTCTTGTCTGCACGACCACCGCCCCAATCCACCCCCCGCCCTATCAAAGGCAGTTTGCACCGGGGTACTTGTGCTGGCAAGTGGAGCTGTCAGGGAGCGATAAACGCCAAGAGGTCCCAAAGACCATGTACACTTTAAAGTGGTCTATAGAGCATGGGTTGTTGTTCCCATGTCTACCTCCAGACCCCGTGTCTCCTGCCAAGCAACCCCCCTCACGCTGGACGCCCCCCTGCAAACCGCATAATGCCACGACATATACACGTCATTCACAAACACACCCCTGTTTCGAATTCTTTATAACCCACTTCATATTTCTAATGAGAACTTCTTTGCGCTTTGCTAGTCAACCCGTGAAGGTGCTGGTTATCTGCTCTTCGTCTCTGTGAACTTCCGTGACCACTTCGAGGAAACTCGTCAGTTTGCAACCTGTGAACTGCTCCCTGTTCTACGACAAGAAACTACTCTGATCCCTGCATCTAACTGTTTGTTCGTCAAGGTAAAGCCATGTACCATAATCATTTTGCGTCCAATTTCTTTTCGTTCAAGACAGTACATGCAAGGAACTAGTCACATGTTCTGAGTTTAGTGAAATTATTTTTCTATTTTTTAAAAGTTATTCAAATACTTATCCGCATGTGAATAACGTGTATAGTTCCAAGAACCAAAACGAACCTTGCATTAAACCTTTTATGTGTCATTTTATTTTTTAACACATTGGTATTCATAGAGAATTGTTGATCTTTACTTTTCAGAACTTTCCACAATGCCTGCCTGTTCCATTGGCGGTTGCCCTTCGAAGACTCATAGTAAATCTGAAGGTACTATAATGCATGTTTTCCCTAAGACAATAGATCAGATAAGAGAATGGGTCCGATATTGCGGATATCCACCGTCTGAGCTTGAAAGTAGAGTCCTAGAAGTCTTTGCGGACAAGAGGGGTGATCGATACCGCATCTGCAGCAGGCACTTTACCTCTGACATGTACTCCACATCATTGCTAATAAAGAAGAACACACCGCGAGCGAAGCGAAAATTGCTCTCAACCGCTATTCCCACTCTATTCGTCCACATCCCTCCACTGGTGAGTCAAGTTTACGGATTTATCTCTCGGCCTTCCGGTAGTGTGTAGCATTAGCTAACAATAATTTCCCCATTTATCTATCCACTCAATATGAAGGCGGAAGATTCTCCATCGTTATTGCAGTCATCAGCCACTTCAAGCGCCTATCGGGTAATCTTACTTAGCTATTCTGCCACTGACTTGATTTAGGCATGTAAATCAATAGTTTTAATTTATCGTGTGATTATTTTACCTAATGGTACACCCTTGTACTCATCCTCTAGTCTTTGTTTTCAGTTATAATTATTGTTAACCAAAATAATGCAAGTACTGTCTTTCAGGGAGATGCTGAGGAGTCCAACGCATTGACGACAACCGTTGATGTCACTCATATGCTCGAGGTACGTTTCCGGACAGTTCTATCGATGGAGATCATCAGATCTTGCATTCTTGTAGCGTGATTGTTACACACAATGTTTCTTTCGTTTTTAGCCATTGATATGTCCTTCTGTCGTCGCCCTCCTATGTGTCTTCTTTTTTCAATATTGTGTTCATTACTAATGAAAGTCCTATGTTTCAGGGAGTCGATGGAACATTAGTCCAAGAAGAAGGGGGAGCATGCAGTTACGGGTCGGCGCAACAGCTTGCAGAAGTGTGCACCGCAGTTACATCGTCCCTTGATGTTCTTATGCATTTTGAGGTATGGATACTGACAGTTCGATCAAGCGAAATCATATGACGTGATTACATCCGCTATACTTCCTTCTTTATTAACGCAAGTACTATGTTTCAGGGAGATGACGGAGCTTCTTCTACAAGAACATCACCCCTAGTAGTTGATGCAGATCTCTGGGTGGTGACACTTCCAACGATCGAGCAAATCGAATCATATTTAGATATCCATTATTTATTTTAGACAACTGATCATTTGTGCAGGTCTATTTAGATGAGCCGTTGACGCCTGCACAAAGTGTATGTTCTTTTTAACAAAATAGAAAACCATACTAATGCAATTACTGTGTTTCAGGGAGTTACTGAAGCATCATCTTCAATAATATCATCAATGGAAGTCTATGAGGAGCCCGAGGTATGGATCTTGACAGTTCCATCTAACTAGATGAACAATGCGTGAATAATTGTCGTTTGAATGTTCTACACAAAGCGTTCATTCGTGTTTTGCTATTGAGATGTACGTGGGTATTGGTCCCCAAGTACATTTTGTGTTTTCAATATTATTATACATACTAATGAAAGTTCTATGTTTCAGGGAGTCGATGGAGCGTCAGTGCGTGATGGATGTGCTTATCATGAAAATATAGTCGTTGCAGCGCAAGAGGAAGTGGAGACATGCACACACGAGTCGGAGCAACAGCGTCGCGATGTTGAAGTTCGAGGCAAGAAAGTTTCAAAGAAAAGAAAGCAAAAGAAGGTTAGTGTCCTGGTCATTATATTATGTTGTTTTTCACTGTTAATAGTTCAATACTGTAAGTTGTGTTTAAACTGAACATCCCTTTTCCAATCTGTCCTCTAGTTGCGAGTGGGTGTACGAACTAGATCTACACAGACAGTGAAGCGAACGAGAGATGTTGCTTGTCAAACCTTTTGGCAGGGACTTGAGACTGGAGATGCATCGTGCCAATGGGAAGAATACGAAGTGATTGACAACGGAGCTATACCACATCCAGCCATTGATAGTGAATGTCCTCCTGGTAGTTCGGATGCAGTCGGAGATCAATTCACAGAATCCACACCCGCAAAAACTAAGACCGCGAGAAAGTTGAAGAAATTGTTTTATTCACCCATCGCCGGAGAAGGAACAGATGTTGCAATGGAAGAGAATGAAGTGGACGACAATGAAACACCATCAATATCACTGAACATAGCGGAAGACAATATCAGAGATTCTACCTTTCATGTGAGTGACATGTCCTCAACGTTACAGGCCGAACCAGCTGGGATGCAGAGTGACAGTATAAGGAAAGAGGCCAAATTCATTGTATTCGATAGTTGTTTGATTGATATTATTATTCGGATGAAATGTGGGCATTCGGTTGGTGGGGAAGTATGTGGGGAGCCATTGATTAATGTGACTTGTGCAATTCGAGGCACTAACCTTAAAATACATGCCACCTGTACAAAATATCATCCTTTCTCATGGTCTGCACAACCCATGCTGGGGCAACTGCCAGCAGGCAATCTACTTTGTGCAGCGGCTGCACTTTTTAGTGGTTCAAGTTTTAAAAAGTTAGAGTCTTTCTTTCAGTTTGTGGGAATCCATTTCATTGCGAAAACTCAGTTCTACAAATACCAAACCGATTATCTATTTCCAGCCATTAGCGAAGCTTGGAGAATGGAAAAAATGTCTATTGATAGTACATTCGCGGGCAAACGGTTCAGGCTAGCCGGTGATGGACAGTGCGACAGCCCAGGATTTTCAGCCAAGTACTGCACCTACCACTTTCAGGACATGGAAAGTAAGAAAATTGTGAGTTCGGTGGTCGTGCAGGTGTCACAAAGTACATCCTCAGTGGCCATGGAGAAAGTTGGCTTTGTAGCATCATTGCAAGAACTACAATCGCGGGGAATGGTGATCGACCTGATAGCCACGGACAGTCACGTTTCAATTGCCAAGACAATGAGAGAAGAGTACAAAAATATAAATCACCAATTTGACGTTTGGCATATTGCAAAAACAATCAATAAAAAAATGTTGGCTGCAGGTAAAAAAAAAGATATGCAAGGTATTTCACAGTGGTCCAAGTCAATCAGCAACCATCTTTGGTGGAGCTCAAAAACATCTGGAGGGTCGTTGGAAATTCTACTGGAAAAATGGCGGTCAGTAATGCTACACTGTAGCAACGTTCACCGCTGGACCACAAACCAACATTTCCACAATTGTGAACATGGCCATTTGTCCACAGAGGAGGCACGGAAGAAGAAGTGGTTGATTCCTTCATCACCCACTCACAAAGCCATTGAAAAGATTGTATTTGATAAAACTATAACAAGAGATTTGAGGGGACTCACGGAATTCTGCCACACAGGAGATTTGGAGGTGTTCCACAATATGTGCCTAAAGTACAGGCCAAAACGATTGCATTTTGGCATGGAGGGCATGATAAATCGGACTCTTCTAGCGGTCTTGGCACATAACCATAATGTTGGCCGTCAACAAAGTAGGACGACCGGAACTTTAGGGACGCTTCGCTACAATAAGGCCTTCACTAAAAGAAGTAAACAATGGGTGATCAAACCAATGTTTGAGGATATGCAATATGACTTTATTGAGAGACTTATTGTTGATGTCCTAGATAGGCACATACATGGAGTTGTGAACGAACCTGTGCAGGGGACAACTGCATTGCCACCCAACATTGCCTCTGTTCCATGTCCACCTAAAGAAGAGCTCATTGAGAAATACACATCACGGTTTAAATGATTGTAATTTGATTGTCTGTTCTCTCGAGTCTCCTCATGTCGCAGGCCCATTGAATATGTGTATCTATGTAATGTGTAAATAAAAGTGATTGCTCAGTGTACATGCAATGTGTCTCTCCACCCTTGCCCCTCCCTTCACCGTGCAGTTGTGCGAACCACCCGGGTGTCACCTGTGACTTTGCTCTGGAGTCTCCTCATGTTGCAGGCCCATTGAATATGTGTAACTATGTATTGTGTAAATAAAAGTGTTTGCTCAATGTACGTGCAATGTGTCTATCCAACCTTGTTCATTTGCGCATTAAATTAAACCAAACAGTAATATAAATCATTTTTCAAAAAATATAGAATGTCTCCGTATTTATGGTTCTCTGGGGCTGCAAATGCACGCAGACAAAATGCAAAGATGGAGTGTAAATTTCAAGTCCTGTGAGATGGCCTGACACTGAATGTAGCTAACTAGGAATGTGTGCTTGTTCAAAGTGAAGGTCAGCTGCTTTGATTTTTTGCTCGGGTGCCGGAATGGCCCACGACTCAGTATAAGGTTCTATTGTTATTTGACCTTGACAGGCCGGGACCATCCCGAAAGACTTCTTTTTGGGGGTGTGGGGCAATAAAGTAAGAAACGATAATGAATATAATTTCAGAAACGAAAGCCATTTAATGTTCGTTCATTAGAAGAAATAACGTCGGCATGGAAGGAGTGGTATTTCGGGGCTGCCCTACGCACAGACACAATGGAAAATGCAAATATAATGTAAGTAACTCTTTAGATGAGTTTATACCGCAATTTAATTACTATACAGTAGCTTTAAAGACGGGTTAAGTTGTACTTGTTCGTTCTATGTGGCATATTGTTTTGTACCGCGCACTTGAGGAGAACCATCTCCTTTTACGGAAGCACCTCAAAACCTTCCTCTTTGCTTCTGCTTTCTCTCTCCCTCTCCCCTGCTACAACTGGTCCACTGTCTGCGTCCTCGGTCCTGGGCCCTTCCATTCTCCACCTGCACTGCCTCCCTGTCAACCCCTGCACTGGGGGACTGTCTCAGTATCCTACAGCCCCCCCTTGACGTATAATACCCAGTTGCACTGTCCTAGCTATGAAATAATTTCCCGACCTAATATATAAAATGAATAATATTAATAAAGATCTGATGGTGAGACTAATTTCATTTTTTATGTTTTTAAAACAGGTACATCCTTCATTATTGTATGTGTCACGAGTACCAAACACCGGCGGATGGCTTTTATAACCGCCAGTTGCTTCTCCGCGTGAACAACGTTACCACCCTGACCATTTTATGGGACGATCGCCAAGTACAAGTATGCCCTTACGCGGTACTAACGGCTAGATGCAACATACAGACCGTTGTGGTGGCCTAGTGCCTCGTTGTTGGAGCAGCCATGCGATTATCAGTGCGACCGAAGAGCTTATTTTATCGTAAACCAACACCCTGTGTACTGCACACGAACATCGCTTGCCTCAAGATGAACTATTTTGGGTCGAGAGCAAAGAAAAATGCAAATCGCAGAATATTCTCTAAACATTTGATGTCCAATAAATGTACTTTGCCAAATAGACAATCTTGCCGTTTGCTTTTAAACCACAGTTTCATATTCCGAATTGTGGCGCTGTATTGTGAGATGATCTAAGACCCTGTGTACAGCAAAGGAACATCGCGTGCCTCAAAAAGAACTTTTTGGAACGTGAGCAAATAAAAATGCAAATCGCTGAATATTCTCTAAACATTTGATGTCAAATAAATGTACTTTACCAAATTTACAATCTTGCGGTTTGATTTAAAGGTACAGTTTCATATTCCGAATTGTGGCGCGCTGTGTTGTGAGCCAATCTGTGTTGGTTTCCGGGTTCTGTGTGTAGTCGCGTAGAAGACGCCTGGGCGCGTTTGCCTACGCAGCACAGTCACGTCACGGATAGAGGCGGGGAATATGAATGTTTTGATAAAGTCTGTTTCAGGGGCGGGGGATTTGATTTAGTGCCGCAAAAGCAGGTGAGCCAGGGCGATGGGGGGAAATGATAGGATTATCAGAAAATGGTGGCTGATTTCGAGTGCGTTAATGGACGAAAAGTCGGGTAAGGTCCATAGGAAAGTTTTCTACGATCTACCGATTTATGCTTAAAAACACATGGCCGAACCGTAGGGACAATAAAAAAAAGTCCCGGAACTATCCTTTAAGGGCTTCCAAGCTGGCTCCTCACATCATAAACTAGCGCTCTACGCGGACAATGTTCTTTTGACCATCACGAACCCCCACAGCTCCCTGATGCAGGCTTTGGCAGAAATACACAGTTACGGCAGGGTCACGGGATTCACTATCAACTTCAACAAATCAACAGCTCTCGGAATAGGGATTTCTCAAAGGGAGCAAAAGAAATTGACTTCTATGTGCCCAATCCAATGGAAAACGAAGGCGATCACCTACCTGGGGGTCCAAATCCCAGCCAACCCAAGAGACACCTATCAGGTAAACTTCCCCCCACTCTTTAAAGAGCTTGAAGCAGACCTGAAATGCTGGAAGACACAGGAGATATCTCTAATGGTCCGGATTACAGCATGTAAAATGAACCTGCTCCCGAGATTCCTGTACGCATGCGCCGCCCTCCCTGTCGCAATTCCGACCCCGGCGCTCCAAAGACAGCAAAGGAAGGTGTTCCAATTCATTTGGAAGGGAAAGAAGGCCAGGATCTGCAAGAACACGATGCTGGGAAACGCAAGACTTGAGGGCTTGGGGGTGCCGGACCTGCAGAATTACCAGATGGCCACCCAGCTATCCTGCGTTCAGGCATGGCAGACACTCACCAACCGCCCCAGGTGGGTAGATCTGGAGCAATCACGTCTGACCCTCCCCCTACGCTTCCTCCCCCATATTCCCCCAGCGACAAGGCGGCAATGGCAGGGACTTCTGTTAGCCACTAAACACACTATTGCCATCTGGGACAGAACTCTGAGGCAAAAGAAGATTCCAAGAGGCCTTAACTCTTCATCCCCGGTGTTCCTAAACCCTGCCTTCTCACCTGGAACGCCCCCCCAAAACTTCAAGAATTGGATTGAAGGGGGGTTGGAGACCTTGGGGCAACTCTTTGAGGGAGGACAACCGCATTCCTTTGAACGATGTAAGGAACTCTTTCAACTGCAGGAACGAGATAGGTTCACATATCTTCAACTACGCCACTGGTGCTCCCACCCGCAAACACGTTGGGCAGTAACTCGCCCCCCCCACAGCTCTGGAACTAACCCTCAAGGACTTACCATCCCGGGGCAGAATCTCTGTGCTGTACAAACGCCTCCAGAGAGACTTTCTTGTCGGCAGGACTCGGGCCATGGCACAATGGGAAGCAGACCTGGGCCACCCGGTGGAGGACCAGGCTTGGGTGGACATCTGGACCCCCTCCCACTCGTCATTGGCATGCATTACAAACAGAGAATGTGCTTACAAGATCTTACTGAGATGGTAGTATTCCCCTCTCCGCCTCCACCACATGACCCACACTCTGGACCCAGCTTGCTGGAGGCGATGCGGCCAGGTAGGATCCTTTTTTCATATGTGGTGGACCTGCCCCAAAGTCCAAAACTTCTGGGAACAATGCTTAAGGGTCATAGCCGACATCACCCAAACTATTCTTCCGTTGGACCCTGAACCCATCTTCCTGGGCCTTCCGATCGCCGGAACCTATCCAAGATCAGGCCCCAGGGCCAAACTCGTGTCCCAATGCTTGCTTGCGGCTAGAATAGTGGTGGCCTGCACATGGAAATCCGCGGAAGGCCCCCACATTCCCCTTTGGTGGGTAAAATTATGGGATGTACTGATAGCGGAAAAAGTGATGGCAGCTAAAGCAGACCTCCTCCACCAATTTCAGCACATTTGGAACCCTGTTCTTGACTATGATAGAGACTTCCCGGCCCTAACCTACAAACCCCAACTGGCCAAGAAAGTCCTAGAAAGCAATGATGCCCCGCAAGAGCAAGAATGATGGAGAAGTCCCTTGAAGAATGGAGAAACGTGAGGGAGGTGGGAGGGGTGAAGAGATGGGCTTTACATTAATGTATTTTAAGTGTTGATAAATGTCGGTACTGTTATTACCCTGCCGTGTTAAAAAATAAACACCTTTAAAAATATGGAACTCTTTAAAATCCACTTAACCTCATGCATAGTTAGTCCATTTCAAAATAGTTTGCCTCATACCATTGGTTCCGCTTTTTTTACAAACACAATTTAACACACAATACTGCATTCCTTTCAGTATTATCTTCAACCTAACTACATTAATACATACAACAGATAGACCACCAAAGTCTTTACAATAGAAGATAACTTGATCTTGCATTACCTTCTGTTGTTTCCCAGGGGAAACAAATGGGAGAAAAGAGCAATGCGCATAGCATTTAACAACATGACATACCTTTATTTAATTATCTAGCAATTTCATAACTATATATTGAATAATGTACTCCATCAAAATCGTACATCACAATGATATTAAGAGTCCCATAAGATTTGTGTGTCATATAAATTACTTCATGTGGGTATGTTTTACTTAATAATACCAAAACAATGTGAAACCAAAACAAATTACATTTTTTGCTTCTGATTATCTGAAATACAGTGTAGTGGAATACGATGAGGTAGTTTACATAGCCCCCAAGTTCTGAGTAAAGTCGGGATCAGGGAGGAGCGATGAGCGTCAGAATGGAGAGGGTACCTGGGGTGTCTATGTATCTCAGGGAGGGTCTCTGTTTTAGGATGGGGATGTGCCTTAGATTGGTGACTGGCTCTATGATGATTATGTGCCTCCGGGCCACGAAGAAACTCAGAGAGAGGATGTTTCTTAGAGTGGTGGTGGGCCGCAGAGAAAGGATGGGCCTCAGAAGGGGAATGGGCCCTAGAGCTTTACTGCTCAGATCAGAGTTAAGCCTCAGGCAGGGATGAGCCTTGATGCAGGGAAGGAATTCAGAGCAGGCGTGAGCCTCAGGCTGATATGGGTCTCGAAGCAGAGATGCTCAAATGATAAGCCTTGGTCCATGCACAGAATAGTCCGCGGATGGGAAGCAGACACAACCCTCAGAAGACTATTTTCTGTTAACTTTGACTAGGGAAAGCAATTTTTAAAAAGTATGTCACGTGTACAATGCGATTGTGTCAGACCTGACTGATTACACTATTATTGGCTAGCTCGTTATCATTACTCGCAGATTATTTCATTTTAAGTTGTTATTAATGTAGTTATTCATTGCCAATTGCAATACACCCATGCAAACAAGGTTCCCTTCAGAGCACTGAGTACAGTGAACAATCATGACTTCAGAAGACTTTTTTTTAAATTGAATTGATATTTTATTTCTATCGCGCTCATACATAAGTGTTCTATCGCGCTCATACACAAGTGGAAGACTAACAGGTCTACATAGAGAGGAAGGTTGATGCATTAAGGGTAGATGCAGCTAAATATAAGATGTTTCCCTTGACTGAAGAAACTGTGGTGTTTGATGATGATATGAGGTTTCAAAGGCTGGGCGAGTCATTTAGATATTTAGCGGCTCTGGGTGAAAAAGATGCCAACAACCCTCACCATTTCGCAGAGGCATTAGAGAGGTAGAGATGGAAACATCTCTACCTCTCACCGATTGGAAGAATATATTGAGAGCATGGACAGCACACGGTCAGCCTGAAGATCTCGGTTCCCTGAAGGGAGGCCATTCCTAGCCAGACTGCATTTCTTAATGCTATGTTGTAGAGGGGAAGGTGTTTTGCCGTGGATTGGTTTATGGATGATGTACACTGTTACATGTTGAACTTGATGAAAAAAATGATAAGAAGCCAATGGCATAGCTTGATGGTTGGAGGGGATGTTAGCATGGGGTTGAGGTTAAATGTGAATGTGTCCGCTTTTATTTAATCCTTTCGAGATTATCTGCGAGATGTTGACGAGATTGACCTATAGAGAAATGCCTTTGTCTAATCCGGTGATGGCTCATGTTAAATATGCTCAGTGTGATTTTCTAGGAATGGGGTGTTTGTTTTGTAAATTCAGGGTTCTAAATGCAGTTCTTAATCTTTGTGTTACCCCAATTGTCTACCTACAGCATGTTGTTGAATGTTGTTGAAATTTGATCTATGATCAAAAGTCAAAGTCATTGAAATTTCCCACCAGCCCCCTTGACCAACCATATTGATACATGCAGCATACATTATCCCATTTAATGTATACAAGCATGTATAGCCACTCTTCTTTCCACATTGATTCTCACCTCCTGTAAAGAAGAGCATCAAGACCCAAACCACCATTTCAAAGGTGTAAACAAACCCCACCACCTCTGCCATTAAATATCCCAACCGTTCGGTAAAATACCTACCCCGCAATTCCATAGGCAACCAAAAGTTGCAAATGGAACACAACAGGGGAGTACACTTCGCCAACCGATAGCACCCAGCATCATGTAAATCGTATGCATTAGCTGCTGTTATAATCATCCCCTAAAAATTATCCCATTCCTTCCCCATAGCAATTGTCTATAGAAAAAAAGCATACGTGTTTTGTACTGTTCTTAATATCTATCATTTACAAAACACTTTATCAATTTCATCATCAACCCGTTACACATTCTGTTCAACCATATAGAAGTAGGATCCCTAAAAAACATGGCAAGAGTAGAATGAACAGTGTAATTTAAACAGGCCACCACGAGCCACATCTAAAAAAACTCAAACCAGCTAGCCATTGTGTTCAAGTGGGTTTCATGTATTTTCGCTCCGGCTGTTTTTACTGTGGATATTTTAACCGTGGACGCTTTCAGTGATTTTTGTTTTTTTTAAATGGGGAGTTTCCTCCAAAACCCCCATCTAACCAACGCCCACCACCTCACCCTGCCACCCACCACCCCAAATCCCCTATCCCAAACACACAACACATATATGTAAAGCCACGACAAAAACACGATAACCGGTTCAGGTGTTCTTTATAGATGACCACCTCCCTTTATCCGAGAAGCCAGATGCCTCAGGAGTGGAAGATTACTTTCACAACGTCATAATGAAGTTGTTTGCTGCTTCGGGAGAGGTAAATACATCCCTTTTAGGAAATAGTATTGAGTACTTAACATTCCTGCCTCTGATGGAACTCTTGAATTCAGCAAAGGAACTTCCGGAATGCTTGAACCATATAAGAGAAGTCAGTGCAGAAGTTCAGTATATCGTCTTGTACTACCTTTATCTCCTTTCTCTCGGCAGGCGTTGGATTTGACTGCAATATCTGGCTACTACAGGGTTAGGGGAATCACCTGGCACAGGCTTGGGGGATAATGATGTATGTGCCCTCTCCACAATAAACTTAGGTAAGAAGAATGCTGAGTCAAAACCAATCCGTTATTAGCTGCTCCAAAAATACAACCTTCGATTCGGTTTTGGTCGACTCCATACCACCGGTTATACCAGCAGTGTTCTGCCTTCTGGTTGGTGCAATCTCCATTTGTTTATGCACTCTCCTGAGTTCAAAGGCCATGGATGCCATATATTCCTCCAGTCGAGATCCTACCTTCAGCTGCCTCCAGACTTCCTCCCTATATATTTAGTCCGGTCTTCATATGATCAACCTTAAATGTAAGGGAACCCAATTTGGAACTCAAGGGGGACTCATTATTATTTTGGCGATAATGGGAAAAAGTGCTTGTAATGTAATTGCCACTACTTTTACCACACTTCAAAATTACAAGTAACACAAAAGTGGTGGCAATTCTCTGGCGCTAATTCCTTTGGAAGTATTAATGCCAGAGGAATTAGTGCCAATGCATGGTGGTAATCCCTCCGGTGCTAATTCCTCTCGAGGACATTGCACCAAAAAAGAAAATATGAATTCCATAGTATGACAAGTTGAATTACAGCTGAAATAATGCCAAAACGGGCAGTGATTCCAACAAAAATCATTGCGTTTACCTCCACAAATGTGTCCATGTGATGAAAATGAAGTCACAGAAGCGATCAATTTCACTCAAAAGAGTATTTAAGGGCCACACATTCCCCAAACCCATTTCAAATCAACAGGAATCCCCTGGCATGTGTGGACTAAGACTGCCAGAATTTGTTTTGGTTATTTGAGCTGCAGAGACATGCAGTGCCGCAGCAGCCAAGGAAACCAGCTCAGCAAATGCTGAGGACCCTTGTGATGAAGAGGCCACCCATACCTGGTGCCACCCCCTCACCTTGAGGGCTGACCAATCCCCAAATAATCACACTGAATTAGCTAAACAGGGACACACAAGTGCTTGACACAGGTGCTTGACACCCTAATGGTATATGTGCCAAATCACATTTCCCTGCCCACCAGCCTAACCTAGTTATATGCCACTATGGACTGTTCATATGCTACAGCCCACATCCCTAAATTGGACTGCAGACATGTGCTGCTGGCCCCACAGCAGGCAGATGAACATGTCTACTGAAACAGGAAACAAAACCATTCAATGAACATGCACATGATGTGTGATGCTGATCTGATGGTGAGCCACTGTTGTGCTTGTTTCCCTGGTTCCATCCATGACACCATGGTGCTGCGGAACAGCACCCAACCAAAACACATGGGGACCCAGAGGGGACATTGTACATGGATATTGGTAAGTAGCAGTGTGTATGTAACGCAAGTATTGAGAAGGGGAAAATATGTGGGGGGTGCAGGGCAACTGCCATACACATGTAATGTATGCTTTGCCAAATCCTTGTCACTAAAGGATGCACATGTCTGTATGATAGCAATAATATATGGTCCAGAAATTGTCAATACTATGTAAGTCCTCCCTGGCTACTGCTAGACTCCTCATGAGCCTGAAGATGGCCATGATCACACCCTTGATGAAGAAACAAAAAGGCCTTACCTGACCAGGCTGGAACCGCTGAGGGATTGTATCTACACTGTACCTTCAATGTTGTAAATTAGTCCAGACAAGACGATGCTAATGTAACTTGGCCCTTTTAATGTCAGGACAATATCTAGCCTGTATGCTCGACCTGCTTTCCTTCTTTTGCCCAAACATTTCTGCCCTCTTTTCAGATAACGCTGCACGGTAATTTGTAAGCATGTGGCATCTAAGAAAATACCAAATAAATAAATAAACACTAACAACAAATGTAAAATTCTAATTTAGGCATCTAAAATCCCACATCTCTACCTTTTCTCTGTCCGTGCAGCTGGGTACCAACGTAGCCCATACAAAAACAGATAGAAATGTTTTAAAGAAAGATGCCAGTTGGAGTTCAAATAAAATTGGTTATTGACCTTATGAGATCAGCCACAGATGGTGGCTTGTCTAGCCACAACAACATCCTAGTGCAGCTATTGTGCTGGAACTTCAGAGACATTACTCATCCCATTGAATCCAGAAAGGTTTGACTATATATGAAAAGCCATGACATCAGTATTGCTTTCTTTTATCTGAAGTCAAATGAAACGGGGTTCGCTAAAACATGGGGATGTCGCAGATACTACTCTTCTTTCTCCATACATGCCAGGGTGGTCACTATTATGATGCACTATTCTTTAGGTTTTAAGACGTCCAAGACCCTGCAGGATCAGGAAGGTGGTACTCTCCTGAGGATATCCAGGGAATCAAAATATCCTCCGTCAACACTTATGCCCCAAATAGAGAGCTCCTTGATTACTACAAATGGTTTGCTAATCATCTATTAGGATTTACTGACTCATGGATAATATGGGGTAGTGATTTGGTACTGTAGTAGATTTGCATCTCAATTGGTCCTTTAGTGTCACTCTCAAACTTCACAAGTCAGTGTGGAGAATACTGCAGTTCATTGAGTTTTATGGTCAGACTGATATTTGGAGATGCAGGCAGCCAGACTTGGAAAGACTATCTTTTGTCTTTTGGTCCATGATCCTGCATCATGTGTTGATTATGTTTTATCTCGGAATTAGGGGTGTGTTGGGTTAGTGGCTATTCAGTTTTAGCCCATAACCTATCTAATCATTCTCCGACACGTTTGTAGTTGGTTGGCATTAAGCCAGAGGGTGGTGGTTTAAATGTGAAGCACTCTTGGATGCCATTTTTCATTTCGATCTCCAAAAAATGATAACCGATTTTCTTTGAAGTAAACAAATGCTCTGTTATATTGCAGCAGTGCTTTGAGAAAACTATCAGTGTTCGATCCGTGGTATGTACTTCTCCAAAGAAGCTGTGTTCTTATGGATCTTTAGATCTGATTTCAATAAACTTGATAAGAAATAGTAACAGTGCCGGTGCTTCAGTGACAAACATGCCGGTAAGGGCCTGCACTTGCAACAGGTCATGCCGGTAGTTCAAAGCCACTACCAGCCGGTAGTGCCGGTAACTTGTTACTGGCACCTTTATTTCCAGACTGGCTCCCTCATAATGGGGCCCATTAATGGCTTGCAATCTAAGGCAATTGCTTGAATAAGTGCATTTACTCGGTCCAGAGCTTCCTGCGGTCTCTGTTTTGCTTTATGCAGAGAAAGCCTTTGATTCCATTGGATGGCAATTCCTCTTTTCAGAGCTCCGACAAATGGGGATGGAACCTCATTTTCTCTCATGACCAGTCTATAATATCATCCATCTTCTGCCACATAATGTGCAATTGGTTGTTTTCTGAGAGCCTTTGGATGGGCTAGGGTATGCGACAGGGATGCATCATACCCCTTTACTATTCACCCTGGCCATAGAGATCCTGTTGCACTTCTTAGAGAGAAATTCTCTCACCCATTTATTGTTTCACCAAATGCAGATAATATGAGGTTATTTAATAAACATCCTCACAATAACTTGGCTCGCATTATGTAAGATGTCTGTACTTTTGGAGAATATTCGGTTTACAAATTGATGCAGCTAAATATAAGATGTTTCCCTTGACTGAAGAAACTGTGGTGTTTGATGATGATATGAGGTTTCAAAGGCTGGGCGAGTCATTTAGATATTGAGCGGCTGTGGGTGAAAAAGATGCCAACAACCTTCACCATTTCGCAGAAGCATTAGAGAGGTAGAGATGAAAACATCTCTACCTCTCACCGATTGGAAGAATATATTTGGTAAAAAATTTGCCGTTATATTTATCCCATGTATTTTTATAGAATTTCACGAGTGTACTCTTGGAGTTCATGTGTGGGCTGAAAAGAGAGCTTGACTCAGCAAAAACGTATAGCTTCTTTGGACAGGGGAGGATCGGTGTTGCTGGATTTTGAGAGCTACTACATAGTCACTCATGCTCACTTTGTAGCATTTTGGTTTTCACTCTAGCCGGACCGGACTCATGTTCGGGGTAAAAAAGCTATTGCGGTATGGGCACTGAAACTGGCTTCCAAATTTGGCGCGACTGCTCTGTAACCACTATTACTTCCTGTAACAAACATGGCTGATATGGACATTTCGACTGGAAAACATTATCTACGTAATATTAAACACATGAATTGGCCTTATTACGAGGTTGGCCCTAACCCCGTAACACTGTTACCACCGCCTGATATCCCGGTGCCAATGGGATATTACAAGTGGCGGCGGTAACAATTACCATTTCCATGGAGTCTCATATGACTCCATGGAAATGGACACATGGAATAACCGGCGCAGTTGCTAACAGTGCCAGTGCTTCCGTGACAACCATGCCGGTAGGGGCATGAACTCCCAGCAGGTCAGGCCTGCCGCGGGATCCGTGGCCTCTACTCGCATCGTTGTAGTATGGTGGTCTGGAAATGGTGCCGGTACGTTGCTACCGGCACCCTTATTTCCAGACCGCCATACTTGTAATGAGGCCCATGTTGAGATTTGTTTTCCCTACAAGTTAATTCAATGCCACTAAATACATTTAAAGAATTGGGGGCACATTACCTTTAGAAAAATATGTGCGCTTTAGAATAGACAGTTCCTCTTCACTCCATTGCCATGCTTCTCCCCTTTTTATTGCCCAAACACCTAGCAACAATTAACTCTGTGGTCTGTGCTGCACAAAGCAGTACAAATGAGGTCAAATCAAAACAAAAACAATCCCCACAGCAAGGTCCGTTAAATAGACCTACTGTTTTCACTGTCTAGGGACCCCAAGACAATATTTTATAGTATAGAAGAAAACAGTTGTGCTGTACAAACACATAGAAAAATAATAATAATAACATTTATAAATTTGTATTGTACGCTTTTGGCCCAAAAGCCTTTTGCATACAAGATCCGCACTTATAAAAAAAAGATTGAAAGAATAACAAATGAGCTACTATTCCTCCCTCTAAAAAATATATTGCTTCAAGAAAAAATGGAAATGGTGGGAGACGCAGGATAACAGGTAAAGATATTGTGTTTGTGTTTCACAGTCTATGGTACTCCCTCCATATGTTGAACACTGTGTGCTTCTCCGTCTTCTCTAATCATTTATTCTACTTAGAATCCTCTCGATTCATACCGCTTTTGGTCTTGGCCTTTCAATCATCCTTATCTTACAAGGATCTGCCAGTAGGTTGTGCGAATCATTGTTACCACAAGGAAAATGTTGCCTAGAAGACTAACATTCCCATTTTCTATGTTTTGCACTTGTTAGTTTCGGCTATTAAGGGGTGCTTTAGAGCCACCTATAAGCCTAAACTGCTTTCATTGGTGTACAAATTGGAGGTAAGTGGGATATAAATAAATAATAATAATAAAATAATTTGGCATTTATATAGCACTACGAACCCTTAGGTATCTGAGGGCTGCTTATTATTACCCACAGTGTGTGGTGCTCATTTATCGACCTCAGAAGGATGAAAGGCTGAGTTTGGCCCCGCCGAGATTCGAACCTGCGTTCAAAGCGAGCGCTCTACTCGCTGTGCCACTTGACCACTGGGTCACACAGCTTGTAGGTGTTGTTTGGCTTTTTAACCACCTATTTATTTTATTTGTACATTTTTAAAGCGCTCACACAGCCCGCGGGCATCGAGGCGCTTTTACACTAATTGTTTTTGTTTATTTAGTTGCGTAATTGTTTTTGTCTTAGTTGCATATTTATAACACGCTTAAACACCCAAAGGTCTCTAAGCACCGACCCGGGGATCGAACCTGTGTTGCTTGGTGTCGCCTTGTTTCAAGGCGCACACGTTGCAGCTGAGCTATCCTCCCGGGACTATTGACCCCTCCCCCCATGTCCATGCCAATCTTTATGGCCATTCCATCACCCCAGCTATCCCTCCCTGCCCAAAATGAACCCACTTTGAATTTCGTTTAGCTCGCCCTCTCAAGCAGAAACATGAAATTGTGTCTTGTTTAGGGCCCACCAATGTCATTTCTAAGCAGTCTTCTGGGAGTTAATGGCTGTCAGTTGTAAATGCAATACTGGGGTAATGGAAGTGATGTAAGCAAGTGTGCCTTCAGCCACATGATTTATATTAATTGCCATCGGAACCTCTACGGCCTACACAACGAAACTTATCAATGATGCCAGACCCTTCATAGCCCCATATAACTGCCTCACCATTGCAAGAGCCATCACCGGTTCAAGATTTGACTATTGCAACAACCTTTTTGCAGGCACCTCCACTCGCAATATTCACACATTACAAGTGATCTAAAATAACGCCATCAGAGCGGCTCTCAACATCCCAAAAAGAGAGCATATCTCAGAGGCAAGAAGAAATGAACACTGACTGCCAATCAAAGAAAGGATCATCTTTAAAACACTTGCTATTACCCACTGATGCCTTTCCAACCTAGCGCCGCTTTACCTGTCTCGAAACTTTGACAACGCTCAGTTCTCCAGACCAATCAGGAAGGCCAACGCTCACTGCCTAAATCCAAGCGAGCAAAAAGTGGAGGCTCCAGCTTTCTCTCCATAGCCCCTCTCACTGGAACAGTCTCCCAATACACTTGAGGGTGGAACAATCTTACTGGGCCTTCAGAAAGGCTCTGAAAACATTGCTCTTCATCTAACGTTTGACACTTTCGCCACCTTGCCACGAACTGTACCCTTTCTCTATTATGTAAAAGTACCTGGTTGTAACAGTTCCACAATGCCTTAGGGTTTTGCACGCTTAACAAATGTAAAAATAAATAAATACAAAATAAATAAATACACAGTCAGTGTGTCCTTGCATCTGTTCCTTGTACTAAAGACTTTTTTTAAAAAATTGACATTTCCAACAGTTTTGGTTTGTGTACAGTGGCGGATTCAAGAATCTTGTGGACCATTCTCACCTAATGCCATTAATAAATGTGTCCATCTTACCTAATGCCATTAATCATTTTGGTCGTTTTCAGCACTTAGTACATAGTTAAAGACAGTCATGTTTGTGAAATGTTTGGAGACTAGAGATGAGCTGGGCAATATAGCAGGTGAATGCCAGACCACAAAGAGCACCCATTATATTTATCAAAGTGATAGCTCTTACAACAAAACACGAGTATGCTGAATAACTATGAAAGTAAGCCCTTGGCTTTAACATTCCTTAAAACTGTTAAGCCCATGTGCAGGAGGTCTGTTTCATTTGTTTTCAGGGACTGCACTTTTCCATATCATCAAACTGCATGCAGGTGCTCGCTTTTAGACTTCAATGACTCCCCCCATTCTATAGCTTGCAGGACAGAATCTCAGTGAGAAAATAAAAACATTTCAGGTACCTCACAAGAATTAGGCAATAATATGAGCAAAGATATCAAGGTTTGGAGTTGCAGACCATCTCGGCTAGGGGAGACCTTGAAACCTGTGTGTTCAGCATTTTGTTTAGAAATAACTGGGTGATTAACGAGGGCAGTAACGTGTCGGCGTTTTGGGCTTTGCTGGGCTTTCACGGATGCTTACTTAGCAGTTGATTCACATGCACATTCACCACCACTATGTTGTCCTTTATATGGTTGGCGACACGCTCATTGACCACCATGAAAGCATTTCTATTGCAACTTAAAAGACATGGGCCTCTGAGGGGCCGGTTGGTCTGAGCTACGGCCATTGGTATGACCGGATCATGACATGTGACTAACCCCATCCCATGCGTACTGGCTTTTCGGAAGCAAGAGTGTGAAATGCCAGTGCTCTGGGGAGATTTCCAAGTAATTCGAGTGAGAGGGTGCTGCAAATGGGCAAAATCTCTTTCCTTGTTGGTGGCTCCTCCCAGTTCTATGTCATTTAATCGACGGGTGTAATTTATGCTCATCAACATTGTTTATTTTTTGGGGGTTTGCCCCTAAGCCCCATCCCCTATTTTTGTTTTATTCCTGAGCCCCCCACACTCTCCCCCCCTGCTATATATTTCGATGAGTTCTTTTGGTAAAAAGTATTAGTTAAAAAAACATTGATGAAAGAACGCTATAATCATATGCAGACACACTTGTAACGCTTCTGGAGTGGCTGTGGTCTACTGTGATGGGGGGGAATACCTGGAAGACAGGGGGGTCAGGTAAGGCAACAGCTGATAGAGTAACCCTGTCTCACTCTAAAATATTGTTGGGGAGTCAGGGAATTCATGCAGAGAGCCAAGCCAGAGCCGGGCCATGGAGTCTATAGCCTGGCTCTAAGAGTCAAGTGCAAGTCCAGCTGGCATGACAATGGCTGTGCCAATACCTGGCTTCCTGTTTCCTCACCTCGTAGAACACAACACCTATATCTGCCATGCAGTCTCCCTGCCTGTCGCTCGCTCCTCTGGTTGTATCAGCGAGAATATGTAAACCAGAGCCATTTCTAGGATTTGCATGGCCATGTGCAGCTTGCATCATGCGTGAACCCTAATTTGCATATGTATTTAGATCATCCGAAAAGACATCACAAAAAATGACATCACAGGGAGTAAACTGAGTCTTATACTCATGAGCATCATGGGATGTTCCATTGCAAGAATCTAATATTAGGGTGCCAAACACAAATACGTGGTATGAAATATATAAAGGGACATTATTATTATTGTATATAGAACAACACTAGTAAAGACAATTAAAAAAGGATTCTGAATATTGTTCAGAAGGAGGCACTGTAAATAAATTTACTTTATAAACTCCCAATTTTGGTAGATAATATCACACACATTGGTTTCATAGTGAAGCTGGGATTTGAGTCAAGTCTGTAATTTAGGCACGTGACCACATATGTTCTCAGCTCTAGTTGGTATAGATAACGTTCATGAATTACTCTATCACTTGAGCCCAGCCTGGAGTGAATAGTTGTCGACCACTAGAACCAACTTGCCTTCCTTAACCAGCAATGCAAGCCAATAACATATAAACAATGGAACAGGAAGTGCACTCACTTCATGGGTAGACCATAAAAGAGCTATCAGACAAGAAACGTCCTTCTCCATCTACCAGTTATTGTTTAAGTGTGGCCCCGTAGTCCATGCATTAGCTTTCTTTTTTGTTTGCTGCTGTGAATAAATAGGAGTTGCTAGTTTAGGTTTCCCTGCAATCCACATTTATTCAACTGTGATTGTGGTGATTGGCTTACAAAGTATATATTGTGAAGCCCAAATTTGTTTTTGGACGATAGGACAGGAGCAACGTGCTGGTCTTGGAACATGCAGAGCAACAGAGGTTTGAATCTTGCATCCGCACTTAGAAACCAAACTCATGGTATTAGGCGTGTTGTAAAAAAACTATTAAATACATAAATACATCTTATGTGTGTCCTGCTTAGACCATGGTATATCATGTTCTTCCTACTAGTTGATGCCAATCTGCTAATTAAAGATGGGACACATTTGCCTATCACAATCACCGGTAAGGTGGGGATCTATTTCCCACAAACCCAATGAATGGACTTTCTGGACTCTGAATACCTATCAGAATAAAGGTTGCTTATCCCTTTCTTGGACGGCCACCCTCAAAGAGGGCAGCGAGAGAAGGTTGCATCCTGTGAGGCACACCACAAAAGTGTGGAAGGAAATTGCGACAATTAGCACCTCTTAGATGTACACCAGCAGTCATATACTATATGTACTAAACATTATTTTGGCTCAACTTGGAGACACATGCAGTATTTCATATTTCTCAGTGCCTCTTCAATATCATATCTTTGTTAACCCAATTATTAGAAACTTCAGCACTTTAAGCACCATCCAAGTTTGTGGTTATGTTATCTCATCCCTATTTTGTCTCATCATAATGCCTACTCTCACAATAGTGTGACAGAGAGGTCCTAGTTTTTTCCATTCTCCGATCACTACATCCAAGTTACCGAGCAAGAAAGGATAGAAGTAAATGTGGATTGAGCAGGAATGTACTTTGATGAGTGCTGCAGTGGCTAAGGTTTAACAATGTGATGGTGGGTGGCCTCATAGCTGGCGTGTCATGTGGCATCACATGCCTAGGAAGCCATCTATAGCTATGGGTGTTAAGGCCCATTTAGGCCTGCGTGTCAACTACCTTGTAAGGATAGCCTGAGCTGTGGAGTGAAACAAAACACAATATAGTGAGAACTTGCAAAGAATAGTGCAACACTTGGTCACAGCCAGGGCTATGGCACCATAAGCGATGGAATACATTTGGTAACTTCAGAAAATACAGGTCCAGGCATGTTCAGGTAGGTCAGGACAGAGCTGCAGAAGGCAGCATTGTTATAAATTGAATGCTTTGCCACTGGACAGTGGGTGATGATAGGTGTCAAAGGGTACCCAGATAGGGGACGGGGGTTGCCTGGAAAGTTTCAATTTGGTGGGCTGTCAAAGGATCCTTTCGAGAGTGTCTGCAAGGGTACCCTAGTGCTCTTCAGTAGGGTACAGTTGAGATAATGATTTTTGATTGTTTCATGGAGAAGTTCTTGAAAGGGATGTTTTTTTAATTTATTCATGTACAAAGGTGAGGGAGGGGGCAAGCGAAAGTTCAAATGGGAGCTGTTCCACATTCTCAGAGCGCAACCTGAGGCAGACTGTTTGAGAGTATGTTGATTCTTAAAACTTAAAACATATATCCTCCCGGTGTAAGCCTTTGTTACTGAGTTGGTTGCAAGAGCCTGCAAAGGGAGGGGGGCTCCATAGTCGGGTACGTTTGGGAGTTTAAATGTATAGCTTTATGTGAAAGCTTAGCCACCTTTTTGAGTATATTCGTTTCATTAAAAACATGGAAACTGCATTTTATGACCGACCAGGCAGTACAATAGGACACCCGTTATGTTTGCAACCCCTCTGCCTGCCTCCTTCACCACCACACTGAACTTGTTCAATCTATTGGGGGAAATCAGAGGCACAGACTACACAAACATCCCACAGTTTAACCACATTGAAGGCACTTTGAGATTAAAGGGGAGCAAGCCAGTGTTTAGAGATGTGGGCCAGGTGAATGTTGTTAAAGTGGCGGCTGTCACAGAACAACTATGCAAATGTATAATTAGTAAAAATCAATACGAATTTTCAGGGGCAAATAAACAAATGATATTCCCAACTGTATATTCTCAGATGACATATTAAACTGACTAGTTCTCTGTCAATTACCTTCTGTAAGATGCTTAATAACTCCTGCTAATGTGAAATGAGCATAAATAACGAATGCATGTGACTTACAATTGAGATATGCCTAGAATATATTTGAAACTCGTAAAATGTGCTATTGACATGTACAGTATCAACACATTGAGGATGTAACTGTGTGTAATCGTTAGGCCTAAAAAAAATAAATGAACACACATCAGCATCTCAGGTCAGTAGCCCGGATACACATTTTGAAATAGAACCGACATGCTCATTTTAATCGTCAAGAGGTTGGATACATTTTGGATATCTGGGTCATTCGCCACTGAACGTAATGAATGCGGGATACCACCTGGCCTCTCCAATATTCTGTGCAATACCGAAATTGACACACATTTATTTACCACACTGGGCTTGGAGCCATTTGAACCTAATACGTAATTGACAATTTCAACAATCACATTGGACTTCACAGAATCAGGCATCCAGACAAGGCCCTTCATGTTTAACATTTACTCTTGGCCTGGTACAATCAGGCACTCAGGGTAGACGCACAATTTATCACTGATCGCTACTAGCGATTTACAGCAATGACGTCACCCAAGTGTATATCAATTAAATACAAAATGGCGGGCGGCAGACGAAAACAGGAACTGCCGACTGTGGCCAGCTGCGCCATACAGGGCACCATGCTACAGAGAAAATCAGG
The DNA here is from genome assembly GCF_040938575.1 of Ambystoma mexicanum. Lineage (NCBI taxonomy): Eukaryota > Metazoa > Chordata > Amphibia > Caudata > Ambystomatidae > Ambystoma > Ambystoma mexicanum. The sequence continues at coordinate 107,847,451 of NC_090928.1, read as the reverse complement.
TATGTTTATATCCTCTCTTAGCTAATGACAGGACTTCATGCTTGACAATCTATTAGATATCCTTCTGACCTACCTTAACCTCTATTCTCTGCAGACTTAAAGCACATTATTATCCTTTGAAGGAGAACTATTGCAGATAACCACTAGAGCTTTAATCCACATTTTCGGAATTTAGGTGCGGTAACCCACACTTTATATCATAGCACCCACGGCTAGACCAATTAGATTTAGCATTGCACCGGACTCTTTTACTTTGCAAGCCAAGACTAAATTTGCTGATAACGTTCGATCCTAGTTAAATGAGAACAACAATATATTACTCATCAGAAGCTAACCATAATGTTGAGCAGTATTATTCGTTTTGGACAACTACCGCACTACTCCAAATCCAAACATATTCTCACCATTATCTCTTCTCTGCATCATCAGATTCTACAACCTATTACTGAGACCACCCGACAATTCAGAGTTTATTTTCTCCATTCAGTTAATGGGACAATACAAAATGGTGGGTTGTGCCCTTTGGAAACCCTTATTAGAAGCATGGATCCTTGATAATTTAATGGGCACTCAGGCAAACTTTGCCATATTAGTAATGATCATTATAAATATCCTTAACAACTATTCATAAAATCATGGTAGGACCTGCTGGGAATATCTAAAGAACTATTGGACAATTTCACAATATTATTCTATTATACTAACAATTAGGAAGGCACTCACCCTGTGGTGCATTGTTCTAAGTGCACTAGTTACTGAGAAGGCATATGTGTGGTCATCACAATCTACACATCTGGGCATGGCCCATTATTTTGATGTAATCTGCAATATAACTTACCTTATCTTGTCTTATCTCTTCTTTTGTCTCCCCTCTCCTCTCAAATATTATTTTCTTTCTGTTAATTTCATTTATTTTTTAATTTGGTTGATTTCACTTTGGTACAATTAATATTGTTTGTAACTAACATGTAACTATGCTTTCACTATTGTTAAACCTTGAAAAAGTCTGCATGGTCGAATCACGTGTTGTCTTAGTCAGGACATGTAGTCTTGTGAGCACTGATAGACTGTACTTAAACTTCAATATTAAATACTAAAAAAACTATGCTAGGCTCAGTGCATGTATGATTGGTATTCGTACAAACCTTCCACTATTTCTCAAAGAGATTAGGGCGTTCCCTCTCGGAGACCTGAATACGCAGCGTGCGGCCTAACTATTTAGCTGTTACTACTTCATCTTAGCCCACAAGACAATTGGCTGCCCTAGAAACCGTTGAACACTTCCTATGCATAGACTGCAAGCAAATGCATAGGATATTTGACACTAAAAATATGTTTCCACTTTGTAAGTTAACAATCGAATGAGGTTTTTTTAAAGTGTATCTCCATTGCTGCTAAAAATGAATTTAGTTTCAACAGACTGTTGAGAATTCCATTCCATACATTCCCTCTGAATTAATAAGGTGAGGTGTGTCAATAGATGTCTGTAATAATATGAAGGGGTTTCCTTACAGCAGTGGTATTCAACATGTTTAATAGCGAGCCCCCCCACCTAGGGGTTAGCCACCCTAAGGGACCCAAAAGATGTCATGGGAAACCCCAGGCTCTTTAAAGTATAAACAGATTACCTACTGTTTATAGTTTCTATTAGACGCAGTCACTTTAATCCATGTTTTTATATTAAAAACAGTCATCGTAATCCATATTTATAGAGACTGGGGCCCCTTCAGAGGAGCCAGCCCCCCAGTGTGAAGACCACTGCCTATATGAAAAACAGTTCCTCAGCTTCTGAAAGCACACATTTACTTGCTGTACATAATGTTATGTTAGGCACTGTGTGGCCTAAGAGCTGCTGGCATTCCAATTGCCGGTGCCCATTGGGATGTACACACGGGGTGTCTTCAATTATACACCAAAAGGGTGGCAGATTCACCTGGGGAGAAATTGCACCAACACTAGATTTTAAAAACAGAGCCCTGTCTAAATGTGAGGCTGTTTAGCGGATCTAACTTTTAAGGTAGAATCCTTTCACTTGATCACCTACAATTTTTAAAATGTGGGAGAACAATTGGAAATCCATCACACGACCCCCATCTGAAACATGGGGGTCGTGTGACTATGGGGAACCATCTGTGCTGGAATACCTTCTTGCAGGAACAAGCATGATATCTATACTAAATCCTAGTAAGGGTCTGCACAATGACATGTGCACTGAGTATTCCTTGGGCCCAAACATGGGGCTCACATGGGGCTTTGGATCTCGATTGACCCGCTACTACCACTACTATAATACACCCCATCCAGTTACCAGGACCCCCTTTCTCTGAGTAACCATAATCATGGGGTTCTGTTTACCAGTAGTGTATGTTCTCTCATCGTTCAGTTGCATACCTACACATATATACCATTGCCCTGTTCTCAGGGGGATGGTCCAACACTGTTCTCCCTGTCTCCATGCTGTACTCCCAACCTGGCATCGTGTAGAGAACAATGACTCCTTGTAAACCAGGAGGATGGGTCGAACCATCCTATGCTGAGAGAGGAGGCTCAGAAGAAGCACTGACCAGTCTCCATCAAAGAGTTTTCAAGGCTGAAACTCTTAGGGAATCCTTAGCCTACAAGAGAGACAGCAGATGGTAACCCATAGTGGCCAGTCTACATTCTCCTTGAGTAGGGGTGAAGGTGTCCTCTTGTGGTGTCTGAGGCCAGCACTCTCTCAGGGCCTGCTCATCAGATTTACTCACGGCCGGGGTAACCACTCTTCCCAAGCCTAAGCCTAAATATCACAGGCCACTCCAATTGGAAGTTGATCCTGGTATCCATATAAACAGGAGTAAAGTGGTAAAATCCTTCTCTCCATCCTCCTTGCTATACGTCCAGGTAACAGATTCATCGCCTACGTTTCTATCTCATTGATCTACCTTTGTCCTGGTTAAGGTAACAGATGCAGGAAGTTTTGACAGGGCCTCACGGCTCTCCTTGTGCTCTTTTCCACCACTAGTGTAAAGGGAGGTAGCACTTTACGGTGGTGTTTCACCACCAAAGTTCCTCTTGGATCAATGACCACTATTTCATCTGAGAGATCCAGGTCATGAGTCACCACAATCGGCTTCTGATAGGCACGCTTAAGGCAGGAGCAAACAATCCCTATCCCTGTATGCTTAAAGAGTAATTTGTCACTTGTCATTTGTCATTTGCTTTGGTGTCACTCTTTTAAATCATGCCAGGAACTAAACACCTCTTAGTAATATCAGGGGATGGTTCCATATCCCTAAGGCCTAGGCACACCACTCTTGGATTTAGCACATTCTTTTCCAGGTATCAGGTAATAATGTCCCCATACACAATACATAATGTCGCCCGGAAAAGCCATTGTATATGGTGTCATTATGTATTTGGACAGGTTGCGGGGATGTCCACTGCTCCACTGTTGGGGGTTGCAGCGGTGTCCCCCACATGTTCAATGTAATAATGTCTCTGCAAAAAACAGCAACTTTTTTGTCGGAAGACATTTTTGTGGGGACATTATTACATGGAACCCTTTTCCAAGATCTTCCTCTGGGCCTGCAGTTCAAGATGTCAGGCCTGCCTCTCAGCTAAGATGCCAAGACACAGTGTTCTCATCAATGTTAGGGTTAGCCCATCTGGATACACAGGATGTCTCTCTGAGTCTGGAAGGATATTGTGTGTGCTCCACACTCAGAGAGTCCACTTTTGTCCTGTGGGTGACACCCTCATGGACTGACCTAAAGGTAGCAAACTTTGGGTTGCTCTTCTGGCTCACCAGAGATAGTTCAATTGTCAGCTTCCCAATCCAGGGCTAAAACAGCACAACTGTATTAACTAGGACAGGAAAGTGTAGAGGCAGCAACCTCCATGTGCCCTGGATATAAGCATCCCTAACTGGCAAGCACATGTGTCCTTCCTCCTTGATCACCTCCTCCAAGTTAGAGGTTTCACCTTGCTCTGGATACTTCCCTGTGGGGAAAGCCCTACCAGGACAGCATGCTCTCAGAATGTCAGGCATCAATCAGTCTGATCTGGCCCCAGCATCTAAGTGAGCAGAGGCAGGTCCTTCAGCACTAGAATTCCTTCTTGTGGTGTCTCTTCATCAGAGACTTCTCTATGGTACCTGTGCTTACTTTCAGCAGAGAGGTCAGGGAACAGTTGCCCAGTCCAGGAGCTGAGAAGCCCAACTGGACTCAAGTGATTATTTTTGAGACCAATGTAGACATCATCTGACATGGCTCGCTCAGAGGATTCTCTGTCACCCCCTAGGTTTAAAACCTTAGGGGACACTTTTGAGAGTTACACTCTCGGGGGTCAATGTCCTCCCTCCTCAAAGGTGTCAAGGGGCAATTACCTTACCAACGGGCAACATATCCCAACTGGACAGAGTACAGGAATCTTGCTCAGAGAGTCCTATTCTGTCCCTATGCCAACAGCCATAGGAACCCTTTTGAGGCAGAAGCCTCAAGGTGCTCTGACAGCAGAGGTATCAAGCAAGCAAGCACGAATTCCTCTCCACCCCTCTGACTTTATCCATGGCTGCGGCACACCACACCCACTGGAAACCTTATGTGCAAAAATGCACAAGGACAGGCTGCTCCCTTAGGACCTCATGAACGTCAGTCTGATATGGGGGTAATTGACTGCCTCTCAGTCACAACAGACAAGGCCCCTAGTGCTATGGTTTGGGAGCTATACTCAGCTCAGGCTCCTTTCCCGTAAGATTAGTAACCTCTGAAACCACCAATTCCAAACCCTCAACCCTCCTTGTGGTCCAACTGCAGGTTCACTCTGCCTTTCACTTTTGTCAAATTGTTGACACAGGAAATGAAGAGCTGGACACTCACTGATGCTATGAATATCTGGAACTGCTCTCTGTGCCTTCCTCAGGCATAAGCAATACAGAGGACACTGCCCCTTTCCTTCAGGAATAGAAAATGAAGTGGACACTGGGAAAGGCCATATTGATGCGTATTCACCGTTCTCCAAACCCTCATGGTTTGGTGCAGCACAGGGCCCAGTTTCTGAGTCTGACACCTGAGACCTACCCTGAGGTTGGGCCTGTGGTTTACAATCGACTGTCTCTGCCTCAAAAACATGCAAAAATTTGCCCAGTGTACACTTTTTAGGGTATGTGGGACATACCACCACCTTTCATATGGCAACTAAACCTCGTCCTCCCAGCATCTTCTCTGGGTCTCTCTCACTGGCCCTACAGAGAACAAAGAAAGAGATTACCCTTCCTACCTTCCTCCGAGGCTCCACTGAACATTGTAAGCCTTGCATAACCTTTTCTGCGCCCTGCTACCTCCGGGTCTGGTGCGCATTAGAAATACAATAAACAAACAAACAAACAAACCAGCACCTTTTTCAGAGTGTGAACCTTTGCAGGCTCTGTCCCCTTTTTAAGATGTATTTCCCAGAAACCCTTACCTTACAGGAGGTTAACCAGTGTTAGGGACACCTATCTCTTTTGTTAATGTCTTTTGGGATCTTCAGAACTTCCCCATGCATTTTCCCAAATTTTAGGGGTGCTGGAAAACGTTTAGGGGTTGGGCCTCTGCCTTATCGGAACACCTTTCTGTGGGTGGAAACACCCACAGAATGTCTCTCCTTTCCTAGGAGTTCAAATAAACTTCACTCGCCTCAGCTAGCGGACTGAATTTTGTGGTCTGGCAACTACAGAGGGTGTTGCATGGAATCTGCACTCTTCGGCTCATGGATTTCAGGAAATGTGTCACTTATGCTGGTCATCGAAAAGTACAGATTTCTATACGCCTCATCAATGAATTCCCTGTCAGTGGAACTTGCTTCATAATTTAAAATGAGCCCCCCACCTGTTTTGGTCTAAACAGAGATGCACAGTCCTCTCACTCTTCCACTGTGTTTTAACGTCACTTGCTTGGCCAAAGAAGTATGAGGGGCAAAACAGATTGAGGTTATATATGGACACCATGCCGAAACTTGGTACCACAATTAAACTCAGTGTGCCACCAAGACAGGGAAAAAGGTTGAAAGGCTAACCAAAGAAAACTCCCTCATGGTGTATCTTAATTGTGCTACTACGGAGAATAAAAAATATAGGTTGAAAAATTGGTTAAAATTATTTATTTTCAGCCCCCAAAATATTGAAACAGTTAAAATATTTTGGACAATTTGGCAAAGCCCCTGGAGCATGTTATTGTCTCATGGTGAATGGATCTGAAAGCTGTTTGCTGATTTCTACCAAGCCAGCTCATCTTTGTAATTTTTTTTCACTCCAATTTATTGAAGTAAGCATTAAAAATCAGAATTTGGAAAGATTATAAAAGTGCGACATTGTAGGCTCATAAGGCCTCAGCACAAGTTTGGCAATGCTATTACCGCCATATTTAAGGGTTGGCCAAATCTCAAGTGGAGCAGCAAGTGTCAGTTTTAGCTCAAGCTTTTTGCTGGAGGTAAAAATCTGCACTTACCGCCCACTTTTTGGCCATTTTCAGTGTTATTGCCGCCGGCACAATTACCGCCAGCGGTAATAGCACCCCCCAACCCCATGGACCAAATGAGGTATAGGGATTTACCGGCCCCCTGCAACTCAGGATCTGGTGGAAATTGCGGCGGACCGAGTTGCGTTAATGCAAATTGCATTGGGCAGTATCCCGGTGCAATTAGCGCCGGTTTACCGCCCAACTTGTGATGAGGCCCATAGACTAGAATTACAGTCAGGCTCTTGTCATTAAAGTTTCAGCTGGCTTCCTTTCCCAGGTGCTGTCAAATCTTGTGGGTCAGCAGTTGTCCCCCTAAGCTCTTGCCCCTCATGATCAACAGTGTAATAGTCTTCGATAACATATCACGAACTCCTTCCAGTCTGCTAAAACAGCTGGTTTATAATGGATTAGTCTGCGCCTCTTTCCATGTTAGCTAATTCAATTCTAACAGGTAGTGATGTCATTCATGTAATTAGTAGAAACAGTAGTACTGGCGATTGTGTTTATTTATATTTTCAAATTTAGACAATTTGTCATTATCGAAAAAGGTGCAGAAATTGGCATGTTTTGAACAAGAAGGACTAATGCCAAATGGTACAAGATGGCAGTACATTTATCTAAAACATGTTCAGCTATCAGTTTGTCCAAATTAAGCATTCTCACTTGGTTGTTTATTTATATTAGCAGAGACATCTGTCTTTGTATTGACATAAACATCTTTAGATGTGGACATGTAGCCCTATCAAGATTGCAGTCCACACTGCATATGTTTTAGATTTTTTGCACGCTCAGCTGCAATATTTTAATTACACATGCTGATAATGTGGCTATGTGCTCATAATGTCTAAGCAGGGAGATCATTTGTTTTCAAAAGCAATTTGTAAACAGGACAAGTTAGAAATGAGTCCATATCTATCTTTTGGCTGCGCTGCTGCATAGAACAAAAAACATTAAATGCACCAAGCCATGTGTGGCTTCTAGTAAACACATTAACCCTATCATACATTCTGAAAGGTTCCATAATGTTCTGCATGGTATTCACTTGTGCTTGAAAAGATAAAGTGTCAAATGCTATGATGTTGAGTCAATGGAAATGTTCCATTTGTGAAATGTGTGTCTGTCAAGTCAATAGGAATGTTCCACTTGTGAAATGCATTTTTGCTCAAATCTATATGAATGTTCCATGTGTGTCTGCCAGCATATGTTGCCTTGCTTGGAGTAACAGATGTTAAAATTATAGGTATACAAGTGCATTGTATGACACAATGATATCCATTACCGATTTAGAGGGGCAGAAAGAAATGAGGGTGTAAAATAAGTGGGATTTAACTGTGTCTCCTTATTAACACTCAAGTTAAATTTCCCCTGGAACACCGCTCCTGTGCTTTGTGGATAGTGATTATCACTAGCCATGCGGATCTCTGTGAAGTCAGGAAGGAACCAGAAGCCACAAGTACAAAACAAAGATGTTATTGTTGCAGCTACAGGCTACAGGAACAGGCTAGGCCCCAGCAGGTAAGTAGAGGTATAGCACATATGGCTCATACGGGTGACCACTGGCACACCCTATCTCCAAGCCTACCTCTCTTACCCGTCAGGCACGGAACACTCAGCAGCTCCTTCACAAGGGATTCCACACTTAGTACTCTCCTAGCTTCATGCATACAATCATGGAAGAGGGAGAACAGATAGAGATCACATCACAACAGCCTCCCTCGCCTGACTAGCTCACTCACCTGCTAGCAGGCCAGTACTGAGTCCCTCCCGCTTCCATCAGTGTGACGAAACGCCTACTGCTCAGAAATAATACAGCGCAGAGCCATGGTTTCTAAGCCTATGCGCCCGCCACTATTACTACCACAACAGTGAGATGGTCATTAAGACGAAAACGAAGCTGAAATAAATTGTGTACCTCCTTTGCTTCTTAAACTCTTCTGGAATGTGTGAACTAGTGCAGGAGCATCCAAACAACAATACCATTGGATACCTAAATAAGAGGAGTGTCCACAAAGGGTTCTTATAAAACATTGATACTTTACTCAAACACTGACAAAGTCTCAAAAACACTAAACAATCAGATCCTGTAAAGTAAATACACATATCAAGGCAAGGTTATATATATGATGATGACACTGGGTATAAATGATGGTAGAAAGGGAAAACAAAAAGAAATTCAAAGTGATTACTTTCAGAAAGTCCATTTCCATTTCACTGCACAACAGTATTTTCCAGGTAGCTAGGGCCAGCCACGGTCTTAGTAGGCAACCGGTGTACCAGCAGTCTTCAGTTGCAGGCAATCTTTCCTCCTAGCAGTCAGCTCACTTGTCCAACAGAATTGGCTAGGGAGGGAGCTGCCAGCTTCCCTGCAAAGCGTGTCTTCATCCTATGAGAGGGACCTTGAGCAACTGTTGCTCCAACAAGAATTTCACTAGATGTTTCTTCTGTTCCAAGATGTGTCCAAAGCGATCACCCCAAAAGTGGGTTCAAATGTATAGGCCCAGTAGGCACAAATTATGGATGATAATACTATTGCTTCCACTATGCTTGTGCATTCATTCAATGAAATACTCCAAAGTGCAAAGAATCACAATTCCCAGCTTATGAAGTGTGTATGAAGACGCAAGCAAAATGTAAAACATTGTGCCTAGTCCAGAAAGCACTACGTAGTCAAACTCCCAAAGGTGTTTCCAATGTCTTTCAGGATTACCAATCGACCTGAAAGCTGCATTCAACAACCTTGAATCTCCTAACCATCTATCTGTTTGGTACAAAAGTTTGCGGCAGATCCCTTCACTCTCAGGGCTTTTCTCTCAAAAACATTCTAACTGTGCAACCAAAGGCTACAATGATTTCCTAGTATTCAGGAGAGACCTGAAGACCCACCATTTCTGCAATGCATACAATCAGCACTAGCTCATCACCCCCACCCTTGCAATGCCACCTTTCCTCCGTCATTTACTATATGTCTATCTTCCATCAGTCAAAAGCATAAGAGCTGCTATCTCTGCTTACTACCTTCAGCAAGCACTCTGGACTATTTCCGCCTTGGCCAGTAAATCTTCTTTGTTGATATGTCAACAGGCAACAAGGCATGCTTGGGGAACTGTATCAACGTCGTCTCATGTTTGTTGTCTGACTGTATCCTTTACATGCCATCAAGGACCATAGATAAACCTCTTCTCTACATGGTTGTTCAGCATTCAAGGCCAATGAAGCAGGTGTGAAGGAAGAGCAAAAGAACATTTTACAAAAGCCTTAAAATAAACAAATACATATGAGACATGGGTGGGGGGACATCTCCACTTCTATGACATTTAAATGTCATACAGCTGCCAGTTTACAAAGAAAGCCACTGTGTGGCCAGTCGTTGCACCCAAAATAATTTCCCAAGATGGAGCAAAACATTGCCAACTGAAGTTAGGTATGATCTAAGAGGGATTTAACATTGCCAGCTTCAGGCAGGGATATCCTACGAGGGTGTTACACATTGCCAACTCAAGGCAGGAATGTCCTAGGAGGTTGGTAAACATTACCAACCCAAGAAAGGGATGTAATAGGATGGTGTTAAGCATTGCCAACACAAGGCTGGAATGGCTAACAGATATTTTAAGGAATAATCAAAGATGAGTTGAAAGCAGAGGGTGTTGTCACATTTTTCACATTGTGCCCAAATAAAATCAGATATTCTTTTAAAAAGTGTGACACATTTTGGAACTGGGGTGGAATGATTGGTGACAGTGTGGTGAGTGCTGCTCCATGCAGTAAGGTGGACAGGGCATGAGAATGTTCACTTTGTTGGAATGCAAGTGCAACGTACGTCCCAACCATGGAAAGTGGTTTAGCTGCTTAAATTATATTAGCAAAAAGAGCTGATCGTTTAGTGTTAATACTTTGTCATTTGGTTTGGCAGTTCTGCACACGTGTTATTTGCAGTTAGCTTTCACACAGTTGAGAGAGCATCATATAATCTTATATGACAAAAGAAGGAGCAGCAATGTAATACCGTTGCTTACTATATTTAGAGATCAGAGTCAGGGTGTTGTTTAATAGTTTCATAGCTAGCAGTAGTTTCTTATGTTGTGCTGTGGTTGTTTTAAGGAGATCTCAGAATATGCTATTTTATTTTATTTCCAGGAAAGCTTTTGGTATCTGGTAAAAAAGGTACCTGAAGTGTCCAGCAGCGAGATAGGATAAGTGTTGTGCTTTAAGTAACATGAGTACTGTGTGTAGCAGTAGCAAAGGTTCTCCCATTTTGGATTAGGTCCCGTTAGAAGTTGTAGCTTTTGGTAGTTAGAGAATTGGGCCGCCCATTGGAGCTTTTGCTCTCTCCATTTAATTAGAGTGTATGCATCCTTCCCCCTAGCAAATTATCAGACAGCCAAGGTAAGGGAAGAAGGGAGGCGTGCAGGGCAGATACCAGTTAATTGTGTAAGGCCTAGCAGCTCACAGGAGCTGGGAACAGAATGTTGATTTCTGATGATTAGATTAGTGCTGCAGCTGTGAAGGACTAATCTTATGAGAACAAGGCCTAGTGTTGGCCACTGTTAAGGTGTCGAGCTAGGTTTGGAGTAATAGTGCCCCCACTGAAAAGTGACCGGTCCATTTAAACTACAGGTGTTTGATTAAATAGAGCAAATAAATAAGAGAAATTCATCCCAAAGAGCAGTGTCTTGACGGTGTTTTTTATAAAGCACTTGGTTTTTATTTATTTATTTATTGGCTATTTGTAATGCCCCTATACAGCAAAATTGTGTTTAAAGGTGCATCAAGACAAGGAGCGGAAGGTACAGGGGAGAAAACAATAGTGTTCCTACTATGTCTTGAGACCGTCGGATCGTGCAAGTGCAGTACAAGAATGAGGGGGGAGGGAAGGAGCGGAAGTGAAGGAGTGGGGAGGAACAGGTAGGAAGACAGACAATATCGCTCCTACTAGGCCTGGAGACAATTCAGAGCGTGCTCGTGCAGTGACAGAAATGAGGGTGGAGGGGGAGGAGAGGAAGAGCAGGGTGGGGAAGGAGAATGCTCAGGAAGGAGGTAGGGGAAGGTAAGATTAAGTGCAAATGAAAAGGTTCAACACAACACAAGGGTGGAGTGAAGAAACGACATTGGAATGGGTACACAATATAGAAAGCGTCACCTATGGTGCTGGGGCTACATCACATATGCAGGTACAAATAGGTAAGTTGAAAAATTGGACTGCCAAACCTCATGGAGAGGGGGCTACATCAGCTGTGCAAGGACAAATAGGTAATATGCAACATTGGGCTGCCTCTCCACATGGTGAGGGGGGTGGGGGGGTACATCAACTATGCAAGCACATAAGTAAAATGTAACATTGGGCTGCCTCCCCACATGGTGAGGGGGCTACATCAACTATGCAAGGACAAATAGGTAACATGCAACACTGGGCTGCCTACCGTCATGGTGAGGAGGGTACATCAACTATGCAAGGACAAAGTAAAATGCAACATTGGGCTGCCTCACCTCATGGTGAGGGGGCTACATCAAGTCTGCAGGTACAGGTAGGTACTAATGCTCACGGCTGACAGTGTCAACAGGTGGATGGAGGCCAGTTAGATCAAGAACGGTACAGGGCTGAGAGTGTCAAACCGGTGGTAGAAGGTAGGTAAGGTTCAAACACAGCAAGGTAAACAGCAGTGTCATTGTGTGCGCACAGGTGGAAAGCATCACCTCAATGGTCGGAGGGCTACACCATGTAGGCAGATACGGGTAGGTAAAAGTAGAATAATAGGGTGTGCAGAATTAGTCAGCCAGCTTGTAGTACAAAGGTAATGAGTTGCGCACATTACGAAGAATAAGAACATGACCTGCCAGATTGTACGGGCGAGTTGGGTCAAGGAAGGAGGGAGCAGGAGGCCAGCCATGTTAGCACAGAGCTTCTAATGCGTGCCAAGGAGTGAGCCGCTAATCTCCCAAGAGAGATAGGGTAGGAGGCGTGCCAGGGATGCAATGCATTCTAAGACGGGAGTCGCAAGGGGTGATGCCAAAAGAGTGCAGCTCGAAGGTCAAAGAAGCCAATCGGGAGTGCCAAATTATCTGGTCTCATGAGAAAGCCATTGTATTATCAGGCGTTGACCTCGTTGTTCACATTCACTCCCCGATTGGGCCCTCTGAGGGGTATGCACAGCACAAAATGACCGGAGTTGTCTTGACCAATAAGGAGAGCAAATTATTGCAACAATTTACCTGCATATAGTGCACCAGTCACATCAAAGTGTTTTCTGCTGACTGCACAATTAGGTAGTCGTGTAAGGGGTTGTATTTAGATATGCATGACTAATGGGCTAATTAACTACAGGAGATGCTTAGATTTTTGTATAGGTGTTAGCCAATGAGGTGACAGTCCTGTAGAGAAAGGACCCAGTATCCCTCTGTCCTACATAAAGGGGGCATGAAGAGGGTGAAATTCTCTCTCAAGAACAGAAGACAGAGGAAGGGTCTACACCATTGTTTAAATAACTGTTTTTCGATTGGATGATTTGGTAAATAGTTATGTATATAGAAGTGTTTTGGTGTGTGACGTTGGTTGCCAGTTGTGTGGATAGGGATTGTGTTGTGGTGAGTGTGTGAGTAAAAGTGTTTTAGGGAGAGTGGGATTTGGATTTTGGGTTGTAGGAGGAAGGAAGGGTTTTGTTGGGGCATTGAGGGTTTTCTGAGTAAGCCGCTGCTGGACCGGTGGTTGGTATATCTAGGGCTTTAAATAAGGTTGGATTTGAAAAAGAGTATCACTACTCCATTAGAACACATGTGTGCGGCGCTGCTGTGGTAAACGCAAAGAATCTTGAAGTATCATCGTGAGTGGGTTCAGGGCACTGCAAGAAAGATGTTTACATGTTGGCCCGAGGAGGGCACGAACGATAAAGCAATCCTTGAATGAATATATACTTATTTGGCATTTAAAAAGCAGGCACAGTATACTCGAATTATGGAAAATGTTTGAAGGTTTAGAGAATGCACCTAACGACAGCAAAGAGACAACAGACCCAACACAGACACACACCTCACCACCCTCGAGACACTCCTCTTCATGGGTGCTTTCCTTTATAGGCTGCCATGGGATACACCAACACCCAGTATGCACCCCCCACCGAGCACAGGCAGGCAACCTCAGCAGGGCATAATGATGCCACACGGGACGCATTGATTATGGAAGTTAAGAATAGAGCTCGTAGAGAATTAGAAACAATGCTGAAGAAAACAGAGGCGGAGCTAGCATGAGCGATACAGGGACAAAGGGAGGGACAGAGCGCAGGGATGATCACAGACCAATGGAGAGTGGGAGAGATTCTTTTTAGAATTGATAGCATGGCCATCAATGATATCCAGGTAGTGACAAGTGAGGAACATCCCATTTCAGGGGGAGACCCAGAGAATGTGCCACCAGGGTTGCATGCGCCAATAGTGTATATTATCTCTCAGTGGTTACTGATAGGGAAGTGGAGGTCACAGAAGAGGGGTGAGCAATGGATGAGGAACAGGGGGTAGAACAAGGGCAGAACAGTGGGCATGGACACCATGGGTCAGAGACTTAGACCGTGTCAGGGCTGAGTGGCACCAGCAAAAGGCAAGAGGTAAGAAAGAACGTCATAGTCTAAGAAGACGGGAGCACAGTTCCCATTGTTGTACAAGGGAATACGGAGAGCACACTGTGTGCCCTGGCCTCATATGGATCGGAAAAATGTAATGACGGCACTACCCTCACTCACAGCAGGTGCGGACAAGTAGATATATGTAGTAGAAAAGCAGACGGCAGGGATCACTTTATCTGTAGGGGACATGAAGAGTCTATTTGCCACAATGTTGGGGGAACAGGCAGACAACATATTGAGGAAGGTGGGGTATTCAGGGGTACAGATGAACAGTGATGATCATAATGGAGTGCCATTTATCAACACTTGAGCACATATATGGAAAGTGTTGAGGGTAGCACAACCAGACACACTTCACATAAATTCAATCATGGCCCGTACCATGAAGGCAGACGTGACCTTGCATTGTATATTAATCAGATTCAGGAGATTTGGTGAGTGGAGACAGAGGAAGCTTGGAACAAGAATATAGCTATATTTGATCAAATGTTACGTAAGGGTCTCCCCCAAGGAAGTGCAAATGGTTTAGATAAATTGGTTGCTATTGAGGCAAAGGGGTGGGATGAAATTCTGGCACACCTAGTGCATCATTTTAGAAGGAGACAAGAGAAGGAGAAGGAGATAGCTGAATAGGTGGAAAAGGCAGAAGCAAACTGGTACAAAAGAAGTTAACTAAACTGAGTGTGGAAGGAGCTATGATTAATAGTGCCACAAAAGGGCAGCCTGACCAGAGACCAGCACAGGAATGGTTTGAGTGGTATACAGACAACAGTATGGAAATGGAAGGTTTCCAGAGAGGAGGAGTAGGGTTCCAGAGAGACAGGGGGTGGATTCAGATGGAAGAGGCCTAGGTTTGGAGGACAGTGTTGGTCCTGTTGGAAGATGGCAATTTTGCACCAGAATGTAGAAGCAGACCACACTATTCTTATGGTCCCCATGCCAACCCTAGCAGACCAGCGTATGTGCTCACTTATCACCTGCTGTTGATGATGCCGCCTCCAGTCATCCCATATGCTCCAGGTCCCATGCAAGCAACTGACCCACTTAAACCACTACAGTTTCTGTACCCCACGCCTGTACAGCCAATTCAGTAACCAGCACCAAATGTCACACAGTCATACTTGCAACAATCACCCCTACAGACCCGTGCACAACCAAGGTATACAAATCCCCTGCCACAAGGTGCAGTGACACATTACAGAGGAGCAAACATTTTAGAGGCAACCCCTTCCCACTTCCTGGAACAAACACTTATCCCAATAGGACAGCCTACAGAGAGCTCTGATGTGCCCAATTCTGTCAGTCAATGCTGACCCCAAAGAGGAACCCCATGTGGGAGTGAGGATAGGAAGTAAAACATTCACATTGAGGGTTGACAGAGGAGTTACAAAGTCCTGTATTAGGGAAGGAAGGTTTCCCTTGCCAGGCAAATAATGGAAATGCAGGGATTACCTGGAGCAATAATGTTGGTTCCTTTCACTGAAGATTTACCCATCACTGTAGGTACACAGGAGGTGTCAGCTCCCTTACTATACTCCAAAGACACCCCTGGCAACCTTTTGGGCAGGGGCCTCCTAAGTAAACTAAACATAACCATTGCATTTTCTGAGGAAGGGTGTGGTGTGCACAACACCTGGGATATACCATGCTAGGGCAGCCACAATAATAAGAGGGCTTTACAGTGACAGTGCCAGCCATAAGGGAACTGCCCTCACATCCAGATTTGTTTCTTTACAGGGTGACAGTTTTATTAGGATGGGTGCCAGGAATAAAGGATAGGGCACTATTCAGGCCAGCTTTCCCTCAGGAACATGCCCCAGGCACCATAACTACATTAGATTTGAAAGCAGTGATCATGAAAAAGGATAGAGTAATTCTGATGGGAACAGACAAGGAAAGGGACGAATGGTACACAGATTTGTGCATTGACTCAACACAGAGACTGAGAGGAATGTCTGACAAACAGCTGTTCAAGAATGCCATGGGCACAGGAGAAAATATTTTTGAAATGTGCATACCCTGCCCAATAATGATACAACACAGAGTAGTGCCACACACTGTGTTCATTGCTAAAACATCACCATCACTCTTACAAGAGGACATGGAGAAGGTACCCAGTAGCCTGTGGACTAGAAACACCCACAATGTAGGATTATTGAAGAGCATAGGGGCAGTTTGCATCAAGCTCAAGCAGGGTGCAGTATTGCCCAGAGTGTACAATACCCCATGTCAAGGGAAGCAGATAAAGGAATCTATGGCACCATTGTAGCATTATGGCAACAGGGTATTCATAATACCATCATCAGAGTACCCGTGCAGCACGGCTATAAGCCCTGTGAAAAATACAAAGGGTTAATCTTGGAGGATGGTACAGGACTCACGCATACTAAACAATATTGTAGAAGCAGAGTTTCCAGTGGTACCCAATCCCACCATGATTCTTTGCAACATACCCGCTGAAGAAACACACTTACTGTGATAGATTTCAAGAATGCATTCTTCTCCATTCCACTGCACCCAGATTCCCAATATCTCACAGTGGTTATGTGGGCAAAGATTCTAGCACACAAGATTACCTTGAGGGTACTGTGAGTCCCCAAGTATTTTCAACAGGCTGTTACTAATGGATTTAGGTAACATACAAGTATGAAGCACAATCATTCAAAATGTAGATGACCATTTGGTCTGCAGCCCTACAGATGAACACTGCAGGACAGATTCAGTGACACTTTTGACATTTCTTGCAAAAAAACGATACAGAGTATACAAAGAGAAATTGCAGTATTGCCAGAAAGAGGCAGTATACCTAAGGAGGCGAGTAACACTAGTGCAAAACACACTACAGCCAATCCCTGGCAAAGAACATCAACAGTTTCTAGGCCTATGTAATTAGTGAAGGTCATGGATTTTTAATTAATCCAGTAACACCAAGCCCTTGTTGCAAGGGCTGAAAGAAGCACAGAAGGTTATGGGAATGATCACCTGGACAAGAGACATCATCACATGTTTTCAGGAACTCAAAAATGCAAGCAGCACTGCCCCGGTGTTAGCAACACCAGATTATCCAAATCAACTCTCACCAGATAAAGAGCATCCGGCTACAAGGTCATATTGTCCAACTCTTCCATTCACATTATGAGGTGTCGCAGAGTGAACCCAGCAACATTCATTACAGAAACCTTAAACCCGGTGAGTTAGGGCACGATTGTGTAACATAGGAAGGGCCTGAAATGACACAACTCAGGTCAGGGAGGATGCACTTGAGGAAGGGGGTGCTTTTCATTCATGGTTCATCAACGATTGACCAAGAGATGGGACAGAGACTCACTGGTGAAGTAGTAGCAAGCCTTGTAGATGGGGAGTACGAGGTCATGATAAAAAGGATATTGCCTGCCTATAATTCTGCACAAGCTGCAGAACTTCTAGTACTCATAGAAACATTATAAATGTCAAATTGTACTCTAGTTACTTTTTATTCGGACTCAGCATAATTTACTTCCACTGTGCATTCAGAATTGTCATGATGGGGCAGGAGAGGGTTTAAAAAATCAGATGGAGCACCCGTGCAGTATGCAGTATTGCTAACTAGATTAATTGATGCATTAACTGGTCCCTCAGTAGTTGCCATGATAAAATGTACAGCCCATATGCATAATGCAGAACCGATTGCTTATGGTAATGGTGCAGCAGACAAAGCAGCAAATGGAGCAGCCTACCTAAATATACCACATATCACAGCATACCCTGAGATAGCATTTCAGCAGGTGCAGCTGCCAACACCATACAATACAGCCCCTTTACACAGATAATTGAACTGCAGGGACGAGCTGTGTAACAAAAGAAGTATCCGTGGGTCAAAAGAGGATGTTCCCTTTTATCTACAGACCTAATTTGAGGTGAAATATTACAGGTAAAGTAGTAATGCCTCAAGAATTGCTTACAATTGTCTTTGAGCAATTGCACTATACTACACATATATCTAAGCAATATATTGCAGCAGACATGCAGCAGCACTAGTTTGTCCCCAGTCTTCAGCAGTATGTAGACCATTTTGTAGTTAACTATACTACCTGCCACATCTGTAATACTGGGCAGAACCTCAGAACATTAAAGTGAACATTGCCCCAACCTTTAGTGCCCTTTTGATAGTTCCATATCAAATATATCACCATGGTTAACAGGTGCAGTAACTATAGTGATTTGATGGTTGTAGTATGCCCATTTTCTCTTTGACTTGAGTAGAGCCCTTTGGCCACCCTGATGCAAATTTGGCAGCTAAATGCTTGGTACGTCAGGTACTTCCTTGCTGGGGAATATGTGATTTCTGAACTCTGACAAGGGGACACACTATTTTTAATGAGCTGTTCAATGACATTTCCTCCCTACTAGGAATAAGGCACAAACTGTGTTCAGTTTTCCACCCACATGCCAATGGGATTGTACAGAATATTAATGGTTTATTGAAGCAAGGCTTGTCTAAAATATGCCACTCTTTGGTTAAGAACTGGCTCCACTGCCTCCCACTCACTCTTTATAGCCACAGAAATCAGCCAGGGAAAGGGCATCATTTGATACCTCACACAATTGTGACAGGCATGATGCTGCACATAACACTCACACCTGCACACACAGTCTCCGATGCCCACAAAACCACAAAAAAAACTTTAGGGAAGGAATTTCAGGGATACCTTAGGGACTTAACCAAATATGTTAGAGTTTTATATCAACAGCTTGCACCACGTCCATAACAGTTGGCTGCAACAGACACTGTTGACCCATCATCTCTGCAACAACCTCAGCTCTTCCCAGGAGATTCAGTGTTTGTCCGCTCGTTCATCAGGAAGTGGAACAACACACGTTTCCACTGGCCCTACAAGGTTATCTATGCAATGCCATCTGCTGTGAAAGTGGAAATACTAAAGCATTGGATCCAACTCACAGACATCAAAAAAGACACGAGCACCGGCCCTCCTCCCCAGGACACAGAAGACTAAGTAGCATGTGTGTTAGTACCCAGAAGCAGAAGGGACACTGAACATCAAGGGCTTCTCTTTGACACTGTTGCAGATATGCATCACCCCAACACGGATAACCTTTGGTACGATCATATGATGGAGATGGGAAGAGCGGGGTCCAAGGATTCCTGCTATTTCTGTTCCCTGATCCCACGCGTAACTTGCACTCCTAAAGCGCACTTCCCCAAAGAAATACCACCACTAATAGCACAATGTTTAGTCCAGTTAGACCTATTTTGGGTATGAGGGTTGTTCCAAGGACACAAGGTTCAAGCAACTGTGCTAGAAACAGACACCAGTGAGTGTTCTCGGAATAAGGAGCAGGTGCAGTATCAAACCACAGTTGAAAGGTGCTGTGTTTTCTAACAACAGATGGGAAGAAGGGATGGTGAGCTGCAGAGCAGAGGGACTGATGGGGTCCTCGCATGACATAGTGGCACATGTAAACAAGACCCGCTTTGATGTTTGGAATAGATATATTCGGAGGTTAATGTGGATAAAGTTTAATGAACAACCTGCTAAACTACAGATACTTACATGCTTCTCCTTCTGTTTCAGAGGCAATGGCAGCGTGCCTGTTGGCTCTAATTAACACTGCAATCAAAGACTTTATATTGTAGTCCTGAATGGAGGGACTGCAGCGCTCATGGACATATTTTGGATCTGCAGGAGCTTTACATATTTCCACTTTCTGCCATTTTGGAAAGGTGTTTGTTCCCTGTCGACATTACATTTTGCTGTACTTATCGTACCCGATGCTGACCTCACCATCATAAATGTGCCACAGCAATCCCAAGTTACAACTGTGCTTCCTCCCCACCAGCATGGCTGTCTATAAATAAGCTCCCTTCACCATAAACTTTCAAGTTATTTCTCACAATACTCAATTGATAAGGTTAAGGCCAATCCAGACTAATACCTTATATTCAGTAAGACAGAAACTTTATATACCTCTCTGCTTGTTCCAGGGATCTAGACTGAAGCCAATTCAAAATGGCTACAGATAATGAGATGGGAGATGATACAAATTGTGAATGACACAGAACATGGCCTCAACTCAATCAGAGAAGAGTTAAGGGCCATCTGGGTTATGACACTCCAGAACCGGTACATACAGGACTCCTCACTGCCATGGATGGGGGGGGAGAAAAAGAGGAGCTCATTTTGCACCTATATCCCACCCATTAACTCAGGCAATGGGTCCCTGAACCAAGCAATTGGGGCTGTGCACAATTTGCATGTTGCCATGGGGAAGGAAGCAGTGGTGGGAGAGCTGGATCCATGGCTGGATTTGTCATTCTCACGGGCCCCTTCCTGGTTGTGCCCAGCCATAAAAGTGCTAGTTCCCATCACTTTCCTTTTACTTTTCGTATTTTGCTCCTGCCAGCTTGTCCTACGATTCTGCTTCAAGACATTACCCAAAGGAGCAATGATGATGTCCCTCACCCTCACAACAGCTAAGGCCCCTCCCAGGGGTGTTGCTAAGTCTGGAAAGGATCAGGGGCTAAGCTAATGTCGGGACTGGCAGGATTCGGGGCTAGCTATATCCTTTTGGTTGTAGCCCCTGAGCTTCTATCCGGGGCTACAACCAAAAGACCAGGGGCTATAGCCCCCTTAGCCCCCCCCTAGCAACGCCTCTGGCCCCTCCCCTCTTAAAACATGTGCACACACAGAGAAATGGAATGGCAAAATAGAGCACAGGGTAAGTGTAGAACATCCATTTGGTCCACTAGGGACACTTTCTTACCCCCCACCTGACCCAAAGAATTATGTAGAGCACTGGGTAGATCTTGCAGGTGATGGGGGATCCTGCTTTATGATGCGTAACACAGAAGAATATGCCCAGAGAGAAGAAAGCTTACATCATGTGTGTAGGGTGTGGATGCCCAAGGGAGAGGGAAGCAAGATTAGTTAATGAATTGACTAAAGGGGGCGTTTGTAGACCCAGGGTGTTGTTTAGTAGTTTCATAGCTAGCAGTAGTGACTTATGTTATGCTTTGCTTGTATTAAGGAGATCCGTTTTGTAAAAATGTTATATTCAGGGAAGCTTTTGGGAGCTGGTAGAAAGGTAGCTGAAGTGTCCAGCAATGAGAAACCGTAAATGCGGTGCCTTAAATAACATGAGGGCTGTGTGCCGTGGTGGCAAGAGTTCTGCTATTTTGGATTAGGTCCCGTTAGAAGTTGCAGCTTTAAGTAGTTATAGGATTAGGTAGCCCGTTGGAGCTTTTGCTCTCTCCATTTAATTTGAGTTCAAGCATCCTTCCCCCAGCAAATGATCAGACAGCCATGATTAGGGAAGAAGGGAGAAGTGCAGGGCAGGTAGTAGTTAATTGTGCGAGGCTGAGCAGCTCACAATAGCTAGGAACAGAATGTAGGTTTCTGGCGATTAGATTAGTGCTGCAGCTGTAAAGGACAAATCTTATGAGAACAGGGCCTGGTGTCGGGCACTGCTAAGGTGTGGAGCTAAGTTTGGAGTAATAGTGCCTCCACTGAAAAGTGGTCGGGTCATTTGAGCTACTGGTGTTTGATCACAAAGAGCAAATAAACATGAGAAATTCATCCCCAAGAGTTGTGTCTTGACTGTGCTTTTTAAAAAGCAGCTGGTTACTAAGAGAGATAGGGTAGGAGGCGTGCCAGGGATGTAATGTACTTTAAGATGGTCCCAAGAGGTGATGCCAAAAGAGTTCAGCTGCATGGTCAAAGACGCCATTCGGGAGTGCCAATTTGGATGGTCTCATGAGAAAGCCATTGTATTACCAGGCGGGAACGTACATTATTACAACAATTTACCTGAATATAATAGACAAATCACATCTCAGTGTTGTCTGCTGACTGCACAATTAGGTAATCTTTTAAGGGGTTGTATTTAAAAATACACAACCAATGGTGTCATGAATTAATGGGAATGTTTAGATTTTTGTATAGGTGTTAGCTGATGGGGAACGTGGCATTATGCTGTATCTGATATGCTTTGCTTATGTTAACCTGTGGTTTTCAGCTATTAAAGGTGTAACTTGGAATGGGCCAGTCGAGGGTAGTTTCAGTTTTCGTTTTTACGTGACTGATTTACACTCCTGGCCGTATTTGCATTTTTGGGCCTACCCTACAACTTCATGACTCCATTTTACCGGAACATAATGATTGTACGGAAGTGGACTTTCATTTCAAAACCTCATATTTTTCCCATATTTTTCCCTGGTGTTGTTTCCTAGGTTCACTTCACTTGAGTAAATTATCAGATGACAAACATCTGAGAAGGAAAAGTCGGGAATGGTGCAGGATTTTTGCAGGATTTTTGCCACTTCCAGCAAAGTGGAATTTTAGTATCCTCTCAGTTTCAATGAAGCCGATTCGATGCCTTAAGGGACACAATTCCACCTCTATTGCCTGTCTGCATATGGCAAATTAAGGGATAACTTGGATGATCCTTCTTACACACTAACCCTGAGTTACATTGTCTTATGATAACCACAGAAAGGGTTTAGGGGTGCCCGCCTTTCTGTGGCCAGCTAACAATGAGATGTTAGGTATGAGTGTGCTTCTATAAATAGTTAAAGACTAGGGCCTTTATCACATTTTGTTTTTTTTTTGTTTTTATTTATATGGCGCTTAACACCTAACACATGAATGTTCCTTTTTTTGCTTTATTTGCCCTAAAATGAAAAATTCCGGGGGCCACAAACACATGCAATGGAGCAAGGCATAGTAACATTGGGACATATGTTGCCCATTGCAAATGCTGATGCCAATTGCATTGCCCCACTCTAACATATCTACTTATAATAAAAGGCTAGATGTATGCTTGTCCGATGCCGTTATGAGCAGTAGAGGCTGCCTGCACGCGCTGAATGCTCCGCTAGAGGGAGCTGTTGCCTTAGGATATACAGTGGTCCAATTCCAAAAGCTTTGCGTGTTGTCGCCACTAGAGGGAGCTGTAGGCTTAGGATATATGGTGGTCCTACTGTGTCAATGAAAACCTGCACTTTGGCCCGTGTACACAGGCCTCCACACTAGTATGTAATACACTCCAAGAACTGTCTTACTAATCAGTATTGTTTTACAAGGAAAAGTAAAAACTGCACTCTGTGTTATGCACAGATATTATTTTCTGTGCGCCTATTCACATTTTTGCGAAATAACTATAATACCAGTATTGAGAGAAGTAGGTTTTAGGCAATGTCGACCTGCATTCTATTATCGCTGAAGATCAAATTCACCTTTAATTACCTGGGATTTGCTTTCTCTCTTGTTTAAACTTGGTATGCGTTATCATTTTTTATGTATGGCATTTTTTTATCTTGGTGTGAATGTTTTATGGAGTGTTGGTTTCGAAATGAGCTTTATTTGAATGAGTATTTTTTTTAATACAAATTCGTATTAAATTGTGGAAACGCCCGTGCACCCACACACACACAGACACACACCTGCCTCCTTTAATGTGAGGTGATTGAAGAGCCTGGATTTTCGGTGTTCAATGCACAGGTGAGGGATGTTGTCAAGTTTTTTCCACAGCTCTCGAAACGCCCCCGAAAATAATGGTCTAGCCAAAATGGACGCTTTCCGCTTTCTGATGTGAATTTGTGTTTAATAGCTAGCCATTGCTGTCCACGACAAATCAAGATACAGAACAGTTAAATATCGACTGGTAACATTGACGCCGAGGCACTCCCAAACGGATCCATTAGTGCATTTCAGAGTGCTCTGTTGCTCCCAATAGGGCTCTGATGACGAAGGTGCAAATGGCGCGCCCTCGCAGAGCTCTTCTTTAGTTTGCAGGTCTCAGTGCATGTTGCCCTGTTTGTATGCATTCCATTTCGGAATGCAAGCATTAGAACGCTGCCGACAAAAACTCTAGCGTGGCATTCATAGTTACCCCATTGTACGTAGACTAAGGGGAATTGCAATGCAAAAATGGTAGGGGGTCGGAGGGCAAGGAAGTGGGGGACGGGAGGGGGGCACCTGTAAGAATAACGCCAGGGGCGTTAATGCCTGCAGCATTAATTGAGCCCCATTATGACATAGAAGCCTGTGTAGGACACAACATCACAGAAAATGCAGGTGGGAATTTAGTCAGCCCTGAAGTGCACTCAGCAAGAAGTGTTTTCCATTGAGTGGGCTGGCACAGTGTCCTAAACAAACTGTTCCAGGCTTCCCAAGGATGCGTTGATCTGTAAAATCTGTAAATTGCTGCGCGGATGAGTCCCCTCGCTGCTCTCATGCTTGGATGTCCCCTCATCTATGTCACTCACTTTCAGCCCGGCCCTCCTCATAAGCTGCACACTCGATGAAGCAATCAGTTCAGGCAAATGATTAATTCTAGCATAGGGGAAGCCGGGGGGCCCTGCAGAGCTATAGCATGAGGGCGTTGAGGCACTCAACAGGCTGCACTGCAGAAAACCTTGAGTCACTGCCAGGAAACAGAAGAGAAAAAATAGACAAATGATTTCAGGAGCTACCGTTTTTGTTTTGAAGGTCTACAGTACAAATGATAGCATTGTTCAGGGTGAAAGATGTTCGCACATGCTCTCACAGGCTTCACTGTGAAGCAGCCAAATTAGCTCGTGTCATGGGTTCCAACTTCCGCCATACCTACTAGCGAGCTCTGTTGCTCGCCTAACCCATTCTGCCTCCCCATATGTCTGCCTATAGCATAAGTAGAGTAGATTTGTAATCACCTTGACCAGAGGTCCCCAAGTTTCTTTCTCGGGTTCCAAATCCACTCCATCTTTTCAGGATACCAACACAAGTTATGTGTAGGGACAGGGTTCATAGTCATAGTTTCGAATCAAAAGATTCGAATAACAACATTTTCGAAACAAAAGTTTCAAAAACAAAAGCTGCGACATGCTATGTTTAACATGCAAAGTGAATTTCTTTCTAAACCAATCCATCGACAATAGTCATGGATTGGTTTCAATTGAAATGCACTTTTACATGTTAAAAGTAGAATTTCAATGCTTTTTTTTTTTGGTAACGTTGAAACGTTAGATGGAGCCGTCCAGTGCTGTTCAGCACAGGACCGCTCCATGTAACATTTCAAAGTTTTTGTGCATATTGGCATTTAAATTCTTTTTTTTTACTTTGAAACGTTACATGGAGTTGTCCAGTGCTGTAATTTCAGCACTGAACAGCTCCATATAATGTTTCAAGGTTTTACTGTATAATGGGGGGGTTCCCCACCAGCCCCCCCCAGCCCTCATGCCACCCTCCCACCCCCCAACCCTAACCCAAGTTTCGAAAGGCAAACGTTCACATTTTTTTTGAATTTTTTTCTAATAAATTGTCATTCGAAAGAATGGCATTTCGAGCAAAAAAGATTCGAAAGCTTGCTTTTCGAAACTTTTGTATTTGAAAAAATGACTGGACACCAGAGACAGTGCATCTAAATGGGAGTGGTTTACACAGTCAGTGGTTATCCTGAAAACCTGCCGTGGTTGGACTCGCCAACAGGATCAAAATCTGAGCCCCTGACTTTGACTATGTTTATTTTTTTTTTTTAACGAACTGGTTTAAAATCTGCTCCGAGTTCTTCATGTTATATTTCTAAAAGCAATCTCCACTTCTCTGTGCTGAAGGAGACGGGCGTTCTCACACCGAGATTACTTTACCTGAAGTACCGGATTACAAGAAATCCAAGCACTATTTCATTCAAGTGTTTCTTTCAGTATGATTGGGGGTGGCCTTTGTTTTCAGTGAATTATCCCTTCACGGTATTAAACCTACTTCTTGTAGCCTGCAAAAGCTGGATTGTCATGTGTAAACCCACGCACCCATCCTGGTTTTTCCCACTGCATTGTGGGTCGTGTAGGCACATACTTACAATGGGAAAAACAAATAAAAAATACTCAGTGTACAAAGGGAAAAACCAGGACTGGTACAAGTAGTCACTTATGACACAGTACAACATGGCTGCTACAGAGTTTACACATATAATTGGAGGACAAGTGTTCAACGTGGACCTTTCACATGTCACCCAGATGTACTTTGACCTCGTTAGAGATGAAGGGTGTGAGGTATTGCCATTTGGCAAGGGAGTAGAAGTCTTGGCTTTTTTTTTTAATTACTAACATGCTGCAGGTCATTCCATCTCTGAAAGAGTAATCTGCGATTCGAATTCCATTTTTACCAAAATCATGGTTTACAATTGTGCCCTGCTGCATCAGTAGCGTGTTCTGGATTGCATGTTCTGCAGTTACACAGAGCAGGATTGGAGGTCACAGGTGCCCGTTTGACAGCTGCAGTGACAGCCAAGTCTCTAAGGTATAAGATACGCACCTCTGTGCCAAAACTATATAATGATGAGGAATCAGTCTTGGTGGCAGAATATTCTTTGAATATAAGCCATGCCTTACTGTATGATATTTCTCATAATTATTGCAGTCACCACAATTTCATATCACACAAGTGTCAGCCTTTTGAGCCCATGCTCAACTGTGGAAGGATGATGTGTATTCTTCCCAGGTAGGCTGCCCTTGCCACTGCTGGCAGGACAGTAGCCTTGGGGGTTGCTTCTCTTTGTTCCTTTACAAGGAGAGATAACACCCCCCTGACCCACCAGAAAGACAGTCACTCCGCAGGAAGCTGCCCTGGGAACTGTAATAAAAGGGCACACCAATTCTATTGAAAAGGGAAGGGAGCAGGGTTAGTGTAGACAGAGGGAGCTCTTTACAGCTGAGAGAAGGTTCCACCATCTTCTTTCTCTCTGCCTCTATCTTTCCTTCCTGTCCCCTCCAACTCCTGTATCACATGGCACTTTGGGTGTGATGTCAGGGGGCAAGGTTCACTGATTCCCAGAACAGGGATTGGACCCCTAATACATGCTAACTTTAGTCCAATCACCTGTGGCTTTTGCCTTTAAAAGAATGAGTCTACCACTCCATCTCTGAATCATCCCTTCACTTCAGCCCTTGCAGAAGAATGAATTAGGATGCTGTTGGCAGAGTAGTCCTTTCCAAAGTCCTTAAGTTGTGAGGCGAGGGCATGTAGTCTATGGCAGGGATGAGCTCTGCTCCCTAACCATGCCCAGGGAACATGGGAGTTACTTGCTGCTGGAACAAGACCTGCCTCTCTGCCAACCACAGAGGTACCTAGGATCGTACAATTACTGTGCCGTTTTTACGGCGACTACCAAAAATGTCAACTTTATTTTTATTTTGGAGCCCATATATATGTGGGGGGGGTGGTTACAGTATATAATGAATGTAGGGGGGAGTAGGGTGAGATGCGGTGGTCTCCCATGCATATATATGGCGTGAAAAGGGTGGTCACAGTAAAATCGGCGCATTGATCACATAGACCTCACTGTGTTCAAGTACCCTGCAATTGTGTGCCAGCCTCTCCTATGTTTGGGAGCCCAAGAACAGGGACCCATCTTGTCCCTGAGTCCCTTGAGTGAGACTCACAGCAACTTCGAAAGTAACCTGCGGCTGGAGCAAGACCTGGATTTCTGGCAGCCACAGTGGTCCTCAAAACCTCACTGTGTTGAGGGATGCCTACAGTTGTGTGTCGCCTCACCTGTGTTTGGGGACATGAGAAAAGGCCTCACCTTGTCCCTGAAGTCCTAGATTGGGACTCACAGTACCCTGTGAATAAAGACAGTGGGATCGTAGTGTTTTCACCATTGAACATCTTGAAACTGTGCTTTAAGAAACGCTCGACACATTTAAACCACCAGAAGCCTCTGGTGCTGCCTTTTGCACTCCCTCAATCTTTGAATTGGTCACACAGCACCAAGAAGTCTGATTCTGGATTGCCGGACCACCAAGAACTGAGAAAGGTATTACTGACTGCTAACTGCCACTGTGGTCCATCTTTGGATGCTCGAGACTGGCTAGGTCACATTAATCTCTTTTTGCATCCAAGAACATATCCATATCCTTTTATTGAACATTGTGGTTGTTACTTGCCCTAAAGCCCTGATTCATTACTCAGAGTGTTGCATCTTGCTGCCTTCCCTTATTCTGTGTTCTTTCCTAGGATGGGGTTCGTGTAGTGTTTTTCTACTTGGTTATTCTACATGGTGTGATTAATTAAGGCAGATATGGACGTTCCTTTATTGTGGACTGTTTGACTTCGCTGTTTGGGCTGCTACTGAACCACATTCACAAACCTCTTGACAATATAGCCTTCTGTCAGCCAGGTTACCACTAAAGTCGAAGAAGTTATATCTCTTGACAGTGCCTGTTTTATCTTTATGATTGTGTTGACTCTTGGTTTCTAGAAGTGTCAGGGCTGAGTGGGCCTTTTAGCCTCTTACTCATCCTTGTACTCCTGCAGGGCAAAAGTCAATTTAATTTGTCACAAGGGGTTGATCATTTTAAGAAGCACCCTGAGTTCTACTGTTGTGACTTTTCAGATGACATCCAAGGAAGACTTTCACCTGTGAAAGGGGGAGTGGAGTGACAATACCAGATAGTTGTACACATCGCTACTTGGCAGCCTTTTTGCTGGTAATGAGGAAGCAGTGACATCAGCATGCGGTACCTCGTTGACAATAATGCAGGGCTCTTAAAAGGGCTGTGTAATTAATGATGGCACAATGCCCAAGCAGTCGTGCTCAAATATAGAGTCTTCTGGAGTCTTTACACACCTTTTAACATACTCAGAAGGTATGTCCCATTCAAGCGCAAGGGACACAGACGTAATTAACACATCACAGTTAGAACTTGGCATGCTTTTTTGCACACAGTTGTGCACCACTCCTTACAAAATCAAATAATCAGAAAACGACAGTGTGCACTTTAATATGTAATAGATACAGATATCAGTGTATGTTATTCTTGTCATCCGACCTTAATAACACCAGCCACAAGTGAAGGCATGCGGTCTAGTGTTTAAATGAGTCACTGTGGGCATTGTAGGCCAGGGCTTTAACACTAGCTTGACCACAATGTGCCATTCTGAGCAAATGAGTTCATTTTGCAGCGCGTCAGGTCTCTACGCAGCCAGAGGTACGTGCATTAAGTAGAAGAAAGAAGAATTTTCCAGATTGTGACACATTGCTGTTATGGGGTGTGTCACAATCTGGAAATGTACACTGACATGATTTGGGGAAAACGGGGATATTCGAAGCCTCATTTGATGACCTTGATTTGTAATCTATAATGTTCGCACATCTGCTCTAGCGAGGAAAAGCTCTGACTGATTTATCGACAGAGCACTAACAACCACCTGAACTACACAGCAAGTGTGTTTCACCTGCTATGACATAATGGCAATATTAATTTAATAAATTGCTTGGATCGTATAAGATAGGTGTCTGCAACTTATGGCTCCAGTTAATGTGGACGCTGACTCCCATGATCCCTTACCATTGACTATGCTGGCTATGGCTGATGGTAATTGTAGTCCAAAACATCTGGAGAGTCAAAGGTTGAAGACTCCTGATATAACATGAGGTCAGAAATGAAATGCAAGTTATGGAGCTTAGCATTTGGCTATCACAGGTGTGTGTAGGACACCAAGCAACCCCTCAAGCTGCCAGATGCATCTGTGAGGAGGGAGACGAAGAGGCATCCTGTCAGAAAAATGGCCAGTGATGGAGGCACCAGAAACACATTTTCCGTAACGGTCAAAAGACAAACTTCCTTCTCGTTGGCCCAGTTGATCCAACTCGTCTTTCAAATTAATGACATGATATGATATGATAGGTTCTTTATAACGTGCTTAATACCCAGAGGTTTCTAAGCATGGACCCGGGGATCAAACCTGTGTTGCTCCGTGTCGTCTTGCTTCCAAAGCGAGCATGTTGCCCCTGAACTATCCTCCCCTCTCTTGAGAACATGGGGCCACTGCCAGAGTTGAAATCAGACAATTTGGGTGTATGTGTTAAAAGAAACCTTTTCACAATAAGTACATGCATCGAAAAAGCTTTCTTTAACTTCTGTCTTCTTCGCTGGGTCCTGCATTCATTCCACCAAATGTTCTTGATCAAGAAAGTGGTTGTTATGCATGGACTATTGTAACACCACCTACATACACCTTCCTGAAAAGACCTTATAAATGTTTCAGAGAGACCAAAACTCTACTCTGTTCATATTCAGCTTATGGTGCACATGTCATAATTCACCTGCCCCAAAGACACTTCATGGGCAACCAAAGAAATATCACAGTTCAAAGCCTTCTGTGGTGTGATATGATATGATGGATGAGTCATTTATAATGTGCCTGTACACAAGTGTTTCTAGGCGGGACAAGTGCACAAGGCTGTGCATGGTTAAATCCTGGAATACCTGTATGTGGTGTTTGAGTGCTATCAGCCTGCCTGAAACCCAGGTCATCTTAACACACTATTGGCAAACTGTGGCCCGCCAGATGTTCTGCCCTACAGCCCTCATGACCCCTCACCATCGACTATGCTGGCTGGGCTCACAAGAGTTTTATGGCCAAATATCTTGATGGACGCCAATCGCCCAACGCGGCAACGCATATGACCATAAAGCCAACATTTTGAAATAGTTCCCTAAACGTTGCCTGATCACCTTTGCAGAACGCACCACCCCTTCACACAAACTGGACTTTGGGAAATGGTGGAAGGCCTCAAATGCACACATGTTCCACATTTCTATGAGCTCAGTCCAGACCTGGATTCAGAATCGGGGAGGAAGGATAGCTCAGGGGCAACACTTTTGACTTGGAAGCAAGACATGCAGCCCAACACAGGTTCGAATCCTGATGCCACGCTTGGAAACCACTTGCTGGTATTAAGCCCTCTCTGCTCTTTTCACAGCAGCAGTTGATGGACCTCACTGGCCTTACCACAAGTGCACAGGTCTGGAGGGACTGCACCTCCAATCGAGGCGTTTGCCTATTAACCCTTAACAACTGATAAGGATTAAAATATTCCCTCTCCTTGGTCATTGTGGGGAAGCACGTGGGCTCTCCTGCTCATATTGCTGCTGTCTATATGTGTGGCTTCTCATCCCTGAGCTATATCAAGTGCCTCTAAATCATTCCAAAAGTAAATTACAAATAACCAAAAATTGTTTAACAAAAAATACAAGAATGTTTCTTTCCAAAAAACAGATAAAGACAAAGAACATAACAACCAGTAAACGGGACAACTTCAGCAAAAAAGAAATCAACGTGGCATCCATGCAACTGCGGTTTGGTGCATGTCGCTTTATAACTGTCCAACATGTTGTCTCATTATTTGGATAAACAGCAATGACACAGTTAAAATGTTACAGAAAGCGGAAGTCAATCCGTCTCTAACATGCTAAAATGCACCTTTAACCAGCGGGAAAGTGGCACCCTGTAATGCTCCTTGAACACTTGTTCACACAACGTTGTTCGCTGTAACACCTATTTATTTTTTTACAGAGATTCAAGAACAAACACACCCGCGTTATGAATAGGGAACCGCACTGCACGCCCACAAACTGCTCCCCGCAGTAGAGAATGAAGCTACATGTCGTATACTGTGTACCACTCTTTGGGCGTGATGTTGGGGTCGTGGGCCAATGGGGCGAGACATTCCTGGATTCCAGGCGCCCCATACAGTGGGAGATGCACCTTCCTGTCAGCCCTTGGCATTTCCGGAACACAATCTGAGGCAGCCAATCATTGGAAGTAGCACTGATGCACAGGTAGCTTAAAACACCATATTTGCATGCATGCACTACAGGGCTCCATTTCTACCAGGCAGGAAATGCAAACATATAACGATACCTGCTATGTGCAAAGCAATTAAGTAACCTTTGCGCAAATGAGGTACCTGCGTCATGCCCACAGGTGTGGGCGGGTTTACCTGCTTTGGTCCCAATTGGCCGCAAAGAGCACCAGGATCTTCCTTCCATAGTGGTCCAGGTGGGAGAGCACCCCCGGGAAGCCGTCCTTCAGCCCCTGCTTGATGCCCGGGTCGGTGGCCTTGAAGTTCTTGAACATGTCCAGGTTCTGCTGGCGGTACTCGAAGTACTGCGCCAGCAGGCGGAAGGCCTCGAAGTGGTTGAACTTCCTGGCCCGCAGGAACCGCAGGATGAAGGCGTCGTCCGTGCGCAGGAAGCCGATGTCCGGCCGCGTGATGACCATGTCCCGCACCTCTTGGATGTCCTGGTGCAGGGTGTCCGGGTTCTCGTTCAGCTCCAGCCGGGCTTTCTCCAGCGTCTCCGGGGTCAGGCCCGCCTGCAAATGGGTCATCTTGGCACCTGCTCGGGCCGCGAGCCTCTCCCTCCCCGAAGAAATGGCCTGTCCGGGGCCGCAGTCAGTGCGCAGCAGACGCAGAAATTAAGCACCGCATCGAGTCATATAGAGTGGCCACCCAAAGGCCTGCAAACCAAACGAACCCTAGCTTCACTCCAATCGACGCATTGTCCGTTTTTTTTTTCCAGAATGCCGAAAGATGTGACAGGGGCCGTCTCCCGAGTCCCACCCGCTTTGCTAGATTCCTGGCATCCTCGAACTCAGAGGCGGATAGGATTTCTGCAGTCAAATAACTGTCTCATTCGCTTTGCGGTTATCATGTGCTCCCCCGGTGTTGTTTCTCTTCCAGACTTTTTTTTCTTCCTTCTAACAGCATCCATCAACACACCATGACGAACCGCGTCGCATCTGAGCTTGGGTTAAACGTCTATCGATGGCTTTGTGCGGTGAGAGGAAGCAGAGGCGATACAAATGTGGCACTCCTACCAGCTCAACGCCTAGCAATGCGGCAACCTGCAGCAGCGGCTCCTCCGGCGGCGAGAAGCGTTGGGAGGCAGACGGCGAGCATCACGCGGCCCAAGAAAGGACCAGGAGGAGGAGATGAGGCAGAAGCAGTCCACAGGCCAGGCTGCTGCCGTCCTCGCAGCTGCGCGACGCCCCGGACAGCCGCCCCCACCCCTAAGAAGCAGGGGATAACGCGTGGGGGCTGACAGGTTGTGTAACCAAACAGGCGTGACAGAGGAGCCAGCGGACAGCTGATGCTCGCGAGCCGTGCCTTTGTGTCTGTGGTGGTGGGGGGGTCTGTGGGTGGCGGGGAGGGGCCTCGCAGCCTTGAATGGGAGCAGAGGCTACCCGTCTCAATAAGGGTGCTGCCCGGGACGTGACGTCACCACGGGCTTGAATCCAAGACCTGCGCTGGTGGTGCAGCAAACGGCTTTCCCTTTCTACCCCCCACCCCATGCAGCCCCCACCATCAATACACAAAGGCACTCTCATAATTCCTTTTTCTCTTTTTTTCATATCTAGCCCCGTATCACACTCGTCAATCTTCCTCCATGCGTCCTCCTCTTTCTGTGCTGGTGGATTCAGTCCCCCACTCTGTTTAGGGGGGTAGTCCAGTGCCCCTCTGTAACTGGGGGCACCTTGGGTCGCCAGGTCAGTGAAGGATAATAGCTCCTGACGACTGTAGATAGCCTGAAAAAGAAGCCCCTGTCATAAGGAGGAGGCACCAGAAACTTTGGTGTGCCCGTTTCTCCTGGCGCATGTCACCTCTGCATAACCCGGGCATTTGTCCATTGCTATGCCAACCTACATTACTCTTGCTCATTCCTCTTGGCACCTTCCTGCCCCCAACCAGTAAGGTGCAGAATGAGACATGTCTTCTTTTTGGCATAAAAAGGCCAGAGATTTATTTTCACACACATAATAAAAAACACAGCAAACTATTGTGAAAATAGTTCAGAAGGTGTGGCGACTGCTCTGTGTCCAAAACCTGCTTCCCCCTTTTCCCAACAAAGTCCATTATAGGCACAACTCTCCCAACCCTTCGAGCCTGAGACCCGCCTGCCCCTGCAGGTGTTCCTGGGCTGAGAGAGCGCCGTTTGTTCGGGGGAAGCTGGGCCCTTATTGCTACCACCAGACGCCCCCGCCGCTTAGGCTCCCAAGAGGCGCTGGTCTGAGAAGAGCGAAGACCCTTCCGGCTTTCCCATGGCTCCCTCGGAGTCTGTCTCTTGTCAATGGTCGCCAAAACACTGCCTCGCCTTCCCGCAACGCCACCGGCCTGGCCTAGCCGTAGCTGTCTCTTATGCTGAGTGGGTGGAAAACGAAAATCCTTTCCTGCTGCGGTGGGCATCCTTCTGCTGCCAGCTGGATGTTTCCAGCAGCCGGACGCCCGCCGCTTATATGGGGCTTGGCCCGCACCTTTTCTTTGTTGCCCTTCACAGACTTTTCCAATGCTTTGGCGCGCTTCGCCATATCCCTCCCCCTTACCCAGGGAGAAGGGAGGTGGAGGACCCTGCCCGATTTATCGGGGTGCCCCCTCCATTTGGTTTTTCCTTCCGTCGTTACCTTCATAACACGGGCATTTGTCCATTACTATGCCAACCTACATTACTCTTGCTTATTCCTCTTGGCACCTCCCTCCACCCAACCAGTAAGGTGCAGAATGGGACATGTCTTCTTTTTGGCATTAAAATTTCCTTCTCGACTTCTCCACCGCTGAGTGGCACTCAACACCTCTCCATTCACGCCTGGCAATGCGGAAACCTGCAGCAGCTCCTCCGGCGGCGAGAAGCGCTCGGAGGCAGACGGCGAGCATCACGCAGCCCAAGAAAGGACCAGGAGGAGGAGATGAGGCAGAAGCACTCCACAGGCCAGGCTGCTGCCATCCTCCCAGCTGCGCGGCGCCCGTACAGCCCCCCCTTAAGAAGCAGGGGATAACGTGTGGGGGCTGACAGGTTGTGTAACCAACAGGCGTGACAGAGGAGCCAGCGGACAGCTGATGCTAGCAAACCGTGCTTTGTGTCTGTGGTGGTGGGGGTGGTGGAGGTCTGTGGGTGACGGGGAGGGGCCTCGCAGCCTTGAATGGGAGCAGAGGCTACCCGTCTTCGTGTTCTCGTTTCAATAAGGGTGCTGCCCGGGACGTGATGTCACCACAGGCTTGCTTCCAGGACATGTTCTGTTGGTGCAGCAAATGGCTTTCCCTTTCTAACCCCCGCCCCCACATTCAAGCCGCCACCATCAATACACAAAGGCCTGCCCCTTTTCTTTGTTGCCGTTCGCAGACTTTTCCAACGCTTTGGCATGCTTCGCCATATTCCTCCCCCTTACCCAGTGAGGAGGGAGGTGGAGAGGACCCAACCCGAGTTATCAGGGTGCCTCCTCCATTTTGTTTTTCCTTCTGTCATCACCTTCATAACCCAGGCATTTGTCCATTACTATGCCAACCTACATTACTCTTGCTCATTCCTCTTGGCACCTTCCTCCCCCCAATCAGTAAGGTGCAGAATGGGACATGTCTTCTTTTTGGCATAAAAATGGGTGGTCAGTCAAAATCTCGAAAACAAAATCTCGAATACAAAAAGGCCGAAAAAAAAAATATCGAAAAAAAAAATATCGAATTTTTTATTTATTTATTTATATATGTTTTTGGGGTCAGGTAAGTAAAAAAAGGGGTAAAATAAAAAAAAAATGAAAAAAGGGGGGTTGGAGGGGAACCCCCCCATTTTGAAAAAAAACACATTGAAAAAAAAATTCGATATTTTATTTTTCGGCCTTTTGTATTCGAGATTTTGGTTTTCGAGATTTTTAAATTCGGTATTATCACTATGAACCATAAAAATGTCCTTCTCGACTCCTCCACCACTGAGTGACTCTCAGCACCCCTCCATTCCTGCCTCAGAATGATTTCTGACCACAAAATCTTGGTCTCCCCCAGTTGTGATGACAGCTCCTGAAAGGTAAGCATCATCTCGCTCATCAGGGTCCCTCTCCCCAAGCTCGTCAAATCGTTGCCCCCAAGGTGTATGATTAAGACATCCGGCTTTTGCTGCTTACCCTGCAGTTTGCGAATGTGCCCCTGCAGCTGTGCCCATCTCATCCCAGGCACGCCATGCTACCATATCCGGTACTCGCCAGCTGTTAGCTCCTCCTGCTCAGCTGTCCAGCTTGCCCCAGAACTTGACAAAAAGGAATGCCATACCACCAGATGGACCGCCTCCTCCTCTGTACTGCTGCTAGTAAGAAGAGGATAAGAAGGAAGCCGTTAACTTTAGAATTTCTCAGGCCTGATGTATCTCCTGTAACACCCCAACTTCCATCCCCCTATTTGTTTGATTGCTTCTGCGCCCAGGCCCATTTCCATTGCTGATGTGGCTGCCCCTATCCTAAATGAGTGAGTCCCGAACACCCCCTCCGTCACCCCAATCTTCTTTAGTGCCATGTCCATGACCCTCTTGAATTGGAAACGGCTCAAGGCCGACCCATCACTGTGCAGGAGAAGGGGGGACCCTTCACCTGTAGGAAATCTCTGCTGGATATAAGCAGCTACGCTTGCTACTGGGCAAACCATGCGCCCTTGAGAGCTAAGGAGTGTGGCGTCCTCCCTATTTCCTTCTGATCGGTCTTGGGTCTTCTCAGAAAAATGCTTAACCGACCCTCTGTTAAGCAGGGTCAAACTGGGAGAAGAAATAGGCCCAGTCACCCAAAAAAAGTGGCCCACCCCTCGCCTCAAAAAAGTGGCCCAACCCTCACCTCACGACCCTTGACCTCTTATGACATCACCAGAAGTGATGCAAACACAAAGAAGTAGAAGGAGGGCACTACATGCTGATTCTGTAAGTTAATTCTTCAATTGTATTTCACTTATATTGCTTGGTGAAGTTTTGACCTGGGGCTACCAGTCTATGTAGGTCCTAAGGCATGAGGACCAAAAAATATGACCAAAGAAAAATAGAGTGGTATGCCTCTATTAGGACTGGTGCTCTCAGTTTACCCTAAAATTAGGGAATATACACTATTGCGTTGCAAATACACATTTCCATGGCATTCAAATTGGATACTGTGAATCTTTTTCAAAAGAATATGTATTTATTTATACGTCTTTCTTGAATATTCTACTTCATATTCAATGAGGCCTGTCTCAAAGATCTTGGCTTGAATTCAATGTACGTTTGCCAATGCATTTCGGTTGTAAAAACCTTCGTCAGGGCCGTACAATTGCTTAATGATGCCCAATTATTCACTGATACGAAACAATAGGAATAAATCAACATAATCACATAATATGCATTTATCGGTAATTCAAAAATTAGAAATCAAACGCATGCAGTCAAACATACCCGTTCCAAGGTGTGTTTAAAATGTTCCAACAGTGAAAGGATGATTATGAAAAACAGAAAAACAAATCATTTTTAGAGATCAGTAATCTGCAGTTTAACCTTGTGGCTATTCCGTGATTAATAAAATAGGTACCTTAAGTATCAAGGGGCTCTAGGACTCGTAGAAGAAGTGTCCAGTCTGAGTAGTGCCTGTGGGTATTATGTGACAATTCATCAGGCTGAAGTAAAACTATCCACACGTATATATCTGCAGCGCAAGGCATTCGCTTACCGTTACTCAGCAGAATTGCTCCGTGCTGGTCAAACGTGGGGTGGGACCCAAGGCATACGTGTCCTCACGCGACGCCGTTGGATCACCATGGCAACGCATAAGTACTGCTGTCGTCATTCGCGCCTCGAGCTCCTGCAGACGCGTTAGACCAGCAGGGAGCAATTCTGCTGAGTAACAGTAAGCGAATGCCTCGCGCTGCAGATATATACGTGTTGA
This sequence comes from Ambystoma mexicanum, assembly GCF_040938575.1. Lineage (NCBI taxonomy): Eukaryota > Metazoa > Chordata > Amphibia > Caudata > Ambystomatidae > Ambystoma > Ambystoma mexicanum. The sequence continues at coordinate 107,809,885 of NC_090928.1, read as the reverse complement.
TAGTTTTACTTCAGCCTGATGAATTGTCACATAATACCCACAGGCACTACTCAGACTGGACACTTCTTCTACGAGTCCTAGAGCCCTTTGATACTTAAGGCACTTATTTTATTAATCACGGAATAGCCACACAGTTAAACTGCAGATTACCGATCTCTAAAAATGATTTGTTTTCTGTTTTTCATAATCATCCTTTCACTGTTGGAACATTTTAAACACACCTTGGAACGGGTATGTTTGACTGCATGCGTTGGATTTCTAATTTCTGAATTACTGATAAATGCATATTATGTGATTATGTTGATTTATTCCTATTGTTTCGTATCAGTGAATAATTGGGCATCACAAAGCAATTGTACGGCCCTGACGAAGGTTTTTACAACCGAAATGCATTGGCAAACGTACATTGAATTCGAGCCAAGATCTTTGAGACAGGCCTCATTGAATATGAAATAGAATATTCAAGAAAGACGTATAAATAAATATATATTCTTTTGAAAAAGATTCACAGTATCCCATTTGAATGCCATGGAAATGTGTATTTGCAACGCAATAGTGTATATTCCCTAATTTTAGGGTAAACTGAGAGCACCAGTCCTAATAGAGTCATACCACTCTATTTTTCTGTGATCACCAGAAGTGAGGTCATTTGACCCCATCCCAAAGTGACATCCTGGGAAGTGATAAAACACGACCTTTCACCACTTGACAAAACAGGAAGTGGCATCAAATAGCATTGCACCTACGTACACTAAATTACTGTGAATCCAAGCAGACGTCCAAGGCCAAATGATAATATGTTATTGTGTAGCACTTATGCTTCAGCTCTTTTTTATAGAACAAATATGCATACATTATCGTCCAACTTGTGTTGGTACTCATTTATCAACCTAAGAAGGATGAAAGGCTTTTTGAAAAAAAAGAATGTTTTTTTTTCCAAAATTGTTTTCTTCCAAACCAGCCCAGGCATGGCCAGAAACCGGCCCTCACTCCGCAGGGATGATTTTGGCCCAGCCATGGGCCGAAAGGCCGAGGGGCCAATCCGACCCTGCTGTTAAGTGAACATCTCCCAGCCTCAAAAACCCGGAGACCCTGCCGTTCCTACTCTCCACCACCAACTCACTTACTCTGAATGCCCCAAAGAACGCTAATGTGAAGGCTGCCGTGAACAACATTCTTTCTGATTCATTGTGACAACCCCCCCAAGCATCCAATCAAACTGTGCAATTTCAAAACATCAATAGGCCGCCTTGCATCTGGCTTCCTTTCAGCCTGCTTGGCCCAGCCTTTCATTGCCATCACAATGTAATGCTCTTCCGTAGGGTCTGCCTTGCCCCCCAGCTTGCAATAATGGGCTATTGCTGCCAAGTAATAGGCCATTCAGGATCTGGTTTCCCAGACTGCCAACACCAACTGACAAAGGCCCGCAAACTCCCTCTGCTCTTCTGTTGAAACCTAATTCTGGAAGGTCAAGAACTGCTCCCAGCACACCTTTTATCTTCTCGCTGTGCCAGGTGCTAGCATGGTGTGAATTAAGGAGCTTAGATCACCCCAATCATGCCCCACCACTGAGCCTTGAATGGGGTCATTGTCTCGCTTGCTTCCGGACAGCTCCCCCGAAACCTCTCCCACTGCACACGAGAGAGAGAGTCAGCGGCCAAGTTTTTTACCCCTGGGATATGCCGTGCCCTAACTTCGATGTTCAATGTCAGCAAACATTTAATGAGCTCCCTCAGCAACCTCAGAACCCTGGGATTGCTGGGCAACCCCTGATTGATGATTTGTACCACTGCGAAGTTGTCAGACCAGAGCAACACCTTTTTGTTCTTCAACCGCTTGCCCCACAATTTAAATGCCACCACAATGTGGAATAGCTCTAGCAGAGTGATGTCCCTGGTAATCCCTGCATGATGCCATGCTACCGGGCACGCCTGACCACACCAATTGCCCCCCAAAATGGCCCCGAAACCATGTGAACCTGAGGAGTCAGTGAATAGCTTGAGCTGCTTGCTGCTGGTCCACTCCCCTCTCCGCAGCAAAACCCCATTAAAGTCATCCAAAAACTTGTCCCACATTCTGAGGTCCTCTTTTACTTCCGACCCCAGCCTGGCATGTTGTAACGGGTGCTGTTTTGAGCTCAATGCTATTCGCGAACACATTACCAGCCGGGATGACCTTACCAGCAAAATTGAGATTACCCGCCAGTGATTGAAGCTCCCTCAGAGTAGTGTCATGGTCATGAAGTCAGGGGCACAGGCATGCAGGGGTCACATGCACAGGAGACCTGGGTGGACACTGTCCTGGCGCCTTTGGCGCCAGGCCCATGAACAAAAGTAAACATGAACATCCATTTAACACCAAAAAGCTTTTATTATGGACATAGCACTTCAGATGCATTAACCTTGAACATTCCATCCATTAAGCAGGATGCATTAACCTTGAACTTTCCATCCATTAAGCAGCCCCAAGTGTATTCTTGGGTGTGGCTGCTAATGGATTGCCTTTGCACATGCTCACTCTCTAGGAGTGTCAGGGTGTGGCTGTTAAGCCGGCCCTAATGGGCGTGCCCACGATCTCAGCTATATAGGCTGCCCCGATCCTCTAGACAGACGCGTCACGTTATTCTGCTCTTGCAAGCAGCGTAACGCTCACCGTCGTCTGAGGTCAGACTTACCTTTGAAGATCCTGCTTCCTGGACATCCTGCTTCCTGCCAGCATACTTACCAACTGGGGGTACATCTCTACGGCAAACCAAGTATTCATCTTTACACTTTCCGGAATGCCGAAATCTTCATCTTGGCACCGCAGCACGACACACTCCCATCGTGGACAGCAGCGCCTGCAAGGAAAAACAGAAGACAAGGTTAAACATCGAAAAAACAGTCCATTTAAGTTTGCACTTTGCGATACTTCGTGCTTTTCCTTAAACCATCACTTACCTGCTGTCAAACATTGTGGTAGCATCCATCTTCCATCCGGCCAAGTCTCACAGCTGCATTGAGGCCGCATTTCCATGTAAGGGAAGAAAACAGAAGAGAGACATTATTGCGGGCATAAATAGGAACAACATATAAAGACATTAAACAGAATGAACAGCATCACAAGAGCTCAAGAAAGACTTACCAATCATAAGGAGAAGCATAGTCACAGCTGGACTGGACTAATCCTTATCACGGATCAGAGAAGGAACTAGATCCCATTCGACGGGCCCCTGCCAGAAGTAGCAGGACGGAGAGCTTATCTTCCATAATTCACAGGTGAGCTTTATGGGCCGGCGTATGCTCACAGAAACCGTACTTTGGGGTGACGGGTTCGAGAGGTACAACAATCACAGATAGGCGTACTCAAACACTCTTATCTCCACGCAGGAGCAGTATCACCATGTACCACCGCTCACAGCTTTTCTACTGAGGGAGAGGCCTGAAGGGGGTGATTCAAGTTCAGGGAGGGCTGCAACCGTGCCGCAACGCCTCCGCAGAGACCAGGTGAGCGTGACAGAACGCGAAGCCTCTAATACTCTCTGCCTGGGCGTTATGGAAACTTCAGAAACAGATCAGTTAGCCCTCTTACTAGGGGAATTACTGGCTGAAGTACATGCTTCAAGACAGGAAACCAATGCATTACGGAGGGATCTTATTGTAACTCAAGGAAGAACTGACGAATTGGCAAGAGAAATGCTACAAGCACAAGCAAGACAAGTTCCACTGCTTGGAGTGACCCATTCTTCTCATTCTTCCACACCACAACAGTCAACATCGGTTCAGGTTGTTCTTCCAGGAGCATTGCCTCTAGCCCCCTCCCGAACGCTTCATTGGCGACGCAAACAAGTTTGCTGTATTTATGAACCAATGTCGCCTTCATTTCTTGTGGAGACCAGGAGCATTTCCTGATGACCAAGCCAAAATTTCGTTTTACTCTCGTATTTATGAGGTAGTGTGGCGGACTGGTCTATACCTTTGGTGTAACAAGATGACCCTTTACTCCGGAACTTTGGGAATTTCCAACATTAGATGGAGAAATTGTTTGCCCGTCATACTCAAGGACAAGCTCTGGACAACGAGTTGTTGTCACCCAGACAAGGGAGTCAAGATCTATTAACCTATATTGCAACCTTCAATCGTCTCAAAGCCCAGATCAACTGGCCAGAAGAGAAGAGGAATACACTCTTTAACCGAGAATTATGTGGAGAACTTAAGGATGTGTTGGCGCAAGTGGTGAATCCCCCTGAGAGGTGTGCGGACTACATAGACCTGACGGTGCAACTCAATCATAGGTTGCAGAATCGGAAAATGGATCGAGCTAGATCAGAGGGACGGTCAGTTTACATACGACCTCATGAGAATCAGACTAAACCACATGAACAGTCTGAGCCAATGCAAATTGGTGGATTAGCAAGTCCCCTTACCAAAGCAGAAAGGGAAAAAAGAAGACAACAACAGCTTTGCTTATTGTGTGGACAAGCAGGTAACTTCCTCCCTGACTGCCCGGTAAAACCACCCAAGAAAACGGTTGGTGCAACAGACAAAACTGATGAAGAAGAAGAACAGAACTCGGGAACCGCCAATGCCCGGCAAGTGTAGGGGTCCGCTTGTCGAGCATGAAAAAGGAATCCGTACAGACCTCATATCTAATCCTTCCAGTGCTTTTAGTGAATCACAAGCAACCATCAAAAATACATGCCTTGGTGGCATATATTGATTGTGGAGCTGTGGGTAATTACATTGACCAAGATTTGGCTCTCTGAATAGGCCTTCCTCTCCGACAGAAGCAGAAATCGGAAAACATCACTGCTGTGGTTGGTTCTCAGCTATCATTCGGTTCGGTGACACAATACATGAGGAAGTCAAGCTTCTGTGTCAGGACGGGCATCAAGAGGACATTACTTTGGATCTAATCGGTGCTCCTCAGTGTCAGATGATATTGGGAATGGCCTGGCTGGAGACCCACAATCCTACCTAGGATCGACTGGCGAAAATGAGTTCTGACATTTCCTCATGATTGTGCCGACACATGTTCCAAAAAAGATGACACCAATCTGAAACCGAAGAAAGGAATCGTGTTGGGCCTCATCAACTCCTCACCGCTTAAATACTAAGATTACCAGGATATCTTCAAAAAAGAGCAAGCCAACGTTCTGCCCCCGCACAGACCCTACGATTGTCAAATAGATCTTATACCCGGAGCCCAGATCCCTTGCAGCCGAATTTACCCTCTGACTGAACAGGAAAATCAGCATCTTAGAACTTACCTGGATCAGTACCTGGTGAACGGTTTCATTCGCCCATCCAAGTCACCTTCCTCCTCGCCCTTATTCTTCGTGCCTAAAAAGGAGGGGAACTTAAGAACTTGCATCGACTATAGAGCCATTAATGAGATCACAGTAAAAAATCGATATCCTTTACCACCTATACCAGAGCTCCTGGACCAAGTGAAACATGCTCAAATCTACACAAAACTGCATTTAAGAGGAGCATACCATCTTGTGAGAGTAAAAGAGGGAGACGAGTGGAAAACGGCCTTCCACACGAAGTACGGCCTCTTTGAATAACAGGTCATGCCCTTCGGGCTATGCAATGCTCCTGCGGCGTTCCAATTTTTTATGAATGATGTACTCCGTGAACTACAGGACGTTTGCGCTATTTTTTACATTGACGACATTCTTATCTACTCAAATTCCATGGAAGAACATGTAGGCCATGTCCGGGCATTCTTCGAGAAGCTTCGACAACACCAATTGTATGCTAAATTGGAAAAATGTTTTTTACATGTAACCCAGGTCGAGTTTCTTGGTTTCATGCTCACACCACAAGGCATACATATGGATTCACGAAATGTGGATGCAATCCTCCAATGGCCCTCACCAACATCCACGAAAGGAGTGCAAAGTATGCTCGGATTTGCCAACCTTTACCATCGGTTTATACCTGAGTTTTCACAAATTGTAGATCCAATTACCTCCTTGTTAAGTAAAAATAAAAAGTTCCATTGGTTGACAGAAGCTGAAGAAGCCTTCCAGAAGTTGAAACTAGCATTCACTACAGCACCAGTCCTTCAACACCCACAACCAGACCTACCTTTCATAGTTGAGACAGATGCTTCAAAAATAGCAATGGGAGCAGTATTGTCACAATGAGACCCTGAAACAGGGCAACTAAACCCCGCCGCATTCGGGTCCTGCAAAGTATCAGCCCCCGAGTTGAACTACGCAATCACAAATAAGGAATTACTTACGATTAAAGCAGCATTCAAGGCCTGGAGACATTACCTTTTTGGGGCGAGTCATACGGTCACTGTCATCACGGACCACCGTAACTTGCAATACTTGAAAACTGCGAAAGCACAGTCCTTGCGTCAACTTCTTTGGGCTCTCTTTTTCACGGAATACGATTTTATTAACACTTATAGACCTGGAGTACGCAATGGGAAAGCAGATGCTCTATCATGCATGAGTGAAGAAAAAAAGGCTTTTGCAGCATCCGAATGTCACGCCCACACCCGCAATTGTCCCGCCCAGAACCACTCCATGCAACAATACCTGTATTAGGTCCCCCTCCCAACAGCAGCAATTTGCTCCAGCGGTTCCTCGCCGTATAGGAAAGGCTGCAAAGAGATGGTGCCCACAGACGTGCCAGCTATGGTCACGGTGGCGTTGGAAGTCACCATGGTTCCCGACGTACACCCGTACGCCTATTTTTGGGGGTTTGCCTATTCGTACAGGACCGGTTGTATCTACCTACCCAGGATACCCGTGTACGGGAGCTTGAATGGTCACATGATGCCCCGATCAACAGGCATCCAGGTCAAAAATGAACCCTTGCTTTGTTACAGAGATGTTGTTGGTGGCCCTCTATGCGTAGGGATGTTTGTAATTATGTGTCTAGCTGCTCGATATGTGCTCAGTGTAAGAACAGTAAGGGCCATCCCTTAGGAATGCTCCAACCCCTGCCCATTCCCCCACACCCCTGGCACACGATCACTATGTACTTCATCACAGATCTGCCTAAGATCAAGGGCCACAACACTATTTGGGTTGTTGTAGATGCTTTCACAAAGATGGCACACTTTATTCCCTGCACAGGTATTCCCTCTGCTCCGACTTTAGCCAATCTGTTCTTCCGATCTATCTTCTGTCTCTTTGGGTTGCCTTCTGTTCTGGTATCTGATAGGGGTTGCTAGTTCACCTCCCGGTTTTGGCGCTCCCTCACTAAACTTCTGGGTATTGACGCCCGGTTTTTTTCCTCCTATCACCCCGAAACGGACAGACAGACAGAGCGTGTCAACCAAACACTTGAACAGTGCTTACGCTGTCTCTCCTTGCAACACCAAAAATCATGGTATCAAGTATTGCATGTGGCTGAATTCGTTTACAATAACACCCCGCATTCCGCCACCGGGTTTTCCCCATTCTATACCTTGTACGGCCAGCATCCCTGGGTATTGCCCGTTCCCGAACTCTCTGCTGCTCACACCCCTGTGCTGCTTGTCTTAGGGATTTGAGGGGCATTCAAGCTCAGACCATCATCCATTTTAGAGAAGCTCAAGCTACCATGTGTCGCTCGGCGGACAAAAAATGCACTCCGGCTCCCTGCTATGCTGTTGGTGACAAGGTCTGGTTGTCTACTCGGCACCTCCGTATACCTGGGTGCCATAAATTGCTTCCTCGTTTTCTGGAACCTTACTGTGTCACTAGAGTCATCAATCCGGTGGTTTATCACTTGTCGTTGCCTTCTGTATGGCGTATAGACCCTGTGTTTCACACGTCCCTATTGAAACCCTGCCCGCCTGCCATGAGAGCTATATTTCCCCCTGCCCCGCTTGTGCGAGGTGCCACGGACAAGTATGAGGTCAGTGGCATTCTGGGTTCCCACATGCGCAAGGGGATACTTTATTATTTAGTGGACTGGTCTAGGTTTGGTCCAGAGGAAAGGTCCTGGGAGCCCGCTTCGAATATACACGCCCCGGTCCTGGTTTACAGGTTTCATCAAGACAATCCGTCCAGCCCACATGGTCGTGGGTTCTTGGGGGGGTTCTGTCACGCCCACACCCGCAATTGTCCCACCCAGAACCACTCCACGCAACAATAGCTGTATTAGGTTCCCCTCCCAACAGCAGCAATATGCTCCAGCGGTTCCTCGCCGTACAGGAAAGGCCGCAAAGAGATGGTGCCCGCGAACGTGGCGGCTCTGGTCATGGTGGTGTTGGAAGTCACCATGGTTCCCGAGGTACACCCGTATCAAGTCGTGGACCGCATCTGCTGCCTCTCTCCGGTCACGTGATCCCACGCAGCGCCGCTCACGTGATCCCATGAGGACACGCTCACTTGACCAATAACGAAGTTCTCCAGTATAAAAGAACGTCGGTCGCACTAAAACAACACTTCTCAGCTGTTTTCATCACCGTGAGTGGTGTATTTGGATTTCTGGACTCTGCTTGGTGGTTTTTGGACCCTGTTACGTTTTTTGGACCTGAGTCTGCTCCTTCATCCGGGCTTGGCGATTTGGCTTTTTGTCTTCACGGTTTTTGGACTATTTCTGGCCCTTGGATTACAGACTTCTTCTGGACTATTGTTTGGCAAAAGTTATTGGGGAAGGACACTGGACTTCTGCTTTCCAGAGGCTTTTTCACCTTCCTCCTTCAACCAGGACTCCTGGGTCCGACCTCTTCAAGTGCTGGTGACATCCATCAACTAATGCAGGTATTGGGGTACTGCAAATCGCTGTTAAACCCTGCTATCATCTTACTGCTGCTGGATTCCCTTTCTCTTCATTGTCCATCCCAGGGAAGGAGTTATAGGGATTCGCGTCATCTACAAATCCTCCACTGGCAGTCTGTTGGTAGGTGTCATTTCATTTCTTTTGCTAGAGATTATTCCTTGTATTACTTGTTTTGGGAATTCATGTGTTATTGACTTTTCCTTTGCAGCTGCCTGGGTACCCGTGTTCCTGCTCTCATCACCTGTGGCCTCAATAACTGCCTAGGGAGTGGTTCTGGTTCCTCCCTCACCAGTGCTTGGGGACGGAGGTATACATAGTAATTGCAGAGTCTATCCTTGAGACCGACCCCATTGCCATAATTCCTGAGGAAAGGATTCAAACTAGAACAGCTGCCACCACATGCGTGGATGACTAAAAAAACAGTTTGCAATCCCTGATGGATCAATCAACACAAGAGGAATGGCTGTTAAAAGGTGACCAGCACACCATCGAAGACAATCTACCTTATTTCCAAGGACGATTATATGTCCAAGACCAAGAACTGCAAAAGCAAATCATCACAAATCACCACAATTCATTAGTGGAAGGACACCAGGAATAGCCAAGACTCAGGCTAAGTTAAAACAAAACTACTGGTGGCCAACCTGGCGAAAAAAACATCACCCACTTTATTGAACCTGCGGTGTCTGTGCACAACACAAGTTTCAAAAACAGAACCCTGCTGGCTTACTACATCCCCTAATAGTACCGCCAGCACCTTGGCATACCCTGTTGACGGACTTCATCACGGATCTTCCACTCTGCAATGGATACAACACCATATTAGTCGTCGTGGATTTATTCTCCAAATTGGCCCATTTCATCCCTCTGAAGGGACTCCCAACTGCTTCACCTCTCGCTTCTGTGTTCCTAGAGCAAATAGTTTGATTGCATGGATTTCCATCAATATTAGAATCTGATTGCAGAACGTAATTTGTTTATGCCTTTTGGAGAAAGTGTTGTACGATTGCCAAAATCTCTGTTTGTCCACAAGCCATCACCCTCAAACTGTTGGGCAAACTGAACGAACCAACCAAACTTTAGAGCAATATCTCAGGTGTATGTTGCAACAGTCCGAGGATTCGTGGAAAAATATACTCTGGATAGTTGAGTATGCATGCAACAACTCAGTTCACCCAAGCACAGGGCAAACTCCATTCTACACTGTGCACGGAAGACACCCGAGGACATCAGTATTTGATCCACCCAATACCATGGAAATGCTAGCCATAAAAAAACGTGCATAAAACCATCACTCAGGTTCTTAAGGAGGCGACAGAGCATCTGACCAAGGCTAAGGAAAGACAAAAACTGTTTGCTGATCGACATCGGACGGAAGCTCCCGCCTATCAGATTGGAGAAAAGGTGTGGTTAGCATCCAAATATATTCACCTGAAGGGGCCAAGAGCTTTCCGCCCAAGATACCTGGGCCCTTATACTATAAAGTCCATAATCCTGTCGCCATGAAATCGGAGCTACCATCTCACATGAAAATTCACCCCGTATTTCATGTCTCTCACCTGAAACCAATGAAGTCCAATACATGGCTTAGTTCTCCGCCAGAGTCGGAAGTAAGAGATGGAGAACCAGGATATGAAGTCAAATCCATCCTGGACTCCAAGGTGGTTCAATCAAAATTGTATTACCTAATTGACTGGAAAGGTTACGGACCTCAAGACCGAACTTGGGAACCCAGTGAACAAGTCCATGCTCCGCATTTAATCAGACAGTTCCATCGCAATAATCCCACCAAACCAGGACCGGGAGGAGAACCACCCTTGAGAGGGGCCTTGAGTGGGAGTGCTGTCATGGTCATGAAGTCAGGGGCACAGGCATGCAGGAGTTGCATGCACAGGAGACCTGGTAGGACACTGTCCTGGTGCCTTTGGCACCAGGCTCATGAACAAAAGTAAACAACAACATCCATTTAACACCAAAAAGCTTTTATTATAGACATAGCACTTCAGATGCATTAACCTTGAACATTCCATCCATTAAGCAGGATGCATTAACCTTGCACATTCCATCCATTAAGCAGCCCCAAGTGTATTCTTGGGTGTGGCTGCTAATGGATTGCCTTCGCACATGCTCACTCTCTAGGAGTGGCAGGGTGTGGCTGATAAGCCGGCCCTAATGGGCGTGCCCACGATCTCAGCTATATAGGCTGCCCCGATCCTCAAGACAGACGCTTTGCGTTATTCTGCACTTGCAAGCAGCGTAACGCTCACCGTTGCCTGAGGTCAGACTTACCTTTGAAGATCCTGCTTCCTGGACATCCTGCTTCCTGCCAGCATACTTACCAACTGGGGGAAGCTGTTCTTACCTGTACATCTCTTCGGTGAACCAAGTATTCATCTTGACACTTTTCGGAACGCTGAAATCTTCATCTTGGCACCGCAGCACGACACGCTCCATCGTCGACAGCAGCGCCTGCAAGGAAAAACAGAAGACAAGGTTAGACATCAAAAAACAGTCGGTTTAAGGCTGCGCTTCACCATACTTCGCGCTTTTCCTTAAACCATCACTAACCTGCTGTCGAACATTGTGGTAGCATCCATCTTCAATCCCGCCGCATCTCACAGCTGCATTGAGGCCGCATTTCCATCTAAGGGAAGAAAACATAAGAGAGGCATTATTGAGGCATAAATAGGAGCCACATATAAAGAAATTAAACAGAACGAACAGCATCACAAGAGCTCAAGAAAGACTTACCAATCATAAGGAGAAGCATAGTCGCAGCTGGACTGGACTAATCCTTATCAGGGATCAGTGAAGGAACTAGATCCCATTTGACGTGACCCTGCCAGAAGTAGCAGGATGGAGAGCTTATCTTCCATAATTCACAGGTGAGCTTTATGGGCCGGCGTATGCTCACAGAAACCGTACTTTGGGGTTAAGGGTTCGAGAGGTACAACAATCACAGATTGGCGCACTCACACACTCTTATCCCCATGCAGGAGCAGTATCACCACGTACCACTGCTCACAGATTTTCTACTTAGGTAGAGGCCTGAAGGGGGTGATTCAAGTTCAGGGGGTGCTGAAACCGTGCCCCAACGCCTCCACAGAGACCAGGTGAGCGTAACAGAAGCCTTGCTCCTGCCCCTAAGGACCTTGATTGTTTCTTTCAATTTCATGACTTTGTCATTGAGCAGCCTGCATTCCCCTGTTACGGAATCAATCTCAATCCCCAGGAATGTCAGAGTTCTGACCGGACCAACTGTCTTCCCCTTGGCTAGCAGTACCCCCATTTCTTCCATCAACCCTTGAAAATTAGCTCATGAGCAACCTACACTCCCCCATCCCCTCTTTCCCGATAAACAAGAAATCATCGAGGTAGTGCAGGACCCTACCCCCTTGAAACCTCTGCTTCAATGCAAATTCCAAAAAGGTGCTGAATTTTTCAAAGTAAGCACAAGAAATAGCACAACCCATTGGCAAACATTTGTCATAAAAGTACTCATCTTGCATCTTGAAGCCCAGCAAATGGTAACTCTCCTTGTGTATTTGCAACAACTTGAAGGCAGACTTTATGCCTGCCTTCCCCATAAGAGCGCCTCTCCCCGCAGACCTCACCATCTCCACAGCATCGTCAAATGATGAATAGTGCACCCCGCACAGTTCCTCCGAAGTGCCATCATTTACAGATTCCCCATCTGGGAAGGAAATGTGCTGGATCAAACGGTATTGCCCCTCCTCCTTTTTTGGGCTCAGCCCCAATGGTGACCACAAAGTTCTCCAATGGTGGGGAGGTGAACGGGCCCGCCACCCGCCCGAGCTGGAGTTCCTTTTCTACTTTTTGTTTCACTACTTCTGGCATTCCTAATGCTGACTTCAAATTTGTGGCTTCCCTGCCCACCTTAGTCCCAGAGAAGGGAATCCTGAAACCCCACCTGAAACCTTCCCAGAGAATTTTTGCATCCCACTGTTGTGGTACACATTTAAGAAAGGAATCAATGCGTGCATGTGAACTGGTGTAGGTAAATGGGGTTTAATCTCTCTTTGCCTGCCCTCCAGTCAGTACGCCGGTGAGCTGTTATGGGTAACTTTGTTTCAATCCTGCTTTGCCTTATCCTTGGGTTTGGCACTGTTTCTCTGCTTCCCTTCTCCTAACGAGGAGCTGCGGTCCCCTGAGCTTTTACCCTTTGCATGCTTGAATCTACAAGTTCTGCCAAAGGTACAGTTCCCTTCTGCAAACTTCCCGAATTCAGGCTGCTCCCCTGGAAGCTGGAACGGTTGTTCCAAGAGGAGTTCCCTCGAAAGGACCCCCTACCTCGGTGTAAATAAGACCCCCTGTTTTTCCAGTACTGAGGCTTCTCCCCTTAAGCCTTGTCCCCAAATGCCCTGGCAGGTACCATTTTGACTATGTACACACCCACATCCACTTTATCCCAGGACATTGCAGGACATTGTGGGCCAGACCTGCATCTTAAGCCTAAAGGCCCTGTCATAATTCAGACAGGCATCAGTGCCATATTTTAGATTGTGAATGTACTGCTCATATGTAATCATTGCCACTGCATCCTGTGGAAATGTCTCAATCATAATGGATGTATACATTCTAAAGGCCCTCAGCCAATTGTGGATAGTAGCCTCCACCTTTGGTCTCTCCCTGCCCTCCTTCTCCCTCTCCTTCTCAGATAACTCCCTTAATCCTTCTCCCTCAGGTTCCATTCCTGCCAGATCCAGGATTTCCAGAAATTATTTCTGCCATACCCTCTCCTTATAGGCCCTCAGTATGTGCCACACCAAGGAGTGCACAGCCACCCTTGCAGGGGAAAAGCCTGGCATCGGCCTCACTTACTGTGTGACATTGCCCACGACTCCGCCCTGTACATGGTTGACTATTGGAGCCGGCACCGGCTGAGCTCCTCGGCTGTCCCCCCCACCAGAGGTGTGTGGGATGTATTGACCCACTTTTGCTCTGCTACGCTGCATCACTCTGTTATGGTGGGGCCAGAAACAGCGAAATGGCTGCAAAACCCTTGTGCGTGCCAAAACCCCTGAAAATCACGCTTTTCAATGCACAAAAATATGGCTGCCCAACCTGCCACGCTGTTGTCAGTGGTGTGACAGAGCTCTCACTACTGAAATGTGTCACTGGACTCCACAACAATTGAAAGTGGAGTGCAGAAGGAAAAAGCAGTGTTTTGCTAAATGAAACTCCAATATGGCTTTAAATCACCTTTTCTTTGCTGCTGAAACTTTAGAGTGCCGGTACAGAACACCTTCCAAATATTGAAATTTCGCGCTGGGTGATACAATTTCACTTAGTTTAAGGAATCACTGTGAACTTACAAGGTCCTGAAAGACTAAGAGCATAAAGAGATGTCCACAGCAAAAGTGGCCTGTCTGTGGATCTGTAAAAAAAATCTCTGTGCAGCAGAGGGCTACCTGTGATGACAGCTGTCAGGGGCCTTCCTGCTAAACTTTAACATGTTATAAACTGAAAGTCAAATGTTTGCAATATATGAGGCCTGTTATTGATAGCAACCCATATTATAGTTGTTTTTGATCCCACAGGTTTAAAGTTGTGAGCGAGAATTCTATTTGTTATTTGATACAAGTTTGTTTTGTGCTAAGGAAAAGCCAAAGAATTTAACAATTAAATTAAACCTGGCTGAAGCTGCAAAACTGGAATAGCAGGTTTTTCTCACAGAATGAAGGCCTTCCCTCAGCAGGAACTCACAGGGAAGTGTTAATTTCTAGGTTGGGACAGAATTTGGTCTACAAAGGGAAAAGGAACAATGACAAGCTGCAGCTCAGGAAACTCGAAGTGTGAATAGGGTCGTAAATGACCTCTGCAAGAAACAAACAAGGAGGAGCCTGCTCCTGGACTGCAGGGAGACAAAAAGAAGCGGACCCAAGCAACCATCTGTGGCTGAACATTAAAAAAGAACACTTTTTAAAAGACTTATAACTTGCTAGGCAAAATGGTGAAAAATATAAAAATGACAGAGTTGTTCATTTAATTTCTGGCTGCACGTTTTAAGAGGCGGCAAGACCGTGTGACCTGTTCTGGAAAGGAATGGCAAGACATGTGATTTTACGCAAAATGAATGACTGTTAGAATTGTAAAAATGTACACGCATGTCCCCATGTTAAGCACGCATATTTGTGGAAAGTTGCAGAAAAATCGGAAAGTGTGTTCATAGTGAAAAGGGCAACATTCTGTGGAAAGGGGAGACAAGATCCCACAGCTACGGGGTTTTGAGGAATGGCTGCTATGCAAAATATGACATCTTTGTGTGTAATTTGTATAAAAGTGACTAATGTAGAAATGTGTGTTTAAGGTAAAATCCGATTTTGAGACCAGTGGCTAAAGGGATGTCTCTGAGGATTGTAAAGCAAATCATAAAACCTGACATCACCCAGCCTTGAGCCAATCACTCAAATTTCAAGGCAGAGATGAAGTATTGACCCTATCCCAGCACAAAGGGGCAATCTTAGATAAGCCGGCCCACACCCCCCCTGTATGATGTCATTTCATAGCATAGATAGAGGCAGCTCACCAGACATAGAGACAGACAGATCCACTCACCCTCCTGATGCTGGCGCAGCGCCCTGCTGCTGAAATCTACATCTTCCTTGTTCCAGACTCCAGAAACTTGGCAAAGCAAAGGCAAATTGCACTGCTGAACCATTTTTCAGCTAGGCCTCAAATTCTAGAACAGAGCCCCGAAAGCCTAGCAGAAGCATCATAATACAGCCGGGCTGTGCTGTTACTGCTTACCTGCTGAAATTAATGATCCTCAGAACCAAGAAGGGCAGATCCCGTCCAGTCCTGTGCCGTGCTGTGACCAGAGCACCTTGCTGACCGTGTCCAGTCCGATGTGCCCAGCTGTCAGTCCCTGATAGGTCCAGAATCCTGATGGTCCCATTTAAAAACGTATCCAGTGAGTATAAATAGGAAGAACTGTGTCATATAGCGTATGTACTTTGCATAGTCTTATCCCTACCTTATACCCATCCTATCTTTCCTTTAGAACCAGTATTGTTAGAACTATCTTTGCACGGACTCTTCTCTCACATGTGTTCCTAAACTCTAACTTCCCATTGATTGATTAAGAAAGTGATTCCCAAACCAAACAGAAAGCAGAGTATCACACCTGAACTGTTATGATCGGCAGTAAATGACCTTCCTTTGTGGCATTCTACTTTTTGGGTAGTCTTCAATATAGTGTAAGCAAACAAAGTTGTCCTTTTTAAAAGTGCATTCCTGTCTCAAATCTTCAATTCTCGCGCCTATTTTACAAAAAACGACCTTCACTAAAACCTCTGTAACTCCCTCAGTGTTTGTGATAGGAACAACATTTCAACTCCTACTTGTAGCTAACATCTGCACCTATCTATAGAACACAAAACAGTGTGATTCTCCCGTTATCGTGAATATTGCACACTGAAAGGTTTGCCGCAAATGTTCATTTAGAGAAATATTTACACGTGTAAAATAGCTCTAAACTGCTTCCAACTTGGATTTTAAGATTTCAAATGTTTTGTTTGCATTAAATCATTGCTTGTGTTTGTGTGCAACTATTCAAAGCAGCTCCTATAAGAATTTAGAGCAATTTAAGTATTTTAGACCATATTTGGTGTTTTTGCCCAGTCTATTCTAAAGATTTTAAAAGTCATTCTGACAGTTGAAAAGCCCACTTCGTTTTTCTCTTTCTGTATAAAGGGGAAAGGGGGAAGTGAGACACTGTTTGACCTGTACATCCCTGGATACCTGCTCTCTTCTCCTATCTCTTTACACTACCTATTGGGGGGGTTGAGAAGTGCGCAGGGGGAACTGCTAACCACAGCGCTATCTGATCTGAACCAACACAAAAGTATTATTTTCTGTGCTGCATTTGTTTTGCTTATTACCTAGTCCCAGTGTATTAAAGACCTCATTCTAACATATATATTGTGTTTTTATTTAACTAAGTAAATAAATAATACCTTTTACAAACCAGCCTGATTTCTGGTCCAGCGTGACCCGGAGTATTCTTAAATAAGGGGTGTGATACGAGTGGTACATCTTTCAAATAATTGAATCTATATATCAAATAATTTTTTCCATTGCGCTGTACACTAGGCCGAGAGCAGTGTGTATCACCTGATTGAAATCCTTAACAGGTGACCCCAGGGACTGCCACCCTTTGTCCCCACCATGTTGGCCCTATCACCTGTGGGCCTACTGGTGAAGAACCAAACTGTGTCAACTGCCCCACACCTACTACTGGGTCTGCGCTGGGCAAGGAAAAGGCTTTGTCAAACCCTGCACCCAAGCCCCTCAACCCCATGTTCTCCCCTTGATGGTGAACCGCCTCAGCATTTCTACCCAACTGGTTGAATGCATTCACATTACCACACACCATTTGACCATTGTCCCCATTTCCCCATGCTTGCATACACTGCATGAACATACCTTTTACTATCTCCAAGGATGTGGGACCCTCTGCTGCTACCTCCGAGTTGGCTACAGGAGTGCTGGATGCACTGCCATGATTCCTCTGAGCCTCAGCAGGTAGAGGTGCCGTTGAGGCTACAGGCTTCTGCATCCTACCCTTCCTTTTGCGCCAGCTGATCTGCGCTTCTTGGCCACTTCAGCCTGCTGTTTGCTGGCCTTGGCCTTTTCGGTCATGATCCTCTTCCTCTTAGCTACTGGTTCTTCTTCATCGCGCTGTCCTTCTTATTCCTCTTCACCTTCTTCTAAGGCCTGAATCTCCTGCAAGGCCTCATCATTGGAATTGTACTGAAACAACAGTGGTGATTTAGCCCTTTGACTGCGCCCTGCCGCCTCTACCCCAAGATGAGAGGCTACCAAGTCCATCCAGTTTGGCCCCTGCTTGTCCGCCGCCATCCGTGCCATGGTCAGAAAGGCCTCCAGATCCTTCTTAGGGCAGGCAGACCCTCTATCCCCTTGCCCCTGTGTGGCCATCTTATTTGTTTCCCTTCTTCACACCACTGTCCAGTGCTCCCAAGTTGTGCTCCCGACTTTGCTTCACTCACAGAAACCTAGGCACATGCACTGCTCCTGCAGCAGCCTTCCAGGTTACCTCTTGCAACCAGTCAAATGTATCCCAGTGTTGTGGACACGCGCTTGCACCCACGTAAAATTCTCCCCAGGCTTCGCTGCTTGCTTTCCAATAGTTCTCTCAGCCCCAATTGCAGCCCAACAGCAGTATGGTACCTTCAATCAAAGTTCACAGTTCTCTCAGCCCCAATTGCGGCCCAGCAGTGGCCTGGTACCTTCAATCAAAGTTCACAACGTTCGCTTTAATACCCGCCGCTTGTTTCCCACAATAAGCTAAGTCCCAATTATGGGCCAAATGCGTACCGGTACTGTCAATCCTGCTCCCAAACCTTCGCCTTAGTACTCACTGTGTGTGCCTGCACCCACGTTTTCACCCATGGCAGCATGGGTCAATAAGTTTTCACCTTGTGGCGACCCAGTATCCCCATCAGCACTTGCCTGCTTCCTCGCACACCCACTCACCGTCCTGGTGCCTGTGCACTTGCTGGGTCCACCGCCGCTCCTTTCACGAGTCACCGCTGCTAAGCTTCAGCCTCCGCCTGCTTCCGACGCCTCCGACCTGTTTTCTTAAACTGGCGTCCTCCTCCAGATAAGTCCACGACGGGCTTCGCCTCCGCCTCCGCCCGCACCACTGCTTCCGACCTGCTTCCTGAGGCCTGGCTAAATACGGCAGCTCCCTTCTTCTCCCAACGCGACGCCAAACACTGCTGGGCACTGGCAGCTCCCTTCTTCTCCCGACGCAAAGCCAAACACTGCTGGGCACTGGAACCAGCGAACAAAACGAAAATCATTTCCTGCTGCGGCGGGCGTCCTTCTGCTGCCAACTGGATGTTACCTGCAGCCGGACGCCCGCCCATTATATGAGGCTGGGCCCGCCCCTTTTCTTTGTTGCCCTTTGCAGGCTTTTCCAGCGGTTTGGCATGCTTTGCCATATCCCTCCCGCTTACCCAGTGAGGAGGAAGGAGGAGGAGCCTGCCCAAGTTATCAGGGTGCCTCCTCCATTTTGTTGTTCCTTCTGTCATCACCTTCAGAAACCTTCTGAGTGCGGCTCGGATTCGGGTCAATGTTATGTTACGTTAATCTGCTTTTGTACGGTCCTAAATCACCACCATAGTGGTTTTAGAGCAGCTACACTTATCTGTGGGGTGGCAAACTGTGCCCCGCTGGGGTATCCAGACCTTGGTCTGCTGGAGGAGTACGCATGAATTGGGGGGAGGATGAGAGAATAGGAAAGCGGGAAAAGGATCTTTAAGTACATCGAGGGAGCGATGCAGGGAGGGGGAAATGTTTTGTGATAGGCTGGGTGCGTTTCAGACCTGGAAGGTGCAATCCAATCTGCAAAAGGGAGGAGGCGGACATGTCCTAAACTGAGGTGTTGTGGTGATTGTGAAAAAACAGACTATAGGCACCCCTCCTATGCATTAGGGCAGACGGTGTGTATACTCGGGTAACATTGCATACAATCACTTTATAGTTTAATGTTTATAGGTCATTTATAATGCACCTATACACGTGTGTGTCTCAAGGTGAAACAAGGCAAGACGGAATTGTGAGGGGGAACAATCCTACTAGCCCTTGTATATTCAGATTGTGCAAGTGCAGGTTATTTATAATAAAAAATAGTCCATAGGTGTCCCTCTGAGAGAACGAACACGGCTAAATGACCTGTTCTTTGGGAAGGTACCCACTCGAGAGTCCGCAGCCACATTTTAGCTCACTGTACCTTTCACAGAAGGGAAATATCCATTTGCATATCAGTCTTTTTCCCACCTACATGGGCAGTCCAGCACCGAAACGCTATGGCAATTCTCTTCTGAACAAGAGTACCAACAGCAACCCCATACATGTGTTTCAGCCTTGTTGGGCCTCATCAGTGAGGTGGAGCTGTGCCTCTCCGAGCACAGTGAGCAAGGGGTCCATGCCTGGATGACCCTAGGAAACTTAGGGTGACTAAACCTAAGTTCCTTAAACAATGAAAAAATAGTCCATGGGCGCCCCTCTGCGAGAAGGAAAACAGCGTTTGACCTGTTCTTTGGGAAAGTACCCACTCGAGAGTCCGCAGCCACACTTTAGCTCACTGTACCTTTCACAGAAGGGACATATCCATTTGCATATCAGTCTTTGCTAGCCCACATGGGCAGTTGGGCACCGAAATGCCATGGCAGTTCTCTTCTGAACAAGAGTACCAGCAGCAACCACATGCATGTGTTTCAGCCTTGTTGGGCCTCATCAGTGAGGTAGAGCTGTGCCTCTCTGAGCACAGTGAGCAAGGGGTCCACGGCTGGATGACCCTAGCAATCTTAGGTGGACTTAACCTAAGTCTCTTAAACAATGAAAAAATAGTCCATAGGCGCCCCTCTACAAGAACGAACACGGCCCATTGACCTGTTCTTTGGGAAGGTAGCCACTCGAGAGTCTGCAGACACACTTTAGCTCACTGTACCATTCACAGATGGGAAATATCCATTTGCATATCAGTCTTTGTCCCGTCCACATGGGCAGTCCAGAGGAATCCAGGCATCACTGCCTGACAGCTGCCTAAGGAAATTGGCTATCAAACCCAGTTTAAATGTGTTTTCATTTTCCTGAGGAAGTGAAAAATCCACCTGTTTAAAGCATTTTTCTGTGAAGGTCTTAATTCCTTTAAAATGTCAAAATCCATTATAAACTCTGTTCATTTTATATCTTTTAAGTAAACGATGGTAAGAGAATTTTACAGGAACACAGTCTGAAGCTAATCAGCTATTTAATTCTGATCTGACAGAGCCTGGCCTGGTAAAGTTGACTTCTCAGCTCGACACTTCCTTGCTACAGCAAGGCTTAAGTGATGCTAATGGTTCCTGCATTATGACAACAAGCAGTACAATGGGACCTCAGTAGACTTTCGTCTGGCGCTGTGCCAAATAACAAAGGACAGGCTGAGCATTGACCTCTGCTGGGAGGGGCAGGAACTTTCCCCTCCAGGAAGGGAACACACACCTCCTGATCAAAAGACTGGACAGCTGTTACCTGAGAAGGGGAGGTTACAAATGAGAACCTTGATGTTAAATCATTATGTTTGATTAAAGTTTAGAACTCTTTAACTGAGCAACCTAAAGAGGAAAAAATCTGAAAATTGGTAGACATTAAACTAATTTCAGCCTTGTGATTTAAAGACATTGAGGAAACCTGTACCATTTATGGAACCAAAGCTATGAAAAACGTCTTTTTGTAGCAGAATGATCAATGTTGCAAACCTAAAATTGTATGTATATGATCCACTGATCAGCGCCCAGAGATGTACCGAATTAGAAATGATTAATCCAAAACGTTATAGTTGAGATCGATAAAAATATGTAGGATAACCAAGACAGTTCGCACAAAGATGGGGAGTGAATGGGAATGTAGACAATCAAATATAAAATATATGTGTCCAATTTTATTAGGGTACATAATGTTAGAAATGTACATGTGTGCAAAAGTTATGTTTTGGTAAAAGTCATCAGTGGGAGTTCCTAAATTCTGTCATAAAAACAGCTCTGTTCAGACCGCCAACCAGGACAAAGTACATGCCTGTAGCCACTCACAGACAAGGGGGTGTGATTTGAAGTTCTGCCCACGTCATAAACTTTGTAATGGTTAAATATAGGAGTTTCACTATACATAGACACACTGATTCCAGAACACATCCAGAAGTCCGCGCAGCACCTTATTCCCGAACTCTTCATCTTGTAGCTGACTCCAGAATTCTTTGAAGATCCAGATTTCTTTGCAGAATCCAGAGTTAGCATTGCTGAACTATTAGTAGCTTGACCCAATTGCAAACCTCCAGAACTTAAAAGAATAATTCTGATTCAGCTTGGCTTGTTATCATTAAAGCTTGCCCGCTGAAACTTGCATCCTGTCATCTACCGTGTCCAGTAACCAGAAGGGCCCATCCTAATCCAGCCTGAGGTGCAGTCCATAATTGACCAGAACTGCGCCGCTGATCCAAATCCCTCCAAAGGTGCCCTGCTGCCAGTAGGCCTGATCCATCCAATATCCAGAGCTGACGGTCCAATTTAATTATAAAGGACTGTAAGTATAACAGGAAGAACAGTAACCCATAGCATATCTGTATTGTATTATCCCAATCTCAACCCATCCGATCTTTAAATTCAGAACACTAGTATTGTTAGAATCCTTCTTGCGCTTATTGTCTCACCTGTGTTACAAAACCTTAACTCCTATAGTGATTTTGAATAAAGTAAATCCCAGAAATCGAGCATCCATCACAGACTGGTGGCGCTGGCCACATAGCTGTAAAGTTTCATGTGTGGCATCCTCTTTTTCATAGTCCTTAATATAGTATAAGAAAACCTATCTGTCATTTTTAAAACCGAATTCCTGTTTCCATTTTCGTGCCTATTTTGAAAAAACGCCTCTTACTAAAACCTCTATAACTTCTTCAGTTTTAAAGATAGAAATGAAGTTAAAACTCTCACTGATACCTAAGACCCTTAGCTACATCCTCAAATAGAACCCGCATTGTATTTTACGAATTTGCAAAGTTCAAAAGTTTACACATGTCTTTGTCCCATTTCAAAAGTGCTCCTTCCATCCCATCCTGAGCTGAAGTGTGTACTGTTGTTTATATTATAGCTCATTTGTGTTAGTACCTGTTTAGTGTTGCTTCACTTAGAACTTTTCTCCATTTAAGCATTTTTGCACCCTTTTGCATTATTTTACAAACCCATCCTCATCTGTGAGTTTAAAAGTGTCATTTGCCAAAACGGTTGTTCTCACTTGTTTGGGGAGGGAAGATTGCCTATAAACTCTAGAACTTGTCTTTCATTCCAGAATACCTGCTGGTTACTCACATTGGTGTAGGATTGCTCATTTGTATTTAAACAAAACTTTGCAGGGGGAATATTAACCTAAACGCTATCTGTGCACAAAACAACACTATTCTTTTTCCTGTGTTTTCGACTCTGCATCATTATCAGTGAATTCAATTGCTGTGCTTATTCCCTGAATTGTATTGTCACCCTTTGGGTGATTGCTGCCCCATATCTATATATATTAAACTTATGTGTGATTTGAATAGTAAATAAATAAATACATAGTTACCCTTACAAACTAGCCTGATTCCTGGTTCAGTGTGACCTGGGGGGTATTTTGAGACGGGTGTGATATGAGTGGTATATCATTCAGAATATTGAACTTATAGACAAAAATAAATAAGGGTTCCATTGCACGCTACATGCTAGGCGAAACCTGGGTGAGTGCCTGATTGAAATCCCTTACAAGGTGTCTGCAAAAACTGGTATGGCCTGTACTGAAGTCCCCCGTCAGGACCCTGGAGCATTTGTGAGGGTACCTCAAGGGGTTGGGTCCCACCACCCACTTCATGATGGAGGTCCTGGAGCAGTGTAGGGAGGATCCCCTCCGCAACACAAGGGGTGGGCGGCATAGGACGGCTTCATATTATCATAGAGTGATGATAATGGTAGCTGGATTATCAGTGAGACGTAATGGAATAGAATAGAAATGCCTGCAATATTGGAGTACCTGAGCATTTCATGACAACACAGCCAATGATGGAACTCTGCTACTTGGTCATAATCTGCTACTTGGTCATAATTTGGAGACAGCTGGCAAATAGAGCAAGTACGAGAGGGCCTGGCAAATGCATCTCCAGTGCCTACACAAAAGAAAAAAAACTGTTGGCTTTATCAAGGTTTGCTTCTCCTGCAGTCAACCCACACATGCTTACTACTTATACATAAACCCAGCTACAATTGCACTCTTTATATTTGGGATCATAAAAGTGTATCAATAATCGGACATCATATTCCACGCTTGATAAAACAGAATACACCTTGTTCAATAATACATTTATCACATCTAGTAAGACGACCATTCGCAAAACCCTAACTGAAAGGAGTTTTGAAAATATAATACTATTTTTCACCATTACTGGCTATAGTAATATATATAGCGCTTTATAAGAATATATAGCGCTTTACTAAATGTGATGGCATTTTTTGTTGTTGTTGCCAGCAGTAATGTGGCACTCACATATAGTTATTTTTGTGTTGCCAATATAACATGTGAATATGTTGTTGGTGGCATGCAAGGTACAGAATTCATAACACAGCAACAGCCCAATGTGAAACTGCAGAGAATAAAGTGCACCATTTTTTTCTTGAATACCTCATACATAGAAGACTACATTATTTATATAACTGACCAACTTTAATTAACATTTACTAAACATAACTCTAACTTCATTAACATTATAATGTAGTCTCATGTGCAAAATGAGGTGAAAATACATATTCTGGAATTCGTTTTTAAATGTGCACTGGCATTTTTTTCTTCTCTCTTTCTGTGTTGGGTTGCAGAAAGCAGAAAGTATGTACGGAAGGAAATACAATTTTAACAGTTGCCCTGTTAGCGAGGATCCCATTGTGTAGAAGTGAAGGGTGGTTCTGAAAATATGCTTTCAACCTGATTGGAGGAAAGTGTCTGCAGACATATCAGGTCGACATGATAGGGAGGTCCCGAGTTCAGCTAAGGGGAAAACTTACAGAGAGAAAGCAGTTTGTGTTGACTGGGCTTTGAAGACAGAAGTTCATGGTGTCACTGAGCGCTGGCTTGAGAGTTTCTCACCTTCTTCCCAGACACCCAACATTACAGGAGCAGTTCATGCTGACTGGGCCTGTCTTTCTGAGACGAGCAAAGCAAGGTCGTGTGGGGGAACTTCAAACAAACACTTTTGGTAAGGAGATAAGTTAAGTGAGGTCACTGTGTGCGGTCGCATGGATGACTGAATTATAATACAGAGTAGACAGGATAGGAAATCCCCTGCATTTTACTTCATCATGTTCAGAGTCTTAAAAATTAACTCATGTTTTAAAAGACTTGCTTGTTCTGTTTCTTTTATTTTGTATTACAGATGATGGTGCAATGTTTATGGTAAGAACTGATAGTTGTGAATTGTATTTGTATGTAATATAATGAGAATATAAAAACAAATGGCTTAGAGTCATTCTTGCATCTGTGAATTTATATGAATACACAGGGGAGATTCATTCTTTTTAGTAGTGCATTTGTCAATTTGCCCATGCAGATAGAATAACAATCTAGAATAAGATGATCATATTCAGTGATAAAGGAGGTTTGTGTGTGTGCACCTTCCTTGCATGTTGTTTGGAAGGATACTGATTTAATATATAGATCGATGGGTGTAGATAAACCAGTGATGCCCAAGGGCGCATAGATCGCTGGATGTAGATAAAACAGTGATGCCAGCCGCAACCTATACGTGGCGCTCTATATAAAATTGTTGGGTTTCCATCACTTGCATAGGTCCAGGGCTCTCTATAGATCACTGGGAGGTACTCTAATAGAAAGAAAGGTTTTGTTTATGATGGGGTTATAATATAGGGAAGAAAAATATGCTCACCACTAAATACCGCAAACAATATATCACCAGATTCCCCAATATAATATAATAGGGTATGCTTACTAAAATGACATGAGGCCAAGCCCGATCTAAACGCGAGGCTGATTTACCACCAAACTACCACTCATATTTAGATGGTAAGAAAATACCACCAAACCCCAAATTTACCCCAATAAGACAAAATACCCTACATATATGGTGCGTTGGCCAGGAAAGTGGGTGTAGAGTACCTACTGGGCGTGGCAAGTGTGTCTCACACTACCATACGTGCACTAGAGGGAACCCATTTTATGAGAGCAGTGTGACACTAGAAATGAATTTCAGAATGTTTCAAATGGAGTCCACATTCCCAGAGCTAGTGCAATATCTGGAGGCAAAGCTCCATGACCATGGGACATGGTCATCAAATAATGCCACAGAATGGCATGACCGCATATATGGTGAAGTACAAAAAGAACCATTAGACAGCATCTTTGCAGAAGGCAGCATAATTCAGGTCTGCCTGTTGAGACTATTAAATGCAGCTGATAAGCATTCAGAGAAAGATTGTCTGATACGGCTATGTGCCAAGACATGGTTTATCCCAAATAGGCCTATGCGAATGCAAGAACATGATACCAAGCCGATTTACAGATTAAGAATTGAACTGGATGGAGCAAGTGAAAAAGAGGAGAATTGGAGGTATGTCGAAAGGACATCCAGTCAAAATATAGAGATCTCGACACTCAATTGTCTCAAAGCAAGAAACAGTTTGAGGATAGTGAGGCAGAATTAAAACACTTGAACGCATTGGTAGAGCATATTAGACAAGATAAAGATGAAGTTGTTTTGGAAATGCAGGTTTTACAAAAAGAACATTTTGAGAAAGAAAGTGATCTTCAAAATGCTGAACAGGAAATGGTTAAAATGTTTCAAGAAAGAGACAACAGAAACAAAGTATTTAATGAATGCCAAATGCAAATGGGCGATATGCAAGAGGTAATTAATAAGATGAGTGATGAAAACAACTATTTGCGTAAGGAGGCAGATAGGCTCCTTAAAAAGTGCAAGGATTTGGAAATGCAAATATGCATTTGCAGGTCCCAGGACAGACGACAGGGCACTACATTCAATGGAGTTGAGGTGAATTCTATTTCTGCACAGAGATATAGTGCCCCAGTGGCTAGGCCGGTGGCTGAACTTGGTTGCAGCGCTCTTGGGGAATTTCACACACCCATTCGGGCCGCAGGCAATCCCATATGCCTGAAACCAGGGTTGAACCACAAAGTAGTGCAATTCCATGCATATTAACGAGTAGCCCCATAAAATAATGAAATCAAATAAGGCTCTGATCAAACCATTTAAAAAAGGAGGGCAGTGCTGTATAGAGGACCAGTTAGAGGCCGTACACGATATATTTAAAGCCCTCCAGATACCTAAGGAACAATACAGGCAATACTTTCTCTTAACTCTGGATGCCCCCACAGCCAGTATCATTAGAGGGTTAAATGAACAGCAGAACATGACATGGGCAGAGTTTGAAAAAGAGATTAGACGTCATTTTTCTCCATTGCAATCATTATAGGAGGCGAAGAAAGTCGCTTACACAATTACGTCTGGGCCTAATACGTCACCTCGACAATTTTTGCAAGACTTAAAAAGAGCTATTTCTCGCTTTGATGTATCTTTTGACCCCAATTCCAATGAGTTTAAAACTGCATACTTCTATGGCCTACAGAAAGATATCATTTCACAGTTAGTCCATGAATTTGACTGTGACAAGTCCCTTGAACGGATTGTACACCAAAGTACAAAAATATATGAAGTGCTATATTGTCAGAGTAGAGAGAATGATAAAATGAAAGACACTAGACCAAAATCTAAAGAATCCTCAGCAACAGTGATGGAGATCAGGTCAGCCAAAATGTCCCTTGAGTCTGCTCAAAGTCCAGGTAAAAACAATGTGACACCTGGACAAAGGGGTAATCAACAGATTAATAGGGAGAGCTACATTAGCCCTAGGTACTTAGGGTACTTAGCAGACAGTCCCCGAGCAGGATATCGGCCTGATATGTCAGGTATGAACAATAATCAGAGACAAAGTCAGGATCAAAGAAATAATGGTCCCTACCAGACATAGGGGACACAAAGCAGATTTGATCCTAATACCATGATATATGGTAATCAGAATAGACCCTGATATGTGGATCGATTTACTGACAATGGGAATCAGCATAGGGGACAATACTCACAAAATGAGAGACAGGACATGAGGCAGAGTATGAATTATGCCCCATGTCAATACAATGAATTGCCACCACCAGGGGACTACAACCAAAGGATGGGTGCACCCGGCTCTCCTCCACATCAATCAAGAGTTCAGAAACAATCCCAATAGAAATCATTCTCCTGAGAGATATCAGAATAGATTCAATCAGGGGGAAAACAACCAATATCGACCTAGGCCGCAGAGAGAAGATTCTAGAGAGATGGAAAGATTCCAGTGTCTCCAGGCCCAAGTGAAAATGTTGGCTGAACAAATAGGAAAGCTCTGTATGGCACAAAAACAGTCATCAAAGGAGGGGGCAGAAAGCAATGACCGTGTGGTTTCCGATAATAATTGACTAAATATTAATGATACATGCAATACCAAAAAGACAGACTGCCCTGATTTGGTTTTGCATAATGACTCTGAGATGTTTAATGATTTAAAATGGAAAATACCGACAAATGAACATGTAACAGAAATTGCAAATACATCTAAAAAAGAAGTTCGATTTAACCTAGAGTTAAATCAAACATTAGAGATTTGCACAAATGAAAAAGGAAAACATGAGATTCCAAAAGAAAAAAGGGACAGATTTAAGAAAGACAACTCATGCATGGGTAATACAATTGAACAAGGAGTAAGCGGAGATGCTAGAACGTTTTCCCTAGACAATCAAAACACTAACCAAATACAGACAGAAAGAATAAATACTAGGCCATACAAAAATTGAGAGATCCTAGAAATGTGAAAGGTATAAAAAGTTTATTAGGAATGACAGGATATAACAGGAAATGTATTGAAAATTATGCAGAAATTACTCAACCATTGACTAAACTATTCAAGTTGAACACACCCTGGAAATAGGAAAAAGAGCAATCTGAGGCAGTTGCTAAATTAAAGGAATGTCTCATAAAGGCACCATGTTTACCATACCCCATAAAAAACAGGGATTTCTTTATAGAAATAGGTTTCACTGAACATTGTATGTCAGCAGTGTTATCTCAAAAACATGATTTGAATCACAAAACCATTGCTTATGCAAGTAAGGCATTTTCTCAAGTTGAAGTTAAATTCAGTGAATGTGAAAAGGCCTTTTTGACCACTGTATGGGCGTTGCAGCATTTCCCCCCATTGTTCAAGGAGAAAAGGTAATCATTGAGACAAATAATCAACCATTGCAGTTTTTACAAAGTAAAAAGGATTAGGTCAGGCAATCTAGCACAGTCCAGAATTACTTCATGGACATTGGCATTGCAAGGCTTTCCTGTAGAAGTGAGGTATGGCCAAAATAAAAAGAGCCCAGTTGCTCAAAGATTAGCAAATTTACATGACTGTGCAGCTGAGTCTGTATCAGTTGAAGTAGAGGTGGAATCTAGTTTGCAGGAGTTTGAACAATCATCACACAAAGCTTTTGATGAAAAGACATGCAAGAATTTGCCAACTGTATATGTTGACGGTTGTGCTTTTCACATTGAAAATGACAGTAATAAACAATTGGTATCAGGACTAGGAAATGTCTGGTTGAAATGTGAAGACATTCCCAGTATAGGGATGAGAATTGGGGCTAGGAGTAGTCAGGAAGCGGAATTGGCATCCATTTATAAAGCAATTACTTTTGCAGTTGATAATAAATTCAGTGAAATTGTCCTGTTGACTAATTCTGATTATGCACAAAATAGCTTTGTGGAATATTTGCCTGGCTGGAAAGCAAGAGGCATGATTACGTACAATAAAAAGCCCCTCAAACATGGAAAAATGATACAGGCCATAGACAAATTAGTGTCAAAGAATGATTTAACAATATATTGGAGGAAAATTTGTGGACATTTAAAAACTCCAGGAGACGATAAGGAGGGAAATGACAAAGCAGATCATTTAGCCAAAGTTGGGGCTGTGATGGGAGAATTGCTACCTATTGAACACTTAATTGGTGAAATACAGATTGATGCAGTTACACGCTCCAAGGCTCCAAAAGAGGTAGAACAACCAGTAGTACAATGGAGTTATGATAAACCAGATCAAGATTTAATTAAAGCGCAAAAAGATGATCCAATATTGGGGATCTATTATAATCATTTAATGGACCACGAACAAAATCCTTTAACTGAAAATGATTGTACGGGAAAGGAAGAGTTGAGGGTACTATTAAAGAATAAAAAACAAATCAGACTACAGGATGGACTCATGATTAGGGAAGCCATAACAGGACAAATACAGTGGGTGGTACCCCTTTCATTCAGAGGGCGAATGCTACACCATGCACATGATGCAATAACTGCAGGACACGGAGGTTCACAAAAAACATTAGAGATACTGAAAGATTATGCTTACTGGCCACATATGTCCCAAGTTGTGGAATTATATACTAGGGGGAGTCTAGTATGTGCCCAATTTAAACCCGCTTCAACAATGCATAGAGCTCCACTGATGAAAAGAGGCTTAACCCTTCCATGGTCAGATTTGCAAATAGACTATGTAGGGCCTGTAAAAAGGTAGAGCAGGGGGAACCATTATATTTTGAGCGTGGTTTGTTTGATGTCAAAATGGATAGAGTGTATTCATGCACCAGATTGTAGTGCGCAAACCGCAGCTACATTACTGGTAAATCATATATTTTCAAGATTTGGGTTACCACAAAGAATAGAATCAGATATAGGAAGTCTTTTTACAAGCGCTTTAATGAGTAAGGTGTGGCAGATACTGGGGGTGAAAAGAAAACTGCATATTGCATACAGACCCGCCTCTTCTGGGAATACTGAACGTTGCAACAGGTCTGTTGTGGAGAGATTAAAGAAATTTATAGCAGAGGCAGGTTCCAGCTGGGATTTACAATTACCCTTAGTTTTGATGGCAATTGGATCAACTCCTGCCAAAGCAACAGGTATCAGCCCTCATGAGGTGTTAACAGGAAGGACAATTGTACTGCCACAATATTTATAATACAGGACACATGAACAGACACTTCTAAGCGCATCTACAGTTCACGAATATGTGGAAGAACTGAGGAAGCATTTACAACATGCATTTGCTTTTGTGCAACAACATTTGGAAAGGGCTGCTGACAGTGCAAAATCATATTATGATAGAAAGACATCTGTGAAAGAGTATAACGTAGGGGATCAGGTATATAAATTTAATTTTGGAAAAGGTAAGTATAAAAATTCTAAGTTTCTGGCGGCCTGTCAGAGTCCTTTTCAAATTGTAGATAAGGTGTCTCCAGTGGGCTACAAAATATTGAAGACAGAGGGTGAAACGGTAACAGAGCAGTTTGTTCATGTTAACCAAATTAAGCCCTGTCATCACAAACATGAAGTCAGGAGGATTGAGCAAGTAGAAACAGCTTAAGTACCCTGAAGACATGGAAGGGAAAACATGGTGACTGTGTTCGTAGTACCCCACTTCATTAAAAAAAAATTAAAAAAAATAGTTGTGGTCCTTATTATAGAGATTAGAGAAATAAAAGTAGATGAAAATACCATATATGGTAAACATTGACAAAAGAGGCTGAAGCAGATTGAAGTATTACGATACAATGTTGAGATATGTTTTAAGGTATAATGGTGTTATGTATACGTTTATTTTTTCTCTAAAATGTGCTTAGTTTCAGGAGGAAGTGGAATGGTTTGGACATTTTTTTTTGGTAGAAAGGGTGAAATTGATATTATGCTATGTACTTACTCTGTCTCTTTTCTGTTTAATTTAGAACGACTAACCAATATTTTGAGGAGATCGCAGGACCGGAGTACACGAGAGATGATGGAGTCCAGGAGTCCACGGGATGAAGTTCAAGTAATGCCTCCGGACCGAAATATGGAGGTGAAGACAAAGTAACCGGGACGCCCAAGAGATGACTTCTCTGGAAAACCATCCAAGAGTGCCAGAATGAAAGAATTGCACCGAATGAACCAGATGATAAAAGTTGATGATCGGGACGTCTTATAGGTGCGATCATAATATCATAATGATAGCGAACATCAGTAATGGTACAACAGGGATTTGAACTTCATTATGCGGCGCTCTGAGTGGAGAAAAGTATTCCCTATGTGACTGGAAGTATGAGCGATGGAGTCCCACAACTTTATTATTTTATTTAATTATTTCAATTAATTTTGTTAGTTCATTGTTTTATTTATTTATTTTATTTTATTATTTTATTATTGACTTGAAAAGTTGATTTCACAGTTGAACAAAGACAATTGAATACATGGACACTTCAGTTGGAAAGAAACGTATACAATATTTTATAAGAACCTTTGGACCCATTTGAGATGAATTTTGCTTTTATGGTGAATGAGAAATGACTCATTATGAAAAATGTAAATGTTCATTTTATTGAGTTGCTATGATGGAAAGAAAAAGAGAAGCACAATTTGGGTTTACTCCAATTGTGGATTTGAGTATTGCCAAATTGTCGGAAAAGGAGGGAAGATGTAGTAATATATATAGCGCTTTATAAGAATATATAGCGCTTTACTAAATGTGATGGCATTTTATGTTGTTGTCAGCAGTAATGTGGCACACACATATAGTTATTTTTGTGTTGCCAATATAACATGTGAATATGTTGTTGGTGGCATGCAAAGTACAGAATTCATAACACAGCAAAAGCCCAATGTGAAACTGCAGAGAATAAAGTGCACCATTTCTTTTCTTGAATACCTCATACATAGAAGACTACATTATTTATATAACTGACTAAGCTTAATTAACATTTACTAAACACTAACTCTAACTTCCTTAACATTATAATGTAGTCTCATGTGCAAAATGAGGTGAAAATACATATTTTGGAATTCGTTTTTAAATGTGCACTGGTATTTTTTTTCTTCTCTCTTTCTTTTCTGGTTTGCAGAAAGCAGTACGTATGTATGGAAGGAAATAAAATTGTAACAGTTGCCCTGTGAGCAAGGATCCCATTGTGTAGGAGTGAAGTGTGGTTCTGAAAACATGCTTTCAACCTGATTGGAGGAAAGTGTTTGCAGACATATCACGTAGACAAGAAAGGGAGGTCCCAAGTTCTGCTAAAGGGAAAACTTACAGAGAGAAAACAGTTTGTGTTGACTAGGCTCTGAAGACAGAAGTTCATGGTGTCACTGAGTGCTGGCTTGAGCGTTTCTTGCCGTGCTTCCCAGACACCCAAGATTACAGGAGCAGTGCGTGCTGACTGGGCCTGTCTTTCTGAGACGAGCAAAGCAAGGTCGTGTGGGGAACTTCAAACAAACACTTTTGATAAGGAGATAAGTTAAGTGAGATCACTGTGTGCGGTTGCATGGATGACTGAATTATAATACAGTGTAGAGAGGATAGGAAATCCCCTACATTTTACTTCGTCATGTTCAGAGTGTTAAAAATTAACTCATGTTTTAAAAGGCTTGCTTGCTCTGTTTCCTTTTCTTTTGCATTACAGATGATGGTGCAATGTTTATGGTAAGAACTGATAGTTGTGAATTGCATGTGTATATAATATAATGAGAATATAAAAACAAATGGCTCAGTGTCATTTTTGCATCTGTGAATTTATATGAATACACAGGGGAGATTAATTATTTTTAGTAGTGCATTTGTCAATTTGCCCATGCAGATAGAATAATAATCCAGAATAAACTGATCATATTCAGTGATAAAGTGATAAAGCAGGTTTGTGTGTGTGTGTGCCTTCCTTGCATGTTGTTTGGAAGGAATCTGATATAATATATAGATTGCTGGGTGTAGCTAAACCAGTGATGCCCAAGGGCGCATGTAGATAAGCCAGTGATACCAGCCACAACCTATAGGTGGTGCTCTATATAAAATGATTGGGTTTCCATCACTTGCATAGGTCCAGGGATCTCTATAGATCACTGGGAGGTACTCTAATAGAAAGAAAGGTTTTGTTTATGATGGGGTTATAATATAGGGAAGAAAAATATGCTTACCACTAAATACTGCAAACAATACATCACCAGAAATCCCCAATATAATATAATAGGGTATGATTACTATAATGATATGAGGCCAAGCCGATCTAAACGCGAGGCTGATTTACCACCAAAGTACCGCTCATATTTAGACAGTAAGAAAATACTGCCAAACCCCAAATTTAACCCAATAAGACAAAATACCCTACATGGCCCCTCCTCTATCGTGTACATCCCAATACCCCTCTATTTCACACCATATCCCTCACTTGCATACCATATGCCCAGGATTTGACCTCTATGACAAATATGTTCAGTAGAACATGCTCCACATTTATGATATTTACTATGCCCACATGTGCAACCCAACACTTCCTTTTGTACGCCCACATTACCCTAATTTGAAACATAAGATTTTAAAACATTTCCTCATCTTTTGTGTCATCACATGTGCCCTCATTAGCTCTTTTACATCCTAAAATGAAACTCTATTCACCAAAATGTATGCATGCTATCCGTTCCTATTAGGCAGTACAAATGTTTGCTTTTAACAAAAATTCAGTGCAAGAAGCAGATGAAAGGACATACCAATTGAAGGCACACTTGGTTCAAATATTTTTATTTCAACACGATTTTTAGAAATTGAGGGACAGATGCAAAGCAAGAGCCTCTTGCTTTGCATCTGTGCCTCTGGGGTGCACAGATGTAGAAGTACACCCAGCCCAAAACGGATGGAGGTACAGATGCAATGCAAGAGGGGTGCACAGATGTACAAATACATCTTGCTTTGCATCTGTGCCTCCATTTCTAAAAATCGTTTTGGGTTGGATATACCTGCACAGAAGTAGAAATTTACCCAATCCAAAACGATTTTTAGAAATTGAGGGACAGAATCAAACACAAGAGCCTCATGCTTTGCATATGTCCCTCAATTTCTAAAAATCGTTTTTTACCCGGCTTTTACCCAGGCCAGAGAGAGACACAGTATGGATGGAACAAAGGGCCATCCATACTGCGTCTCTTCTCTACGGCCCGGGGGGGCGGCTCAGCCCCGACTTCATTCTGCCGGCCCTAGTATGGTCCAACACAGAGGTGGGTCAGCCAAGTAGGACTTGAGCCACGTAGCCGACCTGAGCTTGGCTGGAGTCTCTGGGCTGGCTGGGGGTGTGTGACATCCGCCTTATGTGCTGTGTTGACCCCAGTACATAGTCCCTCTCCTGGGTACTAAGCAATAATTTTACCCCCCCCCCCACCGCTAAGTTGTTATGTGAAGAGGAGTCATGCAAAGCAAGGTCTGCATTAAATCTCGCACATATGCTTTTACTCTGCTCATTGCTGTGAGCACTTCGATAAATTGGGACGCTCTTGCATGGCAACAGTGGTGAGTAGGGAACAGATCAAGGTATGTGATGAGCGGTCGTAATATATGTGAATGATGGGTGATAATAAATGGATGGCTGCTTGGGTACCTGAATGCCCCCCTTAAGCTCAAGGTGAATACCTAGTCTGTGCCTTCTTCCAACACAATTTAACTGAGGTTCAAGCTCTCCCTTTTTTGTTTATTGAATGGTGTGCTCTGGATTGACACACAGGGAAAGACTTCACATTGTTGTCACATGCATAATGACAAAGTCTATGCCTTTGTCAAACAATGACTACAAGCATCTGACGTTGTTTTTGTCTTCAATGTACAATTTCAAAACCAAAAGAAGATCATCAGACTATTGCCTTGAATTCTACGGGCAAATCTGCAATTACACTCTTCCAGCTTAATATAAGGATTTAGGTATGTTTCAGGTTTATTTATTTTTATTTATTTTTTGCATTTATAAAGCGCACAGGCGGCCTTGGGCCATCGTGGCGCTGTTACAAGAAGGCTTACTTAGTTGCATTGATAAATAGACAGTATTGTATTTATTTTTTGCATTTATAAAGCGCACTGGTGGCCCTGGGGTATCGTGGCACTATAGGTTTATTTATAATGATTTGTTTACTTTTCAAGCAATCTCTTTAACACTTAGTATGATTTTCACTCTTTAAATCTATGCATTAATACTTATTATCAGGTATATCTGAGACAATTCATGAATACGTGTCTGAAATACAGATTGAGCTCAAATCCCAGTTTCACCACTTAACTAAAATGTGATCTTGGAAACATAGAGTTATGTCACTGTGCTGTAGAAACAAACATTGGTACTCCAGATATGGGGTTTGTGTTGTGGGAGGTGGGAAGGCTGGATGACAGGGATAGGTCTTTATCTTTCTCATTGCTGTTTCTCATCACCATGCCTGACCCCTTGGCACAGGTCTAACTTGGCTCTATATGTGAATTTGCTGGTCCCTCAACAGAAATATGTACAATTGAATACGTGTGAACCATGCACATAGTTATACAAAGGTGCCAAGTCGATTTTGTTCGTCTGTCAATGGCCTTATATCAGGGGGAAAGTCTATACAAATGGGAGAGGGGTAAACACAGCCATTTATGGGGGTTTGTTCACAAACATCGATGGGATAGAAGGAATTGCATACTAGCCAGGGGGGCGGTTTGCCACTCACCGCCACAGACTCCACAGTCAAGTAAACTGGGAAATATTGGATCAGTCTGACATTTATATGCACAGGTTTGCCATACTTGTCAGGTGGGCCCTACAGACATTAGATGGAACTTATTCAATCCTCCAGATGGCCTCTTGGTCAGGAAATCCCTTTCCTCACACTGTCTCTTTTTCCAGGAGTGCACTTCTAACGGGTAGCAATTTTATTAATGATATCAGATATGGGTATTTTGAAGGCTCATATTTGGCTAAGCCAATCCCGCTCGCTCTGCCCTGGCTTGGGTCTCCATTAACTCTTGAGTTCCCTCGACTCTAGTTTTGTGAAGCTATCTCCAGTGAGTAGGCAGAAGATCCAGTGCCATCCTCTACACAGATACCCGTAAGTATCTGTAAACTGCCACCTCCATGTTTCAGACACAAACCTTTGTGTATGGGGTGACGAATCCCACAATGTCGTCACTTCTTCCGTAGGGGGAGCCCCTTCCCATGAGACCAGATATGTGAGGCCGCTACCCGATAGTCCCCCTGGGGGTGGTACTAAGTTGGTGGATCTCCTGGGAGGGGAAGCCCCCTATGGGACCATTGACAATTATTGTGGGAGAATGCGGTATCCACCGAACACCCTCACCTCTCCTTCTCCCAACTCTCTCTACACCTACCCTCTATTCCATATACTTCAATAACATACAAGAAGTAGAAAGGATTGAGACAAGGAGAAATAGGGGTAACTATCATGAGGATCCATGACGAGGAAGAGGTGCGGATCTGCAGGGATCAAACAAAAGAATGTGAGTGAATGGTCTAGTCTCCAACTACAGACTGTATTCGAAACTGACATAAAAACTGACAATGGACTCACCCGAAAGTCATAGCTCCAAAGAGAAGCCACAAAAGGGACCAGTGCTCGGCAAGGAGAGCAGCAGGAGCAGACTCAGTTGCAAAGATGCTGAAGTGGCAATCTCCAGCAGACATGCTGAGCGTACTGAGAGGCTGGCTGGGGAAAGCACCAACAGCACAGCTCTCAAGGACCACGCGGTCCAGCTGAAAGCAGCACATCAAACAGGGTCAGGAGCCACTGAGCTGTCGCGGCAAGCCGAGAGGAGTCCCAGAGTGCCGACGAGGACAGCGAAAACTCCTTGGAAGCCCATGACTGACCAGAGGGCTACAGCTAAGACCATACAGGTATTTGGGTGGCTGAGCCTATGGTTGGAATCCCCAGAGGGTACAGGAAACCCTAACAACTGTGTATGAAAAGTGGAGAAAAGAGGATACCCCCTCTCTGACACTGAAAGAAACATTTACAAAATATTGTAACACAGGGAACAGGGTCTGGGACCCTTAGAGGAGGAGGACATACCACGTAACAAGAGTACCTAAACTTCTTTGTGACAGTACTTGAAGGGAAAGTGACTCAGGGTGGTCGAATAAGAGAGGGGAAGGTGAAAATAACTGTCAGAAAAAGATATACGAACACAGTACTTGGCAGGGGAGTAAACCAAGTCTGCATGTGAGATCAAGATACCATAAAGAGAACTGTGAGAGTAATACCTATGGAGACAGTACTTTGCAGGGGAGTAAACGAAGTCTGTGTGTGAGAGTAAGACACAGTAAAGAGTACTGTGAGAATAATACAGGTAAACACCGAACTCGTCAGGCGAGTAAATCAGGTCTGTGTTTGGGACTAGGGGACTTGGTAGAGAAGGAAACCAAGTCTGACAACCAGGGCCAGGCACCCACCAAAGCTTGGAGGGACATCCAAGCCACTCAGTTTCATCACAGTGCCTGGTTGAAGAGGAGCAGGTCTACCAACCAGGGTCTGTGACCCCAGAGACAGAGAAGAAGCCTGAGAGAGGCTGGCTGGGGAAGGAAACAATTCCCTGCCAATTGTCAAACTGTGTTTTAACCTGAGGAAAGCTGGTGAAGGAAGACATCCCCCCAGTAGTGGATAAACTGTGCCAGAAGCCTGAGGAAGACTGGAGAAGGAAGACATTCCCCCAACACTTGAGAGACTTACAAACCAAGAACGGGCCTTCTAATCCAGGGGAGGGAGTGATTTCCCTGGACTACAAAGGTCTCCTTTTTATTTTAGTTCAACATAGAGTATGAGGGACAGATAGGATTCTGACATAGGACTTTGGACTTTGCTTTTGGACATCCTAACTAGGAAATTAGTATTTTTGGTTGAGGCAGGGAAACTCCTCTTAGAGCTAGGGCAAGATAGGGTTTTCTTTTCAGTTTCTCACTTTAATAAATGTTTATCCAAACCACAACAATCCCATCATATCAGAGTCTTACTTCTGTACCCTTACAATGGCTAGAAATGCACATGACTTTGCATATTGTCATATAGCAAAGTGGGTGGCATAAAGAACAAGCACGCCAGAATGGTTTGTACAGCATATATATTTTGTTTTTAAAGTCTCTTCCAACAACCTAAACAGTCTTCCTTTGATTTACAGTGTCTGGCCAGTCATGGGGTTAAAGGGTTTCAGCACCTTTCTACTCGCAGCCACTCTGACCTCACCTCTCAGTATCTGGCTTAAGGATTTCCTTTTACCCTCTACTCTGTAGTTTTTCTCTTGCCCTGACTCTTTCTGAAGACATCTCTGGATTGGCCCTAAAAGTTGCTGTTATAATGCAAAATTCTCAGCAAAGCTCGGGTAGAACCACGGAGGTGGTTATTTCCCAGCCACTGTGGGTGCTTGAGTAGAGTCTGAACACCTCCTCTTTACCATCCTCAACATTTCCTTACCCCTGTTCTGTTCCTGTCCATCATTGACATTCGAGCACAAACTAATTTGTCATCCCAAACTGGGGTCTAACTGTCCAAGTGAGTGTATTTAGCCTATTTCCTGCCTTGAGCCCAATTGTCTTCCCCAAACCTGCCTATGCTGTCTATGCTGTCTGTCTACTTGCACCTTCTGTTTTTTCCACCATTCTCATTACTTTTCTCTACCACAACCTCCTCTTGATGTTCACCAAACTATGTTTTATCTCCACCTGATGGCTTCTGCAGATGTTTATCAACCTCCTAACCTTCAACTATCACCTTCTCCTAATGTTTACCAACCCTCACCTTATCTTCCCTTATCATCGACTAACCTCCTTCTCTCTTGCTCATGTCTCCACACTCTTTTCCAAACTCCAGCCACCATCACCTTCCAGAATCACCTATTCACTCCAACCTTCTGCCACTGCCGTCTCAAAACACTGACACCGATCGGCCACCAGGTGGCGCACGGATGAGCAGCCTTCCCGTGTTTGCTCCACCTCGTAGGTCCCTGAAGAGGCTTGAGCCCCCGCTTCTAGACCCCCTCCACCCTGCTGAAAAAAAGTAAACTCGTGCCGTGGGAAGATCCCCCCCTCTTACTGGAGAAATCCCAGCCAAAATCGGACCCCCACAGCTGCTGAAACGATCGTGTGACTGAGGCAGCCTTTAAAAACGAAGGGTGACTGAAAGCGAAACCAAAGAACTGCGCAGACCTCCGCACGACATAGAACCCTCAAACTCAACCCTCTGTCCTCAGTGCCTCGGCTCCCCACACTGGGGGCCCTCTCGTGCTGCCTGCCTACTTCCCCCGCAAACTGGAGTGACACCAGGGAAAGCAGTGACCCGCACAGTACAACCCCACAAACTTGAAGGCGGAGCCCCGCGGTGGCCCCTTCCCCTGTCCTATTCTATCCACAGCAAATGCTCCTGAACACTTCCTCGATCCCTGCTGGCAGGACATGGGCCCATCTGCACTGTCGTGGTTCATGGCAAATTGGCAATGACCCATCCGCACGGACAGCCTGTGTGCCGATGCCCACCAAGCCCAACCGACCTCAAGTGGCCTACGCGACCACCGAGGAACAACCCGGAACCCTCTCGGGACCCGGGAATCATTGAGGAGGCACCTGGTCCACCGGGAAATCGCTGAAACGCATCCGTAGCATCCAACGGCCAGATCGTGAGACAGGAACCACACAGTGTGTTACCGTCCCCTCCCCCCAACAACTTTCGCTACGAGCAGAGTGCCCCCATACCATCCAACCCTCATGGGCTCCATTTGAACTGAAACAAGACCCTGCCTATTTCAAAACTCCAGTGACTCACATTGCAGCTGTAAATCTCTGCTGCCCCGGTATTGATATTGACACTTGGCCACCTCCCATTTGAGGCTGCGTATTGTGCTCACCCGGCGCTACCACTCGCTCCTCCAGCTGAAACACACACATATCCCTGCCTATTGTTATTGTTATTGTTATTGTTATTTTGCATTTATATAGCGCCTTATATACCATTGGTATGGTCTGAAGGCGCTGGTAGGTTGAACGCCCTTGGGAACTGAAAAGTTCAGATCAGTAGAGGGAGAAGAGAGAGTCAAAGGTGCGTGTGGCACCATGTATGTGTGCAGCTTGTGCGGTATTCGTGTAATAGCTGCTTCTTAGCGGTAGGTGTGGTGGTTGAGGAGTGAGGAGTATGTGTTCGTTCTGGCAGGATTTATCCAGACCGGATGTGGCTGCGTTAGGCCTGAGGAGAACGCCTGGCTGGGGGTGTGTAACCAGCAGTGTTGACATAGAGTGATGTGGAGTATGTGACGGATGTTGCTATGAGAACAGTTATACCGAATGGTGTCATAGTATCTCTGTGTTGTAGTTGACTGGTGGTGTAAAGGAGAGAGTAAGCATATGGTGGGTTATATGGTCATTCGAATGTTTTCTAAAATGTTCTAAAGAGGCTATTGGGAACACTTCTAAATTCTACTTTCTCAGAGAGGCTATTGGGGACACTTCTAAATTCGACTTTCACAAAGAGACTATTGGGCACACTTCTAAAGTCAGTTTTCACAAAAGGCTATTGGGGACACTTCTAGGTTCAACTTTTCACAGAGGCTATTGGGCACATTTCTAAATTCAACTTTAACAGAGAGGCTTTTGGGCACACTTCTAAATTCGACTTTTCACAGAGGCTATTGAGGACACTTCTAAATTCAACTTTCACAGAGGCTATTGGCCACACTTCCAAATTCGACTTTTCACAGAGGCTATTGAGGACACTTCTAAATTCAACTTTCACAGAGGCTATTGGCCACACTTCCAAATTCTACTTTTCACAGACGCTATTGGGCACACTTCTAAATTCAACTTTTCACAGAGGCTATTGGGCACACTTCTAAATTCAACTTCCCACAGAGTCTATTGGGCACACTTCTAAATTCAACTTTAACAAAGAGGCTATTAAGGACACTTCTAAATTCAACTTTCACAGAGGCTATTGGGCACACTTCCAAATTCAACTTTCCACAGAGGCTATTGGGCACACTTCTAAATTCAACTTCCCACAGAGGCTATTAAGGACACTTCTAAATTCAACTTTCACAGGGGCTATTGAGCACACATCTAAATTCAACTTTCTCAGAGAGGCTATTGGGCGCACTTCTAAATTCTACTTTTCACAGAGGCTATTGGGCACACTTCTAAATTCAACTTCCCACAGAGGCTATTGGGCACACTTCTAAATTCGACTTTTCACAGAGGCTATTGAGGACACTTCTAACATGCTAACGATCCCATTTCTATCTAAATGCGACGCAAGCTAGGGTTTAGAATTCTAAGTGTGGTGCATCTTAAGAATAACATTTCTATCTAGATGCGACGCAAGCTAGAGTTAAGAATCCTGAGTGAGGCACATGCTAACAATCACATTTCTATCTAGATGCGACGCAAGCTAGGGTTCAGAATTCTAAGTGTGGTGCATGTTAAGAATACCAATTTTTATCTAGATGCGGTGCAAGCTATAGTTCAGTTCCCTACACGTGTGGCACTAGCTAAAATTGGCCAGTAAGTTCATGTGCATCGTAAGGCAGTATTTACAATCCATTTACAGTGGTCGCAAGTCTTCCTAGGTATGTCTTTATTTAAGTCTATGGCAGTCTATGCTATGGAAGGTAAGGTAGGGTGACAGGGGCTTTCTGGAGTAGAGTGATTGCTGTACACCCCACCCATGCCATACTCACAGTTTTGTTGGTGTCTGGCTTCCTTTACTTCCCCTGCGGACACCTGCAGACACGTCCTGGAGCCGCCAATGTAGGAGCCGCCCTTTGCCCCGGGCCCTTAGCCGCGAGGGCTGCCTGGCAGGGGGCTGCCCTGGAAGGGTCAGTCAAAAGGGGCCAGCAAGCCAATCAGTCCACGGGGGACGGCTGGGGGGCGGGAGGAGGGAGGAGAGGGGAAGCAGGGACACGGGGCGGACAACGCTGCGGGCAGGGCCTGGGGGGCTCAAGCACCAAAACAAAGCCCAGATCACAAGGCCCAAAAGGGTCGTGCTCTCACCCACGCTCACCTGAACACGCCCGGAAGGAAAGGCGGTCGGGAGCTGGGATGGCGACTAGGTTCGCCGGCTGCCTTAGAGCAGCCAATCACACCACGGGGGACGGCTGGGGGCGGGAGGAGGGAGGAGAGGGAAAGCAGGGACATGGGGCGGACAACTCTGCGGGCAGGGCCCGGGGGGGCTCAAGCACCAAAACAAAGCCCAGATCACAAGGCCCAAAAGGGTCGGGCTCTCACCCACGCTCACCTGAACACGCCCGGATGGAAAGGCGGTCGGGAGCTGGGACGGCGACTAGGTTCGCCGGCTGCCTTAGAGCAGCCAATCACACCACGGGGGACGGCTGGGGGCGGGAGGAGAGGGGAAGCAGGGACATGGGGCGGACAACACTGCGGGCAGGGCCGGGGGGCTCTAGCACCAAAACAAAACCCAGATTACAAGGCCCAAGAGGGTCGAGCTCTCACCCACACTCACCTGAACACGCCCGGATTTGGGGAAAGTGGGGGGTGGGGAGAGGTGCAGGCAGGAACAGCACATGCTGTTAGGAAAAGCCATTACAATGGCGCTGGCTTAATTGACCTCACTGCAGCACCTGGAGAAGAAATTTGCGGTGTGTGCCTGCAGAGGTGGTTGCTGGACTCTCCCCACCACGTCCACCATAACCTTGTCCACTACAAACCTCCTGCCAACTGGGGCAAACAGGGGGCAACCTGCTCTCCCCTTCTTACAAGGGACATCACCCGGGAAAACCCACGAACACTGGTGAGCCTGCTCACACCTCTGGGATTCCTATACCTTACTACTGTCAACCCCACCAGGATGAAATAGTCATGGAACCATTCTAGATGCATTTGATGGTGGCTGCCCGCAGGAGTGCCCTGACACAAGGCAATGGCCACAAGGTGCAGAGGTGTAGGGGGAACAAGGACCAAGATCAAATGGATAGGTTGGCAAGACTGAATGAACTCAGATCATACATCATAGGGGAGAGATGACTCCATTCTGGGTATCTCGGTTGGTGTGCTGGCCCCCTCCCATAGAAGCTGAGACATCTGGGATTTAAAGGAAACCCCATCAATCTTGCACTGGGCGAATGACCCGAGGGGTGGACCCTGCGGAGAGAGACATGTGCCCCCCTCAACGTACAACCGTTACCGCACCCAGCATAGGACACACTTACAACTTACTGGGTCCCACCCCATAATACATCTGGGAGATACTTGCACCGAGGTGCCCAGGCGATTTAGGTGGGTGCTTGCGGTGCCCTACGAACATTAGGCTCAAGGTGGCTGTCCACCATTGCACCGGACACAAATCCATCTTTGGAGTGGCAGAACCCCTCCCCTTCCGCCCAAGTCGTGTGTCCTCCACCCCACCACTCGGGGCGTTGGGATCCAACACTAAAACCTATCCTCGCAACGCAAGCCATAGGGGACCTACCACCCCATCGCTTCTCCCCCGAGGCACAGGGACATTAAGGAGAGGCTGGCATATACAATTTCGCACCACTACACACCTGCCACCATTTACCTACTGTCACACCAATGGCTGCATCAGGACCCGAAGCAGCCGCGACAAAAGCAGACGTCGCC
The DNA here is from genome assembly GCF_040938575.1 of Ambystoma mexicanum. Lineage (NCBI taxonomy): Eukaryota > Metazoa > Chordata > Amphibia > Caudata > Ambystomatidae > Ambystoma > Ambystoma mexicanum. The sequence goes on along the minus strand of NC_090928.1, from coordinate 107,766,080 downwards.
GACCTCCTCACAACGAAATGAGGAGCATGTGAGCTGACATTGGGCGCAACATTGACAAAATCACCCACAGGATAGATAAAATGGAGGAGAGACGGGAGGAGGCCGAGCTAAATCATCTCTAAACACTCTAGAAACTCAAAAGGAGGTCGCCGATATCGAGAGCAGGGAAGAGGAATTTCATCTAAAGATCGACGATTTGGAAAACAGGGAAAGGTGCAACAATATACAAGTCTTTGGCATCCCGGATAAAGCGGGCGAATCCGAACTTGATCTAAAGAGAACCCTCCATGCGCTACTGAAGCTGCTCTTTAATGAAGGCACAGTGGATGAACCCAAGATCGATCGCATCCACAGGGTTGGTGGTAATCCGGGGGACCCAAGAACAGTGCTTGCCAGATTTCACAATTATGCTGATAAGGCCTGAGTCCTGGTGAAAGCCAGGCGCACTCCACAGATCACACTGGACACAGCCAACATTTCCATTTATCAGGACCTGTCCTCCCTAACGCTTGCAATGAGTTGAAAATGTTTACCACTCACCAAAATGCTTAAGGATAAAGACGTGCGATACCGTTGGGGATATCCCTTTTCTCTGACCTTCGAGTGAGAAGGGACCTTGATAAAGTTGACCACTGAGAAAGACATCCGCAGTTGTATGACAGACATACTAGGCACCCCCGAATGACAGAGGGTTAGGGGACAGAGTGTGGCAGATCAAGAGACTTCGACAGAGGAAAATGCAAGGTTCCAGGAAGTACAGGTGGATGAACGCATCCCGGGACACAGGGCACTAAGTCACTGTTCTCAGATACATCATTTGCTCTTAGTGTAAATTCCCAACGATGGGAACTGGGTGCGCAGGTAACATTCTCCAATGACTATTGGTCATTGGCCAGATAGTGGCAGATGAGGGTATGACCTGAATGCTGGAGGTGCCTTAAGGAGGGGTGGGTCTCCCCCCTCTTGGGGCATTGATTGCTAAGTACAGGGTCCCGGATCATGTGATAAAGGCAAAGCCGTGATCGTAGGTTGCATGACCATACCCATCGCCCGGCCAACAGGAGTGGGAGGCTAGATAGAGACATTGGAGGCCGCAAGAAAAGAGAGGGGAAAAACAGATTTCCCAGCGCCCACTGAGACGCAATGATTGTTGTCATGAGATTGTAAGGGGAGTCTGGTGCGGGGCTTCTGTAAACATAATATCTGAGACTAGGACACAGTTCAGACTGTTATGTTTTAATCACTGTGCACGGGAGGGGTTGGGGGCTTAATGTTATTTCAGAGATTGTTATGGTTGGAACCGTTTGTTGCACGGTTCCCATTGGTGGTCCGAGAATGACTGGGTAGCAATGACCCAGTCGGATCGGACGCTGTGTGAAGTGGGAGGAGTTAAGGGGAAGGGGGGGTTGGGGAAATTGGGGTGGTTGGAGGGATGGAGGGAAATGCATCAGGGGCAACTCTGGGAAAAGGTGACTATGGCACAGAAAGATCGATTTTTACAGGGTGCCCTGTGACCAGACTCGCTGGCAAAGAACCAAACATATGGGCAGGTACAGGAGCACACACAACGAAGCAGGTACATATCTCTAGCACAAATACACACAAGGGTAACAATGTCTGCTACACTTAGAAAACAAACACTGCGCATATAGACACTCAACGTCAAAGGATTGAACCCCCCCACCAAACAATCTATGGTAGCCAGAGAATTCAGACGATCTGATATTGACTTCATGTTCTTGCAGGAGAAACAGTATCAGAGAGGGGAAGAGAGGGGAATCCCTAGTGGCCACATAGGATAAACCTTCTGGAGCTTGGGCGTTCTTAAAGGGGTAGTCCAGCTAAAAAATGTATTTAAAAAATAGATAGGCAACATTAAAAAAATAATACTAGCACTTTTTTTTTTAAACCTCCTATGTAAAATTTTGAGCTATTCAAGCTCAAAATTCACAAAAGCAAGCACATGGGCGCATCCATTTTGTGAAATGGATGCCCTCCTGTGCTGGCTTTTGCTTTTGCAGCACTAATGAAGGAAAAGCCACCCAGCTGTAGTAAACAAAAGCTACAGCTGGGTGGCTTTTCCTTCATTGGTGCTGTACGTGGAAGACGGGGACCGGAGACCAGAGCAGGAAAGCTGCAGCTGAATCTCGGTAAGTGCTATTTATTTTTTTTTTTAAATAAGCACTAGCTGCGTTTTCTTTTCTAAGTTTTCCGGGCTGGAGGAGCAGGGCCTGGGGGGGCCAAAGTGAAAGCCAAGGCAGGCAGAAACACAACGCGGTTGTGTTTACATGCCGCGGTGTTTCTGCCTACATCTGATTTCCCATTTGGGGCTCTCGGGCTCCCCACGGGGGGACCCGAGAGCCCCAAATGGGAAATGCTAAATGCTGCAGTGTTTCTGCCTAAATCTGATTTCCCATTTGGGGAGAGCCCCAAATGGGAAAGCAGATTTGGGCAGAAACACAACCGTGTTGTGTTTCTGCCTGCCTTGGCTTTCACTTTGGGTCTCCGGTGCTCCCCTGGGGGAGCACCGGAGACCCAAAGTGATAGCCACAGCAGGCAGAAACACAATGCGGCTGTGTTTGAAAATGCTGCGGTTTTTCTTTACGAGTTTCTCAGGCTCCTCCGAGCCGGAGGAGCCTGAGAAACTTGGAAATAAAAACTGCAGCGTTTTCAAACACAATAACATTGTATTTATGTGTGCGGTAGCTTCAAAAACGACCGCAAACATAAATACGTTTTTAAAGCTGCTGTTTTATTTCTAAGTTTTCCGGGCTTCTCCAGCCTGGAAAACTTAGAAAAAAAAACACAGCTAGTGCTTATTTTTTAAAAAAAATAAATAGCACTCACTGAGATTCAGCTGCAGCTTTCCTGCTCTGCTCTCCGGTCCCCGTCCTCCGCGTACAGCACCAATGAAGGAAAAGCCACCCAGCGGTAGCTTTTGTTTACTACAGCTGGCTGGCTTTTCCTCCATTAGTGCCGCAAAAGCAAAAGCCAGCACAGGTGGGGATCCATTTCACAAAATGGATGCGCCCATGGGCTTGCTTTTGCGGATTTTGAGCTTGAATAGCTCAAAATTTTACATAGGAAGATTAAAAAAAAAAAGTGCTAGTATTTTTTTTAATGTTGCCTATCTATTTTTTAAATACATTTTTTAGCTGGACTACCCCTTTAAAAAGGCAGGTGTGGGGATCCTAATTCGAAAAGGCCTACGTATAAAAATCCTAAAATCATGGGCTGACATGGAGGGAAGGGCCATCTTAGTAGTAGGGACTATTAGAGACACTGGCCCTCATTACGACCCTTGCGGAAATCAACCGACCGGACCGCCATAGCGTAAATAGCGTTTCCGCCATTGCACGATGGAGCAAAGTGCGGCTCATTCCGACCCATCGGGCACGAGCACCACGCCATGGCGGAAGTGCAAAGTCCGCGATGGCGGAAATGACCCCAAAACGGCCCACACCGCCGCCGTACGGCGCCCTAGGTGCAATACCGCCACCCATCTCAGCGGACACCGCAGTGAGCGCCAACCGGAAAGTACGGTGACCGTAAATATACGGAAACGGAAGTAAAAGCATGGTCCCGGAACGGGAAACATCCCGCCGTACACCTATAAAACCACAAATTCCACACAACCATTAAAAATACTACCCTGAGACACATCCCAACCCGTCATCCACCCTAGTGAAACCAAGAAAAATGGGAAAAGTAGCGAAGAAAGCGTGCGACCGCAAGCGGCAGGTCCACTTCTCCCGTGAGGAACTCACTGTGCTCACAGAGACCCTCCAGGAGAATGCTGCCGCCGTCTTCTCCACGCAAATGACCAGGACGGCACTTGCGAACAAGAAGGCCATATGGGCCCTGGTGGCACAGCGGGTAAGTGCGGTGGGGACCGCACCCCGCAACCCACAGCAATGCAGAAAGCGATGGGACGACCTGCGGATACGCGTCCGTAGCATACTTTCTGCCAACCGCAACATTGCCACAGCTACCGGGGGAGGATCGGAATCACCCATCAAGTTGACCCCCTGGGAAGAAATCTGTGCCTCCACCATTGGAATGGAGAGCATAGAGGGAGTCGGAGGGATGGAGAAAGGAGTGCAGACATCCGAAGATTCAGGTAGGTGTCCCAAATAAAACAATGCCAAAACCACAATGTCCAATCATGTGAAGTACCACGTGCCCACATAGTGCAACAGGAACACATGTCCAGGAGAACGTCCACATACATAGGCCTGATAGCACACTTTAAAACTCACATCAAATACATAAATAATTAAAAATCCTAAAAACACCCTCTACACGTGCAGCAGGCACACCCTAACTGCAGGCTGCCAAACAACTGCACCCTCACTCCACACACAAATGAAACCACCTCCAAGGCCCCGACCCAAATCACCCTCACGTACCACCCCAATGCATGTGGTACATTGCCATTCCAATTCCCACAGACCCATTAATAACGCTCGCCCTCCTTTACTCCACCACAGGGTCCGATCCAAACGACCAGCTCCAGGACACCCCTACCAGCACACCTGCAAAGAGGGCCAAGACCAACGGCCAAAGACCCTCCACCTCAGCTGCACGGATCAAGACACGGCAGCAGCGCAAATCAAGTGGCAGCACAGAGGAGGGAACTCCAACAGGCACCCCAGCAGCCAGCATGCCCACAACAACACCACCACAGGTCCCCCCAATGGATGCCACAGTAGGCACTGCATCTGGTGGCAGCAGCACCATAGGTGACACTGCATTAATGGCAGCATGCTCCGACACAGAAAACGGGGATGTCGAAGTTAGATCCATCCATGACCTGTCTCAATCCCCCTGTCTGTTCCATCCCGTACACCATGAGGATACCACGCAGGGGCACCCACAAGACGACGACTGGCCATCCCCCACAAGCCCTGTGGCAAGGCAACATGAGGTGATCAGCCACTCTGTGACACCACCGCAAATGGCCATGGCCCAGCAGAGGCAACAGTCCCTCGACCAGGTAATCGTGCAACAGCAGCAACTGGCCACGCTCCTCAAGGACCATGCCGATGAATGTGGGGGCACTAAGGCAGACATAGAAACATCAACTGAGACACTTAGGGCAGAAATGGAGAGAAGTACAGAGACACTAAGGGCACAAATGGAGAGTAGCACCGAGAGCCTGAGAGTACAAATGGAGAGAAGCACCGAGAGCCTGAGAGTACAAATGGAGAGAAGCACCGAGAGCCTGAGGGGGGAACTGCATGCGACGTCCAAAGACGTATGTGCCGAACTTGCCGCAGTGCGCCGTGTGCTCACTGAGCTCTCACAAACGCTTAGGGACATGCATGGACGTGAGCAGGCAGAGACATCATCCGTTGCAAGTTCCGTCCAGGGCAGCCCCCAACGTAGATCTGGGAGGAACCTGCGCTCGACAGGCAGGGGTGCCCCTGATACCCGCAGAGGGGGCTTGCAATAGCGACTGCCCACTGACAATGAGCATCTTTGGACACTGGTGTTCGGGGGGGAGGTAGGAGGGTGGAGGGGGTGTGTTGGGCTCACTTGGGTGGCGGGTCGATAGGGTGTTTAACATGATATCACATATGCCATAAACAATGCACGATCATCCAATGAGATGTGTGGACATTGATCTTTGTGTACGAGGCCATTATAGGCGTACAGTCCATATTGTGCATGTTCCAGACACACACAGTGCCACGAGTCCCGTGTCCATGTATCAGCCACCAGGCGTGAGTGCTAGAAGCATGCATCTATGAGATGCTGACGAATGTCACGGCCCTCCTGTGCCTCGCAGACTCCTTGAGGTGCTGCCACATCCCCACCCTCATCATGACCATCATCAGGTGCTTGCAGTTCTGCGTCAGGGGGCATGGGCACATTTCTACGTACGCACATGTTGTGGAGCATGACACATGCCATGACCATCTTTGCAACCTTCACATGGCGGTACAGGAGTGCCCCGCCAGACCTGCTGAGGCAGCGGAAACGAGTCTTCAGTAGGCCGAATGCCTGTTCTATGACTACACGGGTACGTGAGTGGGCATGGTTGTAGTCCTCCTCATGCTGGTCCCGTGGGTTCCGGACTGGTGTGAGGAGCCATCTCTTCAGTGGATACCCGGCATCACCTGTATGTGGACAATAAAGGAATTTTGAGGAATGCCATTGCTACGTACGCACCCCCCCCCCTTCCTGCCAGGTCATTGCCGCATCACATACCCCACATCATCATGCATGAAATGAGACTCACCGAGTAGCCAGGATCTGTTCCCTGCGTGTCGCTCCATGTAGCGTGGTATAGTAGAGTTCCTCAAGACCATAGAATCATGGGTTGATCCAGGGAATCTGGCACAACAATGTGTAATGATCCTGTTGGAGTCACACACCATTTGTACATTCAGAGAATGAAATTGTTTTCGGTTGCGGTACTGGGCCTCCATGGCATGTGGGACGACCAATTCCACATGGGTGCAGTCGATGGCAACAATGCAACGCGGTATGCCGGCAAGTGCATGGAATCCCACTTTTGTGTTGGTAATTTCCTGCTCCGAGCGTGGTAGAGAGATGTAGTCGTCTGCGTGCTTCAGGAGGGCATCGAGCACTTGCAATAGTGTCCGTGAGAACAGTGGCTGTGATATGCCATGCAACTGTCCGACTGTGTGCTGGTAGGTGCCTGTGGCCAGGAAGTGGAGTACAGACACCACCTTCAGTAGGGGTGGGATGGTGGTTGGGCTATCTATCATGCTGACAAGGTCAGCTTGTGTCATGTCCACAATGGCGGTTATGGTGTCCCGGTCCAAACGGTAGAGGGTGTGGATCTGCTCATCAGTGAGGTTGAACGGATGTGCTCGGAGGCGTGGGATTGCGGGCTGCCTGCGTGGTGGTAGTGGCTGTGCTGGCGGCCCTTGCTGGCCCTGCCTTGCCCTCCTCCTCCTGCGTCTCCTCCGTGCGGCCGGTTGTAGTTGGTGTTCGTCTTCTTCTTGAAGTTGGAGTACTTGCAGTGCTATCAGGTCCCCCAGGGCCAACATAGCTAGTCCTGCCGGTAGCATTTCGGAGTGGGTGTGGTTGTGGGAGGAGACTGGGTGTGCAATTTATGTGTTTTCAGGCTGTATGGCCTCCACCTGTGGTGATTCATTCCACCTGTGCAAGCTGCTCTCCCCTTTGGGCGAGCACGTCCCGCACACAACGCTGCAATTCGACGAATGGCATCTTGCTATTACAATCATGTATTTGTACCCGATGGCAGTGTAACATTGGTTGATATGTTCATTCGGCTATGGTCCCATTGTTTCACATACTATCTTTGCAGTCGCGAACAGACTTGTGAAGGGTCAGTAGAACGTAGTACTCGAGTAACGGTGGACCCTCATGCAACACTGTACCGAGGTTCAACGACGGGCGGGGCGTCCCATTTGTGAGTGAAGGCAGTTGCCATTTTCACACACAGCCGCACTAGATGGATTAATTTGTGAATTCAAGCGGCCACAGATGCCTTTTCGACGTGATGTTGCAAATGAGGAATTCGAAGGGCGGCGCTTTCGGTTTTCAGCTAGCGGCGAGGAGATGCCCACAGGTCTGACTGCAAATATAACGTTCTATTGTTCAATGTCCTTGGGACAGGGGCCATGGCGAGGATGCAATGATTGATATGAATATTTTGGGATGCGCAATAGCGACGTGGGCGATGAGGCCGGACGTTCCCAAATACATGTTACTTCACAACACTGGAATTACGGGCTGGGGCACAGTGGATTTTGCAGGCTGCATAACGCACAGACTCAATGGAAATTTCACATGTTATGTGAGTATGGAAACAGGCGTTTTCATTACGGGATGAGGGAATGATGTATGGATGCATGGACAGATGATTTGATACAGAGTTTGCCATGTACGGGGCTTCTTGGAATCTATCCGCCTCCCCTGCGCTATGTGATGCAGGGCTGCCATAGTGGGACCATCGTCTATCTGGCCTTGTTGAGCCCTCCCTGTCTCGACGCGCCTTCAGACACTTGTGTCTATGCACATTACCAATCCCATCAGATGGATTCTGTTTTAACAGACGCATGCACAGGTACACTCGTTTGTGATAGTGTTTTCACCTCGATATAGATAGTTATGATTCGCAAGTGGTTTTTGGGTGGTGATGATCCTTTGGAGTGGGCTAGCATGCATATGGCTGTGGATTTGGTGTGATCATTGAAGTGAGTAATTCAAATGTAGTTCTGATGGCCATACTATTCTTTTTCATTTCATTTGGTTGACAGGTATCTCCTCCCCTTTTGCCACTGCCATCTGTATGCCACTCCTGCAGATGGATTTTACTCCCGACACCTGCTGCTTCGTGTTAATCAGTGGAGCAGCATTACGATCTTATGGGACGATCGCCAATGGGCCACATGCCCTTACGCAGTACTAGTGGCTAGGAGCAACATTTCGGCCTTTCAGCTGGACTAGTGCCTCCCTATTGGGACGGCCCTGCGGTTCTAGGCGCTTCCATGTTGCCTTTTCGTACGAGAATGTAGCCCCTGTGTACCATGAAGGAACAGGGCGTCACACAAGAAGTAGCTGGTCATTTATTGCGGATGCAGCCCACAATGGTGAAATGTATTTTGGAGTTCATGGCCTAATGGCTGTATGGGCTTGGAGAATTTGTTGTGCATTAAATTTCTATTCTGATATGAACCGTGTAGCGTTCTTCTTTGCAAGTGATGTGGCATATTCCTATTTGGGGAGCGATGTATTGTGAGGAGATCTGCATTGGGTTCCAGCTTCGGGGTATAGTTGCGTGGTACTGTGCTGGGCGCGTTTGCCTACGAAGCCCAGTGAGGTCAGGGATAAGGGCTGCCATTATGACTGTTTTGATGATGTCATGCTCAGGGGCGGGGGATTAGCTTTTGTGTAACAGATGCCGGTCAGCCAGTTGGATTGGTGGAATGATGTGATTATCGGAATATTGCTGGTCACAGGTGCCTGTGTTTGCGTGCGTTTCTTGGTGGGAGACTGAGGTCATGTCCATTTGTATAGCTTCTGTATTCGTGCCATCTGTGCCCTGCAGCTCCCATTGGGCCCTCTTGAGATTCATTTGTTCGTTGGCAGGCATGGATGACTAGTACATTTCACTGGTTGCATTGTGTGACTTCATTGCACCTACGGGGGGTTGTACAATGTGGCCAGGGAGCGGTGTACAGGCACTCAGTAGGGCCGTTTACGGTTGGTTCGCGATGCCGTACTTCTCACCATGGCGGAATGGTACTTTCCGCCGTGCTTGATGGCGTTAGGTGCATGTCCGCTAGGGTCAGAATTCGCGTACCGTTGCGCCATGGTGGTAATTACGGTTTGGCATGGCGCGCGCGCGCGTACTTGGTGCAGTTAGCGTTGGCGTTCACTACGGTGTCGCTAATGGCATCGTACTTTGCGGTGACGGGTCATGATCGCACCGAGCGCTATTCGATGGCGGTATTGCATTTCCGCCATCGTTTTTCGATTTCCGCCACGGTCGTAATGAGGCCCACTGTGATCACTCTTGCTACGCTATACGCACCCAACCAAGGACAAAAAAAATTCTTCCACAAACTAACTGAGAAGGTGTTTAACACGTCGCAAGGCCATATAGTCCTGGGAGGTGACTTCAACACCTGGATGGATAGCTCCATAAATAGGCAAACTAAAGATGATGCATTAAACCCACCACACACACAGGAGGAGGCTGAAATTAAAACGACCCTTACCCTATACGGCCTCACAGATAGCTGGTGCTTCTTGCACCCATCCGACAGAAGTTTCACTTTCCATTCCATCCCCCATGATACTCTTACGAGAAATGATTATATATTCATCTCCAAGGGCCTGCTGAGAGTACTGCAGGATGCACAGATAGACCCCAATGCGTGGTCGGACCACGACATGGTCATGCTGGACGTGGACTGGGCTGGCCTTGCACCACGTAACACAAAGTGGAGATGTAACAAATCGCTATCGTCTGATACGGTCTTCAGGGAGAATCTTGAGAGGGAAATTAAACATTTCTTCATTAGCAACGATACAGGTGAGGTTGGCAACGTATATGTATGGGAAGCTGCCAAAGCCACCTGGAGGGAACCCGGAAGAAGAAGGAATGTGCCCTATTAGAGAGAAACATCAGGGGGAAACTAGAAAGAGCAGAGAGGCTGGCACGGTCTTCTCCACTGAACGATCTAAGCACCTTGCTGAAGCCATAGAGCTCAGGGAGGAACTGAAAGCCCTAGATATCGGTAAAGTGGTCCATACTCTGCAATATTTGAAACAAAAATACTATGAAGAGGGCGGCAACGCTGATGCCCTTCTGGCGGTCCGGCTCCGGGCTCAGAGGGTGGAGAGGTGGGTAGATACGATAGAGAGAACAGACGGAACCCTCGAAGCTCCTATTGAATCCTCCCCGGAAGGGATACAGGAAGCGTTTGCCTCCTTTTATGAAGATCTGTATACCTGTGACCCCCACCGGGGAGTGAGGACGCATACCTCAAGGGGGCCGACCTCCCTGCACTGACCCGCACCGAAGCGGAACTCCTCGAAGCTCCTGCATCGGGAGAAGAAGTCCTAGACACCATCAAACGTCTCAAGACAAGAAAGGCCCCAGGGGAGGACAGCTTCACGCCAGGCTTTTATAAGACATTCTCTATGCTCCTTGCCCCCTTTCTCGTAACCCTGTTCAATGACATTTTCGAGATGGGCAGGACACCCCCGTCCTTTGCAAAGGCCTTTCTAATGGTCATCCCAAAAGAAGGCAGGAACCCGAAACATTGCGGATCATATCGCCCGATCTCACTTCTCAATATTGATGCCAAAATATATGCAAGAGTCATTGCAGCCAGATTAGAAACACATTTACCGAGACTAATACATTCGGATCAGGTTGGCTTTGTGATGGGAAGGCTGGGGGCAGACACGATGAGAAAAACGCTCCATCTGATACATGAGGCACGAGAGGGAGGGGAGACCCGACTCTCCTATCACTAGACACTGAGAAGGCATTCGACAGGGTGGCCTGGGACTTATTGAGAAGGGTTCTAGTCTGGATAGGCGTGGGGTTGAGGCTACATCATGCCATTGAGGCAATATACTCCTCTGTGGCAGTGAATGGTGGTTACTCTAGATGGTTTGCGTTGGAGAAAGGGACGCGACAAGGCTGCCCACTGTCCGCAATACGATTTGTCTTGTCCCCCGAACCTCTTGCACAGAAAATAAAGCTTAATGAAAGGGTAGAGGGAATCAGAGTAGGGGAGCGGGAAAACAAGTTGGGGCTTCATGCTGATGACATTCTCTTACACATCACCAACCCATTGAGTTCCATTCCAGCTGCAATGGAGATTATCGAGGAATATAGTCGACTGGCGGGTCTCAAGATCAACACGGGAAAATCGGTCCTCCTCCCAATTGATAAGAGCAAAGATTTAGAGGTGAAGCGCTTTGCACCCCTAGGGATGAAAGTTAGCCTAACCACGCTTCGATACCTGAGTATCAATGTCACCTGAGATTTGGGAGACCTATTTGAAGCTAATTTGCCCCCACTATCACACACCATAGAAAAGAAGAACATTGAAAGATGGTCCAGACTCACTATCTTCTGGATGGGCCGCTTGAATACCATTAAGATGATCATACTGCCAAAGCTGCTCTACCTGCTCCAAATGCTCCCCATTTGGCTGCCAAAAGAATATTTCATTGCCTCTAGGAAAACCCTCCTCACTTTCCTATGGCAAAACAAGAAAACCGGGGTTCCCAGGTCCTTGCTTCATCTCTGAAAAGATAATGGTGAGGTGGGCCTTCCAGAATTAGAGCTATATTATAGAGCAGCCCAGATGAGAGTGCTAATCCCACACCTTAGACAGCAGGTAGACCTGCAAAGGATAGGCTTAGATAATTATCACCTTTATCCATTTACCATAGGAGAATGGCTATGGGTACCTGGACTCCACTTGAGAAACAGTATTAAGAATCACCCTATCCTTGCTACTATATGGGCACTGTGGAAACCAAACGCAGGGATGAAGGGGACCACGACCTGGCCCTCCCCCCTAGGACATTTATGGGTGCCAGGGATCCAAGATGTTATCCCGGACCCGGAGAGTTTCCAATCATGGTACGAGTGGGGCTTGAAAGGGCTGGGCAATTATGGATAAATAAGAACTTCATCCCCATACAGGAGCTTGAAGAAGCTCTGTGTATAGGCTCACTCTCGGTGTTTCAATATTTGAAGCTGAAGGGGGTCATGACCCATAAGGCATGGAAAGATGAGTTGCAGAGGGATCTCACCCCATTCGAGAAAATCCTTGGCACCTGCATAGGCTCCAGGGGCCTCATAAGTGCAATGTACACTGCACTAGTTGAGGTCGATACGGCCCCCTCAGTCGTACTAAAGAACAAATGGGAGGTTGATCTGGGGAGGCATCTCCCCCAGAAGTTGTGGCTTCAGATATGCAGAAGGACTGCAAAAACATCCATCTCCTGCCAATACAAGTTACAGGGTGTTAAATTACTATATAGGTGGCAATACGACCCATTTAGACTGGCCAGGATGTATCAAGATGTGAGTCCATATTGCTGGCGGGGCCGCGGCCAGAAGGCAGATTATTGGCATATGTGGTGGGGTTGTCAGGCTGTCCAGACCTATTGGGATGAGGTTCCTAGCAGGATTAAAGAGTTGGATGGTGAGGAGAGGGAGAAACAGCTGCTTCTGATTTTATTTGGCTTGGTCGAAACGGATGAGGAGGTCACCAAAGTACCTAAAATGATACACAGACTTTTGCAAGCTGCAAGGGCATGTCTCACGACAGTTTGGAAAGGGCAAGTCTACCTACCAAAACCAAGTGGATTGGTGTCGCCCGCAACATATTTAGGATGGACAACTTGACCGCTGCCCTCCACGGAGACCGTACATCCATCGATAATGAATGGTCAGAATTTCGGACGAAATACATCATTTGAGAGAAAGTGAGTGTGTCATGACATGTTGTAATGGACATCCTGATGTCTTGCTGACATAGCCCGCAAAGTGACATATTGAATTGATATATGCTTCTGTTTAATCCAAAGGTTTAGCTACAGAACTTTCCTACCAGACAATGGGATCATTTGATTCCGTCCATAGTCTTAGGGGAAGGGGCGGGGGGTGGGTATCGGGTGATCTTATCTAGTAGAGGTAACATTGTAATATGTTTTCTGTGAAGTTGTCATTGGGTGTCATGAAGTTTTTACCTCTTCATTCTCTATGCCCAATTACATAAACATTTTTGTAATGTATGTTGACATATCCCTTTGAAAAATCAATAAAATCTTATTTAAAAAAAAAACACTGACACCGTCTGAAAGTCTGAGCTTACATAGCCCGGTAGCCTGACCCTCTGGCCTAGACTCTCTGTGGGGGTCTGCACCTGAGATGGTGAATAGGTGAGGCACTGCGATTGGTTGTGACTATAGGTTCACTTAGGGAAATGTAAAAAGTCTTTAATTGGTTGGTCAGCCATTTAGAATGTAATGTTATTTCCAGGTCTGCTGTGAGCCATGACATGTCGCTACAATGAGGATGATAATTGAGATTGCTTGTATGTGCAGTATACGTTGTTTAACCTCTTCCACATCCCTTGTGGTTGTTGTACTTGCAGAGCAAGAGTTGATGGGATTTTATTGTCAGCTTGGACTCTTACATTAACCCCCACCACAAGCTGCACTAGATCTTTCCATACACGATTGATGCCTGTGTAGTCCTGTGAGTGGGATTGCATAAGAGTTTGTGAAAAGCCTCTGATGTCTGAATGGGTTTTGGCGTGAGATACTCAGGTCCTGCTTCTGAGCTTGTGCTGAATATATAGAGGAAAGCCGACATTCTCCCCTCCAGTTTCCAGCACCATCATTCTGAGATGGGTGGAAATATTGGAGGGGAAATGTCGTGCTTTGTAGCAGCAAAAGCTGCTAAAATCGCACGTTGCGAGCAGTGGCATAACACAAAATGTGGGGGCCCCCTGCAAGCCATGCTGAAGCCCCCCCCCCAACTCTGCAACAAATCACGGGACGCGCCACACTCTGGGCCGGCCTAGATAATCACGCTTGTCCAATACGCACGAATGAGCTGTTGAAGGGGTATGCCACACACTGCACTAGGAGAAAGATATAAATATGTGTTTTAATGCAATATACAGCACACTTTCTGAGAAAAAATTGCTAAAAAGCCAGAGTTTTTGCAATGGTTTTGTAAGGTAACACCAATCCAATACATGCAAGTCACCAACAGTGCACAGGAACATTAATGCTTTGCTATTAAAAATGCCATGCCACCATGAAAATATGTCCAACTGGCTGCACAATGTAGACCAGTGTAATGGGATTCCAGCAAAGCATGCCAGGCTGCATTTAGACATACCTAGACTGGTTGCACCAAGATGCCACTCGAAGCAGTAACACTCATCAAGAAGAGAACACACATTCAAGCCTGTGTCTCTGCAGCCTCTAACAACACGGCCAAACTTATTAAAATCTGGAAGCAACTGGTCAATCCTGTTGCAGTCTTTACCTCTCCTGTTCCCTCCCAGGCCCTCTGTATGGCTCTGTTCTCTCACTTCTCTGCTAAAACTCAGGACATCTAGTCCCCCATCTCCTCTTCCTCTCCTTCTTCCTCTCTTGGCCCCCCATTGGCCAGCTCTACCTCTCTTCCTCCTTTCACCTCTTTCTCTCTGACAATACCTGATGAGGTTTCTAGACAAGTCCGATCTATGAAAGTGTTGTCCAAACAAGTGCTCTCCTGCTCCTCTAGAAGCATCAAGGACCATATTGACACCCTTGCCCCAGCCTTGGCTGATTTAGGTAATCACTCTTTCACCAGTGTAATGTTCCCCTCTCCCTTTAAGCACTCCCTTGTGCACCCACTCCTCAAGAAGTCGCCTGCCTTTCCTGCATGCCTGGCAAACTATCACCCAATATCCATCACCCCTTTCCTGGGCAAACTGTTGGAAAAAACTGGCCATCTTCCAGCTTACTCTCTGAATCTGTTAAGTCTGGCTTCAGAGCTGCCAGAGGCACAGAATCTTCTCTCCTAAACACCCGTGAAGATCTGCTCTCTACCCTTGATTACAGCATTCCTTCTGTCCTCATCCACCTTGATATTTCCTCTGCTTTCGACTCGGTCAACCACGCCATTCTGATTAATCGACTCCATGAGAACCTGGGCATCATGGATCAGGCCCTTGAGTGGCTGACCTTCTTCCTCTTGGAATGCCCCTCGCAGGTGCAACTTGATCCCTTTCTCTCCACCACATCTCTCTTTACCTGTGGCATTCCCCAGGCCTCCATCCTCTCACCCTGGTTTTTCAACCTGTTCTTAGCCCCCTCAGCCCACCTGATCTCTACCTTCTCCTCTTATGCAGATGACACTCAGCTTTCCTTCAGGCTCCCCTCACACCCCTCTCCTCTTTCTCTCATTCCTGATTGTCTATCCACGATTCAGGATTGGTGCGCATCCACCAATCTCTCCCTTAATGCCAGTAAGATGGAGATCCTTCTCTTTGGGACTCCTGCCCCTGCTTCCCTCTCGCACTCTGGCCGCCCATTTTGGGCCCTCTTCCTTCGCCTTCCTGCGAGGCAAAAAATGTGGTTGTCATCTTTGACTCCACTCTCTCTTTCTCTCCTCACATCTCGGACATCGCCAAGAAGTTCCACTACCAGCCACTCCTCCTCAAAGGGACTCTTCCCTTTCTCACTTTCCCCTAGAAGCTCATTGTCTCCAGAGCCCTGGTTCTCTCTAGGCTGGACTACTGCAACAGCCTCTTTTTCATCCTGCCTTCCTCTACTCTCTGTCCCCTGCAACTAATCCAGAACAGCACAGCGAGACTTATCCTTGGCCTCAAGCACAGGGATCATATCTCTCCAGCCCTGAAATCTCTCCACTGGCTCCCGGTTGCTGCAATTATCAAGTTCAAGACCCTTTGCATTGTCCACAAAGCTTTCTGGGACCGGGCCCACACTACATCTATCACTCTCTTCCAAAATACCTTCCTTCTCAAGCTCTTCGCTAAGCTACCTCCAACTGTCTAAGGGTTAGACACTTTGACAGGCAGAGAGTTGGGGGGGAGTGGGGTAGTTCTCTCGGACCACCTGAAGATCCGGAAGAAGCTCAAAATGTTCCTCTTCTCCTCTGCTTTCTCTCTCTCCCTCACCCTCCTGGCCTACCTGACCTACCTGTCTGCTGTACCGACTGGTTGCTTGGCTACCCTCAGAGTCTCACTATGTCCAGACTCTTTCATGATCAGTCACCCCTGCACTGCCTCTGGGCCTACCGCACACTTAGGGGATGTAACTGTAACCCTACAGTCCCTTGTTCTCCTTGCACTACCCAGAGCCCCCCTCCCTTGGCTGCACTTACTCAGAGAATTGCTGCCCTGTTTTTCCCTCTCCTCTTCCTTGCACTTCCCCCACTCCTTTTCCCCTTGCACTTCTCGTTCTCACACCTGCAGGATCTGAATGACACGGCCTAGTAAAATCATTTGTCTTGTCCTCCCTCTATCTTCCCTCCCGTGTCTTGTCAGGGCTAGAAACACTTGTGTACAGGCACGTTATAAATGACTTACATAATATCATTTTATCACAGATGCCCAGAAAAATATACAATTCCCCAGTAAGAAATGACTAACTAGTCTGGTAGCACCCAAATGGCAGTCTAGCCAAGTAATTCCACTTAGCATAACTGCTTTATCAGAAATGCCCAGTTATAAAAAAAAAGTCATACCAGAATGACTAGACTGCCTGCACCAAAATGCCTCTCTAGCCACTAATACCACATATCATGCCTGCTTAGCCTGGACATGGACAACCATTATGATTTGTCACACAGTCCCGCCCCCCCACAAACATCCCCTCTCCCTCCCACCCCTACCCCAACCTCCAAAATCAGCTCCTTGGCCCATAATTACCTCCACATCCCTCTTCCTTGTCCCAGAGCTTACATATGAGGCTCTTTCACTCATAGGTAATGTACCGGGATGAGGAAGAGTGGGACTAGGAGTAATGAAGACTACAGGTAGCTAAGTCAGGCATTAGCTCCATGTACCTCTACCTCATGCCAGTACTTGTGTATGAGTCAGATTGCCTCATACACAAGTACCTGGTCGAGGAAGAATAAGGCTAGGAGTAATGAAAATTACCAAAAGGTAATCAAGGCATTAAACACAAGTAGTGGTGCAACACCATTGAGTTGACTGGGATTCAGCACTCCTCCCGCATGAAATGTTGGGCTATGCTGACTCGACCTGGCTGACCTTCAGAGCAGTTGCCGGACTGAACAGGACAAAGATGTTCAACAGAACTTGGGTTTCGCTGTTAACAAGAGCCCAGCAATTACTAACATAAAGCATTTCACTGTTAGTGCCTGCATTGAAATGCCAAATCTTCTAGCCAATTGAAATTGTGATGTGGGTTTAGTACTTGCATACCAGGCGAGTGATTGGAAGGGTAGAGAGGAGACCACTCAATTCTCGCAGCAGTCCATAAGTGGGAGCTTTAAACCTTAAATGAGTTAACTGCTTGTAACACTGAAGCTGCACTAGAATAGTCTTATTAAAATGCGTAAAGAAAATGGAGGCCCCCACACAAATAAATTTGCCCCTCCCCCACCGCCTGTGAAGTTAGCGCCTCTCCCAACATTTTAAGGGTTAGCCTGCCTCGCAATGTAGGTTTTGTTGCACCCCTGAACACAAGCACACAGACCATTCACCATATACACACATGCACACCCATCCATTCATACATTTAAGTGTGCACTCTTTCACCATACTGGCACACACACCCAGGCAGCCACCCGTACATTTAAGTGTGCACCCTTTCACCATACAGGCACACACACCCAGGCACCCACCAATACATTTAAGTGTGCACCCTTTCACCATAGAGTCACACAGGCAGCCACCTATATATTTAAGTGTGCACCCTTTCATCATGCAGGCACACCCAGTCAGTCACCCGTACATTTAAGTGTGCACCCTTTCACCATACATTCACACACGCACCTGTCATGAGGTTAAGGGGAGCCCTATTTCTTCAAAAAGAAAATGTTTCTTTTTGAAGTCACGTTGACCTCATAAAGAAATGATTTCCTTTAAGGACTGAACCATAACGGAAATCATTTCTTTATGAATGCAGAATGACTTCAAAAAGATACTGGGGGTCATTATGACCCTGGCGATAGCTGTGCCTGTAAATACCAGCACGGCTGCCGCAGGAGTCATGAATTTTCTGGCACCCTGGAATGGGCAATTACCCAGGCATTACAGCCACGGCGGACCCGGTAATTGCCCATTCCTGAGCGCCAGAAAATATTACTGCCCATTCCCATTTGAGTACCATTGCACTCAAAGGGAATTTGGAGGCCTGATGCACCACCACCATTCGTGAATGGTGCCTGTGCATCCGTTGAGTTCTGCGTGCGGGTGCCGTTCCGCCTGCCAGGTCAGACCTGCCGGGCTGAAAAGCAAGTTTGCAGAACTCGTAGTTTGCCGGTCCGGAAACAACAGTACCGGCAAGCTTACCGGTACCGTTGTTTCCGGACCAGCAAACTCAATATGAGGCCCACTGTATCTTTTTGAAGTCATAGGGCTTCCCCACCCCATGACATGGAGGACTCCAGTTTAGGGCCTTCCATTGCATGGGGTGCGGGTATCCCTCGGACTTTAAAAAGAAAGTTTCTTTTTTTAGTAACTCTGCCTTCATAAAGACATTATTTCTGTTACAGAAATCGTTTCTTTATGAATGCAAAGTGAAAGCAAAATGAAATGTAAAAAAAAAATATATATAAGTGGGGCCCCCTATTAGGACATGTGCTGGTGGGGCCCCCGCACCACGTGGGCTACAGAGGCCCACCGTTACACCAGTGATTGTGAGGGAAATGTGCTCCAGTGGCAATGCAGGCCTGTCTCAAAAGACTGCCACTTCTCTAATTTAAGAATGTTTTCTTAAATGTTCATTAAACTAGAAAAGTGGTGCTGCAGTCTGTGAAATGGTATGCTTATAATGGGAAAAAGTGTGCTGTGGAGTTTAACGGCACCCTTCAGGCTACCGTTATTGAACGCATCTTTTGGTTGGTGCAGGAAGGGAGTTCTGGCCTCTAAATACAGCCCTTGCCAGCCTCTTGCATGTGAGGTGGTTGGCAATGCTGTTGCCATGACGTAAATCACAGGCTTTGCAGGAGTGACGGACTTCGATTTAATGCCGCTGCTCCCGTATTATCAGAATACACGTCTTCATGGAAAAGTGTCTGTCATCTCAGACACAGAACCTTTCCATTATAACATGCACCTCGGAATCAGGCCCTCATTGTCTTCCTGGGACCCCTCACAATCACTATTTCTGAAAAGGACAATGCTATAAACATGGTGCTATGTGAAAGGGAGTGGCTGCTCAGCACTAGGGTTACAGAGCTGCTGGAAAGGGTTGGCTTGCTTCCAGGGTATCTCTCTGATGTGGCACACATGGCAATGTCATTGTAACCTTCTCTGTGGCTGTACTCTGCACTATGATGAGGGATATTTGGGGTTGACCAGGAGGTTGTCCTCTTAGCATCCCATTTCCATCATTCCCTAGCTTGGGGAGGTACCTGGCCCTCTTTGTCACCCTTCTAGTTCCCGCTGCCAGGCAACTTTATTGGGCTTCAGTCTACCCAGAGTCCAATGCCATTGATGTGAAGATAAAGCTTTCAAATGAGGCAGTCAGACCCTCCTCCAAACGCCTTCAAAGGAACATCTGAAGGGACCTGCTGATGTACAGGGTCTGCCTGCTGCTGAGAGACTGGTACCCAGGACTCTGCCTGCTTCAAGTGGCAGCACATATCATTCTCCCCGTACTCACTGGGGATGATAGTCAGCAAACCTTTAAACTTTCCCCTCCACTTTAAAGTGCTTTGATAGGCTGCTGTGCTTTATTTATTTCCCTGGGAAGCTTTTTAGAAACCTCCTTATCATGCACTAGTCATTTTATTATGTGATATCTAATGTGTTTTTTGTGTCATCTTCAGGGGGACATTTGGAGCTCTGCATACTCTGTGCTTAATTTCAGGGCGGTATGAATCTTTGCACTGGTGCAAGTGCAATGAACACTATCACAAAATGGCCCTTGTGCAAACAATTTGTTCTTTCAATGCATATTTGCAGGGTATTACCCAAATTGTTTGTTTACAATTGTTCGAATGAATTGACCACATTTAAAGGGTCACAATTGACCTTTTCACAATTGACTGTATATATATATATATATAGGGGTTTTGGGGGTTTGACGTTGGGTGGGGGGTTGTGGGGGGTTTCCCCCCACATATATGTTACAATTGACCTTCCCAATTCGGTCAATTGTGAAAAGGTCAATTGTAATTCGAACAGTCATAAAACCAACAATTCTTATACAACCATTTGCGGCAGGGCAATGTTTGCCTTAGTCCCAGCACTAGTGAGAAATGTTCCCTTGCGCATAACTTCATTGACAGAACATACTTTTGCAATGGGACAATGTGTACCCTTGTACCGTTGCAATGTTCCTGTAATGTGGCCCCAGATCTTCACCCTCAATCCATGTCGGGGAATGTTTTATCAAATCATCGTCCCTTTTAGCATCTGAACATTCTTAAGTCGATCTTTGCTTCCACTCATCAGTCTTTTGCACAATGTTAGCAATGAACTCCCCAATTTCCCCTGGCAACCTTGCGACACCTGTTCTAAAACCTCACTTCAATCCTTGTCTGTGCTAAATGAGATAGAAACGACTTCCTTGGATGTGAACAGTTACCATTTCCACATCAAAACATTCTCTCCTGGAGTCGATAATCAGTTTTAGATTAAAATCCAGCTCAGAATTAATTTCCTTAGGTTTACTATCTAATGCTGCTCTCACTTTCAGACATTCAGTGCTCTGCTGATGCAGACTAGTCTTAAGATCCTCTAATTCCTTATAGCACATTTAATGATCCCCAGCTCTGTGTACCTCTGGATGTATGGGATTTACACAGGGCAAACCCAGCTGTGAAGCAACAGAGCACTGTAAAAAACTCTTTCTGTGGTCCATCTGATACTTACAGTTTGCTCAGAGAGATCAACTGGTTAACTAGAGTTTTTATGTTATTTGATTGCTATTTTGACTTAAATGTGCACCATTTTTTTTTATTTGTTTCACAATAAGTAGACTAGACGTTTTAATGTCATGAATTGATTTGATTGATTGTCTAAATTGTGCATATTCATTCTCAATTGTGATTGTTAATTTATTTTAGTAGTTGTTTTGTGTGTCAAAAATAACTAATAATGATTTGCGATGAATTATAAACATATTAATGAAGCAGATTGATAAATGCATTTGTAGTTTTATAAGTAGTCGGTCTGTAGTTTGTCATTAGATTGTACTCAAGGGGTGGGACTTTGGCCCTTTTGTGTGATAAGTAGTTTTCCTTTAATGTGAATATTATTCATCCCACATAACATTCGTGCTACAGCATCAAGGAGTTGCTTGAAATGGAACAATCCACTGTGGCAAAATAGAGTTGATAAGGGGGTGAGACCCCCCTTAATTGAATCATCTTCAGACTCAAGAAGAATGATTTCACGTAGAACTTTATTGGGCTTCAGTCTACCCAAAGTCCTGTGCCACTGAGGTGAAGATAATCCAAGGAGGCAGTCAGACCCTGCCCCAACGCCTTCAGATGAACATTTTAAGTGACCTGGTGATGGACAATGCCTGCCTGGTGTTGAGACACTGGTACCCAGGACTCTGCCTGCTGCAAGTGGCAGCTCTGCAAGTGCTCTCTGACAACCCCCCTGACTGTGAAGTCCCGAAGACGCTTTTACCTTATCCTTTGAGACTCTGGATATGGTCCTAAAGCAACCCAGAAGCAAATGAACAACATTGGGCTCTGTTTCCCACCTTGAACCACTTTCAAACCAAATGAACAGCTCCAGGACCCAGGAAGATGCCTTCGGCACTTGCCACATTTAGAATCGCTTAGAGTCTTTAAGCCACTGACTGGACCACCACTTTACCATTCTCCAGCCATCCCGAGAGGCAGGATCACATTGCCTTGCTTCATGGCATCGAACCGACTCGATTGTTACAAGCCACTGCTTTCGCCACAACCTGCCTGTACTTCAGCTGTTCACAGCTGCAAAAGCGCTTTGCACCATTGGACCACGTCGAACCCGCTCAACTGTCTCGATGCTGACTTAATCTGTTGGGAATCACTTGAATCGACACCGACTCAACCTACTGCAAAGCACAAAGATGTGCCAAGAAGCACGATCAACGCAGTCAAGCCTCCTACAAGAAGATTTTATGTATTCACTGGGGTTCTGTGGCCCCGTCTGATTTTAAGAGACACAGTGGCAATTAGGACAGCACTCCAATCTATGGTGCTTTCTGTCCCTTGTTATGCTCACCTGGTATCCACAGGGGCGCCACACGATTCTGGTTGGAGGTCTAAGCACTATCCCAGACCACTCTCTGCTTAGTAATGTGCCAGACGTTGGGTAGCACCTATAACAGGAGAATGGAGGGTTAAGATACTGGCTCTGTGATAGGTGGACTCCCACCTCCCTCTTGTCCAAATCCCCTCCCTTGGGGTTATTGCTCACCTTAGGTTTTTGTGCGTTGAACTCTCCATCCTGCGTCTCTGTGCAGGGGCATGTGGTTGGTGCGGGCTTTCCGTGGACCAAGCTCTGCTTCCTGTCTTCCAGGTGAGTTATAATGTCTTTATTCTGTCTCTTTCTTTCCCTCCGATTTTTCTGTCTTCTCGGCGTCTTGCTCCACTAGACTGTTTCCTAACAATGTCTCTTTTTGTTTCCACAGGGATGGTTGTGATCTCGGAGTTGCCGAGCCGATGGTGAAGATCACAGTGAGCGGAGCGCTGCGCTGTTTATTGGTGTTAATTGCTAACCTGTGTTCTCTTCTCTTCTTTGTACTGGTTGTGGTGATGTTCCGGAGTGATGAGCGATCAAAGCGCTGCTTGCCCAGGTAAGTGCTTTGTTAATGCTGACCTTGTTCCTTCTCCCTTGCAGATTGCGGTGAAACCCGGAGATGGGCGAGGTAAGAGAAGCGCAGGGTGCTGCCAGGAGTCGCTGCTTGCCTGGGTAAGAATTGTTATTAATGCTGTCCTTGTTTCTTTACCTTTGCAGGTTGCGGTGAACTCCGGAGATGGGCGAGATCAGTGACTCCCAGGATGGATTCAAGGCCGGTTACTTCACAGGTAAGTGTTCTTGCTCGCTAATGCTGTTCTTGTTCTTCCAGGTTATTAAGGAAATCCGGATCTAGGGCTTCAGGATCGGGCCGCCAGAGAAGCAGATGAGCAGGAGCTGGACACAGTGAGCGTTATGCTGCAGGAGTGCACAATAACGCGAAGCATGTTCTGCTGTTTGGGTGGGGGTTAAATAGCCCAGGTAAAGTAGTTCCAGGCCAAGTAGTTCCAGGCCCAGCCACACCCAAAACACTGGACCGCATGGCTTGGTTCTAAAGAACTGAGCTGTGTAATAGGCCTCCATGTTGCATTAAGGTCCAAAACTGGGATTGCTTTATTCCTGATAATGGGCCAGGCGTCAAAGGTGCCAGGACTGACTCCAAGGATGTTTCTGATGGAGTTTTAAGGCCCTTGGGGGCAGTGTGAAGGGCTTTAGCCGCAATGCTGCCAGAGGGCTGTTATACCTGAGGGGGGTCAGGGGAATGGATCGCGACACCCTCTCATCTTTTAAAACTGCTTCTCTATCGACTATCCTGCTCTCTTCACTAAATCTGGTAGGAAGAAGTTTAAAAAGGACACCCTGGTCTCCACCCAAGGCCTCCCTATTGCTAACTCCTAAACCAGTGCGTCCTCCAGTCAAACCCTCACCGACATCCTCTTTGTCGTTCCCTCGCCAGACCTATGGACTATTCATATGGTCTCTGTGCTCTCTCCTTTCTCTTCTTCTCCCATTAATGGTGGCACCAGGTGGGAAGCCCTCCTGTCCTCCTTCCGCTCCTCTAAGGTCATCATTGATGTTTACCTGAATGGTACCGTCTTGACTCAAGGCCCTCAAGCCAGCCTTCTCCTCTTTGATAGACGCTTCCTGCGCCTAATCAATTTTCTTTCTTCTCCTGCTGTCCCCTCTCCCCCCTCCACAGCTTTCTTGCCTCCCCCGGCTGTCTCCTCCTTCACTACCTTGCCCTCTCCCCCTTCCTATTCTGCCCCTCTCAGGCTTCTTCCACACTTCCGCAGGGCGTACCTCTGATTTGTACCCATCCCCGGAAGCCTTTCAAGGATGGCAACCTTCTCCATATTGCCACTCTTAACTCTCGCTCTGCTGTCAAACACTCCTCTGACATTTTCCGCCTCCTTGAGGAGCATGATCTAGATGTCCTCAGTCTCACTGAGACATGGTTCATGGCGGGCTCTGTCAAGAGTTTTGACACTATCCTCCCTGATGGCTACAAGATCCTCTCTGTGCACTGATCCCACCGTTCCAGAGGGGTTGAAACCTCTGTCATTCCGAGGCAGTCATCTTTCAAATGACTCGTCTTTGCAGGCTCGCTCTCTCTCCTGGCCATTCCCTTACTGTGGCTACCATCTATCGGCCACCTGGTCAGTTCTCCTACTTCCTCTCTGAGTGGGCAGAATTCTTTTCTTCCCTCCTGGCCTCCACCACTCAACTGCTCCTTCTTGGAAACTTTAACATCCACGTGGATACTTCCTATCCACGTGGAAACACCTGTGTATAGGCGCGTTATAAATGCCATATCATATGATATCATATCCTTCATCTGGACTCTTTCGCAACCTCTGTGACGCTCTCTCACTCTCTATTCTCCCCTCTGGCCCCACTCACTCTGCAGGGCACACTCTGGATGTTCTGATCTCTTCAGACCTTCCCCGTTCTATCCCTCTCACTACTCATGTATCCTGGAGTGATAACTTTCTCCTTTCCTCCCAGCTCACCCTCTCTACCCCTCAGGCCAATCCGACCCCAGCATTGCCACCTACCTTCTCGGTTATCCGACCCATGAAGCGTGTGTCAGTTGAGGCCTTTTCCGCCACTTTCTCACCCCCTCTGCCCTTCTTAGCTGACTCACATCCAGACATAGCCCTTTCAATGCTCCACTCTGCTATATCCGATACTCTGGATGTCCTTGCTCCTGTCATGAGGATCCACCTGAAGCCCAAAGCCAAGTGCAACTCGTGGTACGACTCAGACCTCATTACCCTTAAATGCAAGTGCAGGGTGGCTGAGAGAAAATGGCGTGCTTAACGTACACCATCTGTCAAACTGGCCTGCTGCCTGCTCCAAAGGCAATACGGGCTTTCTGTCCACACCAAGAAGAGAGCCCACATAAAAGCCTGCTCTTCTGTGGCATCTAACAACGTGGATGAACTCTTTAAAATCTACAAGGAGATGGCCAGTACTGCTGCAGTCTCTCCCTCCCCTGTACCTTCCCAGGCCCTCTGCAGAGCCCTGGCTTCTCATTTCATCTCTAAAACTCAGGACATCCTCTCCTCTCTCTCTTCCTCTCCCCCTCCTCCCTCTACTCCCTCTACTCCCTGCTCTTCCTCTGGCCCTTCTTCAGCCACCTCTCCTCCCTCCTTCTCTGCCTTCCCCTTTTCTCCCCAGATGAGGTTTCTAGACAAGTCTGTTCTATGAAAGTCTTGTCAAAACAGGTTCACCCCTGTTCCTCCAAAACCATCAAGGACAACATTGACACCCTGGCTTCTGGCCTGGCTGCTGACTTCTGCAACCACTCCTTTGCCACTGGAGTCTTCCCTTCCCCCCTGAAGCACTCCCTTGTGCACCCTCTTCTTAGGAAACCCTCTGCCGACCCTTCCTGCCTGACAAACTATCGCCCAATCTCCATCACTCCTTTCCTGGGCAAAATCCTTGAAAAACTGGCCATCCCAGCTTAATCTTCATACTGAATCTGTTGGTTGTTTCCATGACCATCAGTCTCGCTTCAAAGCTGCCAGGAGAACGGAAACTGCTTTCCTGAACATCTGTGAAGATCTGCATTCCAACCTTTATTCCAAACCCCCCTGTGTCCTCATCTTACTTGATCTCTCTTCTGCCTTTGATACAGTCAACCATGCCATCCTGCTCAACCCTCTCAGTGATAACCCGTATATCACCAATCAGGCCATGGCTTGGCTGACTTATTTCCTCTCTGATCGACCCTCCCAGGTCCAACTTGGGTCCTTCCTTTCCTCTATCTCTATCACTACCTGTTCCCCAGAGGTCTAACCTCTCTCCCTGGCTGTTCAATCAATACCTGTCACTTTCTTGCCCACCACATTGCCGCTCTCTGTCCCAACTTTAAGTGCTAAACGGATGACACTCAACTAATTTTCAGGCTCCCCTCCACCACCTCTTCTCCTCTCATCTCTGACTGTCTGTCTGCTATCCAGTAGTAGTGTGCCACCAATGATCTCTGCCTTAATGCCAGTAAAGATTCTCCTCATCAGCACTCCTGCTCCCTCCTTTCCTGTCACTCTCTGGCCGGCCTCTCTTGGCCCTCTCCCTGCTCCCACCTGTGAGGCTAAAAACCTCGGGGTCATCTTCAACTCCACCCTCTCCTTCTCTCCTCACATCTCTGACATCTCTAAGAAGTCACACTACCAGCTGCACCTCCTCAGAGGTATTCTTCCTTTCCACCAGAAGCTCACTGTCTCCAGAGCTCCGGTTCTCTCTAGGCTTGACTACTGCAACAGCCTCTTTCTAAATCTGCCTGCCACTACCCTGCACCCTCTGCAACTCATCCAAAACAGGACTGCAAGACTTGTCCTTGGCCGCAAGCCCAGGGACCGTATCTCTCCTTGAATGAAATCCCTGCACTGGCCCCCAGTGTTGGCGAAGATTACATTCAAAACCCTCTGCATTGTCCACAAGGCCTTCTGGGGCCTGGGGCCTCATTACCTTCAACTCTCTCTTACTAAATATCTTCCTTCTCGAGCTCTCCGCTCATCCGCCTCCAATTCCCTCAGGGTCAGTCGCTTCTCCAAGAAATGAGTTGGTGGTACATCTATTTCTTCTGCTGGGGCCTCCCTCTGGAGCAGCCTCCATACCTCTCTGAAACTTGAGGAGAACCATCTCTGGTTCCGGAAGCACCTCAAGACCTTCATCTTTGCTTCTGCTTTCTCTCCTCCTCTCCCCTGCTGATCTCCTGGCTGAATCTAAAACTGCACTGGTTACCTGGCTACCCTATGATCTCGGGCCCAGGTCCCCTCCCCGCCAGCTGCACACCTGCACTGCCCCCCTGGCAACCCTTGCAGTCGGGACTGGTCCTGTATCCCTACAGCCCCCTACCAGCACTTGACACCTGATGTCTGCACTTTCACCAGCTGGCCATACTTTTATTTATTTATATATGTATTGTCTTATTTACCTACTGTTATCCTATGCACAGCAGTGCCCCCTCCCCTTTCCCCATGCACCTTTTCCCCTCCCCTCTCCCCAGCACTTGCGCAATCTCATTGTCATCTGGCCTAGTAAGATCGTTGTCTCTGTCTTCAATCCGTTCCCCCTCCCTTGCCTCGTCGCCCCTTGAAACACTTGTGTATAGGCGCGTTATAACTGCCATATCATATTATATCCATACCTTTTTAAAAAATATCCTTGAACTTGAACATTGCTGCAAGGACAATGGCCTACAGACCCCAGTCTTCATACCCAGAGTGCCTCATTTCATCTAAAACTCTGCATATTCTGTTCATTCCTTCATAGGAATGGGTTGCTAGTCTTTTTAAAGATGAATTTGTATGTTTAACTTGATTAACGACTCCTATTTATTTAATACAATTCTTAATTAGTCATCTCTTTTGTTTTGGAACCACACTACTGTTGCTGTTTTGGAGGCCTTGCTGGTTCACGCTCCTCATGAAGAGAATAGCCTGTCCCTGACCCATGCTACCTTAAAGATGTGAAGGTGGTGCACCATTCAGGTTGTTGCTGTTTCATTTTTATTATTGGGATCACTACTGGTTTCATACTGGTTTAGTAGTTGTGTAGGGACGAGTAGGAGTGTCGAAACCACTACCCATTGCTGTACTCCTGAAGAGCAGTAGTTATTGTGTCACATCTGTCACCTTCTATCTCCTTCAAAGCCTGTGACAGCCATGTGCAGAGCAACATAACGTTCATATGAAAAACATGACAGTACATAGAAAGACATAAGCACCTTTTTTAATAAGAACCGGCATCATGTTCCATAAAAAAATTGTAAGTCGGATACATAAATAAATAAACACATACAAATGAAAAGATCAAAACTCCATTAAAATCAAATAATTCTATAATGAAATAGCAAGTACATGTCTGTCTCCCATTGAATTGCCAACACACAACTGCAGAGGTACACTGCTACAATTCCAAAATTTGAGAGGGGTGGGGGTATTTAGTCAGAGATTTGTGTGTATAGTTAGGCATTCATTGCAAATGTGATGAAATGCTTCTGGTAATCAATCTTTCTGTATACTGCTACTGTAATAGTGATTCAGCAGGAGCTTCAAATCCAAAGGAGCCTGTCTGAAGCTGATGTAGATCCCTTCACAGTATGGACATGCTAGGGACTTGCACAATTTAGTAATCCACATTTGCATTGCTTTACTAGTTTAGTGGACAATCCGGCATTGCCAAACATGGGATGTATCTTGTCTGATTTGGGACGTTGTTCTATAGGGCAGCTCTATAATGATAATTCAGATATCCCATGGGCAACTGGATATCCCTGTAGTACTGGTACGAAAATGTGTAGCAATGGGAAACCTGAAGTCAACCTTTGTGTAGAGTACAAGGGGTTCAATCCGGTAACACAGACAGATGCACAACTCAATCCTAGGGCAGATGAGGGTATAGACAAGTTGGGTGCTGCCAAGTACATGAAAAGCTTTGAGTGACAAATAAAAAGAGATGTTAGTAGTTTCCAACCAGAAGGGCAGTACCAGTTTACTGCCATGTCTTTTTATATTTAAAAATATGCCAATCTGTGTTCAGTGGATGGCGAACCATACCATGTTCATGGTCATGCCAGACAAAGTATTATGATTTTTCTGATATTAGGTCTCATTGATCTGGAACTCTATTCTGAGCTTTTTGCAGATCAGACGTTTTCTCGGGTGGATGGATCCATCTGCAGCATAAGCAGATGATAATTCAGAACTACAGGTTACTGAAGTGTACATCATCACAGGGGCGCTTTCTAAATCCTATGTATGTCTTTTGCACCAGAGCACAAATTCCTCTCTCTACGTTTAGTTATAAGAGGGACCTCTGGTCAGTATAGCTAATATGTGAGGTATGGATTGATCGGAGCATAAATCTAGCGGGGAAAGTTCATATCTTCCCAAGACCCCCGCTACATCACTATAAATGAATCATACTTATGTACCCGGCCCCTACTAAAATGAACTGCTGTTTGCCTCATGCCCTAGTTTCAACACTATTGCGGCAATGTGTTCCATATGTTCGCGACTTGCACTAAGCTACAAGGTTTTTAGGCAACAACCCAGGTCTGATGGCACACTTTCAACTCTGACTATCCAATTGGGCGCACACCTGTTTTTGATGGATGGTGACGGGTAACTGGTATATAGTGTTATAGTTTCACATATAGAAATGTGGTCTTATTCTTCCCATTTTGTTTCTCTTCCCCTTGGGTCGGGATTTCTTCAGGTTCCCTTCTCAGCTGGCCTTTAGCTCACTGGGCTGACCAGAAGGGATACTAACATAAGAGGGTCCAGCAGTGGATTTCCAAATTCCCTTCTCTTGGTGGTGGTCTGTTAATGATGGTATAGTTGGGGAATCAATCTTGTTTGATGGGCAGTATTTCGCTGGATGTCCAGATTCACCATAGGAATAACACTGCTGTTCTGATATAGGGGATGGGGGTATAAGAAATGGCACAACTTCCTGGTCATGCCCTTTCATTATAAAATCTGAAGCAGGAACACTATGGGGGTCATTCCGATGTTTGAGGTAATGGACAAACAATGCCAGTAAAGGATTACCGGCATCGCTTACCGCTTTGGGCTATTCTGACCAACCAGACCACTATTTACGGTACCGTAAAGTACAATGCCGTAAATAACGGTCTAGGGTCGCGAGCGCGAAACACCATGCCGATATTAGCGGCATGCCGTAAACCGGAACTGATCCCAAGTAATGCGGACATGCAAATAACGGCCTCATGAAGCCCGAAAAGTACCTTACCGGCATGGAGTAAATACAGTCATCTCCGAGAAGGTGTTAAGAACCCAGAGCAGTGTTTCCAAAAGCCACAGGTGCACACAATCAGCACAGGTGAAGGCAATGGAGTCTGGAACAGCACAAAAGGAGCACACCCACACACCACACCCCCTCCCACACCAAGATGATACCAATAGTAGTAGCATTGCTGGAGCTGGAGGCCCTGCTTGCAAGGCAGCAACAACAACAACAGCAACAACAACAACAACCACAGCCTCCACCATAGAGGATACATAGGAGGAGAAGGAGGGTGAGACAGGCCCAGCATGCCCCAGCAGTGCAGCCACCGTTACCACACCGGCAGCCCCAATCCCTCGCATCACAGCCACCCCCTTCAACCTAACACCAGAGCAGATCCACACCCTGTACCGGCATGACCGTGACACTATCACCACCATAGTGGACCTGATATATGACGACATAGTGAGCCTCATAGAAGTACGGACCGACATCCCCCCTCCACTGAAGGTAGTGTCTGTGCTCCACTTCCTTGCCACAAGCACCTACCAGCACACAGTGGGGCACATGCATGGCATATCACAACCCTTATTTTCCCGGATACTGAACCAAGTGCTGGATGTCCTCCACAAGCACACACGGGACTACATATCCCTACCACGGACTCCCCAGGAGATATGCGATACAAAAGTTGCCTTCCATGCACTGGCAGGCATGCCAAATTGTATCGGTGCCCTCGACTGCACCCACGTGGAGTTGGTGGTCCCGCATGCCATGGAGGTGGCCTATCACAACCGCAAGCAATACCACTCCATCAACATGCAGATGGTATGCAACGCAAGCAAGATCATCACACATCGCTGTGCCTGTCATCCAGGATCAACCCATGACTCTTTGGTCCTGCGAAACACCACACTACCAAGCTACATGGAGCGACATGCTGGACGACGTGCCTGGCTGCTTGGTGAGTTGTCTGACTGGCCCATGGCAGTGCTTCGGGGTTATGAGGTGGGTGCCTGCATACTCCAGCTGGGTGGGAAGGGGGGGTGGGATGCATATTCCACCTGGGTGGAAATGATGATGCCAGTGCACGATGAGCACCTCACCGAACACTGTGTCCCAGAGCCAGTGAAATGGCACATGACTACCAAATCCCACAGTGATGAAGTAAGGCCAACACCTAACACTACATGACCAACAGGTGACCAGGCCACATCCCACAACACATGCACCACTCATCGGCGGCCCTCACACACCGTAAGGGCATCTAGCAATATTCACTGCATATGCACTATGTCGCTGCCTCCAGCATATCACCACACCGGAGAGTCATCCCTGGGAGTGTATTGAACTGAGCCTAACAGGGATACCACAGTGTGGTACGAATGTGCTGCTGACAACAGCCAACACTCCCTAATATCAAATCTCACAGAACACAACACAGCAATGATCACACTCCAACACTGCTGCATGCATATACAATGCACGTGCAACAAGATGTGGGTGGACACCATAAAACATCCTGAGGATGCAACCCACTCCATCATCCCATTGCACAGGACACATAGCGGGGTCAGAAATGGGGCCAATGCATCCAGAGACATGTGCGCATGAGCAGAAATTACCTGCTGCCATGTACGACTAGTACAGTTGTCCGCCATGAATGTACAAACTCTTACCTTCATTCCCCTCTCATGCAGGTGATGGTGGCTATCCCTTGAAGGCGTGGCTCATGACCCCTGTCCGAAACCCACAGAACAGGCACGAGGAGGACTACAATCGTTCCCATACCAGTACACGTGTGGTGATTGAGCAGACCTTTGGCCTGTTGAAGGCACAATTTCGTTGCCTCAGCCGGTCGGGTGGGGCACTTATCTACAGCCATGAGAAGGTGGCCAAGATCACCATGGCATGTGTACTGCTGCAAAATGGGGGTGATTCCGAATGCGCATCCGTCGGAACGTACCCCTGCCCCCTGACATGGAGCTGCAACCACCTGATGATGATGAAGGGGAGGAGGAGGAAGAAGTGGCAGGACAGCATCACAGTGCCAATACACAGGAGGGACGTGCCATGCGGCAATCATTGATTGAACAATATTTCTGGCACACAAGACAGCAGAGGGTGTGAGGATGTCAGGACATAGGGCACTGGGTGTGGGGATACATGTACACTCTGCACTGTGAAACATTAAATGACACATGCGCAATGATGAATGTCCACTCTGTTGTTTTTTTGGATGAACAACCGGTGTATTGAATTAGTGGGTTCAAACGTGAAAAACAAACCCTCCACTACCCTCACCCCCCTCACTCTCCCCCCACAACTCGCAAACAAACCCTCCCTCCTCCTCTCCCCCCACAATTCCCAAACACACCCTCTCCCCCACCCCCTCCCCCACAACAACCCCACACTAGTCCCATAAGGACAACATAGGCCACACGTGTATGCCAGCATTGTCAATGTGCGCTCCCAGAGCCAGGGGGATCCATGTCATGGCGGCGCAATGTATGCTGTGAGCGACGGAGCAGGCTGGTCTGGGTGGAGTAGCTTTGAGAATGTGTGTCCTCCTGCTGGGGCTGTCGTGCAGGAGGTGCAGCCTCCAGGGCATCTGCAATCCGGCCAAGGACCTCGCAGAGCCGGTTCGTGCTGCTTGTGATGACCTCACCCAGTGCCCTGAGTTCATTGCGCCACTCCTCCCTGGACTCCTGATTTTCTCGGATGAACTCATTAATGAGGCCTGTGAGCTGCTCCGAGCGCTCTGCATCCATGGCTAATGTGGCAGATGTGGTTGGCCCGCTGGGAATTGGGCTTGCATGGATTGCCAGTGCTTCAGTAAGGGAAGTGGATACAGGACTGGCATGTTCCAGTGTGGCTCCTTGCCCTGTATGCCCTGGTGTATCGCTCTCACCGGAGTCGCTGTATGACACCTGGCGATTGGATTGGGTGACAGGGGTGTAGACATTCACATCAGTGTCCTCCTCAGTAGCTATGCATACAGATGAGGGGATGTCAAGGGCATCGAGGGGGCCCGTGGCTGCATCCTCCCCAGCCATACTGGTCTCCTCAGTGTGTGGCGTGGGGCATGTGTCCTGCGCCAGTGCAGGGTGGGGTAGGGGTGATTTGGGGGTTGTGCACCCTCCATAGTCCCTGCAGGAGCCAGTGGTGTGGCTTTTGGTGTCTTCCTGCTTGAAGGTAGACGGCAGGCCCTGGATTGGCCCCTGGAGGTACTGGGCCGCTTGGCTGCCTGGTCCTCGCTGTCATGCTCGCTGCCTGTGGGTGTTGGAAGAGAGAGACGGCGTGAGCGATGATTTTAGATTCTGCATTTGGACATACGTACAATATCACAATGGGATTCTAGTGGGTTGTCACCATTTGGGTGATGAGCGGCACATTGATCCATGCTTGGATGGTAAATGCATGCATTTGTCCCATATGTCTGGGTCACTCATGTTGGCCGGGTACTGTGCTGGCTCACATGCACTATGTTTACATCACCTGCCCTGTGTGCCTCACGGAATAGGCCCCTTCGTGTGGTATGTGCCATATGGGTTACAGCCCTGCACCTGGCATTTGCCTGGGTCTCACTTGTTTCGGCATTATTGAAAGGGGGAGGAGGGTTTGGCCAACCATGACGTGACACCTTGGCCAGCCCTTGGCAGTACAGACTTTCATTACAAATGCATTGTCAGTATTGACTTTGGACACTCACCTCCATCGACGGATGACGTTGCCCCGCACTCTATGTCGCCAACCACTTCAATGGCTTCTGGGCCAATCATGGCCGCACACGTCTCCTCCCATGGCATCAATTTGATGGGGGAACCTGGCCCTCCTCCTGTCTCCAGGGCCTGGCTTCTGTTGGCAGAGAGGATGCTCCGCACCCTCAGCCGTAGGTCATCCCACTGTTTTCGGCAGTCCTTGGTGGTGCGGGGGTGTTGCCCACGGTGCTCACTTTCTGTGCTACCATGGATCAGATCTCCTTCTTTTTTACAATCGTCACCCTCTGCATGTCACCGCTAAAAACAGTGTCTGAATGCTCGTGGAGAGCGTCCACCATGATCTGGAGCTCATACGGGGTAAAGCGCTCCTTCCTTAGGTGGGCAGCTCCCTTTTTTGGTGCTTTTGGCATGATGGTGGTGTTGATGGTAGATGTCTGTATTCACTGGATGGCTCCGGGTCCTGTGCGATGAGGATGGCAATGGATTGTATTTTTAAAGATGGCCGCCATGCTCCTTCCAGTTCCTGTGCGATGACGCTGTTTCCGGTTCCTCTATTTAACGATGACTGTAAATAGCGGTGACCGCTGATTACGGTCACCGCTATTTATAGTCACCGCTATTGCTGCTTTGCTCTATGGCGGTAGTGTTATGTACGGTGCGTTTGATGCCGGTAAGGGCTTTTTGGGGCCTTTTTGCAGCATGGCGCTAGGTATGTTACTGGCATGGCGCAAAGCTCATGCCCGCGAAGTCGTAATAGGCCGCTTTTAGTTGTCTATTTCCAGCTCGGACACGCTATCTGCACCATGCCGGTAATAACCGGTACTTACCTCCAAACTCGGAATGAGGGCCTATATGTAGGTCTATTATGTATCTCTGATCTTTGTAGATCACAAAGAGGGGTTCCCAGGGTAGGTATCGCTTGCTCCTCTTTTTATAATGGCAAGTACCCTGGAGGGAATTCAAACTCTTCATCTTTTGTGGAAAATGGGATGGTGTCCTATCTATCATCTGCAAAAAAGAGATCAGAAGTCTTTTCCGGTACCATGGGAAATGGTATCTGGGTAAACCCACTAGTCAAAGGGGGCCTCGAGTTTTTCTGAATTTCTGACTTCAGAAAACAACAGAGGGTTACATCTGAAGTGGATGGCTCCCCCTTTTCTAGTTCTTCCTGAAATCAATCTTGTGTGAGATTTCAGACAGAGGGTTCTCGGAAATCTCTTCTTTGTCAAGGGGGAAGACTTAGGACTGGTATCTTCTGAGGTTTCCAAAAAATTGAGGAATCGGGAAGGTTGTTATTTTCTTGGGCTGGTGTCCTAACTATGGTTCCATAGATTTTTAAGGTTGTTGGGTAACCCTCCCTCAGTTGCTCAGGTGTTTTAACGTTCTTAGTTTGTAGAGGGGTATTTTCATCTCCTCCCAATCCCATGATATTGCTACCCCTGTGGGAGGGCAGTGAGGCTTCAGGCTCCAGAATGTCTGTCTCCTGAAGGTATGAACTTTCCAAAATTTTAAAGGCTGTCATTTCTAAACCTACGATAATGTGAAAAAAGGATAGAGGGCCTCATTACGAGGTGGGCGGTAAGGGATACCGGGCACCGGTAAGGAGACCTGTGCCGGTAATCTCTTACCGCCAAATTCCAAGTTCCCTTAGTGGGAACCGCAAGGGACATGTAGTCAGACCACATGTCCCTACGGGTCCTGTTAGGGGACCAGGGCGCTAAGTACGGGCCTGCATTTAGCAGGCCCGTAATTAGCGACTTCACCATTCACATTGAGCCCTACGGGGGCTCCATGGGAGTGGGGAATGGCATTTGGAATGGGGACTTACCGGGTCCGCCAAGGGCGGAATGTCCTGGTAAGTGCCCACTCCACCAGGTCGGACCCGGACACGATTTCCTAGGCAGCCATGGCGCTAATTGCACCATGGCTACCTCCAAAGTCGTAATGAGGCCCATAGTCTCTCAACTAGTTGAAGGTGGTTCCTTCCACAGTTCCAACACAAAGTTCCAAAGGGTGCAAAAAGAAACAAAATAATCAAAGTTCCACAAGTCTCTGGGGCACGGCACTCTACCCCCAGGTTTTTCATTCTTTGAATTACATAGTTCTCCAATCCAAGGGGTAAGGCTCATTTCCCCCTAGATTTCACAAAGTCAAGGGATTCTCTGCCGCTCCTTGATTACACTATTTACTCAATTGTCTTGCTCTGGGGGTATGCTTGCCTTCCCATAGAGTTTTCACAATCTTAAACAGTCACTCTTCCTCTTCCCAACTCTTAGAGTACATTCATATTGTTTGGTGTTCTTTTCTGCCAGGCTTTCACACCTTTACCTTTATACTTTTACCTTTCTCCTTTGCCTGGTATACTCTCCTGCCAGCGCTTCTTTGTATGCCTGCACCAAGGGGGCATGAGTCTTACCTCGGGTTGTGACACTTCTCTCGGGCCTGGTATACTCTCTTGCCAGGGCTTTAACAGCAGGTTGCACCAAAGGGGTATGAGTCTTCACTTGTGCCTTTACAATTTTACCAAAATGACAATATCAAGTTTTAACAACTTCACAGGGCTATCACTTACCCTGATTTTCCTTTTTAATTCCAATGATTTCCACTTCCAAGGGGTATGGATCTTCCCTTGTCTTTCCACACTAAACAGTATCCAATGATGTGCTTTTTCACTTAGGCTTTGTTACACTGCAGCACCTCAAGGGGTATGAGTCTTCCCTTGATATTTCTCTTGTTTCACAATCCTAATTAGAAGGGTGTGCTTCCCTTCCCCTAGATTCCAAACACTCCAAAGTTTCACTCTTTCCTCTGGACTTGTCATTTCATCTTTGTATTAAACAAATATTAGGGGGAGTGTCAGACCTTCCGCTGGTACTTCGATACATTCCCTTGTCACAGTTCCAATGGTCTGTTAGGTAAACATGGGTGCAGGACCCAGACTCACCTCTGTTTGCCTGGTTTACTCTCCTGCCAGGGCTATTTAACATACATTTCCAAGGGGGATGGATCTTCCCTTGAGCCATCAAACCTTCACTGTAACTGGTATACTCTGCTGCCAAGACTTCCACAATCTTCATCACTATTAAGAATGCAAGGAGGCATGCTTATTCCCCAAGTGCCTCTGCTTGTTGTCCTCCAAAGTTATTAACGCTTGTGTACTTGTGCCTTCAACTCCCCAAATCACTGGGGCTATGTACAAACCTTTAGGATGCAACCTATGGGACTTCACTTCCCACCTTCGGTAGGGAAAAAGTTGTCAGACCACAACCCAGTGTCTCAACCCTCTAATGTGGGTTTACTAGCATTGTGATGGCTTCCCTGTTTTCCCCGACTTCAGGTCCTTCTTTGCATTTGGCTTCTTTTCATGGTGCGGGCAGCTCCACCTTGCAGCAGAAGAGTGTCTGCCCAACGCCTCGGCATCCCTCGATGCGGCAAAGCTAATCCACTGCCTCACGGCCCACTTCGATATTCCCAGAAGCCCTGTGGTGCTTTTCTGGACCAGCCTCTGCCTTCCCTTCTCTCAGTGCCTTTGCCCCACCTCGGCCTCCACTCTTTGGGTTGCCAGCCTGAGCTGGGGAGAATTCTCTGCTCTTCTCTAGCATCTCTGTGCTCGACTGCTTGGCTGACAACTTAGCCTGCTTCTGCTTCCTGACCCACATCAGGTAAAGTAGATTTCCTTTGGTTTGGGGTTTTTTAATGTCCCGGCACTGGTCACATGCTCACAACAACTAGAGCGCATGGTGCAGTTCTCGGCCTTAGTGATCTTCATTACTCTAGCCCTCTTCCCCGTCACAGTATTTAGATAGGGACATGTAAGTGTTTTGTTATCATTACTGACTGCATGTTCTAGTCCCACATTACAATATGCCATACTGTTACGCTTACCTGGCTCCCACAGGGGCGTCGATCGGAACTGGACAGCTGCAGTTTCCACCCACGTGACACGTAGTGCAGAGGTGACATACTGGACTGGCCCACCTAATCTCGTCTGCTTGACCCGAAGAAGTATTTTCCTGAAAGTGGAGAAAGGGAATTAGCCACCCGTGGGTGTGAGTGATAACCCCCCCCACTGTTCTCCCCTCTAATCACCTGCGATTTCTCTTTTTATATTCTCACCTTAGGTTTTTAAAGGATGAGCTCTCCATCCTGCGTAGAATGCAGGGGCACGAGGATAACCAGTTACTTCACTTGTCCGAAGGAATTGGAGAGTTCCAGAACAATATTGACTCTGAGGTTCCTGGCGAGGAGCCGTAAGTATATAGTTCGTAAGAGTTCAAAATGTTTGACTTTCACTCTTGTCTGATTCCTTGCAGCTTGCAGCTTGACCCTAGAGAATATTGCCTCGTGCGGCTGGTAAAGTTCAGGTAAGAGTCTGTAGTATCCAACACTGTCCGGTAAATGACCCCTGTATGTAAGCTGTTGCTTTCTCCCTTATTACAGGTGCTGAGTGAGAATTATGGTGTTTTGAGGAATAATACCTCCGGCGGAAAAATCAGGTAAGTCTATTATGGTGAAGGAGATTCCCTTGTTTTGTTCTTTCGGCTCACCTGGCTGTCCTTTTGTTCCCCTTAGATGCTGGAGTTCGGCGAAGATGAAAGGAGACTGCGCCGGCCCGTGGAGATGAAGAATGCCTCCGGCGGTAAAATCAGGTAAGTCTATTGTGGTGACTAATATTGCCTTATTATTCTCTCGGCTCACCTTGCTGTTCTTTATTCCTCTTAGGTGCCGGAGTTTGGGGAAGAAATGAAGAAGACAGAGGTGGATCGTGGAGGTGCTGCGAAGGCTGGTGAGTATAGCGCGGCGCTGCAGCAGGCGATGTAACGCGCATCAAATAATGTCTTTCTTCCTATTCGAAGGCGCGATGGATCCAGAATCAGGTGAGGAAAAAGTATTGTTCTTGTGCTAACCTTTTTCCTTCTTTCTCCCTTTTCTCTAGGAGCTCCAGACTCGAGGCGGGCGTGGCACAAGACTGGATGCTGGCTTGCAGGCACGGTGAGCGTTACACTGCAGGATGCAGAATAACGCGAAGCGTGAGCTGCTCTTCGGGCGTGGTTTAAATAGCCTTCAAAGTAGTCCCAGGTAAGAAGTTCCCAAGACCGCACCCGAGTAAGAAAATAGTCCCTGACATAAAGTAGTCCCCCTTCAGACTTCAAATTGGCTTGAATGCTGAGCAGCATGGTCTGCATGAGGTAAGTGAAAGCAAATGAGCCTGGCGCCTATGGCGCCAGGACTGACCCCTTCTATGAGCCTGGCGCCTACGGCACCAGGACTGTACCCAGATAGCCCCTAGCCGGAGCTGCTGGTTTTTTCCCAAGTATCTGGATGCCTGCTCCCAGGACAGATGGACCTGGTCCGGATGCCCGGGGGTAGGAATCATGACACATACAGTGTTGGTAATGTAATGGAGCATTACTGTTCTTCCCTAAGGGAAAATGGTAATACAATCTTCCATCCAACGAGTCGGTCTGTCCTACTCCCCGGAGGGCTGTCTCTCTGGAAACAAGTGATGACATCACTAGATTAGTCACAGTCTCTATTCAGCTTCCTGTGTCTCTGTATCATCAGGTTGTAGGGCCTATCTCTCTCTGTCACTCTTTCTCTCTCCCTCTTTCACTCTCTATAACTCTCTCTCTCCAGCCTCTTGTGTTGCGCTCACTCCTGCCTCTTGGGTCTCTCTTTTACCAACCTCATGGACCTCTCTCCAGCTTCTAGGGTTGCTCTTGCCCAGCCTCCCTGATTCTTCTCCACCTATGCCTCTAGTTCCTTATCTCCCGATCCCCATGTGCCTCTCATCCAGCCTCCTATCTTCTTTTTACCTCAGCCTCCTGGGACCTTCTTTCCCTGCCTCCTGGGTTTCTCCTCTCACCTCCTGCTCCATTTCATTCTTCACTCCCTTTTTCAAATGGGCTTCTCCAGACTCCCACATAATTCTGCCACAGACCTTTCCTTTATAGGGCTCAAACCCTGCATTCTGGACTCGCTTTGACCTAAGGCAGCTTAGATGTGTTTTCCTCTGAAGCTGGTATGGAAATGTTCTGATGAGCCCTACCCCTTGGACAGGCTTCTAGTTTTGATTTGAGAGTTGGGGTTGGGTGATCCCCTCTCATAGGCAGTCCCCCCATTGCTTGAAAGACCTTGGCCCCCACAACCGGAGAAGACTACAATAGCATAACAGGCCTTTTGTGCATTTGTAGAGATTTTTTAAGGTAATTGGTTAACTTTGTGAACTTTCTTAATGCAGGTACCACTTCACCCCTTTGTGGGCCTGCACTATGATCTGCTAAAGGTTTGTTCTGACATTTTTTAAGTATGTAGTTCCTGCACGCCTATGAGGGGAGCATGGTATGTTTGTGCTACCAGCTTCGCAGGAAAATAGTTTCCCTTAAATGGACAGGAACTTCGAAGGCAGCAATGTGGCAAGCCCCTACCTGTAGAATGTTGCATGGTGAGCGTAGCCAGGGGATCCTCCCCACATGCCCCTGGGCCCAGCATCACCTTGCTTATGGCAGCAGTGTGGTCCTTCTTAAAAGCATGTGGGACATACATTGACCACTTCCTTCGGCCACTTATTCAAAAGACACCGACATATGCTAAAAACACCACTCAGTTTTTACAAATTCTCAAAAGCAACACTCTAACTGATGAGGACATTTTGTTTACTGTGGATGTCAGGAGCCTTTCCACGAGTATGCCAGAACATCTCGGCCAGGAGGAAATTGAGTGGGTATTGTTACAAGCAGATTCCATTGAAGCAGCCAAAGAATGTATTATGATTTTGTTGAACTTCATTTCACATCTGGGAAATCTATGGCGGCTATCAACTGCTTTATGGATATGTTTGAAGTGACCTACATTCTGCAACACCCAGTAAGGCACAAATACTTAAAAACATGTGTCAGTTATATTGACAACATTTTTGCAGTATGCCATGGCCCGCTTACTGCACTTCAGGATTTCCTTAGATTAATCAATGCCATTGATTCTTGTATCCAGTTCACTGCTGACGTAGGCACCCCTAATGTACCTTTTTTAGACGTGCAGGTCCTAGTACACGATAACACCATTTCTACCACTAGGTATGTGAAAGATTCTGACAGAAACAATTTACTCCATCATTTACGTTTTCACCCTCAGAACACCCTAAAGAAATCACCCAATGGCCAGGTGCTTGGAAGCAAACATATTGTCAGTGAAGCTGGTCAGTGTGATGCAGAATTCGATGCAGCAGTCCCCCAAGCAAGATTTAACCACCACACGAGAAACGGATTCCACTAGGACTCGTACAACATTACTACATAAGACTAGGGATAAGGAATAAGGACTCTCCGCCCTTGGTATTTGTATCTAAGTATTTGACACAAAGCCAGAGTATCAAAAGATTCACCACA
The DNA here is from genome assembly GCF_040938575.1 of Ambystoma mexicanum. Lineage (NCBI taxonomy): Eukaryota > Metazoa > Chordata > Amphibia > Caudata > Ambystomatidae > Ambystoma > Ambystoma mexicanum. The sequence goes on along the minus strand of NC_090928.1, from coordinate 107,724,776 downwards.
AAGCACTGGAATATTCTCACTAATGATAATCGCACAAAGAATCCTTTTCCCAGCCGCCCCGTGTTTGCGTACAAAAGGAGTGACAATGTACGAGATTTACTTGTAAACAGTAAAGGGAACACAACACAAGTTAGACAGTGTGTTTCAGGTTGTCTTTGTGTTTCACCCAAGGACAGGAGAGAGGATTGCTTTGAGAGATTTTACAACTTGTGCGTTTGTGAGCGTGGTATATTCCATTTGGTGCCCATGCAGCATTTACTATGTCGGAGAGACTGCAAGAAAAGTGAGAGTGCAGAAGAACGAAGACAAGTCCTGCATAAGAACCATGAATATAGCACTGGCTGTCGCAAGGCATTTCAATAGACAAAGACACAGCGTTGCACAGATGAAGTTTCAAGTTTTAGAAGTCCTTAACACCAAAGACTTTCAAGGGGACATCAACAAAAGGGGGGCCCAAACAGAGGCCTTCTTGGTTGACCGGCTCGGGGCATTGAAGACCCAACGGTATTGACGAAGAGTTTGACCTGCATTGCTTAAACAGATAGTCCTGAACTGATAAAATCTTTTCTTCAAGAACCAAGTGCATGGAACAGAGTTTTCATCAGTTTGTGTATCACATTGTGTAGTCTTGCATGAAATTAGCTAACTCCAGTTTGATGATCTGAATTGCTTCGGTGTGACTTTTCTTTTGGTAGGATTTATGCATTTTTGAGTGCATACGGTCGCTCTTTTTGCCCAGTTTGACGATCCAAACTTGCCAGTCTTACTACATGTTAGAGACTCATTGTATAAATGAAACATAGTGACAGCAGCACAATTAGGGCGAGTATTTGTCCGTAACTAATGTTTCAGGATCAGGCATTTTACTTCTCCTTAGCAGGCACTGCTTCCAACCTTGCCGAAACCGCAATTTATTGTCTTGTCGTTAACATTCAAATATTGTTACCTTTCATTGTTAGTTGAGTCTAAGCACGATCTAATGGCTAATATGTATGTTCCTTATTCGCATCACATGCAAATCTGTTTTTACACATAATTAATCTCTTTGTTTAACTTGTTTTTTTTTAGAATGCGGCGACCACACGGCCAGACATGTGATGTCCATCGTTTTAGTATTTTAAATGGTGGCGGGAATAGACAGGCATGAGCGCCCTGTTGTTGTCGTGAACGTGAATATTCTCTTACGAAGCATATAAATAAGTGCAGAGCTTGCAGGTTTTCTTCTTCCTTTTTTCATACTTGGTCAAATCCCAGACTATTAAGCACCACATCTTCGATTTAGGAATCTCGTTGCTTTTACAGGCTTTGGCTTTGAGCGCATTGTACATTTAGTTTTGCAAGCGCTGATCCACCCGCTCACGGGACCGATGGCAGCAGGTAACAGGATATGCCTTTCACATCTCAAAGAGTGGTCCTTTATAGTGTAGACATTTGAGCTCATGGTTAGATTGTTTTTTTTTTCTCAGTTTGTGGCCATAGAAGTCTAGGCCTGATTGATCAATTGCCAGATTGTCTTCATTTCCAGCAGGTTGGCTTTAGAATATTTTTTAGTTGTGCTACCACGTCTCACCTTTTGTTTTTACATATGTGAGGCTCAGCACCTCATTCCACATGAGAGTGATAAGTCTATCATGGCTCTGTCGAGGAGTCCCCGAATTTATGTGTGTTTGTCCCAATGATACAGTCCCCCTTATATATCCCAAATGACATCACTCACTTTACAATCTAGGGGCAGTACTCTATAATTACCCCTACCCCTCGGATAGGACCGTTTACCATTCCTCACTCCGCCCCTGGCACGATTGGTCCAAGGGAAGAGAGCACCATTTGTCTATTGGCATGTATTACCCTTCTTTGTTCATTTGGCAACTTTTTGACAAAAACCCAGTTATGTCTCATAACTCCATATTTCTACTAGACCCTGACATACGCATTAGATATGTGGTTTGAGGTGGTCATAGGGAATTAGGTAAGCCAATCGCCAACTCCGTACGAGGTAGCATGGCCCTTTGGCACATTTTTGTTGTTTTCTTAAAATATAAAATAGTTATGACTTTGCAAATGATCAAGTATATTACTAATTTCACCTTCCATCTTTCCATCAAATCTCATACTTGCCACATCTTCCGAGCAGCCAGAAACTAGTCTTAACTGGCTATTTCAGTCCGCAAAGTCCTAGGAAAATTCACTATAGCTCTTTAAAACCACCTGGAAATTACATAAAAACAGCATAAAACTAAATTATTTCTCATTATAATTGTTACAAAATTGCCTAAAAATGGACTCAGTCCTTTAATGTCAATTTGGAAGATCTGTCCCCCTCTGCAAGAGGAGCACTTTATCCCCCACAGCCGGTGACCAGAGATTTTGATTACCCCCTTTGAAGTTGTCAGTTTGTCCTTAATAGTGGATGCAGGAGGAACTCACACCTCCCAGTCAAGTTTTTAGCAACACTTGCTTTCCTGGAACACCCCGAGCCCTGCCTTCAAGTCTGGCAGAGCAGGGAATTATAATGCCCCCAGTACATCACATGTCATTGCAGGCTGATTCACTAGTAGGTGCGACTTCCAGTGGAGAGCAGGGCTTTCAATTAAGAAGTTTCCTGCCTGAGCCCAAAAACAGTTTTTCCGGTATTGTGAGCCTCTTCCAAGGTGATTGAAGTCTTGTGGGTGGGAACCTAATGTACATTGCTTTGTCAACCCCCTCCCCACAGCATTTTTCACTGACATTTCTGTGTGAGGAGCAAAGCTATCCTTTCACAGTGGCTTTTTAAAGTCATTTCTTTATTTTATTTTACCTGTGTGCAAGCCTTTTCTGCATCTGATATTTGAACTCCTATCTTGTATGCCACAGGATTCTTTACTTTATCCTTTTTGAGTGAGTTGGCATTTGCTGTTGGTCCATTGACAATGAGGGGGTAGGCCCCCCTTTCACAGAGTTCTTTGATTTGACACTGAATAAAAGAAAAGGCCAAGCCATTTTTCATTTGCAATGTTTTAAAGGGCAGATGTTCAAGTGAAATGGAAAGCAAAAGCTGTGTCTGATTGTAGGATTGCAATTATTGACCCTCAGTGCATGCCCTCATTTCTTTTTGTAATAAATCAAGACTGCTCAAACTAATACTGATGACACTTTTTTCTTAATGTGTTTCTCTATTTGTTGTCTGTTGTGTGCATTGTGCATTTTATTTCATTGTATGATTTACATTCTTATCATTGTCAACTGCTTGGCCGTGTGTATATGATTTCTTTGTTTGTTTTTCTTCACCTTGACTTATGATTATGTTTCGAAACATACGTGGTTGATTTTCGGAAATGTTCTTATTGTTTGAATGTGACGTGTTCAAACATGTATGTATACAAATAAAATGTCTATTTGTTTTTTTTTTTTGATTTTAATAATTTTTTTTTATTAAGGTATGTAATATACAATCATATAGTCATAACTTCATAAGCATAATGCAGTGAAACTTTTACATGAGAATAGATGAAACAATGGTAAAGTGGAAGTGTTCCAGTAGAGCAATTAATTAAATACACTGTGTGCAATGTGAAATTGAGCATATAAGGAACAAATTGTCAATATAATTGAAAACTTACACATAAGAACTATAGCACAGTGTTGTGCACAACTTAGTATGGAACAAATTCTGCATTATGATGTCTAAGTGGGGGGGGAGGACAAACATAAGACTGACATATGACGAACATGACATATGGAGGGAGGGGGGAGAAAGGGAGGTGGTAGGTATTGATGAAGAGAGGCACATTGGTATATAATGCAGTAAATATTCAGTCAAGTGTCCAGATTAGTATTCGCATATAATAATCTTGGGAACATCAAAGGAGTGTGAGAGATTTGGAGAAGTCACATTCCATGCGTGGTTACATTAAAATGGTTCAGAAATCGAGTAAAAAATGACCACTTAGCATTAAACTTAGGTATAGAGTTAAGATTGTTTGCCATGCACATTTCCATCTTTTGCGTGAGACATATGTTATTCCACCAGCTTCTTATACATAAGGAATGAGAGTCTTTCCAATTGGCAGTTATACTCTTCATAGCCAAACAAATAAAGAGATCATAGAGCCTGGAAGCATCATATGGCAAGTGGGTGGTAACTGCCAGGCTACCTAAAACAATATTCATAAATGAAAGTGGTATATCGGTGAAGAAAATAGAGGTAAGGTATTTCCATATTTGTTGCCAAAACTTAAGGGTATGGGGACATGAGAAGAACATGTGCTCATACGATGCAGGGGTAGCTCCACAAGTCCAACAATTGTCATTGTCATTAATATTGGATAGAAATAATTTGGCTGGTGTAATGAAAGCTCTATGTATAAAGAAGAAAAAATGTTGGGAGTTATTTGCTGATGTTGAAATATATTTGATTCTAGAGAAGAGCTTAGTCCATGTGTAATCGTCTAAAACATAGCCAAAGTCGTCTTCCCATTTGTGGCGTATCGAGCACAACTTCAGGGATGATATAAGGATGTTGTAGAATACAAAGTTCTCGACCAAGGTGCGGACACAGATGGCAGATGGGTTTGGGCTAAACTAAATATAGATTCTACTGATGTTACCATTCTGAATATTTATGGCCCCACCAACCCAGATCCCAAGTTTTGGACCACCATCAAACATATGATACTTCAAAAAAACTTTACCAATTTAATTATGTGTGGAGATATGAATCAAGTCCTTGATCCTTTTCTGGATAGAAAATCTAGCTGCTTGTTCAAAAATAATAAAACACACAAATCCTTTTCAGGATGCTTAGCCGAAACTGGTCTTATTGATACATGGAGAATATCTCACCCTACTCAACTTGACTATACTTTCCACTCTTCCCCACATAATACTCTCTCTCGTCTTGACTATATTTTTTCCACTAAAAACCTTACAGGTACCATTATAGATTCCAAAATAGAAAATATAATTATTTCTGATCATGCCCCTGTTTGTACCTCTTTCAGTCTTTCTGATGTTCGGAAACCGTCATCTCGGTGGAAGCTTAACAATTTTCTTTTACAAGACCCTCAATTCATCCTATCCGTAGAGTCTTTTGTTCAACAATTCTATGCAGATAATCAAGACAGAGACACTTCGGTAGTGAATAATTGGGATGCCTTTAAAGCTGCCTTGAGAGGTCACATCATGGCTTACTCTGGAAAAATGAAAGCTCTACGCAAAAAACACTTAGATGACCTTTATTCTCAGCTAACTACAGCCGAACAACACTATTATAGTGTTTCCAACCCTACCAATCTCCACAAAGTATTGACTTTACGCTTCTCAATTAATAAAGAGATCACAAATCTTGCTGCAGGGACAATTCTTAAATACAAAACGAAAATATATCAAACATCCAACAAAGCTGGAAAAACACTGGCCTCTTACTTAAAAACCAAAAAGGAACAATTTTTCATATCCCACATTAAAGACTCTTCAGGCAATGTGCATCACCATCCCAAAGATATACTAAATTGTTTTAGAGACTTCTACACCAAACTATATACTCCCGAGAACTCCATTCCCCATAATAACATCACATCCTTTTTTGATAATATTAATAGATCCTCCTACCCCCAAACTGGTCTATTTGTTTTAACCAAAGAGTTTTTGTTTCTCTGAGGAAGTACCCCTAGTTCTGAAATACATTGGCCAAATTGGCATCTGATTATCTGTTGCTATTAAATCGATCACTCTATTCGTTTTTCAGAATGTGTTCAACTTTTTTAAGGATTTAATATAAATGTGTTATATAAAGATGTAGCCATTTAAGGGTTTCTAGGGTGTGCAGCTCTCAACGAAGGCTTTGTAGCCTTTGTGTTTATTCCATCGGTGACCCTGCCATCCACCTGTAAGGTCAGGCGGGGACATGATTACAACATTCCCAAATGCTTTCTTTGCAATTACATTAGTGGCATTGCAAATACGCTATTACTATATATGCACTGTTGCTATTGTGATTGCCCATACAAAAGTATCATTTGCAAACATTCAAAGGTACTGCAATGTCCCCTCAGAGTTTACATCACCAATGATTTCTAGAGATTGTGCCATTTTAAGTACCTGGAGGATCGTTCAGATAACCTCTGATGAAATGTGGGCTAGATGTCATGCACGCTCTTTGCAGTGTCAAGAAAGATTGCGCATGTGCACTATTAATAAGAAATATCAAGTGCAAGTACATTTTGTTTTCACTAGTCGTGCAACCACCCATCTGCCTATTTATCTGAGCTTCTGTGCATTGCATGTTGACTTGATGATTTCAAGACCACATTAGCCAAACCCTGGGCCCGATTCATGGAATATTTGCCCGGTTCAAAGTGAATTTGCACTGATGAAAAGTGTCTTTGCACTGCCGACACAAACCCTGATTCATGGAACCGTGCAAAGTGCTTTTTTTGCCGTGCAAAGTCAGGGCAAAGTCATTTTGCGCTGACTTTGCCCAGACTTTGCCCGTCAAAAATGCACTTTGCACGAGTCCATGGATCAGGGTTTGTTTCCAGCAGTGCAATGTCACTTTGAACCGAGCAAATATTCCATGAATCGGGCCCCATGTGCCTGTAAAGTTGCTGTACATCCTGTAATCAAAGGGCAGAAGTGCAGTAGATTCTCACATGAGTGAGTTACCCATGTACAAACCATGATTTTTTCAATTCAATTATCATCAGTGTAAACTATTGCATTGCAACTAATGCAATTGTACATTCACAAGCCTGTTGTAGTTTCATCCCAGTAGTTTTTAAGTAACTTGTAATCCATGTCTTCTAAATAGTTTGCACATTTAGGGATGATTCACAAAGCATTTTTCGAAAGTAAGTGTGTTTTACGCTTAAATAAACACACAACTAGTGCCAGCGTTAGTGCCTTGCATTTCGGAAAAACATGTAGACCTGATTCACAAGATCATTTCCGACTATTCTGTGGCATTACGACATTGAGAACATTGCATATTCCGGCTCAATATCTGCCATTTTAAGAAGCATGGCACTGCCTGTGTCAACCACTGGCAACCCTACACTTCCAAGTGGACGCGGAAATCTTCCAACGCATAGAGAGCTCCACTAACATTCTCCTTTGCACAAACCTCATAACAGGACGGTATACAGGACCTTGAAGAAAGCAAAAGACCATTGTTTTAGAATAATAATTGTACTACTTGTAGACATAAGTGAGTGGGGGAGGTGAGTGAACGAGAGTGCGTGTTACCATTGGCATTACGAACCAAGTGCACAGTTAACCACCTTTTGCCCTTCTTTAAAGTTACATTCCGTGCTTAGATTCTTCCATAAATTCGTATTTAGGGGCAATATTGATGCGATATTACTGCGGTACACAAGTATACCATTGCGGCCCTCAGAAAGATGGATAAAGAAGGGTTAAAGGTGCATCATTCCGAAGTAAATCTACTACAAATGTAATGTTTCTCATTCTGATTTGGAAGTTATGTTATGTTATGTTATCTGCATTTGTAGAGTGCACGGACGTCCGAAGGCATCATGGCGCTGGTATAATGAAGTAATACTGTTGAGGGCACTTTCACAGTATTTGACCTCTAAAACGAAATAAATAAATCCTGAACCTGCTAATACATGTATGCGGTATTGGTTGTGAGGCGCATTGGTTACGAGCACCTACATTTCTAATCAATAAATGACGGCTTGGCCACCACTTGGAGTTGATTATAAACTTAAATGCAACAAAAGATGCCGGCAAATTATTTTAATCTATTCTGTCTAGAATGGGGGAAAACGAGGTTTGCAATTCAAATCTGCTGGTATGAAATGTTACTTTTGCGCCATCTAGAGTTTTCTATTAATATTGCCGCCTAGAGGAACCGGGCATGATGACTTTACCTGGTCAGAACAAGAGAAGAAAATCCATAGAAATGAGTAGAGCTGCATGTTACCCTCACGCTGCCTCCAGCCCAGCCCTCATTTGGGTCCCAAGCAGACCAGGATGAGCAGATTTTCGAAATAAAAAATGGAGACAGTTCCCCTACATAAAAGTAGGGTCAACTTTTGTCAGTGGCTTCCAGGACCAACTACGCTGGCTTGCAGTGTCTCGGGGGATAGCCTAGGGGCAACGTGCACGCATTGGAAACTAGACGACAGGTAGCAAGGCAGGTTCGATCCCCTGGTCTGCACTTAGAAACCTCTGCGTTCGGGGCAGCAGGGTGATTATAAACTACATTTATTAGTGTTGTAGTCTTCAGGATTTAGGAAAAAAACAGCCGTTTAGGTTTAAAAGGTGTGCACGTTACTCTGCCAGTTACATTATAAGAAGCGTTCAAATGAGCGTGCTCTATTGATAATACAGGCCAGTTGGTGACGCAGTGTCTCTAGCACGTTAGTTCGACGGCGGTTAACGGGGATGTTGGTTGTTTGAGGCCGCTAAGGGCTGGGCTTTAAAGTGTAACCGTGCAATCACCAGATATAACATTTATAAAAATCAATACACTTTTGGTTCATTTGTAAAATGCACATTGGAAAAAATGTCCGACCCTCCCTATGTAAATGTAAAAAAAAAAAAACTCTATGGGTGGGGTACCAGGCATCCCATTCTGGGACATTGCTGGCAAAACCTGGTCACCCTGCAGCAGACGTCCTAGGAAGCACCCACAGACCCACTGACTAAACTGTCTGTGTCAAACCATGACCCATATCCGACATGTCTTGGGCCTGAGCCCGGCTCACATCAGTCTCGGCCGCAAACACGGACCCACACCTGCGAGGACTCACTGGGTTGGGGACACAAAAGGCTGACGCACGAGTGGAAGAATTATTTCCAGGTGCTCATCATTGTCCATCTTGGATAGCACCGCCCCTAAGTAAGGAGGATTGGCGCGAGACTTAGGGAGTCGTGCACAAAAACCTCTTTCAGGAAAAGCTTTCGATTCGAATGCTTGAATCTCAGCAATGAGCATCATGCGCCAAGGCCGCCATTTAAGGATCAGCTGGTCTTGGTCTAGTGGAGTTCATCTAGAGGAATGTCACACGACGGCAAAATGGAGGTCTTTGTTTCAAAGCCTCTAGCAAATCCGGTAGGCCTGACCCGGGCTACATATGTGGCCGCCTTGGCAGTCCACTCAGCCAGATCTAAATCTTTTTCCACCTGAGTGGGAAAATGGCAGGTGAATCTGAGTGTTTCCCGTATTCCCATCCTCGTATCTGTCCTAGGCGGTAATGCACTGTGATCAGCCCTGTGCACGCATGCATGTACAGAGGTGATCAGTAATGGTCGCCTTGTGGGATTTTTTTACCCATGCATCCGAGCCCTACCACAAAAACTGTGCAGTACTGGCATGGAAAACATCATGATGGCCAGAGCTTCCCAGAAAATGCACAGGGAAATGCATGAAGAATAGGCTGCCACCCATTTTTGCCAATGTTATGGGCACAAAAGGGCACTGCCTAAAACCCCCATTGGGCTACCCACACAGTAGCCTGAAACCATTGGGAATGGCAATGCTGATTGCCAAAGGCAACCTAGAACTGTGGGGAATTCATTTTCTTAAATCCCAAAAATGGTTGCATTACCAGTACTCACCACTATCAGAAAGCCGGCGTTTTAAAACCACCAGACTTTTGTGTAAAACTGAATAAATGAACCCAAAGCAGGCCAAAGAAAGACTTACTGAGAGGTGGATACAATGTAAAGTTATATTCTGAAGTGACTTGAAGGTTTATAACAAAACTGGCTGAGCTGTGGATTTCAGCATTTTAAGTAAATTTGGACTGAAAGACACTAAAAATCTAAATGTTTAAAAGAAATGAGTGACCTACTTTTGAGTGTCACATAGGTTGCAATTGTTTAAATGTCATAGTTTTAAACTTAGAATCAGCATTCTAGCTGCATGCGTAAAAATTGGAAGTTTGATTTGGACAGGAAAACTGGCAGCCAAAGAGACATTTAGCTGAGGCCTGGCTTAAAAAGAGAGGGAATTTTGCCCACCAGCTACCCCCGACAGGAGTTGAGACTTGCACAACAGCTGTGTTCCCAGGCCTAGCTGCCTTTTGCTGTTCCCACCAAAAGGGATATGACACTTCTCTGATTGAATTACCTGGACTCTGCAGGAAATTGAACAAAGCCCTGTCCTGACTCAGGCAAATGTTTTATTGGGGGGATCGTAAAAGTGGCTTCCTCCTGGAAGGAAAGGGGAGGAGCACTGCCTGTGAGAGCAAGCTGGCTTGGCAGAACTGGAAAAACCAGAAATTCAACCTTGTGCTGGGGGGAAACCACACCCCTTTCGGGCCAGAACATAAATCTAAAAAGATGGATCATTCATAGAGCGGACTTGTGAAAATGTTATAAGTGATATCATTATTCTTGTGATTTTTCTGTGCACATTTGAAGACGTGTTAGGACCCGGTGGTATGTTCAGGGGGGTTTTTAGCGGAAAAGAGGATATTACTCTAAATGTATGTATGTTAAAAATCTGACACTCCACCACCTAATGCCCACATGCTTTGCGAACATTTGTGTAAATGCGGGGACAAATCCAATATTGGTATTCCGACCAAAAAGTGAAATATGTTGCCATTTTTGAACTCAAGCTCCTAGAAACGACAGAATTGGAACAGGGGCTACCATCAGTAAATGCATGATGTGTGTATGCAATGCCAAACAACTGTCTATCGGGGAAGTATGTATTTGGATCAGATATAGATTGTGTGTAAAGTTGACAGGGGTGGGTTCTCTGTATCATAAACAGACCTCATCATGATGACACTTCATTTCATTCCCCCAATCAAGGGGAAGAGGAGGAAGTGGCCAATGACAAGTGGAGAGGGGTAGGGCCTAGAAAGCTAGCCTCTCCACCCACTTTCAAAACACATAAAAGCAGACAGTAAGGACGGATAGAGAGATTCTATTCCATCTGCTGCGGGACGCTCTGCCGGGAAAATCCATACTTTACCTCCATCAACCTCCAGAGAGCCAACACAGAGACTTCAATCTATCCACCTTCAGAGACCAAGACTTTACTTCAGAATTTGTAGCAGAGAGGTCAACTACAAGCTAAATCCCTCTTTAGCAGTCCTCAAATCATTGCAACTATTCACAGTCAGGCGAGCTGTTTGAATTCTTTGCAAGAACTCTTGCCATTTGCCAGAAAGCAGTGTTGTATCCAGAGAGAGACCAGCTGAACCGGAGACCGCTGTATCCGGACCAACAGACCTGATCAGAACCAGAGAGCTGACCCAGATCACTGTGAAGTGCCGAGACCAGAACCGGAGTCCAGTCCAAAACCTGACCAGATCCGTGGGGAGCCTTATTTCAAAAATATATTGTGAGTACCTAGCAGAACTGTGCAGAACCAATCTCTTAGTTAAAATAATATAATTCAATCTATTTTAATCTAACCAGAACTGCCTCCTAACTGTCACCTGTCATTTTCTAGCTGCAAGCTGTAACCTGTCGCTTTGAACTTTTAAAATTTCAAATCCGAAAAACTACCTTTATTTAATCGCCCGTATCTCTGGAACCATTTGGGCTAGGAGCTTGGTTTAACTTTCCTCTGAAAGCTTAGAATCTCAGCTTTTCAACGAGCCTAGACTTCCTAGACTTCCTACTCCTTATACTTTCTCCGTAATCACGATTCTCGCACCCGCGAATTTTGCCGCGATTTGCGATTTGGCCCGATTTCTTTACTTGCAAAAAGATAGCTGCTTTTGCCTGAACTACTAAATTTCGTTTGCCTCTTAAGAACCATCCCTGAATCATTGCTATAGTGAGCCTGGACTAATATTAACTAGATACCACTCACCCTGAACCTCCTGAAGGGAATTAAAAGCATTTTCAGCATATTTCTCACTGCATTGTCCCCATATTCAAAGCACTTGGGTCTGTGTTTCAAAACTCCTATCTGTTGTATAAGCTGCTGGGGGGGAATTGAACTGAACTCTATTTGATTGCATTCCTAAGAACTGAGTCCCATTCTATTCATCTCCTTAAATTGCATTAAGGGGGGGGGTGAATTGTCTAAGAAAGTGATAACAATGTCTTTTGCTGAAATCCTATCAAGTTATTTTCTGTACTGCATTTCATTCCACATTGCATCCATTTGAAACCATAAAAGTTTTGTTGCTATCTTATCCATCCTATACCCACTCATCATTGATTATAAAGAAGTGTGCTAGTGCCAGACTATCCATTATTGATTACTGCTCAGATTAAATGTGATATTCAATTATTAATTTATTATCAAGTGATATATATATATATTTATATATATATATATATATATATATAGTTTAAATTCTCAAATAAACCTTTTAACTTGCAAAACAGAACTACTTCTTGGCTCACTGGGGTCAGGGGGATTCCAAGAGAGGGGTGTTATATAGGGGTAGTCATCCAGAACTCATGAACTGGACATAAAGATATATCAATAAGGGTTTCCATTCAGTATCCCAGACTAGGCATTGACTTAGCTGTAGTGCTGGATTGAATCCTCTTACAAATTGGGGGCGCGAGCCGGACGTTTGGGTTAGATCTATCACTTGTGCAGATTAATACAGCGTGCCAGCTGACCAGATACACATATCCGGTTGGATCACCACGCTGTGTTACGCTGTAAAGCACTCCTCAAAGGAACGCTCTAAGGAAAAGGTCTGTTTTGCAAAAATAAAATACAAACTTCTGTAAGTCAGGACAGAGACCAATCTCTAGAATGACGACCTTAGTAGACATGATAATAGCCAGAGAGCACTTCTTACATAAGTTATTTGTGAGAGGTCAGTGGACTCACCAGGACCGCATGGTCTGGTTGCAGGCCATCACGCAACAGGTCACTGAAACAGGGTCAGATATATGGAGAGATCAGGGTCCCTTACATGTGGCCCTGAGTGAACTATACATGGCTCCTAAAGCTAAGGATGAACAAGACAAGATGATTAGGATAGCGGCATACCTGTACCTATATATGGGAGACATGCAGGATAAATGTACTGAAAGCCAAGATCTGGCGAATAAGCGACAGATGGCGTTAGAGAAGGTCCAATCTGACCTGGTCTCTTCTGAGCAGAGGCTGCAGGGGAGCCAGGAGTCAGAAAATGATAGTAGGCAGTATATCATTAAAATAAAAGAGGACATGGATATACTGCAACAGGAAAAGACAGACCAGGATACCAGAATTCTGGCTTTGCAGAAGGAACGCCAAGACAGTTTGGACTCCCTACTGCAGCGCCAGAAAAAGCTGGAGCAACAGATCAATTTCAACAGGGCATGCACAGAGCAGGTAGCCACCCTGGAAATCCAACTAGACAGAGAGAAAGAGGAGAGCAATAAACTGATCCTGAAAGACCTGGATACCCAGGCAGAGTTTGATCAGGAGCGCCAGAAAGCTGGTGCCTTCCAAAGGCAAAGGGATGACCTGGCGTCACAAATTCAAGCTCTTGGTCAGGAAAGGGACACCTTAGGCCAGGAAGTCTGCCACTTAAGAAGAAAAATGGAAGAAAATCACCTGGCTCACCAGGGACTGGGTGACCTCCAAAAAGAACACCAGGACTTGCTAGAGCACAACAGGAGGATGGAGGAGGCTCTGGCAAGACAGGAGCAGGCCAGTAGGGAGGGGACTCAGGAGGTAACCCTCCTGCAGCAAAGACTGGCCCAGTGCTCCAGGACCAATCAGGAAACGCAGAGAGAGAATGAGGCTCTCTGCCAGTACAATGATAGGCTCCAACAACAGGTAGCGATGCAGGAGAGACTGATAGAGTCTAGTAAGGCCTTAACTGAGGAACTAAAGGCGCAGGCTCTTGCATTGCAACAGGGAGCAGGGGCGGATAGAGACCAGGTTCGCTGGGAAAGGGAAACTCCTGAGCATAACCTCAGGAGCCCTAGTACCAGAGGCCTTTATCTCTCTCAGTCCCTGGACTTTGCCACCCCCATGTCCCCTGGCGCACATGAGCACCGGGCCACAGGGATGGCAGATTACTATCCAGCCAGAAGCATGGGGCTCATAGGCCAGTACCTCCCAGGAATGGATGGGCGGGCATCCGGGTATGGGCACCCAAGCACAGTGCAATTTAGTGGGGCACCCCAGGAGAGTAGGCCCATTAAGGGCATCCTGAAAACCTCTGCCCAGTTAGGTCAGTGGGGGGGTACCCATCAAATCCTGGCAGCAAAGAGGAATCTGAAGACTCCTCTGAACGGTACAGGACACAGGAGACCAGGTCCCCACATTCTGCCAGCCATTCCCAGGCTCGCAGAATCCGGGAAAACCTGGAAGATCAGACAGGAACCTCTGGGAGCAGAGCCTCTGAGTCAGATGATGAATGGACCAGGGTTACCCGAACCAAAAAGGCCAATAAGGCAAAAAGGGCCTTGCTTAAGGACCCATTGAAGCAAATAAAGGCAATAAGGAGTGTTATCACGCCTTATCATAAGAACGCCAAGTATTCCATATGGGAACACTTGGAGCTCTATGAGCAAATGATGGAGACTTTCCATTTGAAGGACAGCAGTAGCTGCATCCAGTACGTCAAATGGACATTCTCCCCAGAATACTCCAGTTTCTTTGCGGGGCTGGAGGACCAAAATCATTTAAGATCGTCCACCTATAAGGCGGCCATCTTGAAACATTTTTCTGTTCACAGAAATCCTCAAGAGGCTCGCAAGGCAGCCTACAATTTGTAATGTGGGGAGGATCAGGCCCCACAAGAATTCGTGCAAGAACTGAAACGTGCCTTTGCGCAGACCACCAGAAGGGTGCGCACAGACAGCAGAGAATTTGTCAATACATTTTTCCATGCCTTGCCCAAATATATAATGACCCAGCTCGTGAGAGATTTTCATGAGAAAAGATCTTTAGACTGGGTCATTGAACAGGCTACCCGGATCTATGAGGTGCAGAAGCCCATAGAAAATAAAAGCAATACCCAGAAAAATCCCAAAACCAACAGCACCCCTGCTGCTGCCAAGGTGGCAGAGGTAAAGGTCACCCCCGTTTTGGATTTGGAGATGGGGGGGCCTAAAAACCTACCTGCACCTAATAATTCACAGCCCAGAAGGCCCTCGGGCCAGTCACAGACAGGGAGTCGAGGAGGTAGTCACACAAATGGGGTCCCCCGCTCCCCTGACTATGTAAGTCCCCGCTACAAGGGAAACCGACCAATCCTGGGATATGTGTGGACTCCTCCAGCACAAGGGGGGGGATCCGGCCAAGCACCTAACCCAGGGAACTTCCCTCCCAACTTCCCACAGGAGGGCAGAAATTCTCCACATCCTGGGCAGAACTTTTTCCCCAGGTATCCACCCAATTTCCATCCCCAAAATCATCCATCCTTCTTTCCGCAATTCCCTGAGCCCAGACAACCTAATCCGGGAGAGGGGAGGCCAAGGGTGGAGGGGTACCAAAATCTTCCCAACCAGGGGTACTACCAGAGAAGGGATAGCTACCCTTCCCATGATCAGCCCAGGGGAGAAAATAGAGCCCCGTATCAGCCTGAGCGGGTTTCCCAGTTAGAGCGCCAGGTCCAAAATATGGCACGGGATCTGGGTCACATTCTGAGGGCTCAACAGAACCCTCAGATGGGCGTGCCACCGCAGAATGCCCCAAACTCTGGACCTGGTGCTCCAGAACAATGACGGGGGCAGCACCCCGATAACACACCGGCTCCCAGGGAGGAGGCACAAGGGGAAGGGGGGTGTAAAACCTTGGAGGAAGCTTCCTTCCCAACTTGTAAACAGCCCCTGGAAAACCAGGAACCGGAAACAAAATCTCCTACCCCTGAAAGTCTGCCACCCAAGGAGCAGAGAGGAGGTAGGAGAAACAAAGGACCCAAACAGACCCACTTTGTGGAGGAGGTTCAGGTCTTCCAATTTGTGGGAAAAGGATCTTCTCCTTCAGAGATGGGGGAATTCCTCCCAAGGAAAAATGGATCCCAAGGGATGCCAATTCAGACTGGGGAGATATGGAGACTGAGCTACCGCCGCCCATCATCTCATCCCAGAACCCACAATACCAAAATCCCCTGGTTCAAACCCATCCTGGTGACTGCCTCCAAAAAGGGGGGGGCGGCCCAGAACCGGAACCAGGGGAACCCACAATGGCTCTGATCTCCAGTTGCCAACTTTTTCTTTCAGATTCCCAAGGCTCCCCACAGAATTCTGCCCAAATCTCTTCGCTAGCAATGTCCAAAACCAGAAAGTTAGCCCACCAGTTGTCCAAAAATGTGCATTATCTGTGCCCCCTTGAGGAGAAGGAGGGAAGATACTATGCCCCGGTACAAGTACAGGGGCAGGGTACAATTTTGGCACTGGTGGACACTGGATCCCAAGCTACCCTTCTGTCCAAAAGAGCCTTTGAGGAACTAAATGCAGGAAGGGGGGAGAATTACCGAATTCCTCTCACCTCTCTTCCTGGACAACTGCAGAACTTTGACGGGAAGGAAATTCCCGTTGAGGGGACTGCAGACTTGGACATTAAAATTGGGCGACAAAAGGTGAGACACCCAGTCATAGTAGTGACTCCAGAGGGCATCCCTTGTTTACTAGGGAATGACCTCCTGAGAAGGTTGTCACCCCTAATAGATTGTGTAAACAAGGTCCTCTGGACCCAGACTAGCCGACCGATAAAATTAAAACAGAGTGTCAACCATGTTAGTTTAAACGGCACCTGCCACATGGTTGAACAAAAATCTGACCAAGTACAATTTCACTTCCAGAACAACCAAATTCCAGACGTGACAGTAATAGCAGTAGGACAACGGACTGGTGATGGGGGGTCCTCTCTATTTCTGAAAATCAACCTTCCTTCCAGTTTAAAGTGGTATTCCACACTGGAAGGAAACACCCTGAAATTCTTTACTAATCCACAATCAGAAACTCTCACTCCTATAGTCCAGAAAGAGGCGAAATCAGCTCAGAGCCTGGCTGATATTCAGCAAATTGGAGAGCAGTTGTTCATCCCTGCTCAGTTAAATGATGGGAAGGACTCTGTTCTCGCTCGAGTGTGTGTGAACAACGGTAAGAGCTTCATCAGCGAAGCCATGTTCCGCCAACTCCCAAAAGATCCAGCCATTCCCATATTCAAACTGATAGACAAATGGGAAATGGACCTGGAAGCACCTAATTCCAAACATCTCCTGCCAAGCAGGTGTATGCTCAAAATCTCCATTGGCAACGAGAGCATAGTCCACAATTGTTGGGTCGTGCGAGACGTCACTGCCGCTTTTTACTTAGGCAGTGACATTCTCAATCGCTTTGCCATTAGTTTGGACCTAATAAACTTCAAAGCTTGGTCCCGATTAGCGGACAATCCCATGGGCTTTGATGATCCAGAAAAAGCATTTAGGTCAGCTCAATTGCTACCTTATGCAGTTGAAATTCAGATCAAAGAGGAAGTCACCATCCCAGAAAGGACCCGACAATTCTCCCTGGAAGTGAAAGCTAAAAGAGGACAACATTTGAAAACCCCTGATGCTTACATACATCTAAACGCTTCTCTCCAACAGCAAGGGTTAGGGGTAAACCCAACTCCATTAGTCAACATAGAACATGACACCATTCTAATAGAGGTGGATAACAGCGACTTAAAGAGTATTACTCTAGCCGCAGGCACCATTATTGGAATGGCGGTTGATGACCAACATTTTTCCATCGATTTAGGAAATGAACTGTTAGGACCAATCCCCAAGGACTGTTTTGACAGTGACAGTGATGACAATACAACACCAGACAGGAATTTTACCCGGCATGGGGGGAACTTCCTGGTGTACACTTCCTGCCCCTATGGTAAGGAAGATGTGACTTGTGACTTCAGGAGGGATGAGGTGATTTTCCAGGTCCATGAGGGTTGCCTTTCCCACCTGAGGCCTCCAGTCCAAATCAGCACTCTGACCAGGGACTTCTCCACCCAGCTGGAGGAGGCCGCTGAGATAGCCAAACCAGAAGTCTTTCCAGGCTTCAGGCAGATGGTGGAAGAGAGAGTCAACCTAGCTGATGCCTGTGTGACTCTGCAAAAGTTGAAACAAGTTTTCTTGGATTTCCAAGATCTCTTTGCGGTAGACTCATATGACTGTGGTCGCACTGACATCCACACAACAACAATCCCCACGGACCCTGGCATGACTCCTGTGTTTGTGAAGCAATATCGCTTGCCACTCGCATCAATGGAGTCCCTTACTGAAATAATTAAGAACCTTGAGTCCCGGGGAATAATCCGTCCAGTCCACAGCACCTTCAATAATCCGGTGCTGGGAATATTGAAGCCAAACGGCCAGTGGAGACTCTGTGCTGACCTTAGGGAGCTCAATAAACGGGTCCATACTTCCCGATGGCCTCTGCCCTACATTGACCAAGGGCTGGCCCAGATCCAGGGGTCACAGGTATTCACTGCAATAGACCTGACCAATGGATACTGGACTGTGCCTGTCAGTAGGGAGGACCAATACAAACTGGCTTTTACCTTTGGGGGCCAGCAGTACACATGGACCCGGACTCCCTTCGGATACCTCAACTCCGGCAATGGATTCAACATTTTCCTACACAAGGCCATGCCCGACCTGGGTGCAAGGGGTAACCTGGCTTATGTAGATGATGTCCTCATCAAAAGTTCATCTGTGGAGGAACACATAGCGGAGATCCGTTATGTTCTGACCCAGTTGAGGGCCGCCGGAGCAAAACTTTCCTTTCAGAAAGCACAGTGGTGTAGAAGCCGTGTTAATTTCTTGGGGCATGAGATTACTCCCCAGGGTCTCTGTCCCCAGGAAAAGAAGGTGGAAGCACTTCAGAAACTGAAAGACCCCACAACTCTGCGGGAACTAAGGAGCCTCCTTGGACTGACTAATTACAGCAGAAAGTTCATTGAGGGCTACGCAGAGATCACCAGACCCCTGATTCATCTCCTGAAGGGGGGGTCAAGTGGGAATGGGGTCCAGAACAAGCCGAGGCAGTAAGACTACTCAAAAGAAGCCTCTCACAAGCGCCCTGCCTAGCTTACCCTGTCAGAAACAAGGAGTTCTTCCTGGAGACGGGGTTCTCTAATACGTGCTTGACGGCAGTATTATACCAAAAGCATGACAAGGTCAATAAAGTAATCTCCTATGCGAGCAAAACTTTATCCTCTGTGGAGGAAAAATTCAACGATTGTGAGAAGGCACTCCTGGCAACGGTGTGGGCATTGAAGAATTACCGCCCGTTTATCCAGAGGGAACACATCATAGTGGAGACTCCACACCAGCCTCTGCAATATCTCCAAAGTGACAGAATCTGGGCCAGAAATGTGAGTAATTCCCGAATTACTTCCTGGATTCTGTCAATGCAAGGCTTTCCTGTGGAGGTCCGATATGGCCAAAACAAGAAGAGTCCCCTCGCGCAAGGTCTGGCTGACTTGCATGATTGTGCCAGAGAAAACTGTCTCGAGGACGAAAGTCTAAAAATCAAGGACAACATGGAGGCATACCTTAATTCCCCACACAAAGTCTTTGAAGAGGACAAGTGTGAGAGAATGCCCACTGTCTATGTGGATGGATGCTCTTACCATGTTGACCACAACGGGGAGAAAGAACTGGTGGCCGGCGTAGGGAATGCATGGGTGAATGAGTCCCCAGAACCCTCCGCTGGATACAAAATTGGTCCCCGAAGTAGTCAGGTGGCAGAATTGATGGCTGTGCATCAGGCCATCCTCACTGCTGTCCAGCATCAACTCCACGAACTGGTCATAATCACAGATTGGGATTATGTACGGAACGGTTTCGTGGAGCACCTGGTTAATTGGAAAACCAGAGGCATGTTATGTGCTAATAACAAACCCCTGAAACATGGGAAGTTGATCCAAAACATTGATGATCTGGTCACATCGAATGGGATGACCATCTACTGGAAAAAGATCAAGGGTCATTCCAAAGTAGAGGGACCAGACAAAACTGGAAATGACTTAGCTGATCAGCTGGCCGAAACCGGGGCCATCCAAGGGGATCTAATGGAAATAGAGTCCCTGTTGGGGGAAATCCAGGTCACTGCTATCACTAGGTCCCAGACAAATGCTCACAATGATCTTTCAACTGCCCAATGGAGCAAGGAGACCCCTGATGCTGATTTGATTACAGCTCAGAAGGGGGAACCAATTATTGTTAAGTTTTACCAACACCTTGAGGACCCTGAGAACTTTCCCCTGACGGATAACGATTACATTGGGATAGAGGACCTAAGAGTGTTGATGAAATGTCCAAAAATGTTCCAAATCCAAGACGGTTTGCTGGTAAGGAAATCCAAAGCTGGCCACGATCAGTGGGTGGTTCCTACCTCATTCCGAAGCCTGATGTTAAGTCATGCCCATGATGCGGCCACCGCCGGTCATAGGGGGTTTCACACAACACTGGAAATCTTAAGAGAGGTTGCATACTGGCCACACATGGGGCAGGACCTTGACCAATACTTGAAGGGGTGTCTTGTGTGTGCACAATTTCAGCCATCATCCCTCACACACCGTGCACCTCTCCAAAAGAGGGGGATGACACTGCCATGGTCAGATTTGCAAATCGACTTTGTAGGCCCTGTGATTCGCTCGTCTAGAGGAAAAAGTACATGTTGACCGTTACATGCTTGTTTACCAAGTGGGTGGAATGTATCCCAGCCCCAAATTGCAAGGCAGAAACAGCAGCTGCCCTGATGATTAACCACATCTTTTCCCGTTTTGGTCTACCTCAAAGGATTGAGTCAGACAGGGGTAGCCACTTCACCAGTGAAGTAATGACAAAGATGTGGGAGATACTGGGGGGCAAGAGAAAGCTACACATTGCTTACAGGCCAGCTTCTTCTGGGGCAGTAGAAAGATATAACCGAACCATTGTGAGCATATTAAAGAAGTTTGTGGCAGATTCTGGGCCAAGTTGGGATATCCGATTACCTCTGGTCCTAATGGCCATCAGATCTACCCCTTCATCTGCAACCAAAATGTCACCATTCGAGTTGATGACTGGGCGCAAGATGGTGCTTCCTCAGCATTTGCTCTACAGGACCCAAGAGCAGACACTGATAAATGCCTCCACAACTCATGAGTATGTGGAGAATTTAAGGAAACACCTTCAACATGCTTTTGCCTATGCTCAGCGGAATCTAGAAATATCAGCTGAGAGTATGAAGACCCACTATGACCTGAAAACTTCCAGGAAGGAATATCAGGTGGGGGACCGGGTCTATTTATACAATTTCCAAAGGAACCAGGCCAAACAGCGAAAATATTTGCCTACATGGAAGGGACCGTTTGAGATTGTAGACAAGATCTCCCCTGTGGCCTACAAGATCCGCATCCCCAAAGGCGGTTTGGCAGAGGGGGAAGACAAGTGGGTCCACATTAACCAGTTGAAGTGTTGCCATCCCAGGCACACTCTGCAACAACTGGAGGAATCCTCTGGAATCCTAGAGGGTACTGTCTCAGATTAATTCAGTTCTAACTTAAAATATCCTACATATCGCCTATCAAATTCTGAGTTTCTCAATGTGGGTGTTTTCGTTTTTGAATGCAAAAAGAAATGTGCATGTTCATATCTGTTGAGTTCTAAAACATATATGCCACCCCACCATATCAATGGTGGGGGAGAAATGTCCATGAATAGGTATTGCCGCTCTTCCTTTGTCGTCCTAGGAGAAAGAAAACCTTGAGACTGGCCAGGGAGGACGATCCGGAGACCGGGAGCAGAGACGCAAGGGGCCCGGGGTACCGCCCAATCTTCCCATCAGGACCGGCGAGGAGAACTGATCGATCCGACCGGATGGAGAAAAAGATGCTGAACTGTGCCATCTATTGGAAGAAGATGAGGAAACATCCCAGATCTTGCGAATTCCATCAGTGAAACAGAATGGCCATCGCAAGAGGGGGGCTTGTGGGATGTTTTTACCCATGCATCCGAGCCCTACCACAAAAACTGTGCAGTACTGGCATGGAAAACATCATGATGGCCAGAGCTTCCCAGAAAATGCACAGGGAAATGCATGAAGAATAGGCTGCCACTGGGCTACCCACACAGTAGCCTGAAACCATTGGGAATGGCAATGCTGATTGCCAAAGGCAACCTAGAACTGTGGGGAATTCATTTTCTTAAATCCCAAAAATGTTTGCATTACCAGTACTCACCACTATCAGAAAGCCGGCGTTTTAAAACCACCAGACTTTTGTGTAAAACTGAATAAATGAACCCAAAGCAGGCCAAAGAAAGACTTACTGAGAGGTGGATACAATAAAGTTATATTCTGAAGTGACTTGAAGGTTTATAACAAAACTGGCTGAACTGTGGATTTCAGCAGTTTAAGTAAATTTGGACTGAAAGACACTAAAAATCTAAATGTTTAAAAGAAATGAGTGACCTACCTTTGAGTGTCACATAGGTTGCAATTGTTTAAATGTCATAGTTTTAAACTTAGAATCAGCATTCTAGCTGCATGCGTAAAAATTGGAAGTTTGATTTGGACAGGAAAACTGGCAGCCAAAGAGACATTTAGCAGAGGCCTGGCTTAAAAAGAGAGGGAATTTTGCCCACCAGCTACCCCCGACAGGAGTTGAGACTTGCACAACAGCTGTGTTCCCAGGCCTAGCTGCCTTTTGCTGTTCCCACCAAAAGGGATATGACACTTCTCTGATTGAATTACCTGGGCTCTGCAGGAAATTGAACAAAGCCCTGTCCTGACTCAGGCAAATGTTTTATTGGGGGGATCGTAAAAGTGGCTTCCTCCTGGAAGGAAAGGGGAGGAGCACTGCCTGTGAGAGCAAGCTGGCTTGGCAGAACTGGAAAAACCAGAAATTCAACCTTGTGCTGGGGGAAACCACACCCCTTTGGGGCCAGAAGATAAATCTAAAAAGATGGATCATTCATAGAGCGGATTTGTGAAAATGTTATAAGTGATATCATTATTCTTGTGATTTTTCTGTGCACATTTGAAGACGTGTTAGGACCCGGTGGTATGTTCAGGGGGGTTTTTAGCGGAAAAGAGGATATTACTCTAAATGTATGTATGTTAAAAATCTGACACTCCACCACCTAATGCCCACATGCTTTGCGAACATTTGTGTAAATGCGGGGACAAATCCAATATTGGTAACCCGACCAAAAAGTGAAATATGTTGCCATTTTTTAACCCAAGCTTCTAGAAACGACAGAATTGGAACAGGGGCTACCATCAGTAAATGCATGATGTGTGTATGCAATGCCAAACAACTGTCTATCGGGGAAGTATGTATTTGGATCAGATATAGATTGTGTGTAAAGTTGACAGGGGTGGGTTCTCTGTATCATAAACAGACCTCATCATGATGACACTTCATTTCATTCCCCCAATCAAGGGGAAGAGGAGGAAGTGGCCAATGACAAGTGGAGAGGGGTAGGGCCTAGAAAGCTAGCCTCTCCACCCACTTTCAAAACACATAAAAGCAGACAGTCAGGACAGATAGAGAGATTCTATTCCATCTGCTGCGGGAGGCTCTGCCGGGAAAATCCATACTTTACCTCCATCAACCTCCAGAGAGCCAACACAGAGACTTCAATCTATCCACCTTCAGAGACCAAGACTTTACTTCAGAATTTGTAGCAGAGAGGTCAACTACAAGCTAAATCCCTCTTTAGCAGGCCTCAAATCATTGCAACTATTCACAGCCAGACAAGCTGTTTGAATTCTTTGCAAGAACTCTTGCCATTTGCCAGAAAGCAGTGTTGTATCCAGAGAGAGACCAGCTGAACCGGAGACCGCTGTATCCGGACCCACAAACCTGATCAGAACCAGAGAGCTGACCCAGACCACTGTGAAGTGCCGAGACCAGAACCGGAGTCCAGTCCAAAACCTGACCAGATCCTTGGGGAGCCTTATTTCAAAAATATATTGTGAGTACCTAGCAGAACTGTGCAGAACCAAACTCTTAGTTAAAATAATATAATTCAATCTATTTTAATCTAACCAGAACTGCCTCCTAACTGTCACCTGTCATTTTCTAGCTGCAAGCTGTAACCTGTCGCTTTGAACTTTTAAAATTTCAAATCCGAAAAACTACCTTTATTTAATCGCCCGTATCTCTGGAACCATTTCGAACTTGGTTTAACTTTCCTCTGAAAGCTTAGAATCTCAGCTTTTCAACGAGCCTAGAACCGACTTCCTACTCCTTATACTGTCTCCGTAATCACGATTCTCGCACCCGCGAATTTTGCCACGATTTGCGATTTGGCCCGATTTCTTTACTTGCAAAAAGATAGCTGCTTTTGCCTGAACTACTAAATTTCGTTTGCCTCTTAAGAACCATCCCTGAATCATTGCTATAGTGAGCCTGGACTAATATTAACTAGATACCACTCACCCTGAACCTCCTGAAGGGAATTAAAAGCATTTTCAGCATATTTCTCACTGCATTGTCACCATATTCAAAGCACTTGGGTCTGTGTTTCAAAACTCCTATCTGTTGTATAAGCTGCTGGGGGGGAATTTAACTGAACTCTATTTGATTGCATTCCTAAGAACTGAGTCCCATTCTATTCATCTCCTTACATTGCATTAAGGGGGGGTGAATTGTTTAAGAAAGTGATTACATTGTCTTTTGCTGAAATCCTATCAAGTTATTTTCTGTACTGCATTTCATTCCACATTGCATCCATTTGAAACCATAAAAGTATTGTTGCTATCTTATCCATCCTATAGCCACTCATCATTGATTATAAAGAAGTGTGCTAGTGCCAGACTATCCATTATTGATTACTGCTCAGATTAAGTGTGATATTCAATTATTAATTTATTATCAAGTGTGATATATATATATATATATATATATATATATATATATATATATTGTTTAAATTCTCAAATAAACCTTTTAACTTGCAAAACAGAACTACTTCTTGGCTCAGTGGGGTCAGGGGGATTCCAAGAGAGGGGTGTTATATAGGGGTAGTCATCCAGAACTCATGAACTGGACATAAAGATATATCAATAAGGGTTTCCATTCAGTATCCCAGACTAGGCATTGACTTAGCTGTAGTGCTGGATTGAATCCTCTTACAGCCTCCATGTGCAAATGTGGGCGTCATCACTAAAAGGGATTCCTATGATCTTTTTAGCAGGTGGGACTTTTTATTTATTTGATTTTATTTGGCATTTAGAAGGCACTTTTACAACAAAACAGTGTTTCAAGGCACCACAAGGCAAAAGAAAAGGGATCAAGGGAACAAGTAAACAATAAAAATGACAAAAAATTAATTAAAAAAAACAACCGCGGTCCTACTAGGCCTTGTGAAATTTGGAACGTGCAAGTGCAGAGAGAGAGGGGGGAAGTGTGGAGGGTGGGGGTAAATGCTGGAGGTTCCACCGGGGGTGGAAGTGCATAAGGTGCCTGTTGCAGAAGCAACAGGTAAGTACGAGGGCGGAGGAGTCCCAGTGAAGAGGGAGGTCAACCGCCCACCAGGTAAGAGCAAGCCTGAGACAAGCACCCAACAGGCAGGTGTGAACCCAAAGGCCAGTGCCTGGGGTCAGGGTGCTGCAGCATTTGGGCAGATGGCCAGGAACCTATTGGACTCTTGAGGGACCTGGCTGCCAATCTCAGCGACTGATGGAATAGTTAGCAGGGGAGGGTGAGAGGGAAGGAGGAGGATAAGAGGAACGTCTTGAGGAGTTTGTGGAACTTGAGAAGACCGAGTTGAAGGCGGAGAAAGAGAGGGAGATTGTGCCAGAGGAGGGAGCCAGTCGAGGGGAGAGATCTGCCCCCGACTCTCTGCTTGGAAAAGCGTTTGACCAGGAGAGAGTTGGAGCCGTATGATCGAAGGGATCTTGAAGGAGAGTATTTAGTGAGAGAGAGCTGAAGATATCACAGTCCTAGGCCCCAGACAGCCTTATGGATGATCAGAGGGTCTGGAATTTGATCCTTGCAGCAACCAGGAGCCAGTGCAGAGATTTTAGGGCTGGAGAAATGTGGTCCGTGGGCTTGAGGCCAAAGATAACTCTTGCACCCCTTTTCTGGATTAGTTGGACAGGGAGGAGGGATGAAAGTGTTAAGTTAAGGAAGAGGCTGTTATAGTAGTCCAGCCCAGAGAGGACCAGAGCTCTAGAGACATTGAGCTTTTGGGGGAAGGTGAGGAAAGCAAATCCGTTGCAATTCCATCCTCTCCTCTCGCATCAAAATCTGATTCCGACAGAAACACTGTCAGTTTCTCTGCATGGAGCAGGTACCCATGTGGAGCGACTTTCCTGAGCAATACCCTGCTTTGTTCAGAGATTCCTCATCAAAATGGCCGTGTGGCAGCGAAACAAGCAGCTAGCTTTTCTCTGCATGTTTCTCCACTGTTGCAGGGCTCTTTTGCTTCCTTAACCAAAATTAGATCATACATAGCTCATGCAGGGCTAAGTCACATGCACCAATGTTTAAAAAAATAAAATAAATGAAATTGGGTTCTTATATCGTACTTCATGCCAGAGTCTGTTCTCTAAACATGGGACCCTGCTGCTCAGCGTTGTCTTGCTTCCAAGAGAAGTGTGTTGCCTCTGAGCTAAACTTCTGATAGTAAAGTAGTTGACGCTAATTATTTTAGAGGATGCTTTATGTTTTCAGTGTATTAAACGTTGTCCAAATCCTATATGTTCACTCACAATACAGCCTGCAAGTGAAAATGCCCACAGAGTGGGTCATTTAGGAGTAGGGGTGGGTGTAATTACTTTTTCCACATTCTGTGCAGATTCTGCCTGCTGGCTGATACATTTGTATTTCTGGCTTGAAAGGTACAATTTTGCCAGGATTCCTGCCATTGTTTTGCCATGTGTATTCCCCACAATACATTTGTCATATTCCCATGCAGAGCCTGCGATTATGCGAATGTTATGGTTGCTGCCCAGGTCTCCCATGATGCGTTCCTCTAATCCCTGCACGTAGGAGCTGCGAATTCGATGACGTGAGCCGCGTGTTTGCTTTTGTCCTCATCCATGCTCAGACTGGCCTATGGGCAGTGCCCGAACAAAAAACGCAAAATGCTAGTGTGGACCAGTTTTTTAAGTCAAAGTGGGCCCCTTTTTTGCCCAATGCGGTCCAGTTTGATAAGTTATTTCACCATGTGGCTAGTAGTTTTGACCAGTGTTAATGAATAAATGTTCTTTAAAATGCACAATTTGCAGCACAAAACTCCCCTTGGGTACTACTCAAAGGTTCTGTCACAAAAAGAATGAATTGCCATTTGTAATTGTGTGCCACTTTTTCATTGGTGCCCAAGACAATTGTATGCTCCATCCGACCCTGTCCTCATCATCTCCTTCATCTCCTGTGATGCGCTTGTCCGATATTTGCGCACGGAAGCAACAAGGGTGCAGGGATTCGAGATGCTGTTGCTGATTTTTTACTCCTTTCTGTATAATTAGGCTTTAAGGACCCCTGGGCCACACTCGCTGTCCAGAGGGATGCACAAAAGTAAGTGGTACTACATTTGTGCAGGGAATTTGGTGACGACCCAGCAAAAAGGCCCACAAAGATAACAGAAGTTTGCAGCGGTGAAAAATGTTTGCATTTGCAGTTTTCCACAGAAGTGGAACCAATGTTGCAAATTCCATATTTTCTTTCCTGCTGCAGAAAATTCGCCCACCCCTACTCAGGACTTATAGTTATGGGAAACTGTTAGAAAGCCCCTATCCTCACACTATTTCTAATTAACCACCCTTCCCTGGTGGGGCTCTCCGGTGGCACTGAATATGTAGCTTCCTTGGCTTCATGAAACCTTCTGAAGTATGGCTGGTGTGTGCTGCAACTTACGAAGGACGTTAACCCAGAGGCGTTGCAAGGGGGGGCTGAGGGGGATAAATCCCCGGGTGTTTTTAGTTGTAGCCCCGGATAGAAGCTCAGGGGTTGCAAACAACAAGGCTAGCTAGCCCCAGCCCTGATAGTCCTAAAATTAGCATAGCCCCAGATCTTTTCCAGATCTTGCAACACCCCTGCGTGAATCTGACCCTCATATTCTTCTATGTAATTTTAACCCAGGCCCTCCTCAATGTGCTGCACAACCAGGGGAGCTTCCAATTGTTGTGTAGGTGTTCAAATTGACAGCGTGCTACCATCTTATGTTGGGTGCTTCACTCTCAGACACAAATGTCTTTATTTCATGAGATTTTGCCTTCATATTTTGCACATGTGGGAAGCTCTCGGAGCACATAGGGATATATGCAGACTTGACAAGAACTGCAGAATGTTTAAAAGGAAAAATATTTGGAAAACCTTAAGGTACTTTTTATCAATGTGAGGCATTGCCATTTGTTAAGTATGTTTCTTTTCTTTTCTAGTCTAAGTATGTAGGAGCCCCAAACTTATTGATTTGTATTAAATAATAAAATAATGCGGGTAATTCCATCTCAGAAAGTAGTTTCTGGTCAGACCCCCTTTCAGAAAACTCCATGACAAATATCTAGTGACACATGTGCCCTTCTGCATCAGTTTCCGCATCTGCAGCTCCTGTTGTCCAGTGGCACAGAGCAGGTTCAAAGTTCACAGGTGCCCAGTTTGGCAACTTCGGTCAACTGCAAAGTCGCTGCAGACAGAGGGCGCATTTAACTGTGCACCTCTGATCCAAAAACCATAAGTATGGTTAAATACCTGCTGGTGGCAGGGTAATCTTGAAATATGTGTGGTTGTTGTTGTCATTCTTTTATTTCGGCAGAACAGCCATAACAACAAGTGAAATTGAAAATCTCTATTGACGTATATAAAAATATTTAAATTTAGCATAGTTTAAAATTTGAAACATAAACCTAACATCAAGTATAACATTGCTTAAAAGTCATGCGGGGAAACAGCAGCATAGTTGGGTAAAACAGGTCAGCTACAAGCACGTACAGCAAATTATTTAATGCCTAATTGCCCTCACTTTGCATTTAAACTATACTAGCACCATTAAAATACATTATAATCCAATTATAAATCACTTAAACTAATGTCCTTTTTATTTTGCATTTTTCCATCGATTTACAGTGACTCTATATGAAAACTCAATACGGAATACATCCATTGTCCACTGTAAACGTTACATGCTAAACATCGTGTATCCTTTTGATAATCTGCTCTATATCACGTTTGATGTCAGTTGAGTTTTCTCTCTTAGAAACCAGCTCCTGAAAATATAACGTGAGGTAGCAAATACCACGTGCTGGCGACACGATGGTTTACACAAAGCCACTGACTCTCCGGTGTTTCGGAAGCCCTCTACAATAAACAGCGGGCTTTGGTACAAACGCCTACGTCTATAGGTTGCAAGGCAAAGCCAAAGGAAGTGGATCATTGTTTCCTTTGGGTCTCCCCATAGTGGGAATGCCTCACTATCATTCAGCTTCCACTTCTACGTACTAGGGGCCAGCGGTAAAATTCCCAACCTGAATCTTGGATAGTACAGGGTTGTTCCAGATAGTTCTCAAAACCGGCTACAAATTTATGAGCACGATATTCTGAACCAGTTTGCCAAGAGGAAGCTTCTTGCACTAAACGTCTTTCTGATTTAGCTTTTAGTGCATCTGTTAGTGCCAGGCACACTTTGCTATCTATTCCCTGTGGGGTTTCCCACAGCGAACTAGCTCCTAGAGATGATAGTGAATTCTTCGCATGGCACACCCATTTAAGGCTCCCCCCCCCCTTCTAACGTCGTGAGGTGCTTCAGCCCTTGCCTCTGTTGATGCAATTCCTCTACTTGGCATAACCTTAACCAGTATAATACTGGTCTTGATGAAATAAGGTTGCCGATAAAGGGAACTCCCAATTCCCTTCTTACAGAGCAAGAGGGAGCGCTCAGGGGCAAAGACAGCTGTTGTTTTAAGAACTTTGACACTTCCAGGGCCTTCATGTTCCCTTGTCCCCAAAGTTGGGCACCATATATTGAAGTTCGGATTGTTTGACCTCTATGCAGCAATAAGGCTGGGGAAACTGCCCCACTTCCTAGTTTACACAACATAGATGTTACTGCTCTGCAATGTTTGTTCACTTTAAGGTTAGCCCTCTCAGTCTGCTCTACTTCAACATCTTCTTGGAAACGAATTATTAGGTAGTCGAAACTATGGACTTGCTCAAGAGGAACTACTTCTAATACTAATCGGGGGTAAGATGGTTTTGGATGTTTGGACGAAATACTATTATCTTTGTTTTTTCTGTGTTGACTACCAAACAAAGGATTTTCAGCACACAGGAGGGATGACATGTCGGATTTCGGGGTGCGTGTACTAGATCGGGGTGTCCAATGTAACATAGGGGTGCACATAAGCTATGTAGCGGGGTACAGGTATGTTTTACGTGGGTTCGCAATTTTCATACGCATGTTGTCGGGATGCCGGATACATTTACGGGGGACCCCATGAAGGCTCCCCAATTCACTAGGCCTGCTTACGGGGGGCCCCATTCACTGTTTGTAGGGTGCATAAATTTGCGCCCGGGGGAGTCCGCAAAGATAGCTGATCTGGCAGTTTCCTGCTTTACGTGTGGGCGTATCGGGGGTGTTCCAGTCATAACTTGTGAATAAGGTTTCTTTGCGCAAACCATTCCATGAATACGCATTGCGTGCATTTTTCTTCCTACGTGCAGGCTCACGCAGTGTCGTTCTCGGCGCGCGGCCCTTGTGTGATTTCTGCACGAAATTCCATGAATCGGCCCCTTTCTCTCAAGCAGAATCTCCCACAGCCTGTCCCTTGATACTCTATCAAAAGCAGTTCTAAGATCTAGAAATACTGCGTCCAGTTTCGCCCTTGAGAGATTGATATATTGCTGCAGAAAAAGGGACAAAGTGAAACATTAGCCCACTGTTCCACTTTCCACTTCTAATCCTGCCTTGAATTATAAGCCATACCTATTTTTTGATATAATGACTGGTTGTTCACATATGTATTAAAGCCACATATGATTTGCAGCATAGACATGTCACCACAGTGATGCCAGAACAGCCATGGAAGGGTTGTGCGCATTGCAGTTAGACTTCTTGACTCTTCTAAGCCAGATGAACAATGGGCAGGAAGACCCTGCCTCTCTTTGATCCTTGCTGAGTGGTAACTCCTCTCTTCCGCAGTGCAGCTCCCAACTTGACCCCCCTGGGAAAGAAGCTTCAAAGGGCACATCCTAAACAGAAGGGCCATCCTTACACCAGGGTGTTGCAGTCCAAAGGGCCTTTGAAGTGCAAAGGGAAAAGGGAAAAGGGTGAGATTAGGCAGTCAGACGAGGCAGAATTCTTCCATCTTGGTGTTCTGTGGGCTTCTCTTTCCTTCCTGTATCATACACTTCCTAAACAACAAGGCACTTTGGGTATGTTTCCAGAAGTCAAAAGTCACTAGTTACTTGAACATGGATTGGTCCCCTTAAAGCATGCTTGCTTTCATCCATTATAAGAAAGGGGTGTCCCAATCCTACTTTGATTCACTTCAGGACCTTCAAGGACATCAGGAAGAATGAATCTGGTCCCTGATGGGACAGCAGTCCTTTCCTCTCCAAAGCCCTCTGCCAGAGCAGAGTTGAAGACATGGTCTCCAAGGCAGAGGCAAGCTCTGCTCCATACCTATCCCCAAGGCATACTGCGACTGAACTGATGTTGGACCAGGCCTGCCCCTCTGCCAGCTGCAATGGTACCTAGGCTCCTCGCTGGGGATCAAAGATCTTGCTGGTGAAAGCTTGCCTCCCTGGATTGGGAGCCAAGAGAATAAGGACCAGTCCTGCCCCTGCAACCCTGGATTGAGACTCACAGCACTAGAAGAAGGAGCTGGTCTCATGCATTTTACAACATCAAACCACCATCTAACTGAATTTGACCATGTTCAAACACCTTCAAACCACTGGGTCTTGCGTTGCTGTTTTTGGCACTTCTAACTAACAATGCGGTCTTTGCCTTTGACCCTTAAGTAGGCCCAGCCACAGTCACGTGTCCCTCTGGAGACCAATGATCAGCCTCAATGTCCTTCATCTTCTAGAGCAATCCAACTGTATGCTTGCCTACGTCAGAGGTGGTAAGTGTGGCTCGGCTGCAGAAGAAAGATGAGTCAGTGCTTTAGGTATTAGTTTACCCAGAGATGGTTCACATTACTTTGAAGGCCAATGAGCCACCTCAGGCTACTTGTGCAATGTCGTCTGGGGCCTTCCAAATGCTGGCTGTGCTGGTGCCGCTGATGGTGTTCAAGCCCCAGCAGCGCGGGAATTTTACAGGCCACAGAAAAAAGCTTCATGTCTTTTTTTTTCTATAGGTGTTTATTCTGTTCTAAATAGTCGCCTAACTATAGACTTCACTGTGGTGGTGCACTGGCAGGCAAGGTTTTTGAGGCATTCAAACAAAATATGTACCAACCAACGTATGTACCCTACATAGGATTACAACATATCATTTTCTCAGATCTACAATGTAATCAAATATTTGCAAATATGTTGGTTATAAATGTTTCCGAAAGAATGTGTGTGTTGGCTCGCAGTGACTTGTGGAGTTCGGCAGTACTTTGGCTTGAAGAAAATAAGTATATTTTCAGTTAAGTGCACCACAAAGGCCGCCATATCTGCTAGAAGAAGTAACTTGAGGAAAAATAGAACAAGCTCAATTTTCCTTGTTCAAATCCATAGCCTTTCCCTCTTTCCCACTGAGCGTTTTGCATTTTGTATAAATCAGTGTTGGGAGGACTGGAGCTACAGACCAGACCTTTCACTGCTCTCTTCTTAACAACACCCCCATTTCTGTCCCTGCGTTTTCCCTCTACACCCTTTTTCCTTCCTCTTCCTTCAGCTTGTCATATCTCACCCAACTACTGATATCCTTCCTTAGTTTTCCTGTTTTGTAGACCTCCGGTTTCCTCATGCATGGCAACATTTGGGATGGCATAATGGAGAGATCTCAAGACGTAGAATGGGGAACTTGTTTGCCTGTTGGTTTTCATCCAAGAAAAATAGGCACCAGAGGCAAAATGTTTAAACACGGTTAAAATATGTGCATCATTTAGGATCCAAAAGCATCCAGTGCTAAGTAGCGGCCAGTGAAAATATCAAAGTGCAAGTGGAATTGACATAATACTACCGTAATTCCTTTCTTAATTATCCTATAACAAGTGGTCGATGTCTGGAGGATGAATATCTCAGCCAATCAGGGGGGTTGAATTGTCTGTGTGCTCCTACTTGTTGAAATCCCAGGCAGTTCAGCCAATCAGAATGTCTTAATTTGCTCTTCCACTCTGCAGTATGCAAGAGGGAAATTGCACCCATTCCTACTCCTAAATGGATCCGCCCTGTGTTACTCCTCTTTCAACCATTCCTTCCTGTGAGGCACACCTCTTCGTCTGTTCCCACTGTGATGATGACTGTTTCATCTCTGCCCACACATCATCCTCCTTCTCTCTGCACACCAAACCGGGAGCTTTTCACTAAACAAAATCAGAAACTATTGCTTCTGTTAATGTTTTATCAATCGATTCTTTATTGGCGCAACTTTTAAAAAACATCCATACAAACCATAATCACAATGTAATTAGTACAATAATCCTGACGTTAGTATGTTTAAATGGAGAAGTCGAACACTGATCACGATTTGGGGCAGTTTTGTGTGGCGGCTTGGGAACGGGCTTTATGTTCCAAACAGGAAATTGAAATAAACTAAAGAAACAAAAGTGACCCGCTCCCACTGTCTAGGAACGATGCTAGTGGCGTACAAATATATGGAACAATAGGTGATTTTCCCCTAATGTAAAGGAACAATGTACCCTTTAGTTTCCACCCAATTTGACCACCTCTTTTAACTCCGAACGGAGTAGCATATTCTTAATTTTAGAGCGGCTCTGTCGGGGAACCCAAGTCAACATATTTCGATGGCAAGGAGAGTGACATGGTTGAGAAAGAAATGTCAAATCAGTGGATTTTGATCATATATTTTTGACTTGCTGGAATCCATCAATTTCACAATGAGATCTTGACCTCACTGAGAGGTAGTTGGATTAGAAACCATAGTCTACCACCCTCACAGATAGTGGGATTACCCCTCAGTTATTTTCATAAACTTCAGATGCCTAAAAATAACATATACAGTATGCAGAGGCAGAACTCAACCCCAAGGAACTTGACTATGGACTGGGTGTTAGAGGTCCCTAGCATTCAGCTTCCAACAATTGAATTAGAGGTCCCTAGCATTCAACCTCTGGTATATAGGAACAGATTAGAGCCTTTAACTGCATTGGAGGATGTGGATTTACAAAACTGTCAACAGACCAAAATCATCAAACAATCCGGATCTATCAGAGAGATTGACAATGAGCCTGGTGGCAGGAAAAAAGACTAAAGGTGTCATGTTAATGTCTTAGTTGATGTACCCCCATCCCCAAGTTATTTATGTAGGTGGTGATGAAGCTATTGAGTTCAGAGACTACTCTAGGAAGAGGAATTGGTAGCAATACTAATAATGGTAGCAGTAAAACACTAATCCAGAGGAGAGGGAATTATTTGACAGTCTTTACGTCACCATGGCCAATTAAGAGATTGAGTCCACACCATGTATACACATGGATCTGTTGATGTGTCTGGTCTGTGCAGATGGATGATGCCAGAAAATGTACACAAGTGGTGGTCCAGATACTTTCATGGAACATGGCAGGCACTCGCTCAAAAATAAATGACACTATCTGGCTTGATTTTGTTAAAAAGTATGATACTCTCGTGTTCCAGGAAACCTGGACACATCAATCTCCGTCGATTGATGGGTTTAGTATTTATGAAATTGGAGCTACGGCTAACGTTCATCAACAACCTTTGCATGTGTCTTTAATCTATGTTTCTATGGTAAATAAGAATGGTTTAGGGGAAGAAATGGCCCTAAGTACGGGAATTCTATGCATGAACCTGAACATAGACTGTGGGGACCCCATTGTGCTGATTCGTTTTTGCAATGATCCAAGTGGAGTCGATACACTGACACCAACGAAGATCTTTGAAAATGATATAGTTATCCCTTTAGATAGGAACCCCAATGTTATAATGGTAATATGGCACATTTTCTTCCTCGGCCATAAATTGAGGAAGGGTCACTATCCCAAAGAAGACTAGTCCCTCCTGAGGTGTATATGGCTATTAGCACTTAATGGCAATAGCAATACATGTTTGCAATACATGTTTAGGAGTTTTTGTAGTGAACTAAAAACGTGACTTTATTACTGAGAAAAGTAAATGGACAAACTGAGTTAGTAACTTGTGTTTTTATATTGTTGTATTTAAATCAGATTTTAGTCATAAGTTAAGCATTTCAATTGCAAACTTGATTATACTTCTGCAAGTTGAGCATGAGCAGGCTTTGGGTGGCATGTAAAAGTGAATGGGCCTGATTCGCTGAAGCGTTTTATAATGGTGCAATTCCCTAGGAAAACACTTTGTGAATCAGCCCAATGAGTTCTCTATAGGAAAGAGAATGCATTTTCCCATGTTTAGCTTTCTCTTTGTCGTATTTAAAAGTATGCAGCAAACAAAAGCACCTCTCAAAGAGGAAGTGTATTGTTGAAATTGAAAATTTCCTGGAAATTGCATTGTTGTTTCCCTGTTTGCTTTGGAACACATCATGTTCAGAATATAGTCAATAACAGCAGTTATTGACTGCACTCTGAATATTCTGATTGGCTGAGAGGTCAATAAGAACCCATGTAAAGTCCTACGGAAAATCAAAGATGCAGACTGGGCAAAGTCATTAGACATTACTGCTAAATTACAGCTCACCTCTCACTTACCACCTAATACGCTGAAAAGAAATGAGTTGCAGAGTTCCATAAAACAATTTCCGAACAGACAGGCCCAAAATATAATCCTGCGTGCCCGACTCAATCTACTAAAAGCAAATGAGATATTACATATTAGAGGTCAAGCACAAACAAATGGCTGTCGATTATGTGACAAGACTACACAACCTCTAAAAGAGACAATAAGACATCTACTTATGGTATGTCCAGCCACAGCAGCCAGTAGACAGCAGCAGTATTTGTCCCAAATGGCCGGTTTTGACGTCTTAAATGAAGAAAATACATGGTGGTGTAGGCTCATTGGAGGTGATAAAACTACTTGGCAAATTGCAATGGCCAAAATGTTAGAATACATTGAGGAAAATTTACTCAACGGTAAGGTCTGTCAACAAGAAGCAAGTCAGGTTTGACAACCGGTAATGAAAGTGCAGCACATAAACAAACAGTGATCTACTTTAATGAAACTTTGAGAAAAATATTGTATTGTAAAAATCTCATTTGATTAAACAATAATAAAAAAATAAAAAAAAGGATTTCCATGTGCTAATACCCTTTGGGACTGGATGCTGTCAGGACGTTGAAGGAAATGTAGGCATTAAGTAATTAGAAGGGGATCTAATGTATAGACATTATAGGATTCACTGCAACAAGGTGAACGTACAATCACTCTATGAACACGGATTAAAGGAAGCCTTGCCTATTATTCTATAGCGTTTAAATGAAGATATGCCAATTTATTTTAGTATATGATGACCTAGTAATATTTATTTCCCAAAGGCTGAGCAAAAAAGTGAAAGCTCAAGTGGTAAAAAGAGGCTTAGGTTGGTTTGATGGAGAGTGCAAGCAGGCAAGGAAATAGCACGGGATGCCCTTAGGACTAATCCTATGGATAACCAAAGGTGTGTGCCATTGGGCTCTATGGTGTGATCTGGGGGGTAGAGTTGATTGACAAATTACAATGGATAGAAAATAAATTCTAAAAACGAAAAGGATGGGTGTCCCCTACATCGCTGACAAAGGGGAAGCAACTAGTACAAAATGCAAAAGGGGATCATGTCAAGTGGAACTCCACGTTAAATTAAAAATTATTCAATGGACTTCAAATGAATGGCTCTAGGCAGGCTGAATCAGATCAACATAGAAAAAACATATTTAAATATGACACATTTTATTAATAGCAAATACATAAAAACAAATTAAATCAACAAAGCTAACCCGCAATGCATATTGGGTTTCCATAGTTAAGAGACAGCACAAATAATTAAAGTGTTAGTGCATCTCGCATGTAAGTTCAATATCTGAATAACACACAAAGACAGAACTGGGGGCTACAGAACGTCAACCAAGTGAAGGGAATCACGCGGGTGAAGGCTGGCACTCCCAGGTCTGCAACAAGTAGAACTTTCACAAATATATATAAGAAATGCTCAATCAATTGTTCCATAGTCCCAAAATATAGAACTAAACAGCCTAGTTAGGTAGGGCGCGTTTAGTCAGAAAATAAATTCTGTCAAACCCTATAAATCCTCCCAAACGGTGCGCCAACCTTCTCCATTCTTTCAGAGTTCGGTTTGGGTTACATCGAGGACTGGTATGATATAGCCGCTGCTCTGATATGACTCTCTGGTAGCCATGGATGTATCAAGTGTGTACACTAATATTCCACATGCGGAAGGTAAAGAAACTGTTATTAATGCTTTACAAAGACATCAAGTTAATCATTGTTTCTTATTTGATTTGTTGCGTTCTGTCCTATGCCACAGTGATTTCAAATTTGGCAGTCAGTTTTATAAGCAACTTAAAGGGACCTCTATGGGGGCCAGATTCAGACAGCATATGCAAATCTGTTCATGCAGGAATTCGAAAATGGGATAATTGTGGACTCTGCTCAATGGAAATAAGGTGGCACACTCTGATGATGTTTTCTGTTTGTGGCAAGGCACGCAAATTGAGTTAACAACCGCCATGACTTTGGTTAAGCAATTTCATGACATGATTAAATCGACTTCCAATGTTTCAGAAAGGATGATACATTTTTGGGATACTAACCTGATATTGACCCAAGAGAACCAGTTTCGCTTTACGATGTTTCACAAAAGCACTGACAAGTATTCATTGTTACACTTGAAATCTTTCCACCCCAGACATTTAGTACAAAACTTACCATATTCCCAGTTCTTAAGATTGTGAAGGATTTGCAGTGACAAGCAATATGTTGGTAATGAGGCTACTGCTTGACATGCTAAACTGACTAATCAAGGTTAACCAGTATGGTCATTAAAAAAGCATCATGCCAAGCTTGGATGAAAAACAGAGAGGAACTGTTAGAATACCGTCAACAAACACAGGCTCCTCAACTTTATTGATATTTCCTTTGACATTTGGACCTACAGTACCATAGGTCATTAAATCAATGAAGAAGTATTGGCCAATTTTGGACACTTATTTTGCAAGGATGTACCTAGAATAGCGTATAAGTGGCAACAAAATCTCAGATCCATTAATTGGTCTGATATCAGTACCTCTGAGATTAAACAAGGGCAACACCCTTTATAAGCGTAGGACTTGCATTTGTAAATATACTGTTTATAGTGTGTGGAATGATGTACATTGGGAAGACAATCAGAATCACAAAAGAAAGAATCAGTGAACACACCTGTGACATCAGGAATAGGAAATTAAAGTCACCAGTGGCAAGACACTTTGTGGAAATTAGTTTTTCAGCTTAAACTTAAATTTCAAATTATTGATGTGGTATCGAGGCACCCACGAGGAGGAAGCCGAGAATAAAGACT
The DNA here is from genome assembly GCF_040938575.1 of Ambystoma mexicanum. Taxonomy (NCBI): domain Eukaryota; kingdom Metazoa; phylum Chordata; class Amphibia; order Caudata; family Ambystomatidae; genus Ambystoma; species Ambystoma mexicanum. The sequence goes on along the minus strand of NC_090928.1, from coordinate 107,686,314 downwards.
CATTCAATAGGAGGCGTTTTGGATACATACATTACAAACAACCAGGATGAATGAGGAATCGTCACTTGGGTGTTTTTTTTATAAGTACCTGGATGTTGTGCACAGATTGTTCATGATTTTGGGAAGAGGTGTAAATTACAGGCTTACCCCTTTCTACTTACTGCACTTGATCAAGTAGTTGGAGATGTACATGACCATAGTCACTGATTCACATTTAGGCATTCTATATTATCACCACCCATTTTGGATAGGGATATTTTTTTATGCAGGAAGATTCTACCATAAATTATTTATCTAGGACACTTTTTGTTTAGGATTGCATGGGAATTAATATAGTCATGGCATCTGAGACCATGTACAGGTAGAGTAGATATAATTCACCATTCACTACTTTTTATTTGTTGTATTTGTATGCATGTGTGACAAGGGTAGGAATATATGTAATGTTTACTCTGTTACTTTGATGAAGGAGTCATTTAAACTAATTGTGATACCAATCATTGCAAATATAGAACATAAAGATGATCACTCATTAAAAGCATGGCTTCAGAGCTGCTTAGAAAATATGAAAGAAGCGGATATTAACGAAAGCACATTAGTATCTAATCCCGATTGGGCAAAACTTAAACATTGGTACTCCGACTGGGTGAAGACAGAGACCAAATGTAATCAATATAAAGCCTTTAACTGCTGGATTTTTGGTCCCAAAATGTTCAATCAAATCCCTGAATATTTAGCTAGATGTCCTGATAAGACATATAAAAATCAGATAATGAGACTGTGTTTTGACCTATGCACAACTATAACTATACTAGCTAGAAGAGACAAAAATCACATATACAAATTTGCATGTTAATTTTGTAACCTTGAGACTGAACCTGAAAGCTTTGCACACTTAACATCACAATGTATGGCATTATAGGTATATAAGAAAAGAATACTTTTATAAATGTTTTGGAAAATATCACACCTTAACCACTAAAATACTGTATGATCACAAATGCACAACAAATATCGTTAAGTATTGCTACAATAAATTTCCTCCAAAAACTAAATCTGTAACTAGAGGATGTAATTGCTGGAGCTAGAATGTATAGACATGACACGTCTTGTTGAATTCTTTGTTTCTTTCTTTTTAAGGATATAGTAATGAAAAAATGGATAGCTAGAAAACATGTATGGATGCATGACATTTTATTTAAGATAAATTGATCAGACGAGTTTAGATCAATTCAAGATTGTAGATAAGTTGAAAGAAACAGCCAAGAAAAAAAATCTTTCAGAATTGTAAACAGATGTAAAATGACTCTTAATGTATTTGAAAAGTTGTAATTTACAACTAAACCAAATTAAAAAAATGAAAATTAAATGTTTACTTTCTGACTCATTTACTCATTAGTCTTAGCATTGACTTTTTATTTATGCAGGCCACACAGTCTGGGGTAATTTCTTTGTTTAATAGTGCATACCTGCTTATTGAGATTGAGTAACTCCCTGGTGGCACCCGTTTGTAGCACCACCTTAATATGGCTGCTAAGTGTGTTACCTGTGTATAGAGAAGGATCTGTCCGTAGTCCTTCATCCAGGTATAGCAACATGTTGTTTAGGTTTTCACCTCAATTCGGATTGGTAGAGAGATTTGGCATACTGAGGTTCACAGACCGTTAAACATACTAGTACTCACTTTTTTTATTATCATTTCATAAGTGACAGGTAGAGATGGAGCCACTCATTGTCGACATACGTCTTTAGTATCATTACAACATGGCGACACATTGCATCTTGATTCTCTCTTGTAGTAAAGGCACTGGTAGTCTTTCTTTCATTTTTAGTAGCATGGGGCTTGCGTTTCTAAATGAACATGGACCGGTGTCTGCATTTGTTCATCACGAGCAAACATGTTTAAGCATTTAAAGAAGTGTGTGGTTGTAGAGGAGCAGTTACATGCCCCTGCAGGAAATTCCACCCTACCTTCTATATGTTGGAAGCCTGAGATTGTGCCATGCTTAACACCAGCAGTTGTGAACATACCACGGCGAGTATTCGAAAGAAGGTACCCTCTGAGAAAACCCTATCAAATGTATACCCAATGAGATGATAATCTGAGGGAGGAACTCCCTGAAGGAATATGAAAAGGAGCAAAAAGAGGAGCTGGTGACGTCAAGAAAGACGAGCGTGACGCCCTGAGAATACTGGCTGAAGAGAATTTATGGATCTTACAGAAACTGATGATGAAGTTAAGAATCAAGTAACCTTTCATATGAGAAAAAAAGATTGCATACATGTGAATTGCTATATAAATGTGACTGTTCAATAACTGTACAGCTGCTGTAAAGCAAGTACATTAAATAATCAAAGAAACTGGCTATATGTAGTGAATAGACTGCAGGCGAAGCCACCATTGGATAGAAACTGGACATCAACGTCATGAATTTAGTAAGTCAGGACCCATGGAGAGAAAAGCAGAGAACTGTGCAGCAGCAAGAAAAAGCTGAGATCGTGGAAACGGATGGCAAGGCTGTCTGGCCTGGTACCAAAGCTGCAACAGCCAAGGTTGGTTATCTATTCCTGAAGGCAGTGAATGTGTGAAGCTGAATCATTCCTTGTTAAGGTGCAAAGAAATAACACCAAGCGTGCCTAGTTTTATTTAGTTAAGACATTTAAATGCTGCAAAATGGACCAAATCGTGGTCTCCTGTCATGAGAGCCAAGGATGGAAATAGAGTTGAGCGTGGAGTCCTTGAACAATGATAGTGAGTGCTCGCACTCCCATATATTCCCATGGACAAGAATACTTTGCAAGGCCAAGTTCGAAGACAATCTTCATGGCAGATCGGATTGATGATGAGAGATGTTAGGCTAATTGGGTGGGGAGGTAAAGTTAAGTCCATCTCCTGGCACCTGGGTCTGAGCTTACGTACTGCTAAGTGAACCGAATGTTCCAGAAATGCCACGAGCATGCCAACCAATTTAAGAGGGCCATTTAACTAAGGGCATTATAGTTTGAGAGCCAATGATATAACGTGTACTTAATAATGTTGAAGATGTGACATTTATCTAGAGGTAGGCATACGTTTTCCACCTGACATTAGATAGCCAATCACAATCCCACCCCTTCTTAAAAGTATACTTAGATGTTCCCCTTGAACCTATCACAATCCCTCACAGGGTTTTCTTATTTGCCACGTAGTATAACATCACATCTGATGTATTGTTAGCATATAAAGATGTTTTTTATGAGAAATGCACTGAGAGCTCGAGCAAATGTCTGTTGATGTCCGTTGTAACTCAGTGTTTTAGATAATTGTTAATAAAACAGCACCTTTGCCACCTTCCTGAGTTTGTTCGATTATTTGGTGTCATAGTTATTCTGTATCCCCTTCCATTATATGCACGATACCCAAAGTGCCATATGCTCGCATGGTAGCAGAGTGGATAGTTGGAAAATATACAAACTAGTTCAGGCATCCTACGCCATTAGCTGGAAGATGGTGGGGTTTCCTGTGGAGAGCAGCTGATAAAACTTGCAAGAAGAGCCGAGACGGTCAGCAGGTCCCCCTTGACGAAATCCCTGCCCAGTTTCAACGGGCGATCTGCAGACAAAAGGCAAAGTGGTCAGATTGGAGGAGGAGTCGATACTGAAGGCCTTGGGTTGATTAACGAACAAATGGTGAGTAGATTAAGGGGAATGGCAAATGAATGGGATTGTGATAATTTTTAAGTAACAGGAAATATTGTGTGAAGAAGAGTGCAGGCTCAAAGGAGTTTCAGAAGGAGACATTTCAAATCCCAGCGAGGGTACAACAGAAACATATCATGCGTAAACAGGTTTACGTAAGGTGATGTCTCGAACCCTGTATAGGGTATAAGTAAAGGCGAGAGAGAAAAAGGTGTTCACAGTGTTTATTAAGGTGTAAATATCGACTAGTCTGTATGATGTTTGTTGAGCAAAAATATCGAAGAGCGATAGAAGTTCAAAAGTAATTGAAAAAGTTGAGGAGCAATAGTTATTAAGCATAGCAAAGTAATTGGTACCAATCAAAAGGTAGAGATAGCTAATTAAGAAATGAGAGGCTAGAGCAGCAATTGATGGGGCATGCTCATATTTGTTGTTCTAAAGGTGTTGAAAAAGTGGTGATTTAAGCAAAAGTATAAAGGTTATTTCATAGGTCTGGTAATTATTGACAGTCAATTGAGACTTGTCATTATGGGATATACTCCTCTGATGCACGTATGTAAAACATTACCAAAGCACATAGCAAAGCTTCAACAGTATAGTGTGGAATGGGTGAAAGGCACGGCAGATAAAATGTTCCTGCCCTGGCCACAAGGGGGATCGTTGTCAAAAGCCGTATTGCAACACATGACTACATACATGCTGCGTGCACAGGGAAGAAATTAGAGACAAAATGTGCGGTTTTAGAACTCTGGAAAAAAAATGTACCAGGAAGAAGGGGAAGATCCACCACCTGAGGAGTGGATGCTTAGTCAGCGTAAGGAGGAAGGTGTTGAGCCCTCAGCTCCCCTTACCTCACAAAAAGTAAAAGGTGCTAGTACAGAAGAAATAGGGTTATTTCCTTCAAAGGAGTTGAAAGCAGCAACAGGGTATAGTAATCCGATATACGAACCCCGAGCTTACAGTAGCAATGATAGTCCAGAGGAAAATAAGAGAAAAGAAGAGATCTATAAGATCATACAAGACAAATAAGAAAGGAGTGAGTGGTCAAATCTGTTGACAGAAATAGACAGGGAGATTAAGAGATGGAAAGGAGAGAAGTATAAAGCTGACAAGATACCGCTCGTGCAGAACGAATGGATGGGAGGACAGATATTACTTAAAATGGATGGGAAAAGCATTGAGGAAGTTAGGCAAAGAGAAGATAAGGACAAATAAGAAAGAAAAGACAAAGACCGAGAGAAGAGATTTAAAGAGGACGAGCAGAAAAGGAAGAGCAGAGAGCAATGAGAACAAATATATCAAGAGGAGCAAGAGAAACAAGAAGAACAGGCAGAAGAACCAAGAAAATATGACAATAGACAGAGAGCAATAGAAGATAGGGACAGAAGAGAAAGGAAGAGAGAAGAGGAGGAAGCGCAAAGACAAAGGGATAAAAGAGTACAGAGACAAAGGGAAGAAGATGAAAGAAGGGAAGGAGTAAGGAGAGAAGAACGAAGGCAAGTGGAAGAAAGAATCAGAATGGATGCAAGAAAGCAAAGAGAACAAGATGAAGAAATAGAACGAAGAAGAAGACAGCTGGGTCTTGATACCAGTCTCATTCATAAAGAACCAGTAGAGCCAAGCCCAGAAATATGATGGGACAGAATAGCAGAGATTCCTCTGATGAAGGAAGCAATGCCAACTGCATCTAGAGTAATATTGGAAGAAGATAGATTTGATGCGATGAGCATTGGAGAAAGGATTGATAAGGCTTATCAAGTATTAAAGGAAGGTAGCAAATATGGAAATCAAGGGAAGAGGGATCAATCCCTAGCATTTTAATTATGAAGCAAAGAAGAGATTCCGTTCATTAACGGACGTCGAGCATTGTCCTTAAGCAGACTGAACTTAGACAAAGGTGAGGAAGATAAAAGTCACACTAGTTGGGGACAAGATGTGTCAGACGAGGAAAGAGAATCCAGTCTTGGGGTTGAAGGAAGCATGCAAATGGATAAAGAAGTAAGAAGGTCGGATCTGGAACAACCTAAGGATAGGGTGCAAGATCCCATAGCATATCTTAAGCGTCTCCAAGGACGATTGTATAGTGACAAGGGAGAATCTCTGCCATATGTGAGCAGGTTAAGGTCATTACCGACAAGGAGACAGACAGGGACGATCGTCCCTGCCATGGATAGACTAATGATGGGAACCGACTTGGATTGGGCTTCACACAGTTTCCCTTATTGGAAAAAGGGGGAGGAAGACCACAGTATATCCTATGGCTGCAGTTGGACAATGATCATTAAAGGTGTAAACTCTCGAGTTTGACTTCGGGCACTGGGAAATGGCTATATGAATTAGAAAAAATGACAGGAAGAACCTCGTTGGCCATAAGGGACATAAAAGGTCTCCTGGCAGCTATTCTTGGGGAAAGAGTTGATGACATATGGAGGAGAGCAGGATATTCAAGTGTGACAGCACAAAACACAGTGCATGGCGGACGGAGCACTGTTAATAATTGTACAGCAGACATGTGGAGGGCTCTCAGGGTACAGTACCCCGATACATCCGATATGAGTGCAATTATGACACGTAAGATGAAGGAAGATGAAGACCCTATTGCTTACATTCAGGATGCTCAGGAGAAATGGCAACTTGAAACTCGCGAGCCGTGGGAAAATACAGTGGCATTATTGCACCACATTTTATGCCAGGGGTTGCCTGAGCCAGTACGGAGGCAGATGAAAAACAAATAGGGATGGAACTGAAGGCTTGGGCTGAGATACAGCTGTCCATAGTACACCATTGTCGGTTATTACAAGAGAAAAATAGGAAGAAAGATGAGACTAGGAAAATCGAGGAAGTCAAGTTATTTCAGAATAAATTGTATACACTTGCCATAGAAGGGGCGGTTCTCACAAGTGGAGAAGGATTGGGAATGCAGGTAGCAATGGGTGCATTGCAGCTGAGTAATCAGCGCCCGATGGATCAAGGTGGATATGGGTTTGTGGCACGAGGCAGAGGTATGGGCTATAGAGGAAGAGGAGGTGGATTTCAAAATAATCAAGGTGGGTTTCAGAATACACAGAATGAGGATCAGAGAACCCAGGGAGGATATAACCAAGGTGGACTTGTCAAACGGGCACCCCCAGTATGTTGGACTTGTGGGATGACAGGACATAGTACACGTGTATGTGGAAGCCAAGGGAATGTACAAAATGGGCAATTTTCGAGAGGGGGACAGCCTATGCTCCACCATATAGAACGCAAACTAGGGAAGGGTTCGCCCAAGACCACACATTTTATCAGACACAAGTGCTACGAGTACAGCAGGTACAGCAACAAGGGCAGATGCATCAAGCCCCTATGCAGACACAGCAGTATGCAAACACAGGTACACGTACTGATACCCAGAATAGGAGGTGTCCCTGTGGTAGGAGGAAATCCTTTCACCGGGACGGGGATGAGCCTGTCCCCACAATAGGACAGCTCACAGGGTGACTTGATGCGCTCAGTACTATCTGTGACACCAGACCCCCAATAGGAACCAAGGGTCGATGCGACGATAGGAGGCAAATCTTTTTCTTTTCTCAGACACTGGAGCTACTCGTTCAGGTATACGAGAGGGAAAATATTCAATTTCGGGAAATTGCCATGAATGCTCAAGGGTTCTCTGGAGCTACGAGTCGAGTTCCTTTTACTTATGAATTACCAGTCTCTATAAGAGAGTGTGACATGTCTGTTCCTTTGTTACATTCAAGACAGACACTGGTTAACATTTTGGGAAGAGGTTTAATGACAAAACTTAACATGACAATTTAAGTTACTGATTTTATACTAGGCGAATGTATGCTGGCGTTCACAGGGCAAGTGGCTCTGTGAGGCGTTCTAGTAGATCCAGATATTTTTCTGTATGAAGTGAGTATTCTATTGACATGGCTACCTGGTTAGTAGGAAAAATTGTGGGGATCCCTGATGAGTTTTTCTTTAGACCACGAATACCTATGGATGAAGAGGGGGTACAGACTATCCCTATAGAATTAAAAGCAGCCATAGTACGAAGGGAAATGGCAATGCTCAAAGGAGTAGACGATGAGGGTAGACCATGGAGGACAGAAATAGCTCTTGATGAAGGGTACAGATGGGCTGACATCACTGATGACCACATGTTCAGAGAAGACCGAACAGACGATGAAGTGGTGTTCTTTATGAGCATCACATACGGGATAAGGATAGAAAAAAGGGAAGCCCCACAGTGAATGGTGATAATGCGGCAGCGTCTAGCATTTTTTCAGGAAGACTTGGAGAAGGTGCCAAGCGTCCTTTGGACCACAGGTCCTCATGACGTAGCTTTATTAAAGGGAATGGGGGAAGTTAAAATAAACCTAGAGCCAGGAGCAATTTTATCTCGAGCAAACAGTACCCCATGTCTCCAGAGGCTGAAGAAGGTATATTTTGAACCATTTCATCATTGATGAAAAAAGGGATTTTGGTGCTATCGGAATCGTTGTGTTATACTGCAGTGTACCTAAAGAAGGGTCATGGAGATTTATACAAGATATGAGAATGAATAACAAGATTGTAGATGTAGAGGTTCCTCAAGTTCCTAATCCGGCGACGATACTATGCAGTATCCCGGTGGAAGCTCAATATTTCACGGTGATCATTTTAAAAAATGCGTTTTTCTCAATCCCCTTGCACAAAGACTCACAAGACTTGACTTCCTTTACGTTCCACCAAACCCGAATGACACATACTAGTCTTCCACAGGCGTTCTGTGAGTCCCCAACTATCTTTAACAGAGTCCTACAGATGGATTTAGGCAAGATTTATCAAATTGATTGAATATTGAGTGCAGTGATAAAATACAGCAATTACATTTTAATTTGTAGCACCACGGAAGATGAGTGCAGACATGATTCTATTCAGTTGATGACTATTCTAGCAGGCAAGGGATATATGGCAGACAAGTAGAAGTTACAATACTACCAAGAATAGGTGTTATACATAGGGCAGCTGATGTCACATGAAGGAAAGAAAGTGACAACTGAAAGACCTGAGGTGATTATGAAAACGCCAAAGCCAAATACAATGAAACAGATGCAACTGTTTTCGGGAATATGCAACTATGTTAGAGCCTGGGTCTTTGATTACAGTATATACACAAGACCCCTTTTGCAAGCTTAAAAGAAAGCACAAGTGGATAAAGTAAAAATAGAATGGACTGAAGAAATGGTGGAAGGGTTTGAGGAGCTGAAAAAAGCTATTTTTACTGCCCCTGGTTTGGGAATTCCCAATTATGCTGAGGAATTTTATTTGTTTTCACACACAAATGGGACAGTCATGACAGCAGTGCTTATACAGAGAACTACATTGGGGTACAAGCCTTTAGCGTACTACAGTGGGATTTGAGACCCAGTTATGAAAGGACACATTCCTCGCTAACAATCTTTGTCAGCTGCCGCATTCACAATTGAGAAGTATTGTTATGGGCTGCTCCATGACTCTCATTGTGGAGAATGCTCTATTTTCCATTTTAGAGAAACCCAAAGGCACATTGACACCCCAAAGAGCTTCAGCCTATGTGGTAAGGATTTCTAATCCAACGATTAAGATTGTAAAATGTAAAATAGTGAATCCTGCCATGTTTATAGCTGAGCCAATAGAAGAAGGTGATCATGTGCATGACTGTGCTAATGATGTTGAATTTTATGATGATATACCCTGAGTGAAGGCGAATGCTTTGGCGGGAGGGGAATTCTCTTTATTGATGGTTCTGCGAAAATTGGTCAGACTAGTGGGGAAAGGCATTCAATCACTGCCGTAATAAGACACATATTAAATAGAGAATTTGAATTTGTAGCAAGTGCAAGGCTACCGTCTCACTTTTCAGCGCAAGCAGCAGAATTAGTTGGACTTATTGTCGTGCTCGAGAAACACAAAGGGCAGGAAGTGACAGTGTATAGTGACTCTGCCAACGTGACAACAACTGTAAACACAGGATTAGCACATTGAAAAAGGAGGGGCTTCGTCCGTGTGGACGGCACGCCAGTGCAGCACGCATCCTTATTGGACAAGCTTATTAAGGCACTACAAATCCCAGTGGCCACCATTGCAGTCGTTAAATGCACAGTGCATACTAATCAAAAAGATTTTATCTCTTGCAGGAATGAAGCTGCAGATGAAAAAGCCAAAAGGGTTGCAAATTCCCCAGATATTTCGAGTTTTGATACTGAAAATGTTAAAGAAAAAGTAGTTAAAACCATGTTAGTGCAAGAAGGGTTTAATAAATTGTTGACAACCAAACTAATGGAGATTCAAGTGAGTGCACCACAGGAGAAGCAGGAATTGTGGAAAAGGAGGTGTTCTTTATCCCCCACAAAAGCATTATGGCGACAAGACAGCACGCGAAAGCTGGTGATGCCAGTAGCATTATTAAAGGTCACGCTTGAACAGCTGCATTAGCCCACACATGTAACTAGGGAGAGTCTTCCTGCTAAAATTGCGGAAGACTGGTTCATTCCGAATTTGTTGGAGCACGTTGCAATATTCATGGTAAACTACATCTTGTGTCAAATGTTTACTGCTGGGCATACACTGAGAACAATTAGAGGGGTAATACCTCGACCGAATGGTCCGTTTCAGAATGTACATATCGACTATGTCGATATGCTGCAAATATGTAATAGATGTACAAAAAAGGTACTAGGCACCCCTCTCTCGAAAGAACACGGCATGATAACCTGTTCAGTGGTTATTAACCACTTTGAGAGTTCGCAGCCGCTCACTGTACCTTTCACAGATGGGAAATACGAACAACAACCCCATACACATGTTTCAGCCTTGTTGGGCCTCATCAGTGAGGTGGAGCTGTGCTTCTCTGAGCACAGTGAGCAGGGAGTCCACGTCTGGTTGCCCCCAGGTAAATTGAAACTCCATTAGATGAAAAACCTCCTGAAAGCAGTCAACCTTTTATTACAGGAAGCGAAGAACCACTTGGAGAACTTCTCATTCAAAATGAAGCAGAAATAGCTATGACTGAGGTAGAAAACACCATGGACCTCATCACGAGTTGGGCGGTATCCCAGCGGTATTCCTGCCGGGATGCCGCCCATGCTTATAGCGCTACTGCCATCCCGTCCGGTGCTATTAGCGCCAGATCATGGGTTTGGCGGAACAGGCCTTCCCCATTGGGCCCATTCGGAAATTCCCCATTCCCCATTGGAGAATGGATCAATCTAAACAATTTGAAGAAGATTTGTCGGTGCTCAAATCAGAGCTAAATGATTAACAACTCACCATTTACCTAGACGTCACTGAAGAAATTGAAAATGAACTAAAACATGAAATTGAAACTTGTAGCTCTTGTATGTAAATGTTGAAGCTGGTTCTGGCAAAACCTTCTTAATTAAGAAATCAGGACACTTCGACAATAGTTAACAAATAACAAGCTTTCAGCTGATGTAACAGCCCCCACAGGTTTCTCTGCCTAAAACATAGGAGGTGTATCTTTACACTGACTACTTCTCCTCCCGGTAGAACACCAAAACAAATTAGAATTCTACTGTCAGCAAAGGCTGCTACTGAAGTACACAGAATTCTCCAACAAATAAAGGTCCTCCTAGTTGAGGAAGTAATCATGGTTTCCAACCTCATGCTCACTATAATTCATCACAGAATGCAAGAAGTCCTAAAGAATTACTATGACAAACTGTTTGGAGGAAAACACATGATTGTTTTTGGAGACCTCCTACAGTTAACAGCTGTGAATGCAGCCTGCGGTTGAACATTCCACAAACGTTGGTAGAGCACCTCCACTGCCACCAGTCATAACTATAGGGTCATTGCGGTAACCAAAATGTTACAGGAGCAGAGTGAAGGGGGGTAGTAGGCAACCCCTCAGAACTCCACTTAAGGCGGTGTGTGCTGATCTCACAAAAGTAAAAGTAAGGAAGGATAAAAAGTATCCCCCTATCCTTAAGAACAGTGGTTTTTAAGGAAAATAAAAAAGTATGCTGTGTGCTGCAAAAGTGCATAAGGTATGAAGGAAAGCAAGACTGCATACAATGAAGTAAAACATATAAAACAGTTCCCATGATTAGAGCGAAAAAGTGGGAATGAGGGGGGAAAAGCTCCCCTCATTCAGGAGAACAAGAAAAAGGTCCAGAAGTCTAGTAAAAGGTGCTGGTGGTCTCACGAGGAGAGGGGACTAAGCAAACAACTGATAAATCTCCCTAACAACCCGGTAAAGCATGCATTACCCAAAGCATGTGTTTGCTCAGAAACCTGCAACCCGACACACCATTGAGGGGTAGTCGGTACTGAATACGATGGCATCACTAATGTGTTTGGTAATGACATTGGTGATGTCAAGTTAGATGTTATCAACACATGTTTAGGCCTATGTGTCTCTCTCTGTAACATTGACGGCATACATGACTTTCATCACCTTAGCATTACACCTGTGCTTTTAAAGTAATACATATGAATATATAATGAAATATGTATCATTGATATCATGTGGTATAGTGGACAACTGTCAATAATCGGTCAAATCCTCCTATTTTTTCCAAACAATTAAATTTTACACAATATGTGACTTTCTAAAAATATGTACATTTTTGGCGAATTGTGTACACTTCTTCACTAATCACCCCTTGCACAGGTGTCCCCTACGTGTTCCTGCACAATGGGTACAGGGTGAAAGGAACATACTCGATGTGCCAGCGCAGGTACACTGAACAGGCACATACTTATGAGGTACACAGAGAGAAACTGATAAGCATGGTTATTGGCAAGCAAACGTCTGCATATTTTTGTTTTGCTGATGTATAAATCAATGCATCCAGATTCCATCAAAATGGCATGAACTGCAGTAGCTGAGGTGTGTTGCACAATAACTCATGCGAAAAAAAGAATGGGCCGGATTGTCAAATCATCATTTGGCGCAAGTGGGGAAATCACATGTCCTCCCCACACTAATGTATGCAAGGGGGCTGGATCTTTCGCTACAGTCCAGCCCCTCTAAAAATGTTCTGTACGCATTTATGAATAAGGTGACCTGTGCATTTCTCAAAGCAGCGCAAATGAAACAGGCGCATTCTCTGCGCTCCTTACATTTTGCGCAGCTTTTTGAGAATCTGGGCCAATGTTGATAAATTGTCTTCCCAAAAGTGAAATGCTCTTTGCACAGGTTCTGAAAAATGTATCATCATTTCACATCAGCCAGTTGGGGGGCCTATTGCGAGTTATACGAAGGATATAGATATAATTTTCTTTTTTTTTTATAACGAGCTTAATACCAAAGAGGTTTCTAAGCGCTGACTGGGGATTTGAACCTATGTTGCTCTGTATCATCTTGTTCCCAGCTTCTAAGAAGAGCATGTTGCCATTGAGCTATACTACCCGTGCAAATGGCATGTTATGGCAAGTAAATATAAACAAATCCGTTTCCTTTGAATATACACATTTTGTTCAATGGAGGCACACTGCCATTGTCCAACAGTAGAATTAAGCATGCATGAGGAGCAGTGGTAGACCAATGGTAATGCCAGTCATACGCGGAGGTGCTCTTCTACTTCAAATTGTCTCCTAACCTTTCAAGTGCTGTCCCCCATTGGGGACCAGACTGGTAGAACAAAATGAATTAAGGGTTTTAACCGAATTCGAGGAACTTAGATGGTTGCATAGGGCTTACTGTCCCCCAAACCTCAAGCCCAGTGTGTACATATAACACTCTGCCAATGCTATATAGGAAAGCTTATCCTAGAACATCTATATAAATAGTAAAACCTAGTATAATAGAAAGTTAAGTCTTCAACCACTACAAATAACAACGCTAAGGTAAAAACACTCACTCTGTATCTCTACAAATCCAATTGCAAAACTCACTTCAGCTATATAGTATTGATGTAAACTGCCTGACACATGAATGGATACTAGTCATGGCCTTCAGTTATGGACAGTGGTCTCAACCTTCACACATGTGCACTGAATATTTTAGAAACACTAACATGCTACCTACCATAGAGTTTGGCCTTTACCAGTTGCTAGGCAAGATTGTATGCAGTACCCTTTGGGTGCACTACAACAACCCTGACCTCCTGGCAATAGGAACCCAACCTTTGGTATAAGTCTGTACTGCACAGGTTGGTAGTGTGGTCGAGTAGCCAGGGTTATCTCAAGAGGGGTCAATGTGCGCTGTAGGGGAGTTTACTAGAGATTCACAGTGACAAAGTATTTAAATACACTCTTACACACAAGGTTTCTTGATTAAACAAGTATAATGTATTTATCAGTCAGTTAGAATAAGCCTTCTTCAGAAGGGAGCAATATGGAACAAAACACAAGTATACTTCACAGAACACACTCTTAGTTTCTAAATCAGTAAATACCCATTGGGGATGGCACACAGACACTTCCTACACCCTCAGGTGACTTCAATAGTTAGGGTGCTGTTGGCATTAATGTGTCACTGTTGCATTTAGAATATTCTTGAGTGGGGTGTTAAAGAGAAGAGAGGTCAGAATAAAACAAGTATTCACACAGTTATTCTTAAGCAGGTAAGTACTTTCGAAATCACCCCCAATGCAAAGTCAGTTAACCCTTTCCTGGAAGGAAGGCAAAACACATAAGCACAAGAGAGAAAAGTCATTCAGGGAGCCAGGCCAGCCAATGTAAAGTTAGCAAAAGTTAAGGTGAGCTGAAGCACTTCTGGCAGGTAAGTAGAAAGTCTTTCACAATGTTTAAAAAGTCTTTTGTAGAATAGAAGAAATCAATGTAGGGGCACAAGCTGATTAGGCCTGTGAGGTAAAGAAGCTGTTAGCAACTTTACAGATGCAACCGAGTCAGGTCTCCAACGAGGACAAGCAAGGTATCACAACAAGAGGTAAGTTCTCTCAGACTTTACAGTACCTTTAGATTGAAAAAAAGTGCAGCAAACGACTCTTGTTCCTGTGCAGCCCTGCAGATCCCTGTTTCCTGGGCCTCAGTCATGGGGACAAGAGGGAGGATTTCTGGGTACTCCTGCACTTCAATGGGACGGTCACCGACCGCAACCGGCAATCTTCAAACAAGTGGCATTTCAATGTTTCAGCTCCTTCGTCTATCGCAAATAGCAACACGGCGGTTCCTGGCTGTCGAGATGGGCTTTCCTTGCATCTGGGGTCCTGCACTCTGTTGAGGGGTCTCAGTCTCGGTCAGTCCTGCTTCCTGGGAGTCTGGAGGATCTTCCTGGAGCTCTTTGCCAGCTTAAAAGCAATGCACACGATCTGGTGTTCCTCTCCCTGGTTATTCGGTTCCAGCAGCGACTGCAGTGGAAATTCAACCAGCTCTGAGATGATGTCCAGGTGGCTTACTTCGGAGTTGATTGGTCCCACCAACTCAAAGGGAGATGTCGTCCTTGCAGGGGCTTCTCTGTCAATACCAATTTAGAGTTTCCGCACAGCAGCAGGGCTTCACCGGGCAAACCAACGCTCCAGGAGTTGCATCAGGAATCCTCTTCAAGTTCTTCTTCAGATTCCTTCGTCCAGTGGTCGACTCTGCCTTCCAAGCCAAAAGGCCTCACCTTTTATGCAGGTTTCTCCCATTCATTCCAGTCTAGCTATCAGTCACCCAGGAGGGTGGCTTTCCTTGCCGGACAGCCAGCCGGCCAATCACCTAAGAGTGCATTCCTGTCTCATAGGGGATTAAGCACAGGGAGTTTCGGGCACCTCCCTCGCTTCCTGCCCCCGCCAGATACCCTGGAGCCAGAGGCAGGCTCACTCGTGAATCCCGCCAAAGGCAAAATGAACAAAGGGACCAAACCTGGTTTGGCGCGCAGGGTAAATCTCAAGAAGGACCTTTCCACAAAGAAATGGCAAAAAAAGAAGACTGGCCATTTTGACAGAAATTGGTGCTTTACTGCAGTTGCTAATGCAGCCTGCATTAAATGCACACCACGGTAGTTAAAAGAAACCACTGCCACCAGCCATTCATCAAGGAAAGGGTAACATAAAATTGTTACATTTGAAGCTAGACAAAGGGGATAGATACTAAGTAACCCCGTCAGCGCCCTATTGTAAGATAGTGTGTGCTGGGTCTAGAAAATTACAACTGTCTTAATTGTTATTAAGTTAATCAAACATTGCATGAGCTAACTTATAAATGATGCTATGTCTAATTCCATTTTTGATGTAATCAGTTATATTCAATGTAATTAGTGTTGTCACCAGTGATGGCATCAGTGATGTGATTTGTAATGTAATCAGTGCTCTCATACACCATGTAATGAGTGATGTCATCAGTGATGAGATCTGTGATGTCATCATGTGGTCATAGGCTGAGCAACAGGGGCCGTGAAGTAAAGGGGGCTTTAGCCGAAATTCAGTTGCTTTGTTGCGTTAAGTTGTCACCTTAACGTACCTGCAACTAAAGTGTTTTTCCTTGAATTCCAAGGTTTTGTTATTCCATAGATTTTTAGAATGCTTCAAGACCACTAGCATGATCTTCGGATTGCAGGCTTTGAGAACTGACAATATTTTTAGGCAATGCGCAGTGAGATTAAATTATTTGCCATAGACCACACACTTTGGTTAAGGAGAGTGGTCCAAGCAGTATACCCCTTTTCAGTGCTGTCATTTTGCAGGGCGCCAATTTGCCACAGCCATTCTGTCGCAACTCCCATTTCAGCGCAGCCTTTTTGGCGAAAAAGCCATTCCTTTGCTCTTATTTTGGCGCAAGGGAATTTTGGATGTGGCTCACATTGCAGCCACGTCTAAACGCCCTCATGTCAAATAGGATCACAGGACTGTAATAAACCTCACCACCTGCCAGTTGCCTTGCTTTTCTTTTAATAAAATTAAATTAGTTACATAAAAAAACACACAGCCTTGAATCGTGTTCTGCCAGAGTTAAAGGCCCAGTATTTAACCACTAGGCCACAATAGTTTGGGACTTCAAAGCCATATATTTCATGCTTAGCCTATAATTTGATATGTTCAATGATAAAAAGGCTAGGTATGAAACTTTTGAGAGTCCAAACGATAACATCATTGTAGCTTAATACTTAAGTGCTGTATCTCAAACTCCTGCAGGCCACGGTTCTCTCATGGCAGCGTTCAGCATAAATGTGATTTTTTTAATTTCATTTTTTCTGTTTTATAATGTTCCCCAGAGATGGTGTAGTCCTCTTTTTCAATATATGTGCAGTGTACAGGGGAATGTGTGGTGTGAGGGTGTGCATGTCATCTAGGAGGGTGTGCATGCAATGTGTGTGTGTATGATGTGAGCATGTTTGTGTGTGTAGATGGTGTGAAGGTATGTGTGAGGTGTGCATGTTGTATAAATGTACCACATATGGGCGTATCGCACATAAATGTATGATATATGACTGAACTGCATAGGCGTATGGGTGGATATGATATGATATGGCATTTATAACGCACCTATACACAAGTGTTTATATGATGACATATCCTTTGTGAGTACAAAGTATTTGTCATTTGTGTTTGTCACATGTATTTATCTCATATGTGTGTGCGGTATGAGTATAGTGCTTTTGAACGTGTGGCATGTGAGTGTATGTCATAGTAAATGGCATATGTGTTTATGTGATATGAATATATGGCATATTAGAGTATGGTATATGAGATTATGGCATATGAATGTATGTAGTATTAGAGTATGCTGCATATAAGTATGATGCATTGTATTTGGTATATGGGTTAATGGTGTATTTTTTAAGTATGTGAGCATTTGGCATACAATTGTCTGGCATGCTGGTGTATAGTGCATGGGTGTTTGGTGTATCAGGGTATGTCGTGTGCGTGTATGTCAAGTGAGTGTATGTTGTTTGAATGTATGTCATGTGAATGTGTGGCATAAGAGTGTGACATAAGCATGTGTGGTGTAAGCATGTGTGGTGTAAGTGTGCATGGCATAAGAGCATGTGGTGTAATAACATGTGGCATAAAAGCATGTGGCATAAGAGCATGACATGTCAAAAGAGTGTCTGGTGTACGATTTTGTAGTATGTGTGAGTGCATTTGCTCCATGAAAGCGAGTGTTAGTGTGTGCGCACACGTTTGCACACATGTGTGTTTGTGAGCATTGTGACATGTCGAGTGTGAGATTTTAGTGTAAGAGTGTGTGTGTGTGTGTCCATGTCTCAATGTAATTCGGAAGATGTCCATCCAGTTCTTGTTTTTTGTTGCATTTTGTAACTTATAGTTTTGTTTTGTCCATCAAGTGTCCTGCACTACAAGTCTCAAAATGCAAAGTTAAAAGGAAATCTGTATGATCATCTTCCAAATAACAGGGGACATGTGGCATATAACAATACATACAAGACATGTAACTTGGATATATTCATGATTTCTCTTGCAGCTCTATTTGTTTGGGTTGAATGACAATAGGGAATCTGTAAATTGTTGAAGGAGAAGGTAAGTAGTGTAGAATCGGAGGAGGGGGAAAAAGTAAAATATGTTTTTTTCTCAACTGGGGAAAGTGAGAATCAGGGGTTCGAGAGGGGTGGCATCTACATGCCCCTGCCGTTTTCAAAGTCTAAAAGTAGCGCAATATATTAAGGGAATAATGGGACTGTGTGGCAAGCCCCTCCCCTGAGCTACAAAGAAAGTCTTGTTTGTGCTGCCTCACGTGCAATGGAAGAAACGCAACAATTATTAACCCATTGGTAGTGCAGCTCAAAAGACCTTCTTAAAATCATGCAGTGATTGTGTGAATGTTTTCATGAAGGAGGCCACATTGATCAAAGGCATGCCGGTTAAGACTACATAGTCCAAATACACAGTTTTAAAACATCTTGAACCCTTGTCTGCAAGAGTTCAAGGACCAGCATTTAACCACTACGCCAAAATGGCTTTGTGCTTCATGGTGCATACCTTTCATTCTTAACCTGCAGTTTAATATTGTAGCATAATGGTTAAGTGCAGCGTCGCAAACTCTTGCAGGCCAGGGTTACCAAAGGCAGCATTCAGCACAGATGTGTTTTCATTTAATTTTTCAGTTTTATAATGTTGCCCAGAGACGGTGTCATACACATTCCATTCTGTTTTATAATGTTGCATTAGATAAATGTTTTTCACGTTTAATACATATTACAAAATGCTAAGTGCTTGCAGGTTCATGGTAATTGCGACCTCTCGCACCAATAAAAACTTTGCGCAGAGAGGTACAAAATGCAAAGTGCCTGCAGGTTCATGCAACGCTAATTGTGACCTCTCACGCCAAAACACCCTTTCGATGAGAGGTTCCTGCAGCCAACTGGCTGCGTCTTACTGGGCTCGCCCAAACGGGACCTGCAGCAAGACGGTCACGCCATAATGGCATGTGCTTAACTTGTCACAGCAAAATGGCCTGTCCCGAGCTCCAAGCCCCTTGTTTTATGGCTGGTCTCTTGGTGACTGTTGTGATTTATTGCACAACCCCAACTAACCACATTTAAGCAGCACGGAAATAGGAAATAAATGACCGGCTGCAAGAATAACATATGCCCAGGTACTTTCTGCAACCGTAGCGAAAATCAAAAGCTGGCATCCATGAACATACGCACAGTACTGCTTAGATTCAAAGTGAGGAATGGGCCATATCCCTCAGGTTATGCTGCTCTTAGTGGTCTTGTAACCTTGTCTCACTTATTCAGCACCATGTCCTGAGTGGGCTGGCCTTCTTACTTTGAAGCTCTGCAGCGTGGGTCCTGCTCACTGCATGGATGGGTGACCCGGGTCACCAGAGATTTCTCACCCACCGATGTTACTGTAGCTGTAAAAATATCAGTATTTTTTATTATGTTTAAAAGATTGCAGGCTTTTAGAACTCCCAGTGTTTTGAGTAAATGCCCTGTGTGATTTATTAAATTGTTTGCCAAGGATCACACACTTTGGTTAAGCAGTGTACTAGGAGCCCCTTTTTTTTATGGCCGGTCTCGTGGTGACTGTTATGGTATATCGCACAACCCCAAATAACTGCATTTAAGCAGCACGTCAAAGGGGGAAAATTACCAGCTGCAAAAATAACATATGCCCACCAAGTACTTTTGCCCCCAAAGCGAAAATTAAAAGCTGGCACCCATGAATATATGCACAGTAAGTGAACATATATATTAAAGTGAAACATCCAAATGTAGTTCGGTAGACCTACTCTATAGACAAAGTGCACAAGACAAAATAGCATTGGACTTTTAAAAAAAGTAATCAACACTAGGAAACATAACCTTAGAGGAGAAATGTTCCGATAAATATGCTGGCAAAGTATAAAAGGTGCTCACCTTTTAAACCCAGCCATCTATCATGAAATATTCCCTGTAAAACTAAATCCCAAAAAGAAACAAGTGCTTTTGGTCTTGTGAGGGAACAAATCCTAGTAGCCAAATACTTCAGCAAGCTTGCAACCTAAAACAAACAAGGAGTTGCATCCGCTCTCTGAAGAAAAGTTCATCTGTCCACCCACATGTGTAATTTTCTGGTGCCCTGAAAAGCAGCCACAATCAGGGGAAAATAACTGCACCAGTGTCCAGGAGTTCAAACTCTCTTGCCTCATCGTGGGCAAATACTCATGACTTACATTCCCTCTCATCCTTTCCCCTGTTCACCCCCATATCTAGCTTTCAACAATACTCTGCTTTATAAAGCTAACTTGGAAAGTACACATACCATAGTGTCACTCAAATATATAAATCCTTATAGAACTATGTTAGGCAAAAAGTGTACAATTGTGGCATAATTCCCCCATCTTGCCTATGAGACTACAACTACCAGAATTCAATTCAACAAAAGGCAAAAAAAATGGTCTCTGAGTGCAAAACTATCAAGCTATGACAGTAGCACGGTTTAAAAAATTAAATGTGGATGCCATCTGTAATAAGATATTTAAAACTAAGAAAACACACAGCATTCGGGTCTGTGGACTGTCTCCATCCATTTTTGTTTTTAATTTTTTACCTTATTTTTTTATTTCTAGAGTGCCATAGCCCGCAGGCATCAGGGCGCACAAATAGACAGAGACAAGAAGGGACATATAGGTTAGCTGTTATTTATTTTAGGTTTTTTCAAAAAGGTTTTGTGTTTTTCTTCTGTTAACACGGATGTAGGTAAGTTATTCCAAGCACCTGCAGCTCTGAAGGGAAAGGAGCTACCTTTTTCCTGGACTTGTTTGGCCCGAGGAATGGTAAAGAGATGCGCTGAGATTGATCTGAGAGACCTGTTAGGTATGCATCTTGTCAAGGTGGGTTCCAGGTATTCCGGTGCCTTCCCATATAAAGATTTCTGGGTAAAATAGACCTTCCAGGATTTTGCGGCATGAAATGGCAAATTTTGCGGCATGAAATGGCAAATTTTGCGGCACAAACCTTTATTTATTGCGGCATTTTTGCAGGACATTTTGTATTAACTGGAGGGTGTAAGATTGCCACATTGCAGGAAATAGGCAGAGTGCAAGGCTACAAGAGAGCCAGGGTATCATTATTATGTATATTTTGTATTAATTTAATAGGAAGAGTCCCAGATGTCTCTGGCTTGGCAGAACAGTGTTTGATTTGGCTACATTTCTGGTTTAATGTTCATGCCTATTTAATAGTATTTCAAAAAAGGTAGCAGGTGCTCCTCTCCAGAAAGAACATGGCATGATAACCTGTTCTGAGATGAGAGTTTGCAGCACATGCTTTTTGCTCACTGTACCTTTCACAGATGGGAAATGTCCATTTGCATATCAGTCTTTGTCCAGCCCACATGGGCAGTCCAGCACCGAAACGCGATGGCAATTCCTCTCTGAACAAGAGTACCAAAAGCAACCCCATAGACGTGTTATCATGCCATGTTCTTTCTGGAGAGGAGCGCCTGCTACCTTCTTTGAACTATTTAATAATATTAGCTAAATTGATCATTATCAATTGTAATGCTGAAAATATTCCCCTTCTATGTTCTCCAATCCCCCCAAACACCCACACACCTCTCTCACCAACACACATCTCACCAACTCTCCATCACAACTTACATTCTTTAACCTCTCACTCTGTCATACAAATACGCACGTGCTATGTCACACTGTCAAGTCACAATTTGCACTGCCCAGCCCCTGCCACACTCCAAATCATACTCCCAACTCACACCATACACCCTACAATTCCTCCCGCAATATACAGTTGTTCATTCTTTTGTTCTGCTTCTGCATCTTGCATCCTTTCTCCCATTCTATCACACTCTTCCCTCATCCTTTTTCCCAATCTGCAGCTCACTGCCTCTTCCTGGCCAACCGCTTCCTCTCTGCTTTCTGGCTCACTTACCACACGCTCCCTCTACTTTCTGTACCTCTGCTCGCTCTCAGATTTCTGGCCCACCGCATCACTGCTTCCTCTGCTGTCTTGTGCAGCGCTTCCTCCTCTGACCCTCTGCTCTCTTCTTGCCTATCACTTCACATCTCACCCATCACTATCCCTCTTTCATAGTGTAACCATTTTTTAAAAATTTTTTTAAATGTAGATTTTGACTCAGTTCCTCAAATAATGGAGCATTTAAAAAAAGAAAGGAGGATATGCTATTTTTAGACAACCCATTTTTGGAAATGAGTAGGTCACCTTATTCTCAAAGGTGACCAGCACATTTCCACAGGCTTGAGCTGTAGCGCAAAATGTGCGCTGGCCAGCTGCCTTGAATGGTGTTCTGGGTTGTTTCACCGAAGTGTAATTATTTGCAGCAGAATTGACCGTAGTCAATTTCACTGCGAATTGATTTGCACTTCAGCCAAACAACCCAAAATGTACCTTTCACCACCACCCCATCCGCTCCCCTACTTAACTGCTTGGTCGCTGCCACTTCCCCTGCAACCCTGCGGTGCCAGATTTGTCCCTCTAATGCGGGTCGGATCCGACTCCGCAGGGTCCCTTATTCGTTATTTTCTTTTTTTTTTGTCCCCGGCTCCAATTTTGAGGAAAAAGGGGAAAACACTTCTGCAACCACCCTAGGCCAAAAATACTGAACATGGGTAGCGGGTGACACCCCCGCAACACATGTTCAGCATTTATAAAAATTGATCGAATAGTACTGGACGAAATAGGTCAAAATGTAACATTCGATAGATTTTTGTCATCAAAATGGGCAGTACTTTGAATAGAATCGCTCTCCTGACAGTGTTCTGCAAGCTCCTAGCGCCTTTCACAGGGACTGGCCCTCCAGGTGCCTGCCGCTGTAAAATGCGACCCAAAAAATGCATTTTTATCCTGTTTGAGGAACAGAAATGCAAGCGGCACAGCAGTGGTTCATACCTTAAAAGAAATGCATGACAGGGTCAGGAAAGACCCTGTCATGTAGTGGCAGCCCCACATCCTGTGCGCATAGGGTTGCCTACAATTTCTGCACATTTAAAAGTGCATCTTGCTTGGAAATGAGGGATGCGCTTTTAAATTGACAGAAACGCCACTTTATTTGATCAAGGAGGTGAAAAAGGCCATCTGAATGGGCGCGCATATAAAATGTGCCCATTCATGTGTCCCTTGTGGATTGGGCTGCACTTTTTTGGTGCGCAAGTGATGAGTTGTGTTAGCGCATTTCATTACTTGTGTAAAAAAAAGTTGAGAACCTGTCACCCTGAGTATTGTTTTTTTTTAAAACAGTAATTTTTGCAGATTACTTAAAAAGAAAAAGTAAAAAAATTTGTTTTTTGTTTTTTAAAGATGCAATTTTTGCACAACACGGCCGTTTTTGCGGCATTTTGAGCAAAACGGCCGTTTTCGTGGCATTTTGCGGGATCGCAAAATCGCTATAAGCTGGAGGGTCTGGTTAAAGGTAATACATTGAATTGAATTCTTTTTTCCACCGGCAGCCAGTGAAGTTTCCTCCGACAGTTGGACATGTGTTCCTTCTTTGGGACGTTATATATATTATTGTTATAGCATCATTCTGAATGATCTGTAACTTCTGGATATTCTTTTTGCTTGTTCTGCCAAGTAAGACATTACAATATTCCAGCCAAGGCAAGATTATAGCTCTAACTAAGGTTTCACAGTTTTTACGTGACACTAGTGAATTCATTTGTCTCAGGATTCTAAGATGATAATGTGTATTTTTACCAATGTTGTTGACATGAGCATCGGAGTTCAGAGATGCTTCAAGTACTATACCAAGCGTTTTTACCTTGTCAACCACCTTAATGGAGTCACTGTCAAGTATGAAGTTGGCATAAGTTGGATGAAGCTTACTTCTGGCTTGGTTTGTCCCAAAGATCACAAGCTTGGTCTTAAAGCTATTTAGACACATCCAATTTCTAATCATCCATTCCTAGATGAGTGGGCATTTAGTTCAGCTGTGTCAGCGAGATAGTCACCACTGAGGTCCATAATAAGCTGGAAGTCATCACCGTAGTTACTAAAGTGGAGGCCCTTGACTCCAAGTATTTCGCATAGGGGCTTTATGTATATATTAAAGAGGGCCGGGGAGATACAAGCCCCCTAAGGCACTCCGTAGCTGATAGTGGCTGGGTCCGAGCAGGCTGTGCCCCAAGATATACTGGAAGTTCTTTCACTTAAAAAGGAGCTTATACATTCAGTAGCATGACTGGAACAGTTACCTGAATCAGCTAATGTTTCTAACAGAGGAGGGTGATCCAGCAAGTCAAATGCCACAGAGAGATCTAGTAAAATGAGCAGCCAAGTCTTTACCTCATCTAGTCTCTCCAGCATTAGTGTCTGTAAATCCAGTAAGGCACTTTCTGGCCCATGGTTAATACGGAAACCAGATTGTTTGTGGTGGAACACTAGCAATGTTTTAAAGTATGTCTGTAATTGGATTGTAGCTGGCTTCCCCAGAATTCTAAAAAAAATGGGGTATTTGTTATTGGTCGTAGGTTAGCTGGGTCCATGCATTAACCGGGATCGATCCTGCTTAGTTTAAAAGCGAGAAAATATCCAGCCCCCATTTTTTTCTAAGTGGTCTTGTAAGGTGGTCTCATTTATTAGGCAACATGGCCTTAGGGGGCTGATCCCTTCATCGCTTTGAATCTAAGCAAGGTTTGCCTCAGTTACTGCTGGGATGGGAAACCCACTGTTGCTGTAACAATATTGATTTTGTTTTAATTCTATTATTGACTGGGAGACTACAAATACCAGAATGCAATTCAGCAAAAGGCAAAAAATTGTCTCTGAGTGCAAAATGTTTAAGTACTGACAGCAGCACAGTTTGAAAAGAAATAATAATTTGGATGCCCATTCGGTTGGCCATCCAGGCAGTAACCGGGACTGACCCTGCTTAGTTTCAAAGCAAGGAAAGGGCCAGCCCAGTTCTCTAAGTGGTCTTGTAATGTTGGTTTATTTATTGGGCAACATGGCCTGAGGAGGCTGGCCCTTTCCTTACTTTGAAGTTATGCAGGGTCAATCCTGGTTACTGCATGGATGGGGCAACTGGATGGCAATCCTGTTTTTGGCCATGTGATTTTTCACACCCAATGTCACTATAGCTGTAAAAATATCTTCAGAAAAAAAACCTGTAACCGCAGGGACTGAACTACACATAACCTCGGCTATCAGTAGTCCTTTATAGCCATGAATATGGGCAAAACGGCTACAAAGAAAATGTTTCCCTGCCCCATCAGGGCCTCACCAAGTGCCCCCTCATCTGTGCCAGCTCCCCCCACTCCCTAGATGGCCTCCTCACCTACCCTGCCCTCTCTCTTCCCCCCAAAACACATGCTGTTTCTGTGACGCAGTTTGCTTGAGATGTCAGCTATTCGAGGCTACAGAAAGCTTTGTGTTGCAAACTCAAACCCTAAGACCCCCTCCAACTCCCAAATTTCACTTGGTGCCCTCTGGACACTGCGTGCCCCACCTATAGCCTGATTTGCATGTTTTTGACCTGCAAATATCTTTTTTCCTGCGTTTCATTTACCCATATCCTCAGCTAAAGCCGTGGATATCTCTCACATCGAGAGAAAAACAAGATGGCGGTCATTTCATTTCTAAAAAAAACGGTTTTGTGTAAATCTCCAAGATATAGCTATCTATTTTTGAGAAGGGGGCAAATATTTAAATAACTACTGAACAGAATAACCCTGAACTATGCATGGATCGCGGGTCAACGCTTCGTGTCCAAGTTGTTTTGGACCGGGTCCAAAGCCGTCCAGCACTTTGGGATGTGCGCTTTGCCAAAATGTGACCTTGTTTGTATATGGGAAAACGAATGGGAAGTAGGGAGCACTTTTGGAGAAAAAAAATATTTTTTGACTCTTAATAACTTATTTTTTAACAAATCTTTATCAAACTTTGCACCCTGGGGGGGGTGGGTTTTTATCACTTTCGAAATCTCAGCCAAAACCATTACTTGAATCAAAATTGTGAGGGGTTCCTATGGGAGTCCAACTCACCTTAATTATAGGGCAGCTACTGCCACCCTATAATTACCATATGCACATATGCGCATGTGGTCCATGGGTGTGTGCACTATATGTATGTTGTAGAAATGTACTTCATATGGGCGTATCACACATGAGTGTATGATATATGACTAAATTGCATTGGCATATGGGTGGATGACATATGTTGTGGGAGCACATGGCAAATTAGTATATGTCATATGTGTTTGTCACATGTATTTATCTCGTATGTGTGTGTGGGGTATGAGTGTAGTACTTTTGAGTGGCCCTCATTACGACCCTGGCGGAAAGTGACTGACCGGACCGCCACAGCGTAAATAGCGTTTCCGCCATTGCACGAAGGAGCAAAGTGCGGCCCATTCCGACCCATCGGGCACGAGCACCACGCCATGGCGGAAGTGCAAAGTCCGCGATGGCGGAAATGACCCCAAAACGGCCCACACCGCCGCCGTACGGCGCCCTAGGTGCAATACCGCCACCCCTCTTAGCGGTCACCGCAGTGTGCGCCTACCGGAAAGTACGGTGACCGGAAATATACGGAAACGGAAGCAATAACATGGGCCCGGAACGGGAAACATCCCGCCGTACACCTATAAAACCACTAAAACCACACAACCACTAAAATCACTACCCTGAAACACACCCCAACCCGTCATCCACCCTAGCGAAACCAAGAAAAATGGGAAAAGTAGCGAAGAAAGCGTGCGACCGCAAGCGGCAGGTCCACTACTCCCGTGAGGAACTCACCGTGCTAACAGAGACCCTCCAGGAGAATGCTGCCGTCGTCTTCTCCACGCAAATGACCAGAACGGCACTTGCAAACAAGAAGGCCATATGGGCTCTGGTGGCACAGCGGGTAAGTGCGGTGGGGACCGCACCCCGCACCCCACAGCAATGCCGCAAGCGATGGGACGACCTGCGGATACGCGTCCGCAGCATACTCTCTGCCAACCGCAACATTGCCACAGCCACCGGGGGAGGTCCTGAATCACCCATCAAGTTGACCCCCTGGGAAGAAATCTGTGCCTCCACCATCGGAATGGAGAGCATAGAGGGAGTCGGAGGGATGGAGAAAGGAGTGCAGACATCCGAAGATTCAGGTAGGTGGGCCAAATAAAACAATGCCAAATCCACACAGTCCATCCATGTGAAGTACCATGCGTCCACATAGTGCAACAGAAACACATGTCCAGGAGAACGTCCACACACATCGGCCTGATAGCGCACGTTAAAACCCACAATAAATACATAAATAATTAAAAACCCCTAAAACACGCACTACACTTGCAGCAGGCACACCCTAACTGCAGGCTGCCAAACAACTGCACCCTCACTCCACACACAAATGAAAGCACCTCCAAGGCCCCGACCCAAATCACCCTCAGGTACCACCCCAATGCATGTGATACAATGCCATTCCAATTCCCACAGACCCATCAATAACCCTCGCCCTCCTTTACTCCACCACAGGGTCCGATCCAAACGACGAGCTACAGGACACTCCTACCAGCACACCTGCAAAGAGGGCCAAGACCAACGGCCAGAGACCCTCCACCTCAGCTGCACGCATCAAGACACGGCAGCAGCACAAATCAGGTGGCAGCACAGAGGAGGGAACATCAACAGGCACCCCAGCAGCCAGCATGCCAACAACACCACCACCACAGGTCCCCCCAATGGATGCCACAGAAGGCACTGCCTCTGGTGGCAGCAGCACCATAGGTGACACCCCATTGATGGCAGCATGCTCGGACACAGAAAATGGGGATGTCGAAGTCAGATCCATCCATGACCTGTCCCAATCCCCCTGTCTGTCCCATCCCGTACAACATGAGGATACCACGCAGGGGCACCCACAAGACGACGACTGGCCATCCCCCACAAGCCCTGTGGCAAGGCAACATGAGGACAACAGCCCCTCTGTGACACCCCCGCAAATGGCCATGGCCCAGCAGAGGCAACAGTCCCTCGACCAGTTAATCGTGCAACAGCAGCAACTGGCCACGCTCCTCAAGGACCATGCCGATGAATGTGGGGGCACTAAGGCAGACATAGAAACATCAACTGAGACACTTAGGGCAGAAATGGAGAGAGGTACAGAGACGCTAAGGGCACAAATGGAGAGTAGCACCGAGAGCCTGAGAGTCCAAATGGAGAGTAGCACCGAGAGCCTGAGAGTCCAAATGGAGAGAAGCACCGAGAGCCTGAGGGGGGAACTGCATGCGACGTCCAAAGACGTATGTGCCGAACTTGCCGCAGTGCGCCGTGTGCTCACTGAGCTCTCGCAAACCCTTAGGGACATGCATGGACGTGAGCAGGCAGACACATCATCCGTTGCAAGTTCCGTCCAGGGCAGCCCCCAACGTAGATCTGGGAGGAACCTGCGCTCCACATGCAGGGGTGCCCCTGATACCCGCAGAGGGGGCTTGCAATAGCGACAGCCCACTGACAATGAGCATCTTTGGACACTGGTGTTCGGGGGGGAGGTAGGAGGGTGGAGGGGGTGTGTTGGGCTCACTTGGGTGGCGGGTCGATAGGGTGTTTAACATGATATCACATATGCCATAAACAGTGCACGATCAACCAATGAGATGTGTGGACATTGATCTTTGTGTACTAGGCCATCATAGGCGTACAGTCTATATTGTGCATGTCCCAGACACACACAGTGCCACGAGTCCCGTGTCCATGTATCAGCCACCAGGCGTGAGTGCTAGAAGCATGCATCAATGAGATGCTGACGAATGTCACGGGCCTCCGGTGCCTCGCAGACTCCATGAGGTGCTGCCACATCCCCACCCTCATCATGACCATCATCAGGTGCTTGCAGTTCTGCGTCAGGGGGCATGGGCACATTTCTACGTACGCACATGTTGTGTAGCATGACACATGCCATCACCATCTTTGCAACCTTCACATGGCGGTACAGGAGTGCCCCGCCAGACCTGCTGAGGCAGCGGAAACGACCCTTCAGTAGGCCGAATGCCTGTTCAATGACTACACGGGTACGTGAGTGGGCATGGTTGTAGTCCTCCTCATTCTGGTCCCGTGGGTTCCGGACTGGTGTGAGGAGCCATCTCTTCAGTGGATATCCAGCATCACCTGTATGTGGACGAGAAACGTATGATGTGGAATGCCATTGCTACGTACGCACACCCCCCCCCCTTCCTGCCAGGTCATTGGCGCATCACATACCCCACATAATCATGCATGTAATGAGACTCACCGAGTAGCCAGGATCTGTTCCCTGCGTGTCGCTCCATGTAGCGTGGTATTGTAGAGTTCCTCAAGACCATAGAATCATGGGTTGATCCAGGGAATCGGGCACAACAATGTGTAATGATCCTGTTGGAGTCACACACCATTTGTACATTCAGGGAATGAAATTGTTTTCGGTTGCGGTACTGGGCCTCCATGGCATGTGGGACGACCAATTCCACATGGGTGCAGTCGATGGCACCAATGCAACCCGGTATGCCGGCAAGTGCATGGAATCCCACCTTTGTGTTGGTAATTTCCTGCTCCGAGCGTGGTAGAGAGATGTAGTCGTCTGCGTGCTGCAGGAGGGCATCGAGCACTTGAAATAGTGTCCGTGAGAACAGTGGCTGAGAAATGCCATGCAACTGTCCGACTGTGTGCTGGTAGGTGCCTGTGGCCAGGAAGTGGAGTACAGACACCACCTTCAGTAGGGGTGGGATGGCGGTTGGGCTATCTATCATGCTGACAAGGTCAGCCTGTGTCATGTCCACAATGGCGGCTATGGTGTCCCGGTCCAGGCGGTAGAGGGTGTGGATCTGCTCATCAGTGAGGTTGAACGAATGTGCTCGGAGGCGTGGGATTGCGGGCTGCCTGCGTGGTGGTAGTGGCTGTGCTGGCGGCCCTTGCTGGCCCTGCCTTGCCCTCCTCCTCCTCCTGCGTCTCCTCCGTGCGGCCGGTTGTAGTTGGTGTTCGTCTTCTTCTTGGAGTTGGAGTACTTGCAGTGCTATCAGGTCCCCCAGGGCCAACATCGCGAGTCCTGCCGGTAGCATTTCGGTGTGGTTGTGGGAGGAGACTGGCTGTGCAATTTATGTGTTTTCAGGCTGTATGGCCTCCACCTGTGGTGATTCATTCCACCTGTGCAAACTGTTCTCCCCTTTGGCCGAGCACGTCCCGCGCACAACGCTGCAATTCGGGGAATGGCATCTTGCTATTGCAATCATGTATTTGTACCCGATGGCCGTGTAAGATTGGTTGATATGTTCATTCTGCTGTGGTCCCATTGTTTCACATACTATCTGTGCAGTCGCGAACAGACTTGTGAAGGGTCAGTGGAACGTAGTACTCGAGTAACGGTGGGCCCTCATGCATCACTGTACCGAGTTGCAACGACGGGCGGGGCGTCCCATTTGTGGGTGAAGGCAGTTGCCATTTTCACACACAGCCGCACTCGATGGAATAATTAGTGATTTCAAACGGCCACAGATGCCTCTTCGACGTGATGTTGCAAATGAGGAATTCGAAGGGCGGCGCTTTCGGTTTTCAGCTAGCGGCGAGGAAATGCCCACAGGTCTGACTGCAAATATAACGTACTATTGTTCAATGTCCTTGAGACAGGGGCCATGGCGAGGATGCAATGATTGATATGAATAGTTTGGGATGCGCAATTGCGACGTGGGCGATGAGGCCGGACGTTCCCAAGTACATGTTACTTCACTACACTGGAATTACGGGCTGGGGCACTGTGGATTTTGCAGGCTGCATAACGCACAGACTCAATGGATATTTCTAATGTTATGTGAGTAAATATTCAGGCGTTTTAATCCCGGGATGAGGGAATGATGAATGGATGCATGGGCAGGTGATTTGATACAGAGTTTGCCATGTACAGGGCTTCTTGGGATCTATCTGCCTCCCCTACGCTATGTGATGCAGGGCTGCCATAGTGGGACCATCGTCTATCTGGCCTTGTTGAGCCCTCCCTGTCTCGACGCGCCCTCAGACACTTGTGTCCATGCACGTTGACATTCCCATCTGATGGATTCTGTTTTGACAGACGCATGCACAGGTACACTCGTTTGTGATGGTGTTTGCACCTCGATATAGATGGTTATGAGTCGCAAGTGGTTTTGGGGTGGTGATGATCCTTTGGAGTGGGCTAGCATGCATATGGCTGTGGATTTAGTGTGATCATTGGAGTGAGTTGTTGGAATGTAGTTCTGATGGCCATTCTGTTCTTTTTCTTTTCTTTTGGTTGACAGGTATCTCCTCCCCTTTTGCCACTGCCATCTGTATGCCACTCCTGCAGATGGGTTTTACTCCCGACACCTGCTGCTTCGTGTTAATCAGTGGAGCAGCATTACGATCTTATGGGACAATCGCCAATGGCCCACATGCCCTTACGCAGTACTGGTGGCTCGGAGCAACATTTCGGCCTTTCAGCTGGACTAGTGCCTCCCCATTGGGACGGCCCTGCGGTTCTGTGCGCTTCCATGTTGCCTTTTCATACGTGAATGTGGCTCTGTGTACCATGATGGAACAGGGCGTCACACAAGTAGTGGCTGGTCATTTCTTGCGGATGCAGCCCACAATGGTGAAAAGTGTTTTGGAGTTCATGGCCTGATGGCTGTATGGGCTTGGTGATTTTGATGTGCATTAAATTTCTATTCTGATTTGGCCCGTGTAGCGTTTTTCTTTGCAAGTGATGTGGCATATGCCTATTTGGGGGGCGATGTATTGTGAGGAGATCTGCATTGGGTTCCAGCTTCGGAGTTTAGTTGCGTGGTACTGTACTGGGCGCGTTTGCCTACGAAGCCCGTGTGGTCAGGGATGGGGGCTGCCAATATGACAGTTTGAATGTTGTCATGCTCAGGGGCGGGGGATTGGGTTTTGTGTAACAGATGCCGGTCAGCCAGGTGGACTGGTGGAATGATGTGATTCTCGGAATATTGCTGGTCACAGGTGCCTGTGTTTGCGTGCGTTTCTTGGTGGGGGACTGTGGTCATGTCCATTGGGATGGCTTCTGTATTCGTGCCATCTGTGCCCTGCAGCTCCCATTGGCCCCTCTTGTGTTTCTTTTGTTCGTTGGCATGCATGGGTGACTTGTACATTTCAATGGTTGCATTGTGACTTCATTGCACCTACGGGGAGTTGTACTTTGTGGGCAGGGAGCGGTGTACAGGCACTCAGTGGGGCCGTTTACGGTTGATTCGCGATGCCGTACTTCTCACCATGGCGGAATGGTACATTCCGCCATGCTTGATGGCGTTAGGTACATGTCCGCTAGGGTCGGAATTGGCGTACCCTTGCGCCATGGTGGTGTTTGCGGTTTGGCATGGCGCGCGCGCGCGTGCTTGGTGCAGTTAGCGTTGGCGTTCACTACGGTGTCGCTAATGGCTTCGTACTTTGCGGTGACGGGTCATAGTCGCACCGAGCGCTAATCGATGGCGGTATTGCATTTCCGCCATCGTTTTCCGAATTCCGCCAGGGTGGTAATGAGGGCCAGTGTGTTTTGCATGTGAGTGTATGTCGAAGTAAATGGCATATGTGTTTATGTGATATGAATGCATGGCATATGAGAGTATGGTATATGAGATTATGGCATATGAATGCATGTAGTATTCGAGTATGCATATAAGTAAGGTGCATTGTATTTGGCATATGGGTTAATTGTGTATTTTTTAAGTATGTGAGCATTTGGCATATCATTGTCCGGCATGCTGGTGTATAGTGCATGGGTCTTTGGTGTATCACGGTATGTTGGGTGAGTGTATGTCAAGTGAGTGTATGTTGTTTGAATGTATGTCATGTGAATGGTTCACTGTCGGAAGCGGCTGTTTCTTTCTGCTGTGTTGGCAAGACTCAGTGCGGCTTGACAGTTGAAGGCAGAACGTGGAAGGTGCTTTCCTCTAACTGGATGAGATCCCTCTGCTCGTAGTGTGGCGTGTTGGAAGAAGCTACATGTGAGCGCTCTGTGATTGGAGCATCCCAAATTGAACCGCCTTATACTCCTACATATCGAGGCAGCGGCGAGAGAAGGAAGAAGAGAAGCGAAGCTAAGCTCCTAGCCAGCCCCAGCCGCCTCAGCCGCTCCAAGTAGTAAGCTGTGCTAAGCGGGGTAAGTGAGATGATGCCTCCGAATGTGGTGGAAGTGTTCCGCGGCGTCCCATGAGGTCTCATTGCTGGCTACCGCGCTCACCCGCAGAAGCACAGAAACGTCTGGGGCGCGGCAGGGTAGGCTGCCAAAGTTTACTGCGCCCTACGTTCCTCAGGCAGTGCATTTTTCAATACTCGCTGGAATCAGCTCCACAGTAACACGCTTCTAGAAGTGGCTGAGAGCGGGATTC
The DNA here is from genome assembly GCF_040938575.1 of Ambystoma mexicanum. NCBI lineage: Eukaryota > Metazoa > Chordata > Amphibia > Caudata > Ambystomatidae > Ambystoma > Ambystoma mexicanum. Next base: position 107,652,982 of record NC_090928.1, on the reverse strand, counting down.
TAAGGAGGGTAACGTAGCTGCGGTGTGCTCTCTCAGAGCTCCAGAATAGCATCGGGAGCGGGAGAGGCAAGAGGCAAGAGGCAAGAAGCGAGAACATCCCACCTGTTCGGCATCACGGTAAGAACGGCAGTGGGGGCCTCACTATATTTCAGTACAATCTACCTCTCTATCTATCCATCTTACACCTTGAACTAATCAGCCCAACCTAGCCCACTAAAATAATACTGACTGCTTATTATAAGATGTGGGAAAGTCTTGGGCTTGGATAAGCCTGTGTGCAGCCACTGCACAGCAGTGTGGCAGTTTAAGGACCATTGGTGGAATGAAACTTTGCAGCACACCGCTCCCGGATTCAACAAGGGTTCCTGAATGGGATGGGTCATACCTGATCTCTTTGAACTCGCCGGGGACCTTGATTGCGGCACTCAATGCAACCCCGGTCCCCCATAACACGGCTGTAGTGTGTCAGGCCCAAGTCCATGCTCATGCACAAGACCCTGTCCCCATACTAAACGAGAGATGGTCTGCAATAGAAACACACTCGTCAGTAATACACCAATGGAGACGAGGGCTGGAACACACAGTCACAACCCATAAAATCCAAAAGAAGATAAAATATAATTTTGGGAAAGGAAGGAATAAAATCATGAATGATGCTGAGGGGATATAGAGCTGGTCTGGAGCTCTCCTCAAGCAGCACAGGTGCCACTGGAAGGTGTGGAAGCTCATTTGGACAGTAGAGGGGAGGAGAGCAGACTTGTAACTCCACGCCCCACAGGGGCTTCCTTGTCTCCCCACCAGGCCCCCATCTTAAATCTAGGGGGGAGTATGATCACCTCAAACTCAAGCACTCCACCCTCGGCAGCACACGAGGAGGTTGAAACTTTGCAAACAAACGGGAGCACCCTATCAGCATTGAACTTTGTGCTAAACTCATTGGTTTCTGTGTTCGAGCTCCTCAAGGCAGAAGTCCAGTCTCATGCAGGAATACTTCTGGAACTCATGAAAGAGACCGCAAACTGCAAGTCAGCAGCAGTGGGACTCGTGTCTACCTGTAACTCCATCATTATTCCAACAATGAGGGAGGTTAGGCTGGAACTGACCAAGCAAGGGTTGGATATTTCCTCATTACAAGGTTATTTAAACCTCAAAAAAGGAGGAAGAATCTGCAACACCGTTGCTGAAAGAAATTCTTCAACACTTGCATTCCAAAACCCCTCCTTTGGAAAAGGATGTAATGGCATATAATAACTTGCACCTTCTCTTTGACGACACTCCTCTCTCTGAATCCACAGTGGAGGAATTCAGGAGGCAAGCTAACGTGGTCGAAGGTTCTGCAGATGAGACATCTGCCGCCGCTCAAATCCAAGGAGCAGTGACTCCGGTGGAAGGAGAGAAGATGGAGGTGGCCTGGATGTTCGCAAGCCATCGGACCTATGAAGGAAGAAGGAAAATGAAAAGAAAAGATGGTGGAAACAAGAGAGGTAGATCGCCTCCACCACAATCAACAAGAGACCTAAAGAAACCCAAGAATCAGAAGATGCAAGGACCAAAAACTCGGGAGCAAATCTCTTTCTCAAAAATATCTAATTTCCCCCAAATAGTGAGCCATCAGATCCAGAACAAACAACATCTAGCGAGGGGAAATTGTGGAAAAGCATGCAATGCCATTTAAGCACCCAAAGGGGAAGAAACAACGGAGACATTCCCGACAAGCCTTTAAAGGTTCCCCACAAAATGAGAAAATGATCACAAATGTGAGCTTGGGTCTTCAGAAAGATCTGCAGGACCATCCATTGAAGACCTTGGGAGCAAGGGTAAAATTGAAAGACCTGGTGGTCCCAACAGTTACAGATAAATTACAGCATGATACAATAACGCCCCAGATCTCAAGGGGAACTATTGTGAAAGAGATCGCATTGGCCCCTATATTTCTGCAGAAGAAATCGCTCACATGCTAACAGCCCTCTCCTGCTGGCACATTGCAAAACAATCTGCAGGGAGTCACCTTAAAGGTGGCACCTATATTCCTTAAGCCATGCAAGAAAGCAACGCCAAGTTCAGTGGCAGAATCCTCAGCCCCAATAACCCTTACAGAGCAGGTTCTGGACCAGCAGAAAACTGCCAGTATTCCTGAGACCTGGAATGGCTGTGGGAAGTCGGTGGAGCTGAGAGAGCCTCCAGGAAAGCCTCACCAAGTCACCAAGCCCAGTAGAGAACTCTTGGTGGCGAAGCTCAAATGGAAGAAGACTGCTCTGAGTTCGCAATTCCGAAAGTTTGGTTAAAACTGCTGGCAAACACCACTCTTTACAAATCTCTTAGTAGAAGTGCAATCCTGGCCTTCTTCAAGAAAGTTCAGAACTTGTTCCTCCTATCCTCTGTAGACATCGAATATGTGAGATTTCTGAGTGCGGGCAATGCCTTTTTTGTAGAAGTGGGTCTGGCCACAAGGAAGGCTCAGAGGGCTATTTTGAATGCCTCAAAATAATTAGATCGTAATGGCCTCAAGGTTTTCTCTCTGAGCCACCTGTTGATCTTGGTCAGGGGAATGCACTATCTAGAAGGGCTCAAAGGTCAGAATGTCGGGGGGGGGCAGTGAGTTCCACGGGGAGTGCAACAGGTAGAAGGAGGGAAATCGAAGGGGGTCATTAACCAAGAGAACACCTTGACCCTGGTACCAGAAATTCTTTCCCAGGTTCTTCAGAAGTTGGGAGTGGAAATACAGCCAGAGAGGGCTCACGCTGATAAACTGGAATATGCGGGGTCCCAGTAATTGAAAGGCAAACAAATGAGAAACATCTGTTTGAGTCAAGTGACATTATATTGCTGCAGGAAACATGGCTGATAAACCCGATTGAGATCGAGGGTTAAACATTTCACTGCCTGTCCGCTTCCCAGAAAGCCAAAGGGAGGCTGTCAGGGAGGCTGTCAGGGAGGCTGTCAGGGGGTCTCCTGATGGTTTTTAAACATCTTATGGTGAATTCCATTATTCCCATTTTTAACAACACAAAGGGAATTCAGGCATGCAAAATGTGCTTGAAATGTGAAATGCCAGATCCGGACCTTATCGTCATCAATATCTACTGGAACCCCGCATGTTCTGACCTTCAGGTTTTTCTAGCCTTGCTGGCCTCGCTGTTGGGGAGAGTTAAATTGGACTTTGGGGGGACCAATATAATCCTCGTAGGAGATCTAAACAGCAAATATATATCAGAGGGGAAGAAGAGTCTAGGTTTCACCAAAGTTTGAAAAAGGGGTGAATATGGGTGTAATTTTTGGATTCTTGGGGTTTAAGGATTTTAAGCGGTCCACCAGGAGGTGAGATAGCCCCTACGCCAACATGGCATAGGGGCAAATTATCATCTTTGCTAGACTATATATTTGCTTCCACTGGTCTCTTTTCACAACCCTCTTCCTTGACCATAAAACACGACGGAGGGAGTGACCATTCTCATCTTGAGCTAACATTTCCAGATCTGTTAGCCACTCCCACAGAGACAAGATGTAACAACAGGTAACAAGAGCAAAATAAGGCTGGTCAAATACAAGCATGGGGGCACGAAGCTGAATAGTCAACTTGAGAGGATACCAGATCATTTGTGTCAGGAAATTGCCATCCAGCCCGATTTACTAGGTTTCTTTGGTCTGTTTTGCCTCTGGAGGAAACATCTTCCGGAGACAGAAAAAACCATGCGCATAGCTTCAATGAATAAACTCAGAGAAAAAAGAGGGAGCGCAGACAGAAACTTAGAAGCTTGGGGAAAATGTCCCTTGATCTGGTCACCCACAAAAAAGAAGCCAAAAGAAAAACCAAGAATACTCTCAATGGTCTAGAAGCCGTGGAATGCTTCGACTACAGCAGGATGGAGAAGCTATGCTGCGGCTGGTAAAAGAGAACAGTTCCAGAAATGTTTGGTCAGTGATCGGACATTTGAAAGCCAATCATAATAGCACTTTGTGTAATTTAGTATCGGAATGCAATTGGGTAGAATACCTGTCAGAAATCTTTGAGTATCCAAAGCCACCCCTGTATCATTTTGACCTGGAGGTCCCTTGGCACCTGCACTTTGACGAAGGGGACATTTTGGAAATAATATCCAAATCGTGGTCTCTCGAGCTGCAGGCCCGAATAGTCTTATGTACCAGGTCCTTAAAAATGATCAAGAGCTCGGTCTAAACTATTATATTATCTCTTTAGGGGGATACTTCAGCAACGTGAGTTTCCGGCTTCTTGGAAGACTGCCATAGTCCTACCATTCTTTAAGGGGGTGATCGCCCGTGCTTGATATCGACATTAAAATCTTTATGAAACTCCTGTTGAACACCCTCAACCAATGGGTGGATACCTCACAGATTCTGTCCTGCAACCAGGCATGTTTCAGGGTGGGCCTTTCCACTACCTTGAATGGCCTCATTTTAAACCTAGTCTGTGAACACACTATGGACAAGGGTGGCTCTCCAATCTACGGGGCCTGGGAGGACCTATCAAGGGCATTCGACATGGTTGACAGAGCGATTCTCTGGGACAAGTTGAGGAGAAGGGGGATTCCGAAGGCGCTGCTGTTGAGGCTGATCAAATTGCATAGGGACACCACACTGAGGGTGCGCCTCGACGATCAGGGGCACCTCTCAGAACTGGTGAAAGTAGAGAGAGGTGTAAGACAGGGCTGCCTGGGGGCACCCCTCTTCTTTAAATTGTTCTTGGCAGACATGGGCATTTCCTTAGAACTGTCTGTATTGGCCAGCCCGATGATCACTGGGAGGAAATACTTTTGTGAACGAGGGAAGATGATAGGACCTAATATGTAAGACAATATTGCTTTTAGTGGGCTTATGATATACCTTGCCCTTTAATTCATTATCAATCAATGCAATATCATCTGTCCTGTAAATTGCAGTCAAAGTCATACAAAGTTTGTTCATAATCCCTCAATTGATCCTTAGTACCTGCAGATAAAATGTTCAAGTCCTCAATATACCTGAGCCATAATACCCCATGAGACAAACATTTTTCATAGTGCCCATGCCATGCAATGGACTTCACCTAGTACTACAGGAATAAGTTGGCATAGGTTCAAAGGATGGCAGAGCCAATGGTATACCTTGTAATTGATGGTATACTACCCCAACAAACAAAAAAACCTTCTTAGGGCAAATGTCAAGCATGTGTGAATGTTGTAAATAACGCACTGATTTCAACCCCCGGAAAAACCATCTTCTAAACGATCCTCATGAACAATCGATGTATACAGGGACGACAAATCATCAGTCACCAATGTGTATCTAGTTTCCAATGGCAAAGTATCCAATTTACCAATATCATATTAAGTATCATGTACATAACTCGAACCGCCAACAGTCACTATTCATGACAACACCCACTGATGTCTATATATTGGTAATTAGACATGTTATGTCATTGATGATGCCATTTGTGATGTGATGTGGGTTGGTTTGAGCAACGCATGGTGGGGTCATGAGTTATTGTTACATAGATTACTCCTTTACTCGATTACTCGTCCCTCCTTCTCTGCCTTGCCCCTGTTCTCAGCAGACGAGGTTTCTAGACAAGTCTGATCTATGGAAGTCCCGTCAAAACAGGTTCACCCCTGTTCCTCCAAAACCATCAAGGACCAAATCGACTCCCTGGCTCCGTCCCTGGCCGACTTCTGCAACCACTCTTTTGCCACTGGAGTCTTCCCATCCCCCATGAAGCACTCCCTTGTGCACCCTCTTTTTAAGAAACCCTCTGCCAAACCCTCCTGCCCGGCTAACTATCGCCCAATCTCCATCACTCCCTTAATGGGCAAACTCCTAGAAAAACTGGCCATCTCCCAGCTTAATCTCCACACTGAATCTGTTGGTTGTCTTCATGATCAACAGTCTGGCTTCAGAGCTGCCAGAAGCACGGAAACTGCTCTCCTGAACATCTGTGAAGACCTGCTCTCCAACCTTGATTCAAACACCCCCTGTGTCCTCATCTTGCTTGATCTCTCTTCTGCCTTTGACAAAGTCAACCATGCCATCCTGCTCAAATGTCTCTGTGATAACCGGGGTATCACCAGTCAGGCCCTGGCATGGCTGACTTCTTTCCTCTCTGGAAGATCCTCCCAGGTCCAACTTGGGCCCTTCTTCTCCTCTATATTTTTCTCTACCTGTGGTGTCCCCCAGGGGTCTAACCTCTCTCCCTGGCTTTTCAACCTATACCTGGCACTTCTCGCCCACCGCATTACCGCTCTCTGCCCCAACTTTCAGTGCTATGCGGATGACACTCAGCTCATTTTCAGCCACCTCTTCTCTGTCTCTCATCTCTGACTGTCTGTCTGCTATCCAGGAGTGGTGTGTAGCCAATGACCTCGGCCTTAATGCCAGTAAGACTGAGATTCTCCTCATTGGCACACCAGCTCCCTCCTTTCCTGACGCTCTCTGCTCCTACCTGCAAGGCCAAAAACCCTGGGGTCATCTTCAACTCCACACTCTTCTTCTCTCCTCACATCTCAGACGTCTCTAAGAAGTAACACTACCAGTTGCACCTCCTCAGAGGTATTCTACCCTTCCTCTCCTTCACCCAGAAGCTTATTGTCTTCAGAGCTCTGGTTCTCTCTAGGCTGGACCACTGCAACAGCCTCTTTCTAAATATGTCTGCCTCCACTCTCTGCCCTATGCAACTCATCCAGAATAGGACTGCAAGACTTGTCCTTGGCCTCAAGCCCAAGGATCGTGTTAAGAAGGATTTCTGAACTCTGACCTGGAGGGGCAGAGGTTCAGAAGGCCAACCTAGTTTCTCAGAACAGGGTAACCTCTGGACAAGCCAGACCAATCAGGGTAACTATGGCAGGCGGTCAAGACTAAGGGCCTCATCACGACTTTGGAGGTAACCCTTAAATCCGGCGGTCGTGCTATTAAGGGTCCGCCAAATCAGGACGCCCCAGCTCTTGGCGGGAAATCCGCCGGCTGTAAGAGCGCAAATTTTCCCCATTGAGCCCAATGGGGAATGGGGCATTCCCGAATGGGCTCAATGGGGAATGAGGAATTACATTACCGCCGAACTCGTGATCCGGCGCTATTAGCGCCGGGGAGTTCGGCGGTAGGGTTAATACTGCCGCCGGTAATACCGCCGGCGTTACCGCCTAAGTCGTGATCAGGTCCTAAGTCTCAGGAGGGGTGAGGTTGACTGAAAGACCTCAATGAGCACACAAAGCAAGGACACTTACAAATTACTTCAGACAGGTGTTATATTAAAAAATATAGACACATTTATTACAAGGCCTTTGTAACATAGACCATAGTAAAAGAATCACAGTAACACTAAGTAAACCAACACATCACAATCCATACAATATATATACAAGACCAATGGGGTCTAAAGGGTTAAATGCAAGAAATATGTCGACAACCCAGAGGGGAAGGAAACAGGCAGTGCAGATAGTCTTTAGGCCCAGTTCCACATCAACAATACACCTGACTAAGAGGCAGTCCAAGCCCTTCGAAGAGAGGAGCCTTGTGCTCAATAGTACATGCTATGCAGGTGCACGCGCTTGTGCCAATGGGCAGAATAGGGTCTCTTCCAGGGTCTCTAGCAGCTCAATAAGGTGGATGAGGCGATGCAGAATAAGTTCCCACTATTCAAGAAGGACCTCCACTTGAAGGTAGAGGCAGTTTCAGAGTGCGGCATGGGGTCGCTATTTCGCAATAGCAGTGGAAAGGAGAGGGACCCTCAGGGGCCACTCATGCGTAAAATGGGCTCTTGCGCTAGGGGCCACCGGTTGGGGTATGGAGTATTCACCGGTCCCGACGCAAGCAGACCCAAACTTCGCCAGTTCAGTCCACTTCGATGGCAGGTTCGAATGCGGCAAAAAGGACATCTCGGCACCTTTCAGTTCCTGAGATACAGCGATGATTCCCAAATGGGACAGTGGTGATTTCTCCACTCCAGGTGGATGAATCGACCCCATTTCACTGTAGCAGGCTTCAGGGGCAAGAGGGTCACAAATGCAGTGAATTTGCAACGGACGTTGCCGCGGCAGGGCAACACGGTAACCGCGTTTACTCTGGTCCTGGCGCACTCGTCTCACTTCAGACCTGGGAATGCCAAGTGTACGAAATTCAGTGTGAGGATGTCGGGGACACAGAGCTAGCAGTATCCCAAGTTTCGAGGGCCTCTTCAAAATGGCGGCGGTGACAGAGCAAAGGTACTGCGTAAGCTGGTCAGCCCACTGGTTGGCCCAGGGACACTTCCGAGAAAGCTTACTTGCAGGGTTTTGTGAAGGTGCCGAGAATAGTTGGTCCCACTATTCCAATGGGTCGAAGCATCTTTGCAGACCTTCTAGGACGATCAGATGCAGAGGGGTCCCGCTGGCCGACAGCGGGCTCAGGGTGCCTAACCTTACAGCGGGTCACCAGCAGTTCCTCGACTCGGCTTCTTGTTGCAGGATACTTGGATCCTATCATTTGTTCGGTGTGAACTCAGGAGATCGACATGGTAGTGGTGTTTTTAGCCTCCTCTTATCCAAAGTTCCCTTCGCGCCAAAATGGAGAGGACCCAATGGGAGATCTGCTCACAAACACACACTTCATTCGTGGACCAATCATGGACCACGGTGGTCCCAGGCATTCATGGCACTCCAGACTCTCTGGCACCCAGGATGTGTATTGGAATCAGACATTCCAGCCCACATCCTGGAGGCACACACACAAGGCATGTTGAAGCCCGCGAAAGCATTGGGATTTGCGGGAAAGTGCATGCCCAAATAAGGACTGACCCGGGTCGGCTCGACCTTGGGAAGGTGAAGGGGCAAGATGGCCAAAGGACAGGACAAAGAATATTGTGGCATGGCCATTTTGGAGCCAGGCCACCTATTCGTGCCAAACGCGGTTAACGCGGTAAACATGGCAGGAAAGGGTTAAAAAGAATGTGAAAAGATAGCTGCCACCAGTCCTGTCCTTGACACATCTGCACAGTTCATAAAAAGTCCAGCGAGAGTTTCTAGGGCCTTGGGAAATGACTAGAGACCCAAGTGTGCTGTATGGTAAGATACATTGCACACTTGTTACATGTTGCACAAAAACTGCAACATGAGGAAAGGACTAAGGGAAACAAAGTCTCCCAGTACTGACTGTCTTAAGGGCATGTCACTTTCCCCATAAAAAGTGAGCGAAAGCCCAGAGGAGTGCAGCTGAAGGCTGTGCCTCTTTGGCAAAGTCAGTCAACGGTGTCTAAACAGCAGCAAAAACTTTGGGGGTTGACACATGGAGGGAAAATTACATACAATTATGAAATCTTTCCTAACAGATCGTATCTCTCCAGGACTAAAATCCCTGCACTGGCTCCCAGTGGCTGCAAGGATCAAGTTCAAAACCCTCTTCATTGTCCACAAAGCCTTCTGGGGACTGGGGCCTAAAAACCTTCAACTCTCTCTCTTCCTAAATACCTTCCCTCTCGAGCTGTTCGCTCATCCGCCTCCAACTCCCATATGGTCAGTCGCTTCTCCAAGGAACAAGTTGGTGGTAGATCTCTTTCTTCGGCTGGGGCCTCCCTCCGGAACAGCCTCCCTGCCTCCCTGAAACTTGAGGAGAACCACCTATGGTTCCAGAAGCACTTCAAAACCTTTCTCTTTGCGTCTTCCTTTTCTCCTTCTCTCCCCTGCTGACCTCCTGGCTGAAACTGAATCTGCACTGGTTACCTGGCCACCCTCTGCTCTCGGGCCCAGGTCCCTCCCCCATCAGTTCACACACACCAGCACTGCCAGCCTGGTAACACCCACACTTGGGGACTGTTTCTGTATCCCTACAGTCCCACTACCAGCACTTGACACCTGATGTCTGCACTTACCTTGCACTTGCCACCTGTTGGCCGTTTCTTTACTTATTGTTATTATTCTATGCCCATGTACTGCACTGTCCCTTCCCCCTTGCCCGCGCACTTTCCCCTTTCCCCCATCCCATGCACTTGCATGATCTGAACGACACCTGGCCTAGTAGGATCGCTGTCTGTCCTCCCTTTGTCCCCCCTCCCGTGCCTTGTCGCGCTTTGAAACACTTGTGTATAGGCGCGTTATAAATGCCATATCATATCATATCATATAAGTGGCGATTAAGTGTGGTTTTTGATTTTGCACTGCAACCATACTGTCCGTTTAAAAAAGTTTTCAATTGTATTTCAAAGGTTTTTACAAGGACAACTTGACCATAACATCCTCATAATGGGTCTGTGGGCCAATTTCCATAGCCTGTGGCCATGGCCAAAGTATAAACTGCCCAGACATGGACTTTCAATGGATGCCTCGACTGTGGTTTACTAGATAGCTGCACACTTTTCTGAAACACCAGTGTGTTCAAACGTTCATGTTCAATGGAAGATTTGTCAGTAATCAACTTGTCTGTAAAGCCCTCACATGTCTCGACCTAGTGTTTTTCATGTTAAACCCACTTCACAGGTCATAGGTGGCAGCCTAGAACATAATAAAAGCATAATGTGACAAATCAACTTCCGGGACTCCAGTGGTCCAGAAATGATTATCAGTTTCTAAACCATCAATCAGCCCCAAACTTCTAGTACACGAGAAGGCATATGAACAGATTGGAAACACACGCAAATAAAAACCTCTTTGTTCAATTTTGGTGACGTGGATGGAACAGCAGGCTTATCTCTGAAAGGTTGTGGATCGTTGGTTAGTTGCAACACAGTAAAAATACAATTATTATCCAATGATAAAAGGGACTGTCCAGACAAGGTTGTGTAAAAATATCTACTTTTTTATTATCACAATGGGCATTTCTAGTACACTTCGAAAAACAACCCACCCTGTAAAGGAATGCAGAGGTCACAAAGTTTCAAAGAAGAAAAAGGGTTACACTCTGGCTACAGATAGGAGGGTAGTCGGTATGGTAAATAATCACAACAGCTCAAGGATACGTGGTTTCAGCACAAAGAGAGCAATGGGTCACAAAATGTCTCTAGTGGCCTTCGTAGAAGGACCAGGGTGACAGAACCACAATCTACCTTGTGCTGTCGGTGTTCTTGGTGCTCGACAGGGTTGATTCGGTTTCAGGGTGCTTTGCAGCTTCTGCAACAGATTTCAAGGTGGGAGATAGGATGATATGATATATTTTATTTATATCACGCCCATACACAAGTGTTTCAAGGTGCGACGAGGCAAGGGAGGGGTACAAGGGCGGAAAAAACAACGATCTTACTAGGCCCAGTGACATTGAGAATGCCCAAGTGCAGGGGAGAGGGAAGGAGGAAAGTGCAAGGGGCAAGGGAGGGGTGGAAAGTGCAGAACACATGATCAAAACAACAACAGGTAGTGTGGCCAGCAAGTGGCAAATGTAGGAATAAGCACTGACAACAGGTGTCTATTAAGTGCAGTTAAGAGGACTGTAGGGTTGCAGATACAGACCCAGGTGCAGGGGTAGCCAGGAGGCAGTGCTGGTATGCTGCTGCGGGGACAGGGATCTGGGTCCAAAATCAGTGGGTAGCCAGGAGCCCAGCACAGAAACAGACAGAGATCAGCAGGGCAGAGGAAGAGAGAAGGCAGCAATAAAGAGGAAGGTCTTCAGGTGCTTCCGGAACCAAAGATGGTTCTCCTCAAGTTTTAGAGAGCCACGAAGGGTGTTACAGCGGGAGGCCCCAGCCGAAGAAAGAGATCTTCAACCAACTAAGGAAGGTATTTCTGAAAAGAGAGTTGAAGGTATTGCAGACCCAGTCCCCGGAAGGCCTTGTGGACAATGCAGAGGGTCTTGAACTTAATCCCTGCAGCCACTGGGAGCCAATCAAGAGATTTCAGGGCTGGAGAGATACGATCCCTGGGCTTGAGGCCAAGGTCAAGTCTCGCCTGTTCTGTTCTGGATGAGTTGAAGAAGGCGGAGAGTAGTGGCAGGCAGATTTAGAAAGAGGCTGTTGCAGTAGTCCAGCCTAGAGAGAACCAGAGCTCTAGAGACAGTGAGCTTCTGGGGGAAGGAGAGGAAGAATACCCCTGAGGAGGTGGAGTTGGTAGTTTGATTTCTTAGAGACATCAGAGAAAAGGAAAGCGTGATGTTGAAGATGACCCAGAGGTACTTAGCCTCACATGTCAGAGCAGGAGAAGGGCCAAGGGAGGCGGGCCAGAGGGTGGCAGGAAAGGAAGGTGCAGGAGTGCCGATGAGGAGGATCTCTGTCTTACTGGCATTTAGGCAGAGGATGTTGGCGGCACACCACTCCTGGATTGCAGACCGACAGTCAGAGATGAGAGAGGGAGAAGAGGTGACAGAGGGGAGCCTGAGAACGAGCTGAGGGTCATCAGCATAGCACTGAAATTTGGAGCAGAGAGCAGCAATGTGATGGGTGAGGGGTGCCAGGTATTGGTTGAAAAGCCAGAGAGAGAGGTTAGACCCTGGGAAACCTCACAGGTGGAGAATGAGATCTGGGATGGTCGGTTGGAGATGAAAGAGGTCAGCCGGGCCAGGGCCTGATCAGTGATACCCAGGTTATCTCTGAGGTGGTTTAGCAGGATGGCATGATTGACCATGTCAAAGGCAGAAGAGAGATTGAGCAGGATGAGGACAGAAGGGAGGTTAGAATCAAGGTTGGAGAGTAGGTCTTCACAGATGTTCAGGAGAGCAGTTTCTGTGCTTCTGGCTGCTCTGAAGCCGGACTGATGGTCATGGAGACAACCAGCAGAATCAGTGTGGAGGTTAAGCTGGGAGATGGCCAGTTTTTCCATGAGTTTGCCCAGGAAAGGAGTGATAGAGATCTTGCGATAGGTAGCCGAGCAGGAGGGCTTGGCTGTGGGTTTCTTGAGAAGAAGGTGCACCAGAGAGTGCTTCGGAGGGGAGGGGAAGGCTCCACTGGTGAAGGAGTGGTTGCAAAAGTCGGCCACGGCAGGAGCAAGGGTGTCAATATGGTCCTTTATGGTTTTGGATGTACAGGGAAGAACATGTTTTGACAAGACTTTCATAGATCGTACTTGTCTAGAGATCTCGTCAGGGGAGAACAGAGGAAAGGGGGAGAAAGAAGGGGGATGTGCGGCCACAGGGGGGGTCGGATGTAGAGGAGAGAGTAGAGGGAGGAGGAGGAGAGGAAGAGAGGGTGGACAGGATGTCCTGGGTATTAGCGATGAAATGAGAAGCCAGGGTTGTGCAGAGGGAATGGGAGGGTACAGGAGAAGTAGAGACTGCAGCAGGATTGGCCAGCTCCTTGCAGATTTGAAAGAGTTTGGCTGAGTTGTTAGATGCCACAGAGACGCAGGCTTAGATGTGAGCTCTCTTCTTAGTGAGACACAGAGCCGGTATTGCCTTTGGCAAAGGTGGCCGGCCAGTTTGTCAGAGGATACACAAGATGCCTGCCATTTCCTCTCAGCAACCCTACACTTGCGTTTAAGGGTGATGACGTCAGAGTTCAACCAAGAGTTGCACTTGGCTTTGGCTTCAAGCGGATCCTCATGACAGGGGCAAGAACATCAAGAGTATCAGAGATAGCAGAGTAGAACTTGAAAAGGGCAGTGTCAGGATGAGAGTCAGCCAGAGGTGGAGGAGGGGGAGAGAAAGTGACAGCGAAAGCCTCAACTCACAAACACTTCATGGGCCGGATGACCGAGAAGGTAGGTGGCAGTGCTGGAGCTGGCTTGGCCTGCGGGGTAAAGAGGGAGAGATGGGAGGAAAGGAGAAAGTGATCACTCCAGGGGAGAGGAGTGGTGAGAGGGTTAGAGAGGGGGAAGTCAGAGGAGATGAGAACATTCAGAGTGTGCCCTGCAGAATGAGTCGCGCCAGAGGGAAGAATAGAAAGAGAGAGTTGCAGAGGTCGCAAAAGAGTTCAGAGGAGGGACAGGAAACATCAAGGTGGATGTTGAGGTCTCGAAGGAGAAGGAGTTGAGTGGTTTAGGCTAAGTGGGAGGAGGTGAGGTCAGCCCACTCAGAGAGGAAGGAGATAATCTGGCCAGGTGGCCGATAGATAATAGCAATGGTGAGAGAGTGGCCAGGAGAGAGACAAAGACTGCAGACAAGGTATTCAAAGGAGGAGTAGGCTTGCATAGGAATCACAGAGGCAGGAATCCACCCTCGGAAGATCAAGGCTACACCACCACCCGGACTGTTGGCTCGGGCATGGAGAGGATCTTGTAGCCCTCAGGGAGGAAAGTGTCAAAGCTCGTTACAGAGCTGGCCGTGAACTTGTCTCAGTGAGACCAAGGACATCGATCGATGTTGAGTTCTTGCAGGAGGTGGCAGATGTCAGAGGAGTGTTTGACAGCCAAGCAAGAGTTGAGCGTGGCAATATGGAGATGGTTGCCAACCTTGAAAGACTTACAGGGAGGGGTGAAATCAGAGGTATGCCCTGCGGAGGTGTATAAGGAGCCCCGGGGGGGGCAGAAGAGGAAGGAGGAGAGGGCAAGGTAGCCAAGGAGGTGGCAGAGGCGGGAGGCAGGGAAGCCAGAGAGGAGAGAGAGGGCACATTAGGAGAAGGAAGGAAGTTGATGAGGCGCGGGAAGCGTCTATCAAAGAGGAGGAGGTTGGTCTGAGGGCCTTAGACCAGGACAGTGCCATTCAGGTAGACATTAAGGATTACCTTGGAGGAGTGGAAGGGGTCCAGGTGGGCCTCCCACCGGGTGGCACCATTAATGGGAGAAGAAGAGAAAGGAGAGAGCACAGAGACCATATGAGGAGTCCAACGGTCAGGCGAAGGAACAACAAAGAGGATGTCGGTGAGGGTTTGTCTGGAGGATGCGCTGGTGTAGGTGTCAGCAATAGGGAGACCAGGGTTGGAGACCAAGATTTCCTTTTTGAACTTCTTCCTAGCAGATTTAGTGTGAAGGTTAGGATAGTCAGTGGAGAACATGTTAGAGAAGATAGGAGAAACAGAGAGTGCCATAGGTGATGTGGAGGAGGGGAAAAAGAGAGTGAGGGGGAGTGGGAAGGGAATGAGAGAAGAGCAGAGGTGGGTGGTGGTGGGAGAGCAGAAGAGGCAGAACAGGACAGGAGCAGCAGACTGAGTAGCACATTGCAGTCACTAGGCATAGCCAAAAGGAGAACACAGCACAGCCAGAGGGTACAACTAGATTTGAATTACTAGCAAAAGGTGAAACACAGTACAGCCAAAGGGTTCAACTAGTAACGAGGTTTTAGAAAAAGGTGAAACACAGTACAACCAAGGGGTACAGCTAGATTTGAATTATTTAGCAAAAGATGAAACACAGTACAGCCAAGGGGTACAGCTAGATTTGAGTTTTTAGCAAAAGGTGAAACACAGTACAGCCAAGGGGTACAGCTAGTTGCAATAAGCGTGGGAGTCTGGGTGAGATGGAGTAATGGTAGGAAAGTCAGAAGGGTAGGAGCATAAAGATAGAGGTGACTAACCCATGATCCAGTAAAGTGCAAGTGTCACGATGGTTCCAGCTTCCCTGAAGGTGAAGGAACGCCAGACCCGATGTGCAGGTGAGGGGAGCGAGGAGACCACCATACCTGACCAGGCAGCGGACAGGGAGCAGACAGGGCCTTAGAAAGTGGGCCTTGGAAGAGGTGGGCCGGCTAAGAGCCTGCCATTCCACCATAGGCCAAGATGTATTGCAGGTGGCCAATGGCAGGCAAGTAGGCAGATGCGGGTGGATGTACTGAGCCTTTACAGTAAGGTAAACATGGCGGCCATCTTAAAAATGCCACTAGGCAGCATAGAAGGCCTCCTGATGTGGCACTGGCCGTGGTGATGAGCTCAGAGGGCAGCAGGCAGAGTGTGGACAACAAAGGAAAGTTTGCAAGAAAAAAAGAAATGATCCATGTTTCCTTTTATCTTTTTTTTTGCAAATTTGACAAAAGCATCAAATCTCAGAAAATACCATTTCGTAATCCAGATGCGGGTATCAGGCAGTAAAAAGTTCGGTGAGGAAAGATGGATGGATGGGTGCAGGCTGGCCTCCACAGCGGCTCGGGGTCAGGAATCATTGTCTCAGTGCTGGTCAGTGGTTCTGAAGCACTGGTCGAGACATCTCAGAAGCCTTTAAATGACTGGCTCAAAAATGTCCTTTAAGGCAGATGTCTGTAGATGCTTGTTGATGCTCTTCCAGCTTCTTCAATGGGCTTGTGTCATCCTGTAGAGGAGCAGGTGGATGCCTCTTCTCTGATACCGGTCCTCTCAGCACCGTCGTTTTGGAATAGCAGATGATGAGATACAATTGGGACCCCATGCATGAATCCATGCAACATTCCTATACCTCATTGAGTGTATGAAAGATGATATGCACTCAGGCAGCCATTCAGAATATACCCATATGTTGAGGCAGAGGAAGGATGCTACCAGGAAGAATGTCCACTGCCAAGATGCCAAAATGCAGCTATGGGTAATGATGTCATAAAGAAGATGTATGAACCTATGCCAAAACGATATGAAAATACTTAAGACTGACAATGTAACTCAAGCACTCAAAGAAACATGTACCTAAAAACGAAGTCATCAGGAATATAAAAGGATTAAGTAACCTGCTGACCAATAACTGTAAATACGAAGTAATGCCAGGTAGAAAAGGCATATAGAAGCTTACTAAAGAGAGGTATATTTATAACATTTAGGACAGCCTTTTGGAAGAAAATGGGCGACGGCCCGTGTTAAGAATCCACTCTGTTACCTCAAAAGATGAGCCAGGATTGCAAATTGAAGAAGTGATGAAGAGGCTGTTTTCGTTCGCAGAATTAGGCCGGGAATCAAGGAGGCTATTTCGAAAGATGGATGTAAGTCACAAAGGGAGTCGAATGAACAGACCATGTGCGTAACACAGATTTCTGCTAAGATTAGGAGAGAAAAGGATATTTGCAGGTGCCAAGTGTTGAACAACCGTGAAGACAAAAGCCTATGCAAGGTGGAGTGAGCAAGTTTCTAAAAGCCAGAAAGGGTAAAATCAAATAAATAAAGGTTGAAATTGACACAATCGTGGTATCCTAACATGTGACTCAGAAGTCAAAACAAGGGATATTCATTAAAACCCAGATGGAGATAGTGTTGTGCTGATACTCCTTTGAATCTTTCAGAACAGTGAGCAGACTACAAGGTCAACTACAGACTGAAGACCTTGGCTAAGTATCAGGTTGATGACATACAATGGATTGATTGGGAAAGCAAGGAATTAATTAACGCATCTTGAGCACCTAGGTTTCATTTTCACTCACATGCTGCTAAACACGCCGAATGTCCAAGGTTGGATGGGGTTGCCAACCAATCATAAAGCCTGGCACGCATTTTTACAGGCAATGTTGCTGTTACCAATCTGCTGCCATATTCTCTGCTATAATCAGTATATTACATATGTAGAAGTAGCTCACAGCATGCCCTACAGACATGGGGCATCCAATGAGATATTAACCCTCATATAATTTTATAAGTAAACATATTACACTAATCCAATCTTTCTCGTCAATAGGTTTTGCAAATGCCACGTAGGATGCCACCATAAATGACATATGTAAAGGTATATAAGCTCTGTACAAGCAAGATAAGGTGTGAATATGTTTGCATCTATTTTGTTAGCTGTCATATCTTCCTGCTTTCTTTCATTGATCTTAAGGCAGTATTTTACCACCTTCCCTGGGTCTGTTCGGTTATTTGGTCTAAGATATTTACAGATAATTCCATCTAGCGCATAGAAGACGCTTCAAAGTGCCAGAGCACATTTGGTAGCGGTGCAGAGGGTTCTGGTCTAACGACCTAGATCTAGGCCCAGATTCAGACCCCGGACGATCACCTGCTCCTACCATTAGCCAGACGATTGCAGAGATTCCTGAGGAGAGCAGAGCGTAAAAGAACATGTTTTCAAGATTCGGTTGGCGGGACCCCCTTTGATGAAATTCCTGTCTGGTCCCCGCAAGTGCCCCACGGACTGAAGGCGAACTGGTCGATTGTGGGAGAGTCGATGCTGAAGGACTCAAACTGAATAGCGGATGTAAGTAGACTATTGAACGTGGTAAAATATAAAAGGGGGAGGGACTGTATTGTGGTGTGTTGTGAATGTATATAGAATGAGTAACCGGTTTTTGAGGATTATAAAGAATAGAAAGCATACCTCGATTTCACATTCCCATGAGGGACGGAAAAGATTACACACCATAACTCCATATAGGAGAATTAAGGATCCCTGAGGCATAGAGCCAATAAGAAGGGCGTGTATTAAACTCTGAGATGGAGTAGATAATAAGAGATGAGATACATTTACTAAATATAGTTAAGGAAGACGTACGTAGAGGAACAAATTGAAAGTGCACATATCTATGGGGTGTAATATGTTTCTACATAGTTTTCTGCATGTTTAAACTGATAGATAGAAAATTATAGCAAAAATAAATAAATATAAGTGTATGTTGGTACATTTTTTTTAATTAAGTATTGAAAGCAATCAAAAGGTTAACATTATATGAAATTAATATACAAATAAAGAAGAAGTGAACCTTAAGATACTAAAAAACAAAGAACAATGTAAAAATAATTGATAGAAAGTGTAAACAAAGGAGCAAGAAGAACAGTGGTACAAAGAGGTTTCAAAATATTCTGATTCACGGGTTACAAGCAGCGATTGATGGTGATTGCTCAAAGAGATTAAAACAAGATACTTAATAAACCTTGAAAGAAGAATAATAGACTGGGCAAGTATTTTCATCATTATAACTTTATTCCACCATTAAAGTGCATCCTAGCACATGCACTTAATAAACAAGATCATACTACACCACATCAAGCCGTAAATAGAAGACATAAGAGGGAAGGAAACAACAATGGTGAAAAACCAGCCCTGTTTAAAGTTGCGCCAGGTCAAAGAGGTCCATCCACAACAGTCCCCAGTTAGGTTTGTGCCAGGGGAATAAGGTTCTCACCAGTTAGGGGGTTGTTAGATGGGGTGGCTTCAAATCGACCATCAGGTCCTTGATGGGGGTACTGACTGGTTGAGATTGCTCCCTTGGCCGACCAACCATCCCACCCTGATCTTCCCAAGACCCCTTTAGCCACTCTCCAGTCCCAGAAAACCAATGTAACGGTGTCATAGGGATTCAAGCCATTTTTTTCGGATTCTGGAGCATCCCACCTAGATTCTCTTGATACAAACACACATCCTTTCACAGTCCACAACTAGTGCAAGCACTTGTTCGATAGGGCACCCCTTGGTTCCAGCTAGCTCTCTGACAGTTTTGGTACCCCATGTAGGTTAACTATGGTGGATCCAGACTCATCCTTGTCATAGCGCCCAGGCATGCTCCCCCTGTGCCATGCACCATATACACCATGGTCATTCGTACTTGAAACCTTTGCAGGACATTGTGGAGGACGTTGGCTTAGGGTAGCACGCTCTACTGCACTTGTTGTGCTTGATACCAGCTTTGTGAGGGGAATTGGTGTAAGTAGGTTTCCTGTGTACCCTACAGTGAGAGGCAGCATGTTCTTTGGGTATTACTGCATTTGCGCAATCCAGTCCATGAGGCACTCTGAGGGTAGGTTGCTAGGTCCCTTGACCCCATGACAGGCAATGGGAGGCTCCTCCTGCACCATTTCACCTCCTCTCCCTTCCTCTGGCTTCCTACCAAGACCGTGACCGTGAGCAGTTTCCTGATGGCTGTCGACTCAACGAACAACTCAACGAACACCTGGTTATACTTGCACCCCTTGGCGGAGCAGACATCTTCAGCTGGCACGTTAGTGTTCAAATTAGAACCGTGGACGGCCACATGTTCGATGGGGTTGGGAGCTCTAAGTGGGGTTAAATGTAGAAAAGAGCTGCCCGCGGGCTTGTGGAAGAGATGTACTCGCTCCAGGCGCTACTGGAAGAAATCACGGTGCCAAAAGAACTGGAAGCGGGCTTATCAACAGCAACAGCACAGGTCGCTATATGTGCTAGGGCCACGGGACTTGGAGTTTGGTACCCATAGGATGGTCAGCGTGGGTGTTAATAGTTGATACAGGGTCAGGGGACAGACCGGTGGAACCAGGTAATGGGGTACAACCAACAGGGATATCTAGGGGAAAATTCCCCATCGCTGCTACTAGCGACTTCACAAGACCATGACATAATGAATCAAATGGTGAATGCAGGGTAGGCACAAAGGGAAAGTTGAGGGGGTCTAGATGGCCGGAGATGCCGACTAATGATAGAGAGGAGGGGGATTCCGTTCCAGCATTTCCTTTGCCTTTATCCACTACAATATCCATACTTGGGGAGTTCCTTCTAGTGGCAAAGGTGACAGGGTCTTCCTGGTTCGCATCCAGGAAACCCTCTCCAGGGCGGTTGTCAGACTGCCTCCCGGGGTCTCCAACTGAGTATCTAGCGGTATCCCCTGATGGCAACCGTTCAAGACTGTTGGCACTTCTCCCAGGACAACATGGCTACCCCCCAGAAAGTGGTGGACTTCTTCACTGAGCAATTCCGCCACTTTTCCTGGGACAATGGGATTAACTACAGGTTACAGTGGGTTTCCGCCCCTTACGTCGCACCACCAAAATTATACGTTTAGCTTTGGGCTCGGGATCTGGGTCAACTTCTAAGCTGGATAGGAGGGCAGACTTGCAAAAGTGGGGGAAAGGGTGAAGGGAGTTGGGGGTTCCATTATTGGGTTTCCAATGTTACAGGCAGCCAGGAAAGAAACAGTCACCCACCTCAGTGGTCCACAGCGCCCTCCGCACCAATGCCCATTTCAGCTTGCTCTCACCTTGCTTAACAAGGGGTTGGTGGGTGATCTTCCGGCACAACAGCACATCGGAGGTAAACCGTGTGATACCGCAAATACCCTGTGGGATGCCAACAACCGCCGCCCTTAGTTCTCACCGGGCTTCAGCCCTGTCGGGCAGTCAGCTGATTAAATGGAGGAGGGGCGTGGCCAAAACAGCACCGCTGCAGAAGCAGGCCTCCAGGCCCCCGGGCCTGCGGGACGCCAACACCCACCACCCTTAGTCCCCGCCAGGCTTCAGCCCTGTCGGGGCAGTCAGCCAATTAAATGAAGAAGGGGGCATAGCCAAAACTGCACGGCAACAGAAGTGGGCCTCTGGGCCCTGAGGGGCGCCAACAACTACTGCATTTATTCCCCACCAGGCTTCAGTAAGTATTGGCAGTCTAAATTGACTTGTCACTATGGAAGGCACTCGTCTTTTACACCTATGCAGAAGATTGCTGAGATATACAGTCAAAATTAGGAAATATCATTCCGAGTGGGTCAAAGGCACGACTAATAAAACACTTATGTCGTGGCCTCCAGAGAGTTCATTATCAAACCGATATTGCATCATATGACGACATACTTACATTGCACTCATAAACGAAAGAAGTTAGAGAAAAGGTTGGCAGTTTTAGAACTCTGGAAAATGTACCAGAGGGAGAAAGAAGATCCCGCTGACAGGGAGTGTATTCTTAATCAGCATAAAGGAGAAGACGTAATGCCCTTGGCTCCTCTTGCCCATCCTGAAAATCAAGATGTAAATACTGAAGAGAAGGGATTTTATCCTTTAAAGGAATTAAAGGCAGCAGTGGGGTATGTTAATCCAACGTATGAGCCCCTGCTTATAAAAGTAAAGACACCACGAAAGAGAGCGGGAATCAATAACATAAATACATATTAACACGCAATGAAGATGAACAGCGTGATGAGAGAAAGGATAGAGATGACAGAAAGATAGAGATAGAGGAAAAGGCAGAGGGACAGAAAGGAATAAAGGATACAGATAAGGGCATGACAATTGTTCAGAACGAATTAATGGGAAGACACATATTGCCCAAACTAGACGACAAAGGCATCGATGGAGTTCTGGAAAGAGAGGAAAGAGAAGAACGAGAGAAGAGAGAGAAAGAGAAAGAAGAAGAGAGATTATACAAAGAAGAAAGGGATAATGAAAGTAAGCAAAGGGAGGAATGAATACAATGTGAGATGAGAAAAGAGAAGCAGAGATTAGAAGAAGAGAAACAAAGAGTCAGAAGCTCAAAGTTTGAAAGTACGTAGGTTACAAAGAAGGCAAGAGGAAGAAGAGTTAAGGGAAATAAGGAGAAGAGAGGAAGAAATAAACCAAAGTAGGGGATTAAAAGATGACGAGATTGAATATTTATGTCATAGGAACATAGTGCCCATAGAAGCACAATAATGATTGGAAGAAGAAAGAGGGTCACAATAGCCCTGAAGATAGCTGCAAGGTATGCCGCGATTAGCATGGGGTGGTGGGTAGGACACAGAAGACATAGAACAGAGGCTTGGGAAGCTATATAGGAAAATGAGGGATAAAGTGTAGCATGGAGCTCAAGAAAATACTGAAAGCTCCTGATTAAAGGGAACTGAAGGTAGATCAGGGGACGTCATAACAGACGCTCATAGAACAATATCTTTAACCAGGTTAGATCTGGATGATATAGAAGAAGATAACAGTCATACAAGTTGGGGCATAATAATGTCAGATGAACAAAGAAAGGAAAATGAGAAAGCATGAAGAAAAGGTGCATATGGATTTTCAAGACAATCCAGCATATACAAAGGGGTAAAATGATCAGATCTAGAAGAGCCATAGGAAAACCCCCAGAACCAACACCATATACTGAACTATTACAATTATGATTGCACAGTACTGAGAATATCTGCCTTTTGTAAGCATATTAAGGGCCACGTTCAAAACCTTCTGCATCGTCCACAAGGCCTTCTGGGGCCCCAATACCTTTAACTCTCTCTTCCTAAATATCTTCCTTCTCGAGCTCTTCGCTCATGTGACTCCACAGCTCTTAAACTCCTCCTTGAGTGAATTCCCCTTCCCCAGGGTTTTTAAATGTTCAACAAAAAGAAACAAGGAAACCATGGCGTATAACAACGTTCTAACACAGTTGTTTGCAACTGCAACTCACCAACAGAAAGTTCCAATACTCCAATGTTGAATACAGAAAGGAGTCTTCTTATTCATAGAACCGACATTCTCATTTCCTCAATAGCATCAATGATGGTTTTCGTCAGCATGATTTGCCACAAAGAAACACAGCATATGATGATCAACTTGTCTCAGCTCTTCTTTCAACATCATAAACAGCAAATGTATCTTTGTCAGGATAGCTTCACAGCACTTCAACCTCCACCTGGTTTGTTCTCATGCCAGGTCTACTTCCTCAAAGATTCTCTGTACGGGTTTACTCACCTGCCCAACAGCTTTTCCACAATTTATAGTGCTTCTGAAGTTCTGATCAACTGACAACCAAAAGTTCACAACAGCTTCAGCAGTTTGCAGCTTTATAACTTTCAACAGTTTTTCAGAAATGACAAGATTCCCATTAGTGCTCTTTAACACTTTCATGCCAGCAATGCTCATCACCTTCTCAACATTCCCCTCCAGAAGGCCAGCCTCTGCCACTCTTGTCTCTCTGCTGCACCAACAACAAAATATAGATACGAACAGAATATCAAGTTTTCCTTTCTTGACTTTGGTAATGGGAGTTTTTATCAGCTTTCGTTTTATAGAACAATCGTCAATTTACAAGCTTCACCCTTAGCCCATTTATTTCTGGTGGCAATCTCTATTGAATTGTATGGGCATTGATGTTAGTCTACTTGGTGTAGGCAATGCTTGTATACCTCTTGACTTTGGACAATACTTGTATATTTTACTTTGCAACAATGTCGCCCCTTCAGTTAGTAGTATTCTTCAAACACACAAAATTACAGTCAATTGGTTCGCTTATAAGAACGTTTTCTGCTGCTTTATTAATGGTTCGGCTTTTACATTTTTTTCATTCATACACAAATGTTACTGTTGCTGGTATGATAGATTGTAAAGTAATTTCAATCATATGCAACTGAAACCTTTTTGCGTGAGTGATTTATTCTTGCTTCTGTTGCCTGACTTGCACTTGCAAACTGGGTTAAAGCACTCCGGATCACTCACCGGCATTAGGCTCAACCTTTGACCCCTCTGTGCTCTGCAGGACTTCAATGTTTCTGGCTCTTAATGAACAGGCAAACCTCCTCAATGAGTTTGCCCTCATTCCTACCAGTTCCACATGGAGCATCCCTTGCTCCAGAGACCTACTTGTGCACGCCAGCCACCATCAACGTTCTTGAGGCGCACAGGTACATGCTAGCCACCTAACCCCGCCTCCTGCATGCTTCCTGCTGTGTGCCTCTGCAGATAGGATCATAGTGGGAAAAGCCTTTCTTTTTCATGCTTCCCACTGCGTAACTTCTGCACCACAGGTGTAATTATTTATTTATTTATATGTTTATGTCACACCAAAAGCCTGCAGGCATCGAGGCGCTACAAACAAAAACATACAGACTTAAAAACAAAAAACATAAAATACGTAAGTCCATTCAAATCCATTTGATAGAAAGGTCATAGAAGGGCAAGAGTCAGCACAGTAATCAAGTCCATTATTCAGTCAGAAACAACCTCCTAATGAGCATAATCTACTACCAGTTTCAAATCCGATGCTACTTTGTAAAGATCAACACAGAGTGTCAAATAAGATGGCAAGTTACTCCTGCCACATCCCACCAATATACAATCCATATCTTTTTGTGTACACCATCCAGATGTTTGGGGAAAAGGACTCTCTCAGGACCGGTGGCTGGAATCTGCCCTGCAGTGGTCTCCGTGCCCTCTCTTTCCTCCAATTTCTTCCTGGACCTCCTTCCAACTGAAATGACGTTCCTGCTTCTGGACAACTGCTTCTTCTGCTACTGCTTTCTCTTTCTCTTTCTGATGAGTCGCACCTAAGGGGGCCCTTTAAGCCTCTCTGCTTGTCTCAGGTGTGGGTCATGTGTCTTAACAAGCTGACCACTCCTGCAACCTTGCTCTTGGGCCCTCTTCTTTGTCCCAGTACTTAAGGAATTATGGGACTTGAAGTCCCCAAAAGCAAAGTTATGTTTTGAAGTTTGATTTTTAATTTTAAAATCACGTTCATTCTTTCTAAGTGTAATTAAAAGTGCATCACAAGAATTTACATGAAAGGGGAAGACAGTCAGTTGAAATCATTATTCACAGATTTCCTTTCACCGTACCTCCGGCAGTTGGATTTATTGCCAACTTTATTAATCTCAGAAGAGGTTTCATTTCAGGTGATGTTTAAGGATTTTAAATGGGCATTATCCCCATCACCATGTTCAATTGGCGAAACCGACACATTATACCGACAATAAGCCATCAGACACTTTGTTACGTGAGTTGTTCTTTCCATTTTGGGAAAAATATTACATCTAAGTCCACATAATCTCCTCACCACCCTGAGCCTTTATCCCTCCCCGGTGATCCTCCCACAGAGCACCAACCCCAAGGTCTGAATCAGTAAGTGTCTGCCTTTCCCTGGCCACCTGGGATGAGACTTTATGTA
Organism: Ambystoma mexicanum; assembly: GCF_040938575.1. Lineage (NCBI taxonomy): Eukaryota > Metazoa > Chordata > Amphibia > Caudata > Ambystomatidae > Ambystoma > Ambystoma mexicanum. The sequence continues at coordinate 107,627,696 of NC_090928.1, read as the reverse complement.
GGGTTTTAGTGGGGGATCCGTAGGACTCATCACAGCTTTAAATATAATGGAAAACACTGTTGCATTGCACCCCAAAATATCAACAATGGAAATTGACTTGAAATTAACACCCCTAGTATCCCAGGCACTTAGTAGAGCAATGATTGTAGTGGGTTTATTCAAGGATATGTGGGGAGTGTTCAAACTCAATTTGAAACATGCCTTTTAAGGCACAGAGCCAGCAGAGACCTTCAGGTTTTCCCAGGGAATTCTCAGCCAGCAGGCCTCTCCTGATCCCTTCCACCTTAGGTTAAGTTGGTTCAGAATTCCTCATTGACAAGTCCCAGACTTCCAGGTGGTAACCGGATTCAGAAATCCTCTAATGGGGAACAATGATCCTCTTTCAGCTTTTAATTCAAGAGTGAGCATCCTGATTCCGGTGTTTTCTTGTTTTCTAAAATGTTCAATGTTTCCATGCTTATTTCACACTATTTTATTGGCCAAATATTTCCATTGGCTTTCCGCATAGTCAGACACTCTTAGAGAATACAGCTCTGTGTGGTGCTACACATCTTTCTCCTGCCGGGCTCTGTTGCTAGCGTCACACTGGGAACATCAAAGTGATGTACAAACAAGACTATACTCTTTGAGTCTCTTTCAGGTAACAGTACACTGTGTTTTCTCTGAACTCAGCAGATGGTGTCACGCCACATGGGAGACCGGGGTCCACTGCGTCCGCTCTCCCCGTCACCTCCTGGCGAGTCTACCCGCGCTTCTGCGCCTGGGGACTCACCGGAGGGAGAGCGTTTAGTGCCGGGGCCGGAGGGCCACGGCGCATGCGCGGAAGACTTCTGTCTCGTTTCCGCGCATGCGCCGTGGACTGGGTTCGCGTCCTGGGAGCGGCTTGCCGTCCAGGCCTCGTTTTGGGTACGCCGGCGCCCGGAGGCGAAGCAGCGTGCGTTTCAAGCCTCCCGGGCGCCGGCGACCCATAAAAGGAGCCGCAGATCGAGGCAGGCCGCGTCTCAACGCGGTTTGCTCCGTACTGTGCGCTTACTTACCTTTGTTACCAGCTCTTACCTGAGTCCTTCCTTGGGCTACCTGCACACTACCTGTGTCCACCCTGGGCTGCCAGTACTTACCTGAATTCTCCTTGGGCTGCCTGCAATTACCTGAGTCCTTCCTGGGCTACCTGCACACTACCTGTGTCCACCCTGGGCTGCCAGTACTTACCTGAATTCTCCTTGGGCTGCCTGCAATTACCTGAGTCCTTCCTGGGCTACCTGAACACTACCTGTGTCCACCCTGGGCTGCCAGTACTTACCTGAATTCCCTTGGGCCTGTCAGCTTACCCTTACCTAGGAATTCCCTGGGCCAGCCAGTATATTCTCACCTGGGGTTCCCCTGGGCCTGCCAGCTTACTCTTACCTGGGATCTCTCTAGGCCTGCCAGCAAACTCTTTCCAGGGATTCCCCTGGGCCTGCCTGCATACCATATTGGGGCCCCCTTTGATTGCAGTCCTAGGGTTCTCTTTTGGTCCCTTTCAGTTTGGTCACCTATTCCAGCCTGGTTCCTCCCATTCCTGTCCGGCCTTGTCCTCTACATCCGTACCTGTGGACTAGAAGGTTCTTACCGCACTGGAATATGTGGCCCACGCTTCAGTACACGGACTATTGGATTTCATTTCATCGGAATCTATCTGCCTACGAACATCTACAAGACAATAGCCTCTCCTGTCTGTGCCTGCACAGTCCCTTCGTCACGTTAATCGGGAGAGTGCTTTTCGTGACATTGGGAATTGGTCCATCCTCCACCCAGTATCAGATTTGGGTGGTGGAGAGGCTGGTCCCTCGTGCTACAAGTTCATCCTTCAACTGATTCCAGACTGGCGACCTCGGCAAGATCATCTACCAAGAAACCAGGTACGCAGTCCTCCCGTGCTTCCCAACTTGACAGATGGTGTTTTTAGGGATCCACAAAACCCTTTAAGGATTTGACACTTTGAGTGGTAGGAGTTTAATTAAGCAAACAAATATCTCCTTTTGATTTAATACTGTACTGTTGATACATATATTGTATTCCTAATGCTCTTCTTAATCTGCTCATGTAGATAATTTGACCATAAACATCACCTCTCACATTTTATACCCCAGAGAAAATCCCACACAGACATTGGGATTGAAAGGCTTTGGTTCATAATCAATGTGCATTTTATGTTCATTTGATTTAAACATGTTTGATTCTACAAGAAATTATCAACAATTTGAAAGTTTTATAATTAATTTATTGCTAAATGGTTGTTTTTGTTTATATTCAGTAATGTGTACAAAACATTTGTATGTCATTGATTCTTTGTTATGTGTCATTCACAATAACAATGTTTTTATATTATATAAATATGCTATTGGACGATGAGTCTTTTAAAATTAAATTTCTTGGGGACATTCCAAATATGGAAATCCCCTTTCTTGAAACAATCTGGTATGGTAAATACATTGAAGGAAATTGTTTTTAAGTTCTTTTATTTGTCAACTTCTGTGAATTGGAAAATGCAAAGTGATTGGAAATATATCAGGAGGGTAGGCAGAAAACATGCTAGAAAGTGCCATTTCCATCACCATTACAATGAATTGTACAATTGGAAGGAGAATATCAAAGCTTAGGTCCAGCATTATTCAGGCGTATAGATGGTCTGTTTTCTTGATTTAGGAGATCTGGTATTCCATATCGATGTGTGTGCTGTCATAGAAGAGGCTGTCCTGATTGTTCCCCCTCAAACTGTACACCAGACTTTGTGCCCTGCTCAGCTCGTCTTTGCCAAATAGCCCCATGTGATACCTTCTGGTAGCTATGGTTCTGCACTTTTTATACTTGGACTTGTAGTTTAATTTTCTATGTTGATATGTGTGTACACGACTCCTATCTGTGCAGCCTTCCCTTTCATCTGAGCTCAACCCATAGCATTTTGTCTGGTCTCATGGGCTTCATGATTTGGCATCTTGCCTATAAGTTACTCTGCCCCACTGAGACCACTATGCTGGCACTTACCTCTTTAATGTGTGGCTCACATACTTGCCACTTACCTTTTGTTGACACAGGGTCCCTACATTTATCCAGCTTTTTCCCATACATTTTATCCCAACTTTTTTAAACTCATTGTGCCTTTCAGTAAAAGGGTTTCTTCTGTTTTGTTTTTATCTGGGTCCATATGGGTACCCAACACTTACTTCCTATCCCTGGACTCTTCACGTATCTGGACTGAATGTTGCAAGTCTTGGAAGATCAGTTCCTTCCCTTTCTCCCCTTTCCTCTCATGACACAGAAAAACGACAATCAGGCTCATTACAAGTTTGACAGTCGGTAAATAAAGTGCTGGTAATAACGTATACCAGCACCTTTCCGGACCGGCAAACTACAAGTCTGCCGGTAGCGACTCTGATCTACCAGCAGGCCTGACTGGCCAGTAGATCAGGCCTCTACCGGCAGATAAATGCCTGAATCACCAGCACCGGTACTAACAGTTCCAGTGATTCAGGCAACCCCATCCAATGGAGTGCTATGGGACTCCATGGAATGGGGAGTTACTGTTGTCTCTGCCGCCCATAATATCCCAATAATACTGGGCTATCAGGTGGCAGAGACAGTACGGTAGTTCCACGGTATCCCACCGGAATTATCAGCGGGATACAGGGGAACTCATAATGAGCCCCAATGGTTCAGTAATTAATACACAAATCAAAAGTCCCAGCATGGAATGTGCAAAACGATAACTGACTGAAGACGTCACTCATGACATTGGGCCGCTTGGCAGATAAGTTTACTAATGTGCAAGAAAATATGAAACCTGGGAATCCCCCTGTTGATGTGTATAGACGGCCTAACAAGTTCAGTGTTCACCAGCAACCTGTGTTCAAATTTAGCCCTTAGTACCCGTTGAGGGCGCAATCAGAATGAAACAACCATTCTGATTGGCCTTCGCCGAGGCATTACGCGGCCGGGAAACCCTCGGTCGGGATTCCACAGCCATTGTACCTGGCGGGGGGCGTGGCAGCCCCTCAGCCAATGAGGAGGCTTCAAGCGGGGCCATCCCGCTCTGAGCCTCCCCACGGCTGATAGGCTGCCTTGGCTTTTTTTTTGTTCGCTCTATAACTATAGGCCTGGGGCATTACCTGAGTCGGTAATGCCCCCGCCACTCGGGTCATATTGCTTAATTAGGTCCCTCTGTGGTTCTCTCCTCTACCACTCTTCTGTTTCTTATTCTTACTTATTCTCTATTTCGAAATATGGAGTTTCTGTGCTAATAGGGATTAATTCATCTTTATCACTAAACATTCTATTATTATGCAAGTAGTTAAATGATATCAACAAATAAAACAGTTAGAACCCTTCCTGTCAATCTCCCACAATAATCATCCTCTTAAGGCGTCTTGGAGAATCTCATAAAAACATGTTTTTCAAATATATCCAGATCAAATTCTTTCTGAGTTTTGGCATCACTTTCTCATGTCGGAAAGCACTGCTTTCATGTCACATGCTGTACCTGTTAGATTTTAACTTGATGTCCATTTTCAGAACTATTATTAGTATATGATCATTATCTTGTGACTTTTTGAGATCTACTGCCTCACAATCCTATGTGCATTGTTTCAACACTGTTCTGGTCTGATTATTTGGAGTATGCTTAATTTGAATGTGCTTCTTGTTAAAGCCTTTGATGGGAGGGACTGAGGCCCAAAAGCATGCTTGAAGTGAGCTGAACGTTTTTGACATTGTACATCTAGCACAACTGAAAGGAGTTCAATATGATGGACTGTCTGCAGTTGTGAAAAGGGCAGTTTAGAGTTGGCACCTTGACTTGACATGGGTATACAATAGACCCTCATAAGATTTGAATAAGGTTGATTGATCCACTGATCCTGGACGCAGGGGCTTTTGTGTGGGCCCAAAGATTATTATTTTAGGAACTTATATTTGGGTGTGAGGTGGTGGTGATTGGTTGTGTTTTGGTTGTGTGATTCCCACCCTGGTGTGTTATCCCAGTATGTGCAACTGTTCTGTTGGTTCCCTAGTACACATGTTGTCCCATCTTTTTACTTTCTTGGAAAGAGGAAATTGAAATGTCCCTTTGGCATGATTCATCTTGCATGTGCTAATGGGCCGCATTGTGCCTGTGTACACCAGAGTCCACATGCTCCCTTTGGGCAGATGTGACTGTTGCGTTGCCAATGGCTTTTATTATGATTTCTGGCTTTTCATTGTATTTTGCCAGGTGTGTTTGATGTTCCATACGACAAGAGAGAAGTTAGAGTATTTGCGATTAATTCCTTTCTATTTTGTGGTCGCATCTTCTACGTTTCTGCATTGGCACATGTAAGTTTGACTACAATTCTGTTTAGTTCTTGAGGTTAAGTCAACCAGGATGTGTGTTTGGTCTGAGACTCCTGCACGCGTTGTATGATTCACAAGGTTCCTCTGATTGTTCTGAAATCCTTTTATTCATTGGCCAATTTTCATGATTTAAAGGCATAAATTGTCCTCTTAAAGACAGCCTGTATCCTTCACTGTACCTCGATTTACAGGCTTGCAGACATAATTTGATGTACATGCTATGCGGATTGGTATTGTTAAGTATGATCCAGGGAGTATCTACTGCCACCTTTATGTGATACAAAAACAGTCATCAATAAGCAAGTATGTATGTGTGATAACATTGCCCCCTGAAGTACTGTGTGTGTGTGTGTTATTGTGTGGGTGGGTGTTTTGCAACTGCACTGATGTGAACACTTGATGCACAAGCAGACCTATAAATACCCTGTTAAATGTTTAAGTAAGGTTGATGGAGAGTGTATTTATGTGTGTGACACTTGCACGGCACTGCTGTAGGTAAGTCCAAAACATGTGAATACCTCTTTGTGGCAACCAGAGCTTCTGGACATATTCACAGATGTCCTGCCACGCCTGAAGAACTCTCTCTTGGAGTACACCCCATTCTAAAATTCTCCAGAAACAAAAAGCAAGATAGCCCAAGGGCACCAATTGAAGGACCAGCATCACAGCCATGTAAACCTCAAATCTAAATCCTTCAGTTCTTTGAATGAGTATATATGGTTCATGGTGGCAAACATTTCAATGTTAGGGTGGGTGAAAGTAATACCAATTCCAGTGTGTTATTCAGTTCGTGATTCAAGCAAACAGCTCTTTTACCAGACCTATTTGTGATCAGTGGTCATTAATATGTCCCAAAATACACTTTGATTTTATGCAAAAAAGGCAGTAATCCTCATTCTTTCTGTGTGTCCCCTTCCCCTTTTTCATAGGGGTATGATAGAGGCATACCAGACTTCCCATCATGGAAGGATAACCTTTCATCAACAAATAATGTAAACTGTAATTCTATATTTTGAAAAGTGTTTTGATAAGTAAGACAAGTATAATGTTCTTATTATGACTCAAATGTATACTGGAAGTGATCATTAGAAAAGAAGACTGTACATTCCTAAATTAAAAAGTGACACTTAAAAATAATGTCCTCTTTTGAATGGCAAATTTTGAAAAATCAACTGTAAGGTGATATAATTGATTTATAGAAGATATTTTCGCCTTACCATTGATATCAGAGAGCCTGCAACCTCGAGTGTAACACCCCCTATTACACAATCCCACCCCAAACTTCAGTGGCGGGAAACTGGCTGGATTCTATCAGTATTTATGGTTGTATTATAATAGGAAATCACCACCAAAGGTGGTCACCTAACGTTTTGCTGGGAAACTCACCAACAATATTTTTTACAAACAAGTACAGGCCACTTGGTTACAATAACATAAAATATGTCTGTTTATTTCTTATTTAATTACAAGACACGCAAACACCCATTTATATTATTCAAATCGATGGAATATTACATGGCCTGTGGTAGCGGCTATGTAGTTATGGTTAAGTTGCTAAACCCATCGGAAGAGCACTTTTTGAGCGGCTTATAACTTCGGTCCCCCTGGAGGAATCCTCACCAAACTTTGCAAAATGAGTATATGGCCCACTCTGAATCTTTGTTTAAAGTATAGTGAGGTTTGCTCCGGGGAGGAAAGTTATAGGGGGGTCCCAAAATAATTTTTTCCCATAGACTGAATGGAGAAAAAAATGTTTGGTCGCCCCTACAGCCCAAACCGCTAGACGGATTTTCACCAAATTTGCAGTAGGAGCAGAATTAGAGGGGGGGTCCCAAAACACTGTAAAGGCTTACACATGTGGTGCCATTTGACATATTTACACAAAGGTTTGCAAAAAGATTATAGATCTAGATATAAATGTTTTTGTAAAGTCTGAATGGATTTTGCCAAGTCGGGGCTAGGTTATATGATGATTGTATGTGCATACATTTGACACTTTTGAAAGAAAAACATGGGTGATTTCTAGCAAACTTGTCTAAGGAGCATTGAGAAGGACCTGAAAGCATGGTTTTGCAAATGTGCCTGGGTTTTATTTTTTGACAAGTGTCATAATGTAGGTACAAAAAATTGTGATATAACTTTGGTGACTGAGGTGTAGCCTGTAGCCAGGGGCAGTGGCCAGATTGTCCGGGTCATGGAATAAGGTCATGATCCGGATAATCTGGCTACTGGCCATGACCACGAGGGATAAAACATGGGGTTAAATTGGCTATGTCCACCTGGCACTGGCTTTGTGCTAAAGTTATTCGAATTTGGGATAGATTTGAAAAGGAAGGAAAATGTGCTTGTGATATGATCATAGAGCTCTCTTTTTGCCTTCTGCAGGCTGCCATGGAAAGTGAAGAGGGGCCATGTGTGGAACACCCCCTTCCCTTTCTTAGAAAAGGATTTTCCTTCCTACATCAATGACATTTGTGGTGTCATCTTTGATGTCTTGGGTGTTAGTCTTAGCAGTGCATGGTGGTGGCGCGAGTTATGGTTGCTTAGCTTACCATAACTAGTGAATTTCTGGGGGTTTTCGGTTTTACTTGTAACCATAGCGACCCTTTAACAAAGGTTTTTCATTGAATTTCATAGGTTTTATTAGTGCAACTTAACCATAACATCCCTTTAACAAAGCCTTTTCATTGATATATATATATATAGATATTTCTAAGCAGCAATAGGTGAAAAGCATTCAATGTTCCCATTGTTGGCTTGCACACAATGTCTTATTTGAATTGACCACAGACAACTTAATACATTTGATCTAATCCAACATCAATGACAAATGTTATTAGAGAGAATATTTCAACATAGGCAAATCATTTGAGTTTCTCTAATGCCATCGACAAGAAGTGACATCAGCTGAGAAAATCTACATCACATACATTCAATAAAGAGACAGTTCCTCGTTCATGGGGCATCAAGTACATGTGGTCTGTAGCGTTAGCCTGTATGTGAAATACACAGTGTAATGTATTAGATTATACTATGTATCTATACTCTTGGATTTGGGAAACTGTGCTTTAATATTTAGACAAATATCTGTCCCATTGAAAGTGTTATGAACATGAAAAAAATGTACTGATCTGAAGTGATAGACACGAACCCTGCAAACCTACTTGGCATATACAGGGTCCTATCATCCCACTTGAATAGTATGGATGTGCTTGAAATTTCTCTTTTGTCTAACTATGGTTTTCACAAATCAGACATTTAATAATCCCCTGTAAACTGTGAAATGCTGTCCAACATTTCACAATCTCAGTCGTAAAATACACCTTTGAAAACACAGCTCTTTGATTTACTGACCTATTGTCAGAATCAGAACATACATTTTGTGCTGAAAATAATTCTATGGCATTCTATTTTTTTCAAATTCTGATCATCCTCTCTTGTATAGCATTATGTCTATTCTCCCCACCCACAAGCATATCTTGCAATTCAAAGTATCCTCCCCATATTGCACCCACTTCCCTTTGGATGATCCAGGGTCCCTCCCAAATCCCAAAGGATGGTAGCAGGAGTCGAATAAATCAGCATCACTCTGTTTGGTTTAGAGAGGTCGCAAGTCAGAGTGGACTTGGAGTAGGTCCCATATTTCGTGCCAGACACTGTATATATCTGCTCCCCCTTATAGAGTTTCTGGGGTGATGGTCGTATCCAACTCAGTCTTTCTCTATTTCCTGGTGTCCCACCAGCTATTAAAGTTGGGTCCACCTGGGAATTTCTACGTCATTGCTATGGCCCTCTCGACCAGGATTCACCGCAGCAATACCGGTGTATTCAACATTTTATGATGTTTACCCTTTCTACAAAGGAGAAGGCTCAATCAATATCCACTGTTTCACTGTAGCCTGGTACCTTACTCCAGTCGCGTCAAACAAGTTCCCTAGCATTCAATTGCAAAATATTTTAACCAAATCACAACACCACCATATGTGCAGGTACGATCCAAGTTCCACGTTGCAACGCCAGCAAAGTGAGTTAGCATCCCTTGCCATTTTTGCCACAATCACTGGTGTAATATAAGTATTGCATCTCCTGGAAACGTGTATTCCTGAACACCTATTTTGCGTGTGATGGTACTCTATTCCATTCGCTGTCTATGAGTTGTTCCCCCGAGTCTGCATCCCACTTATTTCTCAGTTTTGTTCCCCCATCATTCCTAGCAGATACATAATCAGCGTGTCATATATTCTAGCTGAACAGGGAACAATACAGTTAGGAGATCTGAGCACTATTCAGAATCTGTGAATTCCAAAGATATATTCACAGCCCTGAAGTGGAGCATACCCTATGGCAAATTCCTTCGCATGAGACGCAATTGCTCTCAACTTGAAACTTTTGATAAGGAATACAGAAGTATGGCTCTCAAGTTCCCAGAAAGAGGTTACCCCAAGGACCGTTCTATTTTATTGATGTCCAAAGCTTCTGTTGAGACAGACCCGGATGCAACAGATACCAGACTCATCCTAACGTTTAGTAAAGCTTCCAACAACATACGCCATATAATGCACAAACATTGGCATGTACTGAAACAAGATGAGCATCTGGGTAGCACTTTGGGAAATAACATAAACATCACCTTTAGACACTCTACCTCACTCAAGGACAACTTAATATCCAGCTACATGAGTCCTAAAACTACACAAGCAGTTTAAGGCTGGCTAAATGCCAACTCAGAAGGTTTTCAGAAATTTACAAAATGCAAGGCTTTCAAGTTTGCAAAGAATACAAAAAATTACCTCCATCCTGTACTACACAAGAATGTGACCATTAACTCTAGGATCACATGCGAAACAGAGTATGTTGTGTATGTACTCACTTGCCCATGCGACAAGTGGTATGTGGGGAGTACTACTGGCATACTGAAACTCAGAATGATGGAGCTCCTTCAAGCAAACTCAGTAGTTCTACTCCAAGAAACCTGGGCACTAGAACCCCCTCACCTTGATGGTTTTATCTCTTTCGATATCCCAGCTAATAAAAAACCGAGAGGCAGACACTATGGTGGTTTGTGTATTTTGATCAAGGCTCCCTTAGAGTGTAGGATAGAGGTGATTCCGACAGGGTTGGATTTTTTGCAGGTGGTGTTATTATTAACTGGAAAGGGTTATGAAATCGGTATTATTAATTTTATAACAGTCCTCATATCTCTGATTTAGATAGACTAACTAAGGTCAAAAAGTTCATTGAGAATCTGCTGTCTAAGGGAAGAAAGAAGACTACATTTTACATCTGGGGCGGGGATTTTAACATTAAAATGGGGCGGGGGTAGACATGGATGTTCTAGACCCCCTTGAGGATCAGGTAGAGAATATCCTGCCCAGGAGTATGAGAGATGGGGACAAGGTTGGGGACAAGGCTGGGAAACTGCTGGCCTGGCTGGAGAGGCGAGACGAAGGGCAGCAATGTGTCGGGAGATCCTCACCCCAAGGGGAGAGAGATGCCAGTCAGACACTGACATAGCAGAGGCCTTTGCCCAATTCTACGCAGAATTGTATCAGGCTCCGACTCTGCCCTTTGACCCAACCCTCCTTGATAACATAGGAATCCCTACTCTGTCGGAGCAACAGTAGGAGGTACTTGACTCTGAGCTCACGGAAGCCGAAGTAGCAGAGGCCCTAGTGCAACTGCAATCGGGGAAAACCACGACAGGTTTCCGATCGAAATCTGGCAGAAGTTAGGAAGTAACAACATAGCACCTCCACTGCACCAGATGCTGTTGAACGCCCGAGACCAGGGTTCCCTCCAACAGGACCTTTGAAAGGCTACCATTGTAGCCATTCCTAAACCGAACAAACCCCCAGAGATATGTGCCTCTTATAGGCCGATCTCGTTAATTAATGGCGAAGCCAAAGTCTTAGCCAAGCTCTTAGCCAACCGGCTCCAACCGGTGGCGGACACCCTGATACACCCAGATCAGTGTGGCTTCATGCCTCATAAATCCACCCGAATGAATCTGCGCCGACTCCACCTGGCGATGGAACGGACTCCTATCCTTGATACTCCACTGGCCCTTTTAGCAATTGATTTTGAAAAGGCATTTGATTCAATACGGTTGGACAGCCTTTGGGAAATTATGGTACGCATGGGGTTTGGAGAGGGCTTTCTGGGCTGGGTAAAACTTCTATACACGAACGTACAGGCAAAGGTCAGAGTGAACGGGTGGACTTCCCAATCCTTCCCCCTGGGCAAGGGTACATGTCAGGGGGGTCCCCTTTCCCCCCTCCTCTTTCCCCTTGCAATTGAACCTTTGGCTCTCTGGCTCCGTCAGAGTGGGGCATGGACGGGATTCAGATGGCCTGAGGGACACGAAGATCGAATATCCCTTTACGCTGACGACCTTCTGCTGTATCTGGCGCAACCGACTCGGAACTGCCCTCTGGTAACCCAGATGCTCGTGGACTATGGGGAGTTTAGCGGGTTGAAAATTAACTGGAAGAAATCCGTACTCTTCCCGGTGAAGGGGGGGGGGAACAGGCCATCCCGCCGGACTGCCTGTATCAGTTGGAAAGGCAGGGCTTTAAATACTTGGGAATCTGGATAACGAGTGATCTTACCAACTACACAAATCACAATCTCCAGCCGATCACTGACCGATTTGCTGCCGACATCCGTCACTGGAAGCTTCTCCCCCTGACTCTCATGGGCAGAGCGGCACTCTTTAAAATGATGGCACTCCCACGACATCTCTATGTCCTGCAGAACGCCCCACTTACGATACCCACCTCCGAATTCAACCGGATAGATACCCTCCTTAGGGAACTCATCTGGGGGGGAGGCCAGTCACGTATAGCTTTGAGCACTTTGCATAGATCTTTCTGGGAGGGAGGGATAGGAGTACCTCACCTCCAAACCTACTACTGGGCTTCACAACTCGTAGTGGTCAATGACCTGCTTCACGGTGACTGGGCACTACCTCACATCAAGGCTGCGGTGGACGCCATGCAATGTACAGATCCAATACATCTATTATACAAATCCCCACAGCGGCCCTCTCTTCCAACGATTGGGTCGCACACCACTGCCGTCTGGAGGTAGGCACACGTGTTTGTGGGGTGGGCAAACAAGATTACCTTGGCACAACTCCTATGGTATAACAGCAACCTGAAAGAAATAGAGTTCGAACCGTGGCCACGCTGGGTGAGAGCGGGAATCTTGAGGGTAGAAGACATCCTGAGGGACGGGAAGTTAATCTCGTTTGAAGACTTACAGGACAAATTCCAACTGCCAAATACTGAGCGGTGCCACTTTATGCAATTGATTCACGCTCTGCGAACCCACATACCTCTGGAGGAGGTAGTCCCCGACTACACACCCATAGAACGTAATATACTCCCAGCCTACATCCCCGCCAAATGCACGTCCATACTTTATAACGCCATCACATCCTTTGCTACCCCAGAATTACTGCGACTAAAGACCAAATGGGAAAGGGATGTGGGGGAAATAGCTAGAGGACTGGGTACAGGTTTTAAATCATCCGCGGGAGGTGGCCATCTCGTCCAGGTTGAGGATTGTGCAGCTTAAGATCCTGCACAGGGTGTACTACCCTAGGACCGCCCTGTATGGCTGGAGGAGGGCAACAAACCCGAACTGTCTCCGGTGTGGAGAGGAAGAAGGAACTTTTTTTCATATCCTTTGGCCATGCCCCCAGATCCACGTCTTTTGGAACGCTTGCTGCACAGAACTGTATAGGGTACTCAATCGCTCTATCAAACTGGACCCACAGGTCCTGGTCCTTGGGGTGCCTGATGAATTCGATTCCAATAAATGGGAGAAACTGCTTTTGAATACCGCGGCGGCCCTAATGAAACCTAACATTGCACAAAAGTGGGGAGTCCCGGACCCCCCAACCCTGGAGCGATGGGTACTGGATATGGACTTGTGTGCCATGATGGAACGACGGATCTACAGTATTAGAGGATGCCCAACTAAAGCATCCAAAATATGGGGGAAATGGGAAGAATATGGGCCTGGAGGGCTGGACGCTGGTAGTCATCGTATGACTGGCTTGAGAGCAGGCCTAGGGGGAGGAACGATGGTGGCCGGTGACATTAATACTTGGCAGAGCTTTGACGGGGGATGCTGTTCTGTAATGCTTTTGCTGTCCTTTTCATTTGTTTTTGCTTTCTTGTTTTGTGGTTGTTTCGACCTTGTTATGAAAAACAATAAAATGTTTTATTAAAAAAAAAAACTACCAAACTAGAAGCTAAATAAAGTGAGGATCTGAGAGGTTTTTTTTAGAGCGCTTTTGAATTCATCAGGAGATGTTGTACTGGGGACCTGAGGTAGAACTGAGCTGAGGGCAGGACTAAACAAGCTGGACACTCTCCTCCATTTTGGCTTATTGAGGATGGGCTCACTTTTGCTCCTCTGTTCTGCCCTGGATTTTACAGCATTAAAATTGAATTTTGGGATTATTGATTTTATAAGGCTCAGAAATCCTTTTCGTTTTGCTGTTTGAGAGAATTAATTCTCTTTAATCTGCGTAGCAAAGTACCCTTACCCACGGCAGCTGAATACCCATTTAACTATTGTATTCATATTTGCCATATGTTTTGACTCATGGGTAATTTCAGTTGAGCCTTGTTAGGCTTTGCTATGTCCATTAGAGACCATGATGGGATTTTTAGGCGGTTTGAGACATTGGATTTGATATCTTGTGGATTTTTTTGATTCTTCCATGATTGTTTGAATTTTGCAAACCCAACAAGCCTTCCTCCAGCTATAGGTATTCAGCTCTCAGCTCTCTCCCATCACAGAAGACTTTTGTGAGTATGGGAGAGATGGTTTTGCCATGTTCACATCACATTGAGAAAAAGGTGAGATATTGAAAGGTAGTTCGATTCATGAGGCTTTCCAGTGAGAAATGATGAGCAGGAGACCATCTTTAAAAAGGTTTTCATGATTTTTATGTTGGTTGATTCATTTGAAGTAGAGATATAGTCTAGAAATTGATATAAATGTTTTCATTGATAACCTTTGTCTTACTAAGTTTTTAATATGAATTTACAGTGATAATTGAATTGCTTTTTTATTGCATTGTTCTCTTAATAAAAAGAAGTGCACGTTGCAGGAGAGTGTGAGAGCTTTCATTGAATTTTCTTTATTGGGAATCAATTAATTAACAATTGTACATACGTAATAAGTGTGAGGCATCTATATAAAGTATGTTATATTGTTTTACAGTATATTGTGTAAAACATGTGTTGATAAGAAATTACAGTACTCCCACTATAAATTACATGCCATTAGTGAATCAGTCCTGTGCAGATGAGTGACGGTGGCTAGCCCACTGCAGGGGGTTATTATCTACTTTCTCGTTGATGCACAGTGACAGGTATATGCTTTTCTCTACCTCTGTTCCTAGCACAGCCCCTAATGGTTGGGGGGATCCAGTATACTACCTTTGGGGTGGAGCAATGACTTTTGGTCATAGGGGTGATAAAAAAAATCACATCATACGTAGATCCCATTGAAGCGCTTACCCCCATCCTGTAGCTGTTTCAGTGCAATATTAATATCATGTATCTTACGTCTCACAACTTAATTCATCCAAAAAGTACTTGACATCCGTCATTAGTTTAGTAAAATCTAGGAAGCTTAACCGACTATTCAGATGTGCCTGCTTGAACTACTGGAATCTTATTGTCCTGTTCTCTACACACAAATTATCTATACTGCCCCTGTGTCCTATTTGTTCTGCACTGCCCTCACCCTTCTCTCCAAAGGCATAACCTCATCTACTGCGGGACAGGCTCATATCTGGTAAGAAGAAAATGTTCTGCCCCGGAAGCTTTGCTGCTTGCCACAATATCTGTTGCTTGCCACACAAGGGATAAATACTCAAAAGCACAAAGGGGACAAATGAGTAACGAAATCAACACACATAGGGGAGTCCCCCAAATGAACCATTCAACAATTGATTTAATGTCCCAGTCTTAGCTCATACTGAGTCCCATTCCACAGGCTATTTAAATCACCACACAGAATGTTACACACAGTGCTAAGTATTTGTCATTTTATATAAAATGTTTATAATTTATTTCATAGGCCATTGGTCCTATGTTGACAAAATAAAACAAACCATATACAAATATATGTCAATATGAAAGATGCATATATACACCTAATAGCATTTATGTGATTTAATCATAAAACCAAGGGTGACACTGAAAACATTCTATGATCAGGAGCAGAGTGGGCACAAACACTATCTTCCTGGCCCTATCTGGCTAATGAGTCACAGATATCCTCCATGGAGTAGTGTCACCTATTTCATGTTGTAAAATTGATTATACATGGCAAAATAAATTATGCATGACCGAGAAAAACACATCCCAGGTCCTCAAAAGTAAGGATCTCTTTTGTCACCTTGTTGTCGGTGGGTGTAAAAGAAGAGGGGCCTTTTAATCCCGTATCGGAACATTTTTCCAATGGTTCCAAATTTTTAAAAAAGGATTTCAATCTGACTTTCCTCAGAAATTTTCTGATGTCAGTTTCAACTACAAATCAATCGGTACTGGTCGTGGGGACAAAAGAGAGTCCCTTAGCCAGGACATTTTTCTGTGCTTGCGTAAGGGTTTTACCTGACAAATTGAATATAGGCAAGGTAAGCTGTTGATGAATCTGGGTTATCTCCTCCGGCGTTTCCGAGACCTGCATGCCGGGGGGGAACCACATCGGGGGCGGATATTGAGGGCCCCAAAACTGGCCTTGCATAGGACCTGTGCCTAAAAAAGGTCTATAGCCTGATGGTGGGGGCCCAGGGGGATACTGCGGTATTGCCTGCATGTAAGGCCACGGGTTGTATCCCTGGTTTGAGCCCTGGGACGAATTACTGCCCGAACTCGAAAAACTTACTCGTGATCCCTGTCTCCGTTACTGACCTCCTGTTTGATTCTTGCTGTTTCTAATCTGGAGGTAGTCGGCTGCCAAGTATGGATAAATGGGCTCCAACTTGAACTCCTGTATAGCCTTAGCCAATTTTTTAGTTTTTTTAGTGAGGGTAATGTTTTTAAACTCCTCAAATAGTTTTTGAACCTCCTTAAGCTTTTCTAGTGCATTAATGATGACCATGCTACTACGGAATTTTGTTTCCGCCTCATCCAACTCAATTTGTATATGGCTCGAAAGGCATTGCGCCGTGGATATAGTAAGATACATGAGATCTCGGCTACATTTAGTAGCAATAAAGCTGAAGTTAGTCTTATAGGTTTCGTCTTCAAGGAATAAACACGGTTCATTCCTAACCACTAAAACATTGCAAGGCCAGTTTTGGGGCCCTCAATATCCGCCCCCGATGTGGTTCCCCCCGGCACGCAGGTCTCGGCAACGCCAGAGGAGATAACCCAGATTGATCAACAGCTTACCTTGCCTATATTCAATCTGTCAGGTAAAACCCTTACGCAAGCACAGAAAAATGTCCTGGCTAAGGGACTCTCTTTTGTCCCCACGACCAGTACCGATTGGTTTGTAGTTGAAACTGACATCAGAAAATTTCTGAGGAAAGTCAGATTTAAATCCTTTTTTAAAAATTTGGAACCATTGGAAAAATGTTCCGATACGGGATTAAAAGGCCCCTCTTCTTTTACACCCACCGACAACCAGGTGACAAAAGAAATCCTTACTTTTGAGGACCTGGGATGGGTTTTTCTTAGTCATGCATCATTTATTTTGCCATGTATAATCAATTTTACAACATGAAATAGGTGACACTACTCCATGGAGGATATCTGTGACTTATTAGCCAGATAGGGCCAGGAAGATAGTGTTTGTGCCCACTCTGCTCCTGATCATAGAATGTTTTCAGTGTCACCCTTGGTTTTATGATTAAATCACATAAATGCTATTAGGGGAATATATGCATCTTTCATATTGACATATATTTGTATGTGGTTTGTTTTATTTTGTCAACGTAGGACCAATGGCCTATGAAATAAATTATAAACATTTTATATAAAATGACAAATACGTAGCACTGTGTGTAACATTCTGTGTGGTGATTTAAATAGCCTATGGAATGGGGCTCATTATGAGCTAAGACTGGGACATTTAATCAATTGTTGAATGGTTCATTTGGGGGACTCCCCTATGTGTGTTGACAATATCTGTTGCAGCATGGACATTGCTGTAGGAAATGTTTTGAGTTCTCTCACCTGAACCCCTACCAATTCAACCAACCAGCGTGTTGCACATTCCACTTTTATCAATTCAGTTATCGGATCTACCTGCAGATGCGCAAACTAGTCTGCCACATGTTGGAGCATAGCTGCCGAATAATATGGTCTGAAGTTCAGAACACCAATACCTCTTTTGCCTGCAGGCATCTGTATGGATGTGAAGGCAATCCCTGGGCTGCCTCCTTCCATATCATCCTAGTCAGTATCATGTTCAATGTGCAAAAACATTCTGTTGGAAGCTTTGCAACAATAGTAGGAGTGCTACCAATGTTACCAATGCTGCATGACCCATTACTGACAGTGGACATTTGACACACAAGTCTCCTGTTCTGGTAGATGCAATTATCCCTTGTTTCACACTATTTTCGTAAGCTCACTCCCAGTTAACACTTACCATAATACAGAGATGCTTAAATATCTCAGTGGGAGTCTCCATTTCTAGGTGTGAAAGGCTGTTTTCAATTTAGGGATGATATGGAAAGCTGATTTTGAAAAATTAGCACCAACCCAGAGAAGGCCCCAAATTCCCAGATCAAGGCCAGGACCCTCTCAAAGTTGTTAACTGGGTTTCACACATAAAGAAGAACATCATCTGCATACAGCGAGATACAATGCATCTCCCCTCCCAAAGCTAGTCCAATGGTCCAATGTTTCTTGTAAACCACCCTTGCCAATGGTTCTATCGCCAAAGCAAAAATCAATGGCAATAGTTGTCATCCTTGTTGGGTTCCTCTGTGTACCTGCCAAGGAGCTGAGATGACAATGTTAACATTAACCCTCAATGTTGATCCCTCATATAAGATTGATACCCAGTCGATAAAGTGAGAGCCTAATCCCATCTTCTCCTGCACCATCCACTAAAATGAACAGCAAATAGAGCAGGGGTCTCCAACCTTTATGTTAGCAAGAGCTACTTGTAGTTGAGGGCCAATAAGGGTAAGATACTGGCATGAGTGACTGGTGTGGCAATATTCATTAACATGGCAATTTGTGCCAAGAAGTTCCGACGAGGTTTATCTGCTCTTTATACAGAAAAGGAAAACATATGCTTTCCCAATTATACAAAGAACTTCCAAAAGTGTGTATGATTTTTGGGATACCTTTTGATCGTGGAAGCACAGTGAGTCTGCCCCATTTTGGGCTGTAATTAAAATTTTCTGTCGACCCCCAGGCCCTTGAAACCCCTCACACAGTTCCTTTCTCCCACCCTTCACCCTCTTCCTGGTTCGCTTCCCTCCAGCCTCCCGACCTGCCCCCCCTGCCCTGATTGGCCTGCTTAGTCCATTTCTCTAGAGTTTAACTACCGTGAGTGCTGCACGGGCTCCACCTTTTGCTCGTGGAATCATGGTGAGTCTGCCCCATTTTGTGCTGTAATTTGAATTTGCTGTCGGTCCCTAAGCCCTTGAAACCCCTCATGCAGTTCCTTTCTCCCACCCTGCACCCTCTTCCTGGTTCGCTTCCCTCCCGCCTCAAGACACACCCCCCTGCCCTGATTGGCATGCTCAGTCCGTGTCTCTAGAGTATCACAACCGTGAATGCTGCACCGGCTCCACTTTTTGATCGTGGAAGCACAGTGAGTCTGCCCCATTTTGTGCTGTAATTTGAATTTTCTGCCGGCCCCCAGGCCCTTGAAACCCCTCACGCAGTTCCTTTCTCCAACCCCCACTCTCTTCCTGCTTTGCTTCCCTCCCGCCTCCCGACCTGCCCCCCCAGCCCTGATTGGCCTGCTCAGTCCATGTCTCTAGAGTTTAACAACCTTGAGTGCTGCACCGGCTCCACCTTTTGATCATGAAAGCACAGTGATTCTGCCCCATTTTGTGCTGTAATTTGAATTTTCTGTCGGCCCCCAGGCCCTTGAAACCCCTCACACAGTTCCCTTCTCCCACCCCGCACCATCTTCCTGGTTCGCTTCCCTCCCACCTCCTGATCCACCCCCCTGCCCTGATTGGCCTGCTCAGTCCGTGTCTCTAGAGTTTAACAACCGTGAGTGCTGCACCTGCTTCACATTTTGATCGTGGAAGCACGGTGAGTCTGCCCCATTTTGTGCTGTAATTTGATTTTTATGTTGGCCCACAGGCCCTTGAAACCCGTCACGCAGTTCCTTTCTCCCATCCTACACCCTATTCCTGGTTCGCTTCCTTCCCGCCTCCCGACCTGGCCCCCTGACCTGATTACAAGGTGTGCATCCACTTTTCATCGCCCAGGCTGCTGTGAGCGTTGTGCTGTGTTGCACCTTGTGACCCCCCCAGGAGCCTTAACCTGCGTTTATCTTCTGACTTAGCAGGCCCCATTGCCTGATAGCACCTTGTTGCCCCCTCCCACAACCCAATTTCCCCATCCGTGTATCCCCATCCTCCCGCCTCCCAAACCCGCCCATCATCCTCCCATTGGCCGACCCCCCTGGTAATTACTGTCCTTCCCAGGGCAGCCCTCTGTACGGCAGCCCCAGCGGCTAAGGGCCCAATGCAAAGGGTGGCTGCAGCAGTAGCCGCTCCAGAAAGTGTCAGCAGGTGTCTGCAAGGGAAGCCAGTGAAGCCAGTAGCCCGCCGTCAACCAGCACCAACCACTAAAGTAAGTGTGGCACGGGTGGGGACTGAAGCAATCACTTCACTCCAGAAAGCCCTGCCACTCTTAATAAAAAAAAAAGTCACTGTGTTGAATCTTGCATCTAGATAGTGCCCAAACAACATTGAGTGCGCCCTGAAAGTTTAACTGCGTTGAATCTTGCATCTAGACAGTGCCCAAACAAGATTGAGTGCACCCTGAACGTTTTACTGTGTTGAATTTGCATCTAGTTAGTGTGCCCAAACAACACTGAGTGCGCCCTGAAGGTTTACTGTGGTGAATCTTGCATCTAGATAGTGCCCAAACAACATTAAGTGTGTCCTGAAGGTTTTACTGTGTTTAATTTGCATCTAGTTAGTGTGCCCAAACAACATTAAGTGCGCCCTGAAGGTTTACTGTGGTGAATCTTGCATCTAGATACTGTGCCCAAACAACATTGAGTTCCCCCTCAACGTTTTACTGTGGTGAATCTTGCATCAAGATAGTGTGGCCAAACAACATTGAGTACGCCCTGAAGGTTTTACTGTGGTGAATCTTGCATCTAGATAGTGTGCCCAAACAACACTGAGTGCGCCCTGAAGGTTTTACTGTGTTAAATTTGCATCTAGTTATTGTGCCCAAACAACATTGAACGTCCTCTAAAAGTTTACTGTGAAAGTCTTACTGTGTTGAAACTTGCGTCTAGATAGCGTGCCCAAACAAGATTGGGTGCGCCCTAAAAGTTTCTCTGTGTTGAATTTTCATCTAGATAGTGTGCTCAAACAACATTGAGTGTCCTCTAAAAATAAAAATGTACTGTGTTGAATCTTGCACCTAGATAGTGTGCCCAAACAAGATTGGGTGCGCCCTGAAAAGTTTACTTTGTTGAATTTGCATCTAGATAGTGTGACGAAACAAGATTGAGTGCGCCCTGAAAGTTTTACTGTGTTGAATTTTCATCTAGATAGTGTGACCAAAAAGATTGAGTGCGCCCTAAAAGTTTCTCTGTGTTGAATTTCACATCTAGATAGTGTGCTCAAACAATATTGAGCATCCTCTAAAGGTTTACTGTGAAAGTCTTACTGTGTCGAAACTTGCATCTAGATAGTATGCCCAAACAACATTAAGTGCGCCCTAAAAGTTTTACTGTGTTGAATTTGCATCTAGTTAGTGTGCCCAAACAACACTGAGTGCGCCCTGAAGGTTTACTGTGGTGAATCTTGCATCTAGATAGTGCCCAAACAACATTAAGTGTGTCCAGAAGGTTTTACTGTGTTTAATTTGCATCTAGTTAGTGTGCCCAAACAACATTGAGTGCGCCCTGAAGGTTTACTGTGGTGAATCTTGCATCTAGATACTGTGCCCAAACAACATTGAGTTCCCCCTGAACGTTTTACTGTGGTGAATCTTGCATCAAGATAGTGTGGCCAAACAACATTGAGTACGCCCTGAAGGTTTTACTGTGGTGAATCTTGCATCTAGATAGTGTGCCCAAACAACACTGAGTGCGCCCTGAAGGTTTTACTGTGTTAAATTTGCATCTAGTTATTGTGCCCAAACAACATTGAACGTCCTCTAAAAGTTTACTGTGAAAGTCTTACTGTGTTGAAACTTGCGTCTAGATAGCGTGCCCAAACAAGATTGGGTGCGCCCTAAAAGTTTCTCTGTGTTGAATTTTCATCTAGATAGTGTGCTCAAACAACATTGAGTGTCCTCTAAAAATAAAAATGTACTGTGTTGAATCTTGCACCTAGATAGTGTGCCCAAACAAGATTGGGTGCGCCCTGAAAAGTTTACTTTGTTGAATTTGCATCTAGATAGTGTGACGAAACAAGATTGAGTGCGCCCTGAAAGTTTTACTGTGTTGAATTTTCATCTAGATAGTGTGACCAAAAAGATTGAGTGCGCCCTAAAAGTTTCTCTGTGTTGAATTTCACATCTACATAGTGTGCTCAAACAATATTGAGCATCCTCTAAAGGTTTAATGTGAAAGTCTTACTGTGTCGAAACTTGCATCTAGATAGTATGCCCAAACAACATTAAGTGCGCCCTAAAAGTTTTACTGTGTTGAATTTGCATCTAGTTAGTGTGCCCAAACAACACTGAGTGCGCCCTGAAGGTTTACTGTGGTGAATCTTGCATCTAGATAGTGCCCAAACAACATTAAGTGTGTCCAGAAGGTTTTACTGTGTTTAATTTGCATCTAGTTAGTGTGCCCAAACAACATTGAGTGCGCCCTGAAGGTTTACTGTGGTGAATCTTGCATCTAGATACTGTGCCCAAACAACATTGAGTTCCCCCTGAACGTTTTACTGTGGTGAATCTTGCATCAAGATAGTGTGGCCAAACAACATTGAGTACGCCCTGAAGGTTTTACTGTGGTGAATCTTGCATCTAGATAGTGTGCCCAAACAACACTGAGTGCGCCCTGAAGGTTTTACTGTGTTAAATTTGCATCTAGTTAGTGTGCCCAAACAACATTGAACGTCCTCTAAAAGTTTACTGTGAAAGTCTTACTGTGTTGAAACTTGCGTCTAGATAGCGTGCCCAAACAAGATTGGGTGCGCCCTAAAAGTTTCTCTGTGTTGAATTTTCATCTAGATAGTGTGCTCAAACAACATTGAGTGTCCTCTAAAAATAAAAATGTACTGTGTTGAATCTTGCACCTAGATAGTGTGCCCAAACAAGATTGGGTGCGCCCTGAAAATTTTACTTTGTTGAATTTGCATCTAGATAGTGTGACGAAACAAGATTGAGTGCGCCCTGAAAGTTTTACTGTGTTGAATTTTCATCTAGATAGTGTGACCAAACAAGATTGAGTGCGCCCTAAAAGTTTCTCTGTGTTGAATTTCACATCTACATAGTGTGCTCAAACAATATTGAGCATCCTCTAAAGGTTTACTGTGAAAGTCTTACTGTGTCGAAACTTGCATCTAGATAGTATGCCCAAACAACATTAAGTGCGCCCTAAAAGTTTTACTGTGTTGAATTTGCATCTAGTTAGTGTGCCCAAACAACATTGAGTGCGCCTTGAAAGCTTTACTGTGTTGAATTTGCATCTAGTTAGTGTGCCCAAACAACATTGAGTGCGCCCTGAAAGTTTAACTGTGCTGAATTTGCATCTAGTTAGTGTGCCCATGCAACATTGAGTGCGCCCTGAAAGTTTTGCTGTGCTGAATTTGCATCTAGTTAGTGTGCACAAACATCGTTCACTGCACCCTGAAAGTTCTACTGTGTCGAATCTTGCATCAAGATGGTATGCCCAAACAACCTTGAGTGCGCCCGGAAAGTTTTACTGTGTTGAATTTGCATCTAGTTAGTGTGCCCAAATAACATTGTGTGCGCCCTGAAAGTTTACTATGTTGAATTTCACATCTAGATAGTGTGCTCAAACAACATTGAGCGTCCCCTATAAGTTTACTGTGTTGAATCTTGCATCTAGATAGTGCCCAAACAACATTGAGTGCACCCTGAAGGTTTTACTGTGGAATCTTGCATCTAGATAGTGTGCCCAAACAACCACGTGTGCTTCCTGAAAGTTTTACTCTGTTGAATTTTCATCTAGATAGTGTGACCAAACAAGATTGAACGGACCCTGAAAGTTTACTGTGTTGAATCTTGAATCTAGATAGTGTGCCCAAACAAGATTGAGTGCACCCTAAAAGTTTACTGTGAAAGTTTTCCTGTGTTGAAACCTGCGTCTAGATAGTGTGCCCAAACAACATTAAGTGCGCCCCAAATGTTTTACTGTGTTGAACTTGCATCTAGATAGTGTGCCCAAACAACATTGAGCAGCCTCTAAAAGTTTACTGTGTTGAATTTTGCACCTAGATAGCATACCCAAACAACATTGAGTACACCCTAAAAGCTTTACTGTCTTGACCTTTGAATCTAGATAGTATGGCCAACAACATTGAGTGTCCTCTGAGCATGACTCCTTCCAACCCATCCAAATCCAAAATGAGAGCTTTACTCTGGCGTGCCGCACATCTCCCTCCCCTAACCCCCCTCCTGTCCCAAGCAAACCCGCCGCTCCCAACCATCCCTCCACCCGCCATCATGAACTCACCAGTAAGCCTCACCGTACAACCCCACCCCCTATCCAACTCCCAAGCCAGAGGAGCCCGATGGCGCTCCAAACATCCAAGAGCCTCTGTTTCTTCCATCCTTTCTCCTCACTCCCCTGTGAGTATACCTCCCCCTCTGACCGCACTTTACCTCAATGTCCGCACCCCCTTCCCATCATTGAACCACCCACCCGCCCGTGCAGACGCCCCCACCCGCTGCTCTATCCTCCCATCCACACTGACTAATACCCCCCTCCTGCCACATCCCTCCCCCTCCCTAAAAACTGCACGTCTCGCCCTGGCAAGAACAGTGGCCTCATCTCAATCATCATCTGCCCCCCCACCCTCTCTCACACACCGACTGCGCTGAAAACCCTGAAAAGGAGAAAACAAGCCTGGTCCCCTTCTATCTCTCTCTACTCCTCATCCCTCCTTGCTCGACCCATTCCCACAATCTCTCCCCCTCCCCCTTCCCTCACCCCACTTCAAACCCCTCGCCCTCAACTTCTCGCCCAGCACACCTGACATCCAAAGCCCCATGAGATTCTTACACGAATCCCCAGCCCCTAACCCCTCCCTGCCCTCTGACCAACTGCCCACCTGTACCCACCCACCCAACTCCTTCCTCCCCCTGCTCACACCCTCATCCACCCACCTACTCTTCCCAACTTCCATTGACCAGTCTGCTACCAACTAGAACCCAGGGCCACCCTACCCCCTCCCTTCCCTTCCTAACTCTGACCCACACCCCCCACCCTCCCCTGCCACTTCTGCAACTCCCCACACCCCTACAACCTCCAGGATAACCCTACACTCCGAAGTCAGATGCATCCTTTTTAATGCCCGCTCTCTAGCAAAAAACAGACATAGCATCTTTGACCTCTGCTCCTCTGACAATCCCGACCTAGTCTTTATCACAGAAACCTGGTTCTCTGGCGACTTTGCCCCTGTTGCTCATGAAGCCTTCCCCCCAAATACTCCCTCATCCCACTCAACAGAGCCTCTAGAGGAGGCGGAGTGGCAGTCGTTTTCAAATCCCACTTCTCTGTCTCACTCGCCGACTCCCAGACATGCACTCCTTCCTGCGAATCCCTTCTCGTTAAAATCTCTCTGCCCCCGATGTTCTCCCATAGCTTCCTAATCATCTAGAGACCCACCAGTTATGACAGACATTTCACAACCACCTCTGTGACCCTATAGCCACCATCCAAGTAAAACACCTCTTTCTGACTCTTCTAGGAGATTTCAATATCTGGCTCGACAGTCCGACCAACCCCATGACCCACTCACTGGTCGACTGCCTTGATGCGCTTAACCTTTCCCTTCACATGAACGGCCCAACTCATTCTAAACGACATACCCTTGATGCCATCTTCAGCTCTCACGACCAGATACATCTAGCCCCCCCATACCTCTCATTTGGTCCGATCACTTCGTCGTCCCTTTCTCCATCCGCTCCCCCACCCCGCGCTACCCCTGAACCAGCCACCCCCTCCACCGCAAATGCTGGAAGAAACTAAGATCTTCCTTGATCTAGCTGAAGACCTGCTTGACAAATCCCAGACCGCCATCCCCCGGGATGAACCTTTAACCATCGACTACTTCGACTCATGGCTCAATAACTCACTAATCCCGCTCACCCCCTCTTGCCACTCCTCCTCATGTCTTGGTCCTTATCCCAAATGGTTTACGCCTGAGCTGAAGACTGAGAAACAACTAAATAAATCCCTGGAACACAAATGATGGAAAAGAACAACTATTCTGAGTAGATCCATCTTCGCCTTGCATCATCACCATTATAAAGCTGAAATCGGAAAAGCCAAAAAAGCCCACTACAACCCCCGAATTCTTAACTGTGAAATCATTTCTGAGTTCATCAAACCAACCTGTACCTCAGTCCAATCTACCCCATCTCAGTCACTCTGCGACTGTCTCTTGCTCCACTTCTACACCACTGCTCTAAACAGAATGACTTCTCTTAACTACAAGCTGGCCCTCCTCTCACTGCCACAAAATCCATCCGCCCTACCACCCATCCCCTGCCCACCTCCACAACAACAACTCCACCCACCTTCGACTCCTTCAAACCTATCTCCAGAGACTAATTTCTCGACCTTCTTTCTGCTCGATATTCCCTCTGGCTCCCCCCTAACTCCTGCCCCGCCTTAGTCCTCAAAGAAATATTCTCATCCACCTGCGCAGGAGGGCACATAAGAATCATCCTAAATGACTCCCTCAGCTCTGGAATCTTTCTCGATGCCTTCAAAATTGCACACGTCAAACCTCTTCTAAAAAACCATCCCTCGACCCCCTCGACCCAAAAAACTACTGTCCCATCTTCAACACCAGATTCCTTGCAAAAGTCACAGATCGAACCGCATACTCCCAACTAAACGCCTTTGTCGAAGCCAACAAACTCCTGGACCCGCCTAATCAGGCTTCAGACCACGACACGGAACCAAAAGCACTCTGGCCTCAATCTGGGACGATCTTAAGATCACCGCTGACTCTGCAGGACTCGCTGCTCTAATTCTTCACTGACCTCTCTGCCGCGTTCGATACAATTAACTACTCAATCCTACTTGACTGCCTCCACTCTCTAGGAATCCATGGAACCACTCTCAAATGGATCACTTCCTTCCTCAACAACAGGAAACAAATTACCCTTCTCTCCACTTTTGCCTCGGCCGCTCAACCAGTCAATACCGGAGTACCACAGGGAGCATGCCTATCAGCCCTCCTTTTCAACCTCTATATCTCCACCCTCCCTGGAATCATCTGCCCGCACAATATCCTGTGCTACAACTATGCCGATGATAAACAAATCATCCTGAAACTCCTCAACTCCCAGCCCAACCTCGCTGCTTGCCTTCTTGACATCGACCGTTGGATGACTACAAACCACCTCCTCCTAAACCCCACTAAAACTAAAATCATGGTGTGCGGCAACACTGAGCTACTCCCCCACCCTCTACCTTGGCCCCCATCCATTGGCCAACCACCCACTGCCTCTTTCACAGTAAAAAACCTTGGATGCACTCTGGACTCTGACCTAACCCTCTCTCGCCAAATCAACAATGTATCCAAGTCTTGTCACTACCATCTCAAAATTCTCAGACACATTTTCCCTACCTATCCTTTCCTAATAGGCTTGCCGCTGTCAGGTCTATTGTAATGTCAAGACTAGACTATGGTAACTCCCTCTACCTCAGAGTCCGGGCCTACCACCTTATTAAACTGCAAAGAGCGCAATACGCTGCTGCCAAAATGCTAATAGCACTGGGCCCAAGCGACCACACCTCTCCAGCTCCCAGAATGCTTCACTGGCTCCCAGTTGGACGTAGAGCCACTTTCAAGACCCTGTGCATCACTCACCTTGCAGTGCACCAGACCGGCCTTCTATACCTGCAAGACGAACTAAAACCTTACCTCTCATCCGCACCCTAAGATCAAGCTCCACCCTTCTGTTAGTGATCCTAACCACCAACTCGGTCAGGATCAGCAGATCCTCATTCTCAGCCTTGGCCCCCACTCTATGGAACTCGCTTCCACCTCACATCCGACACACTGAAGACTATCTGTCATTCCGCAAATTACTAAAAAATGTCTCTTCCCATAACATCAATGACCACCCTAAAGATGTGCCTGAATCTACCAGCACACAATGAGACTTTTCTTCCTGGTGTTCAAAACCTCTGATCCTACCCGCAGGATTTGATGAAATCGATGGAGTGAATGGAGCGGATGGAGCGGATGGAGTGGACGGAGGACGTGGATGGGTTGGATGGGATGGATGGAGTGGACAGACGGGGTGGATGAGATGGATGGAGTGGATGGAATGACGCAGTGGATAGAGTGGATGGAACGGGTAGAGTGGATGGAATGGGCCGAGTGGACGTGGAATGGGTAGAATGGAATGGGTAAAAGTGATGCCATAGGACTGCAGAAATGTTAGGAAATAAGTTACCTGCTTATTTGACATGTATGGCCGCTAGCATCTCTGTCATTTGAGATCGACTCAGGCATAAAGGGGGTCCGTCTCAGGACACAGATGAAGACCATTCAGCAACCATAATTCAAGAACTACTTCCTGTACCTCATCATTTTATTGGAGATCCAATTCTAGTGCGTAACGTCACCCGGAAGTGGCACGAGCCACGCTTCAGTGGTCCTTACATGATATAAAACTTTACTCCCTCAGCAGTGAAAGTCCAAGAGACACGTGCCTGGATCCACTTGAATGACATAAAACCATACGCTGGTGAGACCAACACACCCCCAATGATTGATTCGGGAGCAAAGCAAGAAGAAGAAGTTCAGCACGTGCAGACCAGATCGATGACCAGGAAGAAGGACGCTAAGATTGCTGATTAAATAAATGCAAGTGTGCATTTGGACTGTGGCTCACCCCGGAGACTCATTATAGATATTTTAGAAATAGTACAAACTCAGTTCTTGAGTCACAGGAATCTTTGAATTGGAATTTAAAAAGTGTTGACATACTAAATATGACGAACCTGGAGTTTGAATGTGACGACTGGAAATGTGAGCAGTTTCCAGGCTCGTTCCTCACTGAGTTTCTCTTGGTTCATTCAAATGGTCCTAACAGATGCTGATGCACATAGGCTGCTTCTCTCTGTTTTTGTTTTCATACTTCGAGCTTATCCTGCTCTTGTTGGGTATAGCACTAATATACTTGTTTTTCTGCAAGATCCTAAAAATGGCCCTGCAATCAGGAGGCTGCTTATGGCGATAGTTGAGCAGATCCTACAATTACCTGACCATTTAACAGGGTTGCCTTATTTAAAAGTTTTTTTCCTTCCTTAAAGCAGTACACAAGCACAATGAGGAATGTTGTGAATGGTATAGTTTTGGAAAGTGAGCAAGTTCAACGACGTGTGGAGAATTGTAAATGGTGGGGATTGATGTATTGGTACATAATATATGTTTGTTCAGCATCTATCATTGTTTTCCTGATTTTATTGATCCATATTGTTTACTTCATTGGTCCAAGCAAGGTAGAGTTCCCTTTGATTCTTCCAACTTCAGTGGTTCTCACAGATGTTTCTATTACTTAAAGAAACATAGGAAAGTAGTGAGAGAGGATAGGGCAAGCCTCTTGTCTCTCCCTCATCGTAGACAGGCTTGACATCAGCGCTTTCGAAGGAAAGTGTGAGTCACTTGGAGGGACTGCAAGATGTCTTTGACAGGGATATTTATGTATGTGTAGGGATTTAGCCCAACAGGAATACATTTATAATTGCACGGTTCTGTCTATACTGTGTTAGAAAGCCTTTGGAAAGGACAAAATGGAATCACTCGCAAACTCCATGCTGTATTGATATATCTATTACTTAAAGGCCAAGACCATTTGTGATTGTTCCCACACCAGTGGCTCGTCTAAGGTTGCCTATTGCTAAAGCGAAAATACCAATGAT
This sequence comes from Ambystoma mexicanum, assembly GCF_040938575.1. Lineage (NCBI taxonomy): Eukaryota > Metazoa > Chordata > Amphibia > Caudata > Ambystomatidae > Ambystoma > Ambystoma mexicanum. Next base: position 107,598,050 of record NC_090928.1, on the reverse strand, counting down.
CTCCCCTGTAGGAAGAACCCTTACTGATATACTTCTTGAGTATTATGCTAGCACTCACCCTGCGAGAGGAAGACACAAGAGAAGCATAAGGGAAGATGATTATGAATTAAATAATTATCTAGACAGCACAGCACACATGAGTAATAACATGTGGCATCAGCACATGAAAAAGGTGGGAGAGAGAACGTCTAAGGAGAGTGGCTATGTTTGTGCTCTCATACCTTATGCCATGGGGAATTCATAACTATAGAAGTAGCAACCGTCCTGGCCAACCGCCTGAAGCAAGTGATCCCTGTCCTAATACACTCTGATCAGACTGGTTATGTCCCAGGGAGGAACACGTCATGGAACCTCCGTAGATTACACCATGTGATAGATAGGACAAACCAGAAACAAGGGGAAAGCGCGATAGTCTCCCTAGACGCCATCAAGGCATTTGATTCGGTGAATTGGGGGTGGCTACTGAGGGTTCTCGCTCATTTTGGTATTGGAGAGGGGTTTCTTAGATGGATAAGGCTACTGTACAGAGACCCTAGGGGAAGGGTGAGGACTGGGCGTATCATTTCGGGAGAATACACAGGGGGACCAAACAGGGATGCCCACTGTCACCAATGTTGTATATCCTGGCCCTTGAACCCCTGGCGGTCTTCCTTAGGGAGGAATATGGGGGCACAGGGATAGACATAGACGGAGTATTACATCAAATCTCGTTATACGCAGACGACATGCTGCTTTTTGTGGGAAACCCGCGCTCTAACCTGCCCCGCCTACTGGAAGTGATTGGGGCTTACACCAGACTCTCCGGCATAGCAATCAACAAAGAAAAATCCCTGATTTTTCCCCTTGCTGGCCTGCAGCGGGTTCCCCCAACAGAGCTGCCAGACTTGGGCCTGACCTGGGCGCCATGCTCCTTCCGATACCTAGGGATAGAGATATATCATGACACTGTAGACTCACACCAACACAACCCGCAAGCAGCCCTGGAAGGGACACAGAGGTCTATGAAATTCTGGGGAACACTGCCACTGGGAATGATGGGTAGAGCGGCACTCCTGAAAATGGTGGTACTCCCACGCTTATTGTACTACCTTACGAATATCCCACACAGAATCCCCAAGACCTTCTTCACCAGGCTAGACTCGATAGCAAGAAGCTTCCTCTGGGCAGGGGGGAAGAAACAGAATTGCGCTGAAGACCTTACAGAGAGACTATGAAGAAGGGGCCATCAGACTCCCGGACTTTGAAAAGTATTACTTAGCAGGGCAGCTCCAGTTCGCAGTCAAGTGGCTAGGAGAGGAGGAGACGATTGACACAATCATCCTCCAACCAACACTAAAAAAATACTATCTGAGAGAAATACCATGGCTGGACAATCCCCTACTCAAGACCTTACCACGCCTGCTTGGCCTCGCGGTGGGGTTATGGAACAGAGCGTGGAAGTTACAGGGGACACAGGACCCCCAATCGGCACAGATCCCCCTCGCGGGACTGGTGGGTACGGACACGAACACATTAGCAATCTACCGAACCGAGTGGGAAGGCAAAGATGTGGCACAAATAGGGGACCTGAGGAAAGAAGGGAGGTGGGCGGACTTCCAAGAAATGGTGGGGGAATATGACATACATGAAGGACAATTCATCCTACATAACAGAATGGTCCTTAAAATCAAGAAAAGATGGCCGGAGTGGGAGGACCAGGAGGACGCCACAACGGAGCTGGACACGTGGTACGACATATCGGAGGGAACGCACACAACATCCAGACTATACGACCAGATGCTAAAAGCCACTAACAAGAAAGAACTTCACATAAGACTGAGCTGGGAAAGAGAACTTAGCAGACCCTTTAGCGACCAAGAATGAAGCAGAGTGCTACAATATCCCAAGAAAGTGTCCAGGAACGCGAGATTCAAGCAGGCACAACTGTACGTGACACACAGGGCGTACCTCACACCAGTGAGGATGGACAAAATGTATGGGGGAAACCAGAATAAGTGCCCCCGCTGCTCGGCGGAGGAAGCAGACATGCTCCACATGTTCTGGACCTGCCCAACCATACAAATCTTTTGGGAGGGCATCAGAGCCAGAATAACAGACAGCAGATTCCAGATACAGGTGGAGCACCCAGAGAAGTACTTGCTGGGCCTCTTCCCGAGAGGGGGGAGACAAGGAACACACCTAGCAAAGATGAAAGATCTGATATGTATACTAGCTAAAAGAAGGATAGCGATGGCCTGGAAAACGAAAGATGGCCCGACCGTCGAGTCATGGTGGTCGGACCTCCGTAAATGGACCCTGGCGGAAACCGCAGTGTGGATAAGAGCAATGCAAAGAGGCGAAGGAGAAACGGCAGAGAAAATAGCAGCATGGAACTCCCTGGTTCAGGACTTATTTGGCCAAGAGGAGGAGGGTGAGGGAGATGAAGGCCTAGAGGAGGCGCGATGACAAGGAGAGATATAAGACAAGGACACAGGGGCACCTAACCAAATGGACAGCATAGATGGGAGGGTAGAACCTGCCCACATAGACAGCCGGTGACATGGATAACAAGGTCGCCAAGAAGCGCCAAGGAAACGGACCCGACCAGAGATATCTACAGAAATGCCAACATGCCAGTTATGTTATGTTATGTGTTTGTACGTTGTAACTTCCCTTCCCCTTCCCTTCCCCCATTTCCCCTTCTCCCTTTTGGGAAACAATAAAGATATTTAAAAAAAAAAAAAAACTATAGAAGTAGCAGTCCAGAAAGCTCACTGCCTGACGCACTTTGCACTCTGCCATACGAGAGGTCAGTTCCAAGGTCGAACAGAAATACAAAGATGCAAGGACAGAGGTCAGCTGCAAGTCAAGGGAAAAGTGCTTACTCTGAATGGATGGACTGAAGGCCAGATTGTGTCTGAAGTGCCAGTACTAACCAGATAACGTGAAGCAATTATCTGCTATGTAGAGAATGAATGCAAGCATCATTGACTGAACATTACAAAGTTGCTGACATGGGCCGATGATAAAGGAGCACCGTTGCAAATAGTACCTCTAGCGAATGCATCCTTGTGTTTCAGAAACAATGGCACCAGGAAGGTTGGAATGAATCAGCAGTGCAGCCACATTTTTTATGTGCCAGTAATGAAGGATGGAACAGTAGTGATAATGGACCACTACTGGGCCTGTGGATCCAGAGCATATATGAAGCTGCCCAGAGATTGGGGAGAGCTGTGTTCCATAGTTCTTATTCATGTTGCAGCACTGGTAATTCCTAATAGTGACTTGATCACTAGAGAGTTCCCAAAAACAGATGCTCACCTGAGAAAGAGGAGATCAGTTGGGTTTCTCAATTGAACAAAGAGGGAGAACTACTTTTCAACTAAATCCATAGAATCCTCTGATTCAATTCCATATGAACATAGGTTGTTCAGTCAAACTGCTGCAGTATTCATGACTATCTTCATGTTAGGGATCCAGACGAATGGCTAATGCCAAATGGTTACAGATTACCAGAAGAGAACTTCTGCAGATGATCAATACTACCATACATGGATTTAACGCTATCAAGGAAGAATTGAGTGCTATAACACTGATGACCCTGCAGAATAGATATGTCCGGGACATGATTACAGCTATGGATGGAGGTGTTTGTGCCAAAATCAGGGAATCATGTTGCACATTCATACCTTCTCACGACGACGAGAATGGACCTTGACAGAGGCATAACGATGCTGACGGACTTGCACATTGTTTGTTTGTTTGTTTGTTTTAATATTTGTAATGCACACCAGACCCGAAGGTATCAGGATGCAATAAGCATCAAGAAGGTTATTCAACTTAGGTTACAAAGCTGTACGGAACATACATATATACAATAAGTAATAGGTAATACAGTGGATCAGGCAATTTGTACAAAGTAGGACAGGAGGCAGGTTGGTTGCACAGTTATATAGATACATAGTGGTTAATATACAAGGTATGTGCAAGTGGAATAGGGCTAGCAAGGAATGGAGGTAAGAGGTCTTTTCCTTGAGCCAGTGGATGAGGTTAGACCTAAAGCGGAGATAGGGTAAATCTTCCCTCAGGGATGGGGGGAGGGAGTTCAAATATTGGGCAGCTTTGTTCGGGAAACTACTTCCTCCAGCCTTGGTGCGTTTAAATATGGGCACCTTTAGGAGGTTGGCGTTAGCAGTTCCCGTGGGGCGGTTGGAGGATTGTATCGTAAATCTGGCTATGAGGTATTGTTGTGCGGCATAGTGGAGACATTTGTGTGTCAATTAAGCTGTTTTGAGAAGGATGTTATATTTCGTGGAGAGCCAGTTATTGGCTCTTCTAATGTCATAAATGTGGGCTTTCTTGGGAATGCCTAGGGCTGCTCTCAAGGCGTTGTTTTGTAGAATCTGGATCTTGTTAGTAATGTATTTGTTACTCCCTAAATATAGGGCATTACAATAGTCCAGTTTGGACAAAACAAGGGCTCTAGCTAAGGTGATGCAGTTGTTGGAAGAAAGGAAAGATTTGGCTGCTCTGATTAGTTTTACAAGTGTATGCGGTTAATGAGGCCATGGAGTTGACTTGTTTTTTAAAGGTCAATGTGGAGTCTAAGTAGAATCCGAGGGTTTTGACTTCCTTGGCTACTGAGATGTTGTTATCATCTATTCTGAAATTAGAGTAGTTATGGCCCAGTTTATTAAGGTTCGCAGGGGTGCCAAGGATGAGGAGTTCCGTTTTGTCATCATTCAGGCATAGGCCATGAGAGGCCATCCATGCCTGCATGATGAGGTACACTCTATTCACAAAGGCCAAATCCGTGTTGTAGTCTCCTGTCAACGGGATGAGGATCTGGGTATCATCGGCATAGTCTAGATCATCAAAAGGGGCTTTGTGAAGATATTGTACAAGGTGGGAGACACACAGGAACCCTGGGGCACACCGCAGGTGATGGGTGTGGGTCAGCGGCTGCTGTGGGTGAGAAAATGTGCATCATCCTATTATCAAGGAAGGATTGGATCCAACCTATCGCTTCTTGTGAAAAGTGGGCGGCATTAAAATGGAAGATGAGACAGAATATATTACGGATGGTAGCGGGTTTGCATCAATCTTCTCATGAGTTCCACAATGGATGGCTAATATCTTCAAGTTCCTCAGAGCATTATTAGTGATGATTATGTTCGGATTCTGTGTGATCAGAATAATAATCACACAGTGCAAGAAGACGGCAAAGAAAGCAGTAAGAATGAAGATCATTAATGATTTCGAGTCTGGGTTTGGACCCAAAGAGCTGACAGATGAAGAAATCAGAAAATATATAGAAGAGAGCATTCTAGCACCTGAGGGAACGAAGTTCCTGTATCCAAGAAACCACAAGACGTATGTGGGAAGACGGATCTACTGCAGTCCGAATTGACAATGTAGTCACATGACCTATAGTGTTGATGAACGTGTAAAACCAGCAGGATCTCTGAAAGGAGTAATGAAGATGTGGACTCCAAAGAAGCACTTTTTCAGACGAGGATGTCTAGTGTAACGCTCACCTGATTCCCACAGAGGCGCCAACCTGTTCTGGACTGCTATGACCTCTTCTAAAGTGATGCGCAGGACTCGGAAGACGGACTGGACCGGACCCCCAAACCTCGCCTGTCTGGCCCGTAGAAGAATCCTTCTGTAGATGAAAAAGGGGATTAACTGTCTGCTGGATAATGTGTCGGACTTCCCCCTCTCACACTCCTCGAACCCCCTCCGTGATTCCCCGTAGAGTCTCACCTTAGAGTCTGAAAGGACGAGCTCTCCATCCTGCTTTCGATGCAGGAGCGCGTTGATTTCCAGTTACTTCACTGGATCTTGGGTTTGGTGAGTATTCAACTCCGCTTGACTTTTCCGATATGAGGCCGTAAGTATTCAGTTGCAAAAGTTCAAGCCTTAATTGTCCGTTGTCCTTTTCTCTATTTCAGATGCAGGATGAAGAATCCGCGTTGAGGAATGGATTCGCCGAAGGTAAACTCTGGTGAGTCTTTTTGATGGATGGTTCCCTTAGTGATCTTGCTTTCACCCACTAATGCGTGTGTCTTTTTCCCCTTAGGGGCCGGGGTACAGAAGTGCCAAAGAAGCGGCGCCGACCCGAGGTGAGGAAAGATTGTCCCAACAATAATCAGGTAAGTCTTAAGGTGGAAGAATCAGGCCTTCCTCAATCTGTTCCTTCGCTCACCTTTGTTTTGTCTCTTTTTCTCCTTAGGCGCTGAAAGGCGACGGATGGAGCCAATGGTCGCTGAAGAGCCCGAGGGCGCTTCGTGAAGCGAGCGATGCGATGCGCTTCTAAAAATAATGTCTTTTCTCAGGATCGTCGGAGTGATGGTTCCGGACTCGGGATAGAGGTAGGTAAAGTTCAATTATTCACCTTTCTCTCCTTTCCTTCATTTTCAGGTGTTCCAGGTTGCAGGCGGGCGTGGCTGGAGCCAGGATGCAGGAGCAGACACGGTGAGCGTCCAGCTGCTAGATGCAGAACAACGCGAAGCGTGAGCTGTTGTCTGGGCATGGTTTAAATAGCCCCCAAAGTAGTTCCAGGTAAGTATTCTTCCTCAGCCACGCCCGAGTGGTAAAATAGTCCCATAGGTAAAATAGTCCCTTTCAGACCTCAAGGTGGTCTGGATCCGGCAGCATGGTCTGCATCAGGTAAGTCCATCCAAGCACTCCCATAATGAGCCTGGCGCCTATGGTGCCAGGACTGATGCCTTCTATGAGCCTGGCGCAAAAGGCGCCAGGACAATGTCCAAAGAGCCCCTATAAGGGGTTGCTGGGTCCCTCCCTGGGGACATGATGTCTGCTTTCGGGGACGCTGGTCCCGAACTGGCTTCCCGGGAGTAGGCATCATGACAGCACTCTCCCCCAAGGCCCCTCCCAAGATTGTTCCCTCCTGAGGTTTTGGTTTGTTTGGGAAGATCCAGTGGAATTTCTTAATTATTCGAGGTGCATATACATGGTCACTGGGTTCCCACGACCTCTCCTGAGGCCCGTATCCCTTCCAATCGATTAGATAGAAAAGTTTTGACCTTAACATCTTTGAATCTGAAATGTTCTTCACCTCGAATTCAGGTTCTCCATCTATTTGAATGGTTTCTGGAGGCTTGATTAGTCTGGTTCCAGGTTGCACTGGTTTCAAAAGTGACACATGAAAAACAGGGTGAATTCGCATGTTAGCTGGTAAATCAAGTTTAACGGCCGCTGGATTGATTATGGCCGTAATGGAGTAAGGCCCCAGATATTTTGGATTAAAAGTTCGAGGTCCCTTGAGCGATAAGTGCCTGGTAGCCAGCCATACTTGGTCCCCAATCTGGTACTGAGGTGCTTCACTCCGATGCAGGTCAGCATTCTTCTTGTATTTTCTCTTGGCTTGTTGTAAATGTGTAGTTGCTTCTTTGAAGGCTTGGGTAATTGTAGAATGCAGATGGTCCACTGTGGGCATTCCGAGGCCTTGAGGCGAGTCGAGGTCTGAGGTTCGAGGGTGATGCCCATATAAAGTATAAAAAGGACTTTGCCCAGTTCCAGAGTGTACCGAATTATTATATGCATATTCGGCTATCCAAAGAATGTCTTTCCAGTTACTTTCAGATTGCTGCAACATACACCGTAAATATTGCTCAAGGGTCTGATTTGTCCTCTCTGTTTGACCATCGGTCTGAGGGTGGTGACTAGTCGATAATCTTACATCGATTTGTGCCAATTGACAACATCTACGCCAAAAGTGGGAAATGAATTGGCTTCCCCGGTCTGAGATTAGTACAGACGGGAATCCATGTAAACGAACAATATTTTCAAGGAATTCTTTGGCTAGAACTGAAGCTAAAGGTAAACCTTTCAATGGAATGAAGTGGGCCATTTTGGAAAATAAATCCACAATAACAAGAATAGTGTTATATCCTGAACAAGGAGGTAAGTCCGTAATAAAATCCAATGACAGGGTGTGCCAAGGTGCTGGCGGAATGTCTAAAGGTTGAAGGAGACCGGCTGGTCTTTTCTTTTGGCCTTTATTTTGGGTGCAAACACCACAGGACATCACAAATGATTTAACATCTTTTCTCCAAGAAGGCCACCAGAATTGTCGTTTCACCTTTTCTTCAATCTTGGCAATACCGGGGTGCCCCTTTATTAGTGTATCATGATAACGAGAAATAACGACCTCTTGTAATTCCTTGTGTGGCAGGAATAAGCGTCCTTGGAAATAAGGTAAATCATTATTTATAGTAAAGTCAGTTCCCTTTTGTACCCAATCTTGTAAGTCTGTAGGGTCCAGGAGTTGTTTAACTCTAGCTTGAATGTCTTCAAGCGTTTGTAAAGAAGTCATGCCCAAAATTCTCTGTTCGGGAATTATCAGTACAGGTTCTGAGTTAGTATCAGTTTCTCCCATTCCTATTCGGGATAGAGCGTCCGCTTTGCCATTCTTACAGCCAGGGCGGTAGGTTATTACAAAATCGAATTCCGCAAAAAACAAAGCCCAACGGAGCTGTCAAGATGACTGAGACTTGGCGGTCTTTAAATACTGTAAGTTCCGGTGGTCGGTGATCACCGTGATGGTATGTCTAGCGCCAAGTAGATAATGCCGCCAGGCTTTAAAGGCGGATTTAATGGCTAACAGTTCTTTGTCAGTGATTGCGTAGTTAACCTCGGGTGCCGAGAATTTTCTGAACCAAAATGCAACGGGATGCAGTTGGTTAGTTTCGGGATCTCTTTGAGACAGGACAGCTCCCATGGCTAGGCTGGATGCGTCAGTTTCGACGACATAAGGGAGTTCTGGGTGCGGGTGCTTCAATACAGGTGCAGAGGTAAATTTAGCTTTTAGTTCCTGAAAGGCCTGCTCAGCTTCTTCAGACCATTCGAAACATTTATTTTTCCTTAAGAGCGCAGTGATGGGTTAAACCACACGAGAAAATTCCGGGATAAACCTGCGATAAAAATTGGCAAAGCCAAGCATGCTTTGAACACCTTTCACGGAGCTAGGCGATGGCCATTTGAGGATAGCATCCACTTTTCGTGAGTCCATGCAGACTCCTTTAGGTGTCAGGATGAAACCAAGAAACTCGACTTCTGTGGCATGGAAAACACATTTTTCAAGTTTAGCAAATAGTTTGTGTTGGCGCAATTTCTCGAGAACTGCCCTGACATGTTTTCTATGATCAGATTCCGAAGAGGAGTACATAAGAATGTCATCGATATATACGACAACACAAACGTCGATGAGTTCCCGAAAGACATCGTTCATGAAGTATTGGAAGGCAGCCGGTGCATTGCACAATCCGAAAGGCATCACCTGGTACTCGAATAGCCCATATTTGGTGCGGAAGGCAGTTTTCCATTCATCGCCTTCCCTTATTCGCACCAGATGGTAGGCCCCCCGGAGATCTAACTTGGTGTATATGCAGGCATCCTTCACCTGGTCAAGGAGTTCAGGGATCAGAGGCAAAGGGTATCGGTTTTTAACAGTTATCTGGTTCAATGCGCGGTAGTCAATACAAGTTCTGAGGTCGCCTTATTTTTTAGGCACAAAGAATAAAGCCGAGGATGCAGGAGACTTAGACGGGCGAATAAAACCATTGGCTAGGTACTGATCTAGATATTGTCGCAAATGAAGATTCTCGGGTTTGGTAAGGGCATAGATCCTGCTGCAAGGGGGTTGTGCACTGGGCAATAGATCGATCTGGCAATCGTACGACCTGTGAGGCGGTAGAGTGTTGGCCTGTTCCTTTTGGAAGACGTCTTGAAATTCTTGGTATTCTGGCGGTATTTGCAAAATGACAGGGGTTACTGTAGCTAGGCCAATATTTGGATTTCTTGGATAACAGGTTTGTGCACAATCGGTTCCATCCACTGTGGTGATGACATCCTTACTGGTTTTAGGGCAAAGAGGGAGGTTGATCCTGGAAGCCAATTCACGATCCACATAGTTTCCTATAGTCCCACTATCGATGTATGCCTTAATGGCATGTAACCGCCCAGGCTGCTTCGGATTTACGAGGACCATTGGCATGATGAAATGCGAGGTCAGAGAGTTAGTTTTTAAGCTCGGCAAGCGGACCCCTACGCTTGTCGGGCGTGGTCGTTTCCCGACTCAGATTCCATCAGGTTCTTATCAGCGACTCCTACCGCCTTCTTAGACGGTTTTATAGGGCAATCTCGTAAAAAGTGTCCAGAAGCCCCACAATAAAGGCATAATTGCATTTGCCATCTTCGTTCACACTCTTTTTGAGTTAAAAGTCCTTTAACCCCTCCAATTTGCATAGGTTCAGTAACATCGGCACCCTTGGGGTTAACATGGGTTTTGACCAAAACCCGGGTCTCAAACTTGGACCGATCTGCCTTTCTGTTTTGAAGTCTGTGATCTAATTGGACCACCAAGTCTATATATTCAGAGCAGTCTTGGGGTGGATTTACAACCTGGGCCAGGACATCCTTAAGTTCTCCACGTAGACCTTGATGGAATAAAGGGATTCTTTTATCCTCTGGCCATCCAGTCTCCACAATTAACCTATTGAAGGTTGCGATATAGGCTAAGAGGTCCAGGTTACCCTGTCGTAGGGATAGAAGCTCGTTGTCCAGGGCCTGTCCCTGAGAATGCCGCGCAAAAAGTCTTTCCATGCTTGTCTGGAAGACATTAAAGTTCTGAAGAATTGGGTCATCTTGAGTAACCAGTGGAACTGACCAATCCGCAGCACTGCCGCTGAGATATGATAGTACAAAAGCGACCTTGGTTTGGTCGTTAGGGAAGGCCCCAGGTCTGCAGAGGAAGTGCAATCGGCATTGATTCATGAATACTGCGAACCTTTTGGGATCCCCGGCAAAACGTTCCGGTGGAGCCAGTGGCATATTTCCAGGTAGATTAATTTGCACGGGGATATTTGAAACCACTGGGGCGGAATTACCCCCAGAACCTGGTAAAGGAGTTTGATTAGCCTGACCTTGTAATAGCTGTCTGGCAAGATCATCAGTTCGTTCTTTAGATACAATTAACTCTCTCCTGAGGGCATTCGTCTCCTGGCGAGCGGAATGAACTTCAGCCCGTAATTCCCCCAATAGCTGGGCCAGCTGGTCTGTCTCGGAAGTCTCCATAGCGCCCGGGTGGGAAATTGTAGGTAGGCTTCGCATTCTGTAACGCTCACCTGATTCCCACGGAGGCGCCGACCTGTTCTGGACTGCTATGACCTCTTCTAAAGTGATGCGCAGGACTCGGAAGACGGACTGGACAGGACCCCCAAACCTCGCCTGTCTGGCCCGTAGAAGAATCCTTCTGTAGATGGAAAAGGGGATTAACTGTCTGCTGGATAATGTGTCGGATTCCCCCCTTCCCCCTCTCACACTCCTCGAACCCCCTCCGTGATTCCCCGTAGAGTCTCACCTTAGAGTCTGAAAGGACGAGCTCTCCATCCTGCTTTCGATGAAGGGGCGCGTTGATTTCCAGTTACTTCACTGGATCTCGGGTTTGGTGAGTATTCAACTCCGCTTGACTTTTCCGATATGAGGCCGTAAGTATTCAGTTGCAAAAGTTCAAGCCTTAATTGTCCGTTGTCCTTTTCTCTATTTCAGATGCAGGATGAAGAATCCGCGTTGAGGAATGGATTTGCCGAAGGTAAACTCTGGTGAGTCTTTTTGATGGATGGTTCCCTTAGTGATCTTGCTTTCACCCACTAATGCGTGTGTCTTTTTCCCCTTAGGGGCCGGGGTACGGAAGTGCCAAAGAAGCGGCGCCGACCCGAGGTGAGGAAAGATTGTCCCAACAATAATCAGGTAAGTCTTAAGGTGGAAGAATCAGGCCTTCCTCAATCTGTTCCTTCGCTCACCTTTGTTTTGTCTCTTTTTCTCCTTAGGCGCTGAAAGGCGACGGATGGAGCCAATGGTCGCTGAAGAGCCCGAGGGCGCCTCGTGAAGGTGAGTGGAACACGGCGCTGCAGTGAGCGATGCGATGCGCTTCTAAAAATAATGTCTTTTTCTCAGGATCGTCGGAGTGATGGTTCCGGACTCCGGATGGAGGTAGGTAAAGTTCAATTATTCACCTTTCTCTCCTTTCCTTCCTTTTCAGGTGTTCCAGGTTGCAGGCGGGTGTGGCTGGAGCCAGGATGCAGGAGCAGACACAGTGAGCGTCCAGCTGCTAGATGCAGAACAACGTGAAGCGTGAGCTGTTGTCTGGGCATGGTTTAAATAGCCCCCAAAGTAGTTCCAGGTAAGTATTCTTCCTCAGCCATGCCCGAGTGGTAAAATAGTCCCATAGGTAAAATAGTCCCTTTCAGACCTCAAGGAGGTCTGGATCCGGCAGCATGGTCTGCATCAGGTAAGTCCATCCAAGCACTCCCATAATGAGCCTGGCGCCTATGGTGCCAGGACTGATGCCTTCTATGAGCCTGGCGCCAAAGGCGCCAGGACAATGTCCAAAGAGCCCCTATAAGGGGTTGCTGGGTCCCTCCCTGGGGACATGATGTCTGCTTTCGGGGATGCTGGTCCTGAACTGGCTTCCCGGGAGTAGGCATCATGACATCTAGATGTGAAAACTGATGGGAGAGTGGTCCATAAATCAACCAGATGTGGGAATGTATCGTAGGAGCCAAATGCTTCTATTGGAAGTCCCGCCCCTATTTTGCATATATGTTGGAAACTGGAAATTGCGACATGTACAATGCAGATAATGATACCTATCCCACGAAGAATCGTCGAAACCAGGTATCCATTGAGAATGCCCTACATGATATACCTGTAGAGAAATTGCAGTATTTTAAAGGAGGTTCCTGAAGAAGTGTTAAGTGACAAAGGCAAGAGACTCGTGACATCACATGAAGCAGGGATGACGCACCAAGAAGAGATGTCAAGGAAGAAAGTATATAGACCTTATAGAATCTGATGTAGAAGTAAACAATTGAGTGACTTTTAATGTGCAAGAATGAAGATTGCACGTGCGAAGAGCACTGAAGAAAATGAAAATTGCTTTATAAACTGTACAGATGCTGTAACGCAAATAGACTAAGTAATCATGTGGCTGGCTATACGTAGTGAATAGAGTGCAGGCGGTGCCGCCAATACATATATGTGTATAGAATCTGGATGTTCCATGTCGTATTCTTGCAAACTAAGACCCCATGAGCAGAAAGGGCTGAAAGTGTTGCACAGCAAAGAAAGACGGCTGACACTGAAGGAAGATTCGAGAAGCCTTGTCAGGCCCAGTGTCAAGGGTTGAAGCAGTCAAGAAGATGGTTATCTATTCGAGAAGATACAATGAACGTGAGAAGCGAGGCAAGCTCCTGTTGAGATGTAATGGAAAAACACTAGAAGTGCCAGCTTTTATTCATTTAATGGTATTAAATACAACAAAGGAGCTCAAAACGTCAGATGAAAATAGACTTTGGCCAAGCTACACCGAGACCAGAAGATGAGGCCATGTTCACACTCCCTTTTATTCTCAGGCACAATGATCCTTTGCAAGGCTGAGTTCAAAGAACTAATTGAATGGTAGACCGTAGAAGTGATGATGGCTGTTGGGCTAATTGAGTGTGGAGGCATGACCAAGCTCACACTCCAGCACCTAGGGTACCAGCTTGTGTGTTGCTAGCGAGTGGAATATTCCAGAAGGGTACAAGCGTGCCAACCAATTACAGAGGGCCATGTAGCCAAGAGCCCTATAGTTTGAAAGCCAATGAAACGTTGTGTATTTGATGACAGTGAAAATTACTTGCACTAGGGGTGGGCATAAGTTGTCCACCTGACTATATAGACCCAATCACAACCCCGCCTATCATTAACGTTCATCCTGCAGTAAAAATGCTCATGGACATCTCGTAAGTCCCTGCTCAAACCTGACTTTCTTGACTTTCTGAACGATCTTGTAAGGTCCGTCTGAGACGTGTTGTGATATCTCCCCTCAAAACATGCCCTATGCCTCGCTAAACACATTGTAATACTGCATTGTTAGTCTTCTGCTAGGCTAGATTGCTAGAGACATCTGCTATGCCTGATTGTTAGACTCTGTCTGTACGCAATAAGATAGTAGCCTCATTCTATATCATACCCAAAGTGTACCACATGTTCTGTTACCTACTTGTCCGCTCTATGACTTGAGCCTGATAGCAATCTCCACTCTATCTCCATCCACAGTCCACCCTACAACTAGCTCTCCTGTACCTGCTAGGTGCCGCAGACCCTAGGCCCTTGCCTATCACCTTGCTAGCTTATAACCACAGTTTAGTACAGACTTGACCCCGCATAGTACTAAGAGCATATGTTGACAACATCTGCCTTGCCAAGCATCTTGTACCCTGTGCTTAGTCGGACGCTCAAATATTATTCCAATCTGCCCTCTGTGTTCTATGCTAGAACGCCTGTATACTTGCATACTGTATCTTAGGCATCCATTGCTAAAATGGAATCTGCCTACTGTGTACCACTGGGCCACTGTGTTGTGCCTTATGGTCGCTTAGAGACCACTGTGTTATGGTGTTGTGCCTTATGATCGCTTAGAGACCACTGTGCTATTGTGTTGTGCCTTATGGTCGCTTAGAGACCACTGTGTTACTGTGTTGTGCCTTATGGTCACTTAGAAACCACTGTGCTATTGTGTTGTGCCTTATGGTCGCTTAGAGACCACTGTGCTATTGTGTTGTGCCTTATGGTCGCTTAGAGACCACTGTGATATTGTGTTGTCTAACCCTTATAGCATCCCAGCTCTCGCTGCCCTATCTCAATATGTACATCGCCCACACACTGCACATCCTCATAGGTTTAGTCTACATCTTACTTACTAGTAGTATTGCCTACTTCGTGCCCACAGGGCAACCCAACAGCCATATCATGGAACTTAGGCACATCACCACACATGCTACTCCCCCCAAAATGCCCGAGATCTCACTCAGGCAGCACAGACTCAGAACACGCAGATTCCCTTTAGCATTCCCCTCCACGCCCATGCAGGTAACACTTAGGAACTCACGCCTAGCCTCACGCACTCACGCTAAGAACTGCCGCCCGCCATACACTATTACCCACAAGCGCCTTAACAGGGAGCCGACGCTCGCTCCTCCCAGACATCACAGGACCAATAAGCCTACCCACACAACCAAAAAGCTCATTCCTATTATCGACCTCAAGCCACCACAATCAAATAAGCTCCAACACCTTAAATGTGCTCTATTAAATGTTCGCTCACTCAACGCCCACGCGTTAGAAGTCAATGATATTATTACCAGCCAAGACTTAGATATGTTAGCCATAACAGAAACATGGTTGCATTCTGCCTCTGGCCCTACTATCAGCCTAGCTTTACCATCAGGTTACTCAATCTTAAGACAGGACAGGGTAGCTAAAACGGGAGGTGGGGTCGCTCTAATTTTTAAAGACACCCTAGCCTTAAGACAGACTCCCACCACCGGGGAAGACACCACTAACATCCTCTCAGCCAAACTCACCCGTTCCCCTAAAGATATAGTAAACATTCATGTCATATATAGACCCCCAGGCCCTGTCAATAACTTCACAGGCATAGTCATCCATCTCCTTGGAAAAAATATCAAACAAACTTCCAAAACACTGCTTCTAGGAGACTTTAACCTTGGTTACAATGATAAACTCGACAAAGCAGCTACCACTCTCACCAGAAACCTCTCAGATCTAGGATTCACACAGATAGTTACTGCCCCAACCCATAATAAAGGCTGTATCTTAGATTGGGTGGCAGATCACAACTGTGGCTCCACCATCAACTCCAACACAGCCCCCCCATGGTCTGATTACAACTGCCTTCAATTCTGCATCCCCATGTCCTTATACTCCAAACCACTTATATCCGCACCGGCCAAGATAGCCAGAAGTGCCAAAAAACCTACAGCAGACAATATACGTCCCTTTCTCAACAACCCCTGCCTAGCACCTCCTTTCTCCTCTGACCCCAACATGCTAGCAGAGATCTTCAAAGACACCCTTACCCATGCCATCAACGCTGCAGCTCCTCTTGAAAACAAACAAGAAAAAAAATTGTTTCACTCCAACTCATGGTTCACGGAGGACCTATTAAATCTACGCCAATGCAAGCGCCAAGCCCTCAAAACATGGCAGGCCAATCCCTGCGATGCCACCAAAATAGACTTTCTTTGTATTTCTAAAAAATATAAAACTGCCATATTTAAGGCAAAGTCAGAAACCTACAATAAACGTATCATGGAAGCTAACTCCCACTCAAAAGAGCTTTTCACTATTTTTAAAGAGCTCACCGTCCCCCTATCTGTACAGATGAGATTGTTAAGGATGAAGCCTGGTGCAATAGCATCCAAACAGCGATGTTAAATAAAATAGACCTTCTTCAAAATAAAATAGCAGAACACTTTAAGGCCCTGCACTCCCAACAGACCCTCTCCGTCAATACTGCTAACGATAAGCACACTTCCAAATTCAATTTTTCTCCAATCACCGAATCCGATGCTCTCCTCATCCTCAAACAGCTCAAACCATCTCAATGCAAAGGCGATATATGCCCCCCCAACATCATTAAAGAGTGTGCGGCACCCCTCACACCGATCATCACAGCATTCATCAACGCCTCATTCAAGACGGGCAAAGTCCCTGACAGCCATAAAGAGGCGTGGGTGCGCCCGCTCTTAAAGAAACCAACCCTGGACCCTTCCCAACCTAACTACCAGCCCATTACAATGGTTCCATTTCTTCTAAAAATCTTAGATAAAGCTGCACACATGCAGATACAGTCCTACCTGGAAAATAACTCTGTCCTAGGTAAAAGGCAGTCCGGATTCCGCAAAGGTCATGGCACTGAAACCACTTTACTAGACCTGAAGAACCAAATTACCCTAATTTTAGACAAAGGCAAGCCGGCCCTTCTGCTCCTCCTAGACCTCTCGGCGGCATTTGATTTAGTCGATCATGCCATCCTCACTAACCATCTCACTCAGGCCGCACATTTCTCCATACAAGCCAAAAACTGGATCACCTCCTTCCTCGAAGGAAGAGTGATGAAAGTGTTTTCCAATATAGCTAACGCAGAGCCTACCACCATCAGGCATGGAGTCCCTCAGGGCTCATGTACGGCTCCTACTCTCTATAATCTTTTTACCAAACCTCTCTTTGATAAACTGGACTCACTTGGGATCACATACACCAACTACGCTGACGATACAAAGTACTCCTCCCGCTCACAGGACTCTACCATCAGGACGCAGCCACCCTCCAGAATATATACTCCACCATCCAAGCATGGATGGCCACGAACGGCCTTGAAGTGGGAGAATGGAAAAAAAGGCTCCCACCAATCCCCTCACGCCCCTGACCTAGAGGATCGCGGCCCAGACACCCGCCACGAGAGGAGTTTGCCTATCTACCAGATGACCAAATACCCTGGTACAGGAACATACTGATGTGTCCACCAGCCTGCCCACCAGCCTGCCCTGCTCATGCCGACGCCTGCGGCATGGATGAACTCGACTGATCCATTCAACAGTAAATGAACACATCGTTAGAGATGCCATGACGACCTAGCCAATGGTCAGCACACCCGTGCAAACATGCACACTGGACACTCCCACACCAATCCACACGAAGAACATATTCAGTGCTATGACGTAGGTGACGGGCACACCCACTGACGTGCATCTTTATTATTTTTCACATAGCTTTTTCAAAATGCAGAAACGCAAGACGCACAACAAACTCATCTAAAACGCTTGCTGACGCTTCTCCTACCCCATGCATTGCAATGAGAAATATAACGAAGACATGATACTGGGGCTGAAGCAATATGATACCATAACCTAAAGCGCCGTGCCTCAAACGTCCCCACCTATGCACCAGGCCCAAGTAGGCCGCAAGCAAGAGCCTCCATGAACATTGAACGAGCAAGAGTACAATTGCTGACCCTGCAGAATGCGCCCGGCAAGAGCAGACAGTCAAGGGCACAATGTTGCAAACTCGCATGCCACAAGCCGAAGCCAAGGTCACACCTGCAAACTAAGCCAGGCACACAGTGGAAGATGCAATATTAAATGTGCAGAATTCTGCCTCAACCACGGTCTCTCCTCACGTGACCAAGCCAAACCTGACAGAGTGCCAGGCCCAGGAGGAGGGAGGCGCCTGGATCCCACGTTTTGAGACACAGGCAGCAACAATTAAGCGACCCAATGGACATCTGCGGCAGTGGGACTAGTCTGCCCTCCAGCATATGAACAAATCCTCGCATTGTCTGCACATACCCATAGTTATACATTGTTGCAAATGACAGGTGCACCGCGAGCTGGGAACAGCGATGGTCCCAGACTGGGGGGCTCGCGAGTGGACCAATCAGAACATGGGGCTCTTATCACTGACGCCATTAACATTAGCCAATCCTCAGGGGTCTTCATGTAACAATTTTCATGTATCTAATTGAAGGGACAACCCAAGTATACCACCTGACTGACCCTCAACCACTAACAACGTTCTCTATACGTATGCTATACTAACCCTACCACGCGAGGAACCAATCCAGAGTGGCGATAGGTTTTTTGCTAACTTTCCCAGGTGACGCAAGTAGCGCGTCATACTAAGGTAAAAAGGGCCTGCGAGCCCCACGAATAGAGAGAGTGTGTCGGGACGGACGAGTACGATCCTTGACCCATCCCTGCCTTTTGTTTAATAAACAGCAGAATCACCTTGCTTCTTGCGTGTGCCTCATACTCATTTTTGGGATACGCGGGAGGAGTTGGGACCTCCCTGCCCAGAGGTCCGCGGACGGCCCAGCCGACCCCGGGAGAATTTCCCCCCGACAAGTTGGAGGCACTGCTGAGATCTGTTTAAGATCTGCTTTTATTTTATTTTTCCGAGTGCTCCCGTTGCGAGGAGGCCCGGCGGCGCGGCCCCCTCTGCCGCTGCCCCCTTTTGAGGACTACAGGACCATCGCGGAACTGCGAGACGACCGGACAGCGCAATCCGGATATTGGCCTTCAGGAGCCGGTTGAGAAGTATCCCGCCCGCGGTTGGCGAGTGTCCAGACGTGGTCCAGACGAGGGGAGGTGGCGAGCCGCTTGGAGGGGTGCACGCAGTCGAGCGGCCCCGCATCAAGAGAACTTGGTGAGTATGCCACGCCCAACAAGCAATGTGAAATTGTGAGGGAGGGGGGAGGAATAGAATACGGGAGGCGGGAGGTGTTACACAGGTGCGCGGCGAAGGTTTGATAAGTTAGTGTTCACGGTGAAGTGAATGGTAGCTGGACAAGTGCGAGAGCAGTCCGCTACATTACGGAAGAGGAGGGGGCGGAGCACGAAAACATCACGTGCGGCCGCCCGTAGACACTGATTGGCCTAGGTCGCGACCACGTGTAAGGGTGTGTGTGTGTGCGGTTTCCTACGATTTGGTGATTATTGATCAATGAGTAGATGAGGATCCCTATTGATCGAGCAGGAAACTCGATAGATAGATGACGTTTCCCTGTAGGCGGTAGCTAGCTGGTTGCCTAATACGGAAGATAATTGGCTGGTTAAGCCCTCCTGTCGAGGGGCGTATCACACGCGAGGCGACGCAGCGTGCGCAGTCCGATTATATTGTTGATTACCTTGTTCCAGGCGTGACAGGAAGACAGCTGTGGGGTTAACGGGGGTAGATTACAAGCATATTTTGAACTTTTAAAAACATGTGAAGAACTTACCTGTAGTTTTGGAGGAGATCGGTGACGTCACCAGTAGGGCTTTCATAGGACATCTCGAACACGAGGCATTTTTTCTTTTGGAGAGGGGTGGGGAAGAGAATTATGGTAAGGGAGTGGAGACGGAGATAAACGGTAATGAGTAGATTGGGGAGGGTGAAAAGGGGGACGTGGATGCGCACGGAGAACGCCGACCACGGCAAGTGAAGAAAGAGGAGGAGGGGTATAAGAAAGTGGGACGGCTGTACAAGAAGGTCACACGGGGCACGCAGCCGCAGGGGGCTACGTGCGCCTCGGCCGCAGGGGGCCGTAAAGGTGTTCGGTAAAGGAAGAAAAGAAAGAAAAGAGTATACAAATGCAAATGCTATATTTTACTATTTTTCCTTAGCGGACAATCGCAAGTCCCCAAAATTACGGGGCCAGGTAAAAATCTAAGATTGTATAGCATACACTGTTAGCAAGATAACCGCTACCAGATAGGGGTAGGATAAAAAGTGAAGTGCTACTATGTCATACGGGACAGGATCGGGAGGGTGGGGGAACACCCTCACTACCCCGCTACAGCATATATGTAAAACACTGTCACCCCATAGGGAGAAACTGATCAAATACAGCATAGAATGGACACAGGGGACGGACAACAAAATGACGACACCATGGCCGCCTAATGGCAGTTTCGACCCATATACCCAACATTCACTATTAACCCATCTGCATAACACATACAAGGGGAAGAAGTTGACACACCACGTGGAGGTGTTTAACTTATGGAGGATGTTCCAAGGGTCCCGACCAGGACCAAACGGAATGTTCATTGTGGGGGAAACAACGGAAGAAAAGGAGATTAAGGAGGAAGGAGAGAATGGGGAAAAAGAGAGTGAAGGCACACAGAACACGGGGAACGGACAAGAGGGAGGAGAAAAGAGTAACAACTCAAACGAAAATGAAATAAAAAAGGAACAGAGCGACGCAATAACCCTAGCGAAGGTAGTGAAAACCGAGGGAGGGGGGTTGTATCCTTTAAAAGAACTAGGAGAAATAGCAAGAGAACAATTAAGGGCGGCTGAGGGGTACACGAACCCGGCATACAGCCCGCCACCATATACAGCTACAGGTGGCAACACGGGAGGGGAGCGTACTAGTACGACGGGATCAGCTCATAGGAAGATGCTCGCAGGGGCGGGGAGGACTGGAGAAGAGCAGATCGCGGAAATAGGACATGATGAGTGGGTAGCTGCGCAGGTACTATTAAAATTACGAGGTTCATTAACGGGAGAAGAGAAGGAGGTAGTAAGGAAAATGGACGAGGCTAATACCAGGGAGAGTGAAATGAAAGCGGAAGAGGGGAAAAGGAAGGAGGAAGAGCTGTTACGACAAAAGGAAGAGATTTTGGAGGAACGATTAGCAGAATTAAGGGATGAGCAGAATGCACTGATCAAGCAGCTCGAGAGAGAGGAAAGAGAGAGAGCCCGGGAAAGGAAAGAAAGTAAGAATGAGTTGGACAAAATGAGGGAACAAACTGAGGAGCAAAAGAGAGAAGCAGAAAGGGTAAAGGCAGTAGCAGAAAGGGTATCCAGAGCAGCACTGCGTGACAGGAAAAGAGAGGAAGAAGAGAAAGAAAAAGAAATGGCAATATGGAAGAGGAGATTACTATCAGAAACGACAAGGAAATACAAAGAAGGGAGGATGATAGAGAGTATATTAGAGCGGGAAAGGGCGAGATGGGAAAGGAAGAAAGAAGATGAAAGGATATTGGAAAATCGAAGGGGAAGAGAAGATAGGCGAGGGGAGAGTGAAGTAAGGAGGTATGTACACAGAGACACAGAAGTAGCAACAACATCAGCACAAAGGGGAGCAATTGGTAAAAAAGAAACGGGAGGAACGGATCTAATAGACTTAAAAACAGTAACGATTAGGGGGGAAAAGACAGATTGGGGGTTGCCATTCACGAATGACTTCTGTAGTGAGGAAGAAGAAGGAATGGAGAAGGAAGGAAGAAATAGTGAAAGGGAAAGCCTAGATAAATTATACATCACCCGGACAAATAGAGACTCACCATGGGCCTGCAGGAGAAAGGAAGAACTGGAAGGAAGTGAGGGGGAAGAGCAAGGATTGGCGGGAAGGCAGACACGTGCAGCTACACCCTCATCATCCCGTCCAACATGCTCCACCACCCCACACTCATTACGTACAACATGCCCACCTAAACTCGCACCCTTCTCCCACGAACTGACGTCCTATGCAAGCAGGCTTCGAGACCTCCCTGGACGCAGGCAGGGAGAACGAATACACACGCCCACATTAAATAAAGGAAATGATGAAAAAAGGGGAAGAGATGGAGGAGAAACAGTTACGAGCAGGGGAAATATGAACACAATTGACGATGTAGAAGACACGGAAGAAGAGGAGGGGTGCGCAGACTCGATTTTGTGAAACCCAGGGGGTCAAACAGGACACAACTTAATGCCACTTCTGGAGAGGGGAGGGGTTAGACCACAATACGTCCCTTGGAAGCATGCAGACAAGGAAAATATAAAGTGCAGGCTCCCATCATTAAGTGGAGGTGCGGGAAAATGGATATATGAAATGGAAAAACACACCGCAGGACAGAAACTGGCAGTGGGGGATGTAAAGGGCCTTCTAATATCAATATTGGGGGATGCAGCAGATGACATCTGGAAGAGAGCAGGCTTCCCCGGGGTCACAATAACAAACACATCACACGATGGGGCACCATTCGCAAACTGCAGACATGCATTATGGCAAGCGCTGAGGGTACAGTACCCAGACACATCAGACATAGGAGCAATTACCTCACGCAAGATGCGTGAGAACGAAGATCCTGTTGATTATATCCAGGAAATTCAAGAGAAGTGGCGTATGGAAACTAGAGAACAATGGGACAAAACACCAGCAATATTTTACCATATACTAATACAAGGGCTCCCTGAAGCAGTTCAGAAACAACTGAAGAAGGTAGTGGGGATGGAAGCAAAAGCATGGCCAGAAATACAACTGACGATAGTACATCATTGTAGGACATGGCAAGAAAAAATGAAACAAAAGGAAGAGGATAGAAAATCGGAAGAGGCTAAATTGGTACAGAAAAAACGTACTAAATACACGATGGAAGGTGCACTAATAACTACACCTGCAACAATGACCCAAAACCCCACACAAGTAGTGGCTGCACAAGATCCTTCTCAAATACAATCATCACAGATTGTAGCACAACAGCTGCCACCACCCCAACCATACACGACTAACATGGGAAGAGGATACTCAACGCCAGGAGCTGGATATTATAATTATAACAGGGGAAGGGCAGGAATGATGAGGGGGAGGGGATATGGCTATAACACACAACAGCAAGGGGGAGGATTCAGAAATTTCTACCCTTCCGGGCAACCAGTATACCAGGACAATTCAGGGAGCTTTCCATGGCAGAACAGGGAACCGCCGGTATGTTGGATTTGTGGATTACTAGGGCACATGTCACGCACATGTAGAATGAGACCAGGCACACCATCATGGTGAGAACAGGGACAGCAAGGGCCTACAAGAGAACAGCAGGACACCCAACAACAGCAGGCACTGCCACCGGGAAATGTGCAGCAACAACTAGTAACACAACAACAGCCACAGACATATTCACTACCACAACAACAGGTAGCGATAACAGAACAACATCAAGTGCAGCAAGTACAGCAACCTGCCCAAATTCAAGACCATAAAATAACCTCTACCAATACACAACTACAGCAAACACAACTGGGAAGGGTGACGGTCCTGGGACACAACCCTTACACAGGAAGTGGTCAATCATTATATCCACAATAGGACAGCGCACAGACGGCCTTGGTGTGTCCCATCCTGTCGGTAACACCTAATAGTGCGGAGGAACCACGCATAGAGGTAACGATAGGTGACAAAAAATTGTCATTCCTTGTTGACACCGGGGCGACCCGGTCTTGCATAAGGGAAGGTAAATTTAAGATGTCAGGTGAAGCCATGAACACCCAAGGATTCTCTGGGGCTAGGGGGTTGGTTCCCTTTACTGATAACATTCCCTTATCAATAGGGGATTATGACATGTCCGTACCACTTTTATATTCTAGGGCCTCACCAGTAAACATACTGGGGAGAGACATAATGAGCAGGTTGAATATGACAATCTCCTTTACGGAGGACGGCATAATTTGCTCCACTCCAGGAATAAACATGCTCACTGCACGACAAATTATGCAAGCCTATTGTGGGCAGACAGTGATTAGGGCTGAGCCGGTAGATGGCGAACTATTCCAGTACGGAACAGACATGGCATTTGCATGGATGCCAGGAATAGAAGGAAAGATCTGGAGGAGGCCAACAGCCTATTTGTTTAGACCAGAAACACCAGCCAATGAACCAGAAGGAAAGGTGATCTCAGTGAGCATGGAGAGCATTATAGCAACTGCTGATTACATCGCAGTACATGCCCAAGACAGAGAAGGAAGAGCATGGAGGGCAGTGATAGCCCTAGCAGAGGGATGCAGGCTCACCCAGGTGTCAGATGAGGAGCTCTTTTCAGAAGAAAAGGAAGAAGGTGAAATGGTATTTATGATGAGTGTAGACATATGGCTAAGAATAACATACAAACAAGTGGCACAGAAAATTGCAATGGCACTTGAAGCACCCACGTCCACCCCAGTTCCCTTCTTTGAGGAGGACATGGCAAAAGTCCCAACATCATTATGGACTACTAGTCCCTATGACGTGGGGTGCATAAAGAGCATAGGGGGAGTAAGAATAAAATTGAAAAAAGGTGCAATACTCCCTAGAGTGAAGCAATACCCACTATCAAAAGAGGCAGATGAGGGCATATATGAAACAATAACGGCCCTTATAAACAAAGGCATATTGGTACCATCAGAATCACCATGTAACACAGCTGTATATCCAGTGCGTAAAGCTAAAGGAGGGTCTTGGCGCTTCATCCAGGACCTCAGGCCCTTGAACAACATAGTGGAAGCAGAATACCCCATAGCAGCAAACCCGGCCACAATATTGTGTTGCATTCCAGCAGAGGCATCACGATTTACAGTAATTGACCTCAAAAATGCCTTTTTCTCAATACCCCTGCACCCAGACTCACAAGATCTAACAAGCTTCACGTACAGAAACACAAAATGGAAACACACCAGATTGCCACAAGGGTACTGCGAGTCACCCTCAATTTTCAACAGAGTAATACAGATGGACTTGGGTAACATTGAAGTGGAAAGCACAGTGTTACAGTATGTTGATGACATAATAATTTGCAGCACAAGCGAAAAAAGATGCAGAGAGGACACATTAAAGATGCTGACAATATTGGCTGAAAAGGGTTACAATGTAGACAAAGAAAAGTTACAGTACTGTCAGGAACAGGTACTATACATTGGTCAGCTCATATCCCAATACGGAAGAAAGATTGCACCACAAAGAGCACAGGCCATATCAAAAACGCTGTTGCCTCAAACAGTGAGGGAACTGCAGCAGTTCCTGGGACTGTGCAACTACTTTAGAGCATGGGTATTTGATTACAGCTCATACATAGGACCCCTACTTGAGGCATTAAAAGAAGCTAACAAAGGGGAGAAAAAATTGAGGTGGACAATGGAAATGAAAGAGGCCTTTGATGAACTGAAAGACGCAATATCAACTGCTCCGGTACTGGCCACCCCAGATTATGAACGACAATTCTTTATATTTTCACATTGCGACTCAGCAGTAATGAAAGCAGTGTTGGCTCAAAAAACAAGCATGGGTTACAAACCAGTAGCATTTTACAGTGGTCACTTGGATCCTGTGATGTTAGGACATTTCCCTTGCGAACAAGGTCTCGCCGCAGCTGCCTTTTCGGTAGAGAAAGCATCATCAATCACAATGTGGTGCCCAACCACACTATTTGTGGAACATGCACTATTTGCAATATTGAACAAGCCGAAGTCCACACTAACCACGCAGAGGGCGTCAGGTTATGAGATCATCTTATCTAGACCAGAATTATCAATTGTTAGATGCAGCACAGTTAATCCTGCAAGGTTTATAGCGGAAGTAATTGAGGAAGGAGACTATGCACATGATTGTACACAGACTACCGAAATGTACTCATGTACTAGAAAAGTTGAAGAGAACGCACTAGATGGAGGAGAGCTCTTGTTCATTGATGGGTCATCTACAATAGACCAAAGTGATGGGATAAGGAGAACTGGGGCAGCAGTGGTAAAAATGACAGAGGAACCGGTGTGTGTAGCGGTGAAATGCGTACAATTACCACAACATTACTCTGCTCAAGCAGCAGAATTGGTTGCACTGATCTTGGCATTAAAGGAAAGCTTTGACAAAAGAGTGACTATATAATCTGACAGCGCATATGTCACGTCTACTGTCCACTCAGGATTGTCCAAATGGAGGAGAAGAGGGTTTAGGAGAGCTGACGGCACCCCAGTGCAACATGCTCTCTTATTAGCTGAACTAATTGAAGTAATAAATGACCCACAAGAATTAGCTTTGGTTAAATGTACCGCACACACTAATGGAGAAGATCATATCTCAAAAGGAAATGCAGCAGCAGACGCACATGCGAAGTATGCTGCATATTTTGGTGAGATATGGAACCCCCCAGAGTCAGAGAGAGGGAAAGGGAGGGGGATAGCTAAAGAGATGTTGATAAGAGAAGGGTACACCCATCTCCCAGCCACACAGATAATGGAGTTACAAGTGGCTGCACCAATGGCAGAAAAAGAAATATGGGTAAAAAGAGGATGTACAATGTCACCAACTGACGCACTATGGCGCCAGGGTAATACTGGAAAGATGGTAATGCCATTGGCACTATTGAACACCGCCCTGAGACAACTCCACCACCGAGCCCACACAGGCAAGGAAGTTATTGCAGCACGAATTAGGGAAGATTGGTTCTGTCCCGAGTTAAATTCCCATGTGACAAATTTTATCAGCAATTGTCTCACATGTCAACAGTTTACGGCCGGTCACACGCTGAAAGTGATAAAAGGTACTATACCCTGGCCAGAGGGACCATTCCTGCACATCCATATTGACTATGTTGATATGATCAACGTATGTCAAGGAAATAGGTATATGATTGTAGTAGTATGCCCATTCTCCAGGTGGATTGAGGCAGGACCCTGCTCACATCCAGATGCATTTAGAGCAGCCAAATTTCTAGTGAGGGAGGTTTTCCCCGGGTGGGGAGTGTGCGAGGTACTGCGGTCGGATAATGGCCTGCATTTCGCTAATGAAATGTTCCAGCACATCACATCCTTACTGAACATCAAGCATAAATTTGCATGTGCATATCACCCACAGGCCAACGGTATATGCGAATGCCTGAATGGCCTACTGAAGGAAGCAATTGAAAAGATACAGCAAACAACAAAGAAGAGTTGGTTGTATTGCCTTCCGCTAGCTCTATTTGAGCTGAGGAATAGACCAGGCTCCGACCACCACCTCACTCCTCATGAGGTGGTGACCGGACGACAAATGCGCCTTCCTCTAACGCCGACATTAAGGGCATTCACAGACTATGAAAACACTGCAACTGTTCTTGGTGATGAAATGTACCAATATGTGTCTTCTTTGGTTACTAGTGTAGTGTTTGTGTCTCAACAGCTCGAGCGCACGCGGGGCGGGTCTAAGAGTTACCAACAAGAAGACGAGGACCAAGGACCGGAAAAGGAAAAACTGTGCAAAATTGCTAAAGGTGACCACGTGCTACTCCGCAATTTCAATGGGAAGTGGAACAGCCCACGCTTCACTGGTCCCCACCTTGTAGAGGAGGTATCTACGAGAGCAGTAAAGTTGCAGGACAAACGTGCTTGGAATCACCTACACGACGTAAAGATCTACAAACTCCAGACCCGCCCTAGCGTCACCGACAGGGCCATTGGAAGAACAACGACAGCGTCACCCACGGAGGAAGAGATTTCTACCACAGCTGACGACCTAAGTGTCTCCATACCCTGCCACCCCCCAGATTCCCCAGAGACAACTACTGAAACTGGTAATTCCTATACCGCCCACCCCATGGTCACACGATCAAAGAGTAAAGAGACTTCCGCCAGTTGAGCCCCAAACCCTCTGCCCATCGACCCCCTACCCACTACAGTAACCACCCAATTGAAGGACATTGTCTTGCACATATACACATGTAAACACTTGAATGTTCTCTTTTTTCTTTCTCGCACATGCAGGTGCCGCATATTATTGTATTGCTAAGAAAACAGATAACTAACAAAGTTCATTGCCCAGGAGTAGATTGTACCCTCAGACGATAACTACCCTGAAGAGCTATCACACCAATTTGTCTATCACATAAAAAGGCCAAAGTACCTGAAAAGAAGGAGGGTACGTGTCTACTACACAGCATTTATCTTGGCCATAGAACAATCAATGCCCCATCTTCACCAACACTTGCCTGCCCTAAGAGACAGATCGCTTAGATTGGCGTGGGAACAGCTCTTCGCCTGGGCACTGAACGACTACTTGATAGGGAGAGCTTGAAAACAACAACTGACACCAATAACAAGCCTATTGAGAATTTTCAGGCGGACAACTTTAACGTCGCAAGAATAAGCTGCCGGACTGCAGCAAGGTAAGAGCAAAATGCCGGTGAGACTAGCCTCTGTAATAAAGATGATAGGGATTTTGTTGATCACCGGGTTTTTGGCTGCCTCTGTATGGCAGAAAAGTTATGCTATCAATATTTTGGCTGTACCCAAACCTAATATGCCCCCACCCACGGCTGCAACAGGTGTCACGTCAGGTGGTACTAGCAAGATCACACATAAGGGAAATAGAGTTAAACGCAGCACATACTCAGATAATAAAGGTATTGATAACTACATAACAGATTCAGCACACACCTCGAACAACATGTGGTACCAACACATGACCCTAATAGGTAAGCAGACAACAGAAGACAGCTGCTACGTCTGCTCATTGATCCCATACGCCATGAGCGCTTCTCGAACATTCGTTGCCAAGGAAATAGATGAAAAGACAGCACGATGTATAATATACTTGGCACTGTTCCAAACGAAAGGGAGATTTCAAGGGACGGTGGTGAACCTGGTGTGGAAAACACGAGACACATATCCATACGAAGACAACTTCCTCAAGACTTATTTGAGTTACCACAAGAGCAGTTTGCATGCTGAAGCATTCAGATACATGACAAGTGGCCCTGAAAAGGGAGAAACAAAGAAAGTAACACTACAATACCTACCATGTGACTGGTACGCCACTGAAGTTCCTGGTAAACAAGGATGTTGGGAAAGACCACTGGTAACAATAACCGGGAAGGTGTACATGGACAACAAATGGGACATAGGAGTGATTGGCAGCAACATGGTAACAAGAGAAAATATTACAACTATTAATGTACACAATAACAGATGTTGGACGATTTGGGTGAAGTACGTACCCATGCTAACGTGGATAGAGAAGGATGAAGACCCAATAACCATACTACCGCTGTCTGCACCTAAGGTATGCTACCAACATAGAGAAGAAGTGGATGTGGGATACAACACCAACTGTGCAAGCGTGATGGAGTTACCTGAGGGGGGAGCAGGAACAGCAGTACTAATGGACCATTACTGGGCCTGCGGAGACAAGGCATACCACACGCTGCCCCCTCTGTGGAATGGTATATGCACAATGGTACACGTTAATGTAGCATCACTAGTGGTGCCCCAGAAACATGTGAACATGGCGAACTTCCCTAAAATGGATGAAGGAAACAAGAGGAAGAAGAGATCTGTAAAACCTCAGAAGGGGCCAGAGAACGAAGACAACAACAACAACAATGTCCTGAATAGAAAGAAAAGACAAGGAGAACCTCTGACAGGAAATTACCTATGGGGAAGATCGGAAACAGCACTCACTTCAATCCCAACTGAACACAGACTATTCAGCAGAGCAGCAATGTTCTTCTCGTCAATAATACATCCGGGACTACAAGCTTACGCAAACGCAAAATGGCTCCAGATAACTCGATGGGAGCTAATGATGACAATTAATTCTACAGTAAATGGATTCAACGCAATAAAAGAGGAACTGCGAGCAGTGAGGATGGTAGCACTACAGAACAGATATGTATTGGATCTCCTTACAGCAATGGAAGGAGGAGTCTGCGCAAAGATAGGACAATCATGCTGCACATTCATTGCTGCTAACGATGCTGACAATGGTACACTGACAGAAGCAGTATCACAACTGGCCCAGATGCACTCCCAAATGATGAATGAAAGTAAAGGAGTGAAGAAGGATGACAGCTGGTTTTCACTGTTATGGTCATGGATGCCATCTTGGCTGTCGGACGGACTGAAGATTATAGTTGGATGCATAATCCTGGCTGGAGCTGTACTGATCATAATAAGATTCTGGAAGGCCCGGAAGGCACGCACCACAGACGAGATGATCGAAATGGTTGGTATGCACCCCTTGATGCCGGCAGATGATGGCCAGCACACAGGCACAATAATAAAAGAGAGAGAAAAACTGCGCAAACAGATCATCACCAACCACCTGGACCCACCATCTGTGAAGCTCGAAAACCCAAGAAACCCAAGGAGCTACATAGGGAAATGGGTATACTGCACACCTGGAGGAACCTGTGTATATTGGTACTGGTCATTTGAAGACCATGTCAACCACTATGGGCATTTGGGAGGAGTAACTAAAATATGGAGAGTAAGAGGAGATAAGGAAAAAGATATGTTTGTGGTCGACAAGTCGACCAGAGGGGGGACTGAAGTGGGAGAATGGAACAAAAGGCTCCCACCAATACCCTCACGCCCCTGGCCTAGAAGATCGCGGCCCAGACACCCGCCACGAGAGGAGTTTGCCTACCTACCAGACGACCAAATACCCTGGTACAGGAACATACGGATGTGTCCACCAGCCTGCCCACCAGCCTGCCCTGCTCATGCCGACGCCTGCGGCATGGATGAACTCGACTGAACCATTCAACAGTAAATGAACACATTGTTAGAGATGCCATGACGACCTAGCCAACGGTCAGCACACCCATGCAAACATGCACACTGGATACTCCCACACAAATCCACACGAAGAACATATTCAGTGCTATGACGTAGGTGACGGGCACACCCACTGACGTGCATCTTTATTATTTTTCACATAGCTTTTTCAAAATGCAGAAACGCAAGACGCACAACGAACTCAACTAAAACGCTTGCTGACGCTTCTCCTACCCCATGCATTGCAATGAGAAATATAACGAAGACATGATACTGGGGAAAAAGCAATATGATACCATAACCTAAAGCGCCGTGCCTCAAACGTCCCCACCTATGCACCAGGCCCAAGTAGGCCGCAAGCAAGAGCCTCCAGGAACATTGAACGAGCAAGAGTACAATGGCTGACCCTGCAGAATGCGCCCGGCAAGAGCAGACAGTCAAGAGCACAATGTTGCAAACTCGCATGCCACAAGCCGAAGCCGAGGTCACACCTGCAAACTAAGCCAGGCACACAGTGGAAGATGCAATATTAAATGTGCAGAATTCTGCCTCAACCACGGTCTCTCCTCACGTGACCAAGCCGAACCTGACAGAGTGCCAGGCCCAGGAGGAGGGAGGCGCCTGGATCCCACGGTTTGAGACACAGGCAGCAACAATTAAGCGACCCAATGGACATCTGCGGCAGTGGGAGTAGTCTGCCCTCCAGCATATGAACAAATCCTCGCATTGTCTGCACATACCCATAGTTATACATTGTTGCAAATGACAGGTGCACCGCGAGCTGGGAACAGCGATGGTCCCAGACTGGGGGGCTGGCAAGTGGACCAATCAGAACATGGGGCTCTTATCACTGATGCCATTAACATTAGCCAGTCCTCAGGGGTCTTCATGTAACAATTTACATGTATCTAATTGAAGGGACAACCCAAGTATACCACCTGACTGACCCTCAACCACTAACAACGTTCTCTATACGTATGCTATACTAACCCTACCACTCGAGGAACCAATCCAGAGTGGCGATAGGTTTTTTGCTAACTTTCCCAGGTGACGCAAGTAGCGCATCATACTAAGGTAAAAAGGGCCTGCGAGCCCCACGAATAGAGAGAGTGTGTCAGGACGGACGCGTACGATCCTTGACCCATCCCTACCGTTTGTTTAATAAACAGCAGAATCACCTTGCTTCTTGCGTGTGCCTCATACTCATTTTTGGGATACGCGGGGAGTTGGGGCCTCTCTGCCCGGAGGTCCGCGGACGGCCCAGCCGGCCCCGGGAGAATTTCCCCCCGACAAGGCCTATGCCTTAACGGAGATAAGACCGAAATTCTCATCCTTGGTCAAAAATCCACTCTCACTAACCTCGACCCACTCTACACCAACGTCTGCATAGACAATTGCGTCATCCCAGTTCTACCTTCTGTTAAAACACTAGGAGTCCACATCGACGCCTCACTCTCCATGGACAAGCAAGTCAACTCCATTGTTTCTGCCTCCGCCCTGAGCATTTAGTTCATTAATGCCATCAAACCTTTCCTTACCAAAGATAACTGCCTCTCTATTGCCAGAGCCACCATTGGAGCCAAACTAGATTATTGTAATGCGCTATTGGCTGGCACCTCCAACTCCAATCTCAATAAACTCCAAACAACACAGAACAATGCACTAAGAGCAGCTCTCAATATACCTAAAAGGGAACACATCACGCAAGCCAGAAAGGCAGCACACTGGCTACCTGTCAAAGAGCGTATTACATTCAAAATACTTACCACCGCACACAAATGTATCAACTTTTCTGCACCTTCATACCTGTCTGATACGCTAGCCAGATCTCACTCCACCAGACCAACCAGGCAATGCCACACCAACCAACTTAGGGTCCCACGTATCAAACGAGCCAGAGCAGGTGGAATAAGTTTCCCCTACATTGCCCCTAAGCTATGCAATGCACTACCTAACACGCTCAGAGCAGAAACCTCTCTCACTGCCTTCCAAAAAAAAACTGAAAACCACCTTGTTTAACTAATTCCTCTTTCTTCGTGTCGTCTACTCTCTCCTCCTCCTCTCCTCTCCTCTCTTCTCCTCCTCTCTTCTCCTCCTCTCCTGTAGCTACCTTTATTTCTTGCAACTAAGTAATGACTTCACTGTATGTACAAGTCATTTTCATATCTGTAACAAGCGCCACGATTCCCTCTGGGCTGCCTGTGCGCTAAACAAATGTGTTATTTTGTCACGTACTATGACATCAATGATGAGAAGTTTTTGCTATAAATATGTATTTTCTCATGTGAAACGTTGAGAGACTTGAGCAAAAGTCTGTTGATGTCTGTTGTACTCCCTGTTTTAGATAATTGCAAATAAAACAGCTAAATTGGTCTTATTATTGGTGTAAGAGTAAATTCTGCATCCCCATCGATCCAATAAATTGGTACCTCACTAAAAGGGCCTACAGGTTCACTATTGTTCTACTTATGACTGCTTATGGATGATACTTGCAGCTGTGAACATTGCCCTGACCTGGAGCAGAAGCAAATGTAGTTTATGTAGGTCGGAGGTAATTGGGTGAAACCTCAGTGCATCCATAATAAAGAATGCTATCATGTGGTGGACTGCTTTTAGGGTAGCCAAGTGAGCGGCTGTGAGACCGATCAGGAGGGCATTTTCCCATTGATGTGCGAGTCCACAAGGGCCTGCAGGATGAAGGACTGGATTTTGGGAGGTGTGGAGGTTTGTGCAAAGTCATTTGGGGCTTCAATGCTATGTGTTTCGGGTTTGTTAGGATGCTGTCGATGGTAAAGTCTAAAGATTTTGCTGAATCCGAGAATTGCGGATCAAATCCTTCTAGGTGCATATCATTGTGCCATTGTTGAATGAGTTGTTGTTTAGCAAGGGGACCGATGAGGAGGGGTTAACTTTCGCCATCCAGGACTGGATGATGGCTACGTAACCGTGCAGACGACTGATGTACTAGGGGATTTTTACTCTTGTGTACAATTGAGTATCATGCAACTGTTTTATTTCTATCTGCTACGCTGTGGTTTGGCATTTTCATTTACGCCACGTGTGCCATTGCCAGCGGCATCTTTCACATGTGTCAGATAACAGGAAACACCTAATGAAACAGCTTGGAACTGGGGCTATCACTGGTCTATTGTCAAAATGTGTTCCTAGAGTACATAACTGAGTTTGAGGAATTAATCAACCAAGTCCAATAACAATCTATGGAGTTATCACATTCTTTTATACAGAGATATGTTTTCTCTATCAATTATTCATAAGCTCAATAACTTTATATCGTTGTATTCTCTGATTGCTGCATTTGTTCAGCTCAACCCAAGTTTGCTACTGTTAATTTGCCATCACAAATGGCTGTTTTTCCAAGAGTTCACAGTGAAACGTTGATCACTGTTAGCACTGCTCTTTGCCATTAACTTTTACAAGTTAATTAACTTTTACAAAAATCTGTTCATGAGGGACCCCACTAAAATGTCAATGATATTATTTTACGTATATGAAAGAACGGTTCCATGACATTTCATTGCGGGATGTTTTTTCGTGGGGTTTTTACCACGGATTTTTTAATGAAAAAAACTCATCGAATTTTTATTTTTTTTGTTTTTAGGTGCGTATTCCCCTGCCAACACCCATCCCCTTTAATTGTTTTGCTATTCTCGAGCACGCACACCCCATATGTATATTTGCCTAACCTCCCCTAAAAATGTGATGCGTTTTTTCATTAAAAAAAAATCGTGGTTAAAACAACCACGAAAAAAATCCCGCAATGAAATGATGTTGTACCAAAAGGACAATCCAAGGGGATACCCCCTATCCATCCATCTACACTCTCCCACCCTCGACCAATGAGATTATTCCAAAAGTCTAGCCGCCATCAATAAAGCAGTTCTGCACCTCATGCAGTCTTGCAATACTGCCCTTCAGGGGTGGTGTTGTTATGCAATGCCTCTTTTAGAAACACGGCATGTGCTTCTGGTGATGTGCACACCTACCACTTGTGTCAGTGATTGCCAGCGGCCATAGCTGGTAAACGATCATTTCTTGGCGCTAATTTATCGACCATTTCTGGTGGAATTATGACCATTTCTGGTGGAGTTATGCACCGCTGTGATGCCCTGTGTCCACCACCTGAGCACACTCTGCTTTGCTGCCCTCCTTTGCCTTGGAAGGAAAATGGGGCACATTTTTAAATGGAGGCGTAAACGCAGGACTGCTCGCTTTTAGGGCTCCAAGGAATGTTGAAAATGAGCCCCATTATTTGACAAATTGCAAAATTGCACCGTCCCAACAAAGGGCTTAATATCTGTATTGTCCAAAAGTTATTGAAATAACTCTCAGTAATGCATGGCATATTGGTTTTTTTTTTTTTTAACGTAGGCACTAGTCAACGAAAGCAAACATAATGTGATCAAGTGGCTGATGGTCTGTCAGCAATTTCACAGATCCGTGCCTGCTCGGGTTTTTGGAGCTCTCTGGGAGCTCATGTAGCTTGGCTGGTGTCCACGTTCCCTCGTTATTTATACAGTGAGGAGATTCCAATTGCACTATGTGTTCCGCAGCCACTGGTTTATGGACCCCACTTCACTCCTGGTGCAATGGCAGGTGCGTGCCTCGGTCTGATTGCTGCTCTTGCCTTTACTAGCTTTTGTGCTTCTCAAATTCCCGCTAGAAGAGACTCTGTAGTGGAAAACTACACAGGAATTCAGAGTGTCCAAAATGTGACTCGGTTCGCACTGAGTGTCTACAATCAACATGGCAGGGAGGACTACATCTTCAAACCCCGGGATCTGACAACAACGGAAGAGAAGGTAATGAATCTGAGAAAGTTATTACACTTCAAATTATTATTTCTGTGAAAGGTACAAAGCATGAATTTGAGAAATAACTGTAGAAACAATGTTGTTTTATTGAAAGGTGCATTGGATTTAAGTAGTAGAGATTGTATAAATTGGATTCTGGGCAAGCAGGTGCAGAAACTAAGTAGATAACTGTCTAGGGGTGAGATAAAATGACATCATTGCATAGCGTCCTCGTCCTCACACCTGAATCACCCTCATAGCTCCTCAGCCTTTATTCACTTCTCATTCGTTTGAAATAGGAATGAAGACTGTTGAGTGAGGCAAATGGCTGAGGGGATAGAAAGGGATGTAAGCAGAAGTTAGGAGGATACACTTAAATGGACCTCTCGAGTCTACATTTTAGGACATCTTCAGTTCTCCTCCTCACATCCCCTTCCCGCCCCCCAGTTACCCTCCTCACTCAAAGGTTTTCATTTTTATCCCTCACATCTTACACTTGATGGGGATAATAATGAAAGCTGATTAGTCCGGCTGAGGAGTGAGAAGGAGGTGTGTGTGGAGAAGTGAGGATGCCGAAAGAAGGATGCTGTAATACATCTTTAAATCATCAAAGCATGCATTGAATGGTTCCATGTCATTTCATCAAAGGATGTTTTTTTTTCGCTGGGTTTTTTATCGTGATTTTTTTAACGAAAAAGCCCATCAACTTTTTTTACAATTATTTTTGGGGAGTTCCCC
This sequence comes from Ambystoma mexicanum, assembly GCF_040938575.1. Lineage (NCBI taxonomy): Eukaryota > Metazoa > Chordata > Amphibia > Caudata > Ambystomatidae > Ambystoma > Ambystoma mexicanum. The sequence continues at coordinate 107,561,844 of NC_090928.1, read as the reverse complement.
CCCAAGCACCGCAATACATTTAATTGTTTATTTATTCACAAACACCCACACCCCATATATGTAATTTTGTAAACCCCCCTAAAAAATTAGATGGGTTTTTTCGTTAAAACATTTGCGGTAAAAAAAACGCAAAAAACATCCCGCGATGAAAGGACGTCATACCACATTGAATTTGTGGTAGGAGCCTGCTTTGGCTCTTGTTAGAGCAAGACATGTTGCAAATGTACCCCTTGCAGCCACAACATTGAGTTAATCCATTGAGGATATTATTTCCCCCCCCCCAAAGTAGGTTACTGCAGGTTACGTTTGCCTGTATGGTTAAGCCACAACCCCTTCACATCTCTCACAAAGCAGCCACCTCATTTGGAGCCTTTGTTTCAGGCAGAACGTTCTGCCAATATAATTGTATGCAAAGCTTTGTAAAAAGCAAATTAATAGTTCCTCCATTAATTGTACCCCACAATGTTGGACAGCATGCTGCCGATGTTGTGTCAGTAGTCTACCTAGTGGGGGTAACAGTCTTTCTGTTCTTCTGCTGTTCAGCTCCAAGTGAAGTGCCTAATCCCAAACAAATAACATGTATGCATGAACGGAGGATGCTTGTTACAGCAGATATTATAGTCTTTTGTGATGATGTGCAATGTGATGGAGCCACTCATAGGGCCTCATTACACGGATGGCGGTAAGGGTTTAGCGGTACCGGTAAGGGTACTAGTGCTGGTAAACCCTTACCGCCTTACTACGAGGTCCCTTTGTGGGACCCTACCTTAACGGCTGGTATTACCAGCCGTTAAGGACGGGACCCGCAAAGTGACCTTGGAGGTAATTACGGTACCGCAATTTGCGGTACTGTAATTACCGCCTTCCCCATTCCCGTTGAGCCCTATGGGGGATAAAAATGGGAATGGGGAAGTGCCATGGTGAATGTGGAATTACCTCCCCCACACACCTTGGAATAGGGCGGTAATTCTGGCATTCACCATGGCGGACTCGGTAAAATACCGGCGGCAACCATGGCGCTAATAGCCATGGCGCTAATAGCTTTTAAATAGCGCCATGGTTACCGCCGTCCGTGTAATGAGGCCCATAGTCATTGCAAGTCCGGTGGTAACCCGCCGGTGCTACCGGTTGCCACCGCACTGTAACACCCTTTCCACCGCCTGAGATCCCGGTGCCACCGTGACATTACAGGTCCTGGCGACCTGGGATATCAGGCGGCGGAAAATGTTAGTCCCCATTCCAATGGACTATCTATGTGAATGGGGACCTGGAATCACCAGCATGGTGCCTGTGCTTCTATGGCAACTGTGCCTACTGGGACTGTTGCGCCTGCCATGCCAGAACGGCCTTGCACAACGGCATCAGCAGGCAAAGTTGTAATATGCCGGTACGTTGCTACCGCCACCCTTATTTCTAGACCGGCAGACTTGTGATGACTTGTAATGACCCCCATTGTATTGAAAAGTAATCCAACCTAACACAGGATGTACAGGGGGCAGGCCAGGCAAGACTCAGAAAGTGACCAAGGTCCATTGATTCATGCTATTCATTTCAATTGCCAAATAACAATCTATTTAGGAGATTCACTAATGATAGACTGCAAAGAGTCCTTCTAAACTATGAATAAAGGAGTGAGAGTAGTGATGTTCCAAAGATGTCAGCTTGTTGGCTTGTGTCTTTTAATGCCTTTGTTTGCAGCATTGAAGCCCCTTGAAATGTGCAGTTAAGAAAGTTTTTATTTTTTTATTTTAGCATTTATATAGTGCTACAAACCCTCAGGCATCTGAGCGCTGCTTATGCCGCTTATTATTACCCACGGTGTGTGGTGCTTATTTGACCTTGGTCAGGATTCGAACCTGCATCAGCAGGCTCTGCACAGATGTGAAAGCGAGCGTTCTACTTGCTGTGCTATCGGACCAGCTATAATGTAGGGTGTTGTATCAAATGTGATCCAACATGAAGGGACCTAAATATGGATGACATGTTTCATGTTCGCCCCCATGACGCAGGGCTGATGGCCAGTGCTGACAAGAACAGGAGCAAAACACTGTTATTGTTTCACCAACTCTGCCTTGACATAAAACTGTGTGAATGAATAGAACGGTTTGGTGGTGTTTGATTGTTGATGATTGCGGCAAACAGACCAAAGAAAACCTGCCCACATACGATCAATGGTCAGAGGATCAAAGCGCAAACCAAATGCGCGCACACCAACCCACACCCTCCACCCCACTCCCATACTTACCTGTTTGCATGCCGCCTGGTCCCCTTCACGCCTGCACTGTAAGATCCCTCCCTCTAATGCGGGTCGGATTTGACATATCAGGGTCCCTTTAATTTTATTTCTGGAGGACACCCCTGCAACCCCCCAAGGCTAATACATACCGATCATAGGGAGCGGGGGACAACCCTGCAACCCCCCAAGGCTAATACATACCGATCATAGGGAGCGGGGGACACCCCTGAAACCCCCCCAAGGCTAATACATACCGATCATAGGGAGCGGGGGACACCACTGCAACCCCCGCTCCACATGTTCGGTATGTAGTAGCCTAATTGTTCATTTTTAATCGGTCGAATGGTACAGGCCAAATTCGGTCAAATGTACCATTCGAACAAATAAAAATGAACAATTATGCTAATACCAATAGAACTAGGGGTTATACTGAATTCATGTGTGTGCAATAGGGATCAATCGGCTGATGTTTATCATGCATCAAAGTTCTGTTAAGTACCTCAGAAGTGTGATTGGGTGTAAACAGAAGTGTTCTACTACAGATTGTATGGAGAGGAGCACCCTAGTGGTGCAAAAACAGATTTTTGTTAGCATAATAGTATAACACCAGGGGCCAGATTATCAAAGCCTTGCACTTGTGCAAAGGAGCGGAGCAAACAAATGTAGCACAGAGTTTAGATAATACAGGTTTGGGTCCAGGCCATATTATGAAACACATGTTTCACCATGGACGGAAAAATTGAAGCAAGCTGCTTTATTTACTTTGTGTGTTGAATAACATGAAAAGAAATGTAATAAACAACTTTCATTTTATGTTTTGCAGCACCCTTAGTACAAACAAGAGTCAGATTCATTTTTGCTCTAATGCAAAGTCGTTTAGATAATATGGATTGCGACAAACCCCGTTTGCTCCATTCGGAATCATCAAAGTATTTGATCACTTTTTAGCACTGATGCAAATATTAAATAATCTTGCCGCAGACATTCTCAAATAATACCAATGCAATAAGTATCGTGTATAGTTATTACCTCAAACTTGTCATGACGGGTATTGCACCACCATAACACTGAAACCATTGCTACGGAGAACAGAAAAAGAATTTAGGTTTTGGAACACAGTGTCTGGTTGCTAAGGCAACTGCCAATGCTTTGTATACAAAGGCCAATGCACAATGTGCTACTTTTGAATAGCCTTCCGACATTTAAACCAATGATTGTGGGACCTTAATGAATTTGACCAATGAGGAGTTATGTTTAGTATCACGTGCATGCTGCTTCAGCAGCCCCTAGTGAGCAGTGCTTATGTGTTCAGCCTCTCCTGTGCGCCTCCAGTCGTTCAAGGCAGGTGTAGAAAACCAGACATATATATGAGTGTGAAGAAACCATATATACAAATAAGATAAGTAACCAAATATGTAGTAAATATATAGACGCAGAAACACAAGTTAGATGAGCCACATACTTGCTGTATTAGAAAATATAACACGGATAAAGCGGCCATGCTGAAAAGAGGGACGTGAAAAATAGTACGCGAAAAGCTCAAAGGTGAGAGACCAGGGCTGCAGAGCTGACAGGCACTGGAACATGAATCCATGCACGAACAAAGGATAACTGTTTAGCCAAGGATCAAGGATGCCATGGCAAGAGTCAACTGCAAGGTAAAAAGGGAGTCAATGAGGATAAGCAATGTACGCAGGACATATTTCTCTGAGATTAAGAAAATGAGCGAAAATGTGCAAATGCCGAGTATTGTACAATTAAAGATGATGAAAGCATATGCAAAACGGTGCAACCAAGTCTCCAGAGGCCGAAGAGTGTAATGGCGCCCATTCTAATTGAATCAAATAGCACTAACTAGAAAGACAACTTGGAAAAAATCATGGTCTCCTCACACGTAGGGCAAGGCCAGAAAACAAGGCCTATTCATAAGCCCCAGGCGAAGATAGCGATGTACCTTAACTCCCTTTAAAGTTGCAGGGAACATCCAGTAAGGTCAACTACAAAGAAGAAGCCTTGGCTGAAGGCCTAACTAATGAGAGATGGTAGACTAATTGGCCAGGTGGGCCGTTGTTTGGCGTTGTTCTCTGCACCTGGGTTTCATTTTGCTTACATGCTGCTAACGAGCCGAACGTCCAAGGTTGGGAGAGGATGCCAACCAATCATGAGGGCCTATGCAATGGTGAACATACATTGTTGCAGGGGCCAATCTGCTACTGTTATTCTACTATATTCTATATTATATGTTGTTAGAGTGAAGTTCAAGGCATACCTACTAGATGAGGGGCAGCCCATCAGGTTACTAACACCTGCATAAGCTATAAGTAGATATGTTTCCCTAACCAATCCCTCTGCCCGATAGGTTTTATTTTGTGTCACGTAGGTTGACGTCAAAGCTGACGTACATCGAGGTATAAAGCCTTTGTGTAACCAAAATGTAACTGAGAGTGTGTGAGCTACAATTTGTTGTTTGCCAGGTTTCCCTACTTTATTGAGCTGATAATAAAGTAGTATTTTGCCATATTCTTTGAGTTTGTCCGGTTATTTGAGTCTGAGCTCATTTATAATGGTAATTCCATTCTGCGCATAAGAATGCTCAAAGGTGCTACTGCACACAAGGAGAAGCCTAGCAATGGAGTTCTGCCTCTGTCTGCTATGAACCCAGCAGCCAGTGTCTCACATAAGAGGCGTAGCCCATAATGACAGGCGATGGGCGGAGAAGGTTTGGCTTCACACCTCTCATTATTACCCTTACAGCATAGTCATGCTGACTTACAGGAGACAGTTCTTTCCTTTCAGTCGGCATGTCCATGTTGTGGATGGGAGGGCCATCCATTCCTCCAAGGCAGTTCATGGTGAGGGCGCGAGCAGGTATGTATTTTTTTAATGTAATGTGTCGGTATGTATCAAACAGTGCTTTCTCCCCAAAAAAGATTTGCGGCTAAAGATTCAATTTAACCTAATATGTTTAAGATAAACTGTCTTTCTCTTTATAGTTTAACATACGCTCTTTACATTCAGTACCAGTACGTAAATCATTTTACATGTAGTTTTGATAGAATCATCTTTTATTTTTTTCTCTATGCCAATGCATGTTACGGGCCTAGCTCTTCATCAGGGCACGGCAACTAAAACAATGATTACTAATTGTAATTTTTGCTCATATATTCTGTATTGACCAGGTGAGGTTAGTAGTTCAAATGTGCCATAAACACATTTTAAAAGATGATGGTCGAAATCCTATTCTGTTTGTTCGTAGAGTGTAGCATTTGGCTTTTATGAATTTATATTTCTTGAGTAGCATTACAATATGGTGCTACCTGGGCTTGTACAATCACAGATCCAGTAGTGCATTGAACATATAAACTCCCCACCTGATAACGCGGTGAGCGAGTCCTCCTATGTAAAAGAGAGCCCTTCCCACGGCCCTGCAGGGAAACTGTTTTTTTTTCTTGGCATGTGTGTTTTTTTAAAAATCATTATTATGTTTGTCATTGACTCTGCGACCATCAGCTGATCAAGACGTCTAAGGACTTCGAAGGTCAATGCCTTCTACCATTTCAGACTATGTTTTTATTTAGTCCTGTAAACGTATCAAATCTTAGATTTTGTGGAATTCTATATTGGAGAGGCCTATTCAGCTGTTACTTACTCCCTTTCTGAGTAGGACAAAGAAAGGAAGCATCTAAGAAGAAACATGCATTGATTTCTTACTGACCATAACTGGTTGGAGGCAGAGTTTAGTTTTGAATCATCAAAACGTGAAACAATTCCAACTGTGATGTCCTTTGTCTTGTCTAAGAAGGGGAACAGTTTCCTGGAATCCTACATTTTTGGTTTTGGCATATTTGGTGGTGCTAGTTCCACCTAATGCCAAAACATTGCTACTGTGAAAAGAGAGAGAGAAATGGGAGTTTGGGCGCAGTCTCTCTCATTGGCATGGCAACTGAGCGATGCTTTAGGGCTTGAAGGGGCCGAAATACCGGCAGCGCATTGATTTCCAGCCCCCAAAGAGCTCCCCCGCTTAACAATAAGAATACAGCTTTCAAAATATGAGGCAACGAAAAGGATTTGATTGAAGCGTTGTACTGTAAGAACCGTGACCGAGTTGTCTGTGCTCTGTCTGTGGCTCTCATTCCAAGGTTGGTGGTAGTCATGGCGCTATTAGCGCCATGACTACCACCAATAACGGGACCGTGTCCGCCCTCGTTCAATGGGGACGCCCTCGTTCCAGTCCGACCTTGGCGGGACCGGTAAGTCCCCATTGAAAAAGGCATTCCCCATTCCCATTTGAGCCCCCATAGAGCTCAATGGGAAGGGGGAAGGCACTAATAACGGTACTGCAAATTGTGGTACCGTTATTAGCTCTGAAGTCCCTTAACGGGCCCAGTCCATAACGCCTGGTACCAGGCGTTAAGGAAGGGAACCGCTAAGGGACCTCGGAATTGGGCGCAAAGGGATTACTGGCACCGATGTCCTTAACGGTGCCCGGTATCCCTTTGCGCTCACCTCGTGATGAGGCCCTTTATCTGTAAGGGCAGAGTGCGCATTAGAGCGGCCGAGGCAGCAGGGGAGGAGTACACAGGGGTGGACTGGCCTATAGGGTAGATTTCCCAGTAGGCCTCTGCATCCTGGCCCTCTTTTGTGTGGTATCTCCAATTCTTCCCATAGGAAAATGGTTGTGCTTGCTGAAAATGTGTAATATTGGGCCACTTTTGAAAATGATTTCCAGGGCCTCGTTTGGTTCCCAGTCATCCCCTGGGAGTACATTGCGGTGGGGGTAGAGGGTCTTCGGTGTTTCCATAGCATCACAATCAAGATCAGTATGCAAGAGAAGTGGGAGTTACAGCTTTCAGGGACCTGCTGCAGGGAAGTGACAGGGCCAGGTTGGCTCGCCACCCCCTTTGTGCAATGGGGCATTTGGCTCTGAAATGAGGGCAGTCTTTGGAATAACAAGCTAGTGGTGGACCTCTCAGGGCTGAGAGCTGCTGCGGTTTCGTCTGGCGACCAGAGGTTGGCACAGTCAGTGTGTTTGCCAGAGCCTGCAGCTCTCGTAGGGCTGAGGCAGGATAATTAACATTAGCCTGCTCCGCAGCTCTCCATATTATGGCAATATGCTATTTATGTAGGCAGAGCTCTGGGGATGATCACACCATGTGCCAGAGCAGAGATGCCAGCATTAGCACGTGGTTCTGCTGATTAGACAAGAGGCGATGCAGCCATTAGGTGCCCCAATGGGAAATTGGCTGAAACTCTGTATTATTCCCGGAAATATTAGAATACGACTTGATGGTTTGCCCCTGAGAACTTCAATGGGTTCATTCACGATGTCATAGCTAACATAGCAAAAACATCAGAGGGATTATTGGGAAAGAGGTACACTATCAGAACACACAGCTTGGACCCTGAAGTAGCCTCTTAAAAAACTGAAAGGTCAAATATGTTTTGTTTTTTAAAACATTTATTGATTGTGATTTGGTTTCCAAAACCTTACACAATAGTTACAATTTTCAAATATAAAAGAGAGATACGAAACATTTAAAACATTAATTCATCACTATTAATCTATCATCAAGATTCCTCACAAGAAGAATGCATGTTCCTTTGCAGAATAATATGGGCCATGACATTAGCTCTTAAGAACACACAATAAAACATTTGGATAGGGTTCTATCATAGTACAGTACTTTGATAAAGTGAGCAAGTTCAACAATAATGAAGCTGTGTCTTCCCACAACAGGTTAATATTAACCATGACATTACAGTTCTAAAAGAGAACACACCAACAATATTGGATATATAGTTTTACTAGCCTAGTGTACTGTACTTTAATTAGGTGAACAAGTGCAATAATAATGGAATTAAGTCTCCCCACAAAGGCAATTCCACAATATTTCACGCTTGTCAGTTGCAAATATCGTTTAGAGATGTCTAACCAACGCCCTCTGCCCGCAAGAGTTTTTCGGAAATCTAAAATAAGTTGTTTCCATGGTTCACTCTTACATCTACAGAGTCTGCACATTCTGTCATAGGATAAAATATTCCCGGCAAGGCCCCATTCTGTCCAATGATGCACAGAGATTAAGTCGCAATCTAAGCTATGGGCCTCATTATGACATTGGCGGTAGCACGGCTGCCACCCATGTCATTTGTTTTCCAGCACCCATGAATGGGCAATTACCGGGTCATTACAGCCCTGCCGGACCCGGTAATTGCCCATTTGCGGGTGCCGGAAAAAAGATGCTGCCCATTCCCATTCGGCCCCATAGGGCTGAATGGGAGTGGGGAGGTTGGATGCACCGGCACCATTTGAAACGGTGCCGGTGCATCCGACATGCTGTGCTCAAAGGTGCTGCTCTGCCTGCCAGGTCTGGTCTGGCGGGCAGAAAGGCTTCCACGAGCACAACTAGCAATTTTCCGGTCCGGGAACTACAACCACTAGCGTAGTTACCAGAACCGGCAAACTTATAATGAGGCCCTATGTCCTTCTAACTTCTCGTGCAGGGAATATGATTAGGTAGTGCGGTATGGTGTTATGTCTTTTAATTTCTGCTCTTTAATGCTCATTAACTTTATACTTCAGTACTTTCACGTTTAGTTTAGTTTGTTTATTTGTAGAGCGCAGCCGAACCCTAGGGTAACTCGGTGCTAAATCTTTAAGATCAACAGTGGTTACAGAATGTTGTACATACAAGGGAGGTGAGTATAATACAGTAAAGTGAATGGTTCGAGGGACCTGGCTACAGAGTGGTCCGAGATGAACTACAATGGGTTGTGACGGACCAGGTTACAGTTTGGTTCGCTGCAATCATAGCATATATTTAGGCAAGGAAACAGATAACAGACTGACTTCCAAAAGACTTACATAAGGTGATGGACCTGTTGGGTATAGTTAAGTGTCGTGGCCAGACACATGTCGTTTAACCCATTCCCATAAAGCCACTTTAATGTTTGTTTTGTTCGGGTTAAAGATTAGCTCTTCTGAATTAGAACCAGTAACAACCAACATCATCAGGCAGTTTTTGTGTACAGGCTTGATAGAATTGCATCGCAGTCAGCCTGGTAAACGCTAGAGATCTTCAGATGTATCTTCAGATGTAGTATTGTTATTTAGATATAAATTGAGCCTCGCTTCTACGTGGACGTGTGTAAGATGGAACATGTCCCTATATTTGTAAAATGTTGTCTATCCTCCAAACTCCATGCACAAAGTACTCTCTCACAGTATTCCTTCTAGCACGTGTGCCCATCTGAAAGACTTGGCATGGAAGTGTAGAAGAATTCTTTCAGACACAGGGATATCAGTAGACACCTTTAAAAAGAATCCTTTTCGGCTAAAAGCAAAGTTATTTGAGGCAACTGGATGCATACTAATGACTCCCTTAATTCGTATACATTATGTAAAAAGCATCCTTTGTATGTGAGGAACCTGGGGAGCCTCCTGGGCTACTGGAAACGCTTCCCCTGTGTGATATATCATGAGATTTATCTTAGATTTCGTATGAATGTTCTCTTTAACTAGCTGTTCCCGGCGTAACAAACACCATTCTAGCATATCTTAAAGGTCAATATCGGTCTGTAATTCATAGGGGTATTTCTGTCCCGTTTCTTAAATATCGGTTTTACTATTGAGCGCTTCCGGGAAGGGGGCGTATGACCCTGTGACTCATAAATGGCAATTGAAAAGGCTAAACATATGGAAACTGACTTCTTTTGGATTTTAAAGGCTTATTTGTATCAGATGGAAAGAGAGTTGTTCTGAGGTATAAGAAAAGTATATAAGTTTAATACATCGATTATACAGGCCTCTATGATGTGTCCTTTTAGATGCGTAAATGTCAACCTTGTCCCATTGCAGAGTCCCTGTGGTGGCATAAGATTGTGTAGTAGCATAATTACAGCATCTCCTTTCAGTTTTAGCTCTTGAGGAGGCATTCGTCCTACAGCATTTCACTCTTTAGAGACTGAAATGTTGAGCCAGTAATTAACTGTTCATTGACACTGGAACAGCCATGCCCTGTCTGGCGAGAAGTCTGAGTGGAAAGAAGTCGTTTGAAATTATTCCAAATGTTTGCGATAGTGGAAGGTGGAGGTGACAGCGTAGAACTGTGCTCATTCTGTTTGCTCAAATGATACCTGTTTTTGAAGTGGAATGGCATACAGAGGTGCACTTTGCCATTTGGACAACAGAAGGCAACCTAACATGTGATAATTTGCATCAGCTGAGTATGGAAACATACCTAAGCATTTTATATATATAGATGGTGAAATAAGCAATATTTGTGCAGGGATGCCAGCAGAGAGCATTGTGTGATTTTTTTTTACAATACAGCTGATCAGGTGGAATCCTGGAATCATGTTTTAATAGAATGCACCAGGATGTTACAACTTCGATTGATGCACTTTAGTAGATTTATATCTGATATTGAGTGGATTTCGGCCAAATATTTCTGGACTACATACTTGATGGTTCCTACACTCCATTGAACATTGCGACTTGTAGGGTAATTCAGACAATAATAAATTGAACTTTACCTGTTTTTACAAAAATGAATGTAGAATGTATAATCTTTTGTATTGATAGTTTAATTACAAATTTAAATGTGAATGAAAATGGAACAATGTTTTTTTTCAGATTTTATGGATTGTTTTACTTGATGTATAATGTGAAAGGTTTGGTCAAACCAAAAAAGCATTCATGATACAACTAAAATGAAAAAATGATAACAAAGAGATTTTAAAATGGCTTTAACGTAAGAAAAGGCCATGCAAAAAATAAAGCACATTTTCTGTTAGCAAATGTATGCGTTGAATTAATTTAAATAAATAAAATCATACCTGAAAATGTAGCACTATGATTCTTTTTCATTATTTTAAAGCTGTTTCAAGCATAAAGTTTGGGAGGTGCAAGTAATTTGATGTATTTCCTTAGTTATGAAAAGAGGCCCATTTGCTGTCCCCCATTTTAAGGAATACAAGCAGGTGTACCCGTGCTACTCACAGTTATTCCTACTTCAGTCCTAGTTTGAAGTTTATTTAATGAACTAAACGAATGCTTTTTTGTAGACAATATTGCAAGTCTTTCCTGTAGGAGCTAGTGTGAACAAATTGTCTTTGTAACTTTGGAGCAAGGCACATAAAGCTGACCACGAAAAAAGCATGAATCCCATTAATCGATTCCAGCTACTTTGAGTTGGAGCTTTGAGATTGTGCAGCAACATTATTGCGCAGTAACATTATTACTGTCCTGATCTACAGCTGAGGCAGCAGTGACCTCAACATAGGTTTGGTATGTGTAGGGCTGAAGAGTGTAAGCTTGAAGTGCCGTACTCGTATGTGTATGGTTGAAGCATCTAAGCTGGGTACTGCTGAGATGGCATACATTCATCAACTTTCGTGGGAAATTAAGTTTCTGTAATTATAATGAGAGATTTGCCATGATGTAATGGACAACGTCATTGCGGACCGTATTGAAGAGACATGCACAGTTTCCTGTCACTGTATCACTACCAAAGAAAGCACTGTTTTGTGTCACCCGCATGACTTCAAAAGTGAGTGCCGCTAATTTCTGCTAGAATGCTGATAGTGTGGAAAGTTTAGGGGCAATGAACTGCTGAAGTTTTCATGAACTGCTGAACTTTAGGAACAACAAATGTAGAACTACGGCAGAACTAAGGTGCAAATCGCCATATGACAAGGGTAAGCATAGCAGACCGCTTTGAAAAAAATCCCAAAAATGCATTTTTTATACTTGTTTCATTGTCTACAGCATGGATCTTACCTACATGCGAAATTTCAGGTATGTGGCATGCTGGGAAGTATGCTGAACCTTTCAAACAGACACACACACACACACACACACACACACACACACACACACACAAACACATATCCAAGCAATGCAGAACGCTTACAAAAAAGAGAAAATGTATATTTTATACTTTTTATATTGTTTACACCATGTAACCTGCCTACATGCCAAATTTCAGGTTTGTGACATTTTAAACAGACACACACATATCCACAAATATCCCTTTTATATATATAGAGCTAGAGATTATCATTTTTTGTGAACTGTAGCATTTCTTTAATGCATTTCTAACTTGGTTTTAAAGAATAGGCCATGAAAAGCCATAAACATTAGGAGTTTAGTCTGTATGAAATCCATCGGGAAAGTGAGGGACTCCACACAGTGAGATTCGTACTGGTGAGAAGGAACATTTCCACAGATGGACTAAGCTTCCCCCAATTCCAGCACATACATGCACAGATGGAATACATGCACAGAGTGAATGATTACCTGTTAGAAACAGATATTGGCGAGAAAGCAGCTACAAGGGTGGTGTCATCCTAAGAAATGCCTATGGAGATACTGAATCATTAAATCAATGGGGTTATTGGGAGCAGATAAGCAATCAAAAACAGAGAAGACAGAGCAACACCCTATGGGACATCAGAGAGACCTAAAACAAAGCCAGAACACAGAATGCAGATTTACTACAGGAAATATAAGCCACCTCTGACAATATGTGGCACATTTTCTAGACATTTTCTTCAGTAGTGCAGTCTGCCATGCACAATAATGTGCGTGTTCTACAGTATCTTGAATCCAGCTGTCAAATAAATTCACGATTGTGGAACCAAACAGTTCAACAAAACACAAGTTTGCCTACAGGATGGTATCTCAGTGTCAACTTCCAATAGGCTTATACAAGGTCCAACAAAGTAATGCTGCAGAAAGAAACAGACACTGACATAATGGTTTTCTTGATTCTTCAAGCAGATACAGATCTTTAAAGGTGTCAGTTACCTGAGTAGCCTCTGTGATACAAGAGACACCTCGAGCAGATACACACCTTTAAAGTTGTTGCATAGAAGGATACCCCACTGTTCCCCAAGAGATGACCCGATCAGATACTCATCTTTAAAGGTATCAGATACAATGGTAGCCCACTGTGAACTAAGCTAAACATCAAGCAGATATGAGATAACCCAAGCAGATACTGATATTTAAAGGTTTCAGATATAAGGGTAGCCCGTATTGCATGCGTATTCCCATGTTTACATTGATCAGATACATGGGTAGCCCACTGTGACTCAGGAGCTACCACAATCAAATAATGATCTTTAAAGGTAGCAGATGGAAGGTAGCCCATTGTGGCTAAAGTGTAGTATCCCAGGCTATAAATAAATCACACACAGGTCCCTTCGGGTAACTCTCAATTGCACAGCTGTTATTTTCTTGTCCTGACATTTCAAACACAAGTGGCATGAATCAGTCTGAAACAGATCCAAGCAAGTTGCAAGTTGCAAATAATTATGCAGGCATAGTGTATCCAATGTGGCACACACTCAATTTTAATCATGACCACTTAGGTTAATCTTAATGAAATAGTTCAAAAACATGAATCACACACATAGGGCTTCTTGCTATGATTAACACCAAGATTCTAACTCGCTCACTCATGCTTCAAATACACAAAGTGACAGCATAAGCCACACATAACACCATGTAAAGTCATATATTTGTTTATTTGCTAGTTTTTTTGTTGAACAGTTTATTAAAAAAGTGCCAATCGACTGCCATGAATTGTCTGGGACTGAAACTGGATTGTTGAAATTTCCTGGTACATGACATAATGGTTTGGAGAATCTGTTTCACGCATTTGCGCACGGGGCACATTATAACACCCTGATAAACAAACTGCTCTCTCTTTTATTCAATTGATACATTTACTAAAAGCTTCCCGAGTAGGATTAAACAATCACAGAAAATGTGTGAATCTGGAACTGTGTCGATGGACCATTACATGTCTTAAATAATGGTATCTGTTAAGACCCCTGGTTAGAAATACAAACATGTGTTGAGGCAGGGATTCCCAGTTCCAGAATCTCTCTTTTTTCAATGTGTGTGAGGTACTGAAAGGCTTTAGATTAACTTCTTTTCTCACAGGTGAATTGGGAAACATGCTCCAAAACAATTCTAGAAGTCAGCGAGATGAAAACGATAGTGAGACTCAACCATAATAGAATGAAGTACACTACCAACATTGCAGACGTCCAAAAGAATTCCTTTGCGGCTCTAGCAATCAATAAGGCTTTCGGCTTCCAAATGGACAGCATCTCAGTACTTTCCTCATTTGATGAATTAGGATCAAGTGTGGCATACTCTGAACATTAATCATCATCTGTCAAATCTCAATTTTCTGTTCTTCTGACTCTTCATCCGGAAGTGAATGGTTTCTCAGAAGCATCACGGGTAACCGTTTGGAGCAGTTTGAAGATGATCCACAGACACTAGTCGTGTGCCTCTTTTAGGTAATACTGTGGACAGGACAGCTGTTCTGCAACCCTTCAGTTGGATTACTTGAACTGATGCTCAGTCCGAAGAGCTAAATGCATTCTTGTCATTGATATTCTCCAGGACCCGACCTCCATCATTGATCGTGGCTTCAGAAGTGACCATGGCATTTTCCTCCTGAAGAGTGTCTCTACATTGGTGTTGCCAGAAGCTGCTCTTGGCTGGTAACAGGACTGGTGAGAGTGTGCATATCAGGCGTGAACATTTTTCTCCCAAAGCAGAGTTCATATCAGGTTTTATCTCTGCATTGTATGCACTCCCATCACCTGGTTGAACTGAATGGTCGGTATAATGAGGACATGCTGGCCAAATATACATTAAAGTCAGGTGATAGGAAGTCAATTATAGATTATGCTATTGTGAACTTCCTTTCTTTTAATAAAGTTAACTCCTTCCAAATCATAGAGTGGTCTGGGAGTGATCAAAACCCTCTGACAATGGTCTGGCAGTTGTATGACACCAACGTATCATGCACTCTGCAGCAACCTGGACTTGTCACAATTGGCAGAATGGGGAAAGTGGGGAGGGACGAGCTGGTCCTCCATTTACAGAGCCCAGAAGTGCAAAGTGCGTATTCTGAATGAAGGGGATCAAAATTAGATAATATCCCACTTCGAACGCCTTATAGGTCACATTCGAGGCAAATTAACGGTACTCATGGGTAGGAATTATGATAAGGAAAAAGGGGGACAGGGATGCCAAATAGCTTGACTCTGGATGTAGACATTCAAAGTGGTGTCTAAATCGGGAGGTAAGGGAAGGCTCCATTACATCTCAGGCACTTAAAGAGAAAAAGAAGCTTACAAGAAGCTTGTAAAAGATAAGAAACATCAACACATAGGAAAAAGTGGGATCAACTGCATGGGGCAGTTGAATAAAACAATGTTAAAACCCTCTGGAGACTAGTCGCAAGGGGAGACATGGGCAATGCAAAATAACCAATAACAAGGTCCCAGGAAAGCAAGCAGGGCTCAGTAAAGGTTTCTCTACCTTGGGTATTGCAAACAATAGTGGAAAAATACATAAGGGGGATGTGGAATCAGAAAATACAATATTAAGGCTTTTACACCATGAAAAGAGAAATACACCAACAGGGGCTTGTAAAGATTCCCAGAATCTTTATTGCAATACTGAACAGTAAACGAAACAAAGTACACAAATAGTTATTTGGCCGTCAGTACTTCACAGAGACCACCAGAAGGTTCAATGTGAGCAGTGAACAGGAATTGCTAGATGGACATCAGCATATTTATACAGTTTCTTCATAACAATGTCCAGCCTCCTACAAGTTAATCATGTACTGGGATAGGGTTCTCGCCAGGTTCATTCCTAATTTACATATCTTGTGCATGCGGTTTACTTCTTAATACATTCACTAACAAGCACTATTATTCTCTGGGATTAACTTTACACTCTTTACACATTTGTTTCAATGCAGGTCAAACTGATGTTTCGCATGTCATGTTTAAATAGCGTTATTGTTCTTATATACTTGTAGGTTAACATCGCTGATTCAAGTAATCCCCTGATCCCGAGGTCAACAAAGGACAAGGTCTACATGACCCTAACATGTAGCCCGCAGGCAGGTTGGACATTAACTCGCCTACAGAGGTTGAAGAGGTTAAGTAAGAACAGGAGGACACAGGTCTGCCATTTTAGGCCACAGGATGACTTTGCACAACTAACTAAAATGGCGGCTTTAACCTAAAATGGAGGCTCGATTAACTTAAGGTTACAACCTTGCGATGCGGATTTCCTCGCAGAGAGACTGGGCATAGGCCAACATGTACAATGAGGACGAAACAATATTATATCAGTTTTAACAAACCCTCCTTTTGGCCTATGCCAAGCGCTAAACTACTTCCAATCACTTTACGACTAACTCCACATTTCAACGTCTATACACCCCGAATCATTATTAGACATATCTATTGCCATCAGATCAGACACTAGAGTTTACTCCTTGGAAACCTTATCTGGGGTGTATATTTTATGCCCTAATACACTTGTTGCTTGCGCGCAACACCCCCCTAATACCGAACATATACCAGGGAGACACTGTATACAACAACAAAGGAATAGAAAACTACCCAAAATAATCAGCAGGGCCGAAAACAACTTCCATCCCCACGACCGTAGGAGGTCCCATAACCAGGTACCAAGTTCCCAGTTTCCCTCAGGAACATGTACTTCCGAACTAAGAACATGTAGATTTTGGATCGCCCTAAAGATCGTTGGAGAGGAGTCTGGTACGTAAACGCAGCAAGCAGACCCCACTAATTTACATACTCCTCCACGCTCTGCCAGAATAACATCTAATGCCATCCGGTTCTGAAGAGCTACTAATCTTATCGCTTTCTGTTCTAACGTCCTATGATAGAGTATGTCAGTGGTCCGGTTGATGGTTTTCTCCAGTACTCTCGCTAGTCCCCTGATATCTTCTGAATTCATAATTTGCCCAAAAAATGGCACAAAGGATTTCATGATGTCTCCCAGAGTTTGCGCTGGAGTATCCCCCTTCACATCTCGTCGTGGACGAGTCTTCGAAATTTCTGTATTACTGGCAATAAATACCCCAGGTAATAGAATCCCTAAATAGCAGGTTCCTTGCCAATCCCTTCCCTGGGCAACCATGGAAATGCCACATTACCACAAACGAAATAGACAGGTTCACCTACATACAGAGGTCTGTTCTCACTAGTCAATTTCGCAACGTTGGCGCATCTCCTAAAATCACCCATTGACCGTGTTCCATTCCTCTGTATGCAGAAGGAAACTGAATCGGTGTCACAGGTTTCCCCTTTTCTCACCTGTTTTCTCTGTTTTGCGGAGTCGTTTGTCAGGGTTTTCTTTTGAGCAGTTCCGGTCTTGTACAAGCCCGTTCGGCCGTCTTCGGATTTCAGGATTCGATCAGCTTCTTCGTCCGGGATCTAGGAAACTCCAGGAAGCTTGGAATGGAGACAGCACACGGAGGCGGTCTGCGTGGAACGTGGAAGAGACAGGATCAAGGAAGGTAGTGGGAAAGGAGAAGGAGGAAGGTCCGGGGACCAGGAAGCAACACAGTACAGGATTACGAACTATGGAGCAGGTCAGGCCACAGCTATCGGTAGCGTTGAGACGCGTGGAACTGCAGGGGAGTGGCTAATTTATAGAACGTGCTGCATAGGACGTAAAGGTCGATAGACCGCGTTCCGTGTATACGGCCATGTTGGGTGTACTAGAGCGAGTAACCCCCAAGGTGCCAGGGACCAGGAAGTCCAGAAGGGGCGTGATCAATGGATCATGACAATCGGAGCTATGATTAACAGAATAAGATGGAGGCATGGCATCCTTATTGCCTATAGGAGCCATTTTGAAAGAGATCAAAGACTGGAAAGGATGAGACAATCTATCAGAGGGCCTAACAGAAGCAACGTTTGGCTTACTCCTATTTGCAAACAGTGAGCATCCCAGGGGCATCAAAACACGTTTTTCAAAACTATTCAAATTTGTACCATCAAAGTTCCCTGAGATGCTGTCATTCCAACAGCCAAAGAATAGTGCTCTAAGAGAAGCATAACAAGCAGTTGTCAAAGGTAAAGGATGAATGTACCAACCTAGCCCCTTATCCCCATGTTGCAGTAAATGCGAGCAGATCCAGCAGTTGGTTCTATTTAAAATTGCATGAGTGGCATTCATTATTAACAAAAGAGTATTATTCTGATAGTTCCATCTATGCGAAGAATCTCTAGGCGACAAGGTATGCAATTGCACAGAAGGAGTAGGTATAACAGATACATTTTCAACAAGTAAAAAGTCTTCTAGCGGATATGCTTCCTCCAGGTACCATAACCCAAAACCAATAGTTACTACACACCCAGTTATTATTACTAAAAGGCAACAATACATTTTCGGGGTCCCCTTACACGCTTGATTATTGTCTCTGCTAGTCACATATTTATCTAAAAGTTCAGTGCGAGCGATAGCGGGTGCAGGCATCGTAGTATTCAATAGAAAAAAACACCAATTGTTCGTTTGCTGGCCACTCCAGTCGCGCGTCTTCTTAATGTCTTTCCCACAACCCTTAGCCAACAGAATCCTTTCGTACAGTCGGGCCAAAAGGCAAGCCCTCAAATTATTTCCTCAATCACACAGTCAAACCGTGCTGTAAGTCTATCTTCTTGGACGTAAATTATATTTCACAATTTCCAGTGCTGAAGGGTCAGAAAAAAGTATGTCGTCACTTCCCACTGGAGATGGCGAGTGAACGGAAATGGGATCAGAAAATGGATGATCCGGAAGTACCACTGTTGGGGAGTGCGGAGACAAGATGGCCGTTTTGTCTGGCCTTACGAAATCTGGAACGGTCTCCGATACTCTCTTGTCGGTTGTTGCTGTTTCGGGCACGCTGGTTACAGCATTGGAAAGGGATTCTCTGTCTTCTGTATCGTATGGCATGGGCTGCGGGATCCGTTTGGTGTGTGTTGCATGTATCCAGTTCTTTCGTCCCTGCTACCCGCACAGCAGTCTGGGTGACTAGCAGGACCTGGTAGGGACCCCTCCACCGAGGTGCAAGGCAAGATGACCTTTCGAAAACTTTCGTGAGGATCCAGTCTCCTGGTCATAGACTGTGACTGGGACCCTCGTATCGTACAGGTAATGCCTCTCGCACCTGGCGATAAATTGAAAATAGATTTTTAGTCAACTGGTTACAGTAATCTGAAAGAAGCACATTCTCTCTATCCCGCAATGAGTGACTCTTTGGCATACCCCAAATATTAGCAGGCCTCCCCATTACCACCTCAAAGGGAGAGAGCCCAGTCTTAGTTTGAGGGGTTGTTCTCATCGATAGCAACACGATCAGTAAGGCGTCCGGCCATTTTAACTTGGTGCCAGCACACGTCTTAGCGAGCTTGTTCTTTATAATGCCGTTGTGCCTTTCCACTAATCCGGCACTTTGGGCATGTCTGGCCAAATGGAACTGTTTATCAATCTGCAATCCTTCGCATATTTGTAGGATTACAGCAGCGATAAAGTGTGGCCCCTTATCCGACCAGATGACTCTCGGCAGCCCGAACCTAGGAAAGAACTCTTTCAACAGAGTTTTTGCCGTGGTCATGGCCGTTGCATCTCTAACAGGGAAGGCCTCAACCCACTTGCTAAATGCACAAATGACAACCGATACGTATTTAAGATTGTTACAACGTTCCATCTCAATAAAATCAAAGTGGATGGCCTCAAACGGAACAGAAGGTGGGGCGAAACTTCCTCTAGGAGTCGAGGTTCCTTTTCCTACATTGTGCTGCAAGCAGACCATCCATCCTTGGACAAAGCACTCCGCAATTTTGAAAATTTTATCATTGGCCCATACACCATGTAACACTTTAGTCAATTTACACGCACAGACATGGGTCGGACCGTGAGCCATAATGACCATCATTGTAATGTAGGCGTCAGGGAGTAACCATTTTCCTTCAACATTGTCCACCCAACACCCATCACCATCCAATCTCCCTGCACCCTTAGCCCATTTCTTGGTCTCCTCTGTAGTAGCATCTGCTTGAATGTCTTTTACAGAATCGATACTTTCACCAAAAGTACAAACATTTACAGTTTCCCTTACAGCATACATTTCTGAACTAAAATCAGTAGCAGTTTGTTTAGCTATCTGATCAGCAAAAGCATTCCCTTTTCCTATATCATCTGTAACCTTTTGATGTGCTGTATATTTTACAATGGCTAACTGAACAGGGACCGCGAGCGCTGAAAGTAATCGCACTATTAAAGTGCCGTGCTGTATTTTTGTGCCATGTGAGGTCAAGAAACCTCGTTCTTTCCAAAGCCTACCGAAGTTGTGAACTACCCCAAAGGCATACTGACTGTCGGTATATATGTTTACTGTAAGCCCTTCAGAAAGTTCACAAGCTCAAGTTAATGCTATAATTTCTGCGGCCTGCGCGGAATTATGCATAATTCTTTTGGTTTCCACAATCGTGCTTAAGGTAGTGATGGCATAAGTGGCCGTGGATGTACCATTCGGAAGTATGAAACAGGAGCCATCACAAAATAGCTCTCCTTGTGGACTATTCAAAGGCGTGTCTTTCTTCCCTCCATGTTCCTGCGTTAACACAGCCAAAGCACATCCATCACGTTCATGCACCTACAACACAAAGGCCTTTTCATAATTTGGAGTTCCTAAAACTGGTGCCGAACACAGCGCGGTTTTGAGCAAATCAAATGCTGTCTGGTGTTCCAAAGTCCATGGCAATGGCAAAGAAATGCCCTTCTTTGTCAAAGCCAGTATTGGTTTAATCATTAACGAAAAGTTAGGGATCCACAATCTACAGTAAGAAGCCATACCTATCAGGGCTCTAATTTCCTTCTGCGTATTTGGGACAGACATGCCAGAAATAGTTTTTATTTGTTCAGGTGTCAACCTTCTTCCCTCCTTTGACAGGAGATAGCCTAAATAGGCGACCTCCTGACAACAATATTGGAATTTTTTGAGTGAAGCTTTGGGCCATGGTTTGCCAGATGACAAAGCAACAACATGGTGCCTTCTTTACAGGCATTATCTGAATCAGCAACCAAGAGGAGAACATCTACATACTGTAGTAACGTGCAAGTAGTAGGCAACTCGAGAGTATCAAGTTGATGTTTCAATGCTCTATTATAAATACTTGGACTCTCAGTGTACCCTTGAAGTGCACGAGTGAATGTGAACGAGCGTCCACCCAGGGTAAACGCGAACAAATACCTACTATCCTTGTGTGTGTAGGAATACTGAAAAACGCGTTATTGAGGTCAACAACGCTAAAGTGAGTGGCAGAAGCCGGAATCATAGTTAGTATCGATGTAACATCAGGTACAATGGGAAATTGAGGAGCCACAATTTTGTTAATAGCACGCAAATCAATTATAAACCGAAAAGGAATCGCATTATCACCTTTTTTATATACTGGCAAAATCGGGCTGTTACACAAACTACCTGTAATTTCCTCAATTACTCCACGATGTACAAAATCAGAAACTATACATTTCAAAGCCTGTTCGCCTTTAACTGAGATCTTATATTGTGGGATGCGAGGCAATTTTACTCCATGTTTCAGAATAATTTGAACAAGTTCAATTTGAGGAATGCCCACATCATTATCATCAATTGCCCATAAGCATTCCGGAATGTTACTGAATTCTGGCGGTAAAGGTCGAGTCAAAAACTGAGAGGTGAGTGATTGCTGAGGTGAAATTATTAACCGAACTCCGTCCGGGGAGCAATATATTACTGCATTCAATTCTTTCAGCAAATTTAACCCCAGCAAATTCTCCCCACAGTTTGTAGTAAGTAGAAATGGCCACTGCTCCGTGAAGGGACCCAGTGTTATCGGCACCGGCAAAGAGACTGGACAAACTACAGGTGTGCCTGAAAACCCTACGGAGGCGTTGAACTGCCCTGACAGGGGAATGTTTGGAACCCGTGAATGGTCAATGGAACACTTTTCTGCTCCCGTATGTACTAAAAATAGATGCTTCCTACTTCCCACTGTAAGCGATATTCAATCAACACTACAGCTAAGTCAATGCCTAGTCTGGGATGCTGAGGAAAACCCTTATTGATGTATTTCTATGTCCAGTTCAGTACTCTGGATGACAACCCTTGTATAACACCCCCCTCTTAGAATCCCCCTGACCCCACTGAGCCAAGAAGTAGGTTTGTTTTGCAAATTAAAAGGTTTATTTGAAAATTTAAACAATATATATGTGTCACACTTTTATAACAAATTAATATCTGATAGTACACTTAGACATATGATGTGGATCCACAATGGGTAATGTTACAGTGGTACACTTGATTACTTAGGAGTAGTATAGAGGATGAGGTAGCTGAAATGCTTTATGGTTTCAAGGAAATGCAAGGTGGAATAAATGCAGTACAGAAAATAAACTGATATGGTTTCACAAGAGATAATATGTTCACTTTTCCCCTGGTGGCAATTCACCCCCCTATATGCAATGCAAGGAGATTGAAGTAACACACACAGTCTTCAGGAATACAATCAAATACAATACGGAACTCAGTTCCCCCCAGCAAGCTTAGAGGGAACAGGTAGAAGTTTGAAACAAGGCCCAAAATGCTTTTAAATGTGATGGCAATGGATGGGAAAATGTGCTAACTGATTTTAATTCCCTCTAGAGATTCAGGGTGAGAGATGCTTGTTGGTATTAGTTCAGGCCCACTTTAGCAATGCTCTATGAGTTATTACCAGGTTGCAAACAGATTTTAACAAAGGAAAGAATGGAGCTGCTATTTTGACAAGTGGAGAAATTGAGCCAAAATCGCAAATCGCGGTAAATTTTGCGAGTGCGTAAATCGCGATTGCGGAAAAGGTATAGAGAGTAGGAAGTCGGTTCTAGATTCGTTAAATTTCGTTCCTAGCCCAAACGGTTCCAGAGATACGGACGATTTAATAAAGGTAGATTTTCGGATTTAAAGTAAAACTCAAAATGACAGGTGACAGCTTGCAGCTTTAGAATGACAGATGACAGCTTGCAGCTTTAGAATGGCAGATGACAGGATTACTAGGAGGCAGTTCTACTTAGGTTAAAATAGTTTGGATTAGATTATTTTAACTAAGAGATTGGTCCTGCACAGTTCTGCTAGGTACTCACAATATAAATTTGAAATAGGCCTCGTCACGGATCTGGTCAACACGTCCAGCGGCGGTTCTCTCTGCTCGGCGGGTCAATCATGCACCGGTTCTGCTCACAGCGATCCGGATCTCTGGTTCTGCTCACAGCGGTCTGGGTCTGGTCTGCGGTTCCGGCAAAAGTTCTTGGCACAGAATTCAAACAGCTCGCCCGGCTGTGGAATAGTTTGCAGATGATTTTAAGGATGCTGAGGCCTGCTGAGAAGAGTTCTCAGTTTGTGGGTTTAGGCCCTTGCTTTAAGTTCTGAAGTAAAGTTCTGGTCTTTGGAGATTGATGGATGTGAAGTCTGGAGTCTCCCGGCAGAGCGTCCCGCAGAAAATGGAATTGAATCTCTCTACCTGTCCCAGCAGTCTCTTTTTATGTGTTTTAAAAAGTGGGTGTACAGGCTAGCATCGCTAAGCCTGCCCCTCTCTTGATTTGATAGGTCAATAGATTCTTTGTTCCCTGATTTGGGAAGGGATAGTGTGTCAGAGTGATGTTATTTTTATGACCTGCAGGAATGACACTCCCCTGGTCAATGTGCACACAAATCTATTCCTGATCCAAATACATATTTCCCAGGTACACAGTTGTTTGACATCACATACACACATCATATATTACTAAAGATAGTCCCTGTCCCGACTCTGGCATTTCTAGGAGCTTGCGTTCAAAAATGGCAACTTATTTTTGATTTTAGTGGGTTTTGCAACATTGGTTTTTCATCAAAAATTATACAAAGGTACATCTCCCTTCCACATATATCCCAGTAACTTTCCATGTCTCTAGCTTAAATACATTGTCTACAATATTCATAATTAGCGGGGTTTTGCCCCAGAACATGGTACAAATTGGAGTTTGGACTCAAATCGTGAGGGCATTTTTCAAACTAAGACTCTCAAAGTTGTACATTCCTGTCATTTGGTTACAATAAGTTATCACAGTTTCTATAAAATATATATTTGTTGCAATTCAACTCCCCAAAGTGTTTGGGTCCGCCTCCAGAGGTCTGGGTGGGTCAGTGATCACGTCTCTCCTTGCTGGCAGAGGGCTGTTGACAGGAAACAGTCAAAATTAACATACCCCATTCAACAGAAAGGGGCTATTGTCTCTCTCCTCCAGGCTGAAGGGGAAACCCACTCCCTCTCACTCAGAAGGGCCATGTGATATCCTGCCTCCTGTGGTGAGTCTCTGGGGTGTTAAGAGTTCTCAGCCTCTTGGCCTCTGGGAACAGCAGGTGGCTAAGATTTTCAATTAACCAACAAGCTTTGAAGTCCCTGCCCCTCTTGCAACTCCTAAATACAGTTTCCCTGTCATGGTTTAGACCGCTAGCGCCGCCTTGGGGAATTTGTCGGTACTGCATCCATTTTTGAGTTGTCTTGAATTACTGCATTTCAATAGAGTGATCTTTTGCTTGATAGTATAGGACCCTTGCTTAACATTTTTTTGATGGCATCCTTACAGTAGAGTGGTGATGTGGAACCCCCCACAAGAAGGTTGTATCTTTGGAGTGGTCTCGTGCCAACTGCGCAGTTCTCCTGGACTCTGGGATGGAATGATGGGCGGCGGCAGCTCATCCCCACATCTACCCAGTCTATTGATTCAGCATGGGTCAAAACCCTTCACACCACCGCCATCTCAACGTAGGGACCTTTCTGATGAACAGGAATAGGCGCTGGTTCCAAATCCTGCTTAGGGCAATCCTAACGAAGCAAAATGTCATCAAAAGGAAGCTCTTCAGAGAGGTACGCAGCAGAAGGAAGATCAAAAATGTTTCTATTATCCACACTCAAAACTTGTTTATCCTGTGAAGAAGGTTGCTGTGATTCTGGCGCAAACTGACCTCTACCAGGGCCCCCTGCACCTGAGCGACCTCTGGATCATCTACCCATGTTCCCAAATGACATTTGCTGCAAGGTCGGACATTGTGCGCGCGAGTGACCTTCCTGTCGACAATACGCACACTGGTTAATGGTTACCGGCGCCAGGGGCGTACTTCCCTGTGGAATGTATTGACCTCTAAATTGATTACCCCCTCTAGGGTTTCTAACGATCTGCTGCAATAGTACTTTTGTTTTCAGGTCACCCTTTCTTTTCTCAAGTTTTTCCTTTTCATTATTTACACGATTTTCATAGTACTGAGCCATGTGCAGTACTTCTGATTGAGACTTCACCTGCCAAGCGCTTTCGGAGGACATAATCTGTAACTGGATGTCGGGCAGCAATCCACGTACAAATTTATCGACAAACAGCCTTTTCCCTGACTCTGTGCCTAAGTCTTGTCCACTGAAATCTGAAAATACCTGTTCGAACCGATTGAAGAACTCGGTAGCACCCTCAGACTTTCCTTGGACACAGGCTGTAAGCTTGTCCCAAATGATTCTTTTTTCAGGAACTATAGTTTTTAATTTTACAATAATCCTATCAGGCAAAGTTAATATCACTTGAGGCGGTCGCTCGCCATCTGGTCTTTCTCTGTTGAGCCTAACCATGTTATCCCATGTATCTCCTAACCCAGGTACATCATCTACAGTCCTAATCTGTTTCCACAAGTCAACTGGTAGGAGTACGGGAAATAATAAATCAATATCACTTAAGGTGAATACCGATGATTGTAAGACCGACTTTATTTCTTTATAGAACCCCGTCGGATTCTTTCTTATATCAGGAATAGATTGTTTTATGGTGTTCACTTCCTGTCTCGAGAACGGGACGTGAACAAACTGTGATACATAATGTGCAGGAATGTCCACAGCGACTATACCTCGTGCAGCATCGGCCGCAATCTCAACTTTTGGGACAAATGTCGGAGGGACCTCTCTCATAGGCAACTGAGAAGTAGGTAGCTCTGAACGCTTACTAAGCAACAGAGCCAAATCAAGCGCTAAGGCAATCAAAGAGGTATCAATCGAAAAGGCTCTCTTATAAACACTTAACAATTCTGCGGGACAACAAATCTTTCTTTTTACACACTCATTCTGCAGGTATTCTACCATACCTGAATCACTTTTGTTTGCATTTCTAACGTATACTGACCATACGTGTCATATACTTCATCTGGAGTTATCGACATATCCGAAATCCATCTTATCGCATCCTTTCTACAAATTCGTGCTTCCTCACCTATCAATTTACGGCGAGGAGAAAAATGTTTCTGTAAGAACATAGTACCTAAACTATCACCATCTACTTCTTCATTCTGTAACTCTTCCAACTCCTTCTTATACACAAAAATCCTCTTGACATGCTCATATACTTTCTCCGCAGTATCTCTAGACAACGCTAAGGTGTTCAAATCCCGTTACCCTTGTGGGAGATCTACATCGTTTAATCTATTCCACATTATGCTCAATTGAATTCCTAACCCTTCAATGAAAACATTCTTTTCCGGAATACTTTTCAGATTTTCGAGTGTGGAAAAAACATCAGCTTGTTCACCCTTCTTCATACAATGTTTAGCCCAAGCAATTAATTCATTCTTTTTATCTGGGGACACACTATTACGAGTCACAACCCTTGACCCCGTTCCCTGGTCTACTACAAGCGATGCAGAATCACTTGGAAGAGGAAGAGCAGGCACATTCTGAATGTCAATAGGTGGGAGCAACGGGGCAGGCAAAGGACCATCGGCTGGAAGAACAGCAGGAAGAACAATAGGAAGGACTGGGGGAACTATAGGAGGAGGAATAACGACAGGAAGGGGCAAAGCACCAGGAGGAGGGACGTACGGGGGTGGAGCAGAGGCATCGGGCCTTCGTTCATGCAAAAGTTTATTAATCAATTCATCGGACGTATGAAAATCTTTTGAAGGGTACATTTTCTGAATGCCTAATTGAAACGCTCTGTCCTTGTTCCTAACTGATTCCAATTGTTTATTTTGATCATATAACAGCGCCTTTTCGGCATTCGTCATATGTCGACGCATATGTTTCTCTCTACTTTTTTGTTGCTGCAAAGCTTCTGTTTTCCAACTGTGCAATGCGTCAAATGCTGCAGGTCTAGCCTTTTTCTTTACCAATACAGACTCTAGATATTCTATACGAGGGATTTCAAAACTACCGTTGGTTGGCCACCGAAGATTAGAGTTATGTCTGGTCTGTCTGTGCCAAATATCATTAAATGCTATACTACCAAAGCCTTTCTTACAGTACATAGTACATGCCGGCGACCCCTCCTGTGGTGCGGGATGGCTGTCTTCCAAAGATTGTCTGTCACTGCGGAATAATGCCCTGAAGCAGGCAGACAATTTCCCAGGCATATCAGAATTCTGGTGTTACCTGGTCAAATAATTGTGCTCGCGAGTACAATGCTCCAAATTCAAATTGTCAGGGTTAAATTAAGAATCGGGTCACGATTCACCTGACCAAAGGACTGGGAGGCCCGATCGGGTTACTAAGAATAATTCTAAGGACCCACGTGTCTGGTGATTTCGGCAAATTTTACCCACCTTGATATATGGACTCTCGTCAAGACGTCGTCTCGGGCTACAGCTCACCGCTCAGGGATCGGATCATGCTGTTCTGTCGAGGAATTTGCTTCTCGTCCAGAGGGGCCATTTTGTTGGCACTGTCCGATCCCGGTCCGATAGCCGAGCCAACCTTCAACGAGACAAAGTCAATCTTGAAGGTCCCTATTCGGGCGCCATCTGTGGAATCAGAAAATACAATATTAAGGCTTTTACAACATGCAAAGAGAAATACACCAACACAGGCTTGTAAAGATTCCCAGAATCTTTATTGCAATACTGAACAGTTTACGAAACAAAGTACACAAATAGCTATTTGGCCATCAGTACTTCACAGAGACCACCAGAAGGTTCAATGTGAGCAGTGAACAGCAATTGCTAGCTGGACATCAGCATATTTATACAGTTTCTTCATAACGATGTCCAGCCTCCTACAAGTTAATCATGTACTGGGCTAGGGTTCGCGCCAGGTTCATTCCTAATTTACATATCTCGTGCATGCGGTTTACTTCATAATACATTTACTAACAAGCACTATTATTCTCTGGGTTTAACTTTACACTCTTTACACATTTGTTTCAATGCAGGTCAAACTGATGTTTCACATGTCATGTTTAAATAGCGTTATTGTTCTTATATACTTGTAGGTTAACATCGCTGATTCAAGTAATCCCCTGATCCCGAGGTCAACAAAGGACAAGGTCTACATGACCCTAACATGTAGCCTGCAGGTAGGTTGGACATTAACTCGCCTACAGAGGTTGAAGAGGTTAAGTAAGAACAAGAGAACACAGGTCGGCCATTTTAGGCCTCAGGGTGACTTTGCATGACTAACTAAAATGGCGGCTTTAACCTAAAATGGTGGCTCGATTAACTTAAGGTTACGACCTTGCGATGCGGATTTCCTCGCAGAGCGACTGGGCATAGGCCAATATATACAATGAGGACGAAACAATATTATATCAGTTTTAACAGGGTAAGAGGCAGTAAAGTATATGAAGCCTTCCTGGACCTGACCAGAGCATTTGACTCAATGGATGGGAAGCTTTATGGGAAAAATTAACAAAAATGGGGATTCCGACAGGTACACTAAAGATGATACAGCTGGTGTATGGTGACACATCAATTGCAATTCGCTGTGAGGGAACAAATAAATATTCTAGAGACATTAGCACAAACAGGAGAGCCAGGCAAGGTTGCACGTTGTATCCTCTCCTTTTTTGTTTGTTTCGGTTTGGCTTTAACCCACATGGCACTACCTTTAAAGTCATGCCAGCACAATTGAACATGCTCTTTACAGTGCCCTGTTATATGTCGATGACACAGATTTGATAGACTTTACTGAAGGTGGACTGCAGCAGAGCCTTCGGTATGCAGATGACTTCTCGGTATGCAGATGACTTCCTTAGGAATCACAATCTGTCATTAAACCTATCCAAAAACAAAGATTATGGTCTTTGGAAGAGGCAAACCCCGGGGCAGGTGGAGCATAAATGGAGAAAGAATGAAGGTGGTTACAACATTTAGATATCTTGGCGTAGAATTCTTGAGGGAAGGGTGTTGGACTAATAGTGTCAAGAAAACAGCTAAGCAGATGGAAACAAGTTTAAGGGGACTCCAGAGATTCTATCATATGTGTGTGGGAAAAAGATTAGATAAATGCATTGAAGTGCTGAATGTAAAGATAAATACAGCAACTTTGTATGGAAGTGAACTGTGTGGTTTGACCCCCTGCCCAAAATTGAAAACCTTACAGAATGTCTTTCTGGGTTGGTGGGTCTGCCCCCAACCACTCTGTCGGCTGCACCAAGTAGTGAGCTCGGGATTCATAGTTTGGGAAGCCAGGCCCGTATACGCTTTGCGCAGTTCATTCTGAAAGTCCAGTTAGATTCCCCCACAGACCCTAACATAAAGAATGCTCTGATGGAGATGAGACGTTTCAGCGTGTGGGGCAAATATTGCTGTTTTTCGAAGGAGTAGCATTGCTGGAAAAGTGGGGTTGAGCAATCAAGAGTACTTAAGATCGTTGTCCAATGGGCAGCAGAGATGGCTGATCTCAGAGTAGGCTAATAAAGAGGAACTGATTAATATCGGGAAGGATATCTCAAGACTCCTGTCTATGAAAATGTATATGGAGTATTGTGCTATGGAGATCCCCTGCAACTGTATACAAAGATTAATTCACATGTGTGCAGGAACATTATTTTAATGATTAGGTTTAATGTTTTTCTGGTGTGCACTAGAACCCCATGTGGTATGCCCGTGCGGGCTAGGAAAACGGGGAGATCTTGTACACTTTTCATTGATCTGTAAATTTAATGTGAGGCAAAGAAGGAGATGGCTGGGGCCACACTTTTTAAAGAATAAAATCAGAAGTTGTGTGGAGGCCATGTCACTAATAATGCATTTAACAGATGAAGACCTATATTTGATATTTTCTTGTATGTGAAGGATTCAGTGGGGCGGGAGTTATATATTTATTGAAAAGACAGATAATATAATAAGGACCCCTGCTTTTATCAATTGTAGATACATTACATTTTGATGCTTTTATTGTTTTTATTCTAAGTTGAATTTATTGTTATGTAATTGTAATGGTAAGAGACAATTAAACATTGTTTGACTGACTGCATAGAAACTGCTGTGGTAAATTATTTAAGGTCCTCATTACCAGCACTCATTGGTCCATCCTGTTAACCTCAATTGAAAAGAGCTATTTTGTCAAGCACAACTTTACTGAATGATTGTTTCTTTCTATAATTTTATTCATTTGTGGTTAGAATGGATTGTAAAATTGCAGCTCACATCCTCAAGTTTCCAATGCATTGTTCAAGCCCCACTCTGAAAACGCCGGACCACTGTCAGCACGAAATGTATGCTGAGTTGCTACTACTGTACTCTCTGTAGTGCCTTTATGACTGAAGTGCAATCTGCTTTTTTTTCGGACGGAACCTATCTGAAGAATTCTCAACATGATTTAACTCATGGTTTGAGCCCTCCAGACATTCTAGCCCCATCTGATCTTTTCCTTCCACTATCTGATAGTCCTCTCCGATATCTGTCAGTCTCTCTTTCTTCCTCCAAATCCACTCACCATCTCTCTTCTCTCTCTCTCTCTGACACTACCTCCTCAATCCCTCTTATGGTCCTGTATCTACAATCTACTTACACCCTCTGATCCTTCTCCCTACCACTCTCTCTCTTTTCCCTCTTTTCTTTCTTTTCTCTCTCTCTCTCTCTCTCTCTGCTCTGCACACTCCTTACACTCTCCTACCTCCACTCCACTACCACTCTCCTCCCTCCAATGTATGGCAAAGCTGCCCTGCACACACCAGCACGTCTCTCCTGCCTCCAAATCACAACCCCGCTCTTCTTTCAAAACTGCTACTACTCTATCTCTCCTTGCTACGAATACTCTCCCCTCGTCACACTATTTCTGCCAAACCCCTCTTCTTGCACACACTGCTACCACTTTACTCACACCTTATATCACTCCCCCTTTCTTTCTCTCAGACACCATTCAATTCACTCCCTACTCTCCCCACCACTCCACTCATAAACATGGTCATCCAAACTCACATTGTGTTTCATGTGTCACTTTTTTTCTTTACCCCTTACTCTCCTGTTGGCTATTCTCTTCTGCTAGTTTCTGGGACAACTGCTAACCCCCACGGGATGTTGTACTATTGACAAAAGACCCAAAAGAGGCTCTAATGCCCACCCCTTTATTGTCAAGGCCCACTGGATTTGGCAATGGTGGCCCACTGCAGTGAATTTAACAGTTCAAATCAGATTGTGTGGGGGCTTTTTAGGTTTATTGAATTGTTGCTCTGACTGGGAAACCACTCCACGGGTTAGTTACAGGTAATCATAATGTCTTCATGGAGTGGTTTGGAGCTTTCTGTGTACGCACTGAAATCTGTGCCGGTCTGCTGGGCTGCTCGGTAGATGATTCACTTTATTTAGTTGACGGTTCAGGTGTATGGTCATATGACAACTCTTCTGAGACTTTCTCAAGCTGCTCTCTCATTCTTCTATCTGCAGGCATTCTGGAACACATAGTTTTCTACAAGAGACCGTATCAAACTGGCCAGCACTGTGCAGATAGGTATGGGGTGACTGACCGTGGTACTCTGTTCAAGCAGGCTGGCACAATGAGAAGTGACAGGGGCGTGGGGCCTCTCAACTGCCACCATCCCACTCTGTTGTGGGACTGACTCTGGCTTCATCCTGGTAGTCCCCATGATCAGAGACAGGTCCCCATGCCATCTTGGCAGTGTCAGGCTACTGACTCTGTCACATCATTCACTGTTAGCAATGACCTATGTAATTTAAGTACTGAATTTAAAAAACTGCGTTTGCCTTTCTGAAAGGAAGCACCTTTGGATGTTTGCTGTGTACCACAGATGTCTTCAGATATGTTACAATTTGCTATATATAATATAACCTCTATCCAAAACTTGGCCACCAATACCTCTGAAGAAGGAGTTGTGTGGTTGCAGTGATCCCAAAGTGGGTCGATGCATGGCATGCATGAATAGTAGCCCTCAGCTTCTCTCTCTTTGCTTCATTGGGGATACATCATTGACTTGGAGCTCCACCTTTTATGGGAATGCTGGCTACTCTTTTATTATTCTCATGGTTATACATGTTGCTGCATTGAAACCCTTTAGGCCTCGTTAAGGTACTGTACTCAAACATTCTGCTTTGAGCACTTCATCAATTGCAGTAACTGAGCGAGTCATCATTGCTGCTGTCTTTTTCACTGTGTGCTCTTTGGCATATTTATCAACGGCGTGAACATCCCCTCTTGTGTGTGCTTTTGTGTGCATCACCCATAACAAAGGATGTTTCTCTTTAATGTACCATATTTGTTTTCTGTCTTGTGCAGCAGGTTTGTTTGTGTTGTCTCTGAAGTCATTCTGAATCCACCAGCATAAATCAGCATGTAAACTCTGACAATATCAAGTGAAAGATAGACTATACAAAATTGTTTCCTTTGAATCTCTCTGTCACAGAGCTAGCTACAACCCATGCAATTCAGCAGTTTGAACTGAGATGTCGCCAACATATTTAGTTGCAATGTCAGAATGCACAAGCTATTCTCCTGTGTAAGTTATCCTGTAATGGTGGCACAACCAGATGAGTATTTTGTATGTGTTCTGACAGATGGGACTGCAGACCCATCACAATATTTATTTGACAAATCTCAAACTATGGAATTTCAGGAAATGTGGTCTCTGGCTCTGTTTCCATGGCCCAAGCCAAGTCACCAATTTTGATCAATTCTGCTTTACAGTATAATTTTACAGTCGGAGTATTTCGTGCTGCAGTCAAGTGAATCCATCTGGTGAGCAATGCGGTTTCATTCACTACTCTAGATCGTGTGTCAGCCCCAATTTGAACTAAAGGTTTGGTTATAGGATGGTTTTTGTTTTTAAACAAAGTGCACTCTTTTTGCAGTATGCATTGCGCTTCTGACAATATCTCTTCCTCTGATGTAAATCTCAAATCTGGAGTTGAATAGACATGTGATGTGTATGCAATTGGCATTGTTTCTCCCAAGTTACATATTAGATAAGTAAAACCATTGGTCCCTGGCATCAAGCTGATTTACAAATCGGTGTTTGTGTCTCTGTTTTGCAATAGGCCAGTGAGAAACCCATGAAAGTAACCTCCAGGTGTGCAATCCATTTGGAGTGCAATTTACATATGATTACATCTACTTGTTCAAAGTCCTCAGCCAAGATTTCATGTATCACATAGATGTCATCAACGTACTCCCAGTAATTTGGAATACCTGATAAAAGACTCTGGATTCTGGAGTTTTTGTATCCCCGGACAATTCGAGTGAACAAAAAATGACTCCTTTCAAATGTGAAGGATGCATATTTTCTTTCCTCCCTTAAAGGTTTCTTTGCCCTGATATCAATGCCTTTGATAGTCTCACTGATCTTGGAGAATTGCTGCAGTAGGAGATCCATCTTCGCTGCTTCTGACAGGTGCTTCTGCTCTTCCATTTCTCCCACTCCACTAGAAGGTCATCATCTCAACAGCAGCCCTGCCACTATTAGTGCAATGCCGTAGCAAATCCAAAGGTTGTGGGGCTGAATCCTCCTCATCATTGATAACCCTTATTCCTGTAGATCTCCAGACCCATGAGCAGCTCCTATACCCTCGAAGACATATTAATGATACAGTCTCGTGTTCAAGCCCCTGGCTGCTTCAAACAACTATTTACACAATTTCAGACATGCGCCTCAGTATACAGGGTTGTCCACAGCTGGAGTGGGACCTGTTGCTGCTGTCAAACATTCTGACAGTCTCTCAGCCTGCTGAAGTAATAGCCTATGACTGTATTGTAGAAATACCTTCTCAATGTGGCTGCCACAACAGGACAGCTGCTGAGACCCAGTCTCTGCAGAGAAGACTATGTCCAGCAGGGCCCTGCGGGCCTACTAACACTCACCAAGAGGATCATCCTCCTACAGTGGCAGTCCTTTGCATGCCAGCCTAACCGTGCTCCAGCACCTCCAGACATTCTGGAGACTTTGCATTCGCCTCAATGGGGGGTGACAACCAGGCTCACACGAGCAATCCGAGCAGACCATGGTGCCTGCGCTGGGTACCTCTGCTATTGACTTCTGCCGTGCAGTGTGGGCCAGCCGATTGCCAGTGCACTGCTTCTACTCTTCCGAAGTGCACCCCTCAACAGCCAGAGCTAGGCAGGCACGGAGGTGAAGCCGGGGATCCATCTGCCATTTTGTCTGTGGCGGCGTTGATCACACTGACCACCTTGGGAAGCAGGAACTGCCAATGCAGCAGCCAGGGACAATGCATCAGGTTAGTCCTCATCGGAATGTCGCCTTTTGCCCTCCTTAATGGATGCTGTGGCCGGCTGTAAAGGGTATGTATAATGGATGGGGAGAGAATCAACAGAGGAGCTCCCGGGATAGGCCGCTGTCTTGTGGGTTGCTAGCCACACCCCCAGTTTATTACTCTGGTATTAAGCAGATTAAAAGAACACCTCATTACCATCTTTCTCAGGTGGGGCGAAGGCGACTGCACAAGGTAACCACTTCTTTCCCCTCATTTCTTATGTTCATTATGTATATTGGCAAATAGTTTAAAGTGTTGAAGAAGGAAGCTGACACAAAGGTGGCAAGGGTTGGGTTATAGACTTTTATGTCTGTGTGAAAAAGGTCCTTACTATCCCGAACTTCTAAGATGGATTTCCCTGCCTCAATACTAATACTAAAAGGATCTGTCAGAATGTTCGTCAATGTAAATTCCACTGTCCTGTGTGAAAAACGACTTCTACCCCTCGCACTATATAACTAAAAGGTAAACTAACAAAAAGTTCCTTATTTAAGGAATATGGCTCCCTTCTTCTTCTTGGGTAATGTTCAAAAGATTGTTCTCTCAAATCAAAGTTACCAGGGGAAATGACTCCCTTCCCTTGGCTTGTGGGATTTACCCAGTCCTTGCACAACTTTACCTCCAGTAGAAAAGCTCCCCTCTCCTGGTTCAGCTCCTTATATTCTTCAATATAACCAGGGGGAATGACTCCCTTACTCTGGTTTGATTTGGTATACTTCACAACAATGCCACGTGGCTCCCATCCCCAGGCTTCTTTATCTGCTCTCTCAATTCAGGACCAAGAGAATGCCTCCCTTCTCTTGTATGCTTTGGCACAGCTGAAAACAAAGCCAGGGGGAATGACTCCCTTCCCCTGGCATCTTTATCAGAACTCCTGATGTGGCACCAGAACAATGACTCCCTTCTACTGATTTGACTTGTTACATTTTCAATGCTTTCAACTTCGCTCACACTTTGCCACTTTAACAGTTTCTCAACAAAGTCCCAGATTTTGTCAGGGTGCCAGACCCTTCTCTGAAGGTCAGTGGTTTTCTTTCTCCCACTGTAACGTGGAAGATTTCCTCTGATGCTTACCGTCTCTATTTTTGGGTCCCGGACCATTGTCTGGTATTCAGTAGTTTTATCAGCGCCACTGGGAAGAGGAAACATTCCCCAGATGCTTTCCACATCAGCTGTTCCCTTCTTGTCCCCACCGGGCCTCCTGTGCCCCCTTTTACCTTCATGCAAGGTCAGGCACTGCTTCGGTTCTTCAAGAGAAGGGTCTTCCACTCTGCTGCTTCCAGGTGCTTTCTCTTTCAGCCAGCCAGCTCCACAGTATTCTTGCAGATCTCCCATATTTGCGGTCTCAGCGTCTCTGTGGGACCAAGATTACACCACTGCTTTTTTTCCCAGGATGGGCAGAGGGGTCTGCTCCTGCCGAGTCCCCGGGCGACTCTTGCAGCATCTCGCCAGCATCTGCTGCTCCACGTGTTTCTGTTGGTATTCAAATCTCCAAGTTTCCTCGCTCCTCAAATGCAATGTCGAGTCCATCTTCAGTTTCATTTAAGGGCTGGTGCCACCTCTGACTATCATCAACACCTACAGTACATGTGTCAGGTTCTCAATCTTGCGCAGGGGTAGCACGTACACCTACCTCCCCGTTGGGTCTTGGCACCTGGCTAGGTAGACAACACAGGCCACCGCGACCCGCCGGGGAAAGAGGGTTAGGATCCGTTGAATTGGATAGGTAGGGGGTAGTTAGGGTAACCGGGTAAAGGGGAGGAAGGGTAGGAAAGGGTTGTGGATAAGAAGGGGTTTAGGAAAGGTCCGCTTTGATGTGTTCTGCCTGGGGCTCCTGAGATCGACGGTACTCCGCCCATGCACGCTTCCACACTCCTAGCTAACTTGCCCCAAAACACTGTGACATAAATGCAAGGTTCACCAACAGCATTTAGGACTTAACACCATAGGAAAAAGCGTTATGAACACGCTACAGCTTCTGACATAGATTTGGTAGTTTCATCACTACCAACCCACAAGGTTAGCATTATCATTAGCACCCAACACCTTTAGAAATAACCAAATGAGCACTAAGCTTTGTTTGATGATACCGGGTTGCGTGCCAGGCGACTGCCAGAGTTCTTGCCGTTAGACTACGGCGGCGCAGCGGGTTCAGGCTGCTGATACAGCGGGATGCCGCTACAAGGGAATCAGAAACAAGAATGAGCTTGGGTCGCGGACTGGGCCCATCACATTGCACACACACGCTGATGAGTTCCCCCAAGAATCAACAAGGGCCGTGTTGCTTCACACGGCAATGAAACGATTTGTCCCAAGAATCTACAAGGACCGTGTTGCTTCACACGGCGACGAAATGGTCAAGTTGAGTTACGAGTCGGCCACTTGGCCTTGTCTTAACAAATATCGCCGGAACTTTCCTCAGTCCGGCGCTCGCATTAGCTTAGAAAGTTGTGGGGGCTTTTCCCACAACGTTGCATGCACTACTGTCTTGTTCTGTGAACAAACGGTTTGCAAATATCAAGGAAAATGCACTTATCTTGCCAGAGGGGCGGGGCCTGCAGAGATCACAGGCGGGGAATGGCCCCGCGGGTCGCAGCCTGCAGGAGCCCTCAGCCTACACGTCCTCTCCAGTCCGTGTCTGTTAGCGCAAGCGGGGATCCGTGCGCTCGTCACGCGCATGCGCGGACCGTCGGGCGTTGTCCCGTGTAGTTCTTCTGCTTGCGAGCACGCAAGCTTGCTGGGACTTGTAGTTCCGGCTACCGGATGGCGTTTTCTGCAATCCGCAGCCAGTGTTCTGCAACGTGGACACAACAGTGTTCTAAAAAACAGTAGTTTATGGCTCCTACAAGACCCAATCCCCACACTGGACACAGCTGAGGCAGTGGTAGTTCTGACAGTACTCCCCCTTCCAACAGGTCCAGCTTTTGCAGGATTGTTTCTATGAAACAAGCGCACTAGTCGGGGTGCATGAACATTTAACGCTGGTTCCCACGAGCGTTCTTCGGGCCCATAACCCAACCAG
Organism: Ambystoma mexicanum; assembly: GCF_040938575.1. Taxonomy (NCBI): domain Eukaryota; kingdom Metazoa; phylum Chordata; class Amphibia; order Caudata; family Ambystomatidae; genus Ambystoma; species Ambystoma mexicanum. Next base: position 107,524,220 of record NC_090928.1, on the reverse strand, counting down.
TCCACCAGATAATACAATTGTCCCAAACGAAAGCGTGAATCTAAAATCGCCTTCACCTCGAACTCAGGAACCCCATTCACAGTTATCGGGGGAGGTCTTTTGGAACGTATGGACGCCGGGGCGGGTTTGAGTAGTGCCACATGGAACACAGGGTGGATTTTCATTTGTGTTGGTAAGGTGAGACGGACTGCTAATGGATTAATGACTTTTTCTACAGGGAACGGGCCTACAAACCTGGGTTGGAACTTGCGTGGTCCTATCAAATGCAGGTTATGCGTGTTTAACCATACCTTGTCCCCGGCCCTATAGGTTGGAGCGGGTTCCCTGTGCATATCTGCATATTTCTTATAGGAAGCTTTAGCCATGTCCAGATTGATTACTATACCACGCCAGACATTCTCTAAATGTTTTTTGAGCTGGGACACAGCAGGTACATCAATATTGAGCAAATGAGGCACCGGTTGGAAACGGGGATGAAAACCATAGGTCCCATAGAAAGGTGTCACCTTAGTTGAACTATGTACAGCGTTATTATACGCTAGTTCTACCAGCCAAAGAACATCCGCCCACGTGGATTCATTATTGTATGACATGCAGCGGATGTACTGTTCTAAGGTCTGGTTCACCCTTTCTGTTTGCCCGTCTGTTTCGGGGTGATAACTTGTGGATAGTTTCAACTGCATGCCAACAGTGGCACAAAAGGCCTGCCAGAAGCGTGAAGTGAACTGCGCTCCTCGATCCGAAACAACATGTAATGGTATGCCATGTAAGCGGACAATATTTTGAAGGAAAAGGTGAACCAAAGCCTGAGCCGTAGGGATTCCTTTGCAGGGTATGAAATGTGCCAATTTGGTTAAAGAGTCCACTATTACTAGTATAGTGGTGTATCATTGACTTAATGGCAGGTCCACTATGAAATCTAATGATATGGTGTGCCAGGTTACTGGTGGAGTGGGTAAAGGGCGTAAGTGTCCAGCTGGTTTTCGATGGTCTGCTTTGTTCCTCAAACAACATTCACATGTACGTATATATTGTTGAACATCTTGCTTGAGACCTGGCCACCAAAAATGTCGAGTTAACAATTCACTAGTTTTGGCATTGCTGGGGTGCCCCACAAAAGGAGAATCGTGACACCACTTGATGGCTTGTTGACGGATAACTGGTGTGGGTAGATATAAGGCTGTTCCAAAAAAGGGTAACCCATCCTTTACGGTTTTCTTCTTGCTTGGGTCGTTCCACTGGGCCAATTCTTGTGCGGTTAGTGCTTTCCTGATTTCTGCGAACATGTCATCAACCACTATAGTTCCAATTATGCAAGTTGATGGTACAATAGGCTTTGGCTCCTCCGGTTGATTGGTTTTCGAGTCTAGTTCTGGGTAGCGAGACAAAACATCAGCCTTCCTGTTTTCCACTCCAGGGCAGAATGTAACTACAAAATCGAAGTCCGCGAAGTACATGGCCCATCGCAATTGTCGGGACTAAGCGCCTTGGCGGATTTCAGGAATTGCAGATTTCTGTGATCAGTCAGGATTGTTATAGTGTGTTGGGCCCCCATCAGATAGTGACGCCACTCACTGAATGCCGCTTCAATGGCTAGTAGTTCTCTATCCGCTATGACATAATTACGTTCTGCTGGTAAGAGGGTGCGAGAGTAATACGCCACTGGGTGCAATTGGCCGGTGTTGTCTCGTTGGGACAGAATAGCCCCAAGAGCGTAACTGGAAGCGTCGGTTTCGATGACATAGGGGCGAGTAGGGTCCGCATGTAATAACACTGGGGCTGTAGTGAATGCTTTCTTCAAAGCTTGAAAACTCGTTTCTGCGGCAGTATCCCATTGGAACACTACTCCTTTCTTCAACAGGCGAGTAATTGGTTGTACTTTACTCGCGAACCCATCAATGAACCGGCGATAAAAATTTGCAAACCCCAGTACACTCTGCACATCCTTAACTGATGCTGGTGACGGCCAATCAACTATAGCCCGTTCTTTGTTTTGGTCCATGGTCACTCCTTCTGGTGAAAGGATAAATCCTAGGAATTCCACCGTTGTTTGATGAAAAACGCACTTCTCAAGTTTTGCATATAATTTGTGTTCCCTGAAGCGTTGTAGTAAGGCTTTTACATGATCTTGATGCTCTTCCAGATTCCGGGAGTAGATGAGTATATCATCGATGTAGATGATGGCAAAGATGTCTAAATAACCCCGCAGAACCTCATCTAGGAAATGCTGAAAGGCGGCGGGTGCGTTACAGAGGCCGAATGGCATGACCTGATATGCGTAGAGCCCATACTTGGTTCTAAAGGCAGTCTTCCATTCGTCCCCCTCACGCACCCGCACCAAGTGGTAAGCCCCTCCTAGGTCAAGCTTGGTATAAATCTTTGCATTCCGCACCTGGTCTAATAAGGTGGGTATTAAGGGCAGAGGGTACCGGTTCTTAATCGTTATTTTGTTGATTGCCCTATAGTTTATATAAATCCTCAAGTCCCCGGTCTTTTTTGGGACGAAGAACAAGGGTGACGAAACCGGTGACATTGAGTGTCGTATAAACCCATTAGCTAGATTAGTCTCAATGTAATTCCGGAGGTGTTCGTTTTCAGCCTCCGTTAAAGCATAGATTCGACTACATGGCAACGCTGCTCCAGGCTCTAAATCAATCCTGCAGTCAAACGTCCGATGAGGCGGTAGGGTTTCTGCAGCGGCCTTACTGAAAACATCCCTGTAGGCTTGATAAACAATTGGTAGGGCTTCCATGCTCCCAACCACATGCCCTTGTTTTGACACACGTTGGATTTCCGGGATTCCGGCTCAGGGTCGACAGCAATGTTCTGAACAATAAATGGATGTAAAACGCACGGAGCCCTGAGTCCAGTGCACTTCCGGATTGTGAGTTCTTAACCAGGGTAATCCTAAAATCATTCCAAACTGTGGTGCCGCAATTACATAGAATCTTATGTCCTCATGATGTCCAGAGGTGCATTCTAAGTGTACCCACCTGGTCTGCTTGGTTATAAGACCTGACGTGAGCGGCGATCCGTCCACTGATTTGACTTCCTCCTGACACTCCTTGTTGCAAAGAGGTATTCGTAATTCTGATGCTAAGTCTTGATCAATAAAATTGCCTGTCGCTCCGGAATCCACCATTAAGGTTACGGGCACTTGTTGGTTTGCCCAACTAACCTGACCTGAAAGTGTCACATGAGTTACCTGCACATGATGGGTTGCCAAAAGTCTCGGGGTGTTTTCTAGTTGGCTCGCCCGGGCCACCCTCACTGGCGAGCTCTCTCGTTTCCCGGCATATCCTTCTTGGGTTTGTTTGGACATTCTTTATCGAAGTGTCCCCCCTTACCGCAATACAGGCAGAGTTTTTCTCTGCGCCTCTTCTCTTTTTCCTCTTTGGTTAGAGGTCCACGTACTCTTCCTATTTGCATAGGTTCTTCAGCTGATTTCTCAGATTTTATTGCCTTGGGTTGTTGATCTAACCTAGCTACAGGCCTTACATCCCATTTTCTCTTGTCCTGCCTCCTTTCGCTTTGCCTTTGATCCAGTCGTAACGCAAGATCTATCATAGAGGAACAATTATCTGGTTGTGGGTCCACTTGTACAATGAGATCTTTCATCTCATCACGTAACCCTTGATAAAATAGGGCTAAACGTTTTTCTTCCGGCCAATCTGTTTCCACAGCTAACCGGTTAAACGTGGTTACATAAGTAACCAGATCCTTTCCTCCCTGGCGCAGAGAAAGCAACTCCCTATCCTTGATTAAGGTTGCAGCTTTGCGGTTAAAGATTTTTCCAAATTCCTCAAGAAAGGTGTCCCAACTATACAGTATAAGATCATCCTTAGACACAAGGGGGGTGGCCCAAGACGCTGCGTCTCCTCCCAGATACGATATCACAAACGCAGTCCGAGACTGGGCATTGCGAAAAATGTTTGGCTTGGTGATAAAGTGCAATTGACACTGCATAATGAACTGGTTATATCGTTGAGGGTCCCCATGATACCTTTCAGGAGCTGCCAAGGGTAAAGGAGGTTCCGTTGACACATTTAATTGAACTGGGGTGGGTGGAGCAGGATCCCTGGGCAAGGGGGTAGCTTGGGCGGTACTTTGCAGAGTAAGTGTGTGCACCTCCCCTGCCAGATTTACATAATCCTGGCGGGTAGCCTGTAATTCCCCTTTTAAATCTCGCAAGGCTGCTAGTACCTCCTCCATAGTGTCGTGCTACCCAGGCGCTTGACGATCCTTGGGCTTGCCCTACTGTCAGGTTCTCAATCTTGCGCAGGGGTAGCACGTACACCTACCTCCCCGTTGGGTCTTGGCACCTGGCTAGGTAGACAACACAGGCCACCGCGACCCACCGGGGAAAGAGGGTTAGGATCCGTTGAATTGGATAGGTAGGGGGTAGTTAGGGTAACCGGGTAAAGGGGAGGAAGGGTAGGAAAGGGTTGTGGATAAGAAGGGGTTTAGGAAAGGTCCGCTTTGATGTGTTCTGCCTGGGGCTCCTGAGATCGACGGTACTCCGCCCATGCACGCTTCCACACTCCTAGCTAACTTGTCCCAAAACACTGTGACATAAATGCAAGGTTCACCAACAGCATTTAGGACTTAACACCATAGGAAAAAGCGTTATGAACACGCTACAGCTTCTGACATAGATTTGGTAGTTTCATCACTACCAACCCACAAGGTTAGCATTATCATTAGCACCCAACACCTTTAGAAATAACCAAATGAGCACTTAGCTTTGTTTGATGATACTGGGTTGCGTGCCAGGCGACTGCCAGAGTTCTTGCCGTTAGACTACGGCGGCGCAGGGGGTTCAGGCTGCTGATACAGCGGGATGCCGCTACAAGGGAATCAGAAACAAGAATGAGCTCGGGTCGCGGACTGGGCCCATCACATTGCACACACACGCTGATGAGTTCCCCCAAGAATCAACAAGGGCCGTGTTGCTTCACACGGCAACGAAACGATTAGTCCCAAGAATCTACAAGGACCGAGTTGCTTCACACGGCGACGAAATGGTTAAGTTGAGTTACGAGTCTGTTAGCGCAAGCGGGGATCCGTGCGCTCGTCGCGCGCATGCGCGGACCGTCGGGCATTGTCCCGTGTAGTTCTTCTGCTTGCGAGCACGCAAGCTTGCTGGGACTTGTAGTTTCGGCTAACGGATGGCGTTTTCTGCCATCCGCAGCCAGTGTTCTGCAACAGTGTTCTAAAATACAGTAGTTTATGGCTCCTACAAGACCCAATCCACACACAGGACACAGCTGAGGCAGTGGTAGTTCTGACAACATGATTCCAGTGAGCCACCCCATGGTAGTACTTGAAGATGTAATCTTTGTGCTTCTGATGTTCTTCCTTGTCCTAGTCTTTCCTACTTGGTGGTTTCGTCACTATGACAATAGAACATATGTCTGCTCTCTAAGGAAGGATTGGAGATGGAGTGTAGGACTAGGGAATGCATGGGATTTCCAAGGCTGCACCTCAGGTTGTTGTCCTTCTCCCCATGAGGTCCTTGTGCATTAAACCACCCATAGAGGGGCTATTGGGTAGCAGACTCATGTCCCTAGTCTCATGAGAGGCGTCTCCCCCGGGGAGAAGTGATTACACCTTGTGAATCGTCACATTACCCCATTTTCAATAATGTAAGTAAATGACATTCTATTGCCTGTAATCACTTTTCCACAGTTTTTCACGTAGCCCAATCTGTTACTAGGCCCGTTTTTCCTAAATGCTCATAAATAGAATTCTTGGGAGGCAAAAGGAGGTTTTTACATGCAGTCAATCTTTTCCATAGTAGGCAGGATTTTAAAGAACGCTGACCCAACTCGAATATCATGGCCAACAACATGTAGGAAGGCCTACCAGTTATCTCCAGATCAGACCTTTGATTCTGGAAAACATAATGGGCAAGTGGTGGTGGGTTTCTAGGCCATATATCAACGCAGGTATAACCTTACCTTTGTAGAATTATTAAAGGATTAAAAAAAACTTCCCATAACTGTTGTTGAGATATTTCATTTGTACCCTCAACTGGGTTGCCTTCTTTTCCAAGCTATTCAGCAGAATTGTACAATGTGGGTCTGCTGTCACTGTAAAGCCCAAATATTGAAATGTATTTATGATTTATAACCTGATCTTTTCATTTGTGTGCATGAAAATTGAATGATTTTGGTCTTGCCTGTATTAATTACAAGGTTGTTATCCCGGTTGTATTAATGATAGGCTGCCAATCTTTGGAGCCCGATTTGAGTAGAGTTCAATAACATAACACCATCTGCATAGGAGATGTGAAAAAGTTCAACGCTGTTTACTTTAGGGGAAATAAAGGCTGCCCTTCCCTTCCCATATCTGCTGTATAGAAATTGTATAGATTTGGGGCAAGTATGCATCCTTGTGAAGGCCTTTAGTCGTAGGAATAGGTTTAGAAATGTGGCCCTGCAAATTCAGCCTCACTTGTAGATTAGTGTCAGAGAGAATATGTACCAAGATACTTAAAAGATGGTTTGGCTCTCCCTATTGTGTTATTTTTTTAAAAAGATTTTTATTCATTCATTCATGAACACCACACAGTTACATCAGTAGTAGTATCTTGCAGATATGTTTCATACCATTTTACTGTGCGTCCCACTGATAACATATGCAGCCATCATAGTGCTTATGAAGTTTTCATGATACATCCTCAACACATACAACCTTATCCTTTAACTTACCCCCTCCCCTATCCCTCCCTAACCCCAGCTTGCATGGCTTAGTCTTCTTCCTCCAGGTTTAGTGCTTCCCAGTCTGTCTTCTCAAGGGCAGTCCTTTGCCTTCAATTCCTTTTGCTCAACACACATGAACATTTTTGAGTAACATAGGTTTGTGAAAGCAATTTTCCCTGTTTTTTAAATATTAATCAAAGGGCTTCCATACTGCCAAAAACTTCAGATACTGTCCTGCTTTTTGGGCGCATATTTTCTCCATAGCCAGCACACCCCAGATCTTGACCCACCACCATGCAATTAGTGGGCCCTCCACCATTTTTCACCCTTGCGATAATGTCATCTGTGTTGCTATTAACAAATGTGAGATGAGGATGGCATTGTGCCTGGTGCTGCATATAGCCCTTCCACTTCTGCCCCCAATAGAACCACCTTTGGTGAAACTGGCAGTTGCACCCCCGTGATCTCCTTTATGTGTCCCAGGATCTCTTTCCAATAGATTACCGCTTTCGGGGATGTCCACCACATGTGATATAGTTCCCCTTTCCCTCTGCAATGTCTCCAGCACCCGGGGGAATCATTTATGTTTATTATATTTGGTTGATGGGGGGAGATATAACATTTGTAACAGATTTTAGGGGCTGTCTCTTTGATAGCTGTGCTTTTAGGTATTTTGTGCACCCTCCTCCAAATCTGTGCCCATTCCTCTTCCGTGATTGCTTCACCAAAATTCTTCTCCCAGTTTTCTTTATGCAAGAGTTTATGTCCCATTTGCATGTTGTGCAACAACCTATATAGTCTTGCTATCCCTTTAGTTGCCGCGCCTTCCTGCATGGTCAATTCTAGCCCCACCGGAGCCCTTGTGTCTGCTTCCTTCACCTTCTTTTGGGAGATCCAATGACTAATTTGTATATATTTGTACCTTTCCTTCTCCCTGATGCCAAATTTCCGTTTACATTCTTCAAACAGAAGGGGCGAGCCTCCCTGAAACATTTCCTTTAGGTTAATAGTTTCTGCTCCCGTCCACGCCTCCCAAAATTTCTTTTGTAGACCTGGGGTGAAGTCTGCATTATGTGCCATTGGGGTAAAGGGACCTAGCCCTCGCTGTATTTTCTTCCTTCTGAGTATGTGATCCCAACCCCACAGGGACACCTTAGTAGCTTCCTAGCAAATTAACAAGTGGGGTCCTGGGAGTCCCTCTGCCAGACATTAGTCCTGGTTGCGAGAGACTTACCCAGAGTCTTTAGCTCACTATCTTTCACAGAGAAGAAATATCCCAAACATATCAGTCTTTGTCCTGCCCTGGGGCAGTCCAGCACCGAAATGCTAGGCAATTCTCCTCTGAACAAGAGCACCAACAGCATCCCCAGACACGTGTTTCGGTCTGGTTGGACCTCATCAGTAGGGAGGAGCTGTGCCTCTCTAAGAATAGTGAGCAACAGTTGACCCTCTGCTCCCCGGGGCCCTGTGCTGAGGGCATGTAACGCTCTCAGTGGAATGGATGTGACTGCTTGTTCTATCACACACCAGCCTTTTGGTATGTCTTGCCCTGCCCATTTCAACATTGGTGCTATGTGTGCCGCTAAGATATATCCCTCTACATCTGGTACCCCCAGTCCACCCAGGAATGTTGGGCGCATCGGGATTTTCTTTTGTTTCCTCTGCTTCTTACCGTGCCATACAAAGGTGAGTATTGCAGTCTGTAGTTCCTTAATCATTCGGGGTGGTACATCTACGGGGAGGGAACCTACCAGATAAAACAATTGGGGAAGCAGGGTAATTATGACTGCCGCAATTTGTGCAAACCAGGAGAGATCCTGGGCATCCGATCAATGCATCACTTCCTGTAATTGCTTCTAAAGGGGTCTTATATTTGCTCCATACAGCCCACTAACTTCCCTCGTCTATTTGTATCACCAGGTATTCAATATTCACTTCTTCCCAAATTAAGGGGTATGATTTGCCCAGTTTTGTTATCACGTCTCACTCCTCTGTTATATTTAGCGCCTTGGATTTTGAGTAGTTTATGGTGAAACCTGATATTTTAGCGACCACTTGTAATCTGTCCATCACTCTAGGTAGTGTATCCTTAGTGTTTTTCAAAAATAACAATATGTCGTCTGTGTACATCGCGATTTTGTGTATTACCTCCCCACATGTCACCCCCAGTGCAAAAATTAGAGGAGATAAGGGGCAACCCTGATGCGTGCTGCTCCATATTTTAATCTGTGCTGAGCTCTGCCCATTAACCAGAAAGTTCGTAGTTGGAATTAGAAAGTTCGCTAGAACCATCCTAGTGAAGTCAGGGCCACACCAAAATCTATCCAGGACCAACCGCAAATATCCCCAATCTAAGCAATTGAAAGTCTGTCTTTCATCTAACGCTGCAATCGAGAACTGCTGTCCCATTCTTGTCCCCAGATCAATTATGTCTATGGCACGTCTTACATTGTCCTGCGTGTGTCGCCCTGCTATGAAGCCTGCCTGCTCCTCATGTATGATCCCCGGTAGTACCTTCATTAATGTTGCTGCTGGACCTTAGCATAAATCTTGGCGTCACTATTTAACAGCGCATTGGGGCGATAGCTGGCACAATCTGTGGGGTCTTTTCCTGGTTTAAGAATCAGTATTTTGATGGATCTCTCCATGTCCTCTGTAATCCTACTGCTCTCCCTGATGACGTTAAAAAGTCGTGTTAATGGTGCCAGCAGTTGTGATCTAAAGGTTTTGGAGTACCCATTACCTAATCTGTCTGGACCTGAAGTTTTATTGGTTGGTAAGGCCGTTATTGCGGCCCCCGCGTAGAGAGGCACCCGCGAGCACAACTCGTAGTTTGCCGGTCCGGTAGAAATGGTGCTTGTAGCTTCTCGGAACCGTTACTACCGGACCGGCAAACTTGTAATGAGGCCCATTGTCTTTGAAATAGTTGTTTATTATTTTCCCCTTATGTTCTCTAAGTGGTATGTCCCGTAATATCATTTCCCTCGGTTTCCAATGATTCTGCTTTTTCCCGTTGTCATGGCCCACTTCAATTTGTTTTATCACCAGACTGGTCAGAAAAGTATTTAACTCCAATTTCTACTTATATCACTTGCAGGATCAGTGAAGCTGAAAATAAGACCATGGGCCTCATTATGACCATGCCAGTCCGGTAACAACAGTGCCGGTAAGCCTACCGGCACCGTTGTTACTGGACCAGCATAGGCCGACTCTGCGGGGTCAGACCTGGCGGGCAGAACGGCACCCGCCAGCAGAGTTTCACAGAAGCACCAGGCACCGTTATTAACGGTGCCGGTGTTTCCGTGATCCCCATTTCCATTGAGTCCTAAGGGACTCAAATGGGAATGCGATTAACAATTTACTGGCGCTTGGCTTCCTGGAACGCCTGGGTCATAATCCCCTGGTGTTTCCGGCAAGCCAGGCGCCAGTAAATATTGCAAGTCAAGCGGCAATCCACTGGTAGCACAAGCAGGGTTACCGCCGGACTTGTAATGAGGCCCCATATCAATCCTTGAATAGCCCTTGTGTACTGCCGAGTAGTGTGTGTATTCCCTGTCTTGTTCAAGAAAGAATCTCCATGTTTCAATTACCCCTAGGTCCCTAAAGAATTTCCCCCATACCTGCCTGTTTTTTCCATCCACTGAGGAGGCCAGGAGTGTTTTATCTGGTGTAGGGTCCATCACACAGTTAACATCTCCACCAATCACTACCGGCCCTTAACACCACCCTCCGAATTTCAGCAACAATTCCCTTAGGTATCTTGTTTCACATTAAGGGCGTACATTGCAATCAGGGTGTAGAATTGGTCCCTTAGTGTACTCTTGAGCACCAGGTATCTACCTTCAGTATCTTCATTTAGATGTTGCTTTTTAAATCCCAGACTGGTGCTGAGCAGAATTACTACCCCCTTTGTCTTTTTCCCACTTGACGCATACAATTGGTTGGGGGAAAGCCTTGTGCGACATCCTCCATTCGTCCTTAGGGAGATGTGCCTCCTGTAAGAACACTATTGATGCCTGCAATTCAACATGTCTCCCCAGGATTGAAAGGCGTTTTGCTTGTGAATTTAACCCCTGTACGTTCAGAGTTACATTCACTGCCTCAGCCATCCGATATGTCTGCGGGACCATATACCCTTAGCTTAAGGCCTTTGCTAACTTCCCCTTTCATGATCATACAAGCCCTAAACCATACCACTACCCCCAGGACTCTAAACCATATCTCAACCCTTTCCCAACCCCCCCATAACCCCAACTTCCCCTCCTCTTTCTCCCGCCCCATCCCTCTCCCAAACTCTCCCATTTCCCTGTACCACAAAGTGGCCAGGGTTCTCCCGAACCTCCCCTGGTGTCCCTGCAGGGCATTGGGCCTTGTACAAGCCCAGAAATTCCCTGCGCCAGAATATTTCTATACCCTGAAGTGGATTCCAAGATGTTTCACCCTTCCTCCTCCGTCCAGGCTCTCGCTTCACCTTGATTATTGTTTTTATGGCCATCCTCCCTCGTTCCAGTCCACATTTTATTAGCCTACACCCCTGGATTTACGTCAAGCATCTAGTACCCACACATTTATCATTTCTTATAAGGCCTGTCAATTTTACTTCCCTTCCACGCCTCATTCTCTTGTCCGTGGACCATTCCCGCGGGCTGGCAACTTCTTTTGAGGTGCTTTGTTTTGGACCCTGCTCCTCTTGATTCGGACGCCCTTCCGTCTGCAACCTTGATAGTCCTTCCTCACACGTAGTAATCCATTGCTGCTTACCTTCCCATGTAAAAAGCAGTCCAAATGGGAATGTCCATTTGTAAGCTATGTGTTTAGCCATTAGGGCCCTCGCGACCGGCTGCATCAGTGTTCTCTTGTGTAATGTTGATAGTGCTATATCCTGGTATAATTGGATTCGGATTCCGTTGATTGACAGGTCCTGTTGCGTTCTTGCCGCCCTAAGTATTTCCTCCTTCAAGGTATACAAGGTCAGAGCTATTAGAAAGTCTTTGGGCCTTGCTCCAGGCTCTCTCCTCTTAGGCCAATTCTGTGCACTCTGTCTATCAGTACCTCTTTGAGTTGGGTTCCAGTCAGGAGGCTGCTAAAACAGTTTTGTATAGCGTCATATAGGTTATTGTCCATGACTGATTCGGCCAGCACCTTGAACCTGATATTGGACCTGCAGGACTTATTTTCAAGGTCCTCTGCCTGATTTTCCAGGTTATGTGTTGCTCTGGCTACCTGTTCCAGCAGGATGCTGCTCTGTTTCAACTCCTCAGACATTTCAGATAGGCCATCCTCAACCACATCCACTCTATTGCCCAGTTCATTTATCTCTCTTCTCACCTCTTGGAGTGTGAACTTGAGTTCTTCCTTCATTTTCCTGAATTGGTCTTGAAAGGATTCCATCATCCTGTTTTCCTTTCCCTTCAAACAGTCATGCAGCTCCTCTTTATTTAATGCCCTCTTGGATGTTGTCTCAGTGTCAAACTTTCCACTGTCTCCTTTACTGGTTCAGGTATTTGAGTGTCTACTTGCTGTTGCTGCCTCCAGTACCTTTCCAAATGTCCTCCTTGCAGTTTTGTTGACCCTTTTGCTCTTGCTGGGGTGCGTCTGGGCTTAGTACCTGGCATCAGGGTACTAACTGGACAGCTTGCATGTGTTCTGCCACCTACTATGTGTTCAGGAGGGGGGGGATCGCTGCTCACTTGTTTCCCACTTGTAGTTTGCCAATTATGCAGCTGATGTGCATTCTCTGTCCACTGCCAATCCTTCTCCTCTTTTCAGTCTGGCTGCCAACTAACTCGTCACCCCTCTTTCACATACCCTGGGCTGGTCTAGAGCTTGTGGCCTCGGTATCTAGTCTCTCTTTTTCTTGGCCGCTTCTTCCATGGATGAAACAGTTTCTTCTTTTCCAGAGGAGGGGGCTCTTCAGCCTCCCTCTCCCTGAGTTGCCTTCCCCGTTTCTGAAACATCATCTATGTGCTTGATATCCCCTTTCACTCCGCCGGTTCTCCCGTTGCTAGCCTGCCAGCATGTGTATCCCTTCAGCATTTCACTTCACCCTTTGCCCTGGACACTTTCTGTCTCCTAACTTCGGTGGGTGCGCTTCCTCAGGTTTATTCTCTCCCCCTTATAGCAGGCGCTTTGTTACCACTGCTTTTGTCTCCTTTCTGGTGCCACCTCTTTCCTTCTCCTTTCCTGCGGTATCTTCCCCCACTCTGCCCCTGCGTGTGTGCTTAGTTTATGTCCCTCACGCCGTGTATCCTGCTCCTTCAGACCATGAGCGGCTCTATTCCACCTTCCTCTGGTTTCTGCCGGGTTGGGGGGAGACTGCTCTTGCTGCCGTATTGGGCGGAGCCTGCTCCACACTTGTAGACTCACTTTTGACGTGTGTGGGCTGCTTGCTCTGCTTTTGGTGGTGCGTGTTATCCAGACGGACCGTAGTCTGTTGTATCTCTTGCCTCCTACTGAACCTCTCCCTTATGCGTTGTTAGGGGTGAGGGAGCACCCCACGTGATCCTCCAATCTTTGCTTCTATTGTCTTTTTCCACCTTTGCATGTTTGTGATCCTTGGCCCCCACAGTCCTGGTTTTAGGTGCTGTTTTGTGTTAGATATTTTGGTTTGGAGGCTTTGTAATATGGTATTGCGGCCTCTTTTAGTCCTTTAATGTATTATACTGTTGTATGCTTCCCCTGGTCTGTCTGCTGTCTCGCTTATCCCTCGCGTGTTGGTATTTGATGACCCGTGCTTTATTTTCTTCTCTCTCCATGTGTCACGCTTCCCCTTTGCGTGTCCTTTGGTGGTGCCGGCTCTTGGGCAGTTAATCTTTAAGCAGGTGCTTCCTTTGCGGCGTTGCAACAGTGTTGGGGTTCCCCTCTGCCTGTGCGCCTTTGGCTCTGCATTGTGCTCTGGCCCACCGTGTCTCGGTGGTTCTGATAGACTGGCAGACCTGGCGCTCGCTGCTGCTTGTACACCGCTTCCACAACTCTACATTGCACTGCTGTGCCCTTCCTCCATCTCAGATGCTTCCACCTTACCGGCTCCTACAACGGTTTACTTGGTGTGTGGTGGGGCTCGTTGCTGCTTCCCGGTTGTTCCTTGTGCTGTGGGACCGTCACTGTCGTGCTGTTTCTCCACTCTATTTGCTTCTTGGCTTCCGGCTGTTTCACGCAGGGTGCCCTAGCCACCTCTACGTTCCACCACCTTTGTTTTTGGCCCTTCTGTGAGCGTAAAGTTGTGCGGGAACTGTTATGTTGTCGGCGGAGCGTAGAATTTTCTTTTCCCACCTCTGCTTTGTTGATGAGTTATTACAGAACTCCTCTGCCTATCTCCTCTCCTGGGTCTGTTAGCGGGGCCTGTTTCGGCGTTCACTCCTCATTGGGGTTCATTCTCGGGACTGCTGCATAGGCGCGTTTCCACTGAATTCCTTTCCCTTTCACTCCTGCCGTACGGTCCCTCTTCTCTGTGGGTCTCCGGGGCTCAGAGGGTGTGTTTTCTGCTACTTTTGGATTGCTTATTTCTCCTTATTTTCTCCCGCCCCAACGGAGTTTAGGAGTGTGCACCCTCACGGAGCGGTGGCCATCTGGGAATCCCCCCTATTGTGTTAATTTTTACCATAACCTATTTCAGTTTATTTTTTGGAAATCATGGAAAAGGTCAATACTGGCGATATAGACCGGGCCAGAGGAGTTCCACATAGATCTCTGTATTTCATTGATTACGTCCCAACCCACAGCAAAACCCAATTTGGAATCTGTACAAGATGTTATGGGAGCAGGACTACTGATTTAGATCCTTAAGGATAATGGCGTAAAATACTTTTGCATCAGCATCCAAAAGCGCTTTATGTCTATAGTTCATTGGATCCATTTTGGACCTTTCATATATTTAGGCACAATTATTGAAGGTTTCCTCGAAACTGGAGTTTGCTCAGTTCATAAAATTCGTTGAAAAAGTACATTGAAAATATTTGCCCATATATTCAGTGTATCCTTAAATGTACAATTGCATAGACCATTAGGGCCTGGTGCATGAGAATTGCTGCACTTACTTATGATCCTCAAAATGTCCCCAACATCAAAATCCAGGACCATGGCCTCGTGGATCGAGCTCCGCACCAGGACATCACCCTGTTGCAAATATAATTCAGTATAATATTCGCTGCAAGCATATTTGAGTATTGGATTTTACTGGAAGACAGATTGGGATGTGTTGGCTTCGGTATGCCAGAGTTCTGGGGGTTACAGCTCCCAGGGCTCAACAACCCTCCCCCAGTAGAGAAAAAACGACAGGGATCATACAGGACATTTGAAAATTCCCAGAATCACCACTCCCGAGCCTGTGTCGTGCCATTTTGTTACATAAATGCAGCACAACATGGGCCTTTCTCTGAAAAACCTACGAGTCATTCTGGTTGGATGAGTGGGATGGTATGCTTTATGGGAAGCACTTGTAGATATGGTTTTAATGAACCTCACATGTTAGGTGGCTGCCGTGTCCCTTCCCCAAGAAACTATCTGTTACATTGCGCAGGGTCGCAGGATTACCATTGGCCCGTCGTCTCTGCCATCCACCCCTGGATTTCTGTTCTCTGATTGGATGGAACTGGTTCCCCAGGCTTGGCACCCAGCTCTGTTCTAAGTGATCTGTGCACCTTCTCTAGGTGATGAAAATGACTATGTATTCCCAATGTAATTGTTAGTATTACCACTTCTACCTGTGAGAGGGCCCCCAGCATTGTTACGTTGTTAACGATTCCATGTTTCAATTCATGTCTGTGTTGCTGAGAACTGTTTTTCTTCTCACTGCGGGTGAATGACCATTGTCTAGCTCGGCTGCATCACCTGGTTGAGGACCACGAAATCAAGACCTCTGGTCTGCAATTTATGGAAACGAATCCTGTTTGTTTCTAGATTGCTCCTTGTCATTTGAGGTTTGGAATGTGCTGCTTATCTCTGACCTTGACTGGGAGCCCTGGGTTTGTGTAGCCTAATTCTGCTGTTTTCCCTCATCTCTCGTAGAGGCCTGTGGCTTCATGTATCTTCACTATAGTTAGTTTATGGTTTCCTTGCATATCGATACCTTTCTATGTTTCCCATTGGTTATTCATATTTGGTCCTTCCAGTTTCCTTACAAGATCCTGTAGTTTCATAGAATTAGTTGCGATAAGCATCTGTAAACTTGCTCTGGATCTCTTTGTTTGCCTATCGTTCAGCATTTCTGCACTTGGCTAACGAGAAAAATAATAAAAGCTTTTGACAGTATGTATATGTATCTGTCCTCTTTCTACAGAAATGTGTAAGCATGTTCTTCGCATGTGCACATGCATGTTTGTGTAACTTTGTGCATAGATGGGAGTGTACTTTGTGACTAACATGGCTATGTCGTGCTGTCACTAATGACATCAGTACAATGATATATCTGCATTAGTCAATGTCATCCATTGAGGCATTTGGGTCCATGACCACTGTTGAAGCATCTGCATCCATAAAGACATTGATTGGATAAGGTTTGAATGGTTGTCTAAGAGAATATCTGTCCACATATGTAGATGTCACTGTCCCTCCTGGGGGCTGTCAGAATAGTGAGTTGCTTTGTGCATTTTTAACTCTTCGGACTGTCATGTTCATGGGAGGTGAGTAGGGGCATTCCAGGGACCCTCTCTTCAGTTCCCCATCTGGTCGACTTGTCAACCAAACCATCATAATTCATCACCCTTATTTTTGGTAGCCATATCTTTGTTACTCCTCCAAGATGGCCATAGAAATTTGCATGGTCATCAAAATTCCAGGTCATATAACTGCAGTCCACTTCCGGGTTGCATCATACCCATTTCTCCCAGTATCTGTTGTTGTCAAATGGATTGTCAAATGTTATCTCAGTTGGGAACAGTGGGCACTCCTTTATCTTTGCTCTCAGGTTATTTCTTTCTTCCATTATCTTGACTTTTTCTTCCTCAAAGTTTACATCTACTACCACTTTCTTCCTGATTTGTCTTCTCAGTAGTTTTGCAACATTGTGTAATGCAGATCTTGATCACACATAATCCCACTAGTACTAGTACCAGTGCCCGTAGTAGTACTTTCAGTCCATCCACCAGCCATGTTGGTATCCATGACCATATTTATGACAACCAGCTCTGGTCCTTTCCTCTTCCTTTGGATTCCTCCTTCATTTTGGCATGCATTTTCGATAATCTTGTCACTACTGTCAGTGTGCCAGTCTCTCCATCCTTTGCAGGCACAAATGTGCAAAAGGAACTTCCGATCTTGGTGCACACGCCTCCTTTCATTGCTGCGAGAAGGTCTAGAACGCATCTGTTCTGGAGAGCCATCAACCTTTATCGCGTAGAAGCCATTTATGGTAGAGTTTATCATCTGCATCAGCTCGCAGCTTGTTATCTGCAACCATTTCGCAATTTGTATATGTCTGTACAGCTGGAACTACTGATGCGAAAAAAACATCTCTGGCCTATTGAACAACCTGTGGTCAGGTGGTACATAGTCCAGTGATGCTTCTGATTCTGATGGAAATTAGTTGGCCCTTTTCACTCTACTCACTTCTGCTGACTGTTTCTTTCTTCCCTTTCCCTCCAATTCTACAGATCTCTTCTTTCTCTTCTTAGTATCCATCTTGGGGAAGTCATCTATCTTGATGTCCTTCTGTGGCACCACCAGTGCTGGCATATTGATGTGTACCAGCCAGCAAACTCTTCCCCAGTTGGGTGGTAGCTTCTCGTATGCCTTGGATCTGCAAGCCCAATAGTGATCCATTAATACTGCTGTGCCAACCTTCATTGCTGGATGCTTTTCTGTGTAGCTGCACTCTGTGTTTTTTCCAACCTTTACTGTACCGACATTCTGCTAACATAATGCTGGTTTCTTCATTGGTATTATGGGCTTTGGTCCAGCTTCATTGTCCACCCAAATCAGTAACTTGATGCTTGCATCCCATTCTTTCAGGCACTTGTCATTTTCTCCTTGTACTGTGTTTACTGGTGCCTGTACTAGGGTGTGTATCTTGCTACCTACTACTCCATCCTTCCATCCTTCTGCTGTGTATTCTTGACCATACATGAGCATTTGTGGTGTTTCCCAACATACTGGTTCTCCTCCTATTTCTTTGACCACCCTCTTTGCGCAGGGCAATTCCTTCAGTGTTATTGTTTTCGTCTCTCCTTTCCGTGGGTCATCAGTTATGTCCTGTAAGGCCTGGTCTAGTTGCCAGTAATTGTTCATTATGTCAAGAGTCTTTATATAACTCTCTTCATAGGGAAATGTTGTCTTGGACATCCATCTCCATGTTGCTTTTATCTTTTGGAATGTTCCTCGGGCTGTAACCATGGATAGTTACATAAGGCATTGTGCTATTTCTGCTGGTATTTTAATTGATAAACACATTCTGGAGGCACTCATGGCATAAGAGATTAGTGAGCAGACATAGCATCTCTCCCCAGTGGTCTCTTTACCTACTTGAGTCATGTGCTTGTAACACATGTTGTTAGATACACAAGCAGTGTCATTGAGGTGTAGGTCCACCCCTCCCATGTCTGTATCAGCACTGCGCTTAGCTCTCCTTATCGGGTTTACTGTGCTTCCCTCGAACCTGACATAGTCGTTCCACCTGCTAAAGTTGGGGTAATGTTAGTAGAGGATACAGTGGTAGCACTAGCAACAAGGCATAATCACCAAAAAATGAAAGCAAAAACACTTGGAAATAAGAGACAAGACAAAATGAATGCTTTTTTATTACCATTTCCATTATCTGTGCTGCTTGGATCGTGGTGAAGCTTGAAGATGTCAGTCGCCTGCCTGAAATGTGCAGAAAGAGCGTTATTTGATTAGTATTGTATTAATTCAAGCCCCACGGACCGTGAAGTCGGCCATAGCAAAAATGAATAGTTGTTCCCACACAACTTTAATTCTAGGGTCTCGGAGCACTCTAAGTACTTATGGGTTTTGCCTTTCTAGATGTGGGTAAACTTGGGCCAGTTATGCTATGAAGACACAGAAATACACATTAGGATGACTTCTCTGTGTTCTGTTTGATCTTCTAACAAATTGGACAAATTGGCCTTGGAAGGTTTCAGGATCATCATTAGTGAGAAGCATGGAAGAAATGCAATAAAAACGATTGCACTTTCATGATAAATGTGTGTGGAAAGACAAATAACAAACAAACAGTGGGCCTCATTACGAGTCTGCCGGTCCAGTAACAACAGTGCTGGTAAGCCTACCAGCACCATTGTTACCCGTCCTGGCACACTACGAGTCTGCGGATGGGTGCCGTCTTGCCCGCCAGGGTCAGACCTGGCGTGTGGAATGGCACCCGCCCGCAGACTTTCACGGAAGCAGCAGAAACATTTACAAGTCCGGCAGAACCTGCCGGTTTTACTGGCACGGTTACCAACCGACTTGTAATGAGGCCCAGTGTACCGTCACTTTGGATGTGTAGGAAGCCGTTGCCCTAACTCTCCTGCCCGTGAGCCAGTAACAATTGTGAGTCTGCTGCTCGGCAATGCTGGTTCTGGATTATTGTTTTGTTCTTCTGGTTGTGGATCGTTGGCCTTGTCGATGTTGGTGCTAGGAGAGGCCACTGCTTTATAGGGCTTGGTGTCAATGAGGTGACTCCAAGGTTTCTTCCCGATCAATTTGCAGCTGGCTCAGTTATCTGTTCAACCATGTGAGGTCCTGAAAAACCGTGGTGCATCCCACTTTTGGGAAACATTATGCAAAAGTACCTTATCCCCTGGAAACAAAGATATCTGCTTAACTAAATCCTGGTTGGTTTCAGTGCTGTCACTCTCTTCTCCAGCTTCAGGCCCTTCCTGTTGTATTTGCAGCTGGGGAGAAATAAAAGAGGCCCTAGCAATCAAGGGAGTTGTGTACTCATACATTTACTGACCCAATACATCAGGCACACTCTCAGCATCTTTGATTGCCCTAGTGGGAGGAGCAATGGGGAGTTTCATGTTCCGTCCTGTCACCACCTCGTGTGGGGTTAAATCGTGGTCGGATCTGGTCTCATTGTGCAGTGCAAACAAGGCTAAGGGAAGGCAATGGAGTCTGTTTTTGTTCAGTGTCTTTTTAGTTTTGACTAAAGGTTCTTTAAGCAAGCCATTGAGATGCTCACACAGTCCGTTCACTTGCAGGTGATAGGCACAGGAGAATTTGTGTTGGATTCCTAACATTGTTGTGATGTGCCGGAACCTCTCATTGGCGAAGTGAGGACTGATGTCAGACTCATCAATGTAAAGGATGTCTCCCCCCTCAAGTGCATCCTCCTGTACCTTACGAGTGTCACTGAATTCTTCTTTGTTTGCCTGCAGTTGTGTGGATAGACACCCTTCTTTAAGACATACGCGAGGAAAGTTGCTGGGTGGACAAGTCTGCATCTCACTATCTTGAGAACCGGGTTTGATATTAACACCTCGTACCCTGAAGCTCTCTGTGTTGTCAGTGTGCTCTTCGATCTTTCCACTATTGCAAAGAGAGCCTGCTCCACGTAGAGAGTGATGCTGCATCCAATGGTAATACTCGCTGATTTGTCCACAGCCTCAGTCTTTTCTGTTGTTCATTGTACAATATGTAATATGTAATGTGTCTTCTTCCCTCTTCGAGCTTCTTTTAGTGCGCTAAATAGGGGCCTAGTGTAAGTGTGTAGTCGAATACCCATGCCCATTAGCAACTGCTGTATCTCCATGACCGTTGTAGGCTTTGCATCCTGTGTATTGCCTCCCTCAGCCCTTTCTGCGATATCATCTGTCCAATGCATGACACTTCTGTCTGGCAATATTGAAGCGCAGGGATCAGTTTTTTCCTACAAGCTCCCCCCTTCCTCAACATAGACCCTGGAACAGGATTGCCGTTGCTACGGATCTACATCGCCGAAATGGCAGACTACTTACTGTCTAGGAAGGACGACATCAAAAGCCTCTTTACCCCTAGAGGCTACAACGAACATGCTTGCCCTTCAAGACCCAACATAACAGATAATCTTCACCAAAAATTCATTAAAATTAGAGCGCTGTTGTAACAAGGAGATAAACACATTCTGGGAGAGATTTACTCTCCAAACTTACTTTGATCAAGATAAAATACCCAGAGGACTTACAATAGTCGTTTTCCCAGACTTCAAGATTGAAGCAAGCAATGCACCAGCAAGTATGAAAGATAAAAATTATAAGACAATGGGCCTCACTATAAGTTTGCCGGTCTGGTAGTAACGGCGCTGGTAAGCTACCAGTGCCGTTACTACCGGACCGGCACACTACGAGTTCTGCTCACGGGTGCCTTTTCTCCCGCCAGGTCTGACCTAGTGGGTGTACTGGCACACGCGAGCAGAGCATGTCGGATGCACCGGCACCATTCATGAATGGCGCCGGTGCATCCGGCTTCCCCATTCCCATTGAGCCCTGTTGGGCTCAATGGGAATGGGGAAGAATATTTACCAGCATCAGCGAATGGGCAATTACCGGGTCCGGCAAGGCCATAATGACCCAGTAATTGCCCATTCACGTGCGACAGAAAAATAATGATACCAGCAGCAGCCCTGTATCGGTTTTACCAGCACGGCTACCGCCAGTATCATAGTGAGGCTCAATGTATGAAATAGTTAAGAACCACCAAGATGTAGTTAAGATAAAGAAAAGCAGGACATTTGCAAGGGACGAAAGGGACTACAGAGATGACCGGGTATTTACATTTCAACCCAAATTCGATGACCACTACAGGAATACTTCGCTTGAAAGTATACCGAACAGTTCACCGGCTAGCTCAGAGATTGACAGTGATAAGAACCAGCAGCTAGAGAAACAACCACCACTGAGAAACCAACTGATGAAACTACTACAAGTACCGATACCAGCAGAGACAAAGGTTATACTTTTTTAGACCAAATAAAATGATACATAAAAGGCACCAGATCTACAAACACTTCCAAAAGCGTACGTTTTCAGGACTCTTTAGAGAATGTACCACCAAGAAGAGAAACAAGAGAGGCACGAGACACTGATGTCAGAAACATGAACACAGAAAATGAAAGCGCCATAAGGCTTACAAGATTGCAAACACAACTGCAACAATTGGGCCCTCGACACTAAACTTGGTACTCAATTTATCCAGTTATCCTCTCAATCCAATGGAGACCAGTATGCTCAACAAGGGACTATCGTTTGCTCCTACAGCAAACGCTGATCTTATTGAAACACATATAGACCTGTTCAAATACACTAGGAAATTAAAACTCAAGAAATTCTTTGCCCAAGAAGGTTGACTGGCATCCACCAAGGAAGACTAAACCCGCAATCAGTGAAATTAATATGCAAAATCTCATGCATCTTCCAATCAATCTGAACCAAGATGGAGGTGGCACGACCCACTCTAATAAAGATATCATGAAGGACTTCAACATAGAGCAACTCAACCTTAGCATACCTAAACTCAGGAAAAAAATCAAACTTCACTCCAAGCATACAAGGGGATGACGCAATAGATATCTTTCAACAAGCTGTTACCTGTGACCTACACTTACTTGAGGACAAAATGAGACACAGAAAAGATAAGTGACGCGGTTACCTGAGTGCAGAGGAGTTAGAAATACTCAAAACTCTCAGACAGAATGCCACCATCATAATCAAGGAAGCAGACAATGGTGGCAAAATTGTTATACTGGACAGAACAGACTATACATGGCCACCATACACTTGTCAACTCCAGGCTGCTATTAACAATTAACAACCAACCCTAGTGAGACCATTGTAAGACGAGCAAAAGAGCCACTTTCAAAATGGCACAAACATGGATTAATTACTGATATGGAGCGCAAGTATCTACAACCTAAACACCCAAGGATGCCAACAATATAATTTCTCTCAAAAGTACACAAGACGTATAACAAAATACCTGAAGAGAGTTCACTGAGCCCTTTGCAAAGTATATTAACAACATACTTGCCCACGACGTTCCCAAAATCCCAACTTATTTAAGAGACACAATGCATCCCTTACTTATGCTTAAAGAAGTGACCTAGGAATCCCACTTTCTGCTAGTGATGTTGGACGTCAAGGCATTATACACAGCAATAGATCACACGCTAGCACTAAAAGATGTGGACTTCACTTATGCTAAGGCTTCGGCATCTTTTTATTCCCATTTGGCATTAACAAAACAATTGTATTTATTTTCAACCAGATCTATTACAAACAAATCAAAGGAATCACAAAGGGATCCACATATGTGCCTGCCATGGCAAACCTTTTCATGAACCAATATGAACAGGTTCAAGCCCTTTCTAATTCTGACTTCAACCATCTGATCGACAAATGGTGTTGTTACATTGACGGGGTGCTCATGATATGGTCTGGAACACCTACAAAGAATACTTGAATATGAACCAGTTCGGCATCGAATTTACGGAGACACATAGCGACCACTCAATTTACTTTTTTTACATAAGAATCACTGTGGACAACCAAATAATGAAAACCACAACATATAGAAACCCCACAGAGGTAAACTCTGTGCTATTTGCAACCAGTTGCCACTGCACATCTGTAATTGACAACAACCCCCAAGGAAAATGTATCAGAGCGCAAGAAATTGCAGCACAAGTGAAGCATTCGATGCAGAATGCGACTTACTATGCAACAGATTCTCAGAAAGAGGATACACCAATGAGGCAATTGGATCAGAGGTTAGGGTAGCGCACGAAAACGGCACGTGAAACACTATTAACCTCCAAGAACAGAGCGAGACCTAAGGATGAGGTCATTAGATATGTATCAAGATTTCACCGGGATAGCCACCAGGTTCCGAAAGTTCTCAGAAACACTGGCACCTCCTGAGCATCGACAGAGACATTCAACAATGGATACCAGATAAGCCCCAAACATCATACAGCAAAGTGCCAACATTGCAAACCATGCTCAGCCCCTCTTACATGCCACCGGAAGCTATTCTAAGACACACTTGCTATCATCAAGCAAAGCGGTGCGTTTTCACAAATGTGGCACATGCTCCATGTGCCATATGTTCCCCCATGCATAGAATGCCAACTCAATCAACCTCATGGGCACTCACAATCACAAAGTCACTGATTTCATTAGCTGCAAATCCAAATGTGTCATTTATGTCCTCATTTGTACTTGTAATCTCAAATACATCAGCAGCACCATTAGAGAGCTTAGTGAACTTAGAACCAGGATAAGAGAACACCTGGGTCTACTTAAGTCACAAGATGCAAGATACCCTCTGGCACTGCACTGTCAGGAGAAGCATCAAATGGACAAGAAAGAAGATATTTAATTCATGGGGCTCGAACTTGTTAAATTTGACCCGAGAGGCAGCGATAGAGAACTGAGAATACGCCAACGAGAGGCCAAACTAATCTGGAAAAATAAGAGTGTCAGCCTTTGTCTCAATACAGACCATGAGCTTAACGTCTTCCTCTAAGCAATTACTATCCTTCTATTTTGCAAAATATATTGAATCCTAACTCAAGCTATGTTCCCCCTAGCAGTACTAGACTGGCCCTCTAGCCCCGGGCTCCCAACCTCCCAACCTCCCGATCCCACCCCCACACAGCCTTGGTTTAACTCTCCCCGCTTATACAACCCCCCCACCACACCATAGAATTTTACCAGCTTGATATTGTATCAAACAGATCGCACATCATGCACCCCCAACTGGCCAGCTGGGCACCAATTGACTGCATATGGGACAAACCTAACTGGTTTAACACTCTACACAAGACAAGCACTGGGCATGCCTTGCCCCTTAATGTGAACATTACCCAACAGGAGACAACCTGGAACACCGAACGCCCGTGCTTTACAAAGCACATTAGCAACGTGCATACTAACACATTGGGCCTCATTACAAGTCTGGCGGTAACCGTGCTGATAGAACCGGCAGGTTGCGTTGGACTTGCAATATTTACCGGCACCTGATTTCCCAGTAACACCAGGGTATTACGACCCCAGCATTCCGTGTAGTCAGGTGCCGGTAAACGTTAATCCCCATTCCCATTTAGGTCCCTTAGGACTCAATGCGAAAGGGGATAACGGAAGCACCAGTACTGTTAATAACAGTGCCGGTGCTTCTGTGAAAGTCTATGGGCTGGTGCTGTTCCACTCGCCAGGTCTGATCTTGGCACCCGCCCGCTGACTCGTAGTGTGCCGGTCCAGTAACAACGGTGCCAGTAGGCTTACCGGCACCATTGTTACCAAACCAGCACACTTGTAATGAGGCCCATTATGTTATACTCATATGCGGGTTATACAACTAGGAATTACTTAATCTGGGCTCTGAATCAGCCTTACTATACCACCCATATACCGTTATTTACATCTACTAAACAATGTCAGCCACGGGACCATGCCCCTGCTACCACACTCTTACATGGTTCCCTCAACCAATCAGAGCACACCTCTTAACTGGCCGCCCGTCCTATCAAAGCCACAATCCTATATTAATATCGCTGCAAAATGGCAAACGGGATCTACAGATCGCTGTTAGCTTGAAGTACACACAGAGGCCCCCGTGCCCTACAAGTAAACTTGCCTCCCCCACACCCCAACTCCGCGCTCACACATCATCGCATGGCCCTGTGATCATGCACTCGCCCATTCTACTACCAATGTACGTAGCACGCAATACCTTCTCAGGGAATTTTTTACTTCTGATCCACGGTAAGCTCTACTCTGAGCAACCGCTCATTTATGTCTGCTCCTCTTATCCCAGTGTGTGACAAACGTTAACTGATGACCCCTTTGGCAAGCCCCACTCCCTCGCCACCATTCTCTTAATGTATTCATATGAGTCGCGCCATCTGTTTCTGTGCACCTGCTCATTATGTCCGTACTTACTAAAACAGCGAGCTATGAGCCTTAACTGATCACCCTGTTGTTAAGCCCTCCTCCCCACCCCCTTTTTCTTGTTAATGTAGACATACAAATCACGCCATCCATTCCTAGGAATCCTACAGCCACTTATTCCTGGATTGCGACTCACTTCAATTCCCAGGAATCCTGCAACCACGTATTACTGGATTGTGACTTACTATCGTTCTCGAGCATCCACTCTTTGATGTCTGTTTTTTACAAACCCACTGCATCCTGGATGCTGACTTAAACACTTGGCTCATACTACCCCTTGGTAGGGCACAATGTAACCCATTGGAGGGACTCCGCCACTCACAACCTTAACCAGCCTGACCATGGATCCCATCCTGCCCACCCTCTTTGCACCATACAACCCAACAACTCAGCTGATGCAAGTGGCCACAGCCCGGCCAGCCAGTAACAATAGCAACATGGCTATTCTCCACACCCTATGTACTCCCACACACACCACACTTGGTATATTCACACCACCCACAACACACTCATGCCAAGTAATTGGCCAGCCATTGCACATACCAACAATCACTTCACCCCTCATTGCTAGCAAAAGCCATCACACGCATCAGCAATACTTCTATTGAGTACTGCCAGCACCCCAGACAGAGCATCCAAGGCTTCTGGCAGATCATGGCCAATTAATACCAGACTTGGAACAGGCCCTCTCCATGCACAATACATGCTCGATAATATCATAACACCCAACCTCCAAGCAGCAATCCAGCTGTGCCCAAAGAATGTGACCCATGCAATTTCTCTCTTTCCAGATGCTATCCACCAACTTATTCAAGGACCTAATACAGCATTGCACTACTCAATTAGGACCCACACCCTAATTCCTATACAACATATCTAGGCACTATGACCTCCTCATCTAATCCCTTTTCCTTTCTCTCTCACCCTTGGTGCAACCATCTGCCCATGTCAATCATATCCAATGGGATCGGATTACATTACAATAAAAAATAATTTTAATGCTTGTACATGAATATGTAAATATATGTCACCTCACAACCACTACACATCACCTTCTTGTTCAATATATGTGTGCTTATGAAAATTAAAATGTATGACGTCAATGACTGCGTATATGTATCACAAAAAAACACGCAGCAACTCTCTGCATCACCACCTCACACCCACGCACTTAGACATAATCACAGCCTTGATAAAGATCCATTGGTCGAAACACGTCTTGGCTTTGTTTCATGCAAATGACACAATCCTTGCTTTCAAGATCATAGCAATCCTCTGCTGATTAAAAAACCAAGATTTCAAACACCAAATAGTTTCGAGAAGTGATTCATTGCCCAAACATGGAAGCACCACTGTATTAAGTGGTGTTATCCCTATCCAGCACCAATACTACCGGGATACAACCAACAATTTTTTCTCTCTGTAATGTATCCTCACCCAAAATGTGATGCTCATTTTGAATACCATCTCGTGGTCTGATCTGTTGTCGTTCAATAGTTCTTTGTCTGTAACTGTAGTCAACCTATATCCTTCTGCCACACTGATCACTACTCTCCATGGTTGCCCTGTGTCGTCTGTCCCATGCACTGCTACCCAGTTGTCCGCCACTATCACTGCCTCTAATTCTAGTGGTACTATTGTATATTACTTCTCATCTAATGGTATCTCTGGCTTGAATAAGTACTCATTTGGAAGGCGTCACATTTTCCCCATAATCCCTGGTAGCCATGATATTATTATTTCAGTCGCATACTGAAACAGCTCCTCGTGTACTGGCACCCCCCTCTGTACCCTTTGCCCACAATAGGTTTACCTCATGTTTAGAATGTGTATCCCTGGTGTGGATCACAATATTCCCTTACGAGTGAATGAAATGGTCATGTAAAATGTCTGCTCATAATATCTCTCGCCAGTATTTTTACAGGAGTCTGTTGAGAATACAGTAGGGGCAAAGATAGCTCATGCTCCCCTATAGAAAGTGCAATATCTTTTGTGAAAGTAACCACTTCTATCACCCCATAGAACCCTTAAACATTCATGGCATCTCCTGACATACTATATTTCCCGCCCCAGATGGATGATTTAGTCGCGCCCTGTACCTGGCGCTTTACAAATTACCATATAATATAATACAAGAAAGCAAAAACATTTGTCACATATTGTGACCCCTATATGTGGTTCCTCTGCAGGGTTAGATGTAATCAATAGGATGGAACACATCATGCCCGTCTGTGGGTTGTCCTATTGAGGGTATAATGACAGTCAGTTTCCCAAGAATGGGTTTCCTGCAGTACAGTGACCCCCCTAATTTCCTAATGGGAGTCGTCATGGAATACGTGCATGCCACTGTCCTGTCCTTTGGTTGTGTGCTGTTCTGTAACTGCAGTATTTGCTGTGCCATGTATGCATATTGTGGGTTTCCTTGCCTCTGTGGCATCTGTGGTGCTTGCGAATACTGTGCCATAGGTGCTTGCATTTGTGGTGCCTGTGTCATGGGTTGGTGTGTCTGCGTTTATGCCTCAGGTTTTTGTCTTTGTTGTTGTGTCTGGTCCTGGTCATAGAAATTGTTCTGTTCTCCCTGATATGCTGGCTGGTATTTCATTCCCCATTTCTGTTGCATCCCTTCCCTGTTTCTGCATACCCTCGAAATATGTCCTATCTGCCTATACAAACAAACACAATCATACTTCTCAATTAACTCAAGAACGCAAATGACTTATACAGTCATTCACAGTTGGTGAACACACACCCAAGATAGCGGCATCATTGGGACTTATCACAAACATTGGACAGTAAGAGAAGAAGGACTAAGTAGCAACCCGTAATACAATCAGGGTGAGGAGGAAGCAAACGGAAAGGGAGACAGAACTGAGTAGCAGAGGATGTCGCAGGACTCGCCGGTAAGAGCACGAACAACAAGCAAATACCAGACGTTGGAACCTATTGGATGCCCGACTAAAATCTAGCTTACATATATTTTTGCAGGAAGGTTACAAATCCAGAACCAGAGCGTGTTGACAAAGATACGGATGACCACTGTAACCAAGTGTTCTGAACAGATTAGCGGCTCACAAATCCATGACGCATCTAGTTCACACAACAAAACACCAAAGTGGTGAGTCTTTTTTTCCCCCTGTCTCTGAATAGAGCTAAAAGTACTTTTTAAACGCAAAACGATTTGTGACATAAGAGTGGGACCCAGCGCTTAATTAGCGACTGGTCCCACAATATTTCACGACAAGACACAGTATCAGGAAGCAGTGTAAATATAGACTTCTCCTCACTAAAATCAGGTGTCCTTCGTTTCACAGAAAGGACACCAATGGTAGCAGCTAAAAAGCAAATTAACTGAACACACCAGACTGGATCCCACAAGAACTTGTGTCATTTGGCTAGACACATATCTTAAAGGTTGGTTTAAAATGGGTGCCGACAGAACTCGAAGAATGATAAATGTCTAATTGGGAAATAATCACAAGAAGTAACGAAAATACTTTCTATTACTTTTAGATGAATTAATTAATAGATCTGGTACCCACATCTGAAGAAGGGTTAAAAGATAGCCCGAAACGCGTAATGTAAAGATAGGAGTTGTCTTTGTTAAGAAGAACCAACAACAATACAGGACATTGAACTCAAAATCCTATCAGGATATCAGACAATACTTGGAATTATCTGAAATGCATGTTTTTGTATATGACATAAATAGTTATAATTTTTGATGGAATTGTCAAATTGATGAAATTCAACTGAGTTTTTCTCTACATATTATGTTTGAAAAAGTGTAATGACTGTGAATTACAATGGCAATGTTTTATTGATTTTTGTTTGAAGATTGAAGGGAACAGATAGTTCTTAAATTAAATTTTGATAAATGTTCAAAAAATTTCTTTTGGTGAATTCATGCAGAAAATAAGCTTTAACTGTACTTTAAAATTGTTTCCGATTAAATCAGACAAAAGTGTGCCCCTGTTTTCGCATCCCGTGGACTACGGGAAGCCATCACTTTACATTTTCAGTTCAGTCTGGTAGCAAAGACTTTAACAAGGAGCACCTAAAATACTGAACTATTTTAGTACTTGATTGAGGAGGAAATATTTAAACCAGTGAATTGAATAAAAGCGAGTGCACCTTCACACTTTACCCTCCTATCTGCCTATACAGCCAGCACTGGGGTGGTTCTCTCACTTGCCTCTGATAATCCCCAGGAAAGCCTTTTGTGTCCTGCTGCGTTTGATGGCCATATCCTCGTAACCCCCCTAAAATTTCCCTTGTTTCTGCTGCATCTGATGTCCATACCCACGTCCCCGTGGTGACCCCCTCTTATCGGAATTCGTGCTGAGCATCCACCCATGAACCCCCATCTACGAGTGGTGGTGCGTACTGTGTCTGTGGTGTCCCTTGTCCTCCCATGCTAGTTAATACTGCCCCTTCCATTCCATACTGAGATAGCTTCTTCTGCACTAACTGTACCTCCTCCTGCTTTCATTCCTCATGTTTTTCCCCAGTATCTTTTGCATTAACCTACAGTAATATACTATTGTGAGTTGTATTTCCGACCAAGGCTTTGCTTCCATCCCCACCAACTTATTTAGTTGCTGTTGCACCTGTTCTGGCAACCCTTGGCATTGTATATGATAGAATAATGCCACTGTTTTGTCCCACAGTTCACACGTTTCAAGGTGCCAAAGCTCTTGTATAGTCTGAATATAGTGTAAGAGGTCTTCGTCTTCCCCTGTTTTGAGTGCCATAATCGCACTAATGTCTGACGTGTCTGGGTACTGTGTCCGTAGAGCAGGCCATATGGCTGGTTGGCAGTTAGTAAATGGCGCACCATCGTGCACCGTGTCCTGGGTACCCTGCCCTTCTCCATACATCATCAGCAGCTTCGCCGTGGATCGCCACTAATAACCCTTTTATGTCTCCCACTGCTACTTTCTGTCCCGCTGTCACCTTCCCATTTTATATATTCATTTCTCTGCACCTGCGGTTAACAAGGGTAACCTACACCTCAAGTTTTCCTTAGCTATATGCTTCCATGGTATGTACTGAGGTCGCTCCCCTTCTTTTTCCAGTAAGGGCAACTGTGTAAACCAGATCTCCCCATTAGCCCTTCGTTTCAGGCTTATCTGCCTATTCGGTCTCTCTGCATCTTTAGTATCAGGAAATGCACTTGTTGGCTCTCCATTCCTTCATCCTGGAATGTCTCTATGCCTCTGTACATGTGGGGTCAGTTAGTCCAGACCACGCAATGCATCCCTGGACTGTCGTGATCTCTCATCTTTGTCACTCCTCGACCTCCCAGTGTCCCATTCCATTTCCCATTTCACGATTCTATCAGGGCTTGTCCCTGTCGACTGGTTCGTTGGTCGTTCCTTTCCCTTGTCCTTGGTTCCCCCTATGTCCTCATGCAATTCGGTGCCACCTATGTCAATGTCAATATCTTCCACGAAGCTTAGCCTCCTTGAAGTTGTGTATTCGCTTAGCTTCCCCTCAAAGTCAATCAGGTTCCTGCTGTCCCCCCTCCTGGAGGACCCTGTGTCTGTCATGTCCAATGATGTAGTCGCCCTGTCATATGCACTGCCACTGTCTTGTTCTGCTTGCCTATCCTTTCTCACCTTGTCATCTCCCGTGCCCATTCCCCATTTTATCCTTATGTTTCTTATTGCAAGCTTCTCCTCCTCCTTTAGTTTGTGCCCTCTTGCGACTTGCTCTTTTTCCCACGTTCTCCTTTCCTTTCTTACTAAAACTTGCCTTTCCTTCTCGTCTTCCTCCCTTTGCTTTACTATTTCCTCTAGCTCCCTCTTCCTCCTCATCACTCGCTGCTCCCACTCTTTCTCTTCTTCCCTGTGCTTTTCTCTTTGCACCCTTTCGCGTCCCTCCTCTTCTTCCTTCTCCTTCTTCCATTTTCTCTGCCCAGTCTCACACTTCGCTGTTCCCCTTACTCAGTTATTTATTTATTTGGTTTTACCACACTGGCAACCCACAGGCATCAGGGCTCCAACATATACACAGAAGACACCAAATTAAAGACAGGACGTTCATGAAAAGGTCAAACAGCTACTTTTATCTGAGTTTGGCCAAAATTACTTTATTTGGAGAGCAGCGTTTTCAATTGAGCATGAAATATCTTTACGTTTTTTTCCAAGCGGTGCGTGCTTGGATTGAATTCCACACATGGGCCGTCCTCGTGCGGAAGGCCCTACCAAGTTCGACCGCCTTTTTAAACCTAAGAGATCTGATTGTTCCAGTGTTAGCTAACCTGAGGGCACGGTTGGGGCAATAGAGGAACGTGCAGGACTTGAGATATATTGGCGCTTTTCCATATAAGCACTTGTGCACTAGTGTGGCTGTTTTAAAATGAATACGGCTGGAATAGGTAGCCAGTGTAGGGATTCCCTCCCTGATGATATATGGTCTTGTCTAGGAGCACCCTTGATTATCTGGACTGCATCATTTTAGAAAATTTGCTAGCAGTGGATGCATTTTTGTCTGGCCCTAATATGAAGGGAGTTGCAGTAATCGAGCCGTGAAAGAGTAATGGCTCAACCAATTGAGGCACAATTTACTTCTGAGATGAAGGGTTTAATGTTCCTAATAGGTTTTAGGTAATAGTTACAGTATTTTACTAGGTAACTAGACTGTGTTTCAGTGCTGAGGGTGGCATCAAAAAACACCCCCAGAGTCTACACTTTTTCCGCTAGAGCTATGGGACTATCTTTGATGAGAAATTGTTGATATTCCTTCCCTAGCTTTGCTCTTGCCCGTGGGCTACCAAACAACAACAGTTCAGTTTGTGCTCCATTGAGGCACAGCCACTTTTCATTCATCCATTGCTCTATCACCCCATAGATTGTAGTCAGTTTCCTAGTGTCAGTGTCGTAGTCCCCGCTAATTTCTAGGATCAGCTGGTATCGTCTGCATAGTTGGAAAATGTGACACCATATGATGCCAGCAGGCAACAGAGAGGCTACTTCCTTATTCACCCCCATACTGGCCCTCCTGTTGTCTTCCCATCCAACTTCAGAAGTATCTGCCCTCCTACCCACTCATTCGATGCTACACCCTCTAGCCCCTCATTGGTGCTCGTCTGGGTCTCGCCATGTGCTCCTTTCCCACCATCTGTCTGTCCGTCCCCTTTCTGCCCCACCTCCTTAGTATACGGTGGAGGTTGAAACACTGGATTTGTGTTCCCCTCTTCTGCTTTTAGCTCCAGTATAGGTTATAACCCAGTGCTTCTGCTGCAGCCCCTTTTTTCTTGTGCTCAGGAGGAGGTGGGGGCCTGGGGGCCAAAGACGCTGTGCCCGGTGTCTCCTGCTGGCTCAGCATCCATTGATGCCTCGCTATTTCCCCCTCGTCCTCCTGGAGCATCTTCCAGAGTGCAAATATCGCCATGTGATTGGTTAACTTGTTCCCCTTATAGGTGTCTAGTATGTGTGTCTGTACTGGTTGCTGCACATTTTTGGAGAAACTTCCGCTTTGTGGCCATGGCCTAGTCAATTTTCCTTCTGTGCTTTTCGTCCATTCCACTCTATATTTACAGATTTGATCCTTATATCATGGAAGGGCCTTACATAGGTGCTGAAGGGACGTATACCCCCCACACTTCGCCTGAAACATTACTTTATATTAACTTCTGTTATTATACAAGCACAAAAGAACACTTCTGATGCAGTTTTCTTAATCTCAGAAGAACCAGTACTCATCACTTCTTCTCGAGCCTCTCTGGCTTCCAATCAACCTGTCAGGCGTGCTCCACGCACCACCATTCTACAGCTCTCTGCCTCGTCAGGCACACCCACCAATCTTGCGCATGCGCCTTCTGTGCACCGCCTCCGAACAGCCTGCTCTGTCAATTTTAAATTCTCAGCACCAACTTCTGTAACTCCGCATGGACTCCTAGTCCTATGCACAGACCTGATCAGTGACGTCACCACTTCACTAAATAAGGGAGTGCTAGAGCTCACTTACAAACGCTAACAATGCTAATGTCCCATTACACAACCATTTACACAACCGCAACATGAACCCACAACTGTCTTCCTGCCTCCTAACAGGGGATACCAATATTTCTCGTGCTCAATCTGTACCGACAGCGTCGCCTTGTAGGTAAAATGCCTCAGCGAGACATAACCACAAGAACACCTTCCACAATCTAGGCTAGCTCACTTTGCTAGGCCTTTACTGGGAGATACCATCATCCATGACCCAAGCTGAAATGCCCAATTCACAGGGAATCCAATATTCACATAATTTCTGTCATCCGTACCCTTAAATCAATAATCTAGGGTGTTCACCAGGACCTTTTATGTCAAGACTGAATGTTCCCTAACAACGAAAAATGACATATACCGCTGCTCCTTTCCCTACTTTGCTACACAATACTCAACACTACCAAAGAACAGTTGCCAATTCTTCAACGATATTCCACAATGCTCGTTACCACCCCACACCTGACATTACTTTACCACCCCCCTTAGTTGCTGAATACTCCATGATTCACTGATGCTGTTTGGCTAACGGCTACTGCAAAGCTGCCAAGCCACCCTTCTGGTCTGCTGCACTCCGACGGACCGCGGGCAGGATAATTCCAAGATGGCTCCTGGTGGCCTTTGCATGGGGGTGCACCTCCCTGTCTGGCTCATTTTCCGCGAGACACCACGCAGCCCTCCAGGCGCTGGGGCGGGGGAGAGGCGGTTTATGCCAAACGGGCATAGCTAACCATACCTGTGCTACCAACTAGTTGGCTTAGGTATGCCAGAGGTCTGGGGGTTACTACAAGCGTACCCATTCAGCTCCCAGGGCCCAACAACCCTCCCCCAGTAGACAAACAGATGACTCAACCAAGGGCAAGTTAGAACTGTAGTTTATTACACAAACCGACAGGAATCATACAGGACATTTGTAAATTCCCAGAAACAACGCTCCCAAGCCCGTGTCGGGTCATTTTGTTACATTCCTGCGTCACAACATGGGCCCTTTGCCCAAACACCTACAAGTTCTTCTAGTTGTATGAGTGGGGTGGTATCCTTTATGGATAGCACCTATACAAACGGTTTGATTGGACCTCACACGTCAGGTGGCTGGTCTGCCCCTTCCCCAAGAAACTATTACATGTTGTAGGGTCGGAGGATTACTATTGGCCCTTGCTCTCTGCCATCCACCCCTGGATATCTGTTCCCTGATTGGCTGGAACTAGTCTCCCCAGGTCTGGGACCTAGCTCTGTTCACCTTCTCAAGGTGATGAGAATGACTATGTTTTACCAATGTAACTGTTAGTATTACCACTTCTGTCTGTGACAGTGCCCTCAGTGTTGCAAGGTGTTAATGATTCCATGTTTCACTTCATGTCTGTATTGCTAAGAACCATTTGTCTTCTCACTGCTGGTGAATTACCATTGTCTAGCTCGGCTACATCACCTGGTTGAGTACCATGAAAATGAGCCCTCTGGTCTGCAATTTATGCAAATTAATCCTGTTTTTCTGCAGATGGCTACTTGTCGTTTTTGGTTTGGAATGTGCTGCTTCTCTCTGACCTTGGCAGCAAACCCTGGCTTCGTGCTTTGTGCAGCCTAATTCTGCTTTCCCTCATCTCTCGTCGAGGCCTGTGGCTTCAAGGAACTTCACTATAGTTTGTCTATGGTTCCCTTTCATTTCTATACCTTGCTATGTTTCCCACAGATTAGCCGTATTTGGTCCTTCCAGGCTCCTTACATGATCCTGTATTTCCATATGGTTAGTTGCGATAAGCGTCTGCAAGCTTGCTCCTTATCTCTCTGTTTGCCTTGCATTCAGCATTTCTGTACTTGGCTAATGAGAAAAATAATAAAAGCTTTTGACAATATGTATATGTATCTGTCCTCCATCTACAGAACTGTGTAAGCATGTTCTTCATGTGTGCGCGTGATGTTTGTGTTACTTGGTGCATGGCTGCAAGTGTACTTCGTGACTAACGTGGCTATGTCGTGGTGTCACTAATGACGTCAGCACAATGGTTTCTCGGCATTAGTCAACCTCATCTATCAAAGCATTTGGGTCCATGACTACTGTTGAAGCACCTGTATCCATAAAAACCTGAGGCCTCATTACGAGGTAGGAGGTAGCCATGGTGCTTCTAGCACCCCTTACCGCATTCCGGGTCTGAGTTCCCGAAATAGGGAGTTACCGGGTCATTCCAACCTTGGAGGACCCGGTAAATCCCCATTCCGGGAACCATTCCCCATTCCCATTCGAGCCCCCATAGGGCTCAATGGGAATGGGGATGGAGCTAATAACGGTACCACAATTTGCGGTACCGTTATTAGCTCTGAAGTCCCTTAACGGGTCCCTTCCATAACACCTGGTAAAACATTTGTTGATGAGGCATATTAATCTTAGATGCATCAATTTAGGTAGGCAAGCAGATTAAAGATGGTTCTGGTGACATCCTTGGTGGGCCTTCAGAAGGAAGCTGACCCACCCTCGTGAACTCTTGCAAGAATGCTGGAGACGGGGGGATTCTAGCATTCGGATAGAGGGTTTACTAGTCATCGGACTCGATAGAACCTCGACTCCCATCACCTGCGGTATTGTATTAGTCACCGGCACTTGAATACATGGCAGCCCTGTACCCTTCTCTACCAAAGTCTGCAATTTACATTGAAAATCATTCAGAATCATCTAATGAGTTTTCACTTCACAGTTCATTAATTCATAGACATTGGCTAGGGAGTTAAGTATATACTTAAGTGCTGTTAATGACAACACACTTCAATCTTGGTTAAGAAAGACTTTGGAGGAGAAGAGCATGAAAAAAAGGTTGAATCAAAAGATAAATCGTTTTGATCTTCCATATGAGTGCCAAAAAACACTAGAGGAGACGATAGCGATCCCAACAAATTATTTTATCTTGTTAATGCTCAGTAAGGCACACTGCAGACTGGCTTGGGTTACCCACGCCCAAACTAAAAGACTTAGCCAAAAGGACATCAGTGAGTTTAGGGTTCTGACTCCAAGGACAATGATAGGTTTTGATTTGTCTTTGGCATGTCGGCCTCGCTGGCACTTCTATTTCTAAAAAGTCTGTTATTTTCCTTTTAATTTTATTAGATGTCAGCATGTAGTCGCTCTTCTTTGGGTCGATGAACACCAGTGTCTCTCTGTATCAACGTTTGAGATTAATAAACTAGAGATGCATTTTGTAGAAGGTCATTACAAGCTTGCTCGTCCAGAAACAACGGTACCAGTAAGCTTGCCGGTACCGTTGTTTCTGGACCGGCAAACTACGAGGTCTGTGAGCAGGTGCCTTACAGCCCGCCAGGTCTGGCGGACCGGCACCCGCTTGTAAACCTACACAGTAGCACCGGCACCACTAGTAAAGGTGCTGGTGCTACCGTCATCGCCATTCCCATTGAGCCTCATGGGGGTCAAATGGGAATGGGGACTAATAATTACTGGCACCCGGCAATGGGCAACTACCGGGTCTGCCGGGGCTGGAATGCCTCAGTAATTGCCCATTGCCGGGTGCCGGTAAAAAAATGACTCCGGCGGTAGCCGTGCCGGTTTTACCGGCACGGCTACCGCCGGACTCATAATGAGGCCAAATGTCTTTATCAGGCGTTTGGGTAATTACTTGCAAAGTTTCCATTGAATTATCCATTGCAGTCGAGTTACTCCTCCAGATAGTACATAATACTAAAGGGGCCTAACTTCTCAGGGACTCAAAAGCCTGTGCAGCGCCTACTGGCTTCTCCTTTAACAACTACTAAAAAGTGCACTCACGCCACACTCTGCACGGCTATAGGTGTTATGTGCATTCCAAACAGTGAGTCATGTTGAACAGGATCTGGGCACCAACAGTAGGGAAGTTTACTTCTTTAAAGAGGTTGTTGAATAAATGCAGTCTGTTGTCAGACCTCAACACCTCACAAACACCCCATTGTGGGAACACCTCTCTGACAAGGAATTTGGCCCTAGATTTAGCATCAGAATGAGTGCATGGACAAGCCTCAATCCAATGGGAAAACGGACACACCACATCTATCAAATAACAAAATGTATTACACCTTTCAGCCATGTCCACATAATCAATATGGAGATGCCTGAACGGACCTGAAAGGCCAGGCAATTTTGCCTTTATTGTTTTTAGATTATTCCCATAGTGTGTTGTTGGCATGTCACACAAATCCGAAGGATTTGTTTGTCCAATCCAGACCACAGGAGAATAGGAAATCAATGACGGGTTGGGACTTGCGCCCCCTTACCTGTCATTTGCCCTGTGGTGGATGTTCAGTTTGCAGATATAGCAAAAGAATCAAGGAATTTGAAGTGCAAGGATGGCAATGGAATCAGTTGTAGGTCAAAGGATCGAAAAAAAAAGGTCGACAGGACAAAGGATCGACACCAAAGGGTCGACAGGACAAAGGATCGAATTTATTTATTTATTTTTTACTTTTTTTGGGGGGGGTCCCTCTAACTCCTTTTTTTTTGCTAAAAATCACCTTTTTTCCAAAACGAAACCATAAAAAAATATATATAATTAAAAAAATAATTTGATCCTTTGTCCTGTCGACCCTTTTTTTTCGATCCTTTGCCTAGACACCAATGGAATCTACGTGCACATACCAACTGTAAGACCCCCCAATGCCATATATTGTGTAGAATGTGGGACAGACATCAATACTTGTACACACTAGAATTGTTCTTATCTTCAGTCTCGATGTAGCTTGCCCAAAAACTATTTCCATTTACCCCATGTGACAGGAGACTGTGTTTTAGCTTCTTTTTCGCATTTAATACTATTAAATGTATAAAACCTGGCACTCATAGTGTTTTTCCATTGCTGTCACGACCCTCGCCCAAAACCCCCTCTGGCAAACCCATTGGCCAGGTAGAGTCAGGACTCGGGCCTCTAGAGCCTGGCATCCTCTTCAAAAGCCCTCATAAGGCCAGTCCTTGCGCCTATGGTGCCAGGCTCATGCACCATGAAAAACAATGTGCTTGGGGACTACTTTATTGTATTGTCAGCCAACATGGAGGCATCCATATAGCTTGGTTCCTAAGAACCAAGCTATGCGGTCTAGTGTTTTGGGTGTGGTAGCTAGGGACTACTTTACCTGGACTATTTTGTTGGGGCCATTTAAACCACACCCAAGCAAGACAACACGCTTCGCGTTACTTTGCAGCTTGCAACGTGATGCTCACCGTGTCCAGATATTCCTCGAACTTCGGAGAAGCAGAACCTGCAAGGAGACAAAAGGAACATCATTAGCAGCAGCATCTTACCTGCAGTCTTCATCTTTAAACACTCGCAGCTACTGAGAACAGCTTCCTCGAATCTGCACGCCTCCCGGACAGAACGACCTGAAAGAGGAAGATAGAGGCAACATTAAAGAAAGCAGCAGAGACATTTACAAATTACGAACTGCTCAAAAGGCTTACCTGGCTGGTCGCCTCTCGGCTGGCACCACTCCGGACATTCCACTCGCGCCGAAGAACACCACGACCTACAACGAAGGAAAACACAGGTTAGCAAAGGCAAGACTTTGCAGCGCTCCGCATAGCGCTTACTTACCACATCATAGCGCTCTTAATGCACCATCATTTACCAGCGGGGCTCAACCAAGCCAGTTCGCCGCGCTGAAGCTTCGCATACCTAAGGGAGAAAAAAGAGACATTTTAAAAAAAGAAAGGCATGCAGGATAGCAACAAAACTAAAGAACAGCAATAAGACCTACCTTATAAATATCAAACGGGCCGGCGTCAGTGAAGTAACTGGACCGCACTTGCCCATGAAAGACAACGCGCCCCTGCAAAGAAGGCAGGACGGAGAGCACGCCTAATTCTACCACAAGGTGAGGAGAGGGCACCAGAGGGACTGAAACCATACGGGGG
This sequence comes from Ambystoma mexicanum, assembly GCF_040938575.1. Taxonomy (NCBI): domain Eukaryota; kingdom Metazoa; phylum Chordata; class Amphibia; order Caudata; family Ambystomatidae; genus Ambystoma; species Ambystoma mexicanum. Next base: position 107,484,784 of record NC_090928.1, on the reverse strand, counting down.
GGGTGGAGGGAGGATACTTACCCCAGTTGGTCAGTCTTGAACACAGTCCTCCTGTAATTTCAGGCAGAACCTTCCCCGCAGACCACATCAGGGCAAAGCTGAGAAGCATACCAGCGAGTAACCCGGCTGGGTGGCATCCCTGTGGATACCAGGTGAGCGTAACAATTGCACCTCAACCGGAGCTTGCCTCGCTTCTCACGTTCATTGTATCTTCTCAGATAGATAACCAGTTTGTTGGCTGCCTCAACCCTTGACACTGGGCCAGAAAAGCCTTCTCAATTCTTCCTCCATCGTCAGCTGTCTTTGATATGATATGATATGATATAGCATTTATAACGCGCCTATACACAAGTGTTTCAAGGCGTGACACGGCAAGGGAGGGGGAACAGAGGGAAGACAGAGACAGCAATCCTACTAGGTCATTCAGATCGCGCAAGTGCAGGGGCAGAGGAAGAGGAAAAGTGCGGAGTGGCAGGGGGGTGGGAACAGTGTCGTACATGGGATAATAGAATAAATAAAAACAATATGAGAAGTAGGGCCAGCTGGTGGCAAGTGCAAGAGTAAGTGCAGACATCAGGTGTCACATGCTGGTGAGGCACTGTAGGGATACAGAAAACAGTCCCCAAGTGCAGGGGGTGCCAGGGAGGAAGTGCCGTAGTGTAACTGGTGGGGGAGGGGACATGGGCCCAATATCAGAGGGTGGCCAGGTAACCAGTACAGTTCAGCCAGGAATTCAGCAAGGGACAGTAGGAGAGAAAGCAGAAGCAAAGAGGAAGGTTTTGAGGTGCTGCTGGAACCAGAGATGGTTCTCCTCAAGTTTCAGACAGGCACAGGGGCTGTTCCAGAGGGAGGCCCCAGCCAAGCAAAGAGATCTACCACCAACTCAATGCTTGGAGAAGCGACTGACCCTGAGGGAGTTGAAGGCGGATGAGCAAAGAGCTTGAGAAGGAAGATATTTTGGAAGAGAGAGTTGTAGGTATTGAGGCCCCAGGCACCAGAAGGCCTTGTGCACAATACAGAGGGTTTTGAACTTAATCCTCGAAGCCACTGGGAACAAGTGAAGAGATTTCAGTCCTTGAGAGATCCGATCCCTGAGCTTGAGGCCAAGGAAAAGTCTTGCAGTCCTGTTCTGGAAGAGTTGCAGAGGGCGTGGAGTAGAAGCAGGCAGATTTAGAAAGAGACTGTTGCAACAGTCCAGCCTAGAGAGAACCAGAGCTCTGGAGACAGTGAGCTTCTGGGGGAAGGAGAGGAAAGGAAGAATACCTGTGAGGAGGTGCAGCTGGTAGTGTGACTTCTTAGAGACGTCAGAGATGTGAGGAGAGAAGGAGATTGTGGAGTCGAAGATGACCCTGAGGTTTTTAGCCTCGCAGGTGGGAGCAGGAAAAGGGCCAAGAGAGGCCGGCCAGAGAGTGACTGGAAAGGAGGGAGCGGGTGTGCCGATGAGGAGAATCTCAGTCTTACTGGCATTAAGGCAGAGATCATTGTCGACACACCACTCCTGGATAGCAGACAGTCAGAGATGAGAGACGGAGAAAAGGTGGCCGAATGTAGCATGAAAATGAGCTGAGTGTCATTCACATAGCACTGAAAGTTGGGGCAGAGAGCAGCAATGCAGTGGGCAAGAAGTGCCAGGTATTGGTTGAACAGTCAGGGAGAGAGGTTAGACCCCTGGGGGACACCACAGTTAGAGATTGAGATAGAGGAGAGGAAGGACCCAAGTTGGAACTTGGTGGCTCGATCAAAGAGGAAAGAAGCCAGCCATGCCAGGGCCTGACCGGTGATACCCAGGTTATCACGGAGACGGTTGTGCCACACTTTCAGCCCTTTTTGCTCAGAGGGTCCTAGTTTTCTAAAACACGACCTGGAACATCCAGATTCTGTATATATATATATATATATATATATATACATATATATATATATATATATATTGGTGGCACTGCCTGCATTCTATATAGTCAGTCTTCATGGTTGCTTATCCTACTTGCGTTACAGCATATGTACAGTTATAAAGCGAATTTGCATTTTCTTCAGTGCTCTTCGCACATACAATCTTCATTCCTGTACTATACTGTTACTCAATTCTTTACTTCAACATCAGATTCTATAAAGGCTATATACTCTCTTCCTTGGCGTCTCTTTTTGGTGCGTCATCCCAGCTTCATGTGGCATCACCAGTCTCTTGCCTTTGTCACTTCACACTTCTTCAGGGACCTCCTTTAAGAGACTGTCATTTCTCTGCGGGTACATTATATAGGGCTTTCTCAATGAATACCTTATTTCAGGCATTCTTCGTGGGATAGGTACCATTATTGGCGTTGTGCATGTCGCAATTTTCGGCTTCCAACATATAGGAAACATCGGGGCGGAACATCCGGTAGAGGCATTTGGCTCCTCCTCTACATGTCCCTTTTGGCTTATGAAGTGTGTCAGGTGTCTCAACCTTGTCCATTGATGTTTGCTTTTCCATTGCATTCTCATTTTCTAAACACGATTTTGTGTAGAGGCACCGTCTTAAAGTAAATTGATTGAAATTCTTGCGCCTCTGTTTGTTTCTGATCTCTTTTTTAATAATCTCATTGGGGCAGGTTACCAATCCCATCATTGGGGTAATTGACATATCATTTATGTTAGTCGATTTCCCCATAATAATGACTTTGTCCTCCAATCTTGTCTGATTTAATGTCAATTTAGGGCCGCCTGCAGTAGGTCCATGACTATCCGTTGCTATGGTCTCATCATCTCTGCCCACACAGTTGTTTACTTGAATTGAAGATTTGCTTGCACCGTCTATGATTATGACTTCCAGGGTAGTATGATTGTTGTGGTCCACCGGCTCACGCTCTAAGATGGATGAATTCAGAATGTTGTGAAGGAACTGTCTTGAACATATTTTTGGTTTTCTTTGTATTGTTGTCCATGGTCAAGCAGTCAGCTGTGTTGGCATCAGATTCACCTTGTCTATGCATATTAGACTGTTCCATGAACTGTTTTCACTGGCACTGTACCTTCGTGTTACGTTCACAAGTTGCACCAGTGGTCAAGATGTCTACCGCGTTGGCATCAGATACACCTTGCTTGTGCAGATTGTGTTGGACCCTTATTTGTTCATAATCATGTTGTTCCTCCTCATTACACACCCTACTTGCTTCTTTCTCCATCTGATTACTTTTGAAGGGGATTGAACATCCTTCTGTTGTACTGAAGGACGTTTTGATCCATTTATAATTTCGGAGACTATCAATGTTTTAGTTCATTCAGGGATGCAGAGTTTGAACGTACTTCCGACACTAGCGTGTCGTAAAGACATATGAAGGATTGTAAAACTATATTGAGGGCAATTAGTGGACGGTCTCAGACCTCCTTGGTACCACTGTTTACACAGCCTCTGGGGGGTCTGAGAAGTTGTTAGTTAGTTTACTCGGCTTTGGTTGTAGGAGGCTCAACAAGGAGTTGATTGAGCAGCTAGCCTCAGAAACCGGAGGACGGTCTTAAATGTGTGTTAGCCTTCTCTGTTTGGTCATAAATGGTCTCTCCCATTGAATGCAAAGATGTAAATAGATATTTCTCTGTTAAGATCGTGTTGTTTGTTGAGTTCATTTTATCATCTGCTGGTGCGTCCCTGAGAGACTCAAATATTCTAGGTGCTTTATTCGGTGAACAAGAGGTGAAACAGAGGTGGAGGTGATTTGGCGAACCTTGGCGAGCCTTTCTGTGCCTTCAACGCCCTCAGCGACTAACTCCTGGGAACCGGTGCATGCAGCTGCTGGTTACTGCCCGTCTCATTCTCGGTAGCGGGTAGCAGGCTGCCGATGGAACGCGGAAGGCTCCTTGGTGTCGTGGCTGCAAATAGAGGGTAAGTGCTGTACATCACTGGACTCCAGTGGCAGTAGCCACGTGGAGAGAACCATCTACTGAGCCAATTTACAGTTAATTCAGATGCAAATGAAGACGGCACATATTGCATATATTGCACACATTGTACATTGCAGCATCCTGAACGCTCACTTCGAATTTACTTCAAAGTGATAACCACTGTGCACCCAGTACGAGAGGTTGGCCCATGATAGCCATCTACTCTAATTAGCCATGTATGTGGGGACTGTGGGCTCACGCTTTGACCCACATGGCTGGGCGGTTGGCCACTGGCCACTGATTATCAATATTTTCTAGAGGGCTTGCTGTGGGGCGCTGAATCTACAGGGCCAAAGATTATCCCTGCTGAGAGTTGGTCAAGCGGCTGAGCGGGTGCTTTGACGCTTGGAAGGTCGACTCCAGTGGGTGGTCTCAGTACCAAGTAAAACTAGAGCTCTTGTCTTCAGTGAGAAGTGAAAAGTTGTGGGTTATAGCTCACACAAAAGAGTCAAACGTTCCCTAAAAGAAGAGCAGCGCAGAACAATTATGACTTGCGCAAGAGCAGCGCTAAAACATCTACAAACAGAACTACGAAAGTAGGAGCAAAAAAGAAATCAAAACAGCAGATACCTACCAGTAAAGGCTCTATACCCACCTTTTTTCCACCAAATTCCTCAGTGGAGTCAATTTTGAATATTCTCCAGAAGGAAGCAGTGAACAACCCGAGCGCAAGTAATGCGCAAGACAGTTCTGCTGAACTGATGATCGATAATATCTCACTGTTGGAGCTATGCCTTTCAGTCCAAAGGTCTATGACTCCTGCCCTGATCAATTCTTCTACAGAGAAAGAAAAAGGAGCAACAGTGAAAGAAGCCCTTCAATCGACTGCCTCTCTGGAGAGACTATCAATGTCACCTAATCTAATAATAAATTCTGAAATCTCAGAACCGGAGCCGAACATGGGTTCTTTCTCCGGTGTGAACACCCTGGCTGAGATGCAATCCTCAATGGCTTCCTTGCAGTTCGCTCTAAAAATTCTTTTAAAAATGTGTGGCTGTATCTTAGAAAATACAATTAACTTGGCTACCTTGAACGTCGGGGATAAAGATGCTATAGAGGAAACTGAGCACAACCTATCTGAAGATATACAGATGATTAAAGAGCCTTACTGCCTCTTGACACAGATTTGAGTGTGCCTAATAACATTGAGGTTTATTTCTCCCGGAAACAACAGAGATTAGCCAGAATGGCAGTAACGAAGAAAAGACCATCTCATGCGGCCTTATCACCTTCAGAGTCCGCCCCAGCGATAAAAAACACAAAGAAATCTAGGAAAAAGGCTGCCAGGGCTAGGAAGAGAAATTCAGAAAGAGAAGGTCGCCTTATCAGCTGGCTTATTCCTGATAAAGACAAAAACCTACCGGAGGTAGAGGAAGTGCTTCTAGCACCAATAATCTTGGTAACTGAACAGCCTATAGGAAATACCTCATCCACTCTGAATAGTTCTAGACGAATCTCCCATCTTGAGACAATACAGACGTCAGTATGCAAGGAAGGAGTGCAGCAGTAAGTATTAAGTAGCAATCGCATTTGTCTGATCAAGAATCTCTATCAAAATAATGATCAGGATTGGTTGTCACATACAGAATTCTTGACCAGATTGTACTCGATCCCACAACTAAGAGTCCCTACAAGTGATGATTTTGAATATATTGAGCCACTAAAAGTCCAAAACACAAATGCATCGACAGTTTGCTGTAAATTCCAGGCTACCGCAATTTGTTGCATAAATATAAACTCAATTTGTTTGAGGCCGACGTGGAAATTGATGCGGGCCCTGGAAAAGAAGATCTGGAATGCCCTAAGAAAGTGTTGGTGAAACCAAAGAATAAGATCAACGTAACCCAACGTTCTGATAGCAACGTGGTACAAATGGCAGACGTAAAGAACATACTAAAGTGGCTAGAGGAATCTCTTCCAATGGTTTTGAAAAAAGACTGAGGGAGTTTGATCCTGTCCTGGAACAGCAGGGGTTTCAGCCACTTAATCAACCAGAAGGGATTGTTGCCCTATAAAAGCAAGTTTACATGCATATGCTTGCAGGAGGTTTGGCTGACTATGCCTGTGGTATTAAATGGATATACAGTGTATCAATCTCTTGCCAAAAAAGGAGAACTGGGAAGACCCTTTGGGGGATTGATAGATGGTATACAACATAATGTCAAGTCATGTCATATTGCAACTAAAACAGATGAATTTGTGATTGCGATTGAACTGGTGCTGTACATTGAGAATAAGGCTTAGAATATGCTATTGATTAATCTTAATAATCTACCTGGGGAATTTCAAACCGAATCTATTCAAGAGACCATGCATGATAGTATGATCAAGTGGACATTGAGGCAGGGAAATAGATCTGTAATGATATTGGGGGATTTCAATTGCCATATGTTTGGAGGGGAGTGGAATACTAGCAATCCTTATTTAAGACCCATGAGTACAATGTCCAACAAGAAAGTGGATCCAGAAGGTCAGTACTGGTTGAGTTTCTTTGAACTCTGGGACATGGAAATGATTAATGGTTGAACAACTAGCGACTGCCCAGGCCACTTTACTTGGGAAGGTGGTGGTGCAAAGAGTACGATGGACTATATTTTTGTACAGAGGATATAGCTGAGCAGGTGAAGGACATGAAGGTGGACAAAAAGATATGGAGTTACCACGATGCGCTCAAGCTAACTATAAATGCTGATGTTGTAAATCATGTAATATAATCTATAAGAGACATAACGGTCAATCATGCTGTTACACGTATCTCATGGTCTGAGAAAAATATAGCCAAAGTGGTAGCCTCTTTGTCAGCAGACGGTTATGGGGATACCAACCTATTTCAAGTTATGTCGATAGAGGGGATCGAACATTGGATATCTACCTTTGCAATATTGCATGCTTCAGTTGGTACTGGAGGGGCGTTAACTGGTCTCAGTAAGAGAAATCCTTACGATTGTGAAGTGAGAGGCGCCAAAAGGAGACTGAGAGCAGACATTAGGAGGGCAAGGAAATCTTCTCTAGCAACTAAATGTTTTGTTTCTGTTCTGTATGTAAAACACTTAAGGGAAAATACCGGTCTTGGTTAAGACAAATAAAAACACCTAAAGGAACTAAATCTATGGCAAGAGACTATCAGGATATTGTGTACGAAAAACACTCGTAACATCTAGGCTGTACTAGGAGAAGTGAGAGGAAACAGGACCAATTCAGTGCTGAATCCTATAGGAGCCCATAGATGGGAAAGCTTCCTGAGAGAGAGCAATACCCCGATCAATAGTAACGATAAGGAGGCTGATAACAGTATTCCCCCTGAGTCTCCATTTATGGTAACGGCTGCTGCACTAGTAGAGAATATAAACAAGTTAAAATATTCCAGGGCACCCGGCCCTAATGGCCTGGCCAACATCACATTGAAATGTAACGCTAGTTTTTGGGTGGAAGTAGTAAAGATCCTCTTTGACAAAATTATGCTTGAAGGGAGAATACCCCCCTCATGGCAAATTGCCACTCTCATCTCGGTACACAAGAAAGGTGACAAGAGCGATTCTAGCAAATATAGATTGCTGTCGATGCTCGATTGCACCGGTAAACTCTTTGCAGGTCTAATCCTAGATAAATTACAAGAATGGGCAGAGAAGGAGTATATATTCAATTGTTTTCAAAGTGGTTTTCGGAGGGGCCACTCAACAATACATAACCTGATTATTCTTGACATCTTGCATACAACTGCCAGGAAAAAGGGAAGTCCGCCACTGTATGCGTTATATGTAGATTTTAAAGCGGTCTTTGATTTGGTTTGCAAAGATATTCTGTGGTCTAAATTAGAATGACTTGATTGCCCCAAAGGCCTGCTAAACTACCTGAGGCTCCTTCATCAGAACAACACAGTTTCCCTTAAGTTTGATTTGTAAGGCAATATGACTGCCCAAATTGTACAAAACAGAGGAGTCAAGCAGGGGTGCGTGACGGCCCGAACCTTTATAATTTGTTTACATATGATCTACCTGGAGCTATCGGTAAGGTATATAACTGTCCCCCGAAAATTGGTGATAAGCACTGTTCAGTCCTTGTGTACGCAGATGACTTAGTGATATTAGATCATACACTTAGCAGCCTGCAGAGATCTGCAGAAATCTTATGGCTTTATGCTAAAAGCAATGGACTGGAATCTACAGAAAACACAATTGATGCTATTCGCAAACAAAAAGGTAGCATGTACCAGCCTAGAGGTACAGAAGCTGGAGATTCTATATACCCCGAATTATAGATATTTGGGAATTGATATCGAAACAAAGGGCGAATATCTCCAGTGTAAGCAGAATAGAAAGAACAGGGCCGCCCAAATTACTTCTCTTGTATACCGCTTCACTATTACACATGGCAGCTTCACCATATGGCCTGCGCGATTGTTATACCAACAAGTTCTAGTCCCGATGATGACATACGGTCTTGAAGCCCTACAAAATATGGACGTGAATTGGTTGCAGGTTATGGAGGGCAAATATTGGAGAAACATCTTGGGCCTCCCAACCTGCATACCAATGGCCATCATTAGGCTTGAATTAGGACTGATTTTATTAAAATCTCAGGTACTCAGGAAAAGGGCTGAACTATATCTGTTGATGCTGAGTAAATCAGGCAATCCACTTGTTGTCACCCTGAGGATTGAATCTGCTAAACAGTCCATGAATTTTCTTCTAAAAAACAAGGTTGACATATACCTGAAAGAAATTGGCTGCAATACTCGAGCTGAGGGGTTTACTCAAAGATCCAGAATTGCTCTCTCCAAAAAAGCAGATCTTTGGGATTGTATAGAAAATTATGCACATCTGGAGAATCTCAAGAATTACCAATTAGTTAAGTATATGCTATACTCATATAAAAAGCTGCAGTTTTACCTTAATCTGTGCCCAGCAGTTAGACTGAGGAGTTTTATCCTGTTACTTAGGATGAACTATCTGCCGGTGCTGGCCTGCACAGGGGTAATAAATCAGATACCATATGTTGAACATTACTGCCGACTATGTAAGAACAAGTCAATAGCAGAAACAGGGAAACATGTGCTAACAAACTGCCCTAAATTATCCACGGCATATCAGACCCAATATGGCAGATATACTCATAGTGCCGACTTTATAGCAGAATTAGCCTTTTGGTGAAGTAGCAGCAATACATTGAACATGAGGCGCCTTATCGCAATGTACAATTTTTGGTTAGTAATTGAGAGTCTACTGGGAATTTCAATCTGAAACTATTATAAAGCCGATTCATGGAATTAATGTGCGCTAACATTTTCGGAGTAAGCGTGCAAAAGCGTGCGAATTGCAGTGCAAGTGCGAAAATCGCAGCAAAACCCATGCACAGCGATTCATGGAAGTCCGTGCGTGTGTAAATCCCTGGATGTGTGCTCAAATTCTGCGTGACGCACGCTGGCGCACATGTCTCCAAACAGCGTGCGCTAAGCGCACAGTGAAAGCGCACATAGCGCAGCACACACGACAAAAGTAGGCAGAACAGGGGGTGTAACACACGGAATGGGGAACAACGCGTGAAAATGTGAGCATCACGGGGGAAGTACAGGAGGCAAATGAGCGGAACGCCCACACGCGCTTCTACAACACGTATTCATGGAATGGAACGGGGCTAATGCGTGTGCCAAAAAAGACGTGCTAATCCAGAAACACGTACGCCAGCGGGAAGCAGGCTTATGTGGACCCACACAGAATAAAAGTGCGCGCAAACAACAAGCAAGCTCAGAGCCAAGATGAATATACAGTTACTAGCAGCAGTGGTCGTGGGATACCACAGGAGGAGGAGGATAGTCAGGCCCAGAACTTTTACACCCAGAACCAGCCTTTTTGGGATGCCTGATGACCAGGTGTATGGGAGGTACAGGTTTCCACCTCACATAATACTCGACCTGGTGAGTGAGTGGGAGGATGACCTCACATCACCCACCCTGTGCTCCCAAGCACTCAGTCCACTGGAGAAGGTCCTCAATGTACTGCACTTCTTGGCCACTCGATCATTTCAGCGGACAAGTGCTATAGTGGGGGGGTGTCACAGGCCACGCAGTCACGCTGCCTACACCAGGTGTTGGCCATCATGACTGCACGCCCATCAGTCCGCAGGCACATATACCTGCCCAGAACACCTGAAGAAAGGCAGGCTGCCGTCCAGGATTTCTACGGGGTGGCACAATTCCCCAAAGTGCTAGGTGCCATTGATTGCACCCATGTAGCTCTATGTCCCCCCAGGGAATCTGAGCAGATCTGTAGAAACCGCAAGCACTGGCATTCCGTCAACGTGCAGGTAGTATGTGATTCCAAGGGAATCATCACCTCAGTATATGCCAACTATCCAGGGTCCACCCACGACAGTTTCATTTACAGAATGTCAACCCTAAACCGGGACCTAGAAGCTGGGCGGCATGGCGATACATGGCTGCTTGGTGAGTATAAATGCCACTGCACATGCATGCATGTCAGATACTGAGTATTGTCACAACCCCACTAATGATACCCATCACCACCTCCCCAGGGGACAGTGCCTACCCTCTGAGCACCCACATGATGATGCCAATTCGGAACCCTACCACCCCACCCGAGGTAAGATACAACACAGCCCATATTGCAACCCGGGGCATAGTGGAGCGCACATTCGGAGTGCTCAAGTCACGCTTTCGCTCCCATGACCGTTCTGGTGGGCAGCTGTTATATGCTCTCCCAGTAGTGTGCAGGATCATAGAGGCAGCATGTGTCCTGCACAACGTTGCAATACGCCGGGGCCTGCCGGTGGACATGGTGGTGCCCCCACATCCCCAACCACATGCACACCCGCTGCGCGTGGGAGGGGAAAGGGCACATGGTGAGGCAGCCCGTACGCAGCTGGTAGCTAATTACTTCACATAAAATCACACCCCTGTGGAGTGCACACAGCCCTGGCACATACCAGCTGACAATCAATGATGATGACATAAGGGACACTCAACTGTCACAACCGTACCAGTCTGAGATGGGTCACCTGGAAGTGTTACATTGTGTGCATCCCTACGTACCCAAACACCACCAATGCTGTGTCATCAAAAGACATACATCTATACTGCTAAATTCATTACCCCCTTGCTAAATACAACATGAGAATAGGGCCATGTCACCCAACCCCTCCCCAGCTCCACCACCAAACACACCATGGCATGTCATGCAATGTGAAAGCAAACAAAGCAATGCACAAGACCTGACACAAGTGTCACAAAGTACACTGTCCCTAATGGAAACTGCCCACACACAATATGCTCCCAGTAATGTATAACTAACAGCACACATTACCAAATATTTACCACCAACACAATGCTGCAACACACCATGGAAAAATGAAAAAACATGACAGTACTAAGTTCAAGTAGTGGTAGTCTTACAACCTGAATACGCCAGCCCATCGACCCCTTCCAACTGTAGAGTGTTGCTGCCACGCAAATGTATCAGTGTACTGCAAACAACATGAACTGCATCTGCAAAGTAGACGGCCTTGTGAAGACATGAGGAAGGAACCTGCAGACTAGGAGGACATGGATGCATAAGCACATATCAATACACCATGCAGTGTACAATACAACAACAATATCCACTAGGGATGTCTACACAGTATTGACTACAGACTGCCCACACAGCTCATGGGAGCCCAACGTCACTGTGTAATTCACTGTCACTTGGTCACACCCTTTGCAAGCCCATGGAAATGGGAAGCAGGAGGGGTGTGTGTCTCACGAACCCAAGCATCTAACCCAAACTCAGGACAAGCCTGCATGTGCCCAGCCGGAATACAGTGGATGCCCACGGGAGCCACACAAGGCAACACAGTCTAAAAAAAAAAAAAAAATCAAAAATGGCCATGTGGTGTCCAGGGGGGTGGGGGAGGCCACCCAGGAGGCTCGAGGACAGGGTGCACACCAACACCCACATGCGTGGATGTTGCGAAAAAAAAAACCTCCTTGGCTCATGGACTGCACGGCTATGCCATTGTGGGAGAACTGCTGTCGCTCTGCTCATCCTCTGCTGCTGCATCAGGAGGTGGTGGCACTATGGGAGGCAGCCCACGCAAAGCCCTGGTATGGTCCTCCATGGCAGCAAGCATGCAGGTCTGGAAGGTCTGATTCTGGAGGATTAAAGTGCGGAGATCCCCATGCAGCACATCACGGGTTGCCTGCATTTCTGCACGCATGGCCTCGCGTGATGCCCGGATCTCTTTACGTGTTGCATGCAGCTCAGCTGAGAGCGAACATGTGAGCTGCTCCAGCTGCTGTTCTGCCCTTAAATTACTGGAAGCCTCAAGTTCAACCAGAGTCTGCATGAGGTTATGTAGTTCTACCCTCTGGGCTTCCCTGTGGCCCTGGGACTCTATTGATATGGATTCGCGCAGAGTCTCCAGTGCCGCCCGTCTGTCCCTGTTGGACGCCAACATGTCTTCCCTGTGTGATTGGCAAATGGAGTCTGTTGCCTGCTCTTGTTGCTCCATCTGCCTTTCAGGGGGGATAATGGAAGTGGCCACCCTCTCCATTGCCTGAGCCATCATTTCTACTGATGCTGCCTGTTGGGTTGCCATACCGTACATGGAGTTTTCCCATACAGTATTGCCTGGTGGCGCACGGCCACCACGTCGACAGGCACCACACCTGTTTGGGGCAAGGCGATCTGCACCTTGCTGTGCTGGCACTGCCTGAGGCTGCAGGACTGCATTCCCCCTCTGATCTGCTGGCCCAGGAACAGGATCAGATACTGTGGAGTGTGACCCTGCATCCATAACCGCCAAAGGCAGACCTGCCAACACTGACATCCCCATAGAGGGTTCTACCCCTGGTCCAGGTGGGTTGGACAGAACAGAATCCCTGCAGAAACACTTACCTGCAACGGCGCATAAGTCTCATCATCCGACTCAGCACCTGAATAGAGGTCTGAGGAGGTGCACCCAGAGACACCCCTGGACAGTAGTAACATTGGGTTTTCACCCACCACCACACCACGTCCCCCACTGGTGCCCGGTCGTGCCTGAGATTCCTCCTGGGTCTGCACCATCTCCTCAACCTCAAGAGCATCAAGTGCGTCATCACCTGCAAAAACATGAAAGACAACAAATGGAAACAGGCATGAGCACCATAGCACACACATAGGCTGTGACAAGCCAGAGATCCAGTACATGATCTACACATGTCCCACATGACTATAACCCTGCCATGCATGCACTGTCAAAGAGTTGGAAGTGGAGTCAAAAAGGCAGACACTGGGGAGAGCAAGATGGAAAAGCAACACGTTTGCAGCATGTTGGGTAGCACTGGCATCACACATCAGGCTGTGAGTGGCATGTCCAATACACATACATGACACATGCCACCACACAGATGTCATGTAGCATAGCCACGGCAAATTACAAAACGACAGCAATATGTCAGTGAATGAGTACTGTCACACATCCATGCCACATCGACATGATGCGAAGATTGATGCTGAATAGTGTTGCAAAATATGCATGTGCCACACACTGAAAGACATCCAGTGTCCAATAACACAGTCATTGTGGGCTGATCAATGGTTGGTCACTTTAACATTACAGGAAACATCTGTCATCTTCCACATGCAAACAGGCCCTAATAAAACATTTCTGCAGCCAAATACTCCATCGGCCTGAATGGTGTAATCATTAACATAACCAGGTAAAAATAGTGGCCCAGTGTGGGCTGTAAACAATGACCGAAGCATATCACATATGTTGCAATAGGGCAGAATAATGCGTAGTAAAAATGGGAGAGTGGAAACAATCAGCCTGAATGAACACTTACAAAATCTGAACAATGTAGTTGCAAGATGACAGTTCAAGGTAAAGTGCACTAATGTGGGCCTAATTGGCAACTGTGGGCAGAAGGGATACAGTCATACCCAAATCCAAGGCACGTGAATGTATGGGAGGAAGCAAATGGGTGACCCATAACACTCAGGAGTACACACCCTCACCTGCCACTCAATCAGAACCCGTCACCCAAACAACATACACATGGATTACACACACACGCAATGGGCACTCACCGGACAATGCGTCATAATCAGGTGGATCTCCCACACCTTGGATCTGTTCCTCTGTGACGAAGGTCCCAGCAACAGACTCATGTTCAGTGAGTTTGTTGTCCTCTTGTGGAGCCCACCGCCAGTCACCAGAGTAGCGGCATGATTTGAGGCCAGCTTGTTCTTTGCTCTGCATTTCAGGTCATTCCACCGCTTGTAGCAATCATCAGCTGTGCGCCTCACAAATCCAAGGGCACTTATGCGGTCCGCGATGGTCTGCCAGTGTGGCCTACGTTGACTAGGTGTGGTCTTGCACCCTGCAGTCACCAACATTTTGCGGCTATGTGCCGACACATAGCTCACAAGTGCATCAAGTTCGGGGTCATTAAAGCTAGGCTTCCTTGACATGCCGGACTGTGTAGCCGTGTCTGCGGTCTCAGCCTGTGGTGCCAGAGCATCCTTCTTCCTCTTCTTCAAAGATGGAGCAGAGCCTGAGTGGCTTGCGCCGCTCTGGTCAGTAGGGGCAGAAGCGCAGGTGGACTGGGTACTGGGAGTGTGCGAATGCACAATGAACAAAGGTGTTGGTGCAGGCATTGGCTGAAGTGTGATGTTGGCAGGGGCAATGTCAGTTTGATGGACCAGGACCGACACTGTCTCGGCTGGGAGACTCAGAGCTGGGGTGGACAGAGCTGCAGCTGCCCCTGCAGCCTCCCCACCCTGCCTACTTGGGGCAGCAGATGACATTGCTGCCCCAGATCCACGTGGCCTGGTGACACCAACTTGCAACAGCACACGTGGCTTAGACTTGCTGACCTGGAAGTCAGCCTGGGAGTCATCCTGTGCCGGCTCAGGTGCCACAATGGGCTGGTCCAACAAGGGCTGAGCTGGGATGGTGTCAGCCACGTTTTCCTCAGCCATGGGGGGGGCTGTAACGCTCACCTGATTCCCACGGAGGCGCTGGTCTTGGCAGGAAGGTGTCTGTGACTCCAAAAGTGATGTGCAGGACTCGATTGGCTTCTGGGGTCGAACCTCTTCTCACTGTGTGTCGAACCCGAAGGGTGAGGTTTCTGTAGGTGAAAGAATATGGGGGTTAAGGGTCTGGGCTGTTGAATGTTCCTCTCCCTCTCCCTCTCTTCCTAGCTTCTCCGTAGAGCCCCCCCAGGTCACGTGCTCACCTTAGATAGGTGAATGCTGGACTCTCCATCTGCGTCTGGTGCAGGATGCCGTTGCCAGTTCCTTCACTGGTGAAACATAGGCCTCTAGAACTCAGAGGATCGTTACCGTCGTTAACTGCACGTGCGGTGAGTTTCCGGGCACCTTTTTAGTCTTTATAGTCTTTAGGTGCGTGGCACGTTAATATTGAACAGGACTCTGTATAATGCTTTTCCCTTTTTGTCTTGCAGGACTCTGGAGATGGAAGATGGAGTGAAGCGCCTGGAAATGAGTAAGTAAATGTAAGCGCTCAAACTGTCTTTTTCCCTTGCTGCTTAGTCCGTGCTGAAGAGACGCCGGAGTATTTGCAGGCGTTCTATTGTGACGAGCGCGATGGGCGTAAGTAAATACCTGTCTAATGTCTCTTCTTTTGTTTTCACAGGCGGCGATGCAGCGTGAAGAAATCCGGAATTCGCGGAGTGCCGGTGAGTAATAACAATGCTTTTGTCTTCACAGGCGGAGGTGCAGCGTGAAGAAATCCGGAATTCGCGGAGTGCCGGTAAGTAATAACAATGCTTTTGTCTTCACAGGCGGAGGTGCAGCGTGAAGAAATGGCCGCAGCCGATGGATCAGGTGAGTAAGCACTGCGTGTAAAGGTTGCCTTGCTAACCTGTTGTTTCTTGTCCTTGCAGGTGCTGTTGTCGACTGGATACAGGAATGGTAAGTATAATTCTTGCAGGTTCAGGATCGAAAGAAGAAAGGCCGGAACAGACTCGGTGAGCGTTCTGCTGCAGATGCAGAATAACGCGAAGCACGTTTCATCTATCGGGTGTGGTTTAAATAGCCTTGGAGTGATGAGGCGTCTTCCTCCACGGCCCCGCCTAGGTAAGAAAAGAGTTCCAGTTCCAGAAGTGTTCCAGTGCTGTATCCAGGGAGTGGAGCTTGCCCCACCCAGGTAAGAAAGTAGTTCCTGTTCACAGAGGACTTCTAAGTGGCTGGTAAGTAAGCAGCATGGTCTGCTGCAGGTAAGTCCACCCAAGCATCTTCATACATAATATGAGCCCGGCGCTTCCAGTGCCGGGACCGATGACTTTGATGAGCCTGGTGCCACCGGCGCCAGGACAAGGCCCAAAAGGTCCCAGTGGGGACCGGCTGGAGCCTAAGATAACGGTTAGGGGCCTGCTTCCAAGGATGTTGGGCTGTTCCTGACTCCTTGGAAGCAGTGATCATGACAGCACCCCCCTCAAGGCCCCTCCCAAGCGTGTTTTCTCCGGGGTTTTGGCTTGTCGGGGTGATTCAAATGGAATTTCTTGACCAGACGAGGTGCGTGGACATGTTCTGAGGGTTCCCAAGACCTTTCCTGGGGGCCGTATCCTTTCCAATCAACCAGGTAATATAATTTAGATTTGGAGATTTTGGAGTCTAGGATGTTCTTTACTTTGAACTCAATTTCTCCATCTACTAAAACAGGTTCTGGGAGTTCGGTCAATCGGGTTCCTGGTTGTACTGGTTTTAGTAAGGAGACATGGAATACTGGATGTATTTTCATATGCGAAGGCAATTCCAATTTAACAGCCACTGGATTAATTATGGCAGAGATAAGATAGGGTCCAAGGTATCTCGGGATAAAAGTGCAGGGTCCTTTTAGAGGTAGGTGCTTAGTGGATAACCAGACCTGCTCTCCCACTGCGTAGTGAGGGGCCTCTTTACGGTGCTGATCTGCTCCTTTCTTGAATTGAGCTTTAGCTCTTTGCAGATGGTCAGTGGCTTCCTTAAAAGCACGAGTGATCTCCGAGTGCAAGTGATCCACAGCAGGTGCCTCGAATTCTTGGGGAGGATCCAGGTTAGAGGTTCTAGGATGGTGTCCGTATAATAAGAAGAAGGGAGTCTTTCCGGTTCCAGAATGAGTCGAATTGTTATAAGCGTATTCAGCAATCCAAAGAATGTCCTTCCAAGGGTTTTCAGTTTGTTGGAGCATGCAACGTAGATATTGCTCTAGAGTTTGATTTGTCCTCTCGGTTTGTCCGTCAGTCTGGGGATGATGACTGGTAGAAAGTCTCACATCTATTTGGGCTAAACGACAGCAACTTCGCCAAAAGTGGGAGATGAATTGACTTCCCCTATCGGAAACCAAAACCGAGGGAAAACCGTGTAACCGAACGATGTTTTCTAAGAATTCTCGGGCCAATACTGAAGCTGAAGGTAGACCCTTCAGGGGAATGAAGTGAGCCATCTTGGAGAATAGTTCCACGACTACTAAAATGGCATTATACCCTGAGCATGGAGGTAAGTCCGTGATGAAATCCATGGACAGGGTATGCCATGGACAGGGAGGGATGTCTAGTGGGTGTAAGAGGCCGGCTGGTTTCTCCTTCAGACTTTTATTTTGGGCGCATACACCGCAAGAGATTACAAAGTCTCTAATATCCTTTTTCCATGATGGCCACCAGAAATGTCTTTTGACCTTTTCCATGGTTTTGTTTATGCCAGGGTGACCCTCCATTAGTGAATCGTGATAACAGGAGATTACCTGTCTTTGTATCTTCTCACTGAGCAAGTACAATCGTCCTCGGAAAAAAGGTAGATCTTGATCCACTGAAAATTCTTTTCCCCTTAATTGCCAGTTCTGTAAGTCGGCCGGAGTTAGAAGTGATTTGACTGTGGTCTTGATGTCTTCAAAGGATTGAGCGCTGACCAAACCCAAAATCCTTTGTTCAGGGATTATGGGTATTGGTTCTGGATTGGTCAAATGTTCATCTATTCCCATCCGGGAAAGGGCATCTGCTTTTCCATTTTTTCTGCCAGGTCGATAAGTAATTATAAAGTCAAATTCCGCCAAAAACAGAGCCCAGCGAAGTTGTCTGGAAGACAGAGCTTTGGCCGTCTTCAGATACTGTAAGTTGCGGTGATCAGTCATTACGGTGACTGTGTGTCTGGCTCCCAAAAGATAATGCCGCCAGACTTTAAAGGCCGATCTGATAGCTAAAAGTTCCTTGTCTGTAATTGAATAGTTGATCTTGGGAGCCGAGAATTTGCGGGACCAAAAGGCTATAGGATGTAATTGATGTGTGACCGGATCTCTTTGTGATAAAACTGCCCCCATAGCAAGACTTGAAGCATCTGTTTCTAAGATGTAGGGGAGTTCTGGACGAGGATGTTTTAGAACAGGTGCAGAAATGAATTTAGTTTTTAAGTCCCGAAAAGCTTGTTCCGCCTCAGTAGACCACTTAAAACGTTTGTTTTTCTTTAACAGAGCAGTGATGGGCTGGACTATTTGAGAGAATTCAGGAATGAATCTGCGGTAAAAATTAGCGAAGCCTAACATGCTTTGGACTCCCTTTATAGAGGTTGGTGAAGGCCACTTGATAATTGCATCAACTTTCTTTGAATCCATATGGACTCCATTGGGTAACAATATGAATCCCAGGAACTCAACTTCAGTTACGTTAAAAACACATTTTTCGAGTTTAGCAAAAAGGTTATGTTGACGTAGTCTCTTGAGGACCTCTCTAACATGTTTCCGATGTTCTTCTTTAGATGATGAATAGACGAGGATGTCATCAATGTAGACAACAACACACACATCTATGAGTTCTCTAAGGACATCATTCATTAAATACTGGAAGGCGGCAGGAGCGTTGCAAAGTCCAAAGGGCATAACTTGATATTCAAACAGCCCATACTTGGTGCGGAAGGCCGTCTTCCATTCATCGCCCTCTTTTATTCGTACTAAGTGGTAGGCTCCTCTGAGATCCAACTTTGTATATATACATGCGTCTTTGACTTGATCCAGGAGTTCAGGGATCAAAGGTAACGGGTATCTGTTTTTAACGGTGATTTGATTCAGGGCGCGGTAATCTATACAAGTCCTAAGGTCTCCTTCCTTTTTCGGAACGAAGAACAAAGCCGAGGAAGCTGGAGATTTTGAAGGACGGATAAACCCGTTGGCTAGGTATTGGTCCAGATATTGTCTGAGGTGAAGATTCTCTGGCTCGGTGAGGGCATAAATCCTACTGCAAGGAGGAGTTGTTCCGGGTATCAGATCTATTTGACAGTCGTACGACCTATGAGGAGGCAGGGTGTTAGCTTGATCCTTCCGAAAGACGTCTTGGAATTCCTGGTATTCGGGAGGTAATTTGGGAACCTCAGAAGAGATTGCAGCCAGTGAAAGATCAGGCCGAGGATAACAAGTGGTAAAACATTCTGGAAACTGAACCGTCTTTGCTCGCCAATCGATCTGAGGATTGTGCTTCTCTAACCAAGGAATTCCCAGATGATCTGGAACTGAGGGGCCTTGATCACATCGAACACGATTTTCTCCCGGTGTCCATCTTGGCTCACTAGCGTCACTTCTTGGGTGGCGTGCGTTACTGGTCCGGAGGCTATCTCCGTGCCATCGACTGTAGTAATGACGTCTTTTACTGCCTTAGGGACAAGGGGTAGGTTCATCCTTGATACCATTTCACGGTCCACATAATTACCGATTGCTCCACTGTCGATGTAAGCTTCAATTGCATGCAGACGATCCGGACGATCAGGACTAATGAGGACCATGGGCACCACAAAATGCGAGGTCACGGGACAGTTCTTAACGCTCGGCAAGAGGACCTCTACACTTGTCGGGCTAGGTTGCTTCCCTGCTCAGAATTTGTGGTACAGGTATCTGCGGCTCCTACAGCCTTCTTAGCTGGTTTCACTGGACAGTCTCGAAGAAAGTGCCCTGAGTTTCCGCAATAGAGGCATAATTGCAGCTGTCTTCTTCTTTCCCGCTCCTTTTGGGTTAAAGGTCCTTTCATGCCCCCTATTTGCATGGGTTCCACAGTGTCAGCTCCCCTAGTAGAGGTCTGTGGTTTAGAAAACACTCGGGTATCAAATTTGGAACGATCAGCCTTCCTGTTCTGTAATCTGTGGTCCAATTGGACAACTAAGTCAATATAGTCTGAGCATTCTTGTGGAGGATTCACAACTTGAGCTAACACATCCTTGAGCTCTCCACGCAAGCCTCGGTAGAAAAGCGTTATTCTCTTATCCTCGGGCCATTGAGTTTCAACTATAAGTCTGTTGAATGAGGCTATATAAGTCAAGAGGTCTTGATTACCCTGTCGTAATGAAAGAAGTTCATTGTCCAAGGCCTGCCCTTGTGTATGTCTTGCGAACAGTTTCTCCATGCTGGACTGGAAGGCCTGGAAATCATGTAAAACCGGATCATCCTGGGTGACTAAAGGGATCGACCAATCTGCTGCGCTGCCACTGAGATAAGAAAGCATGAAAGCCACCTTGGTCTGATCTGTTTGGAATGCAGCTGGTCGACATAAGAAGTGTAGGCGGCACTGGTTGATGAACACTGCAAATTTCTTTGGGTCACCAGAAAAGCGCTCGGGCGGAGCCAATGGCACATTACCGGGTAGATTGATTTGCACTGGATTTAAAGATGATGCAGAAGGATAACTTCCTCCTGGAGTGGGCAAAGGTGTCTGTCCTGCCTGCGTTTGTAGCAATTGCCTAGCGAGGTCCTCTGTTCGCTCCTTGGAAATTATCAGCTCTCTTCTTAGAGAGTTTGTTTCCTGACGAGCAGCATGTACCTCTGCTCTTAATTCCCCGAGCAACTGGGCTAATTGATCAGTGTCTGAGGTTTCCATTGCGCCTGGGTAGGAGTTTTGCGGTGGGCTTCGCGTTCTGTAACGCTCACCTGATTCCCACAGAGGCGCTGGTCTTGGCAGGAAAGTGTCTGTGACTCGAAAAGTGATGTGCAGGACTCGATTGGCTTCTGGGGTCGAACCTCTTCTCACTGTGTGTCGAACCCGAAGGGTGAGGTTTCTGTAGGTGAAAGAATATGGGGGGTTAAGGGTCTGGGCTGTTGAATGTTCCTCTCCCTCTCCCTCTCTTCCTAGCTTCTCCGTAGAGCCCCCCCAGGTCACGTGCTCACCTTAGATAGGTGAATGCTGGACTCTCCATCTGTGTCTGGTGCAGGGTGCCGTTGCCAGTTCCTTCACTGGTGAAACATAGGCCTCTAGAACTCAGAGGATCGTTACCGTCGTTAACTGCACGAGCGGTGAGTTTCCGGGCACCTTTTTAGTCTTTATAGTCTTTAGGTGCGTGGCACATTAATATTGAACAGGACTCTGTATAATGCTTTTCCCTTTTTGTCTTGCAGGACTCTGGAGATGGAAGATGGAGTGAAGCGCCTGGAAATGAGTAAGAAAATGCAAGCGCTCAAACTGTCTTTTTCCCTTGCTGCTTAGTCCGTGCTGAAGAGACGCCGGAGTATTTGCAGGCGTTCTATTGTGACGAGCGCGATGATCGTAAGTAAATACCTGTCTAATGTCTCTTCTTTTGTTTTCACAGGCGGCGATGCAGCGTGAAGAAATCCGGAATTCGCGCAGTGCCGGTGAGTAATAACAATGCTTTTGTCTTCACAGGCGGAGGTGCAGCGTGAAGAAATCCGGAATTCGCGGAGTGCCGGTAAGTAATAACAATGCTTTTGTCTTCACAGGCAGAGGTGCAGCGTGAAGAAATGGCCGCAGCCGATGGATCAGGTGAGTAAGCACTGCGTGTAAAGGTTGCCTTGCTAACCTGTTGTTTCTTGTCCTTGCAGGTGCTGTTGTCGACTGGAAACAGGAATGGTAAGTATAATTCTTGCAGGTTCAGGATCGAAAGAAGAAAGGCCGGAACAGACTCGGTGAGCGTTCTGCTGCAGATGCAGAATAACGCGAAGCACGTTACATCTATCGGGTGTGGTTTAAATAGCCTTGAAGTGATGAGGCGTCTTCCTCCACGGCCCCGCCTAGGTAAGAAAAGAGTTCCAGTTCCAGAAGTGTTCCAGTGCTGTATCCAGGGAGTGGAGCTTGCCCCACCCAGGTAAGAAAGTAGTTCCTGTTCACAGAGGACTTCTAAGTGGCTGGTAAGTAAGCAGCATGGTCTGCTGCAGGTAAGTCCACCCAAGCATCTTCATACATAATATGAGCCCGGTGCTTCCAGTGCCGGGACCGATGACTTTGATGAGCCTGGTGCCACCGGCGCCAGGACAAGGCCCAAAAGGTCCCAGTGGGGACCGGCTGGTGCCTAAGATAACGGTTAGGGGCCTGCTTCCAAGGATGTTGGGCTATTCCTGACTCCTTGGAAGCAGTGATCATGACAGGGGCATGGGTGTGCCTGATTGGTCCACACATGGGGGTCTAGGGGCACCCGGCAAATCCTGGCCACATCCCCTACCACGCCCACCATGCTCACCTTTTAGAGGTCGGCCACCTTTGCCTCCCTTACCGCTTGGTCGCCTCCCAACCATGGCACTGATGTTGTTGTGCGTATGGGAGTTGCAGTAAATAATTGTCCTGGACAATTGGGGGTGAAAGGGGTAGGGTACTAGATGGAATTCATACCCTAGTGCTCTAGAAAGGCTGTCTATGACCCCTGAGGGGAGATGACGGGTCACGCAACACACAGGCACCCAAAAACCAAAAGTAACGTTCACGCAACCCCTCGTAGAACCTGTACTGCGCTGTGGCACAGAGAAACACAAAAACAAGCGTACACTTGTTACACGCAGCCTACAATGACCTCTGAAGGGGTACGCGACACACGGGGCAAGCACAGTTGGTAAATGCGTGTGCGACTCACCGTCTGCCTGGAAAAAGAATGTGAAAAAAACGTGCGTGTGCGCGTATGCAACACCCCCGCCAAAAGAAGAACTGTACGCTGTCTGAGGAGACAGGACAAAAGAAGAAGTTAACGCTGTTTGAGGAAACAGGCCCAAAAAAAATAAAGAACGCTGTCAGAGGTAACAGGGAGTACGAACTTGAAACACTGTGAAGTAATCGCGTGTGAACCGACAAGAAGTACAGAATTCACCCACTCGCTCTCCACGAAAAGCACGTACAAGGGAATGGGGTCCTATATGTACCTTTTAAAGCAGCCCACACGTACAGCGTCACTTACGCGTGTACGCGCTAAGGCCCTTTCCTCCAATTACACGAGCTGACACCTGGACGTGCAGTTTTTGGATGTGTACGATGAACATGCACCCGTGTTGATGGAAACACCCACGCGCGTCACGTCACTTACGCGCATAGGCCCTTTCCTCGGATTACACGCATCCACACGCAGACATGCAGTTTTTTCACGCTCACTGATCCACTATGCCCACGTCACGAGGGAAAAGCCCACGCGAGTCACGTCACAGAAGCGCTTTTGCGCTAAGGGCCTTTGGTCCAATGAAACCACGTACGTGTGCTGACGCGCTTATGCGCGAAGGGCCTTTCCTCGAATTGCACGCTGACGTGCAAGATTTTCACGTGCCAAATCACTCTGTATCAAGCTGGCCACGCAACAACACACGGAAGACCACGCTCCTGCCCAGAAGGCCGAATGACTGCCCCCCAAATCCCCATGCACGCTCCCACCTGCCATCTGGTGCTGCCTGACTGCCTGCTGCCCACGTGCCCTGCTATTTGCTGCCTGCACTTCAGCCAGGGGTGCAGTTTCTGTGACCACCCTTCCTGGAACCGAAGACTCCCAACTGGGATACCATCGCTCCACAGCCCAGCCCCAGGACCCAGTTGCCCACCCACTCTGGGGTTGCCATGTCGGGCACAACACCATCTGGCACCACTGGCAACCCCCAGCCAGAGAGGCAGAGGGCCACCAGCTTCAGTGCCAGGGAAGTTGGTGTCCTGGTGGAGCAAGTCCTGGGGCAGTATGATGCCCTCTTTGGAAGTTTGCGCGCCGACAATGAAGGACGGACCAGGATATGGATGGACATCGTGACTGCCATCAACGCGGAGGGGGTGGCAGTCCGCGACTTACAACATGTCAAGAAGCGCTGGGAGGACTTCAGGTCCAGGACCCTCAACAAGGCCCGGCGCCTCTTAAAGGCAGCGGATGCCAAGGGGCGCCGGGGCCACCCGTCCGACCACCAGATGAGGGTCCTGGAACACAAATGCCCAGTGCTCCACGTCCAGGTCCTTGAGAGACAGACCCGTCTGGAGTCGAGCGGTAAGTGTACATGCATACTGATTGGACGCTGTGCGTGTGGTGGTGTGCCAGTAGTGTGCAGGTTGCACATGTGTTTTCATAGGGCCATGTAGGGATGTGCATGAACAGGGGCGTGAGGCTGCCACATGTGAGTCCTCTTAGATGTGAGACACATCAATGATGTATCTGTTGGTAAGCATGCTGTGCAAATGCAGGTGTGGGAGCACACATGTTTGAATTTCTGTGGATGTACGTTGGCATGGTTGTGGTGTCACACATGGATGGTAGTTCCTGCTGCATGTATCTGCACTATGTACATGTGCGTGTGTGTATTTGACAAGTGTGCAACTGTGATGTAACATGGATGCACGTGACACTGATGTGTAGAAGGCTGAATGCCAGATGTGACATGTATGGCGATCGCATCACTGCGACAGTTGGAGGAGATGTAGACATGCATGTAAGTGTGGTGGCGTGTGTGCATGTCTAGTGTACTCCCTGTGTTTCATGTGATGTCAGGCTCACCTTTGGCTGTTCATGCTGTTGTATGTGTATGGATGTTGCTGCCTGGTGCAATATTGCTGTGGAAATGCTCATGTGTGTGAGTTGAAATTACATGTGTGTTGTGGAGTGTGATGCCATGTCTGAAGTTTGACACTGCCACTCATGTGCAACTGTCATGTGTGTATCAGTCCATTGTACAGTGCCCTGATGTCTGTGTTTTATCTCTCCCTGCCTGCAGCGTCAACTGATGAAGAGGGCGGAGAGGGTGCTGTGGAGCACAGCGGCAGGGATTGCACCACCTGCCGGAGACGCAAGGCCGGCTCCCCTCCCAGATTGTCATCTCGTCGGGGAATGAGGAGTCTGGTGCCGCGTCCCAGGCCGCAGCTGCCGAGGGTAGGTCCAAGAGGCAGAGGTCGGAGGTGGACTCCTCGGCAGCAGAAGGGGCAGCTTAGACCCCACAGGATCCAACGGAGGGAGATGGCACAGAGTCATCCAGGTTGGTAGGAGGTTTGGTGGAGTAGGAGGCCACGGAAGGGACACACACGGGGTCTGGAGGTGGGGATTCCACTGGTGCTAGTGATGCAGTGCAGGGGCAGGAGGCAGCACAGGCAGCCGCGAAGGTGCCTGTGTGTAATCCTGTCCCTGATCCTGTCACTGCATCATCTGGCACCAGCAGGGATGCCTACGTCCAGACCCGTTTTCAGGTAGGGGATGAGCGCACAACAACTGGCCTTCCTCTCCCTGCGAACGTGGCTATCCGGGACCGTGTTGAGCCTGTCCTGAGTGGGAAAGCGTTGTGTCAACCGGGCATGCGAGGTGACCTGCAGTCTTTTCGTGGAGAGACTGCACGTTGTCTCGCATGCCTCTTTGACCACGTTGACCTACTGGGACGGGTCACTGGTGCTGGATTCCTCCGTGTGCTGGACCTTCTTCCGACCCCCTCCTCACCTGAACCCCCTACGCGCCAGTCGTCCTCCATGCCATCTTCCCACCCATGTATCACCTGGGTACCCTGTGGAGCTGCCCCTGACCCAGCGGCCAGGCTGGTGGAGGACACATCCCTGCCACAGTCGGGAGTCGGACGTTCAGCAGGGGTGGCCACCACGACAACTGCACCCCAGCCGGAGAAGGACGTGCAGGCAGCAAGAGCCAGGGCGCAGGCACAGCAGCAGCAACATGGTGGGAGCAATGATGGCTCGGGGCCCTCAACATCGGAGGGGCAGGCATCGGTCATAGGGCAGGAGGACCCCGGATTTCAAGTGTCTTCCATGTGGCAGCGGTTGGGCCACGCCATAGATGCGGAGCGGCAGCGGGCGGAAGAGGCACGGGTCACAATGGTCAGGGCGGAGAACTCCATGCGGAGTGCCCTGAGGCGCGCCGAGTGCCTCCAGGCAATTCGCAGGGAGTTGGAGGTGAACATGTCGCCGTCCCTGCGAACCCTCGGGGCCATGGAAGAGGACCGCCTCCAGGACATTGAGCGGGAGTTCGATGATGCCCTGGCACGGCACATCAAAAAGTGAGCCGTCGGACTAGCCCGCTGCCATTGTAAATAGTTAGATAGTGTTAGGTTTCCTTTCTGTTTTTGTTTATTTTGGGCCGCTTGGACAATACACCACATTTTTGTATATAGTTCTTTATTAGGTAGTGTTTTTGTAGGTTTCATTTCATTTGTTGGGCTCATGGACCCTGGATTGGTGATTTGTATATAGTTGAACAGTGGATGTTTTCCGTTTTTATTTTGATTTCACCATGGCGCAATGGATTTCATATATTTTTTTCCCTTGGATTTGCTTTGTTGGACTGAGACTTTGGACACATTTTCATTTGGATTTCTTTGGATTCTGATTTCATATTTTTTATTTTTATCCGGACATGCTGCATTTTATTTCTCATTCCCATTATTGAGTGTTTTTTTTTCATTACATTCATGTTGTGTTCAATACATTTTTGTTTCATACTTCGATGTGTGTTATTCTCTCATTGGTTTCATGCATGTCATGATATGGGTTTTCACATTCACTTGCACCCATTGTGTGTGTGTGTGACGGACATGTGTTCATGTACATACTTGTCATTCGGGTTGTATCATGTAATGGCCATTTCTCTGTGGGTGGATGCAATACTTGGGTGGGTCTTTGGGCTTCGGTGGCATGGGGTGTGATATGGGTGGCCATGAGACCCATGATTGAGGATCGTCAGGACGTGGGTGCTGGGGGACAAGAGTGGGGGCCTGCTGGCAGGTGCCCCTGACTGCTGGGGGGTGGAGGTGCTGGGGGGCATGTGTGGGGCATGAGTGGGGGCCTGCTGGCAGGTGCCCCTGACTGCTGGGGGGTGGGGGTGCTGGGGGACATGTGTGGGACATGAGTGGGGGCCTGCTGGCAGGTGCCCCTGACTGCTGGGGGGTGGGGTGCTGGGGGACATGTGTGGGACATGAGTAGGGGCCTGCTGGCAGGTGCCACTGACTGCTGGGGGGTGGGGGTGCTAGGGACATGAGTTGGTGATCACTAGTGCAAGGTGACATGTGGCTTGGCTGGGGGGCATGCCCATGGTGGATGGGCAGCCTGCGGGACATGAACAGGGGTGCAGGGTAGTCCCCTGTGATGAGGGCTGCCTGCAGGGGCCGTGGAGGGTGTAGAGGGAACACCTAGGAGGACCCACAATGTCAATTCACGTGTAGGACTCCCCGCGCACCCCCAAAATTCACGTACTCCGCTCTGACAGCAAAATCGCGTGGGAAACTTCCTGCACACCCCAGGAATACACGTACCCCACTCGCACAGGGCATTTTGCGTGTGAAACTTCCCGTGCACCTCCGAAATACACGTTCCCCTCTCCAATCGTGTGTGAAACTTCCCGCGCACCCCAGGAATACACGTACCCCACTCGCACAGGGCCTATCGCGTGTGAAACTTCCCGCGCACCCCAGGAATACACGTACCCCACTCGCTCAGGACATTTCGCGTGTGAAACTTCCTGCGCACCCCAGGAATACACGTACCCCACTCGCACAGGGCCTATCGTGTGTGAAACTTCACGCGCACCCCAGGAATACACGTTCCATTCTCCAATCGCGCGTGAAACTTCCCGCGCACCCCAGGAATACACGTACCCCACTCGCACAGGGCCTATCGCGTGTGAAACTCCTGCGCACCCCAGGAATACACGTATCCCACTTGCACAGGGCATTTCGTGTGTGAAACTTCCCGTGCACCCCAGGAATACACGTACCCCACTCGCACAGGGCCTATCGCGTGTGAAACTTCCCGCACACCCCAGGAATACACGTACCCCACTCGCACAGGGCCTATCTCGTGTGAAACTTCCCGCGCACCCCAGGAATACACATACCCCACTGGCACAGGGCATTTCGCGTGAGAAACTTCACGCGCACCCCAGGAATACACGTTCCATTCTCCAATCGCGCGTGAAACTTCCCGCGCACCCCAGGAATACACGTACCCCACTCGCACAGGGCCTATCGCGTGTGAAACTCCTGCGCACCCCAGGAATACACGTATCCCACTTGCACAGGGCATTTCGTGTGTGAAACTTCCCGTGCACCCCAGGAATACACGTACCCCACTCGCACAGGGCCTATCGCGTGTGAAACTTCCCGCACACCCCAGGAATACACGTACCCCACTCGCACAGGGCCTATCTCGTGTGAAACTTCCTGCGCACCCCAGGAATACACATACCCCACTGGCACAGGGCATTTCGCGTGAGAAACTTCCCGCGCACCCCGAAATACACGTTCCCCGCTCCAATCGCGTGTGAAACTTCCCGCGCACCCCAGGAATATACGTACCCCACTCGCACAGGGCATTTCGCGTGTGACACTTCCCGCGAACCCCTGTTATACACGTACCTCGCTCCAATTGCGTGTGACACTCCCCGTGCAGCGGGGTACGTGTATTCGGAGGGGTGCGTGGGGAGTTTTACAGGAGTTTTCATGGTTGGGGGCCTGTGCACCATGTACGGGATTTGTGCGCTGTGCATGGCGCACGGGGAGGGGTTGGGGTCGTAACTGGCGCTGCTGCAGGGTCGCTGCGCCACTCTGCGCCACGGCTGGTTTTGGAAGCTAAAATCCATGAATACGCTGTGCGCGGAAATGGATTTTAGCGCACGCGGCTGGCGCAGAAATTCGCACGCGCACACTGTGCGCCAGCCGCGTGTGCCACTTGTGCGCTGAATTCTATGAATTACCCCTTTTATGTTGCCCCTGAGATGCCAATGCTTACTTGTGTGCTGTCCTTCTGGAACCCACTGGTTACTGACAGCAGGAAGGACTATGACTCTTTCTCGAATGGTTGTTTGTGTGTGGCTTTCATAGCAGTAGATAAAATCTGAGATATATTGCTCTCAATTATGGACACTTGTAATGTATCAATTGTATGGATGCACGAAAATGTATTTTATTGGTGTCATTTTATTGTATTTCAGTGTATTCAATGATGGTAATTATTACGTTTTATTTTTTGCACTGAGAAGCTGAGTTATTATTATGTTGTATTTAATATGTTGTATTTAAGTAGTTAATGTGTATATTTTATGTGTAAAGTTTATTTATAAACTATATCACATTAAAATTAAAATAAAATTAAAATAAAGTAAGGGAACAATCAGATTTTTTTTCCAGCACCATCAAGTGGAAATCCCAGCAAATGGAGTCCAAGGCCTTATAGGAGTCCAAACTAACCACAGCCACCTCTTCCGTGATTCCCTGTATTTATTCAGTATTAAAAAGAGCCTCCTCAAGTTCTGCACTGTGCTCCAACCTGGGATGAAACATGTCTGGTCCGGATTCATCGGCTCCTGAACCACCAGACTCAGGTGATTTGCCAATATTTTACAGACGAATTTAATATCTACATTAATAATTTGCAATGCCCTATATGACCTGCAATCACAGTACCACTACCAAAGCCTCCAGCATAGTGCTCAGAGACTCCCCTTTTGCCATGGCCTCCTGATAGACCTCCAACAGTTTAGGGCCAAGGAGATCCTTGTAAGCCCTGAAAACCTCCACCATTAAACCATCAGTCCCAGGGATCTTCCCCGTCCCGAGACAATCAAATTCATCTTCAATGTCCTGTGGTACCAACCAGTCACCCAGTGCCCCCCCCTGTCATCGTTCAATGATTAAGTCGCACTTCGTCCAGAAAGCAGGGGCAGTCTTGGCAACATCAAAGTCAGGTCGCCTAGCATAAAGGGAATTGTAGATGGCCCTAAATGCTACACACAATTTCTGCTGCTCAAGGACCATGTCCCCTGCCATCACAAGCCCACTCCCCCCCCTCTCTTCGCCAACCAGGTGAGTAGCCTGCCCTCCCCATCCCTTTGCACATGTTGCGGAGCCAGATATTCTGCAATTAGGTGGCCAACTTCTCCCGCGCCTCACTAAACTCACCACCCCTGTTTGCAGGCCTCGTACATCTTACCCCATGCCCTCCCTATGGTCCAGTGCAACCATATCTCCCTCCAAATGAGAGACTGTGTTCATAAATCCTTCTCGAACCCTCACTTTCATTGATATACAAAGGCCCCTGAGAAACACTTCCAACGATTCCCATTATGTGGACTCATGCGCGTCGTATCCTAATTCTGTTCCAAATACCTACCAATCTCCTCATGAAGAGTACATCTGAATGCCCCATCCAGCAGCATGTCATTGCGAATTCTCCTCCTCGGAATGGGAGAGCCTTGTCGATGTTTTACTAGGGACAGGCATTGGGTCGCATGATCACAAAGACATCTCTCCAAAAACTCCACCTTTGTGATCATACTGGCCTAGTAGTAGGAGCAGCAGCGTTTGGATCCATGACGTTGGCACCACACGCCTATGAGCAACATATCAACCACTACTGGTCCAACGTCCTAGGTACCCTCGTCAGTGTCCTAAGACCAATACTGGACGTGTCCAGCTGGTCACTTAACACACAATTAAAGTCCCCCAGCCATAGCTCTCCATTTTCCCTGCGTCAGACTTTCAGAGCACCCATGTTTTCAAAATAAGGCCTGATTGATGTGTGCTGCATATGTGCCAGGAAGTAGCACTGGATGCCCCATCAGCGTACTCATGTACCTACCATCTGGAGCAACCAACATTTGGTGTATCGATAGGGGGGCTGACTCTCTGATCCAAATCAAGACTCCCTGGGCACATAAAGAGAAAGACGATCCCACAACCAACCCTTTCCATCTGTTTGTCCACTTTGCCTTTCAACATGGGCGTCTCCTAAATTATTGCCACATCCACCTTATGCCTCACCAAGTTCCAGTGGAGTTCCAGTGGATCTTATTTCTCGTGACAGCACTGTCAATACCCAGCACATTCCAACTCATCACATTATTTTTGACCATGGTGACTAATACCCATCCCACAAAAGGAGGTTCCCCACAATATTCCAGATACCCTGTCCCCTAGCAGCATCCCCAGTACCACCTGCACATGAATTGTAACTGGAATCAAGTGAAGACCACCCACCATCCTGGCCCCCCATCTCCTAAACCCCCACACTGCGTTCGCCACCCCAACCCGCAGACGCATTCCCCACTTTCCGCAAAACAGCCTAACATGCCTCATCCAATTCAACAGCAGAGATACAACAAGTTGATCGTTTGCACAATTAATGATTAATTAAGTCGGAAAAGGAGAGTAAAATCCATGTGTTAACTGTAAGTATGTTGTATGAGAAAGCAAATGATGAGATAATCTCCCGAAACTGAATGTAGAGCCTAAATGACGCTATTCTGTTATGACAAACAGCATGTCACCAGTGACTGTGTCAAAGATGTCAGAGAGATTGATAAGGAAAAAGATTCAGAGGACGAGGCTGTGAGGGACAGATGTTATGATGTTGATTAGATGGGGGAGTGCATTCGTGGTTGAGCTGTCGTAATGTAAACGGTATTGGCAATGATGTGGTATTAACGCTAGTTAAAAACAATTGAAAAGTCTGCCTCCAGTTTGCTAGACTAAGCAGCCATCAGCATTTGAACTTCCTACACTATAGCCTAAGTGTCATTCTAGCTCAGGGGCAATGACAACTTAGCACAACACAGGTATGAAACCCGATCCTGCGCTTAGAAACCACTAGTTGATAAATAAGTGTGTTATAAATAAACAATAGAAATAAAAGATAAAAGAATTGGTGTGTGTGCCATTGCAAAACTTTTTTTAAGTGAATGTCAACAGTGATTTGGTTAAGCTTCCAAACAACCAGAGTTGTACCTCTGAAGGCAATCACAATCTCCACTACTAAATGTTACTTTTTCGAAACTCTCCATGTTTTGATCCAACATCATTGTTATCTGGAGTGTTAACACATAACACCCATTGCTAGAAGCTGGTCAAGCGAGTGGAACAGTACACCATGAACTTAATATTGTTCATCCGGAATCACTGGCAGGTGACCAGTACACCGGGAACTCACCATTGTTATTTTGAAATGACTGCCAGCTGTTCAATGACATATTGTGAACTCAACATTTGTGTCCATGACCGCTGGCAGCTATTCAGATAAGTTACAAAGCAGATGTGAAGTGTTAGAATGTTAAGGATAGGGGAGAGTCTCTTGCCATGCACTGAGAAATATCATCTCTTTGGCCCAAGAGGCCAAGGACGTACTCTTTGGAACTGCTTTCCCCGATGTAGCATTGTATATTATACACAGGCCATCCCCCCTAGCATCTGTTTTTACCAGGCAGCCTTAGCGGGTCCCGCGAGCACAAAAATAGTAAAAAAGGACTGGACAATTATAAATATGAAATCGATCAAAAAAAAGTTTAGGCATTCAACCTTCACACGTATGATTACAAAATGATGTTAATAATTAAAATCGTTTTTTAATAGACCGATTTAGATAGCTCGATCGTAGACTGCTCCAAGTTGTCTTTCTAAATCGAACTGTCAACCCCTCCGATGCATAAGAGTGCACGCAAGGGCTGCCAGACACGTAGTACAACTATGCGGGCGGGTGCCATCCCGCCCACTAGGGTCAGACCTGGCGGGCGGAACGGAATCCGCCCGCAGAGTTACACAGAAGCACTGACAGCGTTATTAGCATTGCCGTTATTACCGTGTTCCCCACTTCCATAGAGTCCTACGGGACTCTTTGGGAATCGGGATTAACATTTTACTGGCGCCTGACTTCCTAGACCGCCAAAGCTGTAATGCCAGGTGCCAGTAAAATTAGCACATCCGGCGGCAACCTGCCAGTTTTACCGGCACAGTTACCATTGGACTTGTAGTAATGCCCATAGTACATCAAAAAGCTAGAATGAGTGTTTGGAACATAACTGTTTTAATAAATATGTTACAATGACCTTGTATCTTGCATTAGTACATGGAGGTCAGTGTTGATCTCCTCTGAGTCAATCAGGATGTTCAGAGCACAGTCAAAACCTACTAGTATTGATGGCGTTCTGCACATTCTGACTTCAAAAGTATATACGGAAAAAAAATGGAATGTATAGTCAAGATGTCTTTCATTATGACACTTCCTCTCTGGGAGGGCATTTTATTTTTGCTGCAACATCCAATTTATCTCACCAATGAGAAAGCTAAAACATAAGGAAATGGGTTTCTGCAGTAGCACCTGGATCGCTCCAAGTGCCGAATGCGATCACCAACAATAAATTATCTCAGGCCCAAATAACCCGACAGACTCAAGGAAAATGGCAAAATACTACTTTATCATCAGTTCAATTAAGTTAGGGAAACCTGGTGAAGAAACAGATTGCAGCTCACATACTCCTAACGCATTTCAGTTACACAAAAGGTTTCACAGCTTTACATACATCAGCTATGATATCATTCTACGTGGCTAGCAGTAAAAATCTACTGGATGGAGGGGTTGGTTAACGGAAACGTATATATCTATCGTTTGTATGAATCTCAGTAGTATCATTGGCTGCCCCTTATCTGGTAGGCACGCCTTGAACTACCTTCAACTACTTAAAAAAATACTGATAATAGCATAACAGCAGCGGATAGGCTTCTGCAACAATGTATGGTCCAACATTACATAGGCCCTTATGATTGGTTGGCACTCTCTCACCAACCTTGAACATTCGGCTCGTTAGCAGCACATAAGCAATGAAACAAGGTGCGAGGGAAAAACATCAGACCACTGCCTTTCTTAGCTAATTAGCCTACCATCTCTCATCAGTTGGGCTCTAAGCCAAGGCTTCTTCTTTGTAGTTGACCTTGCTGACTGTTCTCTTCCTCAGAACTTTAAAGGGAGTGAAGGTACATTGCTATCTTTGCCTGGAACTTCATGAAAAGGCCTCATTACGAGTCAGGCGTTAAGGGGTTAACAACGCCATAAACGGCGCCGACCCTTAACGCCTGATTACAAGGTCCCTTAGCGCCATGGTGATTTTAACGCCTGCTTTTTGCAGGCGTTAAAATCCATGGCGCTAAGGGACCATGGTGCTAATTACGCCACCGTAATTTACGGTGCCGTAATTAGCGCCTTCCCCACTCCCATTATGCCCTATGGGGCAAAAATGGGAATGGGGAAGGGTAAAATGGGAAATGGGGATTTACCGCCCCACTCACCTTGGAATGGGGCGGTAAATCCGCCATCCACCATGGTATTCTGCATCTTTAATTGTACAAAACTTGGCATTCACGGCTTTACTTAATCTAAGAGAAATATGTCCTATGTATAGTCTATCCTCTTCGATTCCTTTCAAGCTTTCCAGTTGCTTCTTGCTGTGGGGCATCTTTGATCTTGAGCCAGGCAAATACCATTTGTTCTTACACAAATCTGTATTCTAGTGTCTGTCAGCGCTGCAACCTCGGTCTTTCTTCTCTCTTGGCTTCTCCCTTACTATTACACAATGCCAATGTCCATTTTCATAACATGCTGCTTTACCCGCATATAGTTTGTCTATGTCCAGTGGTGTCTGCAGGCTCATGTCTGCCTCATCAGTTTGGGGATACATTTGGTGCAGTTGTCTGAGCGCATAACATCTCTCATATCTCCGATGTGGTAGTGGGAAAATTCCAGGTGGTATGCACAGTGCTTTCTTGCTGTTCTTCCAGTATGATGGAGGTGAAGGGGTGGGCCCTATAAATGATGTAGACATTTGCCTCTCTACATTCCCCCGTCTGGTCGAGTCCTCAACCACATCCTCAATTTTCTTCACCTTTTCTTCACACTGTGGTTTCTTCGGGATACATTTCTTTGTCACCCCCCTCAGGTCTTTATGCGTTCATATACACTCCAGGTCATATAGCAGCACTCCCTAGTCGGGGAACATAACACCAAACATCCTACACAGTTCTTATGTACCTTGGAATAATAAAGCTATGTTATAGGGCTTCTTTTCAGGTGCTCACGTGTGGTGTTCTCAGTCTGTGTGTGTTCATCAGTCACAGAATTTACACCAATCATTATCTTAATCCCAATTGCTTTTTTTGCTGTCTTTTACATTGTCCTATGATTATTCTTATAAGACAGAATCCTAGCAACACTAACACTAGTATTGCTTCTATTATTTTGAAGGCATTCGCCAGCCAGGTTGCACCCATGAGAACAGAGATGAAAATCAGTATTCATCTTCGGTTTAATCTACTGCTTCCGCCATTTTTGTATGCAGGGTTGACAACAGAGTTATAGCTCCTGTCAACAAGAAGGCCCGATCTTGGTGCACACGCCTCTTTCCATTGCTGTAATTGTGTCCAGGACATACCTGTTTTGGAGGGTCATGAATCTGATGGCCCTCAAATCTTCTTTAATCGCATTAAATCCTTTTATTGTCGTGTCAATTGTTTATGGCAGCTCCCACCTTGTGATTTGTAGCCACTTGGCATTTGCTGCAGCTTGAATTCCTGGCATGAACATGGCTATAAATATCACTGCCGTATTACTGAACAATGTAAGCTCATCTGGAATGTTGTGATATGCTTCTATTGTTTTTGTCAAAAATAAATTCTCACTCTTCTGCCAGATGAAGTTGCGCGACCTCTTCTTTCTCTGATGTGCATCCATTTTTAGAAAACTGTCTATGTGGAGATCACTTTGGGGGATCACCAACACAGAAACATGTATTACCACCATAGAACATATTCCTGCCCAATTTACAGGTAGCTTCATATAAGCTTCGGATCCACAGGTACAATAGTGGCCCATCAGCACGGCAGTTCCAGCTTTCATTCCTGGCACATCAATTATGTGTCTGCATCCTTTATTTTGATCAAACTTTAGTTGGACCACTGTTTCTGAAACACAGTGTTGCATTCTTCATTGGCAATATGGATACAGGTCCTGCTTCATCTTCAACCCATGTTAATATCTTTGAAAACTTGTGCCATTCCTTAAGGCATCCATCATTCACTACTTGCACTATCTGTACTGGTGCTGTCATAAATAAATGTGCACTACATCTCAGCAGTCCTTCTTCCGATCCTGTATTGGTGGCTACTTGTCCATATACCAATAGCTCAGGTCTCTACCAGCATCCTGACAATCCTGGTATTTCCCATGTATCTGCACAATCCAGTCTCTTATGTTCAACAATCTTCATCTCTCCTTTACTCAGACCACTTAACGAGTACAGGATCATTTTGCTCTTTGAGCGTGGGTCTTTTATCATCTTCTGTGTTTTGATATAAGCATCTTTATATGGGAATGTTCTTTATGGCATCCATCATTGGTTAATCACTTTCCTTCAAATTTATCTCTTGTCATGCATGCTGC
The DNA here is from genome assembly GCF_040938575.1 of Ambystoma mexicanum. Classification (NCBI taxonomy): domain Eukaryota; kingdom Metazoa; phylum Chordata; class Amphibia; order Caudata; family Ambystomatidae; genus Ambystoma; species Ambystoma mexicanum. Next base: position 107,448,489 of record NC_090928.1, on the reverse strand, counting down.
TAGATGGCTGAAGCACTTTGCATCGTGCGTAGGTATTTCTCTTGCTATACATTTTCTGGCTGTACTCATGGCATAAGGGATGAGAAAACATACATAGCAGCTCTCATGTGACATTTCTCTCTGCACCTTACTGATGTGCTATTAGCACATGTTATTTCTAAGTGGGCCAAATTATCAAGGTATGTATTTATACCCTGATATTCTTCCTCAGCATCTCTTTTAAGCTGGTTAATTTGTTCAGAAATATCAGGGAAAATGTCACTCATGCTTTTGTTAGGAATAGAAGCATCTGTCTCATTTTTGGATACTCCATTTATCTTATAAAACACAATTTCTCAAAATGCTATAAGAATAAGGAAGTAAAGACTACACATAGTGCAAAACATAACCGCAAGAAATATTGCAAAAGAATTCATGTGCCGAACTGCGTTTTGTGCATTTAGCAGCCTTCTCGCTGGCAATGTGTAACTCATAGATTGGAAAATCCCCATTTTCTTTTAATCAATGCTTAGTTCTTGTTATTCTGCATAATAACCACTCTTTTTTATAACAGTAATTGTAACACTATTGTGATGATTATCCTGCAGATAATGGGGGCTGTCTTGGGATTTCCAAAAAAGGTGACAATATCAGTGTTTCGTCTCACTAGAGCTGAATAGGATCGAAGTATATATGTAAAAACAGCATACTAGAATGTGTGCAATGTTATAGGCAATATAAAGTGTTGTGTGCTCTTCTTTTCTTCAAAACATTGCCTCTTTTTACCTAACCTTTAAGGAGTCTGTTTAAATGATCACAAATACCATTCTCCTGTAGGTGATAAGCAGATAAAACATATGCTTTATGCCTAATAGAAAAGTTATCTGTTCGAATATCTCATTTACAAAATGCAGTCCATTATCACACGTCAGGACTTCACATACACTCCATCTAGGAAACACCTCACGAACGAGAAACTTGGCAGCACATGTGGCATTGGTGTGCGTACATTGACCTACCTCAAATCATTGGGAAGAGGGACATACTACCACTAACATATATCTGTAGCCATTGCATATTTGCACCATATCCACATATTCTATATGTAGATGCTGAAAAGGACCGTTAGCTCCGGTTATTGCTCCTCTCACTGTTCGCAAGGTGTCCCCTGCAGTGAATTCCGGACAGATAATGCAGTTCACAATGAATTGTGCAACATGCTCTAACAAGTTTGGTGAAAACCAGTCTCCTGCAATCATGGCAGCAAGGCTCTCTCTGGTTAAATGCACAGGATAGCGAAGCTGATCCTGTGCAACTTTCAATAATGCTAGAGGCATAACTGCCTTTCCAGTATTATCATGTCTGCATATAGCCTCCATGGGGGATAAACAACACACCCGCCTTTTCCATATACCCTGTTCTTCCTGTGGAGCCCGACACTGCAGCTCAATTAACTGTACAATGGATAACATATTAAATCCTTCTTTCATCATCATGCACCATTCTGGCATTTGTTTAACGTTTTCTACTTCAACATTAGAAATATTGAGAAAATATGCTGCTCTTTTGCATCAATGTGTTTAGCTTTGTTACCGTGAGAAATCATGTCTGCCCTCATAGTTTGGACTGCGCTCTTCACAATTGTGAAAGCCAATTGAAGCTTTAGTACCTTCATAAGTTTGCCCAATAGCGATGCGTGTTGCACTGGTGTACCGTCTGTGCTGAAGAAGCCCCTCCTTTTCCAGCGTGACAATCCTGACAATCCTGCATGTACAGTTGACAAAGTCAGAGTACATGGTCACTTCCTCATAACTCTGGAGTGCAGCAATAAGCACCACTAATTCTGCAGCCTGTGCTGAACAATGTGAACACAGTCTTGCACTTGTCACTACTTCAAATTGACCATTCTGTTTTAACTTCACTACTGGTGATGCTGCATGCCTTTCTGCTGTCGTTTCATCAATTCTTGAAGAACCATCAATTAATGTCATAAACCTCAGTATACGCAATCATGAACATAATCTCCTTTCTCTACTGGTTCTGCTATGAATGTCGCTGAATTCAATATCCTACATCTAACAATTTTAATTTCTGGGTTTGAAATGATCACCTCATACTCATATCCTGATGCTCTTTGCATACTTAACATGCTTTTAGGTTTCTCCAAAATGGCAAATAAGGAATGCTAGATGAATAAAGTCATTGAGCACCCCATTGTATTACTTGCAGCTTTTTCTTTTGCGAAAGCAGCAGCGGCTAACGCTTGTTTGCAAGGGTAATGCCCTCTCGTTACTGAATCTAAAATCCCACTGTAATAGGCTAATGGTTTATGTCCATGTCCTAATGTTGTCTTCTGCATGAGAACTGCTGTCATCACCTCTCCATTTGAATATGAGAATAAATAAAACAACTCATTATAGTCTTGAATCCCTCACACAGGGGCTGTACAAATCACCCTTTGTAACTCTTCGAATCCTTCTGTCATCTCGCCTGTCCATGTTATCTCACTTTTACCTCTCTGTGCTTCTTTAAGTCCTTTTAAAAGTGATCTCATATATGTGCTATAATCAAGAATCCAGGCCCTACAATAATTGCATAGGCATAAAAACTGCTGCATTTCCCTCACTGTCTCAGGTCTTGGAGTTTTCATGATTGCTTCTACTCTCTCAGGTGTCACTTTTTTCCCTTCTTGAGAGATTAGCTGCCCTATATATAGAACCTCTTCCTAAAATACTGCAGTATATCTTTGTCTAACTTGTATCCGTTTCCTGCCAATACTGTGATTAACTGAACTGAATCTTCTATGTGTTTTTGTTCTGTCTCACTGCACACTAATATGTCATCTACGTACTGAATTATTGAGCTCTCAAGTTGCATGTTACCTGGGTCCATATGAAGGACCCTATTAAAGATATATTGATGGGGACTCACAGTACGCCTGTGGTAATCTTGCATGTTTCCACCGCTGGTTTCTATACTAAAATAAGGTAAAATCTTGGGAGTCCTCATGAAAGGGAATTGAAAAGAAGGTGTTTGTTAAATCTGCTACTGTGAAATATTTGGCTTTAGCTAGGATGTTAGACAATATCGTAGCTGGGTTTGGAACCAGAGGAAACTCTGTTTTGATAATATTATTTAGGGGGCTTAGATCCTTAATACATCTCCACACCACCCTGTTGATTTCCTCACTGGGTACACAGCTGTGTTAGATGTGGAATCTGATGGTACCAATACTCCATGCTGTATTAAAGCAGAAATGGTTTCCAATATACCTTCATCAGCTTCTCTGGACATGGGGTACTGTTTTGCTCGTGGTGAAATTGCTCCTAGTTCAAGCTTTATTTTAACTGCTCCTGCTCCATTGAAAAAAAGCCACGTCATATGGACTATTGATCCATAAGATGCTTGGTACCCTCAATAGGTCTGTCTGGAAAAATGATGGCTTCTTTGTTACTGGTGCCATTATCTGTGGTATTTCCCTGTTTTCTACTTGTATCCAATAGGTGAGGTTTATCAAAAATACAAATTTATCGTCTTAATTCTAATATCTAAACAACTCCTCATCTGTTAAGTCTGTTAGTCTATACCCTTTGTCAAGAGCTATTACTGTTCTCCGTGCTCTTCCTTTGTGATCTGTACCATGAATAATCACCCTTTCCTCTCTCACTATCGCTTCCTCCAGTTCTTTTGGAATAACCCGTCCTTCCTCATCATCCATAGGTACTTCTGGCCTAAACAAAAATTCATCAGGTATCCTCAGTAATTTACCTATCAATCCAGGAAGTCATGCCAACAAAATATGTACTCCATGAATGTAAAGGGACACCTGGTAATGCTTTTAGGCCTGTTAATGCTAATATAAATTGTTTTACTTTCATTTAATGCATTCCTTCAGTGGAACAAATTATTCTTTTGTCAGTGAAAGATATTGTCATATTAAGCTTTGTCATTAAGTCACGTCCTAATATATTTACTTGTGTCTGCTGTGAATACAATAGTGGCATAGACACGTCGGGTTATCCTATTGAAATTGGTAATTTGTAAGTAAAAGGAACCAAACTCATAGCCCCAGACAATCCCTGCGCATTCATGGCAAAATGCCAGACTTTGGATGCTTTCCCTCTCGAACACAGGAACGAGTCGTTCCTGTGTCTACAAGAAATGAACATTTCTTGCCTCCTATCGTTACCCTGTCCCTTGGTTCTTCTTGGGGAGAATGTTGTCACAGATAGTACTGAACACATCAGGTCACTCAGTTGTGGATATACATTCATCTATGTACCCATAAAAGAATAAAATAATTCCCTCCCACTACTGTCACACTCTCTATCCTGGGTGTAGGTATTTGTGGTGCTCCTCTATTGACCTTCTATTGTGACATTGTTGCCTCCTGTCTCTGTGCTTGTTGTGCTTGCATGGGCGCTTGCTGTGGTTGCCTTTGTGGTGACTGTAATAACAGCGGAACCTGCTGTGTTTGCTGAATTTGCGGCGCTTTTGTCTGATACTGAGTGTGATCTTGGGCATAATAAATCAGAGGTTCTGTATTATAGGGTGGGAAATAACCCATCTGTCCTCTTGGAGTCTGCCATTTATTTTGCATGCCCCCTCCACTTCTACACGTGCAGGCAATATGTCCCACCCTCCCTTAATTCCAACATTGTTTCTGCTGTCGTAAATTCTCCCCTTGAGGGTTTTCATATCTGTCTCCTCATCCTCTAGGTCCATTCCCGAAACCACATGGCCAAACATTGTACACGCCCTGATCTATGATTTACCCAACATTGATTGGCTGTGTAGTCGGTAACTCCTGTGTGACCACTGCTTCGGCGCTCGTCAGTACTGCTCCCTCAATAGCAAATTTCAACTTCTTCTGAATGTACTTTTCTTCCTCAAGCTTCCTGTTCTCAGCTTTTTTCTTCTTCTTCTCATGTAACAGTCGACAATGATGTACAATAGTCAACTGTATTTCTGGCAATGTTTTTGCTTCCATCACAACCTGTTTCATCTGCCTTTGCACTGGCTCGTGCAGTCCCTGACATAAAATATGATAAAATACTGCTACAGTCTTATCCCATGGTTCTCTCATCTCTCATAATTGGGCCCATGTCTGACGTGTCAGGGTATTGTATTCTAAGTGCCCTCCATATATCTGCTCTGCAATTAATAAATGGTGCTCCATCATGTGTAATGTTTTGTGCTGTCACACTCGCATATCCCGCTCATCGCCAAATGTCATCATCTCTTTCTCCTAGGATAGCTGCTAGTAGGCTTTTACGTCACCCACTGCTAATGTCATTCCGGCTGTCATTCTTTCTGAGGCATGAATCCACATTCCTGCTCCTGCAGTCAAAGTAGGTAATTTACATTTCAAATTATCTTTATCCATTTGTGGCCACAGTATATATTGTGGTTGTCCTCCCCCTTTTTCTAATAATGTAAATGATGTGAATCCTGTTCTACAATCGTATCCACCCATGCTGCTTGTCTTCCAAGTGGGGCTAGTTTCGCCTGCTCGCCTTCTTCCTGGCTATTACCTCAATCTAGTTACATGAGGTGGGGACATTTCCCTTACACTATGAGACGATCCTTGTGGTCGTTCGGGATAAAATATAGGTTCTGGTGTTTTTCATTCTGGCTATCCTAAATCTGACCACTTTACCCCTCTTTCTATGTTTGTGTCTTTTGACGAGCCACATGTAGCTTCTCCTCGTGCTCTCTCATTTTATTCCCTTTCGTCGTCTGATATCATTATACCCCAAATGGTATGGCTGTTATCCCTTTCCTCGTCATCAAGATTTAGTATGCTTAGGGACAGCGTTCTATGCATGTGCATCATTACATCATTCGATCTACAACTTGTTTCTCTCGGTCGAGATCATTCGATACTCTCCAGGTCTCATAACTGTCCTTTTCCCTCATCTGCCTAAATAGATCACCAATCCTTTTCCCTATACCTTCTGCCTCAAGCTCATCAGCCCATGTCAGTACAAATTGACTCACTTAGAGACAATGGCAAAGCGGCACTACTACTACTACTTGACCTATCAGCAGCGTTTGATTTAGTAGATCATAAAATCCTCTGTAACCATCTAGACTCAGCCACTCACTTTTTCATTAGAAGCAATAGGCTAGATCCAATCATTCCTAAACAATCGGACCATGCACGTTTTTTTCAGCCACAGCGTCCACGAATCCCATCCCCATCACATGCGCGGTGCCCCAAGGATCATGTGTCTCCCCCACCTTGTACAACATTTTTACGTAGCCCCTTTTCGATGATGTTGATGGTCTTGGTATCACCTACACCAACTATGCCGATGATACCCAGATCCTCTTACCGTTGACGGGAGATTACGGCAAGGATTTGGCCTTGGTAAACAGGGTGTACATCATCATCCAGGCATGGATGGCCATGCACGGTCTATGCCTGAATGATTGAATGATGACAAGACGGAACGCATAATGTTGGCAACACCCCACCATCAATAAACTCGGCCATAACTACTCCAACTTCATCATAGACGATAACCCCATCAATGTAGCCAAAGAAGTCAAAACTTTAGGCTTCTATCTGGATGCCACCCTCACATTCAACAAACAGGTCAATTCCATGGCCTCATCTACTGCCTACACATACAAATTAATCAGAGCAGCCAAGCCCTTCCTCTCTTCTAACAGTTGCAACCACCCTGACAAGCGGCTTAATTTTATCAAAGCTGGATTATTGTAACACCCTATACCTAGGGAGTAACAATTATATCACCAACAAAATCCAGATTCTACAGAATAATGCTCTTAGAGCAGCATTGAATATTCCCAAAAAAGCTCACATATCTGACATAAGGAGAGCCAACAATTGGCTCACCAAAAAAGACAAAATCTCAATTAAAGTAGCATCTCTCACTCACAAATGTCTCAACAACACTGCCCCACAATACCTCAGCAACAGATTCCAGAGACACTCTTCTTACCGACCCACCAGAACCGCCAACTCCAACAGACTGACAGTGCCTGGATTGAAATGCATCAAAACTGGAGGAAGCAGTTTCCCCGTAAAAGCTGCACAACACTGGAACTCCCTTCCCCATGCCTCAAGGGTATATCAGTCTTACACACACTTTAAACACAACCATATCCACCTGATCAAGGAAAATGACTGTTAATGCTCTGACTCCTACCTACTCCACCTATCCTACCACCCCCCTGCCATCCTTCTGTTTGTATATTATCTGTATATATTATATTTTTTATATTACTGTACAGCAATCTAACCTAAGCTGAAAACCTTCTTGCTGCCTCCTGCACCCTGATACCCTCGGGTATAATAAAATAAACGAACAAAAAAACAGTAATCTGGGTATCTTGTGCGCACCCTGCGGCGCTGTTGTGACCTTCTCTCTTTTTCCCATTGTTCACATTCTTCAACTGGTATTACACATCTATTAACGATGTGATCTTTTTTGTCCTCCCTTTGTTCTCTGCTCCTTTTCATTTCCTTTAGCTCTTACTCTTCCCATCTTCTTGTCTCCCTCTTCTCTTCCTCTTTGTGCCTTCTTTGCAACCTTCATTCTTTCAATCTTTGTGCTTCTATTTCCTCACGTTTCTTCTTCTCCCAATCTTTTCTCTCTTTCTTTTACCTGTTCTTCATACCTTCTTTGTTCTCCCTTTCGCTTCCTCTTTTTTGTCTCAACTGTTACCCTCCTCTGATTGGTGCCAATCGCTTGTTTTTTAGAGTCTGATAATCAATCAAATTATTACTATTGTTCTATATTTCCAATCTACAACCGAAATTATTGCAACTAATAAAAACCATGTGGCTGATTCATGGAATTATTTGCGCCGAAAAACTGGGATTTGTGCGCCATTCTGCCCGCAAATCCCTGTTTAACAAATGGGGGTTTGTGGGCAGAATGGCGCAAAAATCCCTGTTTTCCGGCACAAATAATTCCATGAATCAGCCCCCATATGTCTTTTTCAAAACTGATCAACTTCTTACACTAAAATATTCATAACCCCAAACAAATGTGTGCAACATATTCCATGATCATCTTTCTTTATTTGTCTAGTAAAAATAATCTCATCTCCATTTTACCACATTTTGGAGTGTTAAACACATCCATCCTTAGCCTTGCTGTAGGAATCCCTAGTCTTAATACCCATTTATAGAGTATGATATGTTTTCTTCTATCTCCTTGTGAATAGGTATTGAGTTTTCTCTTCTTAACTCAATCCCATTATGTTTCCATACTATATATATTTACACATGCAATGCAATTCCTCCCCTTTTATTTGCCACTTTCGATGTTCTTCTTGCGTTCATTGCTCAGTTAGAGCCCTTCGATATCAGCTCTTCCGCAATCGACCACTTTAGTCAGCGGGATGCCTGTGGAGACCAGAGAGGAATTTCTTCAGAGACACGTGCGACCATCTCGATTTACACACGTGATTCTTCCGCTCTCCACAGGAAACTCTGCAGTCTTCCGGCAGATGGTGGAAGACCACAAGAATTCAAGGGTCTGGATCTGAACAATCTGCACCACTACCAAATGTGCAATAGTACATGCAGCATCTCAAGTGCCGAATGGAATTACCACAATAAAATATTCACGGTCAAATAACTGGACAGACTCAAGAAATATGGCAAAATACTACTTCATTATCAGTTCAATACAGTAGGGGAACCTGGTGAACAAACAAATTGCAGCTCACACACTCTCAATGCATTTCAGTTACACAAAAGGTTTTATACTTTGACATACATCAGCTATGACATCATTCTACGTGGATAACAGTAAAAACCTTTTGTGGTAGATTTCACTGAATAACCTTTAACCTAATGAGATTTCACTGAATTAATTTTTCCCAGAAAATGGTAGGTGAAGTGATATATGTGTAATGCATAATAGGTGGGGTGTGGGATAAGGGTATAAGTTAGGGTAGGGAGGGGTGGGGGGCTGCAGGGGGTCTCCCCTCGCATTATAAGAAAGTAATTTGAAAATGTAAAAAGTTAATTTTGTTTTTTAGTGAAATGTATTCGGTGTAATCTCCATTAGCTAAAGTATTTTCGAAGAAATCACATACATCCGTAAAAACCTACTGTGTGGAGGGACTGGTTAAGGGAAACATATATACCTATAGTTTGCATGAGTGGTAGTATCATCATTCACTGCCCCTTATCTGGTAGGCACACCTTGAACTACCTTCAACTACGTAAAATACTGATAGTAGCATAACAACAGCAGCGGATAGGCTTCTTCAACAACGTATGGTCCAACCTTACATAGGCCTTCATGATTGGTTAGCATTCTCTTACCAACCTTGAACATTCAGCTAGTTAGCAGCACATAACCAACAAAACCAGGTGTGAGGGAACTATGTCAGGCAACTGCCTTTCTTAGCTAATCAGCCTACCATCGCACATCAGATAGGCCCCAAGCCAAGACTACTTCTTTGTAGTAGACCTTGCTGACTGTTCTCTTCTTCAGAATTTTAAAGGGAGTGAAGGTATATTGCTATCTTTGTCTGGAGCTTTATGGATAGGCCTTGTCTTCCAGCCCTGAACCACGTGTGAGAAGACCATGATTTGGTCCATTCTGCCCTTCTATTTAGTGCTATTTGCTTCAAATATATCGGGTGCTAATACTCTTCTTGGCCCCTGGAGACTTGGTCGCTCCATTCTGCATGTGCTTTCTGCATCTTTAACTGTACAATACTAGGCATTCACAACTGTTCACTCCTTTAATTAATCTAAGAGAAATATTCCTATGTATGTATCTTATACTATTCAATTCCTTTCAAGCCTTTCAGGTGCTTCTTGCTGTGGCATCCCTGATCTTGAGCCTAGTAAATACCCTTTGTTCTTACACAAATCTGTATTCCAGTGCTGGTCACCTCTGTAGTCTTGGTCTTCCTTCTTTCAAGGCTTCTCGCTTACTATTATATGATGCCACCGTCCATTTTCTTAACATGGCTGCTTTACCCGCATTCTGTTTCCTACTTTAGACAGCGTCTATATTGTCTTATCTATGTTGCATTTCTACATATATACTTCTACTACATCTCCTGTCACTTATCTTCTGAGTGTATGTGGTATTCTGCATATTCCCATATGTGTTTACTTTGTCACTTTAATCACATCTTTATTCTTTAGATATTCATGTGTTGGTATCAGTGCATCCTCGTATCATCTCTTCTTCATGACATCACTTTGCTTCTGTCAGACATATCTTATAGTTGTTCTATGTCCAGTGGTGTCTGCAGGCACATGTCTACTGCATCAGTTCAGGAATACATTTGGTATGGTTGTCTGAACGCATATCATCTCTCATATCTCTGTTGTGGTTTTGGGCTGATACCAGGTGTCATGCACAGCATTTTCTTGCTGTTCTTCCAGTATGACGCAGGTGAGGGGGTGGGCCCTATAAATGATGGAAAAATCTGTCTCTCTACAAGTTCCTTTTCCTATAGAGAAAGTGTTTAGTTTTATGTGACACCTAATGCATGTGCATGTTAAACCTGCTTTGCAATTAAAATGCTTTACTTGTGAAGGCAAGCAGGCTTTTGAAATACTACAACATAAACCACATTAAATGTACTAACTCGGTGTGGCTATTTACTTTACTCATTATTAAAGTAAAACATTTGTATTGCACCACCAAAACTCCAAAACATGGATTTGTACTACCACTGTGTACTAATAGCCTTACAGTCCTCGGGAGGGTCATTATCGCTTGGCTAATGACCATCCCTTCACTTATGGTCCTTGGCTTTGCTTCGGGCCATAACTTCGTGGCAGGTCATCATCCTGCAATAGTGACCCCTCCCTCAGTGTATAAGGCTTAAAACACTTTACTTCTATATGTCAGTGATATATTGTATTGTTCATAGCCAATTCCACTGCAACACTGTTTGACCTTCGTTCAAAAAACCCAAATCCCTGCACCTAAAGCAGCCTCTTACTAATCCCGGCTCCCCACTTACCTTCTCTCCGCCTGCTGGTGCTTGTTCCACAGCCACGCGGCATCAGTTCCGTCCCTCAAACATGGGCAGGATCTGACGCCGCAAGTTCCCTTTTTAAATTGTTGTAAGAGGTTTTTTTTGGTCCCCTGATTCCCATGTCAAGGAAGCGGGGGACACCCCCGTAACCCCAAAGCCTAATATACCGAACATGGGGATAGGGGCACACCCTCATGGGCCCGCTCCTCATGTTCAGTGTATTAGGCTTTGAACAAATGGTACCTACAAAATTCACTTAAAATATCCATATGGACAGTTCGATTCAAACAAATTGGGTGGTACCTTTACACGCATCCCGAAGCTTAATTATTGTTGACAATGTCCATTTTCCTGTTACGCTTATATAACAAGTTCTTACAATTGCAACTGTCACTTTATCTTCTACTTGGAAGATATATTATAGTATGTTTAGATAGGAACAGTTTCTGACAGTGTAAGGAGCTGTTCGGAGGCAGAACCTTGGGTTATCATGTATTGTTATGTACATCAGTGTACTGCTTTAGGATGCATCAATATCAGTTCATACATGTGTTAAATAAAATAATTGCTTTGTTTTCTACTTGACCAGATTTTTTAACCTATGCATTTAGAAATTGCCCAGTCTCTGACAGCTGATTTATTTTTAGTAGACACCCGACCTTATATGGTGTCATTTCCACCTTCCATGTTTGTTAGAGTGGCTACGTTAATATTCATGGACAGTTTGTGTGAGGATTTGCATCCTCTTTTCTTAGCTAAGGTCTTTTTAAGACCTTTTCTTGTAACATTGTAGCTATAGGTCTTAATGAACTACTATTTCCCCGCCTTGCAACAGCGTTGCATTATGGCTACAAGGTTTATGCAGGTGTTTTCATAATGGCTGTCATTTCATTTAATCTCAGTCTGCCTAGAATATTCTTCTTGGAGCCTTATGGGTAATACTTAGGACTAGAAATATGGTGTGGCACCTTCAAGCAGCTTTTCTGTGTTTGATTGTGCATAGCATAGTTTGGAATGACAAGTCTGTACTCAGAAGTGCTGAGTAGCATAATGAACTTATTTGAAGTTTATTTATATGCTGCTCGACAACTATACAGCTCAGATAAGGTTACTGCTGCGGGGGTACTGGTGCATGTGTTTAAACATGCTTTGAAATTTAGTTTGGGAAATTCTGCTGCATTAGTGGCATGGTTTCTGCCTAAAGAATGCAAATACTCTTCAGTTATATTTTCCCTTCGCTTTGTTTGGTTAATTTTGCAGGGGACATAGCTTTTCCCTTATCATTTTGAACCTATGATAAGTTGTGTGTGGGATTTGTTTTTCAGATGAGTGTATTTAGTAGAGCCCTTTGTGAATTGGATTTTTTAGACAATATACTTGGTCTTGGTAAATTCATACCTCCGTTCATGTGCAAAAGTTAGAATATTCTATTTGCGCCCTTGAAAAATTGTGGGATTTATTTGCACCTTTTCCAGATTTAAACTTTGTGGTCTTTAACATTGATGCATATCGAACAATATTACAGTGTCCGCTGGGTTTTTCCTTTGGACACACCCGGCATTAATCTCAGCCTTAGATCATTAACCTATCTATATATATATAAAATGCTTAGGTATGTTTCCATACTCAGCTGATGCAATTCATCAGTGTTAGGTTACCCTCTGCTGTCCAAATGGCAAAGTGCAACTATGTGTGCCATTCCACTTCAACAACAGCTATCAATTTAACAAACAGAATAAGCACGGATCAGTTTCCACTATCGTAAACATTCAGAATCATTTCTTTCCACCCCCCACTTCCCTTTGCACAGGGCATGGCAGTTCCAGTGTCAATGAACAGTTATGGCCAGTTCAACGTTGCAGTCTCTAAAGAGCAAAAGGCTGTAGGACGAATGCCTCCTCACAAGTTAAAACTGAAAGTAGGTGCTGTAATTATGCTACTACGCAATCTTATGCCATCACGGGGACTCTACAATGGAACAAAGTTGACAATTACGCATCTACAAAGACACATCATCGAGGCCTGTGTAATCGGTGGAACTTAGATACTGTTCTCATATCGCGCATAACCCCCCTTCCATCTTATACAAATATGCCTTTCAGTTTCAAAAGAAGACAGTTACCTAGCCTTTTCAATGACCATTAATAAGTCACAGGGGCCTAAACCCCTTCCTGGTAGCGATCAGTGGTAATTCTGATATTTAAGAAGGGGGACAGACGTCAACCCTATGAATTACAGACCGATAATGACCTTTAAGATCTACTAGAACATCTTATGTTACAGCGGACATGGCTAGTGCTTAAAGAAATGGCCATTTGGGTTTTTGCAGATGTTGCTGGTTTCCGTCTTTGTTTGAATCTTTTCCCCTCTGCCTCAATTACACATACAATACCCTGCAGTTAGCAACATTTGCCACCTTATGAATCATATAAAACAATGTTGAGACTTGTTGCTTGGTTGTTTACATTTGTACAGAAATAAGCCAGTAATCTATAATAGCACTATAAGCAGGTCTTCTGTTAAGTCTTCTTATGTTTTGTTTTAAACCTTTATTTATCATTGGCATGGCATTAGATATATATCAAACAATTTGTTTCAATCAATCAAGAGCAACATATTCAATTCAGCATGGCAAAGTCTTCACATCATCAGTCTCGGTCTACCCCTCCTCTTCTGCCGAATCGTTCGTTTCCATGTGTAAATATGTTCTGAGTGGGGCCCAAATCTCGTTTGGTCTGGAGTGGGTTTGTATGTCCCTCACATACCTCTCCTCGTTTTCCTGCATGAGGATAAGGTGACGGAGTCATGTTTGGGCAGTGGGGGGAGTTCCAGACTTCCATTTCAGGAATATGAGTCTCTTGGCTACCGCTCCTGCCACTGCGAACAGTCTTCGTACTTTTATTGAGGTCTTTCCAATGTCTCCGAAAAGGTACTTTGCTGGAGTCGCCGGAATATGGATGTCTAGTATTTCACTCATTGGGCCTCATTACATAATAGGCGGTAGCCATGGCGCTATTAGCGCCATGGCTACCCCCTTACCGCATTCCGGGTCCATGTTCCCGGAATGGGGACTTACCAGGCCATTCCGACCCTGGCAGGACTGGTAAGTCCCCATTCCGGGAACCATTCCCCATTCCCATTTGAGCCCCCATAGGGCTCAATGGGAATGGGGAAGGAGCTAATAACGGGCCCGCTACTAGCGAGCCCGTTATTAGCTCTGAAATCCCTCAATGGGTCCCTTCCTTAACACCTGGTGAAACCAGGCGTTACGGAAGGGACCCGCTAAGGGACCTCGTAGTAGGGAGGTAAGGGATTACCGGCACTTGTGCCCTTACCGGTGCCAGTAATCCCTTACTGCATACCATGTAATGAGGGCCATTGTCTCTGCTACATCCTTCCAGAACTGGCGAATCGGTGGGCAGTACCAATACATATGGATCGCATCCGCTGCATCCGATCCACACTTGGGGCAGGTTGCTTGTTTGGATAGGTCAAACTTGGCAATCTTTTTTGGTGTGACATGTAACTGGTGTAGCATTTCGAACTGTATAAGACGGAAGTTGGCGTTAAGGTTTATAGTTTTGGTAAATCTGCAGTATTGCGTCCATTTCTGCTCCTCAATTTCAATATTGAGGTCTTTCTCCCACTTGCGCCGCATCATGTTGGCCGAAGGGGTATGCGATTGTACCTTCCTGTATATTTCAGCAATGCCGTTCTTAAGCCCTGTCTGTGTTAGGATCTCGACCAGAAACTTATGTACAGGCGTTTCCTCCAGAAAAGAGGGCCAAATTGCTCTGCAGGCTGCTTTTAGACGGTGGTATTGTAGTGTCAGTATCAGACCGGTACCTATTCTGTCCTTGATCTCCACCATCATGATGAAACAGCCTTCCAGGAATAGGTCGCCCAATTTGGCTCCGCGTTCCACGTCCCATCTGTGCTGCAGCGTGCGATCCATGGTTGGTTCCAGGACCGGGTATGCCCAGAGTGGGGCATGTGACCAATATGGAACGTCGCATCGGACTCTTTTCAGGATTTGCATCCATGCGCAGACAGTAGATGATACAGGATCCGTCCAAACCATCTCCTCCTTTGCTTTGGTGAACATCATGCCCTCGAGGTTCTTTGGTGCCGATGCAAACTCCTCGGCATGTATGTGCGTGTATTGTTCCGTGTCTTGGGACCAGTATCTGGCAAACTGAGCTTGGGCCGCATAATAGTATAGCTGGTAGTCTGGCGCTGCCAGGCCCCCTGAGTCATAGGGCCTCATTACACAGACGGCGGTGGACCAAGGTGCTATCAGCACCTGGTCCAGGCCGGTAAAATACCGGCACCGCCTTGGTGGAAAGGGAAATTACTGCCCTATTCCAAGGTTGGTGGGGCGGTAATTCCCCCTTCCCCCATTGCCCTTCCCCATTCCCATTTTTGCCCATAGGACATAATGGGAATGGGGAAGGTGCTAATTACGGCACCGCAAATTGCGGTACCGTAATTAGCTCCCTGGTCCCTTTGTGGGTTGGTTTTTAACGCCTGCAAAAAGCAGGCGTTAAATTCTCCAACCCGCAAAGGGACCTCGTAGTAAGGCAGTAAGGGTTAACGGTCACCGGTACCATTACCGGTGACCGTTAACCCTTACCACCGTCCGTGTAATGAGGCCCATAGTGTTCACACATTTTAGACCAGCTGATCCTGGGTGTACACCCTCCCCACACAAAGTGTGTACTATGTCTCTGCAGGGCTTCAAAGAATTTTTGGCCCGGCCAAATGGGAATCCCACTGAAGAGGTATAGTAGTTTGAGCAGTATAACCATTTTTAGTAGGGATATTCGGCCATACATGGAAAGCGGTAGTTTCGACCAGAAATTGAGCTTGGTTTCCAATTGTGCCAGGAACGGACTGTAGTTATTGGCATACAGCGTGTTCTTGTCTGTTGCCAGAATGATCCCCAGATATCGGGCTGTGGAGGCGACCAACAAAATGATGTAGTAGCCTCCAATTGTGTGATGGATTTAGTTAACGGTATTATTTCTGATTTGAGCTGGTTGATCTTGTATCCAGAATATTTTGTAAAGTCAGCAATATCTTGCATTATCGGAGGGAGGTGCGTATCTGGGTCTCTGATGAATAGCATAGTGTCATCAACATAAAGGGATATGAACTGAGGTTTCCCCATAATGTGTATCCCTCTCCATGCATGTTTGGTCCGCAAGAATGCCGCCATCCCTTCTATGGTAAGCGCAAATATCAACGGGGAGAGGGGGCAGCCCTGCCTCGTCCCTCTCTGTAGCTCAAAGCTGGTCGAGTGGGTGGTGTTAGTCTTGACTTTGGCAGTGGGTTTATGGTACAGGATTTGCAAGCTTCAGGTGAATCCCAGGCCAAATCCCATCTTCTATAGGATGCCATACATACATTTGCAGGAGATGGAATTGAACGCCTTTTCTGCTTCCAGCGTCACTGCCACTATCTTCTTCTCAGGGTCCATTTGGGATGTGATAGCGAAAAATCTGCAGAGATTTAGGGCAGTAGAACGGGAGGGTATGAAGCCCGATTGGTCTGGATGAATCAGTTTGTTCATGTGTGGATTCAGTCTGTTGGCAATTACTTTGGCTATGATTTTCACGTCCACATTAATGAGTGATAGGGGCCTATAAGAGGAGGGGTCTTGGTGAAGTTTATGTGGTTTTAGCAGAACGGTTATTATGGCCTCATGTAAAGTCAAAGGCAGGGTGCCTCTCTCCAAAGATTCCCCCCACACCTTCAAAAGCCAGGGGGCTAACTGTTGGAAAGGTTTTGTAGAGGTCAGTTGTGATGCCGTCAGCTCCTGGTGCTTTCCCTCTTTTTAAGTCTTTAATTGCTTGGGTTATGTCTTCAACTGCTAACAGGGTTTCTAGCAACATTTTGTCTTCAGCTGTGAGTTTTGGGAGCTGATAGGGGTCTAAGTGTTGTTGAAGCTCTTCAGTGAACATCTGGTCCCTGTTCTGGTATAATTTGGATTAGAATTGAAGGAAAACATCATTGATCTCTCTTTGGTTCGTGAGCGTTGTTCCGTACTCGTCGGTGATGCTTGTAATGTGACCATGGTCCAGCTCCGACCGGATGAGGTTGGCCAGAAGTCTGCCCGACTTGTTTCCCTCTCCGTATCTCCTGGCTTTCATGGGTTGCATCATGTAGTGCACTTCCTGATCGGCCAATTTGTGAATGTTTTGGTGGCCTCCTGCAGGTGGGCTAAGGTATTTTGCTCCGGTGCTCTAGTATATACTTCTTTCACCATTTTTATGTTGGCTTCCCCCTGGGTTAGGGTCGAGCGGATCTCACAGAGTCTACCGTGCACCGTAGCAATCAGATGTCCTCTCAGCCAGACCTTAAAGGTTTCCCATATGGTACTATCCGATGAGACGGAGCCTTCGTTGCGCTCGAAAAAGTCAGTCACTCAGTGCAGAGCATCTCTACCAATGTTT
Source organism: Ambystoma mexicanum (assembly GCF_040938575.1). Lineage (NCBI taxonomy): Eukaryota > Metazoa > Chordata > Amphibia > Caudata > Ambystomatidae > Ambystoma > Ambystoma mexicanum. Next base: position 107,431,060 of record NC_090928.1, on the reverse strand, counting down.
TGTCTCGTAAGAGTTCTGGTGGCATTTTCCACATTCTGTGGTTCTTAGGCGTGGAACCGAGTTGAATGTCTATTATGACTCGGGAATGGTCAGAAAGGGTGCAGGGTCATATGGTACCTTCCTTGGTCTCCTGGATGCATTCCGTGGAGCATAGCCAGAAGTCAATGCGGGAGCTCGAGCAATGGATTTAAGAATGAAAAGTAAAGTCTTTACGGTGGGGATGTAGTTCTCTCCATGCATTGGCCAATGGTATTAGTCGCATGGCATGTTTAGATGCCGCCTTCGTCTCCCTTCTGTTGCAAGTCATTGTCCTATCCATTTCAGGGTCTAGGATGGTATTAAAATCCCCTCCCCAAATTACCCTTGCCTCTCCTATTGGTAGTATCGATGCTAGTATCTGGTGGTAAAACTCTGGAGAGTCCACGTTGGGGCCATATATGTTAAGGACTATTATGTCCTGCCCTCGAAGTGTTCCCCATATTATAGTGTATCTGCCTTCCGGATCACAAGTAGTCTTGTTAACAACGAAGTTTACTCTTCGGTGAATGATTGTTGCAACCCCTCTGGATTGCGACGAGTAGCTTGTGGCAAACATTTGGTGACCCCAGGCACGGTGTAAAGATTTCACTGCCTTTTCAATTGCGTGAGTTTCTTGCAGCAGTAGTATGTCGATTTTATGTCTGGTGGCATATGGCATGACTTTCCTTGCTTAGATTGGATTAGCAAGCCCCCTTACGTTCCAGTATAAGAACCTAATGCTGAATCCCATTCCCTGAGTTTTCGTACCTTCTGCCATGTCAGGTATGTGTCCTGATTATGTAGCACAATTACATGTCTCTCAAATTTTGCCATGCCAGATTTTCTTCTTAACTCAACATAGTCCAACTGTACCCCCGAACGTGGGGTAGGTTCCCAATCTCACCCCCTCCCTCACCATCCCCATTTTTGCAGGGGACATAGCGTTTCCCTTATCATTTTGAACCTATGATAAGTTGTGTGTGGGATTTGTTTTTCAGATGAGTGTATTTAGTAGAGCCCTTTGTGAATTGGATTTTTTAGACAATATACTTGGTCTTGGTAAATTCATACCTCCGTGCATGTGCAAAAGTTAGAATATTCTCTTTGCGCCCTTGAAAAATTGTGGGATTTATTTGCACCTTTTCCAGATTTACACTTTGTGGTCTTTAACTTTGATTCATATCGAACAATTCTACAGTGTCCGCTGGGTTTTTCCTTTGGACACACCCGTCATTAACCTCAGCCTTAGATCATTTACCTATCTATATATATATAAAATTCTTAGGTATGTTTCCGTACTCAGCTGATGCAATTCATCAGTGTTAGGTTACCCTCTGCTGTCCAAATGGCAAAGTGCAACTATGTGTGCCATTCCACTTCAACAACAGCTATCAATTTAAGAAACAGAATAAGCATGGATCTATGCGGTCACCTTCAGTTTCCACTATCGTAAACATTCAGAATAATTTCTTTCCACCCCCCACTTCTCTTTGCACAGGGCATGGCAGTTCCAGTGTCAATGAACAGTTATGGCCAGTTGAACGTTGCAGTCTCTAAAGAGCAAAACGCTGTAGGACGAATGCCTCCTCACAAGTTAAAACTGAAAGTAGGTGCTGTAATTATGCTACTACGCAATCTTATGCCATCACGGGGACTCTGCAATGGAACAAACTTGACAATTACGCATCTACAAAGACACATCATCGAGGCCTGTGTAATCGGTGGAACTTAGATACTGTTCTCATATCGCGCATAACCCCCCTTCCATCTTATACAAATATGCCTTTCAGTTTCAAAAGAAGACAGTTACCTGTACATTTAGCCTTTTCAATGACCATTAATAAGTCACAGGGGCCTAAACCCCTTCCTGGTAGTGATCAGTGGTAATTCTGATATTTAAGAAGGGGGACAGATGTCAACCCTATGAATTACAGACCGATAATGACCTTTAAGATCTACTAGAACATCTTATGTTACAACGGACTTGGCTAGTGCTTAAAGAAATGGCTTTTGGGTTTTTGCAGATGTTGCTGGTTTCCGTCTTTGTTTGAATATTTTCCCCTCTGCCTCAATTACACATACAATACCCTGCAGTTAGCAACATTTGCCACCTTATGAATCATATAAAACAATGTTGAGACTTGTTGCTTGGTTGTTTACATTTGTACAGAAATAAGCCAGTAATCTATAATAGCACTATAAGCAGGTCTTCTGTTAAGTCTTCTTATGTTTTTTTTAAACCTTTATTTATCATTGGCATGGCATTAGATATATATCAAACAATTTGTTTCAATCAATCAAGAGCAACATATTCAATTCAGCATTTAAACAAACTGCTTTCCGCATGGCACAGTCTTCACATCATCAGTCTCGGTCTACCCCTCCTCTTCTGCCGAATCGTTCGTTTCCATGTGTAAATATGTTCTGAGTGGGGCCCAAATCTCTTTTGGTCTGGAGTGGGTTTGTATGTCCCTCACATACATCTCCTCGTTTTCCTGCATGAGGATCAGGTGACAGAGCCATGTTTGGGCAGTGGAGGGAGTTCCAGACTTCCATTTCAGGAATATGAGTCTCTTGGCTACCGCTCCTGCCACTGCGAACAGTCTTCGTACTTTTATCGAGGTCTTTCCAATGTCTCCGAAAAGGTACTTTGCTGGAGTCGCCGGAATCTGGATGTCTAGTATTTCACTCATTGGGCCTCATTACATGGTAGGCGGTAGCCATGGCGCTATTAGCGCCATGGCTACCCCCTTACCGCATTCCGGGTCCATGTTCCCGGAATGGGGACTTACCAGGTCATTCCGACCCTGGCAGGACCGGTAAGTCCCCATTCCGGGAACCATTCCCCATTCCCATTTGAGCCCCCATAGGGCTCAATGGGAATGGGGAAGGAGCTAATAACGGGCCCGCTACTAGCAAGCCCGTTATTAGCTCTGAAGTCCCTCAACGGGTCCCTTCATTAACACCTGGTAAAACCAGGCATTACGGAAGGGACCCGCTAAGGGACCTCGCAGTAGGGCGGTAAGGGATTACCAGCACTTGTGCCCTTACCGGTGCCAGTAATCCCTTACTGCATACTGTGTAATGAGGGCCATTGTCTCTGCTACATCCTTCCAGAACTGGCGAATCGGTGGGCAGTACCAGTACATATGGAACGCATCCGCTGCATCCGTTCCACACTTGGGGCAGGTTGCTTGTTTGGATAGGTCAAACTTGGCAATCTTTTTTGGTGTGACATGTAACTGGTGTAGCATTTCGAAATGTATAAAACGGAAGTTGGCGGTAAGGTTTATAGTTTTGGTAAATCTGCAGTATTGCGTCCATTTCTGCTCCTCAATTTCAATATTGGGGTCTTTCTCCCACTTGCGCCGCATCATGTTGGCCGAAGGGGTATGCGATTGTACCTTCCTGTATATTTCAGCAATGCCGTTCTTAAGCCCTGTCTGTGTTAGGATCTCGACCAGAAACTTATGTACAGGCGGTTCCTCCGGAAAAGAGGGCCAAATTGCTCTGCCGGCTGCTTTTAGACGGTGGTATTGTAGTGTCAGTATCAGACCGGTACCTATTCTGTCCTTGATCTCTACCATCATGATGAAAAGGCCTTCCAGGAATAGGTCGCCCAACTTGGCTCCGCCTTCCGCGTCCCATCTGTGCTGCAGCGTGCGATCCATGGTTGGTTCCAGGACCGGGTATGACCAGAGTGGGGCATGTGGCCAATACGGAACGTCGCATCGGACTCTTTTCAGGATTTGCATCCATGCGCAGACCGTAGATGATACAGGATCCGTCCAAACCCTCTCCGCCTTTGCTTTGGTGAACATCATGCCCTCGAGGCTCTTTGGTGCCGATGCAAACTCCTCGGCATGTATGTGCGTGTATTGTTCCATGTCTTGGGACCAGTATCTGGCGAACTGAGCTTGGGCCGCATAATAGTATAGCTGGTAGTCTGGCGCTGCCAGGCCCCCTGAGTCATAGGGCCTCATTACACAGACGGTGGTGGACCAAGGTGCTATTAGCAACTTGGTCCATGCCGGTAAAATACCGGCACCGCCTTGGTGGAAAGGGAAATTACTGCCCTATTCCAAGGTTGGTGTGGGCGGTAATTCCCCCTTCCCCATTGCCCTTCCCCATTCCCATTTTTGCCCATAGGGCATAATGGGAATGGGGAAGGTGCTAATTACGGCACCGCAAATTGCGGTACCGTAATTAGCTCCCCGGTCCCTTTGCGGGTTGGTTTTTAACGCCTGCAAAAAGCAGGCGTTAAATTCTCCAACCCGCAAAGGGACCTCGTAGTAAGGCAGTAAGGGTTAACGGTCACCGGTACCATTACCGGTGACCGTTAACCCTTACCGCCGTCCGTGTAATGAGGCCCATAGTGTTCACACATTTTAGACCAGCTGATCCTGGGTGTACACCCTCCCCACACAAAGTGCGTACTATGTCTCTGCAGGGCTTCAAAGAATTTTTGGCCCGGCCAAATGGGAATCCCACTGAAGAGGTATAGTAATTTGAGCACTATAACCATTTTTAGTAGGGATATTCGGCCATACATGGAAAGCGGTAGTTTCGACCAGAAATTGAGCTTGGTTTCCAATTGTGCCAGGAACGGACTGTAGTTATTGGCATACATTGTGTTCTTGTCTGTTGCCAGAATGATCCCCAGATATCGGGCTGTGGAGGCGACCAACAAAATGATGTAGTAGCCTCCAATTGTGTGATGGATTTAGTTAACGGTATTATTTCTGATTTGAGCTGGTTGATCTTGTATCCAGAATATTTTGTAAAGTCAGCAATATCTTGCATTATCGGAGGGAGGTGCGTATCTGGGTCTCTGATCTATAGCATAGTGTCATCAACATAAAGGGATATGAACTGAGGTTTCCCCATAATGCGTATCCCTCTCCATGCATGTTTGGTCTGCAAGAATGCCGCCATCCCTTCTATGGTAAGCGCAAATATCAACGGGGAGAGGGGGCAGCCCTGCCTCGTCCCTCTCTGTAGCTCAAAGCTGGTCGAGAGGGTGGTGTTAGTCTTGACTTTGGCAGTGGGTTTATAGTACAGGATTGGCAAGCTTTAGGTGAATCCCAGGCCAAATCCCATCTTCTGTAGGATGGCATACATACATTTCCAAGAGATGGAATCGAACGCCTTTCCTGCTTCCAGCGTCACTGCCACTATCTTCTTCTCAGGGTCCATTTGGGATGTGATAGCGAAAAATCTGCGGAGATTTAGGGCAGTAGAACGGGAGGGTATGAACCCCGATTGGTCTGGATGAATCAGTTTGTTCATGTGTGGATTCAGTCTGTTGGCAATTACTTTGGCTATGATTTTCACGTCCACATTAATGAGTGATAGGGGCCTATAAGAGGAGGGGTCTTGGGGAAGTTTATGTGGTTTTAGCAGAATGGTTATTATGGCCTCATGTAAAGTCGAAGGCAGGGTGCCTCTCTCCAAAGATTCCCCCCACACCTTCAAAAGCCAGGGGGCTAACTGTTGCAAAGGTTTTGTAGAGGTCAGTTGTGATGCCGTCAGCTCCTGGTGCTTTCCCTCTTTTTAAGTCTTTAATTGCTTGGGTTATGTCTTCAACTGCTAACAGGGTTTCTAGCAACATTTTGTCTTCAGCTGTGAGTTTTGGGAGCGGATAGGGGTCTAAGTGTTGTTGAAGCTCTTCAGTGGACATCTGGTCCCTGTTCTGGTATAATTTGGATTAGAATTGAAGGAAAACATCATTGATCTCTCTTTGGTTCGTGAGCGGTGTTCCGTACTCGTCGGTGATGCTTGTAATGTGACCATGGTCCAGCTCCGACCGGATGAGGTTGGCCAGAAGTCTGCCCGACTTGTTTCCCTCTCCGTATCTCCTGGCTTTCATGGGTTGCATCATGTAGTGCACTTCCTGATCGGCCAATTTGTGACTGTTTTGGTGGCCTCCTGCAGGTGGGCTAAGGTATTTTGCCCCGGTGCTCTAGTCTATACTTCTTTCGCCATTTTTATGGTGGTTTCCCCCTGGGTTAGGGTCGAGCAGATCTCACAGAGTCTACCGTGCACCATAGCAATCAGATGTCCTCTCAGCCAGACCTTAAAGGTTTCCCATATGGTACTATCCGATGAGACGGAGCCTTCGTTGCGCTCGAAAAAGTCAGTCACTCAGTGCAGAGCATCTCCACCAATGTTTTGTCTCGTAAGAGTTCTGGTGGCATTTTCCACATTCTGTGGTTCTTAGGCGTGGAACCGAGTTGAATGTCTAGTATGACTGGGGAATGGTCAGAAAGGGTGCGGGGAAATATGGTACATTCCTTGGTCTCCTGCATGCATTCCGTGGAGCATAGCCAGAAGACAATGCGGGAGCTCGAGCAATGGACTTAAGAATGAAAAGTAAAGTCTTTACGGTGGGGATGTAGCTCTCTCCATGCATTGGCCAATGGTATTAGTCGCATGGCATGTTTAGATGCCTCCTTCGTCTCCCTTCTGTTGCAAGTCATTGTCCTATGCATTTCAGGGTCTAGGATGGTATTAAAATCCCCTCCCCAAATTACCCTTGCCTCTCCTATTGGTAGTATCGATGCTAGTATCTGGTGGTAAAACTCTGGAGAGTCCACGTTGGGGCCATATGTGTTAAGGACTATTATGTCCTGCCCTCGAAGCGTTCCCCATATTATAGTGTATCTGCCTTCCGGATCACAAGTAGTCTTGTTAACAACGAAGTTTACTCTTCGGTGAATCATTGTTGCGACCCCTCTGGATTGCGACGAGTAGCTTGTGGCAAACATTTGGTGACCCCAGGCACGGTGTAAAGATTTCACTGCCTTTTCAATTGCGTGAGTTTCTTGCAGCAGTAGTATGTCGATTTTATGTCTGGTGGCATATGGCATGACTTTCCTTGCTTAGATTGGATTAGCCAGCCCCCTTACGTTCCAGTATAAGAACCTAATGCTGAATCCCATTCCCTGAGTTTTCCTACCTTCTGCCATGTGAGGTATGTGTCCTGATTATGTAGCACAATTACATGTTCTCAAATTTTGCCATGCCAGATTTTCTTCTTAACTCAACATAGTCCAACTGTACCCCCCAACGTGGGGTAGGTTCCCAATCTCACCCCCTCCCTCACCATCCCCAATTTTGCAGGGGACATAGCTTTTCCCTTATCATTTTGAACCTATGATAAGTTGTGTGTGTGGGATTTGTTTTTCAGATGAGTGTATTTAGTAGAGCCCTTTGTGAATTGGATTTTTTAGACAATATACTTGGTCTTGGTAAATTCATACCTCCGTTCATGTGCAAAAGTTAGAATATTCTATTTGCGCCCTTGAAAAATTGTGGGATTTATTTGCAGCTTTTCCAGATTTACACTTTGTGGTCTTTAACTTTGATGCATATAGAACAATTCTACAGTGTCCGCTGGGTTTTTCCTTTGGACACACCCGGCATTAACCTCAGCCTTAGATCATTAACCTATCTATATATATATAAAATGCTTAGGTATGTTTCCATACTCAGCTGATGCAATTCATCAGTGTTAGGTTACCCTCTGCTGTCCAAATGGCAAAGTGCAACTATGTGTGCCATTCCACTTCAACAACAGCTATCAATTTAACAAACAGAATAAGCACGGATCTATGCGGTCACCTTCAGTTTCCACTATCGTAAACATTCAGAATAATTTCTTTCCAACCCCCACTTCTCTTTGCACAGGGCATGGCAGTTCCAGTGTCAATGAACAGTTATGGCCAGTTCAACGTTGCAGTCTCTAAAGAGCAAAACGCTGTAGGACGAATGCCTCCTCACAAGTTAAAACTGAAAGTAGGTGCTGTAATTATGCTACTATGCAATCTTATGCCATCACGGGGACTCTGCAATGGAACAAAGTTGACAATTACGCATCTACAAAGACACATCATCGAGGTCTGTGTAATCGGTGGAACTTAGATACTGTTCTCATATCGCGCATAACCCCCCTTCCATCTTATACAAATATGCCTTTCAGTTTCAAAAGAAGACAGTTACCTGTACATTTAGCCTTTTCAATGACCATTAATAAGTCACAGGGGCCTAAACCCCTTCCTGGTAGCGATCAGTGGCAATTCTGATATTTAAGAAGGGGGACAGATGTCAACCCTATGAATTACAGACCGATAATGACCTTTAAGATCTACTAGAACATCTTATGTTACAGCGGACATGGCTAGTGCTTAAAGAAATGGCCATTTGGGCTTTTGCAGATGTTGCTGGTTTCAGTCTTTGTTTGAATCTTTTCTCCTCTGCCTCAATTACACATACAATACCATGCAGTTAGCAACATTTGCCACCTTATGAATCATATAAAACAATGTTGAGACTTGTTGCTTGGTTGTTTACATGTGTACAGAAATAAGCCAGTAATCTATAATAGCACTATAAGCAGGTCTTCTGTTAAGTCTTCTTATGTTTTTTTTAAACCTTTATTTATCATTGGCATGGCATTAGATATATATCAAACAATTTGTTTCAATCAATCAAGAGCAACATATTCAATTCAGCATTTAAACAAACTGCTTTCCGCATGGCACAGTCTTCACATCATCAGTCTCGGTCTACCCCTCCTCTTCTGCCGAATCGTTCGTTTCCATGTGTAAATATGTTCTGAGTGGGGCCCAAATCTCTTTTGGTCTGGAGTGGGTTTGTATGTCCCTCACATACATCTCCTCGTTTTCCTGCATGAGGATCAGGTGACGGAGCCATGTTTGGGCAGTGGGGGGAGTTCCAGACTTCCATTTCAGGAATATGAGTCTCTTGGCTACCGCTCCTGCCACTGCGAACAGTCTTCGTACTTTTATCGAGGTCTTTCCAATGTCTCCGAAAAGGTACTTTGCTGGAGTCGCCGGAATATGGATGTCTAGTATTTCACTCATTGGGCCTCATTACATGGTAGGCGGTAGCCATGGTGCTATTAGCGCCATGGCTACCCCCTTACCGCATTCCGGGTCCATGTTCCCGGAATGGGGACTTACCAGGTCATTCCGACCCTGGCAGGACCGGTAAGTCCCCATTCCGGGAACCATTCCCCATTCCCATTTGAGCCCCCATAGGGCTCAATGGGAATGGGGAAGGAGCTAATAACGGGCCCGCTACTAGCGAGCCCGTTATTAGCTCTGAAGTCCCTCAACGGGTCCCTTCCTTAACACCTGGTAAAACCAGGCGTTACGGAAGGGACCCGCTAAGGGACCTCGTAGTAGGGCGGTAAGGGATTACCGGCACTTGTGCCCTTACCGGTGCCAGTAGTCCATTACTGCATACCGTGTAATGAGGGCCATTGTCTCTGCTACATCCTTCCAGAACTGGCGAATCGGTGGGCAGTACCAGTACATATGGATCGTATCCGCTGCATCCGTTCCACACTTGGGGCAGGTTGCTTGTTTGGATAGGTCAACCTTGGCAATCTTTTTTGGTGTGACATGTAACTGGTGTAGCATTTCGAACTGTATAAGACGGAAGTTGGCGTTAAGGTTTATAGTTTTGGTAAATCTGCAGTATTGCGTCCATTTCTGCTCCTCAATTTCAATATTGAGGTCTTTCTCCCACTTGCGCCGCATCATGTTGGCCGAAGGGGTATGCGATTGTACCTTCCTGTATATTTCAGCAATGCCGTTCTTAAGCCCTGTCTGTGTTAGGATCTCGACCAGAAACTTATGTACAGGCGGTTCCTCCGGAAAAGAGGGAAAATTGCTCTGCAGGCTGCTTTTAGACATTAGTATTGTAGTGTCAGTATCAGACCGGTACCTATTCTGTCCTTGATCTCCACCATCATGATGAAACAGCCTTCCAGGAATAGGTCGCCCAATTTGGCTCCGCGTTGCGCGTCCCATCTGTGCTGCAGCGTGCGATCCATGGTTGGTTCCAGGAGCGGGTATGCCCAGAGTTGGGCATGTGGCCAATACGCAACGTCGCATCGGACTCTTTTCAGGATTTGCATCCATGCGCAGACAGTAGATGATACAGGATCCGTCCAAACCATCTCCTCCTTTGCTTTGGTGAACATCATGCCCTCGAGGTTCTTTGGTGCCGATGCAAACTCCTCGGCATGTATGTGCGTGTATTGTTCCGTGTCTTGGGACCAGTATCTGGCGAACTGAGCTTGGGCCGCATAATAGTATAGCTGGTAGTCTGGCGCTGCCAGGCCCCCTGAGTCATAGGGCCTCATTACACAGACGGCGGTGGACCAAGGTGCAATTAGCACCTTGGTCCATGCCGGTAAAATACTGGCACCGCCTTGGTGGAAAGGGAAATTACCACCCTATTCCAAGGTTGGTGGGGCGGTAATTCCCCCTTCCCCATTGCCCTTCCCCATTCCCATTATGCCCATAGGGCATAATGGGAATGGGGAAGGTGCTAATTACGGCACCGCAAATTGCGGTACCGTAATTAGCTCCCCGGTCCCTTTGCGGGTTGGTTTTTAACGCCTGCAAAAAGCAGGCATTAAATTCTCCAACCCGCAAAGGGACCTCGTAGTAAGGCAGTAAGGGTTAACGGTCACCGGTACCATTACCGGTGACCGTTAACCCTTACCGCCGTCCGTGTAATGAGGCCCATAGTGTTCACACATTTTAGACCAGCTGATCCTGGGTGTACACCCTCCCCACACAAAGTGCGTACTATGGCCCTCATTACGACCCTGGCGGATTTTTTCCGCCATCGACGGACTTTCCGGCCATGGCGCAAAGTCCCTTTACGCCATGGCGGATGGCGGACTTACCGCCCCATTCCGAGGTCGGCGGGGCGGTAAGTCCCCATTGACCCATTTACCCTTCCCCATTCCCATTTCGGCCCCATAGGGCTCAATGGGAGTGGGGAAGGAGTTAATTACGCCACCGTAAAATACGGTGGCGTAATTAACACCAAGGTCCCAGAGCGCCATGGATTTTTCCGCCCGCAAAAAGCGGGCGGAAAAATGACCATGGCGCTCCAGGAACTCGTAGTTGGCGGTAAGGGGTCCGCGCAGCTAACGCTGGCGCAGACCCCTTAGCGCCAGGGTCGTAATGAGGCCCTATGTCTCTGCAGGGCTTCAAAGAATTTTTGGCCCGGCCAAATGGGAATCCCACTGAAGAGGTATAGTAATTTGAGCACTATAACCATTTTTAGTAGGGATATTCGGCCATACATGGAAAGCGGTAGTTTCAACCAGAAATTGAGCTTGGTTTCCAATTGTGCCAGGAACGGACTGTAGTTATTGGCATACAGCGTGTTCTTGTCTGTTGCCAGAATGATCCCCAGATATCGGGCTGTGGAGGCGACCAACAAAATGATGTAGTAGCCTCCAATTGTGTGATGGATTTAGTTAACGGTATTATTTCTGATTTGAGCTGGTTGATCTTGTATCCAGAATATTTTGTAAAGTCAGCAATATCTTGCATTATCGGAGGGAGGTGCGAATCTGGGTCTCTGATGTATAGCATAGTGTCATCAACATAAAGGGATATGAACTGAGGTTTCCCCATAATGCGTATCCCTCTCCATGCATGTTTGGTCTGCAAGAATGCCGCCATCCCTTCTATGGTAAGCGCAAATATCAACGGGGAGAGGGGGCAGCCCTGCCTCGTCCCTCTCTGTAGCTCAAAGCTGGTCGAGAGGGGGGTGTTAGTCTTGACTTTGGCAGTGGGTTTATGGTACAGGATTTGCAAGCTTCAGGTGAATCCCAGGCCAAATCCCATCTTCTGTAGGATGGCATACATACATTTCCAAGAGATGGAATCGAACGCCTTTTCTGCTTCCAGCATCACTGCCACTATCTTCTTCTCAGGGTCCATTTGGGATGTGATAGCGAAAAATCTGCAGAGATTTAGGGCAGTAGAACGGGAGGGTATGAAGCCCGATTGTTTTGGATGAATCAGTTTGTTCATGTGTGGATTCAGTCTGTTGGCAATTACTTTGGCTATGATTTTCACGTCCACATTAATGAGTGATAGGGGCCTATAAGAGGAGGGGTCTTGGGGAAGTTTATGTGGTTTTAGCAGAACGGTTATTATAGCCTCATGTAAAGTCGAAGGCAGGGTGCCTCTCTCCAAAGATTCCCCCCACACCTTCAAAAGCCAGGGGGCTAAATGTTGCAAAGGTTTTGCAGAGGTCAGTTGTGATGCCGTCAGCTCCTGGTGCTTTCCCTCTTTTTAAGTCTTTAATTGCTTGGGTTATGTCTTCAACTGCTAACGGGGTTTCTAGCAACATTTTGTCTTCAGCTGTGAGTTTTGGGAGCGGATAGGGGTCTAAGGGCCTCATTACACGGAAGGCGGTAATGGTTAACGGCCACCGTTAATGGTAACGGTTACCGCCTTACTACGAGGTCCCTTAGCGGGTTGATGCTTTAACGCCTGCTTTTTGCAGGCGTTAAAAACCAACCCGCTAAGGGACCTCGGAGCTAATTACGGCACCGCAAAATTGCGGTGCCGTAATTAGCGCCTTCCCCATTCCCATAGAGCCCTACGGGGCAGAAATGGGAATGGGTAAGGGCAATGGCGGAAGGGGGATTTACCGCCCCACCAACCTTGGAATGGGGCGGTAAATCCCCTTTCCGCCAAGGCGGTGCCGGTAATTTACCGGCATGGTCCAGGGTGCTAATAGCACCCTGGATCACCGCCTTCCGTGTAATGAGGCCCTAAGTGTTGTTGAAGCTCTTCAGTGAACATCTGGTCCCTGTTCTGGTATAATTTGGATTAGAATTGAAGGAAAACATCATTGATCTCTCTTTGGTTCGTGAGCGTTGTTCCGTACTCGTCGGTGATGCTTGTAATGTGACCATGGTCCAGCTCCGACCGGATGAGGTTGGCCAGAAGTCTGTCCGACTTGTTTCCCTCTCCATATCTCCTGGCTTTCATGGGTTGCATCATGTAGTGCACTTCCTGATCGGCCAATTTGTGAATGTTTTGGTGGCCTCCTGCAGGTGGGCTAAGGTATTTTGCCCCGGTGCTCTAGTCTATACTTCTTTCGCCATTTTTATGTTGGCTTCCCCCTGGGTTAGGGTCGAGCGGATCTCACGGAGTCTACCGTGCACCGTAGCAATCAGATGTCCTCTCAGCCAGACCTTAAAGGTTTCCCATATGATACTATCCGATGAGACGGAGCCTTTGTTGCGCTCGAAAAAGTCAGTCACTCAGTGCAGAGCATCTCCACCAATGTTTTGTCTCATAAGAGTTCTGGTGGCATTTTCCATATTCTGTGGTTCTTAGGCGTGGAGCCGAGTTGCATGTCTAGTATGACTGGGGAATGGTCAGAAAGGGTGCAGGGTAATATGGTACATTCCTTGGTCTCCTGGATGCATTCCGTGGAGCATAGCCAGAAGTCAATGCGGGAGCTCGAGCAATGGACTTAAGAATGAAAAGTAAAGTCTTTACGGTGGGGATGTAACTCTCTCCATGCATTGGCCAATGGTATTAGTCGCATGGCATGTTTAGATGCCGCCATCGTCTCCCTTCTGTTACAAGTCATTGTCCTATCCATTTCAGGGTCTAGGATGGTATTAAAATCCCCTCCCCAAATTACCCTTGCCTCTCCTATTGGTAGTATCGATGCTAGTATCTAGTGGTAAAACTCTGGAGAGTCCACGTTGGGGCCATATGTGTTAAGGACTATTATGTCCTGCCCTCGAAGCGTTCCCCATATTATAGTGTATCTGCCTTCCGGATCACAAGTAGTCTTGTTAACAACGAAGTTTACTCTTCGGTGAATGATTGTTGCGACCCCTCTGGATTGCGACGAGTAGCTTGTGGCAAACATTTGGTGACCCCAGGCACGGTGTAAAGATTTCACTGCCTTTTCAATTGCGTGAGTTTCTTGCAGCAGTGGTATGTCGATTTTATGTCTGGTGGCATATGGCATGACTTTCCTTGCTTAGATTGGATTAGCTAGCCCCCTTACGTTCCAGTATAAGAACCTAATGCTGAATCCCATTCCCTGAGTTTTCGTACCTTCTGCCATGTGAGGTATTTGTCCTGATTATGTAGCACAATTGCATGTCTCTCAAATTTTGCCATGCCAGATTTTCTTCTTAACTCAACATAGTCCAACTGTACCCCCAAACGTGGGGTAGGTTCCCAATCTCACCCCCTCCCTCACCATCCCCCCAATCAGGCAGTGTATCCCCCATAACTGCTTGCAGTACTGCAAAAATAAGAACTGGGGAGGTGGTGTGCTACTTCGCCATCTCTAGGTCCGCAGCCTTCTGGGATGTCGTCTCCTCTATGGCGTCACTTCGCTCATGGTGGGTTTGTACGGGTCTGCCTGGACTGCATCTTATTGGTGGGCTTTCAGCCATTTTTTATAGTGCCAGGTACATTTGATTCAATATATCTCAGGGCTTCTTCTGGAGACTCGAAAAAGTGGTCTCTGCCTGCGTGTTACAAGCAAAGTTTTGCCGGGTACATCATGGCATAGATCAGTTTCCTATCTCGTAGCACCTTCTTTACTCCGTCAAAAGTGCGCCTGGCAGCTTGTACCGCTGATGAAAAATCCAGGTATATGTGCACCTGATTGGAATCGTACAACAGCGGGGCTTTTTCGCGTGCGAGTTTCAGGATCAGATCTCAGTCATTATAATTCAATAAGCGAGCACTGATGGTTCTGGGAGGGGCCCCTGGTTTTGCAGGGGGGGCTAGCACCCTGGGGGCTCTTTCCACCAGAAATTGGCTGGAGAGCTGGGTATCAGGGAATAGAGAGCGAATCAGCTCTTCTAGGAACTGCTCCATGGGCATGTTGAGTTTCGATTCAGTCACTCCCACCACACGTATGTTATTCTGCCGTGCCCACGATTCAAAGTCTTCGCATTTTGTCTGCAGGGTCCTGATGGCCTTGTGTATGTCCATTATATCCTTATTGTGTGTGGTGGTCGTGTCTTCTAGGGTGCCCACCCTCTCCTCCACCTCCCCAACTCTGGCATTGACCTTCTGCATATCTGCTTGTATGGACGTTATGTTTTTGCCGATGTCGTCCAGCTTGCTGTTGATTGCTGCGAATCCCTTCTCCATCGCCGTCATATATGGGGTCATGTCTTGTTCTGGCGGGTTCTCTAAGGGATGATCTAGGGGTGATATTTGTGTTGGAGTCGACGTGAGGGTGGAGGCAAATGTCTCCATGGGTCCCATATTCTTGTTTTTAGATCCTATGCCCATCATACACGCTGTCCCTTAATCCGATATGAGGAGATGGTATCCGCTTGCTGGCTTGACGCTGAGCCAAGAAAAAATGTTCAGGTGTGGTTCTACTTTCAGGGTTGTCAGTCGGGGCATGTTTAGCGCCGGTAGCCATGAGGCTCCAGCAGCTCATGGGTTGCTGCTCCCCTGAAGGAGTCACTTTGTAGTAGGTTGGGCAGCAGGGGCGCAGGACCCAAACTCGGGCAAGTGTCCCAGCCAGCGGGTCTCCAGTGTGTTTTTTTAAATTTTATTTTTATTTTATTTTTTTGTATTCAGCCGCTGAATCACTCACAAGGGCGTCCCCCCAGCCCCGCAGTGGATTGGGCGCAGGGCTTCACTCTGCCGTGCAGGCCCGCCACGGACCTGCAATGCCCTGAAGTTGGTGGCGGGTTAGGCTGCGCCCCCACATCTTCACAGCCGCCCACCCAGAAGCTTTCTCGCACTCCCTGGGGCCCCACCCTGGTCCGTACCTTCCTCTGGGGCCACTCCACCCCACCGATCTGCTCACCAGCGGTGCGAGGCCCCGTGCAGTGAGGCCGCTCTGTGGTCCTGTGCCCCGTGCGCATGCCAAGGGGAGACCCACGCCACAGATGTCGCCGGAGAGCGGGCGCGCCTCATGAGTTTCCCGGTCCCTCCTCCACTTACACCAGGTACCCGCTACAACCCGGATACCGGCTGACAGCCTCAGGATCTTGTATGGCGTCAGGAGCTTGGATGCCAGGGAGTCGCCAGGATTCTAGCCCGCTGTTCAGGTCCGGCTGGCTGCAGGGTGTTGTTTCTGCCAGCACAGGCGTTGTTGTTTTTCGTGCCCACGCCTCCAGACCAGCGAGGCAAAGCACGTGGTCGCGCAGGCAAAAGAGCCACCCGCCCTCCGCAGAATGGACAATTCTTGTGGAACGGGACCGCGTTAGTCGCAGATATTTGGACCAGTTATGCTCCTCAGTCTCCGCAGCCAGTATTTGGGTAGCATATGTTAATTTTCTCCGGGAGACCACAGGATTTTCGCTGAAAGGGGTTTGCAGGCTGCGGAGCTTCTAGATCAGGAGGCCATTTTCAACAGCGTGCAACAGCGCCCGCCCCCCAAGTCTTCTTATGTTTAATGTCTTTTCCATACAATTTTCCCTATACTTCAAGGTTCTTGTTCAGTAAACTGCCTACTATAAGGTACTGTTTCGAGCTCTCCTTCCTAGGCTATTGTCTAGAATGCCTTCTACATCTATCATATCATTTTGTATAAATATTAAGACTTTTTACATGTGCTTTTTTGAGTTTAGGGTACTCTTTTGAAGATGGGTACCCTCCCTCAAGTTTCATGTAAAGGACCAGTAGGTTGAAGGTTGGACTTTGAATGATTTTTGTTTACATCTTTGCTCAAAGCAATATAACGTTATGTTATATTTCTTGAACCAAAGCCTGTTTTAAATTACCATATTGGCAAGAATTTATGGATTATTTACTGAGTCCTTTCTGCTAACTAACCTATTAGAATGTTATGTTTGTTTAATGATATATGTATCTCTACAGCACACCAATCAAGGCTCTCATAATGTAATCTGTTAAATGTTGACTGCATGACGTAAATACCTCACTGTACAGAATGGCCCTCATTCCGAGTTTGGAGGTAGCCATGGCGCTATTAGCCCCATGGCTGCCTCCAAAATCGGTCCGACTCCGGTCTGGTGAAGGGAGTAATTACCGGTCCAGTCCGAGGTCGGCGGGACCAGTAATTCCCCATTCACCAGAGCCATTCCCCACTCAGCCTCCTTTGTAATGCGGTCAACCAGGAAATGAGCACAGAACCACGAGGTGTAATGCGTTTATGGCTCCATTTCCCTCTGTGCTTCATTTTGCTGAAGTGACAAGGAAGAGCAGGGACATTGAGAGAAAATCTCTGCCGTGCTGGCCTCTTCTCTGCCTTGTGAAATATGCAAACTGCATGCAGGGGCCCCAACAGCACATACGTGCAAATGTTGGTGGTCCCCTGCATGCAATTTGCATTTCATGCAAAATGACCTCCAGTATATATTCCAACATCACTTTATTTTAATCTATACAATATATTGAGATTTTCTGAAGAATACAAAACTATCCTATAGTTACATAACTAAAATAATAAGAGATTGGATGTCATGAACCGTCGTACGCGTCCCTTTTGGACTTCCTGGTCCCTGACACATCGGGGCTTGCACTCAGCAGTACTCCCAACATGGCCATCAAACACGGAACGTTGTTTACCAGCTTCCGCGTCAGACGTAGCACATTCTATAAAGAAGCCACCCCCCATGCCCCTGCTCATCTCAACGCTACCGCTTGCAGAAGCTAGACGTGTGCTGCCGTAGTTCGCTCTCGCTGACTTCATTGATTCCTGGTTCCTGGCCCCTATTTTTCCTTCCTCATTCATTCCCTTCCTCTTTATTACCTCTTGTATCCCGGACCTCCATGTACCCGTCTCTGAGTACACTCTTCATCACTTCCAGGACTTCCCGGACATTCTGAACGTTCCAGGAGTAGGAACGCTGAATGCACGCTGGAAACCGAGTACGTTCGCACAGGGTTATACAAGACCCGAACTGTGCGCAAGAAGACTCCTTCAAAGAACTGCAGTACACAACATAGACAGGTGAGAAGGGGGGAAACCTGTGACAGTGGAAGTAAAGGCCTGCACATGTTTCAAACTACTTGGGCTGTACTTTAGGCTCAATGTGTGTGCTTCTTCAGAGCCTTAATGTTTCCTACCTAGCTGTCCATTTTGGGTTGTGATTATTCATACTATGGTTATTGCAACAATAAGTATACCAAGCAGGTTCTTTATCAAATATCCTAGTTAAAATGTTTGATGCGTTGCTCGTTTATACTCGGAGTCGAGTTAGGTGTGCACTTGTCTTCACTTTGATGATCTTACTGGGGTCCATTAACAGCCTCTATTCTTTTAGACGCAAATTGCATGCAAAGTACCACCATTGTTTGCACTTACGTGTTGTTGGGTCCCTTTGCAAGCAATTTTAATCATGCACAAGGCAGAGGGACAAATGAAAGAGTACAATTAAGCAAACTCGCTTTTACCCTTTCATTTCCATCTCAGTCCTGTGAAAAAGTAAACGCTATCTGAAAATTATCAAAACCAAAGCGGATCCCATTGGAATACATGTGTTTTACTCCTTCATGAAAATCTCATGCAGGCGTAAAATGAAAGACACCGACAAGTTGGAGGAGGTCAGAACCGCAGGGATCTTGTCTCCACTTCCTGCCCCTCCTCCACCATGTCACTGGACCAAAATGAGGCAGAGCTAGAAATGGAGTCATACACGTGTTGTGCCTTGCTTTTATTTTGCCATTCCCACTTCCCCCCATTTAAAATGAAGGTGTATGTGAGTTGATGTAACTATTATAAAAATCAAGCAGTCATTCACATGTTACGCACGACTCCACTCTGTTCTTCGTATGTCATATGACAAATGAACCATAAAATCCATTCCGAATTAATTAATACAATTTTTGAAGTGAAAGTACAGGTATATTACTACTCAATAGATTTCATCAGCCACCAAATTAAACCAGTGTAGCCATCTTCCCCATTTGGGCACCAGGGCCAATTAATGATCACTTAGCCTCTTAGGACCACAAGCAGATATGTTGACACTGCTTTGCAGAAGACATACACTCCAAACACACAAACTGTTATCCTCATTCATTTTGGCAGTGAATCTGCCCCATTACGAGTGGTGGGGGTGGTATTGATCCCCATTCATGGAGTCTCCATTGGGAATTTGGAGCATTACCGCAGGTGGTAATTCTGTCTTCGGTAATTGCTTTTTTTTCGTGGGGGCTGTCATGTGGAGGACAAACCAGTGCTGGTGATTTTTCCTCCACATCACCTCTAAACTCTGAATATGGTGATCCGGTAAAAGTGGAAATAAGTCTGTTACTGCTAATTTTTTACCACATCACCATACTCGGAATGGAACCCTTTATTATGTGATTACAATATAGATACCTGAGGTGTCCCTGGAACCATAACTTTTTATTTTTATTATTTATACAGTACAATTACTTTTCATTTAGAACGTTTTATACCTTCCATCTACACCACTTCAACGCAATAAAATGTAATTTATTGTACTTCAATCTCCCTTTTAGGAAAACAGTTAAAATACTTCTGTAACCTGCCAGTGTTGAAGTACATCATTGTAATTAAGTAAACCAATTTATAGTCGAACATTATATATCAGCACATCAAAAAAAATACTGCAGAGCTAAAGAAAACTAGCTATACAGGGGATAACGGCCCGAGCCCTCATTATCCGCCCTTGCTTCACTTGGGCTGATAACTTGGGCTGCAGGGCTGTTATCCCCCGTTCCAGACTCTGGAACGGGAATAAACGCCACATTATTTCCATTAGCATAACATGAAAAGCTAATAGAAATGTTGGCAAATCTTATTGAGTCCATCTACTTTATTTAGAAATTTAAAGTAGATGGAGCCCATAAGTCTATTTCTTTTAGTTCTATTTTTTAACCGTGAAACGTGGTTCCTAAAGGAACCATTTTTCTTATTTTTATTTGCAGGAGGGGTCAGAAAGTATGGGAGGGCAGGTGGACAGGGGAAGTTGGTGCGCGTTTGTTACATCTAAGGTAGGGGGCAGTGTTTCTCATACTCCTTGATTACAAAAGCACTTTGTAATTGCTGCCCCCTGCAGAGTGGTGTGTTGCAGTATATACAGAGTACTGTTGTTTTCGAAATATATGGATCAACAGCCTCTTTTATCACTTACAAGATAGCTGGTGGCATGTTGTGTCCCACCGAAGTAGGCTGCATGGTCACAGTATTGGTTGAAGAAGATGAGGTGGAGGAAGACAGCCTACTACTTGATAAGAAAGGAACAACCTTTCCGAGAGCATTGCAGTGGTTGGATTTGGTGTGGTGGCACACAGAGGTGGTCCCGTAGGAGTACTCTCCAGGGAGTCCCCGACTGAATACAGCATTGCACTCAGTGCATTTCACTTGGTAACTTCAGCCTTTGGTACATTCCCAACAGTGGTAAAGAACTGCCACACCCATGATTCTCTCTGGGTGCTAGAGGCAGGCACTTCCTCTAGCTCATCTTCTTGGTCCTCTTCATTGTCTTTGGAAGTACTGCGTTTTTTTTGTTGCGTACGTCCTCCAGCTGGTGGTGGTGGCTCTTGGGGAGGAGTGATGGCATTTTTAAGATAAATAGCAGTTTTGTTAACATTCTTCCAAGTATGTGTTCTGTGATAGATTGTTAATGGATAATGAGTAAGAATAGGTGTAGGAGCTGTGCAAGGGTACATTTTGAGCTTGAAAGTTCCTAGACCAGCAGAAAATGCAGTCTCGAACTGTCCATGAAGCACAGACCGGTTTGCGAAGTGCACACGTGTCTTAATGCTGCGCGCGACCGTGTGGTCATGTCACACTGGAAAGTCTGCAATGACATCAAACGTTTGCGGACATCAACAAACACAAAAACAGTGGAAAAAGTTGCAAAAAGTGAATAGAAGTGTTAAAAATAATGCTAGAAAGTGGGGAATGGCAGAGTTTTAAGGTGAAACTTTGTAAATTCGACAAAAACGTTGCTATATTGGGGTAAGCATGATATTAGTAGCGTGCACTGGTAAAACCCATGAAAATCACTGAAAAAACATTGTTCATGATATGTTATGATTAAGTTGCACTAATAAAAACCTATGAAATTCACTGAAAAAACATTGTTAAAGGAACGTTATGGTTAAGTTGCACTAATGAAAACCTATGAAATTCAATGAAAAAACATTGTTAAAGGGACGTTATGGTTACAAGTAAAACCGAAAAAACCTCAGAAATTCACCAGTTATGATAAGCTAAGCACCCATAAGTCGCGCCACCACCGTGCACTGCTAAGACGAACACTCAGGGTATGAAAGATGACATCACAATTGTCGCAGCAGAACTCACAATGTTTTTAGTCAATGCGCAGTGTGATTAAATTATTTGCCAAGGATCACACACTTTGGTTAAGCAGCGTGCTACAAGCCACTTGTTTTGTGGCTGGTCTCTTGGTGATTGTTGTGATACATCACATGACCCCAATTTACTGCATTTAAGCAGCATGTAAAATGGAAAACAATGACCAGCTGCAGAAATAACATATGCCCAGGTACTTTTGCCCCCATAG
The DNA here is from genome assembly GCF_040938575.1 of Ambystoma mexicanum. Classification (NCBI taxonomy): domain Eukaryota; kingdom Metazoa; phylum Chordata; class Amphibia; order Caudata; family Ambystomatidae; genus Ambystoma; species Ambystoma mexicanum. The sequence goes on along the minus strand of NC_090928.1, from coordinate 107,409,723 downwards.
CGAAAATCAAAAGCTGGCACCCATGAATATATGCACAGTAAGTGAACGTATATCTTAAAGTGAAATATACAAATGTAGTTCAATAGACCTACTCCTTAGACGACAGTGCGCAAGACAAATATCATTGGACTTAAAAAGTAATGAACACCAGAAAAATAACCTGAGAGAGGAAATCTTCCAATAAATATGTTGGCAAAGTATAAAAGGTGCTCACCTTTTAAAGCCACCAATCTGTCATGAAATATTCACTGGAAAAATAAATCCCAGTACGAAACAAGTGCTTGTGGTCTTTTGCATAAGCGTCTTCATTGGGAACATGATAACCTGAGTAAAATCATGGTAGCCAAATACTTGAGCAAGCTTAACAATCTGAAAAAAAACAAGGGTGCTTGTCGGCCCTCTGACAAAAAGTTGCACTGTCAACCCACATGTGTCGTTTATTGGTGCCTTGAAAAGCAGCCACAATCAGGGGAAAATAACTGCACCAGTGTCCAGGAATGCAAAATCATTTGCCACATTGCGGGCATATACTCATGACTTACTTGGTCTCTCACCATTTCCCCTCCTCACCCCCATGTATAGCTAACAACAATACTCTGCTTTCTAAAGCTAACTTGAAAAGTTTACATACCATAGTGTCACTCAAATATATTAATCCTTCTAGAATTATGTTAGGCAAAAAGTGTACATTTGTGGCATTATTCCCCACATCTTGACAGTGAGACTACAACTACCAGAATGCATTTCTGCAAAAGGCAAGAAAATGGTCTCTGAGTGCAAAACATTTAAGGTATGACAGCAGCACGTTTAAAAAGAAAATAATGCGGATGCCATGTGTTATTTAAAATTAGGAAAACACATGGCATTCAGCACTGTCTCCCATCCATACAGTAACCAGGACCAACCGTGCTTATTTTTGAAGCAAGGAAGGATCCAGCCCCCTTAGACCATGTTTCTCTAAATAGACTTGCAATTTGGGCTTATTTATTAGCCACATGGCCTTGGTAGGCTGACCTCATCCTCACTTTAAAGCTAATCAGGGTTTGTCTCAGTTACTGCCGGGATGGGAAAACCACGGTTGCTGTAAAAATATCTATTTTTGTTTTATTATTGACTGGGAGACTACAAATACCAGAATGAAATTCAGCAAAAGGCAAAACATTGTCTCTGAGCTTTCAAGGACTGACAGTAACACGGTTGAAAAAAAATAATAATTTGAAAGCCCATTTGGTCACCCACCCATGCAGTACCCAGGACGGACCCTGCTTAGCTTCAAAGCAAGGAAAGGGCCTGAGGAGGCCTCTTTCTAACTTTGAAGCTAAGCAGGGTCCTTCCTGGTTACTGTATGAATGGGAGACCTGGATGCATGGTGTCAATGTCCATGGCCATGGGCAGTAATTTTCTACCCCATACCCTGAACTATCCGTAGTCATTTATAGCTGTGAAAATCAGCAAAACAGCCAGAAAAGCTTTCCTGCCCTAACCAAGTGCCCCCACACCCAGATGTCCTACTCACCTCCCCCACATGCTGTTTCTGTGATGCAGTTTGCTCTGAGATGTGGGCTAACTGAGGCTACAGAAAGCTTTGTGTTGCAAACTCAGTCCCTGGACCCCCTCCAACTCCGAAATTACACTTGGTGCCCTCTAACCACCCCACCTGTAGCCTGATGGCATTTGCATGTTTTTGACCTGCAAATAGCTTTTTTTTCTGCGCAGATATCTCTTGCATTGAGAGGAAAAGAAGATGGTGGTCATTTCATTTCTAAAAACCCTGGTTTCGGGTAAATCCCCAAGATATAGCTATCTATTTTTGAAAAAGGGGCACCCCCTTCTCTGTCAAATATTTAATTAACTAGTGCACGGAATAACCCAAAACCATGCATGGATCGTGAATCAACGCTTTGTGCCCAAGTTGTTTCAGACGTGGTCCAAATCCGTACAGCGGTTTGGGCTGTGTGCTTTGCTAAAGGTTTACCTTGTTTGTCTATGGGAAAATGACTGGGAAGTAGCCCGCATTTTGGGAAAAAAATGTTTTCAGACACTTAATAACTTTTTTATTTTTTAACTAATCTTTACTGAACTTTGCAGTCTGGGGGGACTGGTGGGTTTTTAATCACTTATGAAATTTCGGCCAAAACATTGCTCAAATCAAAAGTCATTAACGATTTTGGAGGTTCTATGGGAGTCCGACTCACCTTAACTATAGGGTGGCTGTCACCGCCTTATAATATATATGTATATAAATATTTATTTAGAGAACCTTGATTGGACATGCTATTATTTTGCAACTGTGTACTATTGCTGTTTGGGTTGCTACTGTCTCACATTCACACCTCTTCTGAGAGTATAGCCTTCCCTTTGCTCACGTTACCACAAAAGGCAAAGGAGGAATACCTCTTGGCTGTTCCTGTTTTACCTTTATCATTGGGATCACTGCTGTTATGTAGACGTTTAAGGGTTGAGTCGGAGGTTTAGCCACGACTCATCCTTGTACTTCTGCAGAGCAGAAGTCATTTCGTCACAAGAGCAAACACAGAACTAATTTGCATCTCTACTTGCTGCTCTACAGTTTGACCATTCATATTGACTTTCTTGAACAAAGAAATTGCCCACTGATTCAATTCCCTTTGAACTCTCCACCTCTTGACTTTGCTGACTTTCCAAACTGGCAAATCACTTATTTAGGAGGATGATTAAGGTTTGCTGTGAGTCATATTTTATTAAAGTGTATTGAAGCTTTTTCATAGATTAGGGTTCATGTTATTAAAATGCACGACAGTATTGATGAAGATAGATAGGGATAATAAATGGCTGTCTTGAATTTATGAAACTCCTAGAAATTTGATTTGGCTTGAACCTTTGGTTTTGCCAAGTCAAAGGACAGTATGAGATATCTACCTTGTATGTGTTGGTTGGCATTGGCTGTGACATCTCGCCTAATAACCATTTTTCTTCTTTGTAAAGATACTAGCCTAAGTAACCGGCTTCGCCCGGGATGTCCATTCTCAGATTTTTAAATCACTGATCGATAAGTCTCTCTTCAGTTTCTTCAGCAGTTTCATTGCTTCATTATTTAGCAGCACAAATTCCCAGATCAGTAAGTCTTGCTTGAGTTTCTTCAGCAGTTTAATTCCTTCTTTGTTCAGCAGCACTAACAGCAAGTCATGTATCAGTCCCTCCGGCAGCTTTGCTGCTTTGTTTTTCAGCAGCACAAATTCTCTTATTAGTGAGTCTTGCTTCAGGTTCTTGAGCACTTTCTTTGATCTGTCTGAAAGCAGGTTGAATAATATGAGCTTCATGGTCTTGAGATCCTCCTTCTTCAGAATGTTGATGATGGTTCAGCTTTCAATGTGTTGTTTTGATTCGGGTGGGATTAAATACTGCTTTCTTTTTCCGTGGCATTTCTGTAAAAATATATTAGTTGAAAGGAGAGCATAGAGAAGAAAGACGTATTTTTGTTAAACATGGAACCTGATTCAAATCAACTGGTTTCACTATGCCATCTTCAATTTCATTTGATGTTATAAGGATGAAGCACCTGTCCTTTACAACATATCGTGATAGATATTAATCAGGTATTGATCATGTTTCAGCTTCGATGAGCGATGATGAGCACTTTCTACAAATGACCTATAGATACAAATGACCTATAGATGGTAGTGTAACACCACAAAACGTAATGACAAAAAACAAAGCCAAAAAAATAAAACTATTAATTATCTCGGGAACGGGATGAGCTATTGAGCCAGAAATAGTTGCATTCATTTAGCAATGGAATGAAGAATATTCCATGCAAAATGCATGACACCAGACCTCACCGTTCATGAGGAGTTAGGTCCAGCCCTGTGTTTTTTTCAGTTGCTCATTTTATCGGATGGCGGCCATCTGAAGAAGAGGTTTCAGGGACAATGAAAGCTTATGCATTTTACCTTCTGTTGTAAAAGTTCCAGGTTCAACGCTGCCAATAGGGGCGCACGTATCAGTTGTGCAAATAATGTGGGGAGGTCAAGAGTTACATGCTGGTTGACATCGGTAGTAGGGACGTCATTGAATGCGGCACAGCATGCATAGGGAGACACAGGGGCAGGAGCAGCGCCAGAGGTTCCATGGGAGAACGCAATGAAGGGTGGGTGATTTGCTGCAGCAGTGGGGTAGTTCGCACAGCATAGGCACAGAGTGGAGGTGTAGAGTGCCTTAAGGGGTAACGTGGTTGGGGGGCTTTTGAGCAACATGTGAACAGCAGAGGAGCCATTTTCTTGTAGGCCCATGTAGGCAAGCATTTTCACACACAGCTCATAAAGGACTGCCGGCTTTGGTGGCAGCAGTGAATTTTTTTAACATTCACCAGAAACAGCGCGCTGAAATGTTGTGAGGCTAAAGTTTCCCGGGACAACGCAGTCCGATAGAAGTCTCTCTGAGAGATAGTTTTGAGGCCAATGAGCTAGGCACCTGGGTACACGAGAAGAATTGGCAGAGAAATAGAAATCAAATACAGTCAATAAAAATCCAGCCATGGTGTGGTACAGTTTTTTCAGACTATAATTGGCAGCGAGGCGTGAGAACGGAGCTGGGGGCCAGAGAAATGGGGCAGGCTTTATGGGGCGTGTGACAGGGAGCCAATCAGTGGAGAGAGGTTTCGGTGTCCCGATGGTGTAACTTTGTGAAGTGTCCTTGCTGATGTCCGTGGGGCACATCATTGGTCAGACTTTTTGTGAGTGTCCTGCCTCTTGCCATCTCAAGATGCCCATGTCCAATCAGTATGCAGCAGTTTATCCATGTGTGTGTTGGGCAATGCCAACCAATGCCAAACAATTGTTTTTGACAGATCAGCACAATCCCATAATTTTGGGGTGGCATGGGAAGCTTTGTGATGTCACAAGAGGTGGTAATTTGATTTGGGCCAAAAAGTGTTGTACCCAATCAAGGTTCACTTAGCCTAAACATGTATATAGAGGACTGACATAGTTCCACCAATCAGCTGCTGTGACCTGCCCTAAAAATGTAACGTAAATGCTGTGTGGTAATTTTGTAAATGATGTATAAGTGAGTGACATAGACAGCTCATTTAATTCAGTTCAGTTCCACTGGGCTGTCTGAACCGTGCTTCTGAGCTGTTTGGGTTCAATAAATGTGCGTTACTTCTTGCTGGGTGTATGCTACTTTTTGGATAGATTTATTGTTCTTGCAATTACTTTTACTGCAGGTCCCCTGGTATATTTTGGAGCCTCAGCAAGATCCTCGGTTCCCTCTGCGAGCTGAGGGTATTCTGCTGGGGTCCTGGGTGCACCGGGCAGGTGGTTTTAGACCAGTTCAAAGGGCGCTAACGAGTAGGCCCAGTAGATGCTGTGTTCTCAAAGGTCTACCTGGTCTCTAGCGCCACCCATGCTCAAAGGGAGGTACAGGCCCTGGGGGAAGACTCAGCTTTGAGAGGATCTCTAGAGCATGTGAGTGTACCCTTGCATGAACGCCCAGTGCCTTGCATGGGCACGCAGTGTTTTTTTTAATGGTCTATAAGATGCATCCTACTGTGGGAGAATAATCAGACATAGAAGTCGTAGATATAAATTCCACCCCTCCGATGGGGAGAGGGTGTGTGGCGGGCACATCTGTAGTAGAACAGAGGAGTGCGTAGATGGTGGCAGACTTCCATTACATGGAGTTGTGCGTAGTGCAGGCAATTGTATAGTTGCATCATTTTTTCTTTTTCTGGATATGAGATTATTGAGGTAAATGCTGATTTTTGATGAGGAGCGCATGTGGTAGATTACAACTATTGTGCTGAGCTGAAAGGGCTGGCACAAGTGTTACTGTAAATAGTATTGCTTAGGGATAGTTTAAGTAGGGTTGTGGTCTGTGGAGAGGGGCCAGATAATTGTATGATAAAATAGATTAGCTGGTAGATGGAATTGTGTTGCCTGTGGATGTGAGGCAAGACAAAGGCAGAATGGAGGAACTCTTGATCGTGGTACAGTGAGTTGCAGTGAAAAGTGGCAGCGTAGGATGGGGTATAGTGGGCTTATGAACACACCCCTGGACCACTTATGTAATAAATTGCCCCAATATTGAGATAACATTTTAAAATACCACTTTCAGTGGGTGCAGCGCACTGCAGGACAGTGTTTTCAAGAATGGCCAGGAGAAGGAGTGCTCTATAGTGACACAATAGAGAACATATTCTCCTATATAAATAGGACCAAATTAAAGAGTAGGCAAAATATTTGGAGCCTATGGAAACTGTATGAAGAGAAAAAAGAGGAACCCGCCAAAGAGGTGGGGAAAACACAGTGGTGTCAGAAACCCCACAATGCCCCCTCCCTATTGGCTATATCCCACACTGAAACCTGCAGCAGGGCACTGTGATGAATCTGGCAATGTCATCACTTTCTTCCATGGGAAGGTCTCCCCCCATGTGGCCAGGGAAGGGCGGCCGCTACCTGATTCTGACCATGGGGGAGACTGCCCAAGGGTGGACCATGTGGATGGAGGGAATCCTAATAGATAGGAGTAAAGTGGACTCGCCAGATGGACCGCTGTATTTTTGACAATCCAGGGACCCAAAATAACATTCTTATGACCGTAAGAACAATCCCTCCCCTAATAATATCAGAAATTGTACTCCGTTTACCAATCCCCAAAAAAGTACTCGGACATGGAAGATTAAGAGTCACCTCAATTAACTTTCCCAGTACTGTGACGAGGGAGAGGAGTGAAGGAGCAATGATCACCCCCCAAGAGAACCGCTGTCAGCGGTCTACTCTTTACCCGGCAAATTATATGAGGAAGTAGCAAGAATGATCACACCTCATGAGAACCGCTGTCAGCAGTCAAGTCCTTCCCCAAATCTCCATATCCTATTGGCCAGAGTTGAGAGAATATTATAGACAGACTCAGGAAGTGTGGGAGAGGCCATACCTGCAGGACCTCGCTGTATGAATCCTGTGTTGCAGAGAGAAAGACTTTGGACTGCTGAGCCAGAATAAGGAAGAGGGAACCCTTGTACTCCAACTTCCTAAGGGGAGCTGAGAAGTGCTGGAGGAGCCAAATAGACCAGTTTACCCCCTCCAGAGAAAAGGGGAACAACTGGGCTTCAACAGAGTGCCTCAGCCTAAAATACACTGCAGAATCCCTCACTGAGGGGGAGAGTTTGTTTCCTCACCCAATTGGGGTGAGGCCCATTGAAGCCTACGGTAAAGAGACTGACAACTGTTGCTGTTGAGGACACAATCTTTCACCACTCCGCGAGGCTCGGAGGACCAAAAAGCAGGAGCAGGCATGTTGGAGCCAGGAAGCTAACCAGCAAAGAAGAAGGGAATCGCTGACAGAGCAGGTCACACTGCCAGGACACCAGGAGCCTGGGAAAGACTCCTGGGTGTTTGCCGACCGCCACTAGCAACCCCTTTCTTACCAGGGCTTGAGGTAAAGTGGGCGAGTGAAAGATACGCTGCGAGAGACAGGAAAACAAGAAACAGCCACGAAAGGAAACCAGGCAGCATACTTTCACTGATTCACTGAACGACCATGAACAAGCACGAGAATGCTAGCAAAAGCCAGTGAGTCTGCCCAAAGACAGTGGGGATCCTGGGGCATATCTGCGATTGTGCCAAATACCAGTAGCAAGAACCACAGAAAGTGCGAAAGCAAAGAGACTATCTGTAAATAAAAAGGGGAACAGAATTAAAACCCTATGCATATGTGAATGTATGGATTGTAAATGCCTGAGAACACCAAAGCGAAATGTATATCAAGAGGATAATCTATTCAATCAAGTAAATATACAACTGTGGAAATGGTTCAAAACCCTGTGTGAATGCAAGAAGGTCTGGCTGGAGAATACACCAGGAAATTACAAGTTTGTGAACACGAGAAGCCCTGGCAGGAAAGTGTACCAGGCAATTACAAGTGTGTGAGAACAAGTAGCCCTTGCTGGAGAGTATACCAGGCAATTACAATTGTGAAGGGAGCAGAAGTCCTGGCAGGACAGTAAACCAGGCAATCACAGGTTTGTGAATCTGGTAATCCCTGGTAGGAGAGTATACCCGGCAATCAGAAGTGTTTAACTACAAGAAGCCCCGGCAGGAGAGTATACCAGGCAATTACAAGTGTGTAGGGAACAAGAACTTCTAAGTAGAGGAATATCAGAACTGTGTTAAGCATATGAGGAAAAGCCAAAAGCTGACAAAATTATCTATAAAGCTAGGGAGCTTTGGTTGTAACAGTGCTATTGTGGCCCAAGAAAGACACAAGGAACTGTTGTATTCATTGAAGAGAAATCTGGGAGAAGGGAGCCCCCATTTCTGGAACAAGAACTATTCATACATTAAGAACTTTTGTGTTGGAACTATTTATTCTTTGTTTGTGAATAATTTTCAAGAGCTTCAAAGGTTGAAGACATTTTCCTATTTACCTTTATAATGTAGTTTTAGTGTGAGGGTCAGAATAAAACCTTTGGACACAAGGACTGTTTGATTTTGACATCCTGATACAGACAGATCCTTAATTTTGGTTTTGGGAGGGACATTCCTCTAAGGACAGGGTCAAAGGGGCATGTTCCCTACCCCGTTTAATTTCCACAAAAGTCTTTAACCAAAAACATTGCAAACTTGTGTCCGTCTTTTATTCCTGACTTCTCACAGTACACAAATCCACTAGTGTGTCCCCAAGTAGAAACACGACAGAAATAGTGAATGGAAAGCCAGAGGCTGGAAGCACTACTACTGTGAGAACAGCAGCAAGTAAAAAGAAGTACTTAGCAGACATAGACAAAAGTCTGCGGCAGCAGTTAGAAACCATGTTCAAAGCGGCAGAGAACAAGATAGAGAAGGTGGCCTGGAAAAAGTAGGAGAATCAAGGGGCAACGGGTATGACAGGTGGCCGGACGTATTGAAAAATTATGTTTACATTAGATAAAAAGAATTCGGAGGAGGGGGCTCTCTTGGGTCTGAGGAGGACATCACTGATACTGATGAGGACAGAAGAGCAGTGCCTGCCAAAGGGAGCATGTGGGATGAAGGGGAATTGGATGAAGATAGAAAAAAGGAATGGGATGAAAAGACATGGTGGAGAACAGAAAAGAGAGAAGGAGAAAGAAAGGTCGATAGAGTGGGCGAGAAGTAGAGACTAGTCCCAGACCCTCTGAAACAGAACAGGAAGGATGGCATTAGCAAGTGCTACAAAGTGCAGGGATACCACTGCACCACAGACACAGCAGCCTCTATTACACAAAGGCAGGGGAGGACTGCAGAATATACCATGGCAGAACATGGATAGGGACAATTTGATGTATAGCTTGCCATTCATTGCAGTGGGTGCAGGCAAATAGATATATACTCTCAAGAAAGAGACAGCCAGGATTACCTTGGTGATTGGCCATATGAAGAGCTTATTCGCAGCCATATTGGGTGAACAAAAGGACAAAATATGTGAACAGGCAATGTATGATGGAGAGAAATTGAGTAGTAACATCCACAATGGTGTGTCCTTCACCAAATGCCATGCACACGTGTGGAAAGTATTAATGACTATGTACCCAGACACATCACTACAAAGCACCTACTAGGGCCACTCCTGATCACTTTAACTTCCTGTTCCTCTCACAACATTATCTCCATTACCTTTCAGACGACTGTTGTAGGAGAAATCCAACATGTAGTATATTTAAAAAATATATACTTTATTTTATTACAACAGAAACATGATTTGAAAACATTGTCCTTACAATACTCCAGAAATACATTAGACCTAATTTAAAAAGAAATCTCTTCAAATGTTCAGAAGTAGGGTTAGTACAGTGAGTCAAAATAATACTCCTACTCAATGTGTCACACTAACAAGCATTGCATCAGTCTAGACTCAAGTGCAGCATGACTCATGGGTAGCCATCCTCAAATGAGACAATAACCTAACCAGTCTACATTAGCTGAACCGTGGCTAACAAGCACAATAAGCCATACATGGTGATAGGCTAAACATGCCACATCCTAGACCTCATACACTTTGTTATGCAATGTATTTCATTCAGAAAATGTAGACACTGTGTTTCGGGCCTGCTTACTCGGGGCCCATTCGAACCATGGAGCGCCCCTTTCATTAACATCCTTAGGACTTCATCAGGACAGAAAAACAATTTGGCCCCAGCTTATTTATTTATGCAAAATGCTTCTGGGATAGGTTGGGAAGAATCTTCCGTCCTCCTTTTAAAGCTCTTAAAAACAAAACACACGTCCATCAGTCATATAATCATTCTGAAATTCCCCAATGTTTTTTTTTTATTAAGTGTTTTGGTTCAGACATGAAATGTTTAAACCTTTTACTTATACAAAAAACAAATCAATAATAGAGAAAATATAAAATATGAAATGAAGATTTTTCCATAGAAAAATGTTTTTTAAAAAATGTCCTTTCTTGGATCAAGAATCAGAACATATCACAACAGTGTTTGTAGAACATCTATTCATCGAGCATGGAGAAAAAAGTGAACGCTTATTGTGCACCATCACAATAATTAAATTATTTTCATTAACACAGCAAGATAGGCACATGCAGCCAAAATCAGGGACTGTCCCTGACCAGCCATCAATTAATTAACAATTTCCATCCCCAGATGGCTTTCCCTTTCCGCTTGCAATGCTGGACAGTCAGCTACCAGATGCTTCATGATTTCTAAAATAAAGATGTTATGTTTTTGCAAAATCTACAGCTCTGGTTGCATGTGACCGGTCCCCACTCGCTTGGCCTTTGCAGGGTAGGGATTTTGTGGAGCCTAAAATGGAGGTAGATTATCCTATGTTTAGGACAAGGAAAGATATGGAAGTACCTGGGGAGTTTCGCACTTTTAGTGAGGAATTTATTATATTCAGTATATGTCCTGTATGTCCCCACCTGGTCTGAGGAGATTGCCCAATCATATTTATGTAGCTTGTTCTTAACCATGGCCTAATTATGGGAAAGATCTTCTTTGGATGATCCTATCAAGGCAACTGTTTCGCTAATTTCTTTCTTGAATGTTGTAATGGAGGCCCCAGATTCTCTGGTTTGCATTTAGCTCTTGTGCCCAGTGAAATAAGTCCAAACTCTTGCCTGATCACTGCATTCGAGATAGAGGTGGAGATAGAGGTGGACAACCCCAAAGTTTTCTTTAGGAGAGTTCCCTGGATGGAATTAAGGAAATCCTCCAGCTCAAAGAGGCAGCAGTCCAGACAATAAAGCAAGGTGGCTTCCACACTAGAGAGATAGTATTGGAGCAGAGGATTGAGCGAGAAGTGTCATAATTATGAGTACACCCTCTTCAATTTTGCTAGCATGGGCAAGCATTTCCCCTTAATCAGGGTTTTCCAATTCTCCTTGGAATGCGTGTTAGTGACATAGTAGCCGAGCTATCTAATAGAGTCCACCCTTTCGAGCAGGTTGTCTCCAGCCCTCCACATCATGGGTTTTGTGCATCTCTTGTTCGAGAATAGGATAACCTTTGACTTCTGACCATTGACTCTGAGATTGTTCTTGATAGCATATTCAAACAACAGAGTCAATTTCCTTTGGAGCTTCATGGGTGTCAGATCGAACAAGGCACATCATCTGCAAAGACAATGCAGTCTAGTGACACTGAGCACAGCTCCACAGGCTTGCTAGTGCCCCCTTCCCACACACAGTATAAATCAGCAAGGTAAAGGTTGAAAAGGGTGGGGGCCCCCACACACCGCTGCTGCAAACCCACGTGCGTAGCAATAGGATCCATCATGGCTCTCTCCTCGGTCAACCTCACCCTGATGGTAGTGTCCGTGTGCAGCAGAGCCATCAGCTGAACCAACGATAAGGGGAGATTCATGCCCAGAAGTTTCTTCCAAAGCCTTGCCCTGCTTACTGTGTCAAAGGCACTGGACATGTCTATCGATGCCATATAGACATTTATTTTATTTATTTTATATGCTTATATAGCACAGACAGCCCGCAGGCATCAGTATACGACAACGCTTTCTAGTTATTCGCGCAGACATTTCATGTAAAGATTAAAAAGTAGAGGGAACAAACTAGCTCCCTGTGGAACCCCAAAGCTTATATGGGCCGCCTTGGAGAACTTATCTCCCCAGTGGACTTTTGTTTTGCGGTCTGCCAGGAATGATGTCAGCCAGGCCAAAGCAGCCGGAGAACACCCGGCTCTTTTGTCCAGGACCTGCTGTAGTAAATGGTGGTCGGCCAGATCAAAGGCAGCACTTAGGCAGTCCCTACCTTGGATTTTTTGAAAGCTACTAAGAGATGTGACATAGCAAAGGAATTCAAGGAAGTTCCCAAGCCAGCTCTAAAACCTATCTAACACTCTGAGTACAGTGCCTTCGATGTTATAAGACCCTTAAGATCGCTTTACAGAAGGGTTCTGAAAATCTTGCTGGAGGAATCCAGCAGGGCTATCAGTCTGAAGTGTTTTGGTTCTCTTCTGTCTCCTTGCTTGTGCATTGGAATTATTAAAGATTCCCTCCATGTAGCCGGGACAGTAAGAGTCAGACTCACGTGATTGAACAAGTCTCTCAACGGGGCAGCCCATATTTCTGGGTTAGATTTGATTAGTGCTGGCGGCATGCTATCAAGGCCAGGGGCCCTCAATGGTTTAGCCCTACCAATTACCCATGGTATATCTTCAGTCTGCCAATAGAGGGGCCCTTGTGTCGGGTCCAGCCTACTTGGTCAGATTAGTCTCTCCTCATCAGGGGGTCTCGCATATTTGGTGGTAATATACCCTACCCACTCCTGAGCAGAGATGTTAGACTCCAGGGAATTATGCACACCTTTTGTGACCACCCCCCCATAATTTTCCAAAAGTTAACAGTGTCCTTCTGGATAAGGGTCTTAATCACAGTTTGGTTTTGCTCAATCAACCTTTCGCGATCATTACCTCTTAGTGTGCTTTTCTAATAGGCCACAATTATTTTCTTATTTGCCCTAAAGTTGGATTTATCGGGTGCTTTTTTGAGTGAGGTTCTAATAGCTCCCTCTTTGCCTGTTTTGCCATTTTTACTTTTAGATCGAATGGCTGGTTATGATGTTTACCTCCACTAATTTGTCACCTAGTTGTGAGTGACTTTAGACAATTCAGTACAATGAGGGTATAGTTATTAGCCATTAACCTCTGTCCTCCCATCTCCATTTTTATTTCCTTCTTCCATATGTGACTAAGGGCCTCATTACACGGTAGGCGGTAACCATAGCGCTATTAGCGCCATGGTTGCCGCCGATACCGTACCGTGTCCGCCATGGTGAATGGCGGAATTACCGCCACATTCCAAGGTGTGTGGGGGCGGTAATTCCCCATTCACCATGGCACTTCCCCATTCCCATTTGAGCCCCCACAGGGCTCAATGGGAATGGGGAAGGCGGCAATTACGGTACCGCAAATTGCAGTACCGTAATTGCCTCCAAGGTCCCTTTGTGGGCCAGTTACTTAATGGCTGGTAAAACCAGCCATTGAGGTCGTGTCCCACAAAGGGACCTCGTAGTAAGGCGGTAAGGGTTTACCAATACCGGTACCCTTACCGGTAACAGTAAACCCTTACCGCATTCCGTGTAATGAGGCCCTAAATGTGCTATAAGCTCTGGCATTCCACTTTACCGTCCACCACCCTCTTTCTGGCAAAAGGAAAGATGTTTCATATTGCATGTGGTTGGTTTTAAGTGGAAGGTGAATTGTCAGGCTTATCGGCAGATGATCACTGCCATGACTCTCCCCCTTTCCCAAAGGATCACAAAGGTGGCCCAGGTGTTCAGAGACGAAGAAGTGATCAATCCATGTCTTTTTCCCTCCCAGAAGCCACGTATAGAAATCCTTCACTTCCTGATCCCCTGGTAGGCATACTCGAAGATCCCATTGCTCTAGGTAATGGTTCCATGCCTCCCCCTGTCGGACAGAGTGAGTAGAGCGGCCCACAGTGTTCACCAATCCCCCAATTAAATATGGGGATAAACACGCAGAATTCAAATCCCTGCCCACAACAATAAGTTCCTTGTCGCCCCTCCCGGACTAATTTGTAAGCAGGAGATCTAGTCCCCCTGTAGGTCTGTCATCTTAGTATTTGAATGATCAAACTAGAGGTAAACAATCGGCAGGTTGGCTTTTATAGTGAGCAGGAAAGGATTCATAGCCACGAGGTCCTTAGAATTCACCTTTATTTCTTGATGCATACAATCGTAAGTTAGGTCTATTGCGATGGCTAGACCTCCTGACGGCCTTCCTCAATGTGCCCTAATGGCTGCTTTGTTATAGGTGTAGAACCCTTCCAGCTCAAAAGGAGTTGTCGCCATAGTCTCCTGTAGCAGTAACACTCCTGTCCTCTTTATTTCCAATGCACCCAGTACCTTCAGCTTAAGATAGCTGCAAATGTTCCATGTAGTTAGTGTTAAGGACCCTCCCTCAAAGGCTTGGTTGCTTTGCCTTTATTTTTTTAAACATTTCCAGGGCAAACTCCAGCCAAGCCCATTCTTCAAGGTCCATTATTCCAGGTGATTCAATTTTGCTGTTTGTTGTATTTTCTGATGTCAATTGAGGCTGTGGAGGGGCTAAAAAGGCCTTAATTTCCTCCGATATGTTTAATTGCCCTAATTGATAGCCGATGGATTTAAGATTATCCCGATTGTTCCAGACAATCTGTGCTATAAGGTTGGACGCATAACAGCAAACCGATCTTTCGGCACCCTTTTTTGGGAAACCCACCCTCAGTATGTCCTCCGATCTCAGGGCTCTCAATTATGGAATTTCTTGGAAACTTTTTATTATTTGGCCTCTAGTCAGATGAACAGGCCCACAGATTTGGGCACTGGCTTCCCAACTCATTGTTGTGCCCTGAAAGCAATCTGTGTCGACCTTGTGTGGTGCAGCATCCACCTGTTCCTCCACTGTGACCTGTCTAAGCTCTGCTCTAGGAGGCCCAACAATGAACGGAATTTCAGGTACCTGTTCTTGTGGTAGGATGCTAACATTTGGTGTTTACTGTGGCACATGGAGCACTTCCGAGATCTCAGGGGATTCCAAAAACCCAGTGAATTTAGGTTGCTTTGGATTGTTTGCAACCCCATTTTTGCCACCCGTTTCTCTTGTTTTTTGTTTTTGGGTAGTATCTGACATCTCCCCTGTAAGGGCATTAATGAATTGTCTGGAATTGCTCCTCTTATTGGCGGTTTGCATTGGCATGTTTTTGGTCTTTTTTTTCCTTTGTGGTTTACCTTTTCTTTTTGTCTGCTTACCCTTACCCAGCCCTCACCGTCAGAGTCTTCTTCTGGGGAGTCATTAATGACATTGATTTCAGGCACCAGGCATGGGTCCTTTGTGCAACTTTCCAGTTCTCTACGGCAAATTTCTACCAGTGGCAAGGAGCTGTCTGGTGACATCAATGAAAAGATCTGGAGTTGTCCACCATATTCCTTCTCCGGCTTCTAAGCCACCTGAGTCTCCTCTGAGTCCCGATTTTCGAGGGGGTCTGCGTCATTACTCCCACTCCTCCTCTGATGTTGGACCGACCGGGTAATGCGTTACAAAAATTCTGATGTTCACAGATCTTCACCAGTATATTGTTATGGCCCTGACTTAAGTATTCAAGCTTTGTAGCATTAGCTTGAACCAACTCTTTTACATTGTCATATAGCCATAGCAATGATTCCAAAACCAAATGCAATGCAGATATTGATGCAGGGCTAGTGTTTCAACTTGTGGATTAACATTGGAATCTTTCCTCAATGTTAGATTCTTAGGGGTGTAATAGTTGTCATGCAAGGGGGCGGTCTGGAAGGGGCCATGTTCCCGTCATTCCTGATGTTCTATTAAGGAACTGTTCAATGGACTGAGAGCACCGTTGTAGCTTCTTCTGTTTCTTTGGTTTCCCGTTTCATTAGAGAAACCCATTGTTCCAACCGTTCGGAAGCTTCTCAAACGACGGGTCCAGCATAGACTCCTGATTATTAGTTTGAGGAAGTTGTGGGTGGTTGCAGGATCCAGTCCGGTTTCCCCTATTCGGTGAGATTGGGCCTGAATGAACAATAGTGTGTTCCTTGTTGTGTGTAGTGGTAGCTATCACGGGAGGAAGCTCAGCAGCAACGTGCTCCCCTTGGAAGCAAGACGACACGGAGCAACACAGGTTCAATCCCCGGATCCATGCATAGAAACCTCTGGGAATTAAGGCTGTTATAAATAACCAATCATATCATATCATATCTTATCCAGACAAATCAAAGCTTTGATTTTGTGTAAGTCCCCAGTACCCGTCCATCCCGTAGAAGGGGCGTATGCCTCCACTTTGGGGTCAATTTCCTCTGGAATGGTATTCGACAATAAGCTTGGGGTGGGTCCTACTTCCCCCAAAACTTCCTCATCTTGTGCGCTCCCTTCTTGTGCTGTTACAGTGGTCTCTCGGTCTTCCAGTGGTATCAAGGGCACCATGTTCAATAGACCTTGGTCGTTCAACTCAGGAGCCACATTAATTACTAGACTTGTTTCTCTAATCGAGTGTGGCAGACTCAAGAAGGTGCTGATATTTGTAGGGGGGGGTTCTGCAGATCACATAAGTTTTCCAACTATTGATGTTCCTGCAGGGCAATGTGCCCCTTTGCTGTAATGTTTTGCTTGCCATTTCACATTTTTGACATGTTTAAGGTGTTGGAGATCCTAAACACAGAGCGACTTCTCATTCCATTATGGGAAACAAGACAGACCAGCAGGCAAGTATGTCCGCTCTTGTTTACTGATGTCTGTTAACGGTCTCAGGAAAGTTTAATAATAGCTAAAGGGCTTAAAGGGCTCATCTACCCAACAGTCACCCCGTCAATAGTCCTCTATCCAGACCTCGAGCTACTCCTCTGTGTCTCGTAGGTATTGGCACTTGAAGAGCCGAGCTTAAGAGGCTCTAGAAAACGTTATGCCCCAAACACGATTGCAAACACAGACGTAACGCCCCCTGGGCTTGAGCGCCAACACCCAGCGCAAGTGCAGGGTGTTCCGCTATTTCACGAAAATCCCGGCTCCGTATCGCTACGAGGGGGCGGGTCTGTATAGTATGGCTTTAATGCACTGTCTCCCACACAAATCCAAAAAAGCCAAAGGATTATAGCGTTATGTGTTCAAATGCTCTTACCGCTCAACGTGTGGCACAGCAATCCGCCTCAGAGTCGGTTGCTCACAGCTACTACTCACATTGTCCTGACCCAAGAATTAAAAAGGGTCCCACGTACTGCGTGCGCGTCTGGCTGGCAAACTGCTCTCCAGTCGTTTTCCCCACTCCTTTGCTGTAAGACTGGTATCAGACTGCGTTGGGCAGAAGTTTTTCCCTCTCTGGTTGTCAGGTGGGGATTTCGGCGAGGATGCAAATATGGGCAGCACGGGCTGCCAGGGCCTTTCCTCAGAGCGCCTTTGCCCTTTGTCGTCCTTCGGCTTTCACTTGCAGTTTTGCAGTAACTTTCCCTATCGAGTTAAAAGGCTTCGGTACCTCAATACCTCCGGTACCTGCCGATAGCTGCCAACAACTGCCAGTTACACCTGAAGCTTTAGGGAAACGTCCCTTTGGCTTCTCCTCACGGCACAATGGGTCTGCCTTTCACCTCGTTTTTGCAGCACCAGCACAGAAAGCACAATCACTGCTGACAACTGCTGATATTTTGTTTCCGCCTAGGAACAGGAAGATGAAACTTGCTTAGGACCCTTGAACGTTGTCCCTTAATGCATTTAATGCAATTGAAATTTGTCATTGATTCACAATTTAACATTTCACAAAACACTTTGTGTGAAAATCTACAAGAGAAAAAACGAAACACAGGCACCTTCTTATTTTTATTTTTTTTATTTTTTTTAGTTGAAATAAATCAACCTTTCAAATATAACATACTAATACATGAAAAATAATTTTGGAATTTAAAACAAACAAAACTTTTTTTTTAATAACTCAGCCGTTACTAATCAAAGATAAAATATTCTCATACAAAACTACACCATAATGTAAAGAGAACATAAAAGGAAGATTTAGAAGAAATAACAAGAATTGTAGATCACAGATTTTGACAATAGAAGAATTCAAAGTGATGAGTAATGTTACTTAATCTCTAAATTTAAATTTATTAGAACATTTACAGTAGCAATCTGTAGTGGTAAGTATCCTCTATGGTGACAAGGCATAATAAAAATGTCAGAATTCCCATGTAACGAGGCCATCTTTCCTGTTAAGAAAGCAAAAGTAGGGGTGCAGAGATTTATTCAAAATCGCCACCCCTTGGACAATGTAGTGCAAGCAGGGTTACCACTCGCAGAAAATCCAGCCACCATATTATGTAACATCCCTACAGAAGCGACATGCTTCAGAGTTATTGATTTGAAGAACGCGTTTGTTTCCATCTCATTGCACCCAGATTCACAGTATCTTACCACGTTCACATATCACGGAACCAAGTTCCAACACACTCATTATTCTCAAGGGTATTATGAGTCCCCTAGTGTGTTCAACGGTGTCATCCAGATGGACTTAACTAGCTTGCAAATGCACAGCACAGTCATCCAGTAGATGGATGACCTCCTGGTGTGCTGCACAGCAGAAGACCTGTGCAGAAAAGATTCAGTGACACTCCTGACACTATGGCAGAGTAGTGATATAAGGTGCGTACCAGGGGAACTCTGGTAAAAGTAATTGCATTGCAGGAACGAAAAACCAATTCAAAAAGGAGCGTAGACCAAGCAAGAAGTAATGCACATTTATTGGAACCAAACAGTTGACAAGCACGGTTCAGATAGCCCTGTGGATATTAACTGTATTAAATGAGCTGTGAACACCGCCCACTGTGGCTGAACATTTTATACACAACTTGTAAAAATACCATACAACACTTTAGTTACATTATTAGGGCAGGTCACAGGAGCTGATTTGTGGAACTACGTCAGACCCCTATAAGAATGTATACCTTATGTGCACGTGTATGTTAAGTGACCTTCACTGGATACAATACTTCTTGGCCAAAATCATATTATCACCCCTTGTGATGTCAAAAACCTCACGTGATTGTGCTGACCTGTCAAAAAAGACTTATTTGCCGTTGGTTGGCATTGCCCAATTCACAAATGGATAAACTGCTGCATACTGATTGGACATGGCATATTCAGATGGCAAGGGGAATACACTCACACCAGATCTGTCCAATGATGTGCCCTGCAGACATCAGTGAGGACACTTTACAATGTTGCACCCCAGGGACACCGAAACCTCTCACCATTGATTGACTCCCTGTCACATGCCCCACAACCCCTACCCCATTGCTGTGGCCCACAGCTCCCTTCTCAAGCCTCACTGCCAAGTGTAATCTGGAAAACCTGTACCACACTCTGGCTGGATTATAATTAACTATATTTCATTTCTATTTCTCTGCCAATTCTTCTCGTGCACCCAGGTGTCTAGCTCATTGGCCTCAAAAGTATCTCTTAGAGTGACTTTGATGGGACTGTGTTGTCCTGGGAAATGATAGCCTTGCAAAATTTCACCTCACTGTTTCTGATGAATGTTCAAAAAATGCACTGCTGGCACCATAGCTTGCAGACCTTTATAATGAGCTGTGTGTGAAAATGCTTTCCTACATGGGCATACAAGAAAATGGCTTCTCTACTGTTCGCATATTGCTCAAAAGCCCCCATACCTCATTACCCCTTAAGGCACCCTATACCTTCACCCCAGGCTCACGCTGTACAAACTACCCCACTGCAACAATAAATCACCCACCTTTCATTCGGTTCCCCTATCAGACTTCTCACTCTGTGCCTGCATCTCCCTAAGCATGCTGAGCCACGTTCAATGACACCCCTACTCCCGATGTCACCCACCAAATTACTTTTGATGTGACCACATTAATTGTGCAACTGTCATGTGCGTCACCCTTGGCAGTGTTGAACCTGGACCTTTACAACAGGTGGATAAGGAGAAATTACAGTACTGACAGAAAGAAGTAGTGTACCTAGGGCAGATAATATCCATAGATGGCAGGAGGATCCCTCCAGAGAGGGCAGAAACAATATACAGCAGACCACAGCCATGCACAGTCAAGAAGATGCAGCAGTTCTTAGGCCTGTACAATAATTGCAGGGCCTGTATCTATGACTATTCCATGTTTACGAAGCCCCTCCTTCAGGGATTACAAGGAAAAAGGGCCCATAAAATGGACATCTGAAAAAAATGTACTCATTCGCAGAGCTGTTTTTGTTATCACATTATGATGCCACAGTGCTAACGGCTGTCCTCACTTAAAAGAAGCCACAAGACACAAGCCCCTGGCCAATTACAGGGGTCTTCTAGTCCCAGTTATGCAAGGCCTCTTCCCATGCAAACAGGCACTCACCGCAATGGCATTTGCGATTAAGAAATCAGCAACAATAACAATGGGCTGTGCAGTAGCGCTCTATGTGGAACATTTGCTTTTTGTGATACTGGAAAAATCAAAATCAACATTGACAACCCAGAGAGTTGTCAGGGTACGAGGTGACATTGTCCAATACAGCAATTGAGGTACTGAGGTGTTGGATTGTCAACCCAGTGACATTCATAGCACATCCAGCATTGGTAGAGGAGCATGGGCATGATTGTGCCTCATACATGGACAAGATGGGAGGTGAACCTACGCTACACAAAAAGCCCATTAGATGAGGATAGATGCTCTTTGTTGATGGGTCATCAACAATAGATTTGAGCACAGGTTTTTCTAAATACGGGTGTAGTAGTGTTCTGTTATAATGAAGGAGAATTTAAGGTGTGGGCTCAGCTGAAGTTGCAGCTACACTCCTCAGCACAGTCAGCAGAGTTGACAGCTCTGATAATGGCCATAGATATGTTGGATGGTCATGAGGTCAACATATTCTCAGATTTCGCCTATGTCACCTCCACAGTGCACTCGGGATTGGCCCGATGGAATAGGAAGTGGTTCCGGAGGAGCAATGGCTCCCCTGTAAAACATGCAGAGTTACCTTCCCAGTTAATAGACATACTGACCTCCCAGAATAATTTGCGATAATAACATGTGCTGGCCATACTACCGGCACAGATATAAATTCACAAGGGAACGACAGGGCCGATCTGCAGCAAAAAAAGCAGTATATTTGCCACTACACACAACACTGTTATTGCCCTTTAAAAAGGATCAAACCCCCTTGATGGTATTGCTGCAAAGACAGCAACCCACCCTCACAGAACCATTTAATGTGTTGCCATTCCCTGTTGTCCAAGTGATAGAATTACAGGGGTGCACCCCAACAAGGGCAGGAGTTATGGAAAAAGAGGGGTTGCTCACTGTCACCCAAAGATCTGGTGTCGAGACAGAACTGTACAGGGAAACCGGTGATGCCCCTGGGACTGCTCAAGAAAGCCCTGGACCAGCTGCATTAACCAGCCAAAGGAGCATGCTGCTGCAGAAATTGATGAACAATGGTTTGTGCCTAATTTGCAAGAATTGGTGACTGAGTTTGTAAGTAATTGTGTAATGTGCCAGAGGTTTACAGCAGGTCACACACCCAAAACAGTTAAGGCAACATTACCATGCCCGGAGGGACCCTTCCAGCATTCGCATATAGACTATGCCGATATGAAGGATCGATGTAGCTCTTACAAGTACATGATTGCTGTCATATGTCATTTTTCACGTTGGCTTAAGGCTGGTCCATTTTCTCATAATGATGCAAAATCTGCAGCGACATTTTTAGCACATTCAAGTATTCCCAAGGTAGTGGGTATGTGACGTGTTGAATTTTGACAACGGACAGCACTTTGCCAATGATCATTGTCAGAAAGTAACATCCTTACTTGGCATCAAGCACAAACTGTGCTCTGCATACATCTCCAAACCAACAGACTTGTTGACTACCTCAATGGCCTGCTTAAAGAGTGCATTGCCAAGCTGTCAGAGACACTTGCCAAGAATTGTTTCTACTGTCTGCCCCTTGCTTTGTTTGCATTACACAATTCTACAGGCGCAGATCACCATTTGACTCTGCATGTAATTGTCACTGGCAGGAGGAATGCATGTGCCTCTCACTCCTGCACATACAATTGTGGATGCTAACAGCGCTACCCAACTCCTCAGAGTGTAATTTCAAATGTATTTAAGTGAGCTCACAAAATCTCTCAACTATGTTTAGCATCAGATTAGACCACATCAAGGCAGGCCTGCCGACCCGCCATCAAGCAAAGACACTCCAATCAGCGCAAGAAACAGACACTTGCAGGCCATCTCCTCTTTCTCCTGGTGAGAATATCCTTGTCCACAACTTTGCAAGATCCTGGAAGGAGCCGTGCTTCACCAGTCCCTACACTGTGATGTACTGCACCCCAACTGCAGCAAACGTTGCAGGGAGGCATCCATGCATTCATCATTCATCTTACAGACATTCACCAGGACAACGCCAGCGCTCCCCTCGCTGAAGAAGAGAGGGGGCTGACTGATGGGAAGTATACACCACTTAACAATAACATTTTTATCTTCCTTCTGCCCATATAGAAGACCTATGAGCGGTCCGAAAGAGTTACAGCAAGTTGAAGGAGCTGAAGAGGGAAGAACATGTACAAACTATGTCTTTGTAGTAGAGTGTTTTTGTTTTTATGTTTATTTGCTTTTTAATAGAAAGGGGACAAATTGTCCCTTGTGGTGGTAATAACGAAGATTTGTGCACTAAAAGACAAGTTTAATCATGAAATGTTTGAGGATGGCATCTGGGACAGACATGGGAAGGCCACATGAGAGCAGTGAGGTGAAAGAGGTCCAATGGCATATGTTATGTGTGTTCTTTCATCCCACACATTACAAGGATGCTGAAGCTCTTTTTCCCTCAAGAATTTGGGGGTGTTTCATGCATTTAGCATTATGTAAAACAAGGAGTTTGGCCTGAGCCCTTAAATGTGGCAGTAACTGTATTACCGCTGCACTTAAGGGGGGGCCAAATAATGAGTGGGGCGGAAAATGGCATTTTTACCTCCAGAGTTTTGCTGGAGGTAAAAATGACAATTTGCATGCTGTTTTTGGCCGTTTGCAGCGCTATTATTGCAAGCGAACTGAGTTGCGGTAACACTATCAGCATTGGGTGGTATCTTGGTGGTATTACCACTGGGATACCGCACAACCTTTAATGAGGCCCATAATATTAGAATGTATAACTGAAGAGTTGAGAAGGGGGGAACAACTGTTCACAACCTACAGCAGATTAAAGAAGTGTTTCAATCCCACAGGGCACAATATTCTGTGGTGCCATACCAGACCATTGATGCATATTAAGGAGTCAGTTTTCTATGATGGGGAATGGGAAAGGGGTATGCTGAAATGTAGAGTGGAGGGACTGGTAGGATTGGAAGAAGATTTAGTGAGAAAGATGAACGACAGCTGTCACATAATTTGGAATAATTATGTTCATGCTTTTACATGGATAGATGAGAAAAAGTAACCTTTATGCATAAGGGAACTCACATGCTTTTCATTGTGTTTTAGATCCAATGGCTCAATATTTTTGGGGAGAAACCCTGCTGTGCCATGATGATGAGTTTACCATCACTGAGGAGCAGGACTGCAGTTGTAATGGATACGTGGTGGGCATGTCAGACCTAGGCATACACCAAGCTTCCTCCAGGCCAGGGCGGTATTTGCTGTCTTGTCATTCTCCATAGCACCGCCCTGGTGGTTCCCCATTCAGAACTTATTCCATTTACTAACCATCCTGCACTATTGAACAAAGATGTACACACTAATAAAGATTTGAGCAGGGGGCTGCATACACAATCAGCACGATCTATGAACTTGGACAGACAATGCAGAGACAGTAATTGCTGGTCCCAGAAATCATCCGACATACTGGTCTCTATTCCACCAGAATATAGCCTGTCCAACAAGGCATCTGCCTTTTTTGCATCATTATTGTTTCCAGGTGTGCAAGCAGCAGCAAATGCCAAGTGGGTGTTGTGAGAGGTCAGTAATGCAAGACAGCCAACTTGGTAAAGGTTTTTCACAAGTAGCCATTTTATTAACTCAAAAGGGTGTGACAAGCGCCTTGCTATCCCTATCCTAAAGAGGATATCCCTGCCTATCAAAAGGAAACTAAAGGAAAAACTCTAATCAAAGGAATCTGTCCCTCACACTTATACATACATTAACTCATACAGGTTAAATACGGCTTTTCAAGTTTAACATCGAAAACAATTGAAATCAACATGACCCTGATACCAATATATCCTTGTTTTGGGTCGAATACCCTTCCCCAGGTTCAAAGTAGCATTTCAACAAAAGTTCCAAAGATTAAAAGTTCCTCTTAGATAGCCAAGTTATTTTCATAAAGTCCTTCTTACTCCAAAAGTCTTTCACTTGGCATTTAACACTGTTCTCACAAATCAAAAGAAAACGTCTTTACCTTCAAGTTGCAATATTTGATTGTCACTTCTTGTTGATTTGTAATGATTTGTTAGAATGGCTTTCTTCTTAGATCACAAAAATCCCTTTTACTATTCTTCTGACATCACAACAACGTGTATATCCAAAATAGTTTTTACCACAGTTCATCAAACACCACAGTGGTCTTGCCACCTTCTGTCCTTTGTAGCCTTTAACCACAATGCAGTACTTTAGTATCTTCTTCCTGGTCCACTAACCTGCCTGGACTACCACTAACAATCCCTGTCCTGGTGTACTCTCCTGCCAGGACTCAAAACTCCTAATACTACTAACAGTACTTAGTGGTAAGGTTCTTCTTCAACACTCTCAAAGTTCTTGCCTTATACAACATTTAAGATTCACAGTTTCTTCTTTAAGGACCCAATACAAATTGGTGCTCTTTGCTCCACTGATTCATGTGCCATGGACAAAGCAGTTTATGTTCCTCTCTTCCTTGATACTTCTTATGGAAATGTGTCTCTCTTGCCACCCTTTATTTCTTAACTCCACATCAAATAACTGTTGGTATTGTCACTGTCTCACATTTGCCCTTCCTTGGTTTAGGCAAAGCTTAGTGGTGAAAGGATTAAATATTGTCTTCTCCTTACTCTGGGAAAAATAGTTAAACTGTTCCTGCAACAGGGTATTCCTGGTGTCTTGCCAATGCTGGCTCTTGGCCTTCCAAAGTATTGCCCCCTCTTTAATTGGGCAATGATTGTTTTCACTTTCCTTTATAATTGGCAACTTTTTACTTTGGTAATGAATGCAAGTCTTTAAACACTTTCACTATTTCCCCTCTTTGTTTAAGTAATGGCAATGGTAACAATTCCTTTCTGTCTTTCTTTTCAATTGATTGTATTGTTCGGGTAACTTTCTTACATTCGTTCGGTTTTCAAAATGACATTCAGTGGGCATCGTTCGACTAGGGAGCATTCCAGGGTTTCCTATCTCTGGTAAACTCACTGACTCATCCATGCACATCTGCTTGAATTTCTGCTGCTGCCTTTTCTGTGCTCTTGTGAACATCAGACCGCTCTGGTTGCATTCCCACGGCCGCGCCACTTGGTCATGGAGCGTGCTTCGCTCCTCCCACTCTCCGTTGCACGCCAGCCATTGAGATCAAGTACTTCTTCAGAGAGACTCTCTCTCTCACGGGATGACTTCTCAGTCTATCGCTTCCCACTGCGTGACTTTTGAAATTCTGGTTCTCATCACTGAAGACCTCTCAGGACTGGACTCTGCATTAACAAAAGTGGCTGTTCTGGCTTCTTATAGTTTCTGCTTCTGCAACGTCGACTGGCAACTCCTCCACCCTCCTCTTCTAATGACCTGCACCTGAGCAGGCTTTTTATAGTCAACATTCCCGCTCAGGGTTGGGTCATCAGAACCATTAGACTGCACTTTACAGATTTTGTCCTGTGAGCTCCACTTCCCCTTACCAGTAGTTAGGGCATTGCGGGACTTGAAGTCCCCAATGTTGTGATTATGTTTTCCATCAAAGACCTCAGTTTTACAGTAAGCTATTAAAACTGTAGGGTCTCTAGGGGAATTACTAGAGGGGTTATCACAATTCTCCTGACCTGGTTTCCCCCTCATGTGATCCTCCCGCAGAACACCACCCCAGGGTCGGGATCAGGAAGCGTCTGCCTTTCCCTAACCACATGAGAAGGGTTCCAGGCCAGGGTTTCTGGGATAATCACATATGATTCATCACAGTACAGATTACCCGCTGCGGAGTCCTACAGTTGTCAAATTCAATAGAGAAGGGCTTGAACGCTGTGAGAGAGGAGCTAAGGGCGGTAAGACTGGTTGTGCTTCAAATCAGATACATCCAGGATTTTTTAACAGCACTGGAGGATAGATAAGAAGCAACTGCTGCACATTTGTGCCTGCAAACGATGCAGTTAATGGAACTTTGTCTGAGGCTATTGAGGAGTTGCACACCCTCCATGACAGTATGAAAAGAGAAATTAGCACAGTACCGCCTGACAACTGGCTCAACACGATTTTCGTCTTGGTACCCATGTGGTTGGCAAAACATTTTAAGATAGCAGTCCCAATCTTCATTTTGGTATTCATCATCTTCTGTGCATGTCAATTAGGGTTAATAATTTTCAAGGGAAACGGTAGGGAGGGCAAATATACTGCCCCTGAATGTTGACAGAGCAAGAGGAGCAACACCCTGAATACGATACACACAAACATAAATGCCTGACTGTGGCCCCCCGGATATAAATAATGTTATGGAGAATTCTCAGAAATGTGCTAATTCCCTCTACCTTAGAGACCCCCAGCAACTTTGCTGGATTTTGAGGACTTGATTTTTTTTTAACCTGGAGAGAGTGAGATCCTTTTTCCCACTCTCTCATGTATTTTTATGTGATTTTGTACAATGTTTCTTTTTGGTTTTGGAGTCTGACAAACTCCATAGGCATCATCTTTTACATTGTGTCACACAGCACCTTCAGTGCAGTGACACAGGGAAGTCTTTCAGATTCCCCAAAGGTTTAAATAACTTCTCTGGGATAAACTACTGATTCCCAGAGCAGTAAAGTGAAATAGACTTTACTTAAATGTGTAACTTTCTAGACCCAGCACACACTATCTTACAATAGGGTGCTGGAGGGGTTACTTAGTATCCCCTTTGTCTAGCTTCTCATGTAACATTTTTATGTTACCCTTTCCTCACTGAATGGCTGGTGGCAGTCTTTTACTTTTACTACCATTATGGGATTGTACCGTAGGCTGTGTTCGCAGCCACGGTAAAGCACACATGGCTGACATTTGTGTAAAAATGGCCCAGGTTTTCTTTTTCCACCA
Organism: Ambystoma mexicanum; assembly: GCF_040938575.1. Lineage (NCBI taxonomy): Eukaryota > Metazoa > Chordata > Amphibia > Caudata > Ambystomatidae > Ambystoma > Ambystoma mexicanum. The sequence continues at coordinate 107,382,504 of NC_090928.1, read as the reverse complement.
TTTCTTTGTAGAAAGGTCTTTGTTGAGATTTACTCTGCACGCCAAACCAGGTTTGGTCCCTTTGTTCATTTTGTCTTTGGCGGGCTTCACGAGTGAAACCCCCCTCTTGCTTCAGGGTGACTGGCGAGGGCAGGAAGCGAGTGAATGAGGGAATGTTGTAAAGATCTAAGTTCAACACTGCCAAGTGGGGCGCACTTATCAGTTGCGCAAGTAAGGTGGGGACATTGAGAGATGTGGTGGGTCACATTGAGGATGGTGCAGCATGCAAAGGGAGACTCAGAGGCTCGAGCAGTGCGAGAAGTTCCATCAGGAAACACAGTGAAGGGTGAGTGATTTGTTGTAGCAGTGGGGTAGTATGCAGAGGGTGGGCACGGGATGGAGGTTAGGGTGCCTTAAGGTGCCTTAAGTGTAATTTGGTAGGGGGATTTTGAGCAATATGTGAACTGTATCCATTTTCTTGTAGGCTCATGTAGGAAAGCATGTTTGCACACAGATCATATTAAAGGGCTGCAGGCTGTTGCTACAGCAATAACATTTTTGAACATTCAGGAGAAAATCAAAATCACTTTTTAGAGATAATATCGGGGCGAATGAGCTAGACACCTGGGTGCATGAGAAGAATTGGCAGAGAAATAGAAATGAAATACAGTTAATTAAAATCCAGGCACAGTGCAGTACAGATCTTTCAGACTCCATTTGGCAGCAAGGCGTGAGAAGGGATTTGGTGTAGCGTTTATGGGGCACGTGTGATGGAGCTAATCATTGGAGAGAGATTTTGGTGCAACATTCTAAGGTTTCCTCACTGATGTCCGGCGAGCACATCATTGGTCAGACCTTTTGTGAGTGTCTCGCCCTTGCCATCTCAAGATGTCATGTCCAATCAGTATGTAGCAGTTTATCCATTTGTGTATCCATTTGTGTAATGGGTAATGCCGACCAATGGCAAACAATTGTTTTTGACAGTTCAGCACAATCACGTAATTGTGGAGCAGTGTGGGAAGTTTTGTGATGTTACAAGGGGTGGTAATGTGATTCTGGCCAACACGCGTTCTTCCCAATCAGGGTCACTTAACATATACATGTTTGTAGGGGATTGACGCAGTTCCACCAATCAGCTCCTGTGACCTGCCCTAAAAATGTAACTAAAATGTTGGATGGTAATTTTGTAAATTATTCATAAAATGTTGGCAGCTCATTTCATTCAGTTCAGTTGCACAGGGCTGTCTGAAGCATGCTTCCAAGCTGTTTGCTCCCAATAAGTGTGTGTTACTTCTTGCGCGGTGTACGCTCCTTTTTTGATTGATTTTGCGTTCCTGCGATTACTTTTACTGGAAATTCCTTAGTACGCTTCTCAGCATAACACTTGCAGTTAGTCCAATAAAAACTTGGATTTGGTTGGATTCAAAACTAGACTAACATGTCATCACACGTTTGCTCTGCCAATCGCTATTCAAAATAAACCACACTAACAGAGTGCTAAATCTGAAGCATTAGCTGCTTGTTGTCCAAAGAGATTTACAATTTTCAATCACCACTTTTAGCTGCTTGGACAGTGCAGAGAGACTCAGCATGCCTGTGGACTAAAGAGGGAAACTCTATTGTTATCAAAAGAAAAGAAAATCCCTTGAGTAGGTACAATTGAGGAGCATATGTCTGTCCTCCTTAAATATCATGGCTCATTAGACAGAGGCTATTTGTCCTGAATATGAATTTTGCTGAATATCGGTGGAGTTCTTTTGACTAATATCAAGCAAATAAAATGGAGGGGCACCACACAAGCTCAAATAAACATGTATTCCTGACAAATGGGTAGCACTGGTAGCACAAAAGGTTAATGGTGCAGCTGTGTTCATATCAAATTTAATTGAAAGGAAGCACCTGCTGACAAAACGGCGCAGGACATGTGACCTGAGCGGCTAGGTTGCTTTATTTTGTTAAGGCTACAATAGCATCAATTTATCTGGAAAAATATATATTTTTGGTGCACAAAAAACCTTCTGTGTGCTCATTGTGAGGATCAAAACTGTACAATACTACCTTGGCATTTTAATCAAATTATATGTATTTGTTGCAAACCTAATCCTTTTTTTTGTTCATAGATCACCAATGGAATCAAGTACCAAATCAAAGCGCATCTGGGGAAGACCACGTGTAAAAAAGGATCAACCACCAACTCAGAAGAATGTGCATTTTTTACAACAGCAGGAAAGAAAATGGTAATACATTGAATATGTTTATTCGTCTATAATAGAGGATTTGTGAACTGCAATCAGTTAGATTTATCACAGATAATAAAATTCGAGCCACTCAGTATGAACATTTCATTCCTCCTCTACCCTCTCACCCCAAAAGGGCTACGCCAGACTTCAAGTATCACCTAAATCCTTCCAACATTGTCCCACCACACCAATATTGCATAGGTAGCCAAAGGCATACCTGCTGGCCACCACTGCCTTCCGTATAGCACCAAGACTAGCCATAAACACTAGCACAGATACCCACACCGGAACTTGCTAACAACTCTTTCATCAGCACTCTACTCAGTATATGATCTGTTATCAAGGACACCTCCTGCATCCTTGACTTAATCACAGACCACACCTTGCCATCACCAAACCATGGTTTATTGACTCATCATCCTAAGCATGAAAATGAGCAACAATTATTATGCTAAAAAGGAACAGATCAAGTGGGTATAGTAGTTCAGTCCCCTTTCATTGGTCAGGCTCAATCTCCTTCAAGGGAAGCTAGATTCTAGTAAATGTCTCATTGTATTACTTCCTTCTCAGGTGAGATACCAGCTGACCATTTCCTTCATCTATGGCCTTGTTTATCACCCCCGCCCACCAAAATGCAACATATCCATGTTTACTGAAACTCTTGACCTTACTCAGCCTATCCTGACCAGCACTAATTGTTCGATCAGTCTTGGTTACTTACAATTCTCAGCTGATGGTCCCACCAAAACCTGCAGTCAAGGAATCATCAAAGATATAGACAACACTGACTTTGCACAATGATCAAGAATAATTGAGAAACTACCACACTCAGGTAGCTACATTCTCAATCTTTCATTTTCAATAAACACTAAACTCAAAATAAACAGATACCTATCTCTTTATGCAATGAGATCTAATAATCAGTTTGTGGCATATTCAGGCCATTGGGTCTTGAGCAGTGTACACTAATGAGTGATTTGTTGTACAGTATTGGATTTAATAGTTTTGTGGGAGCTGCAGTCTTTGATGGAGACTGGCATCTACTCAATTACTTAACAGTATGTTAATTTACAATTCCAAGATGTTTGCTGTAATTGTAGTATTACCTTCTTTGGATGTTAATTGCTTAGGAGTTTCCCATGCCATCATGGAGGATGTGAGCTTCCTTTCTGCCAGGTGTCTGAGGAGTAGTATATAAGTCATACTAGCAGAAAGAATGATGCACCACGATGCCTCCTATTTTTCACCCCAATGCTTGACATTCGTTTAATATTGATTTGGGATTCCATGTAGTGGTCTTTGAAGTAAGGTCTGGCATGTGTCTGATACAGTCTCTTGAACATTATTCCATGTATATGTTGTCCTTCGGAAGCAGTTTCACCCCCTCCAATGCTCTGCTTACCTCGGTGTGTATCCAAGCGGAGGCATGATGGGCTAAGTGAAGAGTTACCCATATCATTGCACAAGAAAGGAGGGCAGCAGCCATAAATACGAAAAAAACAAATTGAGAATGAATTAGTAACATTTTCTGACCACTTAAGTTCAAAATCTGTAAGCGGACATTCAGTCCCTTTAGTTAGAGTCTGGCATTGGTACATTCTGGTGCAGTCACTTAGACCTTTAAGATCTATTTTCATGGTTAAAGTTCAGTGGTCATGCTAAAAGGATCAAGACGTTTCTTTGTCCCTGTTCAGTGCAGCATGGTTTTAGTTTTTATGAAGTATTATTTGTCACTGATCGGGAAAAAGGTGGGATATTTAGTAGGAAATCTGACAAGACCCAACTTGTCTTGGGCTATGCCTTTTGCTACAGCTGGTGATTTAGTTCTTAATAATGATGTCTCTTTGGTGGCCGCATTCTCTTGATGGTTGGGAGGCCCATTGAGGAATTGTTCACTGAGCAGGTATCTTGTGACTTGAATCAATATACCTTGAACATTCTCTACTGTACATCAAGTTTTAGTAGTATTTTTAAAGAAACATAAGGGTATGATCAAGGATGAGTTACTCAGAAGTGAATTCCAAGGTTTGATTGAGTCAATAATGCAGCTGTACATTCTCCCCGCTGACAAAAGAAAAGAGATGGCTTAAGGGGGTGTTATGTGAGCCTCAGATTCCCCTATCCATTGTCCTTGAAAAAGAGGTAACATTGCGCTGGTTTCAAAGGAAGCTGATATTTCTACTTCTGGGGATCTCAAGTAGATGAGCAGAGCATAAGTCCCCCTCACATTGAAGGTTACAGATTGATGGGGTGATTATTGCATATAAAAAGGCACTGATTGTGGATCATGTGCAGTTCAGGTATCAAGAGTCAAGTTAACCTCCCAAAGTTAAGAAGGAATGATGCATTGATCTACTTCAGGTCAGGTAGCCTCTTTATCTGGGATACATAAGTCATCCCGATTGGGAACCCTGCTAATGTTAAACAAATGTAATCATTTATGTAAGGGTATTGGGGGGATCAACGTCTGTGCTTTCAACCTGCAGTTTTTACCACAGGCGTTTTCGTCATTTTTTCATTGGATTTTTTTTCAAAAAATGGGGGCTTCTCCTCCATCCCACCATCTGACCACCCCACCACTTACCCTGCCATCCACCCCCACGAACAAGCACATTTGTATTTTAAAATAAAAAAGTTGACGAAAGCACCAGCGCCAAAAACTACATGTTGAAAGTGCAGAAGTGTAAAACACTGGAGGCGAAAACACTGCAAAAACGGTATTTGAGGTATCAGCATTTCTGGATTCAGGTGCCTTGTAAAATCTCATGGATGAGATTTGACCAAGAGGAACAATAGTGTGATGACTAGTGTCACTAAGCCATGTAGACTCTACAGAAGATACAACTCATGAATTAAGTTCAAAGGTTTAAGTAGGAATGATGTAAAAGTGGGGGTAACCCCATGGGGTCAGATGGCAAAACATAACTTCTTATTTCCCTTGGAATTTTTACTGCAATAGTCTCTCTGGGTTTCCCTCTGGCGTACTCAGTCTTCGATAGAAGCTTCCCATGATGACAGCAGTCTGGGTGGGAGAGTGGCCTCTTTGGCGGGTCTCTCAAGTAGAGCACCACTTCTGTATTACAGTCACTCTTGTAGTAGGACAAGGCTCTCCCAAAGTAGGTTCCTCATCTTCTCCTAAAGATGTAGCAGGCCTGTAGGTTTTATATTTGTATTTGTAATTATTAAAGAACAGGGATTTGCATTTTAGTCAGAAACGAGGTACAATAGCTCATTTACAGACTGCAGAATCATTCTCACGAAGGGTGCCTGTACAATAGCGTAAAGATGAGAACAAGTAGTGAGCCGGTTTATGAGAATGTTAAAAGCAAGGACGTATATAGTAACAAAACAGAAAGAAACAAAAAGTATATTAGAAAACAGGTGACTTACAATGATAACATTAAACTAAAGGGGCAAGTGCTTCAAACTAAAGAGGAGTATTAATAAAATATACAAAGTTACACTGTTAACCATCACTGGAGGCAGTGGTGGGTTTTGATATGGAGGATAGACGAGAGGGCAGAGCAAATAAGTGACATTTTAGCTGACCTTTGAAGAGATCCACAGTTGTGCTGGCTTTGATTGTTACGAGCAGTGGGCTCCTGTGGATCAGGCAATAGAGAGAAAGTGCAGAAGTGTGTCTGGGCACAGGGAGAGTATGGGAGAGTGCAGACGATGATCAGAGGGAGTGAGATGGTGAAAAAACTGAGATATAATCAGTCAGATACAAAGGTGCACAACCATTAATAGTTTTGTAGACTAGGAGAAGGAACATGAAAAGAGAGCAGTTTTGCATGGAGAACCAACCAGAATGTTGTTAGTAGGTAGAAGTGGGGGAGGATATGGGTTGGATGTAGAGAGAGCACGTAGTCATGCTGAGGACTTTGTCTAGAGGCAGGAAGGAGTAAAGAGACAGGCCAAGGGGTAGGGTTGAGCAGTAGTCCAGTTTTCTGAGTAGAAGTTCGGATATTAGAGTTTTTGTAGACTGGTTGATAAGAAAAGTAAGAATTTATGTTGATGAGGTTAAAATGAGTGGCAGTGGTAGTGATGAATTGTTACAGTTTTAGGCCACTATCAATCTGGGCCCCAAGGTTGCAAGATTTGGGTGAGGGAGCAAGAGGGTTAGGTGGGAAGGGGATAGGAGAGGGGAGGGGAGGGATGTCATTGGAAGCTTGCAGAACACGGATTTCCATTTTGAAGAGTTCAGCAGCAGGCAGCAGAGAGCCATCCAATCACGAATTGCAGTGAGACAGTTTGTAATCTGTTCCAAGATTTTGGGGTGAGGGATGGAAAGGAGAACATTATTTGAGTGTTATCAGCAGAAAGGTGATAGTGAAATCCAAAGGATGAGATTAGTCGTCCTAAGGCTGACAAGGAGAGGGGTGGAGTCAGAAGTGTGCGTGTGTGATCAATTTCCATCTGGCAAGAATGTGAAAACCCCTGAATTTGTTAAACCTTTATTAAATAATACAATTATGCTGGTAATTCCCTCTCCTAAAGGGAAATCTGCTGATCAGATTTCCCTTTCATAAGCTCCATGCCAAAAGCATAGTGTGTACTTGATCCTTGCTGCATCCGTATCTTGATCTGCAGTGCCTGGTCTACCAGTGGCACAGAGCAGGTTCAGAGGTCACAAGTACACATTTGAATGCTGCAGAGACAGCAGAGTCTGCAATTCAGGATCTGCATTTATGATAGGCATCTCTTTACCAGAAATATGATGATCATAAGTAACATATGCTGGTGGCAGTTCAAACTCTAAAGATAAGCTTTGCCTGGGTTAAGGCATGGTGCATGGCACTACTCATGATCAATGCAGCCACATCCAATTTCATATCACAGATATGTCAGCTTGTGTGCGCCAGCTCCACTGTGGAAGGGGATGTGTATGCCGGACAGAAATGCTGGTGCTTCCAAGTGACAGGACAGGAACCTGAATGGCTATGCCTCTTCTTTGTGTGGTTAGGTAACACCCTCCTCCAGAGACAGCCACACAACAGGCTGCTGTCCCGGGCCCAGCAATCAATGAGACACATCCATGCAAAGGGAATAACCTCACACCTGGGTTGCATTTCTAAAGGCCCTTGATCCTAGTGAGAAGCTTAGGGGGTGGGTTAATGTCGACAGGAGAGCTCTGCAAAGTTGGGGTAGACTTCACTTTAAGTGTGATATCAGAAGGGCAAAGCCCACATCTTTGAAGAACAGGGATTGGACCACTAAGGCAGGCTAGCTTTAGTCCAATCAACTGCAGACTTTTACCTTTAAAGTTCATCTTTGTATGTGTGTGTTTTGTCGTCGAGCGCATGCCTGATTAAAATAGAAATTGTAATATTGATGGTAAATGATGGAAACTATTTGCAAGTTACCTTGTATCTTTATTTCACTATTGTAGATTAAGCTTAGCTCGCTCAGGCTTTTGAAAACTACACATTCACTTCTTGTGCCTCTCAAGCAGTAGTTCTCTAAAACTACATCTCACATCAGGCAGGAGACACATTTAGATACGTCAGCTGCTCTTTAACACTGTCGCGTTTGCATGCTGGTCTGCGCTGGTCCACGTTGCACACAGCTACACACCCAGACGGAGGGGTGCTTGTAGTCATTGTCCCTGAAAACTGCAGGTAAACTTTTATTGTGAACTTCTACATACTCTCCTTGCCTGTATTCAAACATGGGCCTGCACCGAGGAATGCGCCTGCTATTAGCAATGCAAAAGGCTGTGCATGAAGCTACAGTAAAACATACACAAACCTAAAAGCTTGGGTTTTATAAACTAACTCCCTTGAGACAGCTACTAGCATGCATGATGACTCAAAAGTCTTGGGCCAGAAACCCCTAATCCAAAGAAACACTCAAACTGCATTTACCCTGTCTGCCCCTATACACCTTTTCCGACAATCTACTAGCAGGATCGCTCCAACCTGATACCACTAATGACCAGACCACCAATAACAATTCCAATAGTGGACATGATAATATGAACAGAATATGCCTTATGGCCACTTACACCATGCCATATGACTCAAGGGTTTCGGGTCAGAAGCCCCCAACCCGAAGAAGCACCCAAGCTTTAATGACACCTGCCGACTCTCTACTAGTAATACCGCGCTCACTCCTTAGTAAAAGGACATATAATATGCCAGAAGAGAACAGGGTCACTCCCACCTGATGTCACTAATGACCAGACCCCCAATCACAACTCCAGTGGTGGACATGATAACACAAATAGGATATGGCCCACGGCCATTGATACCACACCATATGACTCAAGGAACTCGGGTCAGGAATACCCAACCCGAAAAAGGTACCCACCTTTAATGACACCTGCTTCCACTATGCATCCTGCTGACTCTCTGCTGAAAATACCCCTCTCACTCCTTTGTAAAAGGACATATGACATTCCAGGCGGAAACAGGATCACTCCCACCTGATGCCACTTATGACAAGACCCAAAATAATAACTCTAATGGTAGACACAATAATATAACACAGGACAAGCCCCATTGCCATTGAATCCATGCTATATGTGTCTAATGATAAACCACTCAAAATGTCCCTGCTGAACAAATTGCTGCTGAATAAACACACCATTTATTTTCGGGACTATATCATGGACTATGTCTGTCCGAAACATGGGTTAGTGGCTCAAGCGCCCCCAAAATTGGACTTGCAGTACCAATAGACTGTAACTTCTACTACAAGAATCGGGAATGTGATAATGAAGGTGGGGTTGCTTTCATCGTTAAAAAAAGTCCAATTCTTTTAAACACCCAGTAGCTGTGGTGGTTGTGAAATCATCCATCTTAGGCTTACCCCTAATAACAACAGCTGTGTTAATTTCTCTACTAATATACCACCCTCCTGTCGATATGCCAGAATTCAATGACAAAATAACCCACTTAATAAACCCAACTAAATTGCTGGGTGATCTTAATAGATGGAACCTCTTGGATTGGGTAGCATCCAGGAACATTAGGGTTGATGCTATAGAAACCAAACCCTGCATCTGGTCAGACCACCTGTTTGTAGAGTTCGGGATCTATCTCCCAGAAAGACCTTCCAATAAACTTAACAAACTGAAAAAGGTCATCAGTAAAAAATCTGACAATCTAATCAATCAATTGCCTAGATATGCTTATGACCTCCACTACAGACATAGATCTCCCATGTGCCCTGCCAGCCTCCTATAAAACTCACCATTTGGAGACATTTTGCTTACCCTGACCCAAGAAAACTTGAAAACGATAAAGAGTCAAGCTGAACATATGTGGACCAAATCCAAAACAGACCTCAACAAGACAACATGGAGACTGTAGAAAAAATGTATAGATCAGCAATTTCTTGAGGCCAAAAAGGATTTCTTTAACAATCAAATCAAAAATGCAGAAAATAGTATGTGAAAACTCTTTAAGATATTTAAAAAAACTAGAGAGGCCAGATTCACCTAAATCTTGTACCCCTATTAACGAAGATTGTACAAGAGTCCAACAGGCCTGTGTTGAAAAGATCAGATTGGCACATGGAGAAATTGCTAGCAATGCGAGTACTAATATACCACCCCAATCAGTCAAAACTAAAGAAAATTATACTCAATTAAACTGAAGTAACTACAGTACTGGAATGTACTCGAAAATATGTGCCCTACTACATGCAACGGTGATACTATCTAATCTAAAATTGCTATAGGTTATCCCAACATCTTTACCCCTTCACACAATTTTGTGAACTCCACTTTCATGTAAAACATTGTACCAGATTCTAACAGAGGTAGTAGTAACCACTGCCTTAAGAAAGCCAATCTGAATCCTAGAGACACTACTAATTTAAGGCCCATTACAAATGTCACATTTCATTTGAAAATTGCTGACTAATTCGCCGCCACCCAGCTGCAGGAGCACTTAGAATGCTCTTTTATTCTCCACCCAATGTAATCCGGTTTCAGGCTGAATCATGGCACAGAGAGTGCTTTGCTGCATCTTCAATCACAAATGCTTAAAATCATAGATAAAAGTAAAAACGGGCTGTTAGTGTTATTCAACCTATCAGCAGCATTTGATCTCCTCAATCATGAATGACTCCTAAAAACCCTTCTTACTACAAGTGGCTGCTCTAAGAAGGAGGTAAGATGGATCCACTCCTTCTTAAACAATAGGAGATCTAGAGTGCAATGGGGCAGTGCAGAATCTGATCTGGATACGCTGACTTGTGGAGTCCCTCATGGGCGTGCTTGTCACCAGCTCTTTTTAGTGTTTACATTAAACCCCTCTGCAACATGCTCACTGGTATAGGAGTACAAATCACTAACTATGCCAATGACACCCAGATACTGATGGAGCTGAGTGGTGATTATTCCAAGGATCTGGACCGCCTCACTCACATCTATGACTCCATCAGTTGCTGGATGTCATCTAATTGGATGTTTCTGAATGGCTCTAAGACTGAGCTTGCGATCTTTGGCTACTCGCAGGCTAGACCCAAACTTGACCCCAGGTATTCAAACTTCAGTAATAGACAACAGAAATGTGCTGTATTGATAAAGGAAAACCGCTGGGGGTGTACTTTGAGGCTTCCCTTAGCACAGACCTTCACGCTGAAAACACAGCGAGAAGCTAACAATACCATAGAACACTACTGAGACAAATTAAATCTTTCATCTCCAGCAATAATTGTGAAACCTTAGTAAGGGTGATAATGCCAAGAATTGACTGCTGCAAGCACTTCTGTGTGGAGCTAGTAAAAACAGCATCCAAAGAATCCAAGTGTATAGGCGCGTTACAAATGCCATATCATATCATATCATATCATACCCTGTCCCTGTACCAAACGGGTGAGGGCGAATGGATGCTCCTTTCCCTTCAAAGCAGCACTTGCATGGAACACCCTTCCCAATGACTTGCAACTGGAAAGGAACCTATCCGTCTTCATTAAATGCTTAAAGACTTGTCTATTCGAGTAACTCCCCTGCTCATCTGAGCCTTTGTCCTGTTTTTCCCTTGTGTTGTCATGTGTAGATGTGCGCCCTGATGCCTGCGGACTTGGGCGCTATACAAATAAATACAGAAATAAAATAATAAATAAATAATAAAATAAGGGGTCTCACACCACTTCTTTGAATCAGCTTGGAATGATCCTTTTGACTCCAACTCTTCAAGATTTCGTTTGGATCCTGCCTCGAGAGTAGTCCTTTACAGGGTCCACCAGTTGTGAGGTGATGATTGGTGTTCCAAGGCAGAGGTTAGCTCTGCCCCATGACCATTCCCAGGGAACATTGGGGGTAAACCTGCTGCTGGGACAAGACCTGCCTCTCTGTCAGCCACAGCTGTACCCAAGTCCCCACTGTGTTGAAGGACCCCTGCTGTTGTGTGTTGTGCTCAATGTTTGGAGCCCAAGAACAAGGACCCATCTTGTCCTTGAGTCTCCAGAGTGAGACTTACAGCAACATGAGAAGTGACCTGCCGCTGGACGAAGACCTGCCTCTCTGCCAGCAACAGTGGTACCTAGGACCTCACCATGTTGAAGGACCCTGGCAGTTGTGTGCCAGCTTCCCCGGTATTGGGAGCATGAGAAAAGGACTCATCTTGTCCCTGAGCCGTGGGATTGGACTCACAGCACCCTGAGTGCCAAAACAGTCAGGAGCCAAGTGTTTGCCACTGATGAACTGCTTGGAGCCTTTTTTCAGAAGCTGTTGAACACAATTGACTTACCAGGACCCTCCAGTGGTGCCTTTTGCACTCTCCCGATCTTTGCATTGATCGCACAGGACCCAGAAGTCAGATTTGGCACTGCCAGAACACAAAGAACCCCAAAAAGGTACTACTGACTGGTAACTGCCTCCCTTGGTCCATTAGTTGGCCCTAGAGATTGGGAAGGTCACCTTTATCCCTTTTGCACCCAAGAACATATCAATTTAAAGAACATTGTGGTTATTACTTGCCTTAAACCCCTGATTAATTATTCAGAGTGCTGCATCTTGCTATCTTTGCTTATTTTTCCCTCAGGGGTGAGATTTGTGTAATGGTTTGCCTGTTAGTTTTTACTGTGCGTGGTGTGTTTAATTAAAGTATATATATTATTATAAAACCCTGATTGGACATTCCTCTATTTCCGACTGTTATACTTCGCTGTTTCGGTTGCCACTGAGCCACATTCACACTCCTCCTGAGATTATAGCCTTCCCTTGGCCCACGTTACCACAAAAGCAAAGAAAGTATATCCCTTCAATGTGCCTGTTTTACTTTTATGATTGTGTTGGCTCTTGGTTTGTAGAAGTATGAGGGCTGCGTAGGTGCTTTAGTCTCTACTCGTAAGATTTTAAAGGATAAAACTTCCAGGAAAGAGTAGATTTTCGAATCCTAAGGTCCTGGAGAGTGAGGTGGAGAGAGGAGTGGCTCACAGTGTCAAACGTGGCAGGAAGATCCAAAATGATGAGTAAAGAAGAGAGTTTTGAGTGGTGACCATCAGAGAGAAATTTGAGCTATGGATGACTGCAGTCTCTGTGGAGTGTTTACTACAGACGCCAGATTGAAGTGCAACTCCAAGGCCATTGTCCTCAAAGTACTTAGTAATCCAGTCAAGGACCACCCGCTCAAGGACTTTTGAGTAATGGGGAAGGAGGGGAACTGGGTGATAGTTTGCTGGGATGTTTGGGTCCTTAGAGGGTTCCTTCAATAGGGGTAAGAAAGCTGTAGATTTAAAGGAGGCAGGGACAAGTCCAGTGGGGAGAGAGAGGTCAAAAAGCTCAGAGAGATCGGTGCAAGTAATTGAGACTAAAAGGGGCTCCTTATGAGTTGGCCAGTGCAGTAATAACCTGCCGGTATAAACATTTACCGGCACATTACCGCACCAGCCAACTACAAACTGTAATAATGGCAAAATCCCCCATGGGAATTGACACCGGCTACCACACTCGTAATCTGGTGTTCACTCCACAGGAGTGGCGGTATTGGTAAATCTGTTTGCTGGTAGATTTGCCACCAGAATACCAGCAAACTCGTAATGAGCCCTTAAACCTTTCAATGTTTGGGAGCAAAAGAGACAATAACAGCAGAAAATGGGTTGCCACTACAAAAGATGGGTGCTAATTTAATAGGCGAGGTAGCAGAGAATCAGTTGACCGTAGAAGGGGTACCTAGGAGAGATGGTGAATAGAAGGAGGGTTGGGAAGGGAGAGAAAGGAGGGCTGAAATAGTGTCATGAATGTTTTAGATTTTAGAGGAAAAGAAGTGAGCAAAGTTATTAGCAGAAAGGGAGAAGGTGATGGATATTGGCTTGTGATGTGTCAGCATAGATTGATGGTAGATGAGAGTTTGCGGGGCTGATTGTGAAGGGAGGAGATTATGTTTGTCACATAGGATGATTGTCACGACCCTCGCCCAAAACCCCCTCTGGCAAACCCATTGGCCAGGTGGAGCCAGGACTCAGGCCTCTAGAGCCTGGCATCCTCTTCAAAAGCCCTCATGGGGCCAGTCCTGGCGCCTATGGCGCCAGGCTCATACACCATGAAAAACAATGTGCTTGGGAACTATTTTATTGTATTGTCAGCCAACATGGAGGCATCCACATAGCTTGGTTCTTAAGAACCAAGCTATGCGGTCTAGTGTTTTGGGTGTGGTAGCAGGGACTACTTTACCTTGACTATTTTGTTGGGGCTATTTAAACCACACCCGAGCAAGACAACTCGCTTCGCTTTACTTTGCAGCTTGCAACGTGACGCTCACCGTGCCCAGCTATTCCCTCGAACCTCGGAGAAGCAGAACCTGCAAGGAGACAAAAGGAACATCATTAGCAGCAGTATCTTACCTGCAGTCTTCATCTTTAAACACTTGCAGCTACTGAGAACAGCTCCCTCGAATCTGCACGCCTCCCGGACAGAACGACCTGAAAGAGGATGATAGAGGAAGCATTAAAGAAAGCAGTAGAGACATTTACAAATTACGGACTGCTCAAAAGGCTTACCTGGCTGGTCACCTCTCGGCTGGCACCACTCCGGACATTCCACTCGTGATGAAGAACACCGCGACCTACAAGGAAGGAAAACACAGGTTAGCAAAGTCAAGACTTTGCAGAGCTGCGCATAGCGCTTACTTACCACATCATAGCGCTCTTAATGCGCCATCATTTACCAGCGGGGCTCAACCAAGCCAGTTCACCGCGCTGAAGCTCCGCATACCTAAGGGAGAAAAAAGAGACATTTTAAACAAAGAAAGGCATGCAGGATAGCAACAAAACTAAAGAACAGCAATAAGACCTACCTGAACAATATCAAACGGGCTGGCGTCAGGGAAGTAACTGGACCGCACTCGCCGATGAAAGACAAAGCGCCCCTGCAAAGAAGGCAGGACGAAAGCATTGGTTTGACCCCAAAGACACAGCCCCACACATTCTTCTCGAAAAGCATGCAGTCCGCCCTAATGATATACGATCGGTCCTTTTGAACCCCACCTATAGTAACGACTGCCCTTTCAATCCGGTATACGTCACCACACAAGCATGGTCCAGGGTCTACAAAAGGATTGGCCTCGAAATCCCCTATGACCCAGATATACCTCTGTGGAACTTCTCCAGTGTTTCCCCGACCTTCGACAGGGCCCTTCAGCGAACCTGGGACCCGAATAAACTCTTCAGGTTACGAGATATGTTCCCTGCTGGCACGTTTTGTGAACTTGCAGATTTCACGGGGGCGGTGGGGTGGGACAGCTTAAGCGTCTTCAATATTATCGTATGAGAACCGCTTTTGCTGACAAATGGCCTTCCTTCCCGGTAGAACCCCAGGCAAATGAATGTATCAGAGCTATGGTGACGACGGACGGTCATGGTAAGGGAATCTCGTCACTATACACCTTGGTGCAATCACACTCCCCCTCACGAAACACTATCAGAGAAACCTAGGAGCAGGATGTGGGCACCCAGATCGATGACATGAGATGGGCCCGATATTGTCAACTCACCAAATCGGTCCCCATGAACTCTGGACTCCAACTGATCAAATTTAAAATCCTGAATCAGCTACATTACTCCCTGGCCAGACTAGCTAAGTTTGTGGAGGGTTGCACGGGGACATGTTTGAAATGTGGCGCTCCTGATGCAGTATTATTGCTAAACGCTGCATCCTTAAATTTTGGAAATCCACTGCAGGGCCTACCCGATCCAATTTCCTGAAAGACTTGTGCATGGTGAACGATGACAAGGAACTCTTTGTCTTATCAGATGTCTGATGCCGATGTAACACCTACCCCGTCACCTTAGGTGACGATACCTGCCTTATTGCCCCATATGTATGCCATTGTCGATATTATACATGTGCTATACTGTACTGTTTATGAGAACTGTCTTGCTGTGAATTGTTCCCTTAATAAACAAAGTTTAAAAAAAAAAAAAAGAATGCAGGAGGGAGAGCACGCCTAATTCTACCACAAGGTGAGGAGAGGGCGCCAGAGGGACTGAGATCATACGGGGTGGAGGGAGGATACTTACCCCAGTCGGTCAGTCTTGAACACAGTCCTCCTGTATTTTCAGGCAGAACCTTCCCCGCAGACCACATCTGGGCAAAGCTGAGAAGCATACCAGTGAGTAACCCGGCTGGGTGGTGTCCCTGTGGATACCAGGTGAGCGTAGCAGAACGCGAAGCCTACCATAACAAATCCAGCTGGGCGCCATGGAGACATCAGAAATGGACCAATTGGCCCAATTACTAGGAGAGCTTCGTGCTGAGGTTCATTCTGCCCGACAAGAGACTAATGTCCTCCGGAGAGACCTAATAGTGACCAAAGAACGCACTGAAGAGATTAGCAGGCAATACTTGCAATCACAGGCAGGACAGATGCCTCTACCTGGAAGCAATCCAACAATGCAAAACCCCGCCATACCACCGACTCCGGTACAGATCACGTTACCTGGAACAGTGCCCCTGGCACCACCAGAAAGGTTCTCAGGCGACCCACGGAAGTATGCGGCATTCATCAATCAGTGCCCCTTCTTTTTCTTTGTAGGCCTGGAGCATTTCCAAACGACCAAGCTCGGGTAGCTTTTGTCTTATCATACCTGAGTGGTAGTGCAGCAGATTGGTCGGTGCCGTTAGTAACCCATGACGATCCACTATTACAAGACTTTGGGGGGTTCCAGAGAGAAATGGAAAAACCTTTTGCTCGCCATACCCAGGATCAAGCAGTAGACAATAAACTCTTGTCCCTGCGACAGGGGAATCAGGACTTGTTAACGTACATTGCTACCTTCAACAGACTGGTTTCCGAAGCTAAGTGGCCAGAAAAAAAAAGAACCACGTTATTCCATCGAGGCTTACTAGGCAAATTAAAGGATGTCTTAGCCCAGGTGGTTGATCCACACAGAGACTGTGCAGAATTCATAAATCTGGTCATGCAGCTAGACCACCGGTTGCAGGAGCGAGCGGCAGACCGGTCTAAGACGGACCCTCTGACCGTGTATGTTCGACCAAGGGAAAACACACCCCGTGTACCTGAAAATGCTGTAGAACCCATGCAGATTGGAGGGATACGGCCTCCATTAACAAAACAAGAGCGGGACAAAAGAAGACAACAACAGATTTGTTTGTATTGTGGGAAACCAGGACATTTCCTGAAGGACTGTCCAGTAAAAGCCCCAAGAAGAACAGTCGGGCCACAGAGAAGGATGAAGCTAAGTAATCGGAAAACTACCGAGCTCGACAAACGTAGAGGTCAGTTTGTCGAATGAGAAGAAGGAGTTGCTGACCTCGCACTTTGCAATACCAGTGATCTGAATTAACCACCAACAGTCGTCAAGAATGCATGCCGTTGAAGCATACATCAATAGCGGAGCAGTTGGAAATTATATTGATCAAGAACTGGCAGCAGAGATGGGGCTTCCTTTGTGTTCTAAGCCAACTATGGACAAGGTAACCACCGTGGATGGGACAGAAATCACTTCCGGACCAGTAACCCAATGCACAGCCAGGGTAACCATGTTGTGCCAGGACAGACATCAGGAGTCTATTTCATTCGATCTCATCAAGGCACCTCAGTTCAGGCTAATAGTAGGCATGCCATTATTGGTTGCTCACAACCCTTCAATAGACTGGCAGGCATGAAAATTAACCTTCCCTGGTGACTGCTCCCCTGCCTGCTATTACCAAGAGGAGAAACCTGACCGTCTGAATCCCCATGACTCCCGGAGCGACAGTATCAACCCTGGGAGCAACTAATACCTTGGCAAGTGAATACCATGATTTCCAGGATGTTTTCCGAAAGGACCAAGCCAATAGATTGCCGCCGCACAGGCCCTATGACTGTCAGATCGACCTTGTTCCTGGTGCACAAATCCCTTGTGGCAGGATTTACACTCTCACAGAACCAGACAACCTTGATTTGAAATCCTATTTAGACCAGTACCTTGCAAACGGATTTATCCGTCATTCGAAGTCCCCCGCAGCCAGTCCTTTGTTCTTCGTACCGGAAAAGGAAGGAGACTTGAGAACCTGTATTGACTGGCGCGCATTGAACCAGATCACTGTGAAGAACCGCTACCCCTTGCCACTTATCCCTGAGATGCTAGACCAAGTTAAAGATGCCCAGATTTATACCAAAATGGACCTTCGAGGAGCGTACCACCTGGTCTGAGTCAGAAAAGGAGATGAATGGAAAACCGCCTTCTGTACTAAGTACGGCTTGTTTGAATATCAAGTCATGCCCTTCGGGTTATGCAACGCTCCTGCGGCATTCCAGTATTTCATGAATGAAGTCTTAAGGGAGTTAATTGATGTGTGCGCCTTAGTGTACATAGACGACATCTTAGTATACTCAGCCTCGGAACAAGATCATGTCAGGCACGTTCGTTCAGTCCTCACCAAGCTCCATCAACATTGCTTGTTTGCAAAGCTTGAAAAATGCTTTTTTCATGTCACCGAATTAGAATTTCTTGGTTTTATCCTTACTCCAGGAGGCATCAGAATGGACGTGCACAAGGTAGATGCCATTCTGAAATGGCCTTCACCGACGTCTCTGAAAGGGGTACAAAGCAAGCAGGGCTTTGCAAACTTCTACCGCCGGTTCATCCCAGACTTCTCTCAGGTTGTGCACCCAATCACAGTACTATTATGAAAAAACAATAAAAAGTTTGCTTGGACCGAAGAAGCAGAAGAAGCCTTTCAGGAACTTAAATAAAGGTTTACCTCCACTCCAATCTTGCGACATCCTCGTCCAGACCTCCCTTATGTCATTGAAACTGATGCATCCAGTCTCGCAATGGGGGCTGTCCTTTCACAGAGAGACCCGGAAACCGGCCAGCTACATCCTGTGGCCTTCTGGTCGAAAAAAAAGTTCTCACCTCCAGAGATTAATATGCCATCACGGACAAGGAACTCCTGGCTATCAAATCCGCCTTTAAAGCCTGGAGGCACTACCTTCTGGGGGCCAGACAAACCATTACAGTCATCACAGACCACCGAGACCTGCAATATCTCAAAACAACCAAGGCCCAGTCCTCGCACCAATTACAGTGGGCCCTTTTCTTCACCGGATATGATTATGTAATCACATTTCGACCAGGAGTCAGAAACGGAAAGGCGGATGCCTTATCTCGCATGGGCATAGATGAAATAGTATATACAACTCCAGACCCAGTACCTATTATACTTGAAGACAAACTCTTGGGTATAACGACAGCCTTAACACAAGCAGAACTACGAAAAGAAATCCCACGGACAATGAATCCTGATGCCTATCTCGCATGGCACACCCAAGGAGAACAATATACCATCAAGGACCATCTACCCTTTTTTAGGGATCGCCTATATGTACCCAAGAAGGAATTACAACAGCATATTATTTCAAACTATCACGATTCACTGATTGAAGGGCATCCTGGGATCGCCAAAACCCTAGCTAAGGTGAAAGAGAACTTTTGGTGGCCTACCTGGCGTAAGGACATAATTCAGTATATTCAGTCCTGCGGAGTCTGCGCACAAGATAAATCACAGAAACAAAAACCATCTGGTCTCCTACAACCATTGGACATTCCTCCAGGTTCATGGCACACTCTTTCCCTTGACTTTATCACTGATCTACCTCCAAGCCAAGGGTTCAACACGATCCTTGTAGTTGTGGACTTATTCTCGAAGATGGCCCATTTTATTCCTCTCAAAGGCTTCCCAGACGCAGCCACTTTAGCAAAAGTGTTCCTGGAGGGCGTGGTTAAGCTACATGGCTTCCCTTCCGTTCTGGTCTCTGATCGAGGCAGCCAGTTTGTTTCAAACTTCTGGAAAAAATGTTGTGCAATGGCGCAGATCGACGTTCGGCTATCTACCAGTCACCATCCCCAAACGGACGGCCAAACCGAGAGAACCAATCAGACACTCTAGCAATTTTTACGGTGCATGCTGCACCACGAACAAAGGAATTGGAAAGACCCGCTATTGATAGCCGAGTATGCATATAACAAATCTTTGCATTCAAGCACGGGACAAACGCTCTTCTATACTCTTTATGGCAGACATCCACATACCTCTGAACTAGACCTTCCAGCCAGCTTGGAAATGCCAGTGGTAAAGACTCTGCACACAACCATTACTCGGGCTTCCAAAAGGGCAAAGGAACACCTTATTCATGCCAAAGAAAAACAAAAGAGATTCGCCGACCAACACCGGAAAAAGGCCCCTGATTATCAAGTAGGAGACAAAGTTTGGTTAGCCGCTAAATTCGTACCCATCAAGGGCACCCAGACCTTTCATCCCAGATTCTTAGGACCCTATACCATTAAGGCAATTATCAACCCAGCAGCCGTGAAACTGGATTTACCACCTAATCTACACATCCACCCGGTATTCCATGTGTCCCTCCTGAAACCAATGCAACCCGGCACACGGATTGGGACACCGCCCATACTTGTTGACGGAGAACCAGAATTCGAAGTCAAAGATATCTTGGACTCTAAATACTCTAGGACCAAGCTATATTATCTCGTCGATTGGAAAGGATTTGGACCACAAGATAGATCCTGGGAGCCCAGTGAGAATATCCACGCACCACGTCTAATCAGGAAATTCCATCAGAGCTTCCCAACCAAACCTGGGCCGGACAGAAGGAACACCATAGGAGGGGCCTTAGGGGGGAGTTCTGTCACGATACTCACCCAAAACCCCCTCTGGCGAACCCATTGGCCTCTAGAGCCTGGCATCCTCTTCAAAAGCCCTCATGGGGCCAGTCCTGGCCTATGGCGTCAGGCTCACACACCATGAAAAACAATGTGCTTGGGAACTATTTCATTGTATTGTCAGCCAACATGGAGGCATCCACATAGCTTGGTTCCTAAGAACCAAGCTATGCGGTCTAGTGTTTTGGGTGTGGTAGCTAGGGACTACTTTACCTGGACTATTTTGTTGGGGCTATTTAAACCACACCCGAGCAAGACAACTCGCTTCGCGTTACTTTGCAGCTTGCAACGTGACGCTCACCGTGTCCAGCTATTCCCTCGAACCTCGGAGAAGCAGAACCTGAAGGAGACAAAAGGAACATCATTAGCAGCAGTATCTTACCTGCAGTCTTCATCTTTAAACACTTGCAGCTACTGAGAACAGCTTCCTCGAATCTGCACGCCTCCCGGACAGAACAACCTGAAAGAGGAAGAAAGAGGCAGCATTAAAGAAAGCAGTAGAGACATTTACAAATTACGAACTGCTCAAAAGGCTTACCTGGCTGGTCACCTCTCGGCTGGCACCACTCCGGACATTCCACTTGCGCTGAAGAACACTGCGACCTACAAGGAAGGAAAACACAGGTTAGCAAAGGCAAGACTTTGCAGCGCTGCGCATAGCGCTTACTTACCGCATCAAAGCGCTCTTAATGCGCCATCATTTACCAGCGGGGATCAACCAAGCCAGTTCATGCCGCTGAAGCTCCGCATACCTATGGGAGAAAAAAGAGACATTTTAAACAAAGAAAGGCATGCAGGATAGCAACAAAACTAAAGAACAGCAATAAGACCTACCTGAACAATATCAAACGGACCGCACTCGCCCATGAAAGACAACGCGCCCCTGCAAAGAAGGCAGGATGGAGAGCCCGCCTAATTCTACCACAAGGTGAGGAGAGGGTGCCAGAGGGACTGAGATCATACGGGGGTGGAGGGAGGATACTTACCCCAGTCGGTCAGTCTTGAACACAGTCCTCCTGTATTTTCAGGCAGAACCTTCCCCGCAGACCACATCTGGGCAAAGCTGAGAAGCATATCAGCGAGTAACCCGGCTGGGTAGTAACCCGGCTGGGTGGCGTCCCTGTGAATACTAGGTGAGCGTAACAATGATTTGGTAGAGTCCAGTGCAGAGGTATGGGAGCAATGGAATTTCTGTAGGCTAGGAGTAGGGAAGGTGTCCGCAATTTTCACCAACGTTGTAAGTTACGGCCCATGTTTGTTTTGAGGGTCTGATTTTCAGAGATGATCCAAGGTGGAGAACAGGAAGTGTGAATGCGTGGGCAGGATCTTGTTGTTTAAATGGAGTCATAAGTGCATAGTGAGAGACAGAGAAAGCACAGTCAATGGAAGAGATATGAATCAGGGGCAGATACAGGAGAGATTAAGGGGCAAGAGAGTACTGCCTGAATTTCCTCTAGATCATTGAAGAGGGTAGATAAGTAGTAGAAGTTGAAGGGACCGAGATGTTAAAGGTAACAATGGAGTGATCCCAAGGCGGAGGGTCAATGGAGAGGTCAAAGGATGAGAGTGAATTAGAGAGAAAGACAAGGACAAGAGAATTCCCACCTGAGTGGGTAGGCTGGTCGTGTTGCGATTAGAGGTAGTAGTCAGATAGGATGGATTTAAGTTCCAGGCAGAGGGCTGCATAGGGCTTTGGAAGGTTAAAGTCCTCCAGCCAGCATGGCAATGGGGATGTCGGTAGGGAGTGACTCAAGAAAAAGGATCAGATCAGGGAAGAAGGAGTGTGGAGGACTAGGAGGTTGATGAGAGCTAGAACAGTGAGATGAGTATGAGGGAGGAGTTGAATTGTGGCACAATCAAAAGAAAAAGAGTTGATATTGGGGGTGGGGGAACTGTGGTGAGGGTCCTATTGATAAGGAGCCCCAGACCACCACCCTTCCCAACAGGTCTGGGGGAGTGCAAGAAGAGAGCAGAGTCAGTGTGGTGAGCTACTAGTGTAGTAGAGTCATGAGAGACCCCTGTTTCTGTGATAGCAAGAAGTGAAATTTAAAGGTTGTTAAGAGATGAAGTAGTCAGTTATGTATTAAGACTTGTTGAAAAAAGAATGTTTATTCCAGAGGTCAAGTGAAAACGTGACAGAAGGTGGGAGAGAGGAGCAGATGTTGTGTGGTAGGTGAGGGGTAAGATGAGGTTGGAGGACCTGAGAGCAAGGGAGCATCTTATTTGAGGGGCGTAGGTGTTGGGAGGAAGATCGATGCTTGGGTGGCTGCAGACTGAAGCGGAAGTTACACCAAGTTGAGGTTGATGGCTATGAGAGAAAGGAAGGAGAAGAGTAAATGGAAGGAGGAATGAAGTACAATCAAGAGGCATAATAGAGGGTTGAAGAAACAGGGGTGTGAAGACATTGAAGAAATGGTGGAGCCCAAGAGAGAGGGAGGGTGAGTGGAGTGGGAAGGGTTGGATGGCTGGCTGAGAAGAAGCAGGTGTGAGTTGGGCAAGAATTGGGCTATAGCTGTCAAACTGGATATTAAATTATGCCTCCTATTTGTAACGATTGTATGTATATTGACCTACGCCAAGTTGCTTAAAACTGTATGTGAGTAACTCTCTACGGCAAGGTCTTGACCTTAGAAATTGATGTAAGCCGCCATCTTGAATCAAACCGCCATTTTAGGTTCTCTTGCTGTGTAAAAGTCACCCTGTACATCAAAATGGTGGACGATGCCATTCCGAATAGAATCTAGGTTGTTTTGACCTCTGTATAGCTAATGTATAACTTGCCTATAGGCCACTTGTTAGGGTCGTGAACTGAGACCTTGTCCTTCTGTTGACCTGCATGTAAATGGATTACCTGTATCAACGGAACTGATCTATGCACATACTGATGAATACATTAGAGTTGACCTGGCAGAGACCCTAGACCAGTAATACATTCATGGAAAGGTTAACCCGCGAAGGGGTTGGACAACAGGCTTGAGAAATGTATAAAAGCCTGGATGTCCCAATGTACAGTCTCTCACTGAATACATCGAACCCCATTGAAGTTCGTTGTGTTGTTGTACTGAGGGCCGATAGCTATCCGATCTATCATTGACTTTGTCATTGCTTGACCTTAAACTAAAGCACTTTTTATGTTCCTTTATAACCGGTGTTTGGTGTGTTTCCTTTGGGTTTTCCCGGCCTCATATTATTTTTCTCTTTTCACAGTTGGCGCCCGAATAGGGACCCTCAATATTGATGCCGGACCATTGAAGGTTGACGCATGCTATCGGACCGGGATCGGACGTGTGATACTACGGGCCCGACTGAACGAGACGCGACACCTCTACAGCGCTGCACGATCCGATCCTTGGACGATAGCCGTGCGGTCTGGGACGGCATCTTGACGAGGGTCCTCTTTTGAGGCGGGCAGATTTGCCGAAATCACCAAACACAAGGTAAAATTCGTTAGGTAAGTTCTTTGATAAACCGTACGGTCCTCCTTAGGTTTGGTCAGGTGAGTCGTGACCCGACTCTTAATTTAACCCTGACAATTTGAATTTGGTGCATTGTATCTGCAGACACAATTATTGACCAGGTAACACCAAGTTTTTGAGAAATGCCTGGGAAATTGTCTAGCTGCTTTAGGGCATTATTCCGCAGCGATCGACAATCTTTGGAATTTAGCCGCCCGGCACCACAGGAGGGGTCGCCAGCGTTTACTATGTATTGTAAACATGGCATTGGAAGTGTTGTATTTAATGATATTTGGCACAGACAAACCAGACATGCCTCCGAACTTCAGTGGCCAATCAATGGTAGTTTTGAGATCCCTCGTATTGAATATTCTATAGAATTGGAAAAAAGAAACGTTGCAGCAGCTTAAGAGTAGGGAAAAACATGCACACCGTCATAAAACGAACGCTGAAAAGGCGTTGTTATATGATCAGGACAAACAGTCTGAGTCAGTTAGGAATATGGATAGGGCTTTCTCACTCAGTATTCAGAAAATCTATCCTTCTAAAGACCTTCATATTCGACAAATTGTTAAACGAGCGAAGGCCTGGTGCCTCTGCGCCACCTCCGTATGATCCTCTTCCTGTTGCTTTGCCTCTTCCTGCTGTTATTCCTGCTCAACCTGTTGTTCCTATTCTTCCGGCTGTTGTTCCTCCGCCTGCTCTACTACCTCTTCCCATTGCACCAGTAATAACACCTTCATTGAATCTACCTGCACCTCCACTCCTGAGTGGTTCTGTACCGACTATAGTTGATCGGGGTGCGGGGTCGAAGGTTGTTACTCGTAATACTGTCCCTACAGATAAAAAGCGGGATTTGTTTGCATGGGCTAAGCAATTGCATGGAGAGAGATGATCGAGCTAATGTTTTTGCCACACTGTCTAATATGGATAATTTTCCTGAGAAAAATGTTTTTATTGAAGGTTTAGGGATTCATTTATGCATAATGTGGGGTAAATTAAATAATGTGGATCTGCCACAAGGGCTGAGGGATCTGAATACTTTAGCACTATCAAGAGATACTGTGGAGAAAGTACATGAGCATGTTGAAAGGTTTTTTGAGTATAGGAGAGACTTGGAGAAGTTACGGAATGAGGATGACGAAGAAGAGAGTATGTATGTACAGAAACGATTTCTTCCGTGTCGTAAATGGGCATCTGAGGAAGCACAAATTTGTACAAGAGATGCGATTAGATGGATTTCGGATTTATCGATAACTCCGGTTGAGGTATATGACACATATAGTCAATATACGCTAGAAATGCAGATGAAGGTGATTCAGGTAATGGTAGAGTACCTGCAGGATGAATGTGTGAGGAAGAAGGTTAGTTGTCCCACAGCGTTACTGGGTATTTATAAGAGAGCTTTTTCACTTGACACTTCTTCGACTGTTTTAGTGCTCAACTTAGCTCTGTTGCTTAGTAAGCGTTCGGAGTTGCCTATATCTCAGTTGCCTATGAGAGCGGTACCTCCGACATTTGTCCAAAAAGTTGAGATTGCAGCTAATGCTGCAGCAGGTATAGCTGCTGTGGACATTCCTGCACATTATGTATTACAGTTTGTTCACGTCCCGTTTTCACGACAGGAAGTGAACACTATTAGGCAATCTATTCCCGACATTAGGAAAAATCCGACAGGATTCTATAAAGAGATAGAGTCCGTCTTGCAGTCCTCAGTGTTCACCCTAGGCGATATTGACTTGTTATTCCCTGTACTCCTGCCCGTAGATTTGTGAAAGCAGGTTAGAACAATAGATGATGCACCTGGGTTGGGAGATACGTGGGCTAATATAACTAGGCTTGATGGGGAAAGGCCAGCTGGCGAGAGACCGCCTCAGGTGATACTCACTTTGCCTGACAGAATCATTGTGAAATTAAAAACTATAATTCCCGAAAAAATAATTATTTGGGACAACCTTACACCCTTTGTCCAAGGAAAATCTGAGGGTGCCACCGAGTTCTTTAATCGGTTCGAACAAGTATTCTCGGACTTCAGTGGACAGGATTTAGGCACAGAATCTGGGAAAAGGTTATTTGTAGATAAATTAGTGCATGGATTGCTGCCTGACATCTAGTCACAGATTATGTCTTCCGAGAGCGCTTGGCAGGCGAAATCCCAATCAGAAGTACTGCACATGGCTCAGTACTACGAGAACCGTGTCAATAATGAAAAAGATAGAGTAGAAAAGAGAAAAGGAGACTTAAAGACTAAAGTATTGTTACAACAAATTGTTAGAGGCCCCAGAGGGGGTAGTTCGCAGATTAGAGGTCAGTATGTTCCCCAAGGGAACGTGCCCTTGGGTCCTGTGAACATTAACCAGTGTGCCTATTGTCGCCAGGAGGGTCATTGGTATGCACAATGCCCCGTCCTTCGACAGAGGTCGAATAACACATTTGGGAGTATGGGTAGACAACCCAGAGGTCGCCCCGGGGTGGGGGGCCCTGGTAGAGGTCAGTTTTCACATGATCCTCAGCAACCTTTTTCACAGGACAACCAGACTTCGAGTGTGGATACTAGAAACATATTTGATCACCCTTCTGCTGCTTACCTCTCTGAGGAGCTTCTGTAACGCTCACCTGATTCTCGCAGAGGCGCCGGTCTTGACTGGGCGACTACCGTATCTTCAAAGGTGATGTGTAGCACCCGGTTGGCTCTTTGGGCTGGACCTCTGTGCACTGTATGCCTGACGTGTAGAGTAAGATGTCTGCAGATAGAAAATATGGGGTTAATGAACTGGGGTTATTGGGTTGTCCCTATCTCTTTCCTCTTCTCCTCTCCTGTAGACCCCCAAAGGTTAACGCTCTCACCTTAGGTAAGTGAATGCCGAGCTCTCCATCTGCCTCGGGGCAGGGTGCTGTAACCAGTTTCTTCACTGGATAGGTAGCGCAGGCCTCTTGACTTCAGAGGACTGCTGTCCGTCGTTTACTGCACGAACGGTATGTTTCGAGTCATTCAAATGTCTTTAAAGTCTTTAGTAATGATGTCTCTTGTTTTGCAGGGTTCCGGCGATGGCGGATGACGGGCTGAAATGAGTTGAAGATGGAGCCCGTGTGATGAATAGAAGCGCCTGGAAGCACGTAAGTAAGCGCTTGTTGCCTGCTTCACTATGCGCTCTAACTGTCTTTTTATTTTGCAGGTACGAGTTCGGAGCGGCTGCAGGGTGCCGGAATACCCACTGGATTAGATGTGGAAAGGAGTAATGGCACGTGAGTATTAAAGTTCCCCAATGTCTTTAAACGCATCTTGTTTTGTCTTTCAGATGCGGGATGCAGCGCCGAAGGCCTCCGGAGCGTGCGAAGAGTTGGTAAACTTTTGTCTTTCAGATGCCGGAATGCAGTGTGAAGACCTCCGGAGCGCACGAAGAGTAGGTAAGCCTTTGCCTTTCAGATGCCGGAATGCTAACCTGTTCTTTCTTGTCTTTATAGGTGTTGCTGAAGACTGGATTCAGGATGGTAAGCCTTTGCCTTTCAGATGCCGGAATGCTAACCTGTTCTTTCTTGTCTTTATAGGTGTTGCTGAAGACTGGATTCAGGATGGTAAGCCTTTTTCCTTAGACCCAGGACCGGATGCAGAAGACACGATGAGCGTTATGCTGCAGAGGTTGCAGAATAACGCAAAGCAAGATTCATCCACCGGGTGTGGTTTAAATAGCCTCCTGTAGTGCTTAGGTGTCTCCTTCCACAGCCACGCCTAAGTAAGAAAAGAGTTCCTGGTAAGAAAAGAGTTCCTGCCTTCCAGAAGAGTTCCAGTGTTCTGAATCTAGGGAGTGGCTCCAGCCCCACCCAACAGGAAAAGTAGTTCCAAACAGAAGAGGATCAGAGGCTCAACTGGCAGGCAAGTAAGCAGCATGGTCTGCTGAAGGTAAGTCCACCCAAGCATTATGAGCCCGGCGCTTCCAGCGCTGGGACTGGGCATATTTATGAGCCTGGTGCCACTGGCGCCAGGACTGGGTCCAAAAGGTCCCAATTGGGACTGGTTGGCACTCGGAACCTGGGTTATGGATCTGCTTCCAAGGGAGTTGGGAAAACCCTGACCTTTTGGAAGCAGAGATCATGACAGTACCCCCCCTCAAGGCCCCTCCCAAACCGGGCTTCTCCGGGGGTTTTGGCTTGTCAGGAAATGTTCGGTGAAATCTTTTGATTAGGCGAGGAGCGTGGACCTATTCAGCAGGTTCCCAGGATCTCTCTTGGGGGCGGTAGCCTTTCCAGTCAATTAGGTAGAATAGTTTAGATTTGGAGATCTTGGAGTCCAGAATGCTTTTGACTTCAAACTCGAGTTCTCCATCCACTAGGATAGGTTTTGGAGATTTGGTTAGTCGGGTTTGAGGTTGCACGGGTTTTAATAGAGAGACGTGGAAGACCGGATGTATCTTCATGTGCGGGGGCAAGTCCAACTTGACCGCTACTGGGTTTACTATGGTAGTGATGGAATAGGGACCAAGGTATCTTGGGTTGAATGTGCGTGGCCCTTTTAGAGATAGATATTTGGTGGATAACCAGACTTGATCCCCTACTTGATAGTGAGGGGCTTCCTTCCGATGTTGATCTGCTCCTTTCTTGTATTGTTCTTTAGCCCTTTGAAGGTGAGAAACAGCTTCCTTAAAGGCTTGGGTGAGTGTAGAATGCAGGTAGTCTACTGCTGGTGTTTCAAGATCTTGGAGGGGATCCAACTCCGAGGTTCGAGGGTGACTGCCGTACAAAAGAAAAAACGGGGTTTTCCCAGTTCCCGAATGGACAGAGTTATTGTAGGCATACTCGGCTATCCAAAGGATATCTTTCCAAGTTTTTTCAGTTTGTTGCAGCATGCAGCGTAAATACTGTTCCAGAGTTTGATTGGTCCTCTCGGTTTGTCCGTCGGTCTGAGGGTGGTGACTGGTCGATAGTCTCACATCAATTTGAGCCGACCGACAGCAACTTCGCCAAAAATGAGAAATAAATTGACTACCTCGATCCGAAATTAGAACCGAAGGAAAACCGTGCAGTCGGACGATGTTTTCGAGAAATTCTCGGGCCAGAGTTGCTGCTGTTGGCAAGCCTTTGAGCGGAATGAAATGCGCCATCTTGGAGAATAAGTCCACGATTACTAGAATCGTATTGTATCCGGAGCATGGAGGTAGATCGGTGATGAAGTCCATAGAAAGCGTATGCCAAGGGCGAGGTGGGATGTCAATAGGGCGTAAGAGGCCTGCTGGTCTTTCCTTTTGACTCTTGTTTTGGGCGCATACTCCACAGGACATTATAAAGTCTCTGATATCTTTTTTCCAAGACGGCCACCAGAAGTAGCGCTTGATCTTTTCTGAGGTCTTGGCTATACCGGGATGACCTTCCATTAAAGAGCCGTGATAACAAGAGATTACTTTTTTCTGTAAATCTGTCCTTTACTGCAAAGTCCTTTCCCTGCAGATGCCAATTCTGTATGTCTGCTGGAGTTACAAGTTGCCTGGCTTTATCCTTAACTTCCTCTATGGATTCTGTGGCGATTACACCCAGAATTCTTTGTTCGGGAATGATTGGTACAGGTTTAGGGTTGACCAAGTGTTCTTCCACTCCCATCCGAGAAAGGGCATCGGCTTTACCGTTCTTTGTACCAGGTCGATAGGTAATTATGAAGTCAAACTCGGCAAAGAATAATGCCCAACGGAGTTGTCTAGAGGATTGGGCTTTTGCGGTCTTCAAATATTGCAGGTTTCGGTGATCCGTAATCACAGTAACGGTGTGTCGGGCCCCCAGCAGATAATGCCGCCAAGCCTTAAAGGCAGACTTGATAGCCAGAAGTTCCTTGTCAGTAATCGTGTAATTGATTTCAGGAGGTGAGAATTTGCGGGACCAAAATGCCACGGGATGCAACTGATTGGTTACCGGGTCCTTTTGTGATAGAACTGCCCCCATGGCAAGGCTTGAAGCATCAGTTTCCACGATGTAGGGGAGTTCGGGGCGAGGGTGTTTTAAGATTGGTGCAGAGATACATTTAGTCTTCAAATCCTGGAAAGCTTGTTCCGCCTCGGTAGACCATTCAAAACGTTTGTTTTTCTTTAACAAGGCAGTGATGGGCTGGACTATTTGAGAGAATTCGGGGATAAACCTGCGGTAAAAGTTAGCGAAGCCTAACATGCTTTGCACACCTTTTACGGAGGATGGTGATGGCCATTTGAGAACTGCATCGACCTTCTTTGAATCCATACGCACTCCGCCAGGTGATAATATGAATCCCAAGAATTCAACTTCAGTCACGTTGAAAACACATTTTTCCAACTTAGCGAAAAGTTTGTGTTGACGCAATCTTTCGAGGACCATTTTCACGTGTTTCCGATGTTCAGATTCCGATGAAGAATAAACGAGGATGTCGTCAATGTAAACAACAACACATACATCTATGAGCTCTCTGAGGACATCGTTCATAAAATATTGAAAGGCGGCCGGGGCATTGCAAAGTCCAAAGGGCATGACCTGATATTCAAATAGCCCATACTTGGTGCGGAAGGCCGTCTTCCATTCATCGCCCTCTTTTACTCGTACCAAGTGGTAAGCTCCTCTAAGATCCAGCTTTGTATATATGCATGCTTTTCTGACTTGGTCCAGGAGTTCAGGGATCAAAGGTAACGGATATCTATTCTTAACGGTGATCTGGTTCAGGGAGCGATAATCGATACAAGTTCTAAGGTCTCCTTCCTTTTTTGGAACGAAGAACAAAGCTGAAGAAGCAGGGGACTTGGAAGGACGAATAAACCCATTTGCCAGGTATTGATCCAGGTATTGTCGAAGGTGAAGGTTCTCAGGCTCGGTGAGGGCATAAATTCTACTACAAGGAGGAGTAGATCCAGGTATCAGGTCTATCTGGCAGTCATAAGACCTATGAGGAGGTAGAGAGTTAGCCTGATCCTTCCGGAAAACATCTTGGTATTCTAGGTATTCGGGAGGTAACTGGGGAGTCTCTGAAGAAATTGCGGCCAGTGCAACACCAGGTGGAGGGTGACAAGTAGAGACACATTCTGGAAACTGGACCGTTCTTGCTCGCCAATCGATCAGAGGATTGTGTTTCTCTAACCAAGGTATTCCTAGAATAATCTGAAACTGAGGGGCCTTGATCACATCGAACACGATCTTCTCATGGTGTCCATCTTGACTTACTAGCGTCACCTCTTGAGTGGTATGCGTTACTGGCCCGGAGGCTATCTCCGTACCATCCACCGTAGTAATGACGTCCTTTACAGCCTTGGGACAAAGAGTTACATTCATCCTCAAAACCATTTCATGATCCACATAATTGCCGATGGCACCGCTGTCGACGTAAGCTTCAATTGCATGTAATCGATCCGGATTATCAGGGCTAATGAGGACCATAGGTATCACGAAATGCGAGGTCACGGAACTGGTTTTCACGCTCGGCAAGAGGACCTCTATTCTTGTCGGGCGAGGTTGTTTCCCTGCTCAGAGTTTGTAACTTTGGTAACTGCAGCTCCTACTGCCTTCTTGGCAGGTTTCACCGGACAGTCTCGAAGAAAGTGCCCTGAGTTTCCGCAATATAGGCATAATTGCAACTGTTTCCTCCTTTCCCGCTCCCTTTGTGTTAGAGGACCTTTCAGACCCCCTATTTGCATGGGTTCCCCGGAGTCTACTCCTTTGGAAGGAGTTGGCGGTTTGGAAAATACTCGAGCATCAAACTTGGAACGATCGGCCTTCCTGTTCTGCAGCCTGTGATCTATTTGAACGACCAAGTCTATATAATCCGAACAGTCTTGTGGGGGATTCACTACTTGGGCTAAAACGTCTTTGAGCTCTCCACGTAGACCTCTATAAAACAGCGTAATCCTTTTGTCCTCAGGCCATTGAGTTTCCACTATTAGTCTATTGAAAGATGCAATATAATCCAAAAGGTCTTGATTACCCTGTCGCAACGAAAGAAGCTCATTGTCCAAGGCCTGCCCCTGTGAATGTCTTGCGAACAGTTTTTCCATACTAAGCTGAAAGGCTTGAAAATCATGGAGAACCGGATCATCTTGATTAACTAGAGGGATCGACCAGTCTGCCGCATTGCCACTAAGGTACGAAAGTACAAAAGCTACTTTTGCTTGATCAGTTGGAAAGGCTGCTGGCCGGCATAAGAAGTGCAACCGGCACTGATTGATAAATACTGCAAACCTCTTTGGGTCACCAGAAAATCGTTCGGGCGGAGCCAGAGGTACATTCCCAGGTAGGTTGATCTGCACTGGATTCATAGAGGATGTTGAAGGAAGATTTGCCCCTGATGCGGGTAACGGGGTCTGTCCGGCTTGTGACTGTAGCACTTGTCTAGCAAGATTGTCTGTTCTCTCTTTGGAAATAATTAGTTCCCTTCTTAGAGCATTCGTTTCCTGACGAGCTGCATGCACTTCTGCCCTTAGTTCCCCAAGTAACCGGGCTAGGGGGTCAGTATCCGAGGTTTCCATAGTGCCTGGGCGAGAGTTTTGCGGTAGGCTTTGCGTTCTGTAACGCTCACCTGATTCTCGCAGAGGCGCCGGTCTTGACTGGGCGACTACCGTATCTTCAAAGGTGATGTGTAGCACCCGGTTGGATCTTTGGGCTGGACCTCTGTGCACTGTATGCCTGACGTGTAGAGTAAGATGTCTGCAGATAGAAAATATGGGGTTAATGAACTGGGGTTATTGGGGTGTCCCTATCTCTTTCCTCTTCTCCTCTCCTGTAGACCCCCAAAGGTTAACGCTCTCACCTTAGGTAAGTGAATGCCGAGCTCTCCATCTGCCTCGGGGCAGGGTGCTGTAACCAGTTTCTTCACTGGATAGGTAGCGCAGGCCTCTTGACTTCAGAGGACTGCTGTCCGTCGTTTACTGCACGAACGGTAAGTTTCGAGTCATTCAAATGTCTTTAAAGTCTTTAGTAATGATGTCTCTTGTTTTGCAGGGTTCCGGCGATGGCGGATGACGGGCTGAAGTGAGTTGAAGATGGAGCCGTGTGATGAATAGAAGCGCCTGGAAGCACGTAAGTAAGCGCTTGTTGCCTGCTTCACTATGCGCTCTAACTGTCTTTTTATTTTGCAGGTACGAGTTCGGAGCGGCTGAAGGGTGCCGGAATACCCACTGGATTAGATGTGGAAAGGAGTAATGGCACGTGAGTATTAAAGTTCCCCAATGTCTTTAAACGCACCTTGTTTTGTCTTTCAGATGCGGGATGCAGCGCCGAAGGCCTCCGGAGCGTGCGAAGAGTTGGTAAACTTTTGTCTTTCAGATGCCGGAATGCAGTGTGAAGACCTCCGGAGCGCACGAAGAGTAGGTAAGCCTTTGCCTTTCAGATGCCGGACTGCTAACCTGTTCTTTCTTGTCTTTATAGGTGTTGCTGAAGACTGGATTCAGGATGGTAAGCCTTTGCCTTTCAGATGCCGGAATGCTAACCTGTTCTTTCTTGTCTTTATAGGTGTTGCTGAAGACTGGATTCAGGATGGTAAGCCTTTTTCCTTAGGCCCAGGACCGGATGCAGAAGACACGATGAGCGTTCTGCTGCAGAGGTTGCAGAATAACGCAAAGCAAGATTCATCCACCGGGTGTGGTTTAAATAGCCTCCTGTAGTGCTTAGGTGTCTCCTTCCACAGCCACGCCTAAGTAACAAAAGAGTTCCTGGTAAGAAAAGAGTTCCTGCCTTCCAGAAGAGTTCCAGTGTTCTGAATCTAGGGAGTGGCTCCAGCCCCACCCAACAGGAAAAGTAGTTCCAAACAGAAGAGGATCAGTGGCTCAACTGGCAGGCAAGTAAGCAGCATGGTCTGCTGAAGGTAAGTCCACCCAAGCATTATGAGCCCGGCGCTTCCAGCGCTGGGACTGGGCATATTTATGAGCCTGGTGCCACTGGCGCCAGGACTGGGTCCAAAAGGTCCCAATTGGGACTGGTTGGCACTCGGAACCTGGGTTATGGATCTGCTTCCAAGGGAGTTGGGAAAACCCTGACCTTTTGGAAGCAGAGATCATGACAGCTTCCATCTGATGATATTCTGTTTCGTTAGGATTGCCTGAAGCAGGGTTTGGAACTTACACCTATTCCCGTTAGTCAGAAAGGTCCCTACGTTGAAATGGTAGTGGGAAATAGGAAACATCAGTTCTTGATAGACACTGGAGCACAGAAGTGCTCCATTGATCATTCACGGGTTCCAAACATTCCACTGTCAGGGCAAACCAATATCTCCATAGGGTTTTCTGGCACACCAGTCATTTGTCCGGTTTCTTCGCCGGTACCTATTTCTTTGGGTCCCTTTACGGACCACTGTCCATTTCTTTTGACTTTGAATTGTGGAGAGAATTTGTTGGGGTTGAATCTGTTGAAGGAATTAAATGCGGTAATTCATTGTTCATCTGATGGAGTGCGTTTGACGATTTCCCCACAGCAGTTTTCTGTTTCACAATTTTTGACTAGACCTTTGCCACCAGAATTCAGTAATGTCCCGGAGTGTTTGTGGGCGGCTGACGACAATGATGTCGGTGTTCTACAGATTGAGCCCGTTAGAATAGTCTTGAAACATGGTATTAAGCTGCCACGTATCCCGCAGTATAAGATCTCGGTTGAAGGTGAGCGAGCTTTGAAGAGCATTGTTTCTGATTTTGTGCATCGTGGAGTGATTGAGGAGATTAAAGGAAGTTTGTGCAATAGTCCGAATCTACACGTGTACAAAAAAGGCGATAATGCTATTCCGTTTAGTTTTATAATTGATTTGCGTGCCATCAATAGAGTTGTCACTCCACAATTTCCAATTGTGCCTGATGTGACGACGATATTAACTATGATTCCAGCTATGGCTACTTACTTCAGTGTTGTGGACCTGAAGAATGCATTCTTCAGTATTCCTAGACACAAGGACAGTAGATATTTGTTCGCGTTCACCTTAGGGGGACGCTCGTTCACATTTACTCGTGCACCTCAAGGTTACACCGAGAGTCGTAGCATTTATAGTAGGGCCTTGAAAGAACAGCTTGATAATCTTGAATTACCCCCTACTTGTACGCTGCTTCAGTACGTTGATGACTTGCTTTTAGCAGCAGATTCTGAGAGCTCTTGTAAAGAGGGCACTATATTGTTGCTCATCCATCTAGCTAAGCATGGTCACAAAGCTTTGCTTAAAAAGTTTCAATATTGTTGCCAGGAGGTCGCCTACTTAGGCTACCTCCTGTCAAAGGAGGGAAGAAGATTGACACCTGAAAGAATAAAACACATTTCTGGCATGTCTGTCCCAAGTACACAGAAGGAAGTCAGAGCCTTAATAGGTATGGCTTCTTACTGTAGGTTATGGATCCAGAACTTTTCACTAGTGATAAAACCGATGTTGGCTTTGACAAAGAAGGAAATTTCTTCGCCATTGCCATGGAAATCGGAACATCAACAATCATTTGAGCTTCTCAAGACTGCATTATGCTCTG
This sequence comes from Ambystoma mexicanum, assembly GCF_040938575.1. Lineage (NCBI taxonomy): Eukaryota > Metazoa > Chordata > Amphibia > Caudata > Ambystomatidae > Ambystoma > Ambystoma mexicanum. The sequence continues at coordinate 107,347,257 of NC_090928.1, read as the reverse complement.
CACCGGTTTTGGGTACACCAAATTATAACAAGGCCTTTGTGTTGTTTGTGCATGAATGTGATGGATGTGCTTTGGCTGTATTAACGCAGGAACATGGAGGGAAGATTAGGCCGTGTGGTTACTACTCTTCCGCCCTTGATCCTGTCGCATGCGCTTTGCCAAGATGTTTGCGAGCTGTCGCTGCTGCTGCCGCATCTGTAAGGCAGAGTGAGGGAATGGTCCTACGCCATCATCTAACCCTGATGGTGCCTCACTCTATAGATGTTCTATTGAACATAACTCAAACGCAACACCTCACTTCTGCACGATTGACGAGATATGAATTGATTTTGTTTGCTCCCCACATACAAATTAGGAGGTGTTGTGTTTTTAACCCAGCTGAACTCCTACCTTTCCCGCAAAATACTGTTTGCGGTGATGATGAGTCACATGACTGCCTGTATACTACTGAACAAGAAACAAAGGGCAGAATTGATCTTAAGGACACTCCTTTGGATAATGCACAAGGGGAGATATTTTGTGATGGCTCCTGTTTCAAACTTCCGGATGGTACATCCACAGCTGCTTATGCATTCACTACATTAAGTACGGTTGTAGAAACCAAGCGAATTACACATAACTCCGCGCAGGCCGCAGAGATTATAGCATTATAGCTTGTGAGCTTTCCGAAGGGCTAACAGTGAATATATATACTGATAGTCAGTATGCTTTTGGGGTGGCTCACAACTTTGGGAGACTTTGGTCAGAGAGAGGGTTTCTAACTTCACATGGGACCAAGATTCAGCATGGCCCCCTGATAGTACAATTGCTCCCGGCGCTCGCGCTCCCTAGTCAGTTAGCGATCATGAAATGCGCAGCGCATCGCAAGATCACAGACGATGTAGGAAAAGGGAATGCTTTCGCTGATCAGATAGCCAGACAAACTGCCACAGATCTTCGCACAGACATGTATGCTCTAAGAGAAACTAGGGATGTTTATGTAATGGACGAGGATATTGGGTCTGTGCGGGATATCCAAGCTGATGCCACAATGGAAGAATCTAAGAAATGGGCTGAAGGCTTGGGGAAATTATATGATGATGGGTGTTGGGTGGACACAGTTGAAGGGAAATGGTAACTTCTTAATGCCTACATAGTCATGATGGTTACTATGGCACACGGTCCCACACATGTGTGTGCTCAACAGATTACGAAAATGTTAGAGAAAGTCTGGGTAAATGATAAGATTTCGAAAATTCTCAGCATTATGTCCAAAATTGCATGATTTGTCTACAGCACAATGTGGGGAAGGGAACGGTAACACCAAGGGGTAGCTTTGGGCCTCCTTCTGTCACGTTTGAAATGATTCATTTTGATTTTATTGAGATGGAGCGGTGCAATAGTTTAAAATATGTCCTTGTGGTCATTTGTGCCTTTAGTAAACGGGTTGAGGCTTTCCCTGTCAAAGATGCTACAGCTATGACCACTGCGAAAATTAAGATAAAGGAGTACTTCCCGCGGTTTGGGTTGCCAAGAGACATTTGGTCAGACAATGTCCCACATTTTGATGCTGCTGTAATTTTACAGATATGTACGGCACTACATATTGATAAGCGATTTCATTCGGCTAGACATCCTCAAAGTGCCGGGTTGGTAGAGAGACCTAACGGTATCCTAAAGAACAAACTCGCTAAGACGTGTGCCGGTACCAAACTAAAATGGCCGGACGCCTTACCGATCGTGTTACTAGCCATGCACACTACCCCTCAAACTAAGAATGGGCTCTCTCCATTTGAGGTGGTGATGGGGAGGCCTGCCAATATTTAGGGTCTTCCGAAACCTAAAGCACTGAGAAATGTTGAGAATGTATTGCCTTCAGACTACTGTAACCAGTTGACTAAAAATCTGTATTTCATTTATCATCAGGTACAACCAGCTTTACCTGTACGCTACGAGGGCCCAGGACACAACATCCGGCCTGGAAGCTGGGTCCTTTTGAGAGCATACGAGCGGTCCTCTTGCCTCGCACCTCTTTGGCGGGGACCATTTCAGGTCTTGTTGGTCACCCAAACGGCAGTGCGAGTGGCTGGAAAGAAGAACTGGATACATGCGACGCATGTTAAGAAACTTCCTCACCCGACGCCGCACATTACAGAAGAAACAGAACCCCTAACTAACGCTGCAATCGATGATCCTGAAGCAGCAAATAGCACTCTGAGTGAGTCGGAGAATCTCTCTGAGCCCGTGGGGCTTGGGGAACCGTCCATTTTGTCTCCACACTCTTTGGAAAAGTCATTTCCGGAAACCATTGCTCCGAATTCTGCAACTTCCGTTGCCTCCGATACGTTGCTTCCCTCAGGAAGTGACGTTACCTTATTTCCAGATCAAACAGTACCGGGAACCACCAGATATAATCTTCGGCGGAGAAAATAGACCTACGGCACGGTTCGACTGTGCATTCAAACAAAAAAAAGAAAGGATCATCAAGGGCTTGCTTTTGCCCAAATTTGAGAAAGGGGGTTCTGTCGGCTAGGGTTGGGGAAGGACTAAGAAGCCACGCGACCGGGGAGTCGCCAGCAACGAACATTGGGGTTTCCATCCGAAGACTACAATGCTTGCCACCGCTACTGCCCGTATTGGACTTGTAAATAAGGGGGTGACCAACTTGAACAATGAACAATGTGCCTGGGCCCCGAAAACGTATTGCTGTGTTTTGATGATAATAATTGGGGTTTTTATAGTAACTGCTTTAGGATTCTGGTACGTCGAGGAGATTTATCCTCTAGAGCCTCTTTTGCCAACTGAAATTGTACCTACTGTTTTTACTCCTTTTGTACATTTGCATATTCTGTCACCTAGGGACTCTCAGCATAGACAGAAGTATCACAATAATACTATGATGCTGATTATGAATTCGACACATGCCATTTTTAACAAAACCAATTGCTGGGTCTGCTCGCATTTACCGCAACATGGGGACAAGGGGCTAAGTTGGTATATTCATCCCTTACCTTTGACGACTGCTTGTTATGCCTCTCTTAGAGCACTGTTCTTTGGCCGATGGAATGATAGCATCTCAGGGAATTTTGATGGAACTAATTTGAACAATTTTGAAAAACGTGTTCTGACTCCCCTAGGATGCTCGCTTTTTGCAAATAGGAGCAAACTCAACGTTGCTTCAATTAGGCCTTCTGATAGACTATCTCGTCCTTTCCAATCTTTGGTTTCCTTTAAAATGGCTCCGATAGGCAATAAGGATGCTGTGCCTCCTTCTTACTCTGTTAACCATAGCCCCGATTCAGTTTCTTTTTGCATACAGAGGAATGGTACCCGGTCAATGGGAGATTTCAAAGGCTGTGCCAACGTTGCAAATTTGACTGGGTAAGACAGGCCTTTGTATGTGGGCGAACCTGTCTATTTCGTTTGCGGTAATGTAGTATTTCCATGGTTGCCCAGGGATTGGCAGGGAACCTGTTATTTAGGGATCCTTTTACCTGGGGTATTCAAAGCAAGCACTTTGGAAGTTTTAAAGGCTCGTCCACGTCGGGACGAGAATGGTGATACCCCCGCACAAGTGATGGGAGATATAGCAAAATCAGTTGTGCTATTTTGGGGGCAGATAGCAAATTCCGAAGACATCAGAAGACAAGCGAGAGTACTGGAGAGAACCATCAAACGGACCACAGATATACTCTATAACATGACATTAGAGCCGAAAGTGATAAGATTAGTAGCACTCCAGAACCGGATGGCATTTGATGTCATACTGGCTGAACGTGGAGGAGTTTGTAAATTAGTGGGGTCCACCAGCTGTGTTTTCGCACCAGACTCCTCCCCAACCATTTTTAAAGCAATTCAGAATCTGCACGTCCTTAGCTCAGAAGTGCATGTTCCCGAGGGGAACTGGAATTTTAGTGCTTGGTTTTGGGATTTCTTGCGATCTTGGGGTTGGAAGGTACTTTCAGTTTTATTGATCATTTTGGGAGTTCTGCTATTCCTTTGTTGTTGTATCCAATGTCTGCCTAGTATATGTTCGATGCTAGGGGGATGTTGTGCTCAGGCGATAGGTACGATAGGACAAAAAGTATATGCCCCGGATAAAACTTCCAAGGAGTATGTGTTAAAAGAGATCTTAGTGAATGACCTGATGGCCATAGATATCTCTGACAGCGATTCAGGGTGTATGGACGATGACGTATGGAGTTACTTGCAAGGAGATCAGAAGTAGTTTTAGCACTTGGCATAGGCCAAAAGGAGGGTTTGTCAAACTGGATATTAAATTATGCCTCCTATTTGTAACAATTGTATGTATATTGACCTACACCAAGTTGCTTAAAACTGTACGCGAGTAACTCTCTACAGCAAGGTCTTGACCTTAGAAATTGATGTAAGTCGCCATCTTGAATCAAACCACCATTTTAGGTTCTCTTGCTGTGTAAAAGTCACCCTGTACATCAAAATGGTGGACGATGCCATTCCGAATAGAATCTAGGTCGTTTTGACCTCTGTATAGCTAATGTATAACTTGCCTACAGGCCACTTGTTAGGGTCGTGAACTGAGACCTTGTCCTTCTGTTGACCTGCATGTAAATGGATTACCTGTATCAACGGAACTATCTATGCACGTACTGATGAATAAATTAGAGTTGACCTGGCAGAGACCCTAGACCAGTAATACATTCATGGAATGGTTAACCCGCGAAGGGGTTGGACAACAGGCTGGAGAAATGTATAAAAGCCTGAATGTCCCAATGTACAGTCTCTCACTGAATACATCGAACCCCGTTGAAGTTCATTGTGTTGTACTGAGGGCAATAGCTATTCGATCTATCATTGACTTTGTCATTGCTTGACCTTAAAATAAAGCACTTTGTATGTTCCTTTGTAACCGGTGTTTGGTGTGTTTCCTTTGGGTTTCCCGGCCTCATATTATTTTTCTCCTTTCACATAGCTAACCAAATAACAGGTAACAGATCCCATACATCAATGTTCACTGGTCCTATAAGATAAAATAAATCTCAACAGTGAATGGATAGTCAATGGGTGGAAGGATCCACATGCATTGAAGCAGATTTCAGGTAAAGCGTGAGCTTGGTGAAGTTATGGCTTGACAGGGGTTCTAGTCCTAGGTCTTTTCCAGCCCTAACAGGCCCAAAACAGGCAGCTGCCCTTTGCTTCTAGCAAAGCGAGATGTGGCCAAGAGAAAAAGAATACTTTATTGTACAGATGATCCTCCCATCACATGTCCCTCTGGAAGCCAGTCACTGTGTTCCTGGTGGCTTGCACACTTGCATGCAGAATCCTGGGTGTTGTCATGCCAGGGAGCTTTGTTTTGTAGGCAGGATCCTCAGATCCTGCACAGGGTCCTCTTACAAAGGCTGGTGCCTGTCTCAGGTAGTTTTCACCTACTGCTTCAAGGGCCACACCGGTCGCTGGCCCACACAATTTCCTTGGCATATCCATTAACCAACGCTGGCTAAAGCCTGTTATCTGTTATTAAGTCTATTTCTGGCCCTGGAATTAGCTTCAGTTGGTCTCCTGGTGCTCTGTTATAAACTTGTTACTCCTCCTTCCTTTTCCCAGGCAGCATGTAGGCTTATGTTGCCTCTCGCCCTTTCAGGCACTTTCCATTATCCTCCATGAGAATTCTAGGTATTTCTCACTCCTGCTTCTTCCTTCTCTCTCCTCCACTAGCTCTTCCTTTTACTTTCCCCACTCTTCAACACACATTTCTCCTCTGCTGTTAGATATTGTCCCCTTTTTCTCCTCCTCAGACACATGGTTCTTCTCTAACCTATCCCGCTTCTGCCCCTTCTTCTGAAGCTCCTCCTCCTTTAACCTCCCCAGCTTTACCATCTCCTCCTTCTGCACCTTCACCACCACCACCCACTCCTGCTTCCCCACAGTCTCCTCCTCCTGCACCTCAGCTCCTCCACCATCTCCTACTTGACCTTCTTTTCCATGTTCAACTCCTCCACTACTGCAATCTCATCTCTCCCAACATCTCCTGATTTACCACCTCCAATCTCTCCTCTGATAGTGCCGACATTCTGCTTCATGTCACTCCACATCATTAAACCCCCCAACACTCCATATATACCTATTTGACCCCCCTCCCCCACCAGAACCTGTCCTCCCTAACACACTGCAGCTAAACTTCATAATTCTTTCTGGCTGGGGATTGGCTGGGGCACAGTGGCCATAAAGACTCACATGTAACTAAAACATGTTTGTGGCTTTCCTGAGCCCCGGGGGCCTGTCCTTCAAATTGCTGGTTGGCCATCTTGGATTGGAAAAAATTGAGAATGTGACTTTGACCGTGCAAAATGGGTCCCTTAAGGACAACATCCACCTGGTTATTACATACATGTGGGAATATTTGTATCTTGTTCAGTCCCTTATTGCAAATGAATCATAATTCCTTGGGTGCAGTTGTTGGGGCCCGTAGAGACCGATCTGGGTTTAGCTCCCCTTCATCCACTCCTCTCCCTCTTTTCTTTCTCCAGTAGATTTTTCCAGAGTCCCTGATCTTTGTTCTCCCCACCTCCTTAAACGTTGGCTCCTCCTTCTGCTTTCCCTCCTCCTTCTCACCCTCCTTCTTACTTTCTACCTCTCCTGGATGTTCCTCGACTTCTGGTTCACTCACCTACTCCTTAGCTTTATACTCTTTTCACCACTCCTTCTTTCTTACCTAATTTTTCCCTCTGATGTCCTATTCTCAGCTTCCTTTCCTCCTCTCCTGCTGCTACTCCTTCTCTCTGTCCCATTCTCTGGCCTTTTCTCTCCAGCTCCCATTCCTTCTCCGGCTACTCTACAGCCTCCTTTTTTCAGCCTCCCTCTCGCCACTTCAATTCCACCTCCTCCACTTTCTTCTTCCTCCAGAACATTTCTGTGCCATGGCATTACAGCCTCCTGCCGCCCATACCCTTCTGACAACCACAGACCTTATTTTAAACTATGCTCAGGTGAGTGGGTGTGTGGGTGTGGAAAAATGATTGGGCAATCTTATTTTGACAGGGGATTTCATGTCACTCACTTGGCCATGAACTTACTCCTTGTGGACCTACAGACCAATCCTTTAGAACTAGTGATGTGTTTGATTCAGGTTTGTGACTGCAGAGTGGACAGTGGGAACAGCAGGGCCATATGCATCACGAGATTGCCCTGCTTGTGAAGTGGACTTTGAAACGGTAAAGATCTGTGGGTGTGGGGGGACCCAAGCACACTGATTTGTGTTGTTTGTCACTGTGGCTTGGTCTTTCTGGGCCCTGCAGTCCCTTGGTGCTGACATTCTGTGTTCCCACTTTACTATATAGGAAATGGGGAGGGATTACAGTTTCTGGATAAAGCCTGTCTCGCAATGCGGTATAAACAGGCAGAATTTGGTTGCCCTTGCTATTTCCATATCGCAAGGCCCTACAAGAACCCTTAAAGGGCCAGCATCACAAGTGGGTTTCTTGTGACACATCCATGCCATGCAACTGGAGTGAGATGGGGCAAGTCAGGGAATCCTCTCCACAACCACTCTGGGTCTTGCATCGCTAAGGGGGCAGTGGCACCCACAAACCCCTGGAATTCCCACCCTTCACCACGAGGGGCATTGCAATGTTTCTGCAATATTCTAGTAAAAAGATATTGTTAAGAAAAAATAATAAAATATACAAAAGAATACAGTATTAGTTAAGTGACACTATCATATTTCGAGACTCGGGTCATGCTATCAGGAAAACCATATAAATTGTTAATGTATACAAATTCCTTATTTCTCCACTGATTATGATTTTGCATTCATAATTCCCTGCATCTCTCTCTTTAAATGGCAGTGTTACAAAATCCACGCACCATCCTCTGTAAACATCTTGTGGTCAGGGGCGTGATTACTGGACACAAATGCTTTATGGGATGCACATTGACCCACAATCGTGTGCCACCTTTTCGACCCTACCTATATCAACAAGACTCTGATCCTGTGGCAACAAATTGTCACTGAGCACCTATAATTGAATGTGCCCATCTATCCCGACCAATACAAAAATAAAATAAGTCTTTGACCACTGGGCATCACATTGTGACTTTCTGAAAGGTTGTTTATTGTGCATTCTAATTTTCAACTAAACAGCTGAGGATGTATTTTACTTTTGTTTTCCTTCTTTCTTTTCTTCTCCTCTTCCACTTTTTACTCATTTTGTCTTCGTTTTATGTGTCTACTGATCCCCTCATTCTGGCTCATTATAATCACATTTTTTTACATGTTATCGGGCCTCATTACACGGTAGGCGGTAGCCATGCCGCTATTAGCGCCATGGCTACCCCCTTACCGCATTCCAGGTCTGTGTTCCCGGAATAGGGACTTACCGGGTCAATCCGACCATGGAGGACCCGGTAAGTCCCCATTCCGGGAACCATTCCCCATTCCCATTTGAGCACCCATAGGGCTCAATGGGAATGGGGAAGGAGCTAATAACGGTTGTTCAATTTGCGGTACCGTTATTAGCTCTGAAGTCCCTTAGCGGGTCCCTTCCCTAACGCCTGGTAAATCCAGGCGTTAGTGGAGGGACCCGCTAAGGGACCTCGTACCAGGGCGGTAAGGGATTACCGGCACCGGTACGTATGGAGCCCAGCCTTCCAATTCCCTGGCTGCCAGGTTGCTATAGTATTTTCTCTCCAAGAACGGGGCGCTGGAAGTCGTTCCATTCACGGAGAGAAAACGATTAAAAAAGAAAACATTTAGCACCCGTGTAGTGCACTACAGGGTGCTATTTGGTGGCTGGGCCCACCGTGTGGGTAATGGCCCACCAGCCTCATTAAGGGACCCTCACGTCACTCGGGTCCTTAACTTGGGCGGTGGGCCATTACCCACAGGATGGGCCCGCCACCTCGAGGCATATCTCCTCATTGTGAAACTGGTGTCCACATTTTCTGAGAGTTTGGTCATTTCAAGTGGGCTATTTAGAGACTATCATAACAATTGTTAATTTCAGCAACACTGGCATGGCTTTGTCAAAACTGGCATCCCAATTTTCGGTAGAAGCAGAAAACAGCATACAAATACTGTTAACTGGAGCAACACTCCCAAAGCCCTTTTGGAACTGGCATGCTCTTTTCAGTGATCAATCGTATAGGGGATTCGGCATTTACTGGGAAAACCTTAAAACAAGCGTGACAATATGCTTATTCTAACCATTTCCAACGTGGAAGAGGTATATCAAATGGCAAAGGGTTCCAATGGGGCCCACCTTCATAACTCTGTTGGAATTTTCTTTTGCAGTGTGAAACTGGCATAACTATTTTCTCTGAGCACGTGCAAATGGCATGGTTAGTTTCTGGGTGTTTCTCTGGAGGCATTGTTGAAAATAGTCTGACAATGTGCCTAGCTAGGGCAATACTGAGCACTGTGACAATTGCATGGTCCTTTTCTGAGTGTTTCTCTGGGGGCATTGTTGAAAGTAACCTGACATTGGGCCCATCTAGGGCAGGACTGGCATGACACTGCAGAAACAGGCATGGTCATTTTTGGGGCAGCATAAAACTGGCTTCACATCGGACCAGGTACATGGTCATTTTCTGGGGATAGGTGGTAAGTAGCTTTATCAATCATTAGACTGGCTCACCACTGCAATGCCACTGTTAAATCTGGCATGAACACTTTCTTGGGGCAATGTGAACTTACCATGGTCCTTATGCGGGGCATGGTGATTTTTGATGCAAAACTGGCATACAACTATTTTTACTTACACAGAATTCGTATGGGGAAGTGTGATAATGCCATAACACTTTTCTGATTGCAATGCAGAACTGACCTGGACTTTTTCTGTGGGCAATGTTGGCACTAGGCTGATAATGTTCTTACCTGGGTCATCATTGGAAAAACACCTGATGCAACTGACATATGCATTGTCAGTGCAGGGTGGAGAGCTTGCATCACAATTTCCATACAGCTTAAATATTTACTGAGAACAACGGGCCAATACTAGCATACCAATGTGCTTAACTGGGCCACGTTTAGCCAGAAATTGTTGAACACTGTCATGTTTATTTTCTTGGGGCTGCTGGATGTTGGCATGGTCCTTTTTCTTTGCAATGCAAAAAGAAAACATACAACTGTATTTACCTGGAGCAACCCATGAATGGTATTGTTGAAACGCCATGGTTATTTTTTGAGGCGGGAGAGCAGTGCAACTGCTATGGCCATTTTCAGTGGCCACTCTGAGCACTAATCACAATTTTCAGGGTGTGGCATAGAAACTTGCAGAATGATGTGATTAGCTGGCATAGTACTGACATGGCATTGTTAAACGTAGCTTGTCCATATTGTGTGGCACTGTTGAACCAGGTACAGAGTGTTCTGCAGGCAATACAGAAACCAGCATGGCAATGTCCATAACTGAGAGTAATGGCAGTTTGAAAATGATCCGGGTATTTTCCTGGGACTGTGTGAAACTGTCATGATAATTTTCTGGGGCAGGACAATTTCCAGGGGAAATATCCAGGGGAAATGTTGACTCTAACATGGCAATGCACTTAATACATTTGACTGAATTCTTACAGAAAACACGACTTGATATGCACAACAGTTGCATTGTACAAGTTAATTGCCTATTTCCTTAAAATATGAATTCCTTCTTTGTCTTTCAGACAGTTACGTGTTCATTCACAGTCATTGACATGCCTTGGAAGCATCAAATGAAACTTATGGATAAAACCTGCAAAAAAGGCTAGCAGACAATGGTGTGTATTTTTATGGGAACTGCAGCTAGTGAAGAAGACTGTCACGGAAGAGTTCGCGTTCACTACTTCAGAATGCTCATGATTAAAGGAATCTTCTATTTAGGATTCTGTTTCTTTTGAAATAAATAAAGAGTTCACATATCAATTTAATGGTGTATTCATTAAAAAATATATTGACGTAATGTGTTCAAGTGACGCCTTTCACATGATTCACAGGGGGGGTGGAAGAAGACTCGTTAGGTGAAAAAAAACATTGCTTGCACATGAGTGAGCTGTAATGCAGTGGCGGATTTAGCACTTGGATGACGACAAATGGCGAGTGGGTCCTGTCGTGGCCTGATGCGACACCTTCCCAATCGCCTCACATCAGACACAACACACGCCCTCAGCCCTCCCTGCTGGCAGTCAGATACAGTGGAATAACAAAGAGCAGTCCTGGCACTGGCTCACAGGGCCCAGCTAAACATTTACCAGGGTAAGTGGGGGCCCATTTCAATGGGACCCCCCTCCTGCATACAGTTAGGTGGGGCGGACACGTTAGCAAGTGTTTGTCAGCCTAAATTAACTCCCCCCCCCCTTACGGCTGGAAGGCCCTGATTAAATAAATGATACGCACACCAATGGACGGAACGTTGTACTTTATTAACATCTACTAAGGAACTGAACTCCCCATCTCCTTTGTCCTCCCACATCACACGTCACGGAATCACATGACCCACTTTATGCAGGCTTATCTCTGCCTTAAAGAGATATGAGCCTTGTAACAACACCCCCGTACAAATGTCCTTGCTTGCTATCAGCATTCTTCAGCCAGCCTTGGTGGCTTCTTGATGGTTCTCTGCGGCCGATCCATGGATTCCTTGTTGAGGCCCATCTCTGGTCTGTCAGACGGCTCTGTCAGCTGTCGAGCCATGGGTTCAGGGGGAGTCCACGGACTATCTCTGGCGTCATAGGGCTCTGGGTCGGGATCAGGAGGTGGAGGCCTCTCTTCTTCATCTGTGACGGCATGTTTAAACAGTGAGCTGTTTCGTGTTATCTCTTTCTCGGCATTCACAGCGGCCCCCCAGAGAGAGAGAGACTTGCAGGGCTGAAGGGTTCCAGTGAATCCGAACTAAAAAAAAGACAGTGGGCCTCATTACGAGTCCGGCGGAAGCCGTGCCGGAAAAACTGGCAGGCTGCTGCCGGACCGGTAATACCATTCCGCCTCCGTGATTGCCAGAATCACCAGGGCATTACAACTCTGGTGACCCGGTAATTCTGGAGGCAGAATTCTGTAAATCCCCATTCCCATAAGACTCGATGGGGATGGGGACCGTTGAAACACCGGTTCCGTCTATGACAGACCCGGTGTTTCCATGTCTGCCTGGAGGCGGGTGGTGTTAATACCACCAGGTCAGACCTGGCGGGAGTGACACCTCCTCCCTGCAAGACTCGGAATCAGCTGGTCCGGAAACAACGGTGGCGGCGGATTTACCGCCACTGTTGTTTCCGGACCGGCTCACTTGTAATGAGGCCCAGTATCAACAAAAGTTAAATGGGACTGAATTGAAAGGAGCAGTGAGCAGGAGAGGGGAAACAGGAGGGGCACGGTTTTGAGAAACGGGGGGTTAAGGCTAGAAAGACATGAGAAGGAAAGGCAACGACATGAAAACAGGAAACAGGAATAAAAGGAGAAAACATAGAAAGTCATGGACAGTGGGAAAAAGAGAACATAGAAGTCAAATCTCCCACGGCTTGCAGGAGACAAGCCTGTCATGTCATTCAACTTCATTGCGCTGCGAGGCATGCCAACTGCCTAACCCTGGTAAGCCCCCGTACTGGTAAAGACCCATCTACGTTTGTTAGACATTTTTGTGAGATGTCTGTCTTCGACGGGTAAAGCTACCTAAAGCAAACCTGCTTTTGGGATATACCAGTGTTAGTTTCTCTAAAGCTCTTGTATACCCCCATAGTGTGGATTGAAGTGAATATTTTCAACTAATGAATGATCTGACAGTGGAACTTTAAAACAACCAAGCAGTGCTGGGTCTTTAGTGCTGTTCCAGGCATAGAAATTAACTATGAATTACATGCAATTTTATGACCCCAGGCTTGTAGCTTCAAAGCTCTATAACCAATATTTGTTTGCAATTCAAACAAAAGGTGGTACTTTTATCACCCTTAGATTGATGAAGTACAGTTCTTTTGAGAGCCAAGAAGATTTCAGGAACTGTTGTATCCAGGCTTGATTTCAACTGTACTCCGGTATTATTGTACATATTTTAAACTCAATTATTTCTTGATGTTTGTAAAAAACAACAAGGACATATGTTTTGGGCTTGAAAACAAGTTCTATTACCCAGGAAATAATAATAATAATAATGTCATCTTGGTTGGAAGGTTTTGACATCCTTGACGGGTTTGAACATACATCCTGCCAACCATGCACTGATCTCTGCAGCAGGTGCATTACTCCACTGAGCTATGTTGCCAGCTGAACGGTGCACTGTCTTCGTCTGGTTGGTGATCACATACTTTGCTGGCAGATTATAATGCCTAAAGGTTATTCAGAAGATGAGCTCTTTACAGGTGCCATTACACATGTTGCCTTTTAATGAGTGATGATGTGTGGGGGCTGCAATGATACACATACTGGGTGAACCATGTGTAGCTTTCCAGCTTAAAGAAATTCCCACAGGTGCACTCCAGCGTAAAATCCTAGTCAGAGCGCTTTGACAGTCAAATAGCTCAGTTGGTTGAGTTCTTGCGGCAGAGATCTGGGCTTAACTTGCAGGTCACAGCTTTGAGTCTCAGCAAGCCCAGCTCGAGCCATCATCCTTCCATTTAGTGCCATAGATATGGTTCAAAATAACACCTATCGTACTGCAGAAAGTGACCATTCTGTTTGTGCATGCCAGATAAATGGTTAATAAATTAGATTTTTTAGGGAATGTGGACCCCCCCCCGAACACATTTGTAGTGTGCATGCCATTAAAGGTAGTAATATTGCCTGTTTATGGAAGATCAGAGAGATCATAGATGTACTTGCACTTGAAAACAGGGTCTTTCAGTCCATTAGGGCTAGCTATACCCAAGGTTTTATTTGTGTAAGTGCGTGTGTTGGGGGTCTTGCGTGTCTCTGTGTGTGAGGGGAGATCTGCTTGGGCATGGCAGTTCAGTGCCTTTGTAGCAGGGTCAAGTGGAGCTGGAGGAGATTTAGGGGTGGTGGGTTGGAGTTAAGGGGTCTTTCAAGTGCCACAAGCAGCACCCACAAAAAAGGTAACCCCTGGCATGTTGTGAGATTAAAAGGGGTGCTCGTTTAAGTTTGTGATGCTCAATGACATTTCAAATGTGTGGGGCAGTGGTCGAAGTGGACGAAAAGAAGTAGTGGAACTATGTTCCCTGCCGGTCTGCCCCACTCTCCACAAACCCCATCGCTGCGCCCCTCCCACACACAGTCCAAACCCCCAAACAAACACCAATTATTTAAGGGAATGTTTAGTGCAGTGCAGTGCACTGAAGTGCAAGCTTCAACTTCTTCCTACACTTTTATTTTAAAACTAAACCGTTCCGGAACAGTTTCTTTTTAAAATAAAAGTATAGGAACAGTGAAACTGAAAAATAAAAAGCATAGGAGCACCGCTCCCGACCGCTCCCGCCCACTTCGACCTCTGGTGTGGGGGTGAGAACACCAGGGATCTGCGTCCCGTGATATCACCTACTGTAATGTCCCTTCTCATTGCCCATGTTATTGCCCATTGCCTTGAACTCGATCATTTCCAACATGAGCTTCAGCCTTGATCATTCATTATTAAGAACCACTGACAGCAAAACCTGGCGAGGAGGCCCACCTGTCTCTAGCTAGAGTCCGACGCCGCCAAACACAGAAAACTGTAAAAAGCATTTGTCCCTAAAGTTCATCATTGTGCAACTACCCCCAGTCTATGTTCCGCCTGCAAAACTAGAAACACTTTTACAGAGAAGATATATTCACAGGGTTAATTACATTTCTACACTATTACCAGCGTTAAAACTTACAGTAGACTCATGAAAGAATACACCACAAATTTTTCTTCAAATAATATTTTTCAATGACACCAGGTGGGGCCAATTTCGAGTTTGACTGAATGAGGTTTCTTCCCATTTGTGTGCAACCTCGCTGCCACGCCCTGCTTTCGAGCTGGTGCTTCCACTTGTTCGCTCACCACCGCCCTTCTCCTCTAAAGTGTGCAGGGGAAACCACTACTCGTTTTCTGTTTGGCAGCCAGAAGCTGTTAGTGGTGGAAGCAAGGATGTCATCACCGTCCGTGGAGATGGCGGTAGCCCCACTCCTACTCCAATCTTGTGCAACCTTCAGAAATTCTGTTATCCTGAAAGACACAACTCGACTCTGCGATGTGGGGGACACCTCTCAAGGGAGGGGCCATGCATCTCTCATGGATTCCTGAGGCAAGGGAGGGGCCATGCATCTCTCATGGATTCCTGAGGCAAGGGCGGGGCCATGCATCTCTCATGGATTCCTGAGGCAAGGGAGGGGCCATGCATCTCTCATGGATTCCTGAGGCAAGGGAGGGGCCATGCTGGCAGATCACCATCTTCCGCACATGCAGGAGATGTGGGGGCGGGGCCTGGTGAATGTGTTTCCACTACACAGATTCCTGCCTTTGGGCTACTACTGTCAGACTGACCTTTTCAGAGTGCATCTTTTTTGTCTCCTGGTCTGGCAGCTGGGAAGTAGAACTGCAAGGCAGCCGAAGCGCTTAGAAGCCTATGTTTCATAAAGTGTACTTCTAGGGATTTTACCTGTAGGTTTTCCTGTACCTTTGAAAGTTAAATATGCTTAAAATGAAGAAACTAGCAGATTCATTGTATTTCCCAGCGTGCAGTGTAAAATGCCTGAAAACAAATGGGCAGATTCTCAAAAATGAGTGCAAATGAAAAAATCATAATTCTTTCATGTATTCTCATTACATAAATGTGCAAGTTACCTTGTCCTCAAAGGTGACCTGTGCATTTCAAGAGGTGCTGGACAGTAGCGGAAATATGCACTGTCCAGTCCCTTTGCATACAAATATATTTGACTCCAAGTAGTTGCTGGAAACACATTTGACAGACACGGGCGGTTAAAGGGCCTGTCTCTGTGAAATGCTTAAAAAAAGAAAACAAATTCTATTCCTGTTTGAGGGATAGAAATGCAAGTCTGACATCCGCAGTTTAAACCACTGCTGTCACAGTTATCGAAAAATGCACGACAAGGTCAGACAAATGCACCTGGCATAATTTGCGCCTTTCCCTGTGCCTGGTCCCAACAGAGGCATGGGGGGTGACCCTCATTTCAAAGCATTTAAAAGTGCATCCCGTTTTTGAATTTCGGATATGCTTTTAAATGTGCAGGAATGTCCCCCCGATTTGCACAAATGTGCAAAGTGGTGAAAAAGGGCATATAAATAAGCACATCTATGATGCATTTTCTGAAGGCTGCTTCTTTTTTTGGGTGCAGGCGATGAGATGTGCTAGCCCAGCTCATCATTTGTTCTAAAACAGGTTTGAGAATCTGTCCCATAGAATTTTTAAATAACAGGTAAGCTGTGCATTCCACACTGTGCATGCCGACATATAAATACATTTCTGGGTTATTTCTGGGAGACATCATGAAGAACTGGATTTTATTGACAGGCTTACACTTGGTGGGCTGGCAATTGGTGAGCTTTACGGATATCCCATGTGGGGTTTGAAAGGAATAATGACATATGATGGAGCCTGAGCGATGGCAAGGCGATGTGCTCTCAGTTGCCCAATGCCTGATCCTTCACTCATGCAACACAGAAGTTAAAAGAAAATAAACAAGGTGTGAATGTATATGATTTTGATTCAAAGGTCTCGTCGAGTGTGCTGGGAGGGTCCCACCTCGGAGCAGGGATGGTGGATCGAAAATGAGGCCACCTGTGGACACTGACCTCTGAGTTTAACACATCAGTTAACGATCATTTTGTTGCACTTGCAATGGAAATGTGCAACATAGATCTCTGTTTCAAATAACTGGTGTATTCTAAACAATTGTGGGCTGATAACTTTTGAAGATACAAGCCATTAATTCTGTACAAGGAATTGCAAAATAATGTGGGGACCTGAGGACGGATATGGAATAATTGGGCATTCTGGTTTTCCATATCTTGCCTTAGATGTTAAGCTGTCAAGTCTAGAGCATAGAAACTCACAAGCACCCAGGCCAAGACAGAGGTAGATGAATGCATCTCAAGCTTCTTACTTAAGCAATTGACGAATTACAGTGTGTGAGAAAGCTGAGAGTGTCCTCACTTCCTTCTCCCCAAAATCCTCTGCTCAGGTGGCAAGAGAAGTGCCATCATTCTTGGATCCCACCCCTGGGGTTGCAGATGCGGGAGAGGATCACCTGGGTAGGGAAGACTTGGGGAATGGTAGGGGGATGTCCTTGGGTTAGACACGATATCCCCCATTTCTAGTCCCTCATGAACCCTCAGTCCCAGCTGCATTCATGGGATACTGTTACTCTTTTCCCTATGGTTGGGATAATACCAGAAACCATTATCGAACCACTAGGAAGAGGGTGAGGAATAGGAATGTCCACAGGCAAGCCAGGGTATCCCCCATTGTCCTGTGAGAGTCAATCCTGCTCTCCCCATGCCTTTATAGGCTATTGCAAACTATTTCCCCTCATTTCACCACATTCATACCATTATAGTACTGGGACGAGGAAGAGGCAAATCATGTCATTTCACCACTTTAGTACTGAGACGAGGAAGAAGCCTGCAAGCTGTTGCGAGGGTCAGGCATTTCCCCGAGTGCTTCACTAACTGTGGTCAGGCAATTGGGCGTGAAGACTCACACCTGCAACCTGTCAAGCAGTTGCAGGCGTGTAAAAAAGTGAAAAACAGGGAGGTTCTGGAAGTCTCTCTACCGGCATCAGTCACGGGGGAGTCTCAACCAGATTTATTTAGCTTTGACAGAAGAGAAATATCCACAACAGAGCAGTCTTTGTCCTGCCCAAGGGCAGTCCAGCTTCAAAATGTTGCTGGATCTATGAACACAGAAGAAATCTGAAAACGGCAAGCTACTGCCAATGTCTGCAGGATGTAAGCAGAGCTGCCGGCAACTCACAGAGAGTGGAGTGAGGCACGAGTGGGGCTGGCAGAATCATATCGTCGAAGCAGGAGACGAGAAAGCAGCCGCCTGAACTACACACCAGGGACCGGTGAGTGCACGAGAGGAAACATTCAAACCCGGGCGCTCCTACGGGGCTTTTAGAAAGCATAAGTGAATGCTGAATGAACAAAAGATGATAAATAAAAGCTGGTAAACCCAAAGCAACGGGTTGCCATGAAAAATGCTAATAAGATGAACTGTGAGTAACAGAACCAAAGCACAGGTCTATTGAATACCAAACTAAATGAAAGCTTTTGACAAACCAATGGACAGATAACAAGATGGTGTGAAATACAAGTGCAATACATTACAAGCTAAGAAATAAATCACAGGAGAGGCAGTGAAACGCCAAGGTTGAATATTGCTAAAGACTCTAAAAGAAAGGTGGTGAAATGAAAAAGCACCACAAAGTGAATTGTATGAAAGAGCAAATGGTGGCAAAGTCAAAAGACTGGCAAGAGGAAAACACATTTTGGAAGTGCAATATATTGAAAGCCAGGAACGAATCACATTAGAGGCAGTGAAAACCCAAAGTTGAATATTGCTAGAGTGTGAAGACAGGTGGTGAAAGGAAGAGAGCACCAGCAAGTGAACTGTATGAAAGAGCACATTGTGGCAAGATCAAAAGACTGGAAAAGAGGAAAACACATTGTGACAACGCTAAAAGGATGGCAAGGTGAAATCCAGGTGAATGAGAACCAGAACACAGATGCTGTTACAGAAGAACTTGTGTGGGCAAGCAAGCCTAGGGTTAAAGGTTGTGTGACCTCTGATGCATGGAACGTCTGGTCCGACAACTGCACCTAGACCAGTGATGCCCTATCTGTGAAAGCTAAAAGAACATGCAGAAAACAAATCCAAGTGTATGAAATAGATTGCTGAAGTGACACAGGAGAAAGCAATCTCTATGAACTGTCAAGAAACCAGAAGGAGTATAAAGTTGACATGGAACTGATGTTGAATATTGAGATATTGATCTAAGTAAAAGTTGGCAAACTGAACAAGCTGAAGTCTTGGGGTAGGGAAACCTGAGACCTTATGAACTTTGTGATTGTCTTGAGGAAGGAAGCTCCAGACCCCTGTTTGAAACTGTGTTGTCTTCTTGGGGAAAGGAAATGCAGAGACTTTGTGGAACTGCTTTGAACTTGGGGAAGGGTAGCTGCAGAGTAAACCTGGAGCTGGAAAAAGAGAAGAACTTTATTTGGAACACTATTTCTTTTGATGCTGACATCCCAACACATTGTGTAGCTTTAGTTGGGAGGGCAAGCATAGGTTTTGGACACAGACAGACTTTTAAGTTGAACTTTCTGACTCAGACTTTCCTTTGTTTCTTCAGGTAGGGAAATCCCACCTCAGCATAGGGCAAGTTAGGCCTTCAGCCATCCTGACATTTAAGTAAATAAACCATTTTTGTTTGAACTTTAAATCTGTTGTCTTTGTCTTGCTTCACGATGCCTTCACACGTGTCAATCTCAAAACCCTCTCTCCACCACAGGGGGTGTCTTATTTTCATTGTTTACAGCACTTTGCACGTTGCACGTGTGCACTTTGTACAATTCAGCCCAATTGAGCTCACTCAGAGGCATTGGTGTGGGGGGAGTGGGTGGGTTGAAGTATCCCATGAATTGAATCGGGTGTTCTCCCTGGTTCCCTGTTTAAAGTGTTTCTACTTATTTCTTGCATTTTATTGATACTCAAACTCAGTGGAAAGAGTCAATTTTATGAACTGAAGATTGCTTTGGTCATTTGTAAATTAAAATCATGCCATCGCCTGTTCATACAATTCGAAATAATCCCAAAATAGAATATTTAACATTTTTATAATAAGAGGTTATAAAGCGTTTTATGGCCTGGCTCTGTTTGATTGCATCTTTCAAAAAATGTAGTTGTGGTTTTCTTTCCTATGCCTTCATACTACAGTCCAATTTACCTCATCAGAGTCAATGCTACTACTTGAACTCCTCTCCCTGCTTAAATATTTAGTCTCCCAGTCATAACGCCTGTAAGCAAGTTTACTTTGTGTATGGTACACGGGGTCCTCTTTTTTTTTTTCCTTTTCTTTTTTCTCCAATGATTATCTGGATATGGGCCCCAAGTCCTTTCTAAGGGATTGGACAATTTGGTGTTTCTTCCTTTTGAAATACCCTTTCTGGGTTGAAATCCTTGTTTCTCAAGGTTAGCCAGATGGGCTAAATAGTCTGTCTGTTGGATCATATGTTGTAATGCTTGTTCGCATAATTCCTTTTGATGCATTTGTTCACAGATTCACTGTTTGGGAGTACTCTTATTTACTGTGCCTCTATGTGTGTGTGTGTTGGAAAGGAGAATTGCTGTATCTGGCACCCACAATATCTTGACTAGGATCAGATGTACCACATCCAATAGTATATATTCGGGATGGTGCAGGCAGTATAGAGAAATATATGTATTTTATGCATTCCAGTTTAGCATGGTTACCATGCAAAACTAAAATACAATAAAGAAATATATTCTTTAATGACATTGGAGGAATGTGTTTCAGGAGCAGCAATATTCATTGATCCTGTAGAGTGTGGAAACTGCAAGTTAAAAACACATTTGGTAGGGGTGCATCGCTGGAGCCCTGCTGCAGTCAGCACCACAGTCCAGCGATGTTCAACTCCAAACTTGATGTCATGCCTCAGCAATTGTCAGGGAAAGCAGATCCGGTTCAGATGTGAAAGGTTAAACCTTCAGTAAGTACCTGGATGCTCAAGCAAGGAATTCTGGTTGCTGTAGTTTAGAGCCAGGATCCAAATCACTCCCTTTATTCAATCTTTGCTCTCAGTGGAGAGTAGGGGAATTACCAACAGTGTAGCACTCATCAGTCAGACATGGATCACCTGGGTGCAACTCCTCTAGAGCTCCAGACTCCAGTAGCATGTTTTTACAAACTGAGGGGGCTAGGAGGAGTGCATTTCTGGATCCCAGCTGCAGTCAGCCCCACAGTCCAGTGATGTTCACCTCCAAACATGATTCAATGCCTCAGCAATCATCAGGGAGGCAGATCTGGTTGCAAAGTTCATACCTTCACTAAGTACTAGGATGTTCAAGTATGGAATTCTGGTTGCTGTAGTTTAGAGCCAGGATCCACATCTCACCTATATTCAATCTTTGACCTCAATGTACAGTGGGGGGGTATCAACAGTGTGGCACTCCTCAGTCAGGTATGGGTCACCTAGGTGCAGCCCCTCTGGAGACCCGGACTACAGTAACATATATTTACAAAATGAGGGGGTATGGGCAAGACATTGGATCCTAGCCGCAGTCAGCCCCACAGTCCAGTGATGTTCTCCAGCAAGCATGCTTGCATGCCTCAGCAATCAACAGGGATTCAGTTCTGGTTCCAGAGTGTGTGTGATTGCCTGTGCATGTCTGCGCGGGAACTGTGAGTGGGTTGGGTCTGTTAGATAAATTCCTGCCACTTTCTTTTTTTCAAAGTTGCTTTACCATGGGCATTGCTAGACATCTACAGACTTCGTACTGTGCTAGACACACGCAATACTTGGTACCATAAATTGATCAGACTCTAGAGACAATAAAACCACCACACAAGCTCACAATTTTACTCTTTATATTCATCCATTCATTAATTTTGTGATTTGTTATAGCGCCTTGCATCATATTTATGGTCCCAATGTGCTTTTGGTTGAATGCCCTCAGAAGGAATGCAGTCCAAAATGTGGGAAGGTTTGGGAGGAGCTATATGAGCGTGTGCATTTCAGCCATTAAAGGTATGTACTTGTGGTCAAGACCCTAGTAGTAACCATGCCTAAGTGGAGTGTGTATGGGCACAGCAGCAGGGGCGCCACCGAGGGGTGGACAAGGGGGGCCACGGCCACCCTTATAAAGAAGCTGGCCCCCCTATCGGCCAGCCCGTGAAAAAGGAAAAAAAGTATTTTTTTTTGTTCGCACTGAACTGCGCAGTGACAATAACATGCCCAGTCCAGTGCGAAAAATAAAAGTATTTATTTGTTTGCTTTCTGGCCACGGCCGCCACAAGATATGTGGAAAAGGGCATTGGCAGAGCAGTGACAGGACCTCCCAGCCTTGGGATTACAAGGGTGGGCACCCGCGGGCAAACATGAAGGCAAACACGAAAGAGAAGCCGATGATCAAAAAGGCAGAAATGCAGGGCAACGTAATGGCGAGTGGCTCCAGCAATGTGGGAGTGGGGTGCGACTGTGTGACCTGTCACTGCACCTCGAAGCAACGAGCGGCACACCACTTCTCAAAATCGCAGTGTGCGTCTGCATTCAGTGCTCACGCCTTTGAGGAGAACTCAGAGAAAACGAGTTGCAGTTTTGGGAGTTCGACCAGAAATGTGGGTGTCTATTCTTTTGAATGATGGGTTGGTGATGAAAAGGTGCTAGGCGCTATGCGCTATAGTATTTGGGGATACACCCCGGACTGACATTGCAGGTGTAAGCGCATGGGGATCCATCGCTTCCGCCCCCACCCTCCCCTGTAGCACCCACGCTCACCAGCAGGCAGACATAGAAACATTCCCCTGCACGTCATAAGGCTATATTGCTTTATGCAAGCCTGACCGCTTCTCGGCGCTTTATCGCAACAAGGTTCGACTCCAACCTCCTGGAAAAGCAGGGACACAACTGCGTAATTGAACAACTTCTGTGACCGGCAAGCAACTACACTAGTTCTCAGCTGTCTAGTAACTGAGGAATATATACACCCCAATGTATAAATTTCATGCCTGAAACAGTTATTTTAATTGCAATCACGTTTGCCCTTTCTCACGTGCACTGCAGTGTCCGGTCTGTTTGGAGTAAACGTTTGGCTCTCGGTAACTGCTTGGGTTTGGTGAACTGCTTGTTAATTACTGCATGGTACAAGGAGTCAAGTCACTTGATCGTTTGGTAGTGTCCTGAACGGCACTACGCGGCTGCTGCACTGGCAAGACCTTTTCACACACTGCACTATGGTGCGCATTACACGTTTTGTTAAGCAGTGAAAGCATTCCCCAGGGCGGCTTCCGAGAAAAAAAATCTGCCATTTCTAGGTCTTCTCACTCGCGGCTGTATGAATTGTAGCATTAACCTGTTGACTGCCTAAAGAGCTGAGGCTGTTTTCGTTTTTTAATGGGTAGCGTGGGTTTTATTTTTGCAATGCTGGAAGAAGTCCCCTGGACGTGATGCTAAAATTGTTGACATCTTTCAGGGTACTGGAAATGGAAATGCGGGCCTCTGTGTGCGGAACCTAGGCCAAATCCATCAGGTGGTGCTTTTTGTGAAAGACTCATTACCTCCACGTCCACTCTTCCTCGTCACAGTACTTACTTCATGAGGCACCCGCCTCCGACACAGGACCTTCTTCTATTTCTTTAAATCCCTATAACTCCTCCCCCACATCCATGTCACTCAGTTTAAATTTTTCCTGCCTCCGGCAGGTTGGACTTTTTCTTCCCGGTGCGGGGCACTGGGGAGCACCGATTGCTGGCCCCCTGGGGGGGGCTGTGTGGCGGGGCCCTCGGCTCCCTCAGGTGCGGCACTGCTCCTGGGCCCCCTGCGGGGCTTGGGGTCACAGTTGAGCTGGATTGCCTCGCTCGGTTCTTTGCTGGGCTCCGGACCGCAGCGTGAGCATTGTGTCCCGGGTCCTGCACGGCCCCGGGGAAGGTAAGGAGAGGGGAGGACTGGGCTTGATGTTTTTCCCCTCTCCTCCTGTTTTGGCCATCTTGATTCGACTTGGCAGTATGGGCTAGCCTTCCCTTTTGTTGTGAGGCCTCTCTGCTTCTTGTCGTGGGGTGACAGTGGCAGAGAGTCTTTGGGAGTGCGGGGGCTCTGTTCTGTCGCAGGCATGTCACATACCACCCGCTCCTCAGACACACACAGCACAGGATGCACCGGATGTTAGCTGCATTATCTGGGGGAAGGTAAGGAGAGGGGAGGACTGTGCTTGATATTTTTCCCCTCTCCTGCTGGTGTGGCCATCTTGACTCCTTCAACATGCCGTTTTCCTCGTGCTTTGTGTGCACATCTTTATTGGAAATGATGGCAAGCACTTGGCAGTATGGGCTAAGCCTTCCCTTTTGTTGTGAGGCCTCTCTGCTTCTTGTCGTGGGGTGACTGTGACAGAGTATTTGAAAGTGCGGGGGCTCTGTTCTGTCGCAGGCATGCCACATACCGCCCGCTCCTCAGAGACACACGGCCCAGGATGCACCGGATGTCAGCTGCATTCTCTGGGGGAAGGTAAGGAGAGGGGAGGACTGTGCTTGATGTTTTCCCCTCTCTTGCTGGTATGGCCATCTTGACTCCTTTGAAAGGCCGTTACCTCGTGCTCTGTGTACACATCTTTATTGGAAATGATGGCAAGCACTTGGCAGTATGGGCTAGCCTTCCTTTTTTGCTGTGAGGACTCTCTGCTTCTTGTCGTGGGGTGACTGTGACAGAGTATTTGAAAGTGCGGGGCTCTGTTCTGTCACAGACATGTCACATACCACCAGCTCCTCAGACACACACAGCCCAGTATGCACCGGATGTTGGCAGCATTCCTTGCGTGCTGCCTGTGAATACGGCGCAGATTTTGGAAACATCTGCAAGCGGCCGGAAGGGTACCGGCCTGGCATAGTCTACACTTCGGGTTCGAGTCTCAGCGGTGCTGACTCGGTCCTTCATCCTTCCTAGACCGATGCATTGGAACGATTTAGAGCATGGGGCTACCAGCTACTGGATACAGGGCTCAAGCCACCTCTCAGTCATGTGGTGTGTTTGGGTCTGTGCTAGCTATGGACGCAGACTCCTTGTCCTGTCCTCTTCCTCTAAACTGCGCAAGGGAAAGTCAAAGGAGTTGATTTGCTTTTCCCTTGTCCGGCATGGGATTATGGAAAATGATCATGGAAGTAACGGCCATGCAGGGGGTTCCCAGTGTCTCTTCTTTTAGGCCCTAGGTCCTCCGGTGCTGACGTGTTGCTTTCACGCCTCCTCTCAGACTTGTGGGAAGTGATAGGGCACATGGTGGCACATGTATGTGCTTAGAGGGGTTCTCAGAGCCCCTGGTGCCGGTGGAGGGGATGTCACTTCAGTGGGTTTTCCAGTATAGGCATACCTCAGGTAGGGGGTTGCCTTTGATGTCGGCTATCCGGGATGGATTGCTTTGCCCCGCTTTGTGACAGTACTCTGCCCTTTTGACGCCAGCCTGGTGGCTCCTCTGTCGGCTGAGGGGGCCATAGTCTGCTGGACTTCTGGGCTGTCCAGTATCTTCCTTTTGATAGGTCAAATCTTTTTGTGGGCTGACAAGCATGCTGTTATATTGTGGCGCAGGCCTGTTTCAACGTCCTGTGATTTCCCTCTGGTGCAAGTGCAGTGACTGGCGGTTTTCCCTGGCTCCTCGTCTCTATCTTCTCGGAGGTGTATGGAACCGGTGGGGTTCGGCTTCCTGGGTAATGGGATCCGTCTGGAGGGGGTATCAGTTGCCGTTCCTGTCTCCTCCTGTCCAGGTTTGCATGGTTAGGACTTTGGTACCCAGCTCACGGTCCAAGTAGTTGGCCATGGGATCCGTTCTCTCCGAACGGTTGTTGTGGGTTACCGTCTTGCCCGTTCCTCTCCCTGTTCAGGGTCAAGTTTTCTACTTGCGGGTGTTCCTGGTCCCAATGCCTTCTAGGATGTGTCACCTGCTTATGGGTCTCAAGACCCTGCACTGCTTGTCCGGACGTCTGGGGAGAGCGTACTCTGGATGTTGTGCAGGGGGGGCGCTTGCTGGCTGTTCTGGGCTGGGTTCTCAGAAGGCAGTATGTCTCGACTCACCTGTTGCTGAAGTTACGGGGCACGTGGCGTCTTGCATGTTTTCCAGTTCCTTGAGCCTGTCTTCGGTTACGTCTCCTGGTGTCTTATACTCTCTCCCACTGGCTCCCGACATCTCGGCTTTCGTAGTTTTGTTTTCAGTGTCCCCAGCGCTGCGAGTGTCCCTGCTATGGTGGCGGGGGGTTTCAGGTCTACAGGCTGAGGTGTGCATGGTCCTTCCTCCTGTGACCTCTCCTACTACCAACACCAGCAGAAAGGGTATACATTGGGGGTCCTCTCAGCTCAAGGGTTGTGAGATCTGGGGAGAGCCGGTGATCATCCAATTGGCAAGAGTTGTGCCATTGTGCAAGCTCTGGTGTACTTCGAGGAGTTGCTGGACGGTCGGCGGTTTTTGGTCCGATCGGACAATACGACGGCCTTGGCATATGTGAACTGCAAAAGGGGTTCCGGCTGTTCCTTGAATGCTCTGGCAGCGCTGATAGGCACCTGGGAGGAATCTCATCTGGTGTATCTGCTGGCCTCACGGATCAGAAGGGTGGACAATGTTCAAGCGGATCTTCTCAGACGCCGGTTTTCACTCCTCTGCAGAACTGGTCCTGTTGGCCCAGGTCTTTGCGGTGATCTATGTCAGATTAGGGTCCTTGGTTCTAGACCTGTTTGCATCCCCGGCCTCAGCAGAAGTTCCCCTCTTCTGCTCTCGGTTTCAGGTTGAGGGGATTGGGGGATGGACGCCCTCTCTGTACAGTGGCCTTGGGGTTTTCCTTTATGCCTTTCCGCCTATTCCCCTTCTGCCCCGGGTGGTTTGGTGCATCTGAGTGTCCAGGGTGACTGTGTTGTTGTTAGCTCTGTTCTGGTGCCGCCAGAGTTGGCTCCCCTCTCTGTTGGAGCTTCGTTCCTAGGAACCTTGGCTGGTTCCGAGGTGGCCGTGTCCCCTTCAAGGGGATCTGCGGTTAGAATTCCACCGGATGCAATGGGCGGTGTGGCTATTGCTCAGTCTAGGTTGATATCTCAGGGGTTCTCAGATCCTGTAGTTGAGTCCAAATGGATGCTCTTAGACCCTCCACTCTGAAGGTGTTAGGCAGACATTGGGGCCATTTCCGAGACTGGTATGGGCAGTCTGGGATCCCTCCCCTGCGTTCTGGCCTCTGCTATCCTTCGGTTCCTCCAGGAGGGGTTTTGACAGGGGCCTGGCAGTTTTTCCAGGCTTTGCTCTCAGCGGGCCTCCATGAAATTCCTTTTGGGGGACTCTGACGGTCACTTGGATGGGGAGGTGTTGGTGGGGAAGTTGATCCAGGGTTTTTCTTCTTCCCTTCCTTGTGCTGATAAAGGGCTTTCCTTTTGGGATCTCCCTCTTGTATTACGGTTCCTTCATGGGCCTCCTTTTGAGCCCATTTCTGAGATTGATATCAAACTTCTTACACTGAAATCTGCTTTTCTTATTGCCCTCACTTCTGCCCGTAGGCTTGGGGAGATTGGGGCTCTCTTATGTCACGCTCCTTTCCTGAGGGTGCTGCCAGACTCGGTGGTGCCGGGGTGTGGTCCGAAGTTTCTCCCTTCAGTTGTCTCTCGGGTTTCACACCTCTCAGGGTCTGGTTCTCCCTGACTTCTTTCATGATCCAAGAACGCCTGAGGAGGTGGCTCGGCTTAACATTGATGTCCGGCGGGACGCGTTGGAGTATTTGGCTTGGTTTGCCTTTTCCACCAATCTGATAGTCTTCTGATTGCTTGTGGTCTGGCTGGGGCTGGGCATAACGCATCTGTGGTTTCCATTTTCCGGTGGTTCTGGGTTGTGATCTCTAGGGCCTATGTGGCTTCTGGCCTGCCTGTGCCTGCGCACAATCAGGGGCGGTCTACCAGTGGTTTCGCGGCTTCCTGGCCCGATGTAAGGAGGGTTTTTCTCTGCAAGAGATTTGTATGGCTGCCGCCTTGGCTGGTCTAGGCATTTTCATCAACCGCTATGGGTTGAGTTTCTCCCACTCGGGGGTTGGTTCCTTCGTGGTTGGAGTTTTTGTCTGTGGGGATGTGATTTAAGAGTTATTGTGGGTGTGTTTTGCTGCACTGTTTTTGGCTCTGTCTCATTGGGACCTTTTCCCCGTTGATGCTTTGGTATACCTCATGAAGTAAGTACTGGGACGAGGAAGAGTGGACGTGGAGGTAATGCTCTGATTACTTACCGGTAATCTTCATTACTCCTAGTCCTACTCTTCCTCGTCACAGTACTGACGACCCTCCTCACCCTCCCTGCGGGGAAGGTCCCATGCTCCGGCTTGGTAATATGAAACTGAGTGACATGGATGTGGGGGAGGAGTTATAGGGATTTAAAGAAATAGAAGAAGGTCCTGTGTCGGAGGCGGGTGCCTCATGAAGTAAGTACTGTGACGAGGAAGAGTAGGACTAGGAGTAATGAAGATTACCGGTAAGTAATCAGAGCATTCTGTACTATTCCATGTGAAGGCACGGTGGTGATAACTGTGCTAGGGTCGTTGTTTGCGCCTGATAAGAAGGAAGGCTGGTTGCTTTCTTTCCCACAGTAGCACCAGCATTGCAAACCCGCCTAAATCATTGATGGCAGCCCATCTTTTCATTTTAAAAAAATAGAACTTTAGTGACTTTTTCAAGATGGAAAGTAAAAATGCAACATTTATATGTTGCTACTGCAAAATGTGTAAAGCACAGTATTCCCCACTGGTGTATGATGTTTGTTCCGATCACTCCTTTAGGTGGACGCTACTTTCCACTTACCTTTTTTTTTAATCACACATGCATTCTGGGATTTGCAGTTTTTTTTGTTTACCTTTCTGAAACACTGCGTTGCTGCCCCATAGCTTGAAGATAACGCCACACGAGCTCCCCGAGCCCCGGGTTCAGAGAGCCACGAATGATGGTCGCCCCCCATTGGCCATTGATGATGATCGCACATGGTCAGTCAGTGGACCCCGTGCACCTGGAAATAAATACAGCCTGAGCCTGGACGCGCGCATTTCTGCTTTGGCTCGCGCTTCCAGGCTGTGTTTATTTCCGTGTTTCAATCTTCAGCTCGGCTGCATGTAGGTTGTGCGCAAAAGGCTTTTAGTAGTGGAACAATTGGGGAGGGACTGGCCAGTGGTTTACATCCCCAGTACACCAGAGGTAGAGGTTTTATTTTGTTGTTGCATTCAAAATGGTGTTTCTGTAACGATATGCATTTTACTTAATACATGTGTACAGTTCTTTCCATTTCACCAGAGCTGTCATGATTTGGATATCTTTTGCTGCGGTAAAAACATGTAACATCTGTATGTTTTTGCGTTATGTTTAGTGAATTCACGATGACTAGTTGCACATGTGGCATATCACATGTCTTTGCGCTATGGTCTTTGGATGGGCTGTGCATGAATACAAGAGGAGTAACTATGTGGATTGCCTATTAGTGGTACGAAGTGTTGTTATTATTTAGTTTATTTTTTTATGTATGTGTGTGGAGTGTTTTGCTTGTAGCGTAAGGATTTTTAGAGGTTGGTGTCTCCTGGGCTGTATTTTGGGATTGTGTGCATGCTTGAATATGGTTCGAGCGGTATTCTGTGCATGTTTATTGCACGCTTAGTTTTGGATTTGTTGAATGCGCATAATGAGCTTGTGACGTAGCCAGGGTCATTTAACAAGAGGGGCCTGATGCTAATATAGTTGGGCCCAACCTAAGGGGATCCCAGACAGGGATTGGGATTTGTTCTCCCCCTGGCCTTGTTCTCCCCCTGGCCAAGTGTGCAGGAGCAACTAAGCGTAGCCAGGGAGCCCGAACCCAACAAGCAGGGTTGAGGGTATTCGCCGCATAAGGAAATATTTTAAATAATGGGTTAAAATGGTGCATTTTACAGCACACGTTATGTAAAAAGTTGGGTAAAAAGTACCACAGTTCGCAATGTGTTCTGTACAGTAAAGACATGAACAAATCCACTAGATGCAAAGTCACCACCAGTGCACACCAGCATTTTCATGATGATTTTGCCCACCCTATGCAAATATTCTGCAAGTGTGAAAGCATTTTCATGCTGATTGTGCCCATACATAGCTGTGGTGGTATACTCAGGTTTGCTTTGCTCCGAATGCCAGTAATATGATAAGAGATTTATAACGGGCCTGTACACAAGTGTTTCTAGGTGCCACAAGGGAGGGGAGGCAGAAGGGGACAAGACAAACAATCCTACTCGGCCTTGTGACATTGGGATCATGCAAGCGCGACAGAGAGAAGGGGGAGGGGGAAGTGCAGGGGAAAGGTAGAGGGAAGTGCGATCAGGGCAGCATGGCTCTGAGTTAGTGCTTATTGTTTGACTACTATTTTCAATGCTTGTGTATTATCTTTGCATGGGAAGAAATCCTCTATGTGTTCTTGTGTTTAAGGAGCACTACAAGCACAACACTCCAAGCGTACATGCTTGCTGTTTTAGTAAGAAAAGAGCATTGCTGGACATTTGATTACTTTTAAAGTTGGTAATTCACACAAGGGTAACACGTTGCTGGGCCTACCACCACAACCCCCAATAGTAAGTCTGCTGGGTGCTCAAGAGTAGAGGAAGAGGAGAGGGTTTGAACTACTCGCTGACACCAAACCTGCCACAGCCCAATGCAGGCCTTTTGAACTGTCTCTGCCTAGGAGGTTAGGCTGTGGCATATTCTTTACTTAGCACAAACAGGATTGTGGAACTAAAAATGTTAACCATACTTGTAATAATCTATGAGCTGCAGATAAATTAATTAGTTAACTGTTAAATAATAAATTGAACTATATCAATATGCAGTTGCTTAATACATAGATTTCAACTGGACTAGATACTACATCCGTATAATGGATTTCTTTGAAATTCAGTTATGTGTTTGTTTTGGGGTGCCACCCCAAGATTTCCTGTGGTCTCATCAGGCCACCCCTATGAAAAATGTCTGGGGGCACCACTGCACAGCAGAGGAATACTATGGACTAAAGTGGGATTGTGTTTAAGGTGATAGAGAGTTGTGCAAGTGGCTACAGTAGTAAACACTTTTGACCCTTGGATTTGTGCATGGCCTTGGTCAATTAATGGGTGGGGTCTTCTTGACACAGTTACCCTCATATTCAGTTCTCTTAAGTCTACACAAAACCGCCGTTGGGCTTCAACACACCTCATATAGGCATGTTTGAGGTACTGCAAATAGGTCTAATGATTCTTCTGGATTCCAAGTTCTTAATTTCTGCCAAAGACTCTAAACATGCCAAAGGTAGCCTATAGTGTCACACAAATACAGGGTCCCTACCATAGCCTTCTGCCAGTGTTAGCAACCTGCAGATCAGTGTACCCACAATCCTAGGTGTTTTAGCGAATACCGTCTTGAATTCTATGAATAGTTTTCTAAATTGGTCTTTCTCCAATTCATTTGTGAATGCATCTGCAGCCTGGATTTGTTCCTCTCCTATTTTAGAACATTCTGGAAAATCCTCTGAAGCAGGAATCTCTGTGCGTTCTCCTAACTGCGTGGCACTATCTCTTTGGAGGCATGCCACTCTCAAGTACCCTGGCATTTCAGCCTCCGCCTCAATGTGCTGTTTTTCCTCTTTCTCATTTTCATCCACATGAAATAGGTTGCAATCATCCTGATGATGACAAATCACATCACTGAATTCTGAAGATCCCCTTCGCTTTGGAGTCTAAGGACTCGGCAGTTCACCTTGTGAAGTGGCATAGCTTTCATGAATATTCCCAATAACTGGGTTGTTTAAATCTGCAGTGTAATATGATTCTTGCCTTGCCATCCCTAATGGTGTACCTTCCTTCAAATAGATATCCTTGCATCCTTTATTATCCGCAAGTAGCCGGATTGGGACCATTCTCAACTTCCACTAAGGGTGTGTATTCACATTCTAGCCACTGCTGTCTCATGGACTCATTTAGAGACAAAGGCATCGGGCTCCATACGTTTCTGTCCCTTTCTGTAATTCAAAGCTTTTGTAAACTGCCTTGTGAACACAGATATGGTAACGCCTTTATTTACTTGAAGCTCAACTGCATATGTCATTATTTGTGCACAATGGTATGCTTGCCTTCTATTCTCAAATTCAGGAGCTGCCCCACCCAATCTGGAACAAACATTTTGATTCTAAAATCTAAAACTATACTTATTCTGTGCACGATGTCGTTTCCCAGACAGAATTTGGGTTTGGTTCCACTGACAATCCATATGTTGTGATGAATGCTTTTGGACCCTCTTGTTGTTTCCACCATGCATCACACAACAATTCTTTGTCGCAAATCAGGACCATTTAAATTGAATATCTGTGGTTTCTTTATTTTGAAACTTGATATTTCTTCTTCGTCAAGCATTTGTTTGAAAACTTTCTCATGAATGAAACTCCTCTCCTGTTCCACTGCCTCAATCATTTCCGCATGCCCATTCATGTGCATAGGTAGCCAGGCCTGACTGTCCTTCATATGTATTTCTGCAATGGTTTAAATATACTTTTCCTGATGTGACACTGAAACATCACATTGTTCAACGTCTTCATCACTTAGATTGAACTGCAATGTGTTTTCATCTGTCTGTGTTTGTCAGTTCTTCTTGGAATCCAAGTGAACCTCCAATGACTGCTTTTCCTTTTCTCCTTGCATTTCATCCTGACGTGTGAGAATTACAGTCACACTAGGTACACAGCCATTTTGAAGATACACCTCCACTGCTCTCTATGATTTGGTGACAGTGTGACATCCTTTTGTATTGCTAGTCTGGCTCACCAGCTTTTGAGGTTCATGGATTTTTTATTCAATGGCCACAGAACCCCGTTGACCCCATCAATTAGAGGCAACAGCCTCTTCAGACAATTCGTCCCCTAATAAGAATGGGGTCTCCTCAATGGGCAAGACTACCACTTCTTGCCCCAGTCTATGTTTCCCTACCTTGAAGTCAACGTCAGTTGCTCCTTCCACCGGTATCTCTTCCCCATTGAAATTCTGCACTGTGCCTTCAATCTGTATTAATTTCAGAATGTCCCATGGAGGTCACCCTTCATTTATGCTATCCAGAATTGTTCTTGACATTACATTCACATGTGTGCCTATATCCACCATTGCAAACACAATGCATTGCTCTTCTTCCGTAATAGGGGAATAATATCTGTCCTCACATTATTCAAGGATATATAGGAAATGTGAATTGTTGCTTATCTCAGGGCTGATTTTCTTGAGGCCTGCCTGATGTCTTGCTAAGTAAATAGGCATCTGGAATCACATTTTACCCCCTTTTTTGCCCATCTTCTTTTCAATTTCTCTGTTTATTTTTCTTTCCTGAGAATCCGTTCAAGCCTTTCCTATTGATTGGCCTCCCTGTATAGCGGGGCCTGCCGATGTTCTCACCCCAATCCTTACCTGCTTTTTCCATATTATTATTATTATTATTTAAAATAATATGGTTCAAATATTAAACCTTTCATGTTTAGTACATGAGATATTTGGATTAGAAAAAAAAATACAAAATAAATGATTATTCTCTTTCTTTTTTTCTGGTTTCTTCTAAAATCGTGTTTAGAAAGTGAGCAATAGTGAAGATTTCTTTCTTTGTTCTACCCTGAAGAAATTTGGCCGATCGGTCTTCAGTTGGAAGTTGGGTTGCTGAAGATAGATACATGTCTCTGATACGCAACTTTGTGTCAGTCAGGGCTGGGCAGAAGATGATAATATGCTGTAGAGTTTCGAGCTCGTTTTCTTGCCTGCTTTTTCCATATTATTGAGGTTTTCGTCACTTACCTCCTCAACGGTGCAACTGCTTTGTGCATTCATTAGCATCATGTGGCAGTATGTCAACAGTTACAGCCTGATTCATGGATTTATTTGGGCAAAAAATGCAGATTTGTGCGCCTTTCTGCCCGAAAATCCCTGTTTGAAGTATGGGGATTTTCGGGCAGAAAGGCGTGCAAATCTGCATTTTTCACGCAAAGAGTTCCATGAATCAGGCACCTAGTGTTCAGAACTAAGCTGGCTCTTGTAATCTACCTGTCAATTTTGCCTCTTTAAACAGCTCGAAATATTCCCCTGGGCACTCACTTGCATGTGTCCAGCTGTGTGGAAATAGGACCATGATTAGAATGGTCTGGTAATGAAAGCCTATCGCATATTTTTGTACTTTTCCTTTTTTCACTTGTCATTTGACTTAGTTGAGTTTCTGGTGTATTTAGTGCACCATTACCCATGCAATGATCCATTTGCTACTAGCTATCGACTGTTCATTTGTATGATCGTCATCTTTATCATGTGCCACAGTCTTCTTAGATTGTCTTTTAACGCGCTGCTGTTTGGGATCCTCCTGCGCATTTCTTCTTTTTTCTCCCCTATCTTTACACACCTGAATGGAGCCAGTAGTTTAGGTTAACTCTAGATTAAACCACACTCCTTTCTTGTGTCTGTTTTTATTTCCTATTTTGGCATCACTTGGTTCTCTCAATTCTAACTCACTATGCAGCTCAGTGTGTTTGGCCAACGCTAGATCATTTGTTTCTTCAATGTGGGCTGACTGTCTGATTAGTCATGTGTTAACACCTTGTGCAGTGTCCCTCTTATGTTCATCATTCTCACTCAGCTGTTGCTTTTGCACAATGCACAGCCTTCCTATTTAATCAGCTAACATTGTCCCTTATTCCTCTAAACACTGGAATCTTTCCTGATTCCATGGCCAAGGATCAGAATTCTTACAAAATAAAATCACCATTTACCACCCGACCAGAACCCTCAGATCCAGAAATGGCATCCACCTGCAACCCAAACCATACACAAGGAAAAAACTTGGTGCCTCAGCATTCTCTTGTGTAGCCGCTAAAATTTGGAGCTCCCTCCCGAGAGAAATACGAAACATGAAGGACCATCTAAAATTCACAAAACTCCTAAAAACCTGGCTCTTCAACTCAGAACCGGATGAAAACAAATGAGCAGCACCCACACCCCATGGAATGAACACACAAATGGCAAGACGGAAGACAAGACCGAAACTTGACAAAGTGCAGGGAGGTGGAGAGACGTCCAAGTGGGAGGGAGACCAGGGTGCACCCGTTCCCATGGAGGGCCCCACCAGAGGCTATGGAGAGAGATGGGAGCATCCTAGCTTGAACCACAGACAGAGGGCATTAGATTTGAAGGGGAAAGAGTGGCGACCACACTGATAAACCACAGGCCCAGAGAGCTCAAGGGTACATGGAGGAGGTCCTCCCTCATGGGGCCCAGGATGGCGAATATGGCTACACACCAGTGCATGCCAGGGGACAAAGCGGTGTAGACATCCATTAGTCTGAACATGAGGGGGTGGAGGAGGCATCACCACTAAATAGCGCTTCTGAAAACCACAACTCTGCACAGAATATAGGAGGGAAACCCCCCTAGCATATCACAATGCACAACACTGGCAGGGACACGTGCCACAGGTGGCCAAAGCGGACGGGAAATGATTGAGCACGTAATCGGGCTCCGCTCAACCCCATGACTTGTTCAAGTGTGAGTGTATGGCGAAAGGGTGCACAATTAAATGTATAGGTGGCTGCCTGTGTGAGTGTATGGTGAAAGGGTGCATAATTAAATGTATGGGTGGCTGGGTATGCGTGTTGAATGTATGGTGAAAGGGTGCACACTTAAATGTATTGTTGGCTGCCTGTGGGATGTGTATGGTGAAAGGGTGCACACTTAAATGTATCAGTGGCTGGCTGTGTGAGTGTATGATGAAAGGGTGCACACTTAATTGTATAAGTGGCTGCTTGTGTGAGTGTATGGCAAAAGAGTACACACTTAGATGAATGGGTGGCTGTCTGTGTGAGTGTATGCTGAAAGGGTGCTCACTTAAATGTATGGGTGGCTGTATCGGCATGTCTGTATGGTGAAAGGGTACACACTTAACTGTATGGGTTGCTGGGTGTGCATGTGTGTGTTTTGTGAATGGTGTGCGTGCTTGTGTTAGGGGTGCAGCAAAACCTAAATTTCAGGGGTGGGGGGTGCTAACCCTTCAAATGTTGGAAATGTTGGGAGAGGTGCTAACTTCACGGGCGGTGAGGGAGGGGCAAACCTATTTGTTTGAGATATCTAACTTTTTTATGCATTCTATTGAGACTATTACAGTGCAGCTTCAATTTTACAAGCAGTGAACTCTCTCTTTTAACTCGGAAAGCACCCAATTATGGACTGCTGTGAGAAAAAGTGGTCTCAAGTCCCCTCTCTACCCTTCCAATCACTTCCCTGGCATGCAAGTACTAAACCCAAATCAAGATTTCAATTGCCGAAAGAATTATGCATTTGAATGCAGGTAGTGCTTTACGTTAGTAATTGCTGGGCCTTTGTTAACAGCAAAATCCAGGTGGCGTTTAACATCTGTGTCCTGTTCTATCTGGCAACGTCTCTGTAGGTCAGCCAGGTCGATTCAACATTGATCAAAATGTCAAGGGAGGGGAGAGGGTAGGGCTGTAACCCAGCCAGCCCAATGGTGTTGCGACACTACTTGTGTTTAATCCCTTGGTTACTTATTGGTCATCTTCATTACTCATAGCCCTATTTTTCCTCGTCCCAGTGCTTGTGTATGAGGCACTTAGACAGGGATGAGGTAGAGGGACATGGAGGTAATGCCTGGCTTAGTTACCTGTAATTTTCATTACTCCTGGTCCCACTCTTCCTCATCACAGTACTTACCTATGAGGCAAAGAGCCTCATACGTAAGCACTGGGACAAGGAAAAGCGACATGGAGGTAATTCTGGGCAGAGAAGATGATTGTTGATTTTGGGACAGGGGGTGGGAAGATGAGGGGATGTTGGTAGAGGAGTGGGTGGTGTATGGCAGTATGGGTTTGTGCGATAAATCGTAATGGTCATCCATGTCCAGGCTAAGCAGGCTTGCTATGCGGTATTAGTGGCGAGAGAGGCATTTTGGGCCATCCAGTCTAGTCATTCCTTAGTTTGGCATGCCTTTTTTAAAACTTGGCATCTTTGATAAAGCAGTCCTGCTAAGCATAATAACCTGGCTAGGCTGACATTTGCGTGCTGCCCGTCTAGCTGTTTCTTTCTGCAGCATTGTATATTTTTCTGGACATCTGTGATAAAATAACCATGATAAAAGTTATTGCTTCGACTGGCATTTTGGTGCAACCAGTCTAGGTATGTCTAAATGTGGCCTGACATGCTTTACTGTAATATGTCATTACGTGTCTAGACTGGTCTACATTGTGCAGCCAGTTGGACATGTTATCATTGTGGCACGGCATTTTTAATAGCAAAGCATTATATTAATTAAAGCATAAATGTTCCTGTGCACTGTTGGTGACTTGCATGTATTGGATTTTTAGATTCATTTTACCCTACAAAACCATTGCAAATGGCCAGTTTTTCTCAGAAAGTGTGCTGTATAATGCATTAAAACACATATTTAAATATTTCTCCTAGTGCAGTGTGCAGCGTACCCCTGCAGCAGCACGTGTGAGCGTATTGCGCAAGCGTCGTAATGTAGGATGGCCCAGAGTGTGGTGCGACCTGTGATTTGTTGCCGAGTTGAGGGGCCCCTCAGCATGGCACGCAGGGGGGCCCCCAAATTTTGTTTTACCCCACTGCTTCCAGCTGCATGGGATTAGGTCATTAGCAATTATTGCATTGAAGTTTTTCAGGACTACAGCGACCCAAATTAAATTATTGCACTTAAATACATCCATTGGAATCAGATCGAGACCAGGAGCTTTCCCAGTGGGAGCAGAAAGCAAAGCACGTTGAATTCTTCGTGCATGAATTGCATCAACGAATAACTTATTTATTTATTTATTTATTGATTAACATTCGTATATATCGTGCCACATGCCTGCAGGCCTCAGTGTGCACATAAAAAAGTACAAAACAAATGGGTGGAGAAAACCAGAATAAGAAGTACTGGATTCAAATTCGATAAAATCGGATGAAAGAAGGGCAGATATTAATCAAGGAGGAGGGGGTGGTTAAATAGCAGTTTCTTCAATCCTTTTTTTAAAGTCGGTTGTTGAACTGATGGCCCTGAAAGTCAATGGAAGAGAATTCCAGGCAACCGGTCCTCGTACATCAAAGCTAAGATCATCTGCAGTGGCCAATCTAAAGCAGGGTTGTACCAGTCTGGGTTGGTTCATAGATCTTATAGTTTGCGATGGAATATAGTGCTTGAGTGGTGTGGAGAGATATTTATGTGCTGTGTCCGTAATGCACTTATGTGTAAGAGTGAGAATCTTATGAATCACTCTGTGCATAACAGGAAGCCAGTGCAAATGTTGTCTTGCCGATGTAACATGTGAGCGCTTAGACATGCCGGCAATGGCACAAACAGCGCTATTCTGTGTGACCTGAAGAGAAGACAGAACAGCCTGAGAGAAGCCGCTCAGAAGACTGTTACAGTACTCTAAGCGCGAATTTATAAGGGAAGTAGCAAGAATAGCAGCATTATCCTGGGACACAAAAGGGCGAATGTTGCCAAGCAACTTATTGGTAAGGCCGGAAGAGCTCTGGACCTGAGCCGCATGCTGCTTCAGGGTGAGCACAGAGTCAAAAGTAACGCCGAGGGTTTTCACTTTTCTTGCCACAGGAACAACATTAGATGAAATTAATTCACAGTGAATCGTGTCTGCAAATACAAGATTTTGGTGTTGGACTGGGAGATTATATAGCTGTGGGAAACGATTGACGCACGTGCCAGCTGATGGTGATATCTCGTCAGCAGTGAAGGAAACTTCCAGAATTCACTTTAATTTTTGCTTTTTACAGCTACTTCCAGATTTTTCCAGGACTTGTGTTTCCAGATATGTTTCGCTTGTTTTAATGTTCTTTTAAGAAGCTGTCTCGCTTCTGCCACACTTTTTCTGTCTCTATTAGTATCTTTTGTGATTTTTAGTGGACATTTCATTTTTTTACAATCCTTAATGTACCATTTACGGTCATTATTTATGGGTGGACTGGGCCTGGCGGCAGGGTTTGCATCCTTGCTTTTTTCATTGCGCAATTAAAGACTTGCTGCCAAATCTGCATCCATACTTGTAAGGCAGTTTTCTATGAAGCTTAAGCATGCACTCCCTTGTTCCCCTCCCTTGCCTTGTCGCGCTCTGAAACACTTGTGTATGAGCGCGATAGAAATAAAATATCAATATCAATTTATTAACCAGAGATTCTGTCCTTGCCCACGACAGCCCCTTTTAATGGTTTTCTTAGTAATGGGAGGTGGTCACTCTCAGGACATCGGACAAAACACAGGTCGTGCAGATGGTGCCATCATGAGCAACAACGACCGAAAAGCAATCGTTTGTCCATCTATATCTAGTATTTCTGAAGGTACATTGTCCTGGAGTGTCGACTGGTGACCTCCCATTAGCTGTGCATGGTCCCATCTCTGAGAGCTTGAAGAGCAATGATTCTCCAGCTTTTGATGCAGGCCCATCAGCATCCTGGAAGATGGGATATGGTATTACCCCCCCACACTACAGTCACCCAACCTTAAGGTAAAATCCCCTGCCCCGATTATAAGCATAGATCTATTGCTACAATTAAAGGGTTGCTGGTGTCTGTACGTATGGAGGCCTAATGGAGTGCCGATGATAATATCTTGATGTCTGTGCTCCTAGTTGACCTTTGTGAAGCATTGTACAAAAGTATGATTTTCAATGGTCTACCCAAGTCATCTCAAATGCTAACACTCAAATACACAAAAAACTGAAGAAGGACCAGTCCAAGGCTTCCTTGTAGCATATCAATGTCCTGTGTCTACATCCATTCACAATAACAGGATCTAAAATTAAACAAACATGTTGTTTAGCAAGTCTAGAATGCGCAGCTGTGCCTTTTTCACCAATGTTTTTTTTTTGCCTTGATGCATAATTAGAAATAATTGAATAATTTTGTTCTGCAAAGACGGCTACTGACCTGCGTGGGGGGAGTGAGATAGAATGCCATGTGTGAGGTGCAGTCTTCTAACCTGTTTTAAAAAAAATGTGTGCAAATAAATTGAAGCTGGATTGTGAAGCAAAGTGATGTTAACTGTTAATCCCCGGCTGGTTTCTGTCCATTACGGTAAGTGATTAAATCACCGGGATTTACATAGTGGGCGCGTGTGCATGTCTATTGTGCACAGTTGAGAGCAGCAGCTAGAGGATGAAATGGCAACATTCTTGAAACATAATTGCATACAGTGCTTATAGGAACGTGTGACTCAATCAATTGTGAAATCGTCCTTTAAATGGCCATTGGCACTAGGGAGATGAGGCAACATTCTACCGATTTCTATTGGCACCCCTAACCTTATCAGTACCCATAGATACTATACAGGGAAGTATAATATTAATTAGGATGACTGCTAGGCGGAAAATCTTCCTTGGCAGCAGAGAGGCTTTATTGAAAACTAGCTGGGTATCCACCGTTGCTGTGTCCTGATTGAGTGGTGTCTCATGTGCCCTGGAGGATGTTGCTCTTGTCCTCTTGTCACCAAGTCTTGCTGCAGTTTGCTCTGGTGTCTCATGTGCCCTGGAGAAAGTTGCTCTTGTCCTCTTGTCACCAAGTCTTGCTGCAGTTTGCTCTGGCATCTCATTTGCCCTGGAGAAAGTTGCTCTTGTCCCCTAGTTGTCATGTCGTGCTGCTGTTTGTTGTTGTGTTTCAGAAGCTCTTGATATTGATTTCGGCTTTGCATCAGATGGAGCTTTTCCAAGTGATGTTCGTTTTTTGTGCGGCATGTTTCAGTCATTAAATGGCTTCAGCACATTTAAGAAAATGTCCAAGAAAGATTGATTGTGCTGTCTTCTCGTGAATAAAAATAAGTAAACTGTAACCTTGCCATTTCCCTTATTTGGAGTGGCATGATAAAAACAAAATTGTAATTGTTTTGTTTTATTCCTTTTAAAAATGCTTAAATAAACGGTTTCGAACTGTATACAGTAGTAATATATTTTAAAGGAATAACCAACATATCGAACATTTTGCTTCATTCACTTCCAAATTTTGCCTCCTTCTAGTACCTACTGTAGTGAATCGGGGTGAGCATCAGTAAATGAGGGTGTCAACCAAGTACATTCTTGGCATCAAAACATAGAATGGAGTCTGGCCCCAGACAATTGAGGAATCCATGCAAAATTTGGTAGACGTGGGTTCAAAGGTGTGGATTTGTATATCCAGACAAACATACACACACACATACAAAACATTTTTGCACATCAGATTTTTGCATCCAAACATAGACTACTATCTTGCCCCAGACAGAAGAGCCATCCATACAAAATTTGGTAGACATGGGTTCAACTGTGTGGATTTGTATAGCCGGAAAAACATACACACATACATACATTCATCTTTATATATCAGAACAATAAATCCCCACAAATCCTGCGCATCCAAGTGTCGCCAAGTGTGCTGTTTGGCGTTTGGACTGGACTCTGCCGGACTCTGCTGAAAGGCTGCATGCACAAGAGGAAGCCCTATTCGCCTAATGCGGCGAAACGCTGCCTGTTGGACTTTTCTCTAAGGACTAAGGACTTCATTATCCACAGTAATTATTTATGCAAGCAAGAAAGTAAAGTGTGTGTTACTGTGTTACTACGTGCCTGTGGGCTGGGCTGGGCTATAGTGAGTGCTTGTGGGCTGGGCTGGTCTGGGCTGGTGGCTCCTCCCGGGTTACAACATCTTTTCCACTGGCCCCTTGGAACGCACACCTGTCGCCTGATATGTTTTGTTTTTTTTCTTTTTCTCTCTCTCTTTTTCTCTTAGATGCATGGCGAGCTATAGACACGCCCCTTTTTCAACTTTTTCCCAGAATTCTCTTTAAATTACCCACGCACGCGCATCCTGCACGCGCATCCAAGTGTCGCCAAGTGTGCTGTTTGGCTGTTAGGCTGAGAGGATGTGCAGG
This sequence comes from Ambystoma mexicanum, assembly GCF_040938575.1. Lineage (NCBI taxonomy): Eukaryota > Metazoa > Chordata > Amphibia > Caudata > Ambystomatidae > Ambystoma > Ambystoma mexicanum. The sequence continues at coordinate 107,305,756 of NC_090928.1, read as the reverse complement.
TGGGCTCAGGGTCTTATAACGCAGTGAAGGAGGTCCAAAAGTCCTCCTCTCAGGTAACAGGCCTATGGTCTCTGTTGGAATGGGGAGTGACATGTGATAATAGTGTAACTGCTTCCCTGTTATTACTTCGGTTTTGTTGTTTGCAGTAATGAAAAGGAAAATTATAGACAGCAAACGCAATAGTGCAATGCTGAATAATAGTGTAAAAACTAGAAGAATGAGTATTGCGTATGCTGCTGCTCTTCCTCTCCCAGATTCCCCGGACACAGATGATGAGCTGGTGGAATGTGCACAAAATACCACCAAGTTCCCCTTTGATGATGAATGTGTAAATGATCTGCCAGTGTCCTCTCAATCACTTTTCAATAAGGAAAGAAGGCAGGTGGAGATACCCGGCGCTTGCAATAAGGCAAACCTAGGCTTATCCTTTATGGATACACCACCCATTTTTCTATCAGGAGAAATAACAATGTTAGGTCTATCAGAGCATTTTGATACCTCAACCCAGACCGCTACAAGCATGGGCGTAAACAAGTTGGCCACAGTAAGCACCGAAGCAAATTATAAGCCTTGCTTGGGTGACACTAATGAAAGGGGCATAGATAACTCTCAGTTGTATAAAGAAGTAAAAGCACAGACCAGAATCTTAAATGAAATTCTGCTTGCGCTAACTGCGTGGCCTGAGATGTTTGCTGAAAAGATGTCCAAATTTGGGTTACCTGTTGTAGGGGCGGTTGATAATACACAGAACCAATCCTCGACTAGGAACATAGAGGAAAAACAGAGGAAGGGTAATGAGACTGTACCAAAGAGAAGCCTTAGTGAAAAACCTGATACGCAAAAGGAGAATAAGAGAGAGAGTAATCCATGGAGTACCAGGATTGGTTCAAGGGTGAAGGGTCGTTGTGATGTAGGTGTAGCTGAAGGTACTGGTCCAGAAAGTCTATCTGAGGAGCCCTCTGTGCCGACTATACCTAATCCCCCCATTATAATTGATGATGATCTCTCTTTACCTACTGTAGAAAATCCGGCCATTAAAGTAGCTGAGATATTTAATGTAAATATCTCTAAAAAAAAAATGATAAAAATTAAGAGGAAGCAAGTGCAGGCACAGAAGGCTCTGAATGTATCATCACGTAAATTCCTGAGGGAGCCCAATTTAAGAGATAATGCAATGACGGTTACTGAGTCCCCTATAAAGCAGCAAGCTGGCAGTAACCAAACTAAATATAATCTGATGAGTGAAAAAGAGCTTACCAGAAATGTTGACAAGCTGTCTGGTTACTACAATGCAGAAAATGATTTAGCGGAAGCTATGAAACATAAGGTAGTAACTGATAGAATTGACACTAATTTAAAGAATTTGGAAATGGGGATGCTGGACATATTCGATTTGTTTAAGAATCCCGACGCACCTTTACGCATAAAGATTCCCCAAAGAGAAGAAACAGGACACTGTATGGATATATCTGTGGGAGCAGGGGATCGCATACAAGAAAGAGCAAATGGGAAGGCAATAGACCCAAATCAGGAGGACCCACCAAACATTGCAGAAAAGATAATTCCCAAGAATAATGGTGATTTAAAGGAGTCATATGGCATGCCTGGAAGTACAAATGTAAATACAGTGTGCGAGCTGGAAAACTCAAAGCACAGGATGCCACACCAAAGCTGTTCTGACACTACGTGTATGAAGTCTGATCAAAGCAATGAATCTGATTCTGCCGCATCAGGAAATTATTTAACTGAGGATTCTGTGCGGAAGATTATAAAGGATTTATTGAAAGAGAAGGATTTAGGGTTAATTAAACAGGCAAGTGTACTCTATGAAAAATCAAGGATAACATCAGAGAAGGCCTTGCCGCAGAACAAGATGGGATGTGTAGGAGGTGCACAGGCCGTAACTCTCAGACAAGAAGACTGGAAAAAGCAAGACACAGGGGGAGAGAGGGAGTGGTGGGCCCCGGTAAATGTCACTGATGATAGGAGTGCTAAAGACAATAGGGAGGAAAAGAGCAACTACACAGGTGCTGGGAGGGATTACAATGATGTACTTCGACGCCCGCATTTTACTGAGGTTTCCAGTCTTATTCTGTACTATGTCTTTGACGATCATTATTCGCCAAACCTGAACAGACCTTGTATATTAAGTCTGTTCAGTGACATCCCAGAATTGTCACTAATATCTTCTTCTGAGATACAACTGGTGGACTATATCCATCCACAAAGATACGACTTTGTGCGCTTGGTGATTCAATCGCCTCTGGTGCGTGAGCTGATTTTGAAGGAAGCGGGTTCACTGCAAAAGAGGGGATTTGATGCATATAATTTCATAGAACAAGTGGTTGCGGAACCAGTAAATAGAAATGGACATGTGACACATAACATCTATTCATTGGATAAAAAGGATGACAATGCTTATGGCTACAAGGACTCTATGTCCCCAGCAGAAATGAAGGAATTAAGAACCTTGGCAGTGTCTCTTAAAGACTCCCTTGAACAGCTGAAAAACATAGGGAAGCCACTATAGCGACGGAGACCCATATAAGTTGGTGTCGTGGAACTCCAAAGGGCACTCTCACTTAGCCCAGAATAAAAAAGTATGCCAAGCACTAGAGAACTTTGATTTTGTACTCATACAGGAATCTTGGGCATGTGGGCAATTGATATGGAATGGTTATGTGGTAATGTGTCTTCCAGGCACACGTGGGCAAAAAGGACGCCCCAAGGGGGGCCTAGAACTGGCTTATCGTAACTCACAAGATATAGAAATACGATCAGTTAAACTTCTGTACACTTCTTGCATAGTGGCAACTTTTTATCTAAAAACGCTAAATGGTAGGGTGGGTCTAATGGTAATAAATGTGTATTGGAACTGTGGGGAATATGAAGACCAAATGCTAGAGAAGATGCTAGAAGAAGTAAATTAGTTAATTGAGGAATGGCTTGTATGTGCCCCAGGCGGTTTTGTCATAATAGCAGGTGACATGAATGCAGATTGTAACTTATCTGGCATAGAAATGGCATGGTTTCTAGGAGAGAAGGGTTCCACCGCCTCAAAAAAAGGAGACAAACGATATAGAGGAGCGCTTTGGCTTGATTCCATAAGAGCATGTGGATTGGAAATGGTGTTTAATAATAAGTGTACATGGCATGCACGGGGAGAGTCTTCAATTATTGACTATATTTCTGTGAGTGATAAGTGGGTTAAGGACTCAGAAAATATGTTGGTACAGTTGAGGCCTGAAAGTGATCATGCAATGTTATCAATTAACCTGAACCTTGAGAAAAAAGATAAAAACAGAAATGCCTTTTGTGTCCCAATATATGTCAATGTGAGAGGAAATAGGATCAAATGGAACAACTGTAAGGTAAATAAATTTAATAATATGATGTGGCATGATTATGAGACAAGATCCATGGAACAAAAATAGAAACATATTCTATTGAGGCGTTTGACGAGTTACTGGTCACAAATCTAGCTCTGATACAGAAACCAAACACAGGGCAAGTCATCAGTAAAAGGATTAGCAAGCATGTCTTCGATTTAGAGGTTAAGGAACATAGAGCTGTGTTATATAAGCAATTACGTGTTATCAAAAAACTCAACCTGCCTCCCATAATGAGAAAAGACCAAGAAAGAGTATGCCGACAAGCTTATAAGAACTGGAGGATATACCATCGCGCCCACCTAGAATTACTGGGCTCTTATCAATGGCACCGAAGCATCACAAGCACAACTAATTACGAATCCTATCAGTGAGTTAATATGGTGTAATTTTTTTGAGAAACTGTATGCTCCCTTGACTGAAAGTATAGTAGAAATAGAATGGAAGAAAGGCACTTGGGAATTAGATGTTTCAGTGGACAAAATAATGATAATGATTCAAAAATTAAAACCATCGGCCATGCCTGGTCCCAATAACCTATCAGGTAATATACTTAAACAGAGTTGCCAGCTTTGGGCCAGAATATTGCACTTTTTATTTAGCGATGTTATCCAGACCCAAACAATGCCTGCTTTGTGGAAACTTTTGTATGTTATACTTATATTCAAAAAAGGTAATAGGCAGTGTCCGAAGAATTACAGGCCAATATCCTTAATCAAAATAGAGGCAAAGATATTTGCAGCCCTGATATTGGAAAATCTCCTGAAATGGATGGAGGAGAAAGAAATTCTAGACGCGAGGCAGTTTGGATTTAGGAAGGACTTAGGGACGGATGCTGGGGTTCTGCTAGTAGCATTGTTGCAAAGTAAGACAAAGAAAAGTGAGTCTGTGCCATTGTATACAGCCTTCATGGACCTAACGGCTGCATTTGACATGGTTGACAGACCGATACTATGGCAAAGGCTTATTGCCTTGGGAATTGAAGGCGGTCTGTTAGCCATGATCATTCATCTCTACACAAATACGGTCTTAAAAGTTAGGCTAAAGAATGAAGGACTGATGTCTAGAGAAATAAGTGCTAGAAATGGCTTGAAGCAAGGATGCTCTTTGGCGGCGATTTTGTTTAATCTCTATGTCTCAGGAGCCAATGCTAAACTAGAAGCTGTTGGGATGTTACCACCCAGCATCGGGGGGATTGTGGTGAATTGTGTTTCATATGCTGACGACTTCTTGTTAATGGATCGCTCAAAGATAGGGTTGCAGAGGTTAATAGATGCTTTTTCGGCTTTCATTAAAGACTTAAAACTGAAAATTAATCCTACAAAAACTGTTGTAATAAATTTGGGGAAATGTAACAGTGTAAGCTCAAAGCCAGTGTGGTGTGTGGTGTGTGGAAGGAACCAAGTTAAGATTGCAGAAAGCCGTAAAATATTTAGGTTATACCTTTGCAAGTAACATGACGGTAGGCTTTGCTAAAAATGCTTAGAATCTAAGGCGAAAGAGGCTGGAAATCAACTAAAAGCCATTTAAAGGAAGTTTGGCAAATTTACAATGAAGGGATGCAGAAATTTCTATATGCTAAAGGTTATACCGAGGCTAACATATGGTTTGGAATTCTATCCGATGAAACTGACTCCTATACTAAAAACTATAGAAGCATCAATTTGGAAAAAAGTATTATTTTTCATCCCAAAGTGTACACCATTAGAAGTTATAAGATATGAGTTTGGTCTCTGTTCACTAAAATGCATAATGAAATGTAAAAGAGTGATGTTGTACAGAAAATGCATTTTGTCTGGGCCTAATTCACTATATAAAATAATAAATTATGATATAACAGAGAAATATATGATTTAGAACTAGAAGTGATGAATATTTTATTTAATCTTGGTGTCTCAATGAAGTGTCTCTTAGAGAAACCTACAAAGATCAAAACATTGATGAAAGCTTTTGATTGGGTGAATAACAACGTAGTGATTATGAATTCAAAGCTATACAATCACGTTGTATCCATGTGGAAATGGCTACCTGAACTCGAACCATATTTAACAAAGTATCCGTCTAGGACACTCTGAAATAGTGTGATGAGATTTAGGTTCAATGTTCTAAATACAAATGAAATCTGTCACGCTAGAAAATTAAGCACTGTGCACAGGAATTCATGTAGATTCTGTGAAAACTCAGAGGCGGTTGAAACATTAGGTCACTTACTGTTAGTATGCCCTATTTTGGCGAATGAAAGACTTGTTCACTTCTCTGAATTTGTATCTGATACATCACATGTATTTAAGGAAGAACTGTGGTTTGAAATGCTGCATGGGACAAACACAGCACTGAAGTGCAAAGTGATAGACTTTTTAACAATAATCTGTAAAGTGACGTGACAAAAGATCCGGCAAGGCAAAGTCTGAGTTGGAATGGGGCAAGGAAGTGCAAAACTGCTTGCTTTAAAGACTGTCAGAATATAAAGGTTGTAAGTGTCTTCTAGAACGCCTAGTGAGGACCAAGGTTATATAGATGAATATGTTCTTAAACAAGGATATGAGATATCTGATTTTAACTTCGAAAATTATGAAATGTACTTGTTGTTTAATGAGTTGCAAATTGCTGTTATATAGATTTGAAAGTCTGTTTTTATGAGTTGTATGAGTTTTGTATATTCATTGATTTGTAAAGGTTTGAATAAACCAAATACAATAATAAAAAAATAAAAAAATCCCCATGATTAAACTACAATGGTATTGCCAGTGTACTGTCATACTTAGTGGTAAAGCACTATCAACTAAGTGGATGGAAGGTGCTCTTCAACATAAAGTAACATTCCTTTTCATTTCATTTTTGAAAACTATTTGATTGATCTGCAAAACATGCCTTCATTGAAGACAACAAAAATGGATCACTTTAATGTTTTTTTGTGGAATGTAAATGGTCTAAACAATCCTATAAAATGTTCAAAGGCATTGTCTTGTTTGAAATGAATGTCTTGTGATATTGCCATGCTTCAGGAAACCCATCTTGTAGATGCTGAAGCTATTAAACTTAGGTGTGGCTGGGTGGGTCAAACATACTTCTCGAATTACACAGCAAACAAGAGAGGGGTTTCTATATTGTTTAGAAAAAACTTGCCAATAAAGGTCCTCTCAAACAAATCAGATGCAGAAGGTAGAATTGGATTGGTGAGGGTTAAAATCCAGGACACCGTATCTCTTTTATGCTGTGTGTATGCCCCTAGTACTGCTGAACCTCTTTGTTTCATGAACGGGCACAACACATTCAAGACAGCCAGGGGAACTCTGTTTGCTTAGGGGGTGACTTCAATCTTGTAATAGACCCAATGCTTGACCGCTCAAATGGGGCAAATTGTAGGACACCAAAGAGGGGTTGGCAGGCATTGAGCAATTTGATCGACAAATTCCACCTATCTGATATATGGCGCCTTGAACATCCAACAGATAGGGATTACAGTTTTTACTCAGTAAGCCATGATGTATATTCAAGAATTGATTACTTTCTTACTTTAGGCCGTATGACCTCAAGCTGTTATGACTCAGAGATTGGTCTGATTGGAATCACAGACCACGCACCAACGTCAATGCACATCTCACTGAATTATACATTGGTTAACACCTTCATGTGGAGGATTAATATTTCGGTCTTACATAATGAACAAACATTGGAAGAGATCGTAAAGGAAATTGATACTTTTATTGACATAAAACAAGCAAGGTCTCTTTTCTCTGTCTGGGAAACGCTGAAATGTTTTATGCGTGGTTACCTGATATCTAAGAGCAGCCGGTACAGAAAGAAGCTGTGATCTCTGTAGAGGACATCAGGGTTGCAATCTCAGGACTAAATGACAATAAAACACATGGAGTAGATGGTCTCCCGGTTGAGTTCTTCCAGATATTGCCAGAAAGTGGTCTTAAACTGCTGCTCGATGCGTAGTCTGCATCATTCTAGAAGGGAATCTTACCTACCTCCATGAGACATGCACTAGTTACAGTTTTGTTGAAGAAGGATAAGTCACCAATGAGTTGGGAAAGTTACAGACCAATTAGTCTAATTAACACCGATTGTAAACTGTTAGCTAAAATAATGCCCAAGAGACTGGAGAAGATTGTACATACATTGATGCACGAGAATCAAGTTGGTTTTGTAACTGGGAGATATGTGGCAGACAATATGCAGAGGTTACCTTTGACCATTAATGAAGGACGAAGGATGGAGGTGCTGGTGGCAGCTATCTCCCTTGATGCTGAGAAGGCCTTCGATATGATTGAATGGCTGTATCTGTTTGAAAGCCTGAAGGCAATGGGATTTGGACCAACATTTTTGGGATGGGTGAGATGCTGTATGCAAATCCCGCTGCAAGTGTACTCACTAATGGATTAGCCTCTGAGTCGTTTGAACGGAAAAGGGAGATGAGGCAGGGTTGCCTTCTTTCACCGTTATTGTTTATCTTAACAATGGAACCCCTGGCGATCATGCTGAGGGCCAATGGAAATATAAGTGGAATAGGAACTGTTGAAGGCTCTGGCAAGCTCTGGCTTTATGCAGATGATTTGTTGGTGGCTGTGCGTGACCCTGATTTGGGTATGCCCTCTCTGATGGAGGACATCCACAGGTTCTCCGAAGTTTCTGGATACAAGATCAACTGGTGCAAGTCCGAGATTATCCCGATCACCGGATTATGTATGCGTCATATGTTTGACAAAACGGAATTCACGTGGTGCGCAGAACGGATAAAGTACTTAGGACTTTGGATCAGCCCAGAAGTTGAAACATTGCCCAAAATGTACTTTGACTGCCTAGTATCAAGACAAAGAGCGGACATTGATCAATGGTCGCTCCTGAAACTCTTGCTGTGGGGTTAATTGTATTAAGATGAACATGGCACCAAGAGTAAATTATATCCTTTCCATGCTCCCACTTAAAACATCCAAACAAACATTTACATTTAAGGAGCTTGATGCACTAATGCAGGAATTTCTGTGGGATGTCAAGCATCCTAGACTTGCATTGAGGAAGATGCAACTACCATCAAAGCAGGGTGGAATGAATTTACCGAAAATGTTTTGAATACCACTTAGCATTCACAATGAGACATTTGTGTCATCTGGTGCAGCCTGAGCCAGACATGTGGACTAAGTTTGAATCCAACAGAGTGTTTCAACTGGAACCCTGAGCATTGTTATCTATGAGGTCCACGAGATCATGCCATCTGAGCCCTCTTACTGTCTTTGTACGTGAATGCTGGCATTCCTTTTCCAAACGCATGAATTGTGATCCATTTCTTTTCCCTGAGGCATCCATCTGGCTAAATCCTTCAATAACCAAACAAGGGAAAGTGCTGTTCTGGCCATCCTGGTACCTGACAATCTGATACATCAAAGACTTGCTTGAGGATGGAGCTTGGATTACATTTGGAAAGTTGCAGAGGAAGGCAGATTAAAGGTCTAATTTCTGCAAAGCTTGAGTCAACACCACAGAACTACAAGCAAAGTGAGGCCTGGTTAATGCTGGAACTCTGTGCCAGAGCAAGTCATCCTGTGGCCACTATGAATAATGTTCTAGCATCCAAACGAGAGAGGGCCTCAGATCTTGCAAGTGTCTGGACTGACGAACTAGGTGAAGAAATCAGTCCTGAATGTTGGCAGAGTGCTGTACCAATGTTCACTTTTCAAGCATGCGCTGGGGTCTGACGGCCTCACAAATGAAGTTAATTTTCAGGACATATTGGTCACCGGAAAGAATGTTCAGACAAGGTCTCTCTGACAATGATCTATGCTGGAAGTGTAATCGATCTATAGGCACTTTAAGTCACTTGCTTTGATCTTGCGCAAAAAACAAAGATATCTGGGAGGGTGTTGTGTGAGAGGATAGACCTAGGGCCTCATTCCAAGATTGGAGGTAACCATGCCGCATTTTGTGGCATGGTTACCTCCTTACTGCATACCGAGTACGGGTTCTTCAAATGAGGATTTACCGGGCCATTCCAACCTTGGAGGACCCAATAAATTCTCATTTGAGGAACCCGGACCCAGTACATCCCTATTCCCATTCCCATTCGAGCCCCCATAGGGCTCAATGGGAATGGGGAGGGAGCTAACAACGGGCCCTGGTCTGCTAGCGGGACCCGCTAAGGGCACCTGGTTTTACTAGGCGCCCTTTGCGGGTCCCGCGAGCAGACTTCATAGGGCGCCAACCTCGGAATGAGGCCCCTAGTGTTGCAGGGCTCTATTCCGAGAAAGGCTTCACTTCTGATTCTCGGGGATGTCATCCAATTGCAAGACCTTTCATTTCCTAAGAAATTGTGAGTGTTAAGAGTCTGCATGCTTGCGAAACAAATTATTTTATCTGCATGGAAATCTCCCAACACCTTCACAATTGATGATTTGGTGGAGAAACTGCTGACTGTGTCCACGTATGAGAAGGAGATTTTTAAATACAGAGGAGAATCTGACACATTCAATGATCTCTAGTGCCTTTTACTAGAGTGTTATGGTTAAACAACATGTTTTATTTTTTTTTGCCTTATATAATACGTATATTCTGAGGTTTTCCTGAATATATCATTAATGATCTGGCTACGTTGCTGTTTTTAACAATAATATCTTGACTGATGGATGGGGGTATGAGATTGATACAATTTGATCTTTTTTTTTTACTTCTTTATCTCTTCAACTTTGAGACCGATAACGATTCTCAACATGTATATAATTGTCAGAACCACCTTGGATTATCAAATCGGTAGTTCTGCTCCGGCAGTTGAACTTGTCGTGTAGCCTAAGTGTTCTTTCTGCCAATGTACCTCTCAGGAGTACGTAAGGACTGCCTGAGAGGTCTATTGACCCAAAGATGGAGTAACACCACAGGATACCACAGGCCTGTAAAGGAAAACACAGTTTAACCCACAAGGAGGAATCAACAGTGCATAAATGGCAACAAGAATACAGTATGAATACCTTCACCAGCAGGTAATTCCATGATGACAACAAGGTTTCTGTTTCAAACCACGGTGGGAGTTATCGTGAGAGTAAAGACAACACAACAGATCAGGATACCGTGATAACTGTAACAAGGATTTCAGTAATAAACAGTGTGGCATATCAAAGATCTTACCAATGTGCAAATGAATGATGCCAAACGATGAAACGATGAAACTGTAATGATGGCAAAACACAGCAACTCCTCCTACCACCCGCCGGCACGAGGACGCCTAATACAATCCAAGGCAGTCTCTAGTCCGAGCGTGAGAGTTCCAGATAAACCTGAGACCCGCCGGCATGAGGACACCTAAAATGCTCCCTACGGCAGTCTCTAGTCTGGAGCACAAATGCAATGTAATATCCCCAAGCATAGGAACAAGAAGACACACGGTCCGTTGGGAGGATTGATGCAATGACGTACAGGCAAGGTTGACAAGGAAGGATTCACGAGGCAAAAGCAGGTCGGGCAAGTTCCAGGTAAGTGCAGCAACGTGCGAGCAAAACAAAGTCGGGAGGGTTCCAAAGTCGGCAACGGGAAACATCTTTCATCAAAACAAGGGCTAGACAAAGGACAAAACGTGGATCGTAGCAAGGTTCAAAGAAACGACTTGAGAAACAAGAAATAACAAGTAGCAATGCTGCAGAATAACGAATCCAGAAGCAGCAAGGTGACCACAAGCAGGACTGATGTAGTGAATAAGGGTCATGTGAACTGCTATGCATGGTCTAACGTAACCGCACACGTGATCTGTGAAACGCGAAATGCCAGCGTTTCCACAGCCACCACCAACGCTCCCGGAAAGAATGCAGCGATTAGGAGTTGTGTTGTATGTTTTGTAAACAGATCGTTTCCATGTGCTATAAGGAGTGGCCCAGATGGGAAAGATGGCATTCTTTGGCCGTGAGGGGAGACACCTGCATTCCTTAATCGCTGCGGTTTCCTGACAATAATACTCAAAAATGTTTGCTTAGTTATATTGTCGATATGTTATGTTTGTATTACTTTTGTACATACATGTGCAGGTATTGGTGTTAAATAAAATAAAACTTTAAGCTAAAAAAACATAAAGTTACATATTAACTAAGGAATACGTTGTGATATGACTGAAAAGAAGATTACAGACATGTTTGATTTAATATAAATCAATGTTCTAAACCTCCCCTTCACTGATTGTTGCTAAGATTTGATTCATAAAATGGATAAACATCCCTGCTCCCAGAGCTGAAACAAGCTGATTTGGCCACCAGCTAGGAAGTCCATCTGACCTTCCAAGTGACATATTAACACCTTGGGCCTCATTATGACCCTGGCGGAATGGGTTTAACGGCCCCGGTAAAGGTGCTGTGCCGTTAAAACCATTCCGCCCTATTACGAGGTTCCCTCGCGGGTCCCACGCTGGACGTCTGGTCAGACCAGAAGTCCTTTGCGGGTCCCGCGAGGGGACCAGCATGTTAACATCTTCCCCATTCCCATTTGAGCCCTATAGGGCTCAAATGGGAATGGGGCTTCATTTTACCAGGTCCATGGAATGGGCAATTGCCAGGTCCGCCAAGGTCGGCAAGACCCGGTAATTGCCCATTCCATGGACCCAGTAAAATGTAATTACCGGCGGCAGCCGTGCCCTTAATAAGGACACGGCTACCACCAGGGTCCTAATGAGGCCCCTTGTCTTGCTGTGAACTAGGAATGCCAAAGGTTGAGCTGAATCCATAACAGACTATAACACCTTTAGAGCAGGGTGCTTTTAAGTATGAGGATATGTTATTTCAGCCAGGGCCCTTTTATTTTACGGATCCTGAAGATGGGCTGAGCTAAGACAGACTGGGAAACAGAGGCTGGGAGGATTTCTTGCAGCCTTTTGGATGTTTCAGCCTTCTCAGCATCTGGCACCCATCAATTCCACCAGAATCAAGATACATGGTTAATTATTGAAAAACAGACAACACTCTGCATGGGAACCATTTGTCCCTAGAAGAAGGTTTGGAAACCACAAATCCCCCAAAGGGTTGTGTACATAAAAATGGTGGGAAAGGACCCCTCGGCTCATTACTTGGAGTTTAGTGGCTTAAGAGCTCCTTCCATAGGAGTGCTGACAAGAAAGTTAAGAAGGGATGAGGGCCCTTCCCTCATTATCCATGTGGAACAGTTGTATAGAAAGCTAAGGAGGCTACTGCAGAGAATTAGAGAGGCCAAACACCCGGATACCCGCACAGGGACAGTGAGACCTGCGGGGCTACAGGTCAGAGAGGACTAGCTCTCAATAGACCCAAAAGAATATTTAAGCCAGCCTTAAGCTGTTGTGGCACTGTAAAACCAGCATGTCCCAATGGAATACACTACCATCTGAACCATGACGCCCTGCTTCAGATCATCAAGCGGGTAGATGAAGCCGACAGATTTAAGAACATCACTACTGCGAAAGAGCCCCAATTGGTTGATTTGCAGATCTGGAGATAATGTAATTGAATCCTGATTTGCACCATCGACCTTCGAACCGAATATCCCACCTCAAAGACACTTCTGCTTTAGTCTCTCATTCTAGATGGGCTCTGCTAAATTTATCTCTATATATTTTTTTCTTCATCACTTTTGGTTTATAATATACCTACTGATTTATTGTTCTAATCATTTCTGTCATTTGTTATTATTATTAAATAATGAATAAACATGTATTAAACAAACAAAAAAAGACACTCTTTCTAACCCAAAGTGCCATCAAGCTCCCAACTCAGGCAAGTACCGGAAAGACCAACTAAACACTGTGTAGCATCCAAGAAAACGAAAATAGATGAACTAGTGTAATAGTTGTGAGCCTCTTGGATCCCAGAGACTGGTTAAGTCACTTGCTTTTATTTTTCCTCAAAAAGGTGATTTAGGAATATTTATTATGATTTCCTTTTCTTAATAATTGCCAATTTTTTGCAGTTCAGTTTATATCTTTACCACCTAGCTATTGTAGATAATCTGTCTATATTGCGTTTTCTATTTGCAAAGATCATTTTCAGTCTTTGCAGTGTATAATTTGTGTTTAGTAATAAAGGCACATTTTATATAGACTTGCATGGACTTGCATTTTAGTAATTACTGCACTCTCACTGTTTGCTTCCTCTGGTGACCCACCTCTCTGTAGAGTTTAACCTCCCCCTGGCCAATGTGACCTAAAGTAAAGGAGGTATGCTCTCAACTTCTGGCTACTTAACCTTTAAAAATGAAACTCCTAGAAGCCACGTTGTGGTAGACACTCGCACGTAGCAGCCTTTGCCCCCCTTTGAACTTCTATTGGACAGATTGGCATTTCATCTCGGGGGAGAATTGGGGGGAGCTACAGGGGCAGCTCATTTATAATTGGGGAGGGGGCACCGACCCACTAGTATGCCCACCCATTAAAGAGAAGCCCTCTCTCAAACTGTAAAAGGAAACGAAGTATCTCTTTGACAGTTTATGTTCCTCAGTGAGCCTGTCCAATGGACCATGTAAGACAAGGAACTTTTTGCTTCCCCAGCATTGCATGGCTTTTTTTGGGGGGGGGGGTAGGTTGTGGAACTGCACATCTGAATATCTGAGGGGGTGCTGCTGTATGTCCCCGCATATTGAGTCTGAAAGTGGGGCTGACAGTGTGGTGTTCTGGTTCCTGCGTCATGTGTAGGAACTCGGGCATGTGAATGAGCGAGGGAATGCTGCATGAATGCTGTTTGTTGTTAATGTTGTGTGAATGATTGAGTGAATGTTGCATGAATGTGTGTTTGAATGAGTGAGTAAATGCAACATGAAAGCTGTTTGAAATGAATGCTGTGTGAATGTATGTTTGAATGTGCAAATTAATGTGTGCGTGCCTGTATTGGGTTTGTGCCTGCCTGGGAGGCTGATTTGAGCATGGGAGGGGAGGGGGGGAGATTGTTTACTGGGCATCTGTCATCTGTGATGAAGCAAGCATGATAGGTGCTTTTACATGGCTACAATGCCATTATGGTGCAGTCAGACTGTGGCCAGAGGATGACATTTTTTACTAGGCTTCTATGATAGAGTAGCAATGATACTCAGTAAAAAATGGCATGTCACAGTAAGAAATGGCTAGACTGCCTACACCAAAATGTCATTCTAGCCATGTAATAATACTTATCATGCTTGCTTTATCACAGATGCCCAGTAAACAAAACTCCAGCCAGTCTCTCTATAATATGGCATTGTTTTACTGGGCATCTATGATGAAGCAAACATGACAAGTGTTATTAGGTGTATAGACTGGCCTGCTTTGGAGCAGACAGTTTGACATGTTTTCCTATTGTGACATGGCAAAGCCATCAGGAGTATGTTCTTACATGAGGGTACTGGCATATATTGGCAGAGCCAGCTTAGACATGTTTTCTTATAGTATCATTACTGGTATTAGGTGCAACTCAAACTTGATTAGCACCCAGCAACAGGTGAACAATCCATCAATTTGCCCAGAACACGGGTTGAATCTACTGATACAAGCCAGCGTTCAGAGCCACCTGCTGGTTGCTTCCCCCGCCCCACACTACCATCTTCTCCGCTCCCTCCTTCCCAACATATCCACCCATCCCTCCCACCCCCAGCCTCACTTACTGCTTTCTTTTGAGGTGGAAGCGCTTACCGCCGTCACTGTGTTGTTGCTGCTCCTGTTTCCTGGCCTCTATGGAAATAGAAGAGGGGCTCCGTATGAAGCCCCACATTCCAGATGCATCACAGCCATTTTAGTGAAGTATTTTGATTCAGTGAACGGGATGCTGCAAAGCGGCACTGTTCATTGAATCAAAATACAATGCTCTCAGCCCCCGGGTTACCGGATTGGCAACTCTGGGAGCTAATAGCATTAAAACCCTCTTCAGCATGCTGGATCGGGTGGTAACTGCCCGTGGACCCTCGTAAAATGACCTCACTTTGCTAAGGCCTTTAACTCAAACCCCGGGTCGTTACCACCTCATCTGGCCTGCTCGATCGGGAATTAATTCGTAAGTATGTTCTTATAAGGGAATACTTGCACATAGAAGTGCAATCATCCTGGAAATGTTTTGGCACAGCCAGCTTGAAAATGTTTTTATAATGGCATATATTTTCTGGAAAGGATCATGGAAGTCCATTGAGAAATGCTCCTATTCACTGCTGGTGACTTTAATATATTGGATTTTTTCACAATTTACTTTACAAAACCGACTGCAAACTGGCTTTTTATGTGTGCTGTACAATACACCTTTTTTAACCGATTATTCAAAAAAGATGTGCGCGGCAGACCCCCCTGAGCCCTCCTTGGTTGGTTCGGGGCTACCACGCTACGCTCAGTCGCGTCATGCATATGTGTGGCAAACATTTACGCCCCTTCAAATAAAAACAATTACGGGCCACCAATGGGGAGCTCTGACATCAGTGATTCAGCCCTATGGTCAGCAGAGGGCATGTTTGCCCCTGCTCCTCTCGCTGTAACTTTTAGACTTGTGAGCATGCGCCCACTTCCCAAGTAACCTTTAAAATAAGGAAGAGGTTTTTCCCAGGTCACTCATGAGAGACCTTGAGCCGAGCCAGACCGTGCAATTGAAGGATATTGCCAATATTGCGCACACAGACAAACTACACAATCTGCATGCGTGTTTTATCCACTCAGTAAAACAAACAAGGTGTAACTGTTAAAATATTGAACTAGTTTACATAGCTATTAAGGCAGGAAAAGATAACTTGATGTAGCAGATCTTAAAACAGGAAGTACTTTTCTTTAGTAGATCACATTTAGGGGTGATATTTATGTTTTCAGTTTGGCAAGATTACAGCATGCGGCTGAATACCTTAAGCAAGAAGGTTTAAACTTTACCTAAGATATGAGCCCATAAAAGGTATAATCATCAAATGTAATCAAATTCGGATTAAGCTAGATATTAAACATTGCACATTTCAAAATAGTTATGTTGGCATGTGTTGTGTATCACCTGACAAAGTAAGGATTGGCACTGGCGCCTCCTTCAGAGAAAATGTGCTTAATCAAGATCGTAACCACTCTTTGGTTTTAGCATTAAAACACATATAAATAGAATTACTTGCATTTCAGACGGCTGGGTTTTACACTGAATAATAAGTTAAATGCTTATTCTCATTAAACGCTCTTGAAAGAGGCCGTTAATAGACAATAATGATAGAAAACATAGGCCTGGGGAGTAAGCCAATTTCCAAATGTACCTAATATGTCGGATCCTTCTTGGTATCCAAACTCTTAATTCAGTTTCTGAAAATGAAATGGGATTTCTTTGCTGCCCCCCATTTTTCGAATCCCACATTGCCATACTTAACATCTGTGTTTCACCTTCTCCCTCTTCTAATGAAGGCAGAGGCTAATTCCAGAAGACAGAACCTTGCCATGAGGTTTCTCCATGCACACCAAATGCTCCTAAGGTGAAGAAAGCCTCCAATATGATTAGATGTCCACTCGGCCTCTGTCCTAAGAATGTTCCTGAGGAAGTAAGCTGCAGACTCAGGGCTGATATTATAGTCATATCCACGGCTGATCGCTCATATTTAGCCTTCAATGACAGAAAAAGTGTCCACTGCCATGCAACTTCGCACAATCTTGGGAACCTTTTCTATCAGCTGCATCGTAAAAAAAACACAAATAACATACATTTATTTATTTATTTGAATTTGCGCTGTTACATGAATGTTTAGCAGAGTTTAGGTTTAAGTAGGTTACATGCGACCATGAGGTCTCTTGGTTACAGGTACATCAGTAAGCATACAAGATTACAGCAGACAGCATTCGAATAGTACTCATATGAAGAGTTTGGTTTTGATTGGTTTGCGGAAGGCTTGGTGAGACTCCATCGTTCTTAGGTGGGGGGAAGGGCATTTCAGTGTGATGTGGCCATCGTGCGAAAGCTGGATCCCCCTGGGCCGATTCTTTTGGTCTTTGACATAAGAATCATGTTGGAGTACCCCTCCCTGAGAGGTCTTGTGGCGGTGTGCTTAACAATTCTTTGGACAAGGTATGGGGGAGCAAGAGCATGAAGGCATTTGTGTGCGAGGGAGAGGGTTTTGAAAATTATTCTTTGTTTGACAGGGAGCCAGTGAGCCTGCCTTCTAATTTCAGAGATGTGCTCTTTCCTTGAGGTTCCAGTGGCAGCCCTAAGGGCATTGGTTTGAGCCAATTGGAGTTTGTCCAGGTTTTTGCACAAGGTCCCTGTTAGGAGGGCCTTGCAATAATCAAGTCTGGATCCAATTATAGCCCTAGCAATGGTAAGCCAGTTCTGGCATGATAGGAGGGGTCTGGCTGCGTTGATGATTTTGGAGTAGTAAGCTGATGAAGTGGCAATGGCATTCACTTGTCTGTCCATGGTGAGATCTGAGTCTTAGTAGACACCAAGTGTTTTGACGTTGGATACCTTGATAGGTGTGTTGTCAATAGTGAAGGAGGAGTAGTCCTGCCCGAGGTTACACAAGGTGGTGGATGAACCGATAAATAGGATTTCAGTTTTTTCGCTATTGAGACATAGCCAGTTGTCCGCCATCCAGGATTGGATGGTCGAATAGATGGTGGTGAGATTGGACATATCTGCCTTGTACTCACCCGTGAGTGGGATTAGCACCTGTGTGTCATCGACATAATTGGCATATGAGATGCCCAGGGAGTCAAGGATGCTAAACAGTGGCCTCGTAAAGAGGTTATATGGCCTAGGTGCTGCACATGATCCTTGTGGAACGCCACATTTGATGTGGCTAGGGGTGGCACAGGCTGAGTCAGAGAAGACTTTCATGGCCCTTTCTTGGAGAAAGGAGGTAATCCAGTAACAGGCTTTAGGGGAGAAGTTGGCAGCAGTTGCGAGGTGGTGGCAAAGGGTGTTGGGATCGACCAAGTCGAACGCAGCAGATAAATCAAGAAGCAGGAGCAGCGCAGGTTTGCCTGTGTCTCTGAGATCGTCTTTTGATTTTTTAGGTCTAGGAGAGCCGTTTCTGTGCCATGTCGTGGGTGGAAGCCACATTGCCGCAGGCCTAGGAGACAGTTCTCTTCCAGGTATTTTTGGACTTGCAGGTAGGGTGCTTTGTCGAAAATGTTTAGAAGGAATGGGACAGTGGTGATGGGTCTATAGTTCCCAGGGAGGGTGGGGTCAAGGGATGGTTTTTTTAGGAGTGGGCGTACCCAGGCTTCTTTAAGTTCAGTGGGAACATGACCTGACCGGAAGGACATAAAAGTGTAATGCATGCTTATTACAATGTGGTCATTTTTAATATTGTGTACTGCAGGACTGGCATGCATAGTTATTGATTCAACCACTCCTACACTCTCCATAACCCAAAACCGAAAGTGTTTGCCCATGCATGTGATTTGCATGCTGGCGTAAATCCATTGGATTCCAGGGGAAGCCCTATACAGGAACATGGTGTGAGGCATTGAGCCCTTTATGGAAAGGCTGCACAAGTGATACAGAAAGACTGGTCGCCCGGATTTCTGTGTTACTTCGAAACCATCCATCCTCAGAAATTGCACGGAGTGGACAGCATCCACGGAAATGGATGCTATATCCTTCTTGCAGTTACTGGGAAACAAACTAGAAAACGAGGTTTGTTATCTTTAAGGGAAATTAGGTAGGAAAAATGCTAATCTGTGTATTCTAGATCCTTCCACTCTGACGACTTTGCTTCCAGACAATAAACAATTTATCAAGAAGTAACAAGGTGAAGAAGAATAGGTATGCGGCGCAAATGTGAAAAGGTTTGAAAACGGAAAATCATGAGAAATAAAAGTTCTAAATTGTTAGAAAATGTTTGGAAAACAAGCTACTTCAAAAAGAATGGGCGAGGTTGTTCCATTGGCAAATCGAGTCCTCACAGATGAAAATGTTTTTTTTTAAACGGTTCAAAATGTCCAAAAAGGATTCACAACTATAGTGAAAGGAGGAAGAAGATTTGGAAAGTCAGCACGGTTGAAACAAAGCGTGTCCACCTTTATAATACTTAAAAGAAAACAAATGAGTGAACAGCGGGGACTACACAGGAGAGTTTAAGTGGGCGGATGAGACAGAGGGTTTTAAAATGGCCGCTCATGGAAAAGCAATAATAATTCAGTAGCAACCAAGACAAAAAATGTGTCCTGTTTTTCAAAGTACATTAACTCTAAGGTAAATTGCACCTCAAGCACTAGTTTTAATACATTTTTTTAATATACTTTTAAACATCGTTTTTTTTTTTTATCCATTTTAAGTTTTCAAACAAGGTCTGCACTACACTGTAGGGGCATAATGTATCCTGCTTTCATGGGGATGCTTGCAAATGCTGCAGAAGCGTTGAGGGCAAAAGGCCAGTTCTTCATTGTATCTAACAGAGCCGATCTGCCTCTCACAGCAGTCACATATGATATGATAGATTATTTATAACGCGCTTAATACCCAGAGGTTTCTAAGCGCGGACCTGTGTTGCTCAGTGCCGTCTTGCTTCCAAGGCGAGCACGTTGTCGCTGAGCTATCCTCCCGAGACAAACGTGAAGAAGTCCTACATACATGGGAGTCAGAGGCTTCTGTGTGCTCTGCCCAAATCTGGACCACAACGTGGCGCAGAGGTTTCACTTTCATAGAGGTTAAGTAGACAACAGTAGACAGCAAAGACAGAGAGCAGATCAGCAGTGGACGCGTCCAAACAATCACAGTGCAGTATGTACAAAAAAAAGAAATGCCCAACAAGTTTATATGAAAATGTCATGCTTTACTAAAACACACTGTATGGTAGCACATATATTTTGCATGACGTTTCAGACACCCAAATGGTTTACTTGATGCTGCTGACTTTTGTCCCCAGTGAGTCCCATCCAGATCTCACTGGCGACATACTTGCCAACTCCACTGATACCGTTTTTTAAGCAGTCCTACCGCCTACCGATTTAGTGGCAACAAATACCGATTTGTTTTTTTTGGCCGCGCAGCATGATCAGCATCCTCTGGTGCAGAGCCGGTCTTAGGGGGGGCGAGGAGGGTGACTGCCTGTGGTGCAACACCCCCCAGGGTGCCATTAGCCCCAGCCACGCCACCACGGGGGAGTCTTTCAAGGGCTCCCCTGAGCTGGCGTAGCGGGAGAAGGCACAGCATGCAGACCTTTGATGTAAAAGGCACCCACGGCGGCATGCTAAATGCGCCACTCCGCTGCGGGCCTTTGACAAAAGGCGCCATTAGGCCCCTACCATGCCAGTTTGGCGGAGTCTTTGAAGGGCTCCCCCGAGCTGGCGTGGTGGCAGAAGGCGTGGCAGGGCTCATTCAATGACAGTGGGCTGCTGATGTGCCCTATTCCTATCATTACCTCCTCGCCGGACTATTTTTGAAACTTTAAGATTCCTACAGATTTTTGATCACAGAATGTTGGCATATATGTGGCGATGCAGCTCTTTAATGTAGTTGGCCCTTTGGGGACCCATGTGACCCCCAAAGGTGATGGCTAAAACAAAGGCATCCTCCAATCTCCCTTACCAGGTAAACCTACCCAGGCAGTTGTTCTGGGACTGGTTTGTAGCCGTCTTTTTGTGACTGCGCCAGATGTGGCCATTTTGACTCCCAGGAAACAGTTATCCTTCCTGATGGCTCAGAAATAGAATCTCTAGGCATTTGTAAATTCAGTAGCCAGGCAAACGGTACTTTGTTGTCCTCCTGTGGTTGGGTGGACACCAGGATGAGCATGTAAAGTCGCTGCTGATGTGAGCTCTGGCCAGGCACTTACAAAGGGGATTGAGTGGGGGCGCCTGTCTCAGCCAGGGGGTGCCTGAGATTCTCGTGGAGGCTACATCCTGTGAGTATGACTGTAGAAGTTTGCATGTTTTCAGCAACACTGATTGACTGGCTGCAACAAGTTTGAATAGTACATCAGTTTGTGATTGGAGGCTTGCGCCAGGACCTATCCGTGGGTTTGGGATATAAGTTGACAATCTGCACCACTACACTAGCTGTCAACTGCTGGGCTCCAATCCAGAAGCTCCAGTGTGATGGCAGACTTCCATTTTGGGGGATCTGCAATCCACCTCTAAAGCTATTGTTACTCCCCTCGATTTCTTTCATCATTGATTCTATTTTTGCAGCAGATGGACTTCCACTGAAGCCCCTCTGGCCTTTGGGTGATTACATCGCCCTGCCTGGGTGCTCTGCAATAGACTGATGGCAGTTTTAATATAGTTAGTCTTCACCAGGTGTGCAGATGATTTTACCATATTAACAGCCCAATGCACTAGTGTGGTAGCCATTGTGGTATTACTCCTATCGGTTCTACTCTGAGCCATGTTGCCTTGGCCAGCTCTTTGTTTGGTTAAACCCAAGGCAGTATTAAACTGTCTGTAATGCAAACATGGGCTCACTCTGAGTGCAACTCTGCACCATCTGTAATACTTTGAACTAGTTTAGACTGGTCCCCATACCTAGACAAACCAATACACACACTATATCAGAAGGGATGTCAATTCACCAAAATTCCAGGCGTAGCTGAATTAACATCACACGACCCTTGACCTCTGAAGACATCACAGGTAGTGATGTAATTTGACCGCACCCCCAAGTGACATCACAGGAAGTGATGGCACACAACCTTTCACTCCTTGACAAAGCAGGAAGTGGCATCATATAGCATTGCTCCTCAGTACACTAAGGAAAATATGGTTACAATATCACTGTAATATGATATACATTTCATACAAGAATGGATCAGCTATCGTAGCATTAATATCAGTGTGTATAGGGCTATATTACCAAATTACTGAGAATGTAAGCAGACGTCCAACACAACAACCTGGACTTTTGTACATCACTTGGGCTAAACTGTAAACAGACAGAGCAGCTTGAAGAGGCCTAAACCCCAAAACACAAACATCCAGTGCCTGCCAAGTGACTGGCTTCTGACTGGAAACAGCAATTTACCAACACAAGTCCAACCAGAAGACAATCACAGACTGTACCCCTACATGCTTTTACACTTGGACATACACTCAGGGATTTTCTTGTCAATAGTGCACTTTGAACCATTGCACCGCAACCAACTGCCGCCAGTCACCCAGAGCCTGAATATCCCCCAACTATTTTCACCACGGGCCCCCCATCATCCATTGTGAGTCGCTATCGGCGCTCCATCAACAGCTTTAAATATCTGTCATACACTCCCGCCCTCCAACACATTACACCTCCAATGCCTTGCTCCAAACCTTCATGTTTACATAGTACCACCCTCCAACAACATACGTCTCCAGCATTGTCCAACACCATCAACCTCAAGCAAATTAGCAACTTAAGTCTCCAATACCCTCCTTCAACATCCAACTTCCTGAGTCTCAATTATCCTCTTCAAACATCTTATATCCACATTCAATGCACTTCAACTCTCTCCCAACGTTTGTAAGTCACTAGTACACATTTTAAGTCTCCATTACCAGCCTCCATAACATTTTGCCTCAAGCACACACCTCAAACCCAGAGCCTTGCCAGTGGTTATGAAGGATTTGAAACCTTCCAACCATCACCTTTCTGTTTTGCTTATGTGGTAAATGTCCTACAGTTTCTTTTATTAGATGGGAGATAGAGGGGAAGGATGTGTTGCAGGTCACCGCAATAGTTTATTTTTTTTATTTTAAAATGTAAACAGCAGCTCCATGACACCCCCCCCTGGGAAAGGCACATTGTATTATTTAGCCTTGTCCTTTATATGTTGCTTAATGCCAGCCTCCCACAGCTTCTAAGCACTGGAAAGGAACTGAACCCATGTTGAAGTGCATCCTCGTGTTCCATAAGCATGTGTGTTGCATTCCAAATACATATATAGTTTGCTTAAGGAAGCAAGAGATGGTTTACTTCAAAGGCAGAGGGCAACTTCATGGAAATTCAATTTTTCACTGAGCGTCTGTTTAGAGAGTGCCTGTCAACAATGAAAACGTTAGTGTAAACCTATTTACACAAGAAGTAGCTATGCAGGCACAAAATATCAAGGAATTCTAGGTGCAGGGGAGGAACTATGACCCTGGCACAGAGTCACACAAAGAAAAACACTGAGAACAAATGAGGTCCAAAGATAGGACCCTCCCATCCCCTGCACACTTTACAATGCTGAAAAATCAGCCAATTCTTAGAGAGAAACATTCACAGTGGTGTAAAGACTATTCACACTAATTTATACACAGCTAGATAATATTGGGAACTTTAGTGGTTTAATAACATCAATGTCCTCAAAAGAATAAACAGTCAGAGGGGAGTTGATGCGTTTCTCCAATAGCAATTCAGACTGGAAAAAACAGCAGAAACTACCTTATCAGATCTGTGCATCGCATCAGGTTAAGACAAATATACTCATGTTTTGGCCTAAGAGACCGTGACAGTTTTGGTGCTGTTCTACGTGAAATTCACATACCGTGTGTAAAAACCCCATAAACCACTGAGAGCCAACTGGATGTGACAAGGAGGTCAAGGGGAGAGAGAAAATGAAGATAATAAATCAGTAGTCATGGCACTTGAAAAACGGTCATCCTAGCGTGACATGCCAAAGTCAAACGTGTGGTGAAAAGTAAAGAAGTAAAGTAACCCAAACCCCAATAAAAGCATAAAAGGCCTACATGGCCAATATGGTGTCATTCCCTGTGTGCAGAATCCTTTATCTCACCCTGTAAAAGAAGATGTGTGTCTACTGGGATGTGTGACGAATCTGAGGATGTTGTCCCTTCTCCCCCAAGAGGAGACCTTTCCAATGGGGCCAGGGTGGTGCGTCCACAGCACAATAGTCCCCCTGGGTGTGGTGCGCCAGGGGAGGATAACATGGGGAAGGAATCCCCTTATGGGATTGAGAACGACCATCACCACAGAATGCGCTATCATCCCGGCTCTAATATTTTCAACTCCTTGTCCAACTATAGTCCTTCCTGGATAGAGCCAATGCACTTTATTGTCAAGTCTATCAAGCTAACCTATACGACAACACTGAAAACCGAGAAAGAACAAACTATCATTCATATGGCTTTAAGTCTGGTACTGTGACAAAAAATATGGCCGGGAGTGCAAGTATCACCTGCGAGAAACTGAGCGAGTAGTCTTGTTTCCTATGGCAAGTTATTGGCCCAAAGCAACATATCAATCCCATGCAGGAACTTGAAAGGAGTTGAACTTCAAGAGCGTCTGAGATGCGAGAGAGAGAGAGAGAGAGAGAGAGGAAGAGAGAGAGAGAGAGAGAGAGAGAGAGAGAGCGAGAGCGAGAGAGAGAGAGAGAGAGAGGAAGAGAGAGAGAGAGAGAGAGAGAGAGAGAGAGAGCGAGAGCGAGAGAGAGAGAGAGAGAGAGAGAGAGAGAGAACGCCGTCCCTTGAAGAGGAGTAGTGGGAGCGTGCACAGGAGCAGTCGATGCAGGCCGCAACCAGAGGAAAGCGAGAACCCAAGGATGGTCCATTATGAGGGGACTACTTGGGGTACTGCCAAGTGAGCAGATACAACACAACAATGTGAGTCTGGGAGCCACACCCAAGGGTAAGAGGGTGTGGGACCATGTTGAAAGAAAGGGCCTGGAACCCGGAAGCAAACGAGAGACAGATGCATACTTGGCAGGAGAGTGAACCAAGTGGATACAATGCAGCAGTGCTAGTCCAGGACCCGCACCCAAGAGTAAGATGATCTGGGACCCTAATGAAAGAAAGGGTCTTGGACCCTAAAACAAGAGGGATACTTGGCAGGAGAGTGAACAGTGCAGATACAACGCAAAAGTGCAAGTCTGGGACCCGCACCCATATGAGAGACAAAAGATTCAAGCCAAGAGGTTCTGGGACTCTATGGGGCTGATTCATGGAATTATTTGCGCCGAAAAACGGGGATTTGTGTGCCATTCTGCCCGCAAATCCCCATTTGTTAAACAGGGATTTGGGGGCAGAATGGCGCACAAATCCCAGTTTTTCGGTGCAAATAATTCCATGAATCAGCTCCTATAAGAGAAACAGCCCAGAAGAGAACACTTGCTTGGTAGGAGAGTGAACCAAGCAGTGTAAAGCATTGTGAGTCCAGGACCCGCACCCACATGAGAAGTTAAGAATAAAAGTGTCAAGAGCCCTAGGACTGATAAAAGGAATCCTACACTTGGGAGTGGAGCATGCCAAGTTGGTAGGATACAAGAATTGGGAAGCTAAGAAACAGTTCCTCTTGAATTATCCAGTGACTTAAGATAAGAAGAAGTCTAGGGGAAAGAAAAACAGCCCTAGCATTGGAATCTTGTATTTTGGAACGTTATTTTGCATCACATAATTACCCGTGAAACTGGGAACTTCTCGGAACTGCTTCTTCCTTGTGTGTTTTGCCTTGCTCAGAGTGTGCTTTCGTGCTCTGCCTTTTATCCGTGTGGGAAAGTGTTGAACCCGGACAACAAGTCCTTTAAGATGAGGTAACAGTGCTCTGAGGTGGATGCAGATGCAGATCTTACTCAAACATCAATAATCAGACCGACTCAAGAAGTTGGCAAAAGGGTAAACTGCTTTAATAACAAGTCTTTAAAACAGGGAGTTCAACGGACATTAACAGACGCCGCACAGACTTATCTAGAAATATTTAATAAAAACAACACTTTTATAGCAAAAACTCATCATGAGTGACATCAGGATACGTGGCAAAATAAGAAAACTTACTAGGGGTTGTGGTTGGGCAAAAGGGGAACATCTACATATACTTACTATGAGGGATAGGAACGTGATTGGACCTCTATGGTCAGGTGGGCAACTAAGCCCATCCCTAAGTGCAAGCCATCTTCTGTGTCAGTCTAAAACTTGAAATACTATTGGCTTATCAAACTATAGGGCTCTCTGTTACTTGGCCCTCTATGATTGGTTGGCACGCTTGTACCCTTCTAGAAGGTTCCACACGCTAGCAGCACGCAAGCTGGTCACCCCAGGTGCTGGGATTGTTGGCCTGGTCATGTCTCCCCACGCAATTAGCCCAACATCCATCATCACTCCAGCGGTCTGCCATTCAATTAATTCCTTTGAACTTGGCCTTGCAGATGCTTACTACGCCTGGAAAGAAAAGGGAGTAAAGCATGGCCTTATCTTCTGGTCTCGGTGCAGTTCAACCCAAAGTCTATTCTCATCCGCTCACATGACCAGAGACCATGTTTCCCAGCTCTTTGTTGCATTTTAATACCATTAAATGAAGGAATCTTGGCATCCTCAATGATTTTCATTACACCTCAAATGGAAGCTGTGCTTGCTTCTCAAGTTTTTGTATCTTCTCGAGTACATGGCAAGGCTCTCGGCGGCCCCGACTCTTGACTCTGAGTCAGACAAGCCTTTCTTGAATCTTCCCTTGCTGTCAGCTATTATTCTGCTGCGCCACACTTCTAATTCCTTCATTCACGGGGTCCAAGTTTGTTAAAGTGCATTGTGGAACATCCAGATTCTATATATTTCCTATATATATACATTGGCGCATCGCCGC
Source organism: Ambystoma mexicanum (assembly GCF_040938575.1). NCBI lineage: Eukaryota > Metazoa > Chordata > Amphibia > Caudata > Ambystomatidae > Ambystoma > Ambystoma mexicanum. The sequence goes on along the minus strand of NC_090928.1, from coordinate 107,278,971 downwards.
AATCTATTCACTACATAGCCAGGCTTAAGATGACTTTGTATACTTGTGTTACTGCGTCTGTACAGTTGTAAAATGGGTTTGCTTTTTCTTCAGTGCTTCTCCACACATTCGATCTTCATTTCCGGGGCGAAATGGTACCATACTTCATTACTTCGCCATCAGGTTCTACAGAGTCTATGGGCCTCATTACACGGTAGGCGGTAAGGGAATACCGTTACCGGTAACGAAATACCGGTAACGGTATTTTCCCAAGCCGATCACGACCCGGACCCACCGCTATTAGTGGACCCGTAAAGTACGGCGCCACCAATAGCGGCGTGGCCGCTTGCGCGCGACCCCCACACCGTAAACTGCGCCATGCCGCAAATAGCACGCAATCACAACCCATGCGTACACGGCAATACCGGCATCCCAAAGACCCAAAAAGCATGTACCGGCATGGCGCTAATAACAGCATCGAAAACCACACGTTAAGAGTCCTGAGCAGTGTTCCCATCTGCCCATCTGCCCCAGGTGGACACAACCAGCACAGGTGGAGCCAATGGAGACAGCCAGCACTAAAGAGCACACCACACCCCTTCCCACACCCCTTCCCACAGCAAGATGGTCCCAACACCAGCAGCATGACATAGGCCTGCGTACATGACTGCAGTGCAGCACCAGCAACAACAGGCAGCACCGAAGAGACGTAGGAGTAGGAGGAGGAGGAGGAGGCCGAGACCTGCGCAGCAAGCACCACCGGGGCACCCAGAAACACCACAAGGGCAGCCAACAAACCCCCGGAATCAAGGCGAAGATGACCATGGTATGTGTAAGGCACAACTAAATGTGCATCTGATAGAATGTGCCCATAGCACCATGCAAACACCAGATGAGCATGATGTGGATGTGGATGAGTATTGTCGAAATGCCCAGCCCGGACATGCAAGAGGCGATGGCATGGCGGGACAGGATCCGCGTCAGCATCGGAATCAGGAATAGCATCAGGAACAAAGGTGGAATATCATGCATGGAGAGACGTGCATTGTTGCCCTTGTGGCCGTCTTGAGGCCCACAAAGGGCCCTCTCCCAAAGAAAATCACACATACACAATGATGGAGACCATGCCTGTTTTTCAACTGCAGAAGAGTGTATTTTGAACATAACGTGTACAGAAAGTGCATAACCCCAACTGTGCAAACACCCTCCCCCCCTCCCCCCACAACACCCCCGAATACACCCTCCTCCCCCTCCCCCCACAACACCCCCGAATACACCCTCCCCCCCCTCCCCCCACAACACCCCCGAATACACCCCCCCTCCCCCCACAACACTCCCACGTGAGTTCCAAGGCGTGAACATGTCCTTCCCCAAATGTGCCCGATATTCCTTGTTGGCCCTATTTGTTCGCTCCTTCTTCGGGCGTTTGCGATGGTGTGCGCCTGAGGTTGCGCATAGAGCGGCGTAGGGGGCTTGTCTGCCGCGAACTCCCAGAGGAGGCTGGGCCTGTTTCCTCCTGGGTAGGGAGTGGACATCTGTGCTCAATCGCCTCCGCAATGCGGATCATGGCCTGCCTGAGTTGCCCCATCTCATTGCATTTGCGGTTGGTGCATGCCTCCATGGCCTCCCTCGTCTGGGGTGCGAATGCACCAATGTCCTCCCTCAGGTGCCCTGTCTCTGCCACATGTTGACCTACCAGGCCAGCCATTTCGGTCTGCCTCTGGTAGATGGCTGATAGGTCAAGTTCCTCGTTGTCTGCCGGTGGAATGGCTGATGCGCCTGGATCAATAGCACTGGCATCAGGCGTAGGTTCCAGGGGGCTCCATAACACATCATGTGTGTGGGCGGGCGATCCGCCTTGGCTGAACGGACCTGGTGAAAACATTGGGGATGCGAGTAAGTGGCGTGTGGGGATGGGGCTCTGACTCAGATCCTCATTCACCGGTGCTTCCTCCGCATCGGAAAGTGGCCCAGTGGCTGCTGCCTCACCCGTAGAGCTGGTGGCAGCAGAGTGCACTCCCTCCATGCTGCCTTCAATTGATGGGAGACACACTCCCGTGGTTACCACAACAGCGGCAGGCATGGCCTCTGGCTGCGTGGCACTGCTGCTCCTGCTGCCTTTGTCCCGGTCACTACTCTTGGGTCCCCTAGAGGATGTTGCGTGGTCCCCGGTGGCATCCCTCCTGGCTTTTTTCATGGGTGTGGGAGTGGGTGCTGACGTGCGTGGCTCCTCATTTTCCGTGTGTGATCCTGCAGGGGTGATAAGAAGGGTAAATCATCATCTATCGGTCTACCTGCATTATGGCAGATGTATATGTCATGCAGTTTGATGCATTTTGGGGTCATCATTGTGGAGGCATGGAATGGGGATGTTGGCTGGCTCATGCATGATTGGCCCTGTGTTGGTGGGTATGTGATGATGCATGCATGTCTGTTTGTGGCTGGATCCACGGCATTCATATGGACACATGATTGTGGGACCCCTCACCCTTCACTGCGCATTTTTGGGTGCATACACTCACCTCCATCCGATGAAACGGCCACGCCATGCTCCATATCGCCGACCCCCTCTATCGACTCGACTCCTATTGTGGAGGCACATATCTCCTCCCACTCCTTCATCTTCAAGGGGGACTCTGCGCCACCTCCTGTGGCCATTGCCATGTTGCGGTTCACAGATAAAATGTTGCGCACACGCACCCGGAGGTCGTCCCACCTTTTGCGGCATTCCCTGACACTCCGGGTGGTGGTGCCCACCGCACTGACTTTTAGCGCGACTTCGGCCCAGATGGCCTTCTTCTTAAGGAGGGCCTCCTGCCGCATATCGTTAACAAATACTACTCCTGCATTTGCAGCAAGTGTGGTGGTCAGCATCATTAGTTCCTCATTAGTGATTTTTTCTTTGCGCTGGCGATCAGCAGTTTTTTTAAGCGCCTTCGGCATCCTCGAGCTACCCGGTATGGTTCCTGGTCGGAGTTGCCTGGATATATGTCCTGGATGCAGAGGATGGCAATGGATTGTGTTTTTGAAGATGGCCGCTGTGCTCTTTCCCGTTCCTGTGCGACGACGTAATTTCCGGTTCCGCTTTTTAACAGTGTGCAGTAATGGCGGTGTCCGCTATTTACGGGTAGCGGAAGGGCGGAGGCGCTATCGGCGGTTTTGCGGGCGCCGGTAAGGGGCTTTTTGGGGTATTTAGCGGCAGGGCGGAACGGTCATTTACGGCATGGCGCTATGCTCGTGTCCGCGTACTCGTGATGGGACGCTATTAGCGGCCTCTTGCGAGGGCGGACACGCTAATGGCGCCATGCCGTAAAATTCCGATTTTTACCGCCTACCGTGTAATGAGGCCCTATATCTTCATTCGCATTGCTTCTAGGTGCGTAATTTCTGCTTCATGTGACGTCACCAGTCTTCTTTCTCATTCATTTTCACACTTCTTCCGGAACTTCTTTCAGAAGATCCTCATTTCTTCGTGGATACATGTAAAATGTTCTCAATGGATACCTTGTTTCGAGGACTTTTCGTGGTACTGGTACTCCTACTGGTATTGCACTTGTCGCAATCTCTGACTAGCAAAATGGAGGCGGAAAGTCCAGTAGAGGTACTTGGCTCCTCCTCTACACTGTGATGGAAGTCAGGTGTGTATAATTATCAGTAATTGCCTGACTCTGCCTGACCCTTGTGTTGGGACATGTGAGGTATACGGCTCAGTTGTTAGTCCATTTTCTCTCACAGTGAGCTGTCTGTGAAACATTGTTCGTGTCAGGAATGGGGGTTGGGAGGTCGAGTTCCAAGGTACCATACCTGGTAGGAGGGGGAAAAATTGTTACAAGGAAGGGTATACCACATCTCACCCTCTGGTGTACCACTTCCGCTCCCCGAGGACCCCCCATCCAGGTGATCCTCCCGTACTGGTCCACCCCCAGGAACTGGAACCAAAAGCGATGGCCATGTGCTAGCCACCTGGATGACAGATCACAGGGCACTGGCGGTGAGACAACTTCAGGTTTCTCACAGTACTCACCACTGGGACCTGGGCTGTTGGGTTATTCATTGTATTGCCTATCAGAGGTCTGTTAATAATGAGTGTATGCAGGTTCTACTCTACTGCATTTCATTATAGGTTTGTATTGTCCTGAATCCTGATTCACCTCCTCGTTCTTTGGGGCTTCTGGGTCTTCAACCTAGAACTGAAGTTCTTTGTGGGGTCTTCTCTGATGTTCTCTGCAGTGGGCTGCACCTATCCCTGCAAATGTGGGGTAGAAAACAAACATGTGTGTCTTTAGCCTATAATCACAGTCTATTGATCCATTGGTTCCCATGGGAAACATTTTCCCAACTTGGGAAATTCCACTAAAGTGACTTTTAAGGGTAATTACCTGAAAATTGAATTTTTTCCTGAGTCCCATTGGGTCTTTAGAGTTTCCTGCAAGAGACTGGAAATGTAGCCTATACTACTAATTTAATTTACTTTTAAGATCAATGCATTGCCTGCCTGTCTAATGAACTGTACTAAGGAACGTTGTATGACTGCTGATTACCCTTGTATTACATTTCAAAGCGTATGATGAGAGCTTATTGATCCAGCATTTTGATACTAATTTTATCCTAATTTTAGATTGCCATATGGTCCTTTTTGACAAAGTACCTTCTTCCTCTAGGTGCTACATGTAGTGTGTGTTGTAAACTTGTCTCCTCAATCCTCAATCCTGCTAAGTGCTAGAGATTGGGAAAATGACTGTGATAATTCTTGTGTTGACATTGTGGGTCCTCATTCTGACTATACAAATGCATTTTACTGTGGACTAGGCTTTCTTTTTTCTCTCCTTCCATTAGCCTTATATGCACTATGTCTACCACCCGGTAGTGGGCATATAATTATTTAAGGAGTGAGTTAGATCTGCCTATGAATCTTCATTGTTTTACACATACACTTTCTTACTACTTATTTGTATCGAAATGAACGTATTTGACCTTATGGCTATTCCATGTCTGATTTTATAATAAAGAGTATATTATATAGTGTACTTGAGTGATGCATTTTCTGTGTGAAACTATTGGGACTAACTGTACTTCAGTATCAGCCTACCTCATCCCTTTAGTTAATCCTGCCTCCTCTGCCATAGCTACGCATCAGGAATGAGCCATCTCATCGTTGTTTCAAGAAGTCCATAAAAACCTGGCAATTTAACAAATTCTAGGCCTCCGTCTCTCCCCCTCAACCACAGATGAAACCAGCCCCCCAGCACCAGCAAAATCTGTCCCCACTGATCATGTTTGACTGTGTCTTCTGTAACTTACTGAACTGTAGGTATTGATTGTAATTTACTGTACTGTATGGCGAAACCTCATTTTGTGCCAATATGTCATGTAAATGTAGGGAGCCCTTTTTTTGCCTCCCTTATGCAAGATGTCTGTAACTATGCAGTGATACCTGAGGGTTTGAGCGTATAACAAATGCAATAAAAAAAATAATAGATACGCTTTTTGATAGATTGGCCTATCTTTGGTTGGAAACCCTGTCTTCCCTTTAGGTTAGGGGGTTTTCTATGCCTTGCCAGAATGCTGTAGAAAAATCTCCCTAAAAACCAGATAGGACGATTTGCCAGAGTAAGGATACAGATGCACTGCATCCCCATCTCTTGGAATCTAAGAAACCTGAGGATAAAGGATCATTTAACTATTCCTCTTCTCCTTGACCTGCCAGGAAAAGGTGGGTCTATTTTACTGAAGATGTTTTTATGTTCAACAGACCTCGCCGGCCCTGATTGACCTTGTATCTCCATTTATGCATCTTTAAGTCATTTAGATGCAGCTGTTGTACCTACAACAACCAGTGTTGCATGTGTCATGGCTCAAGGATCAACAGACTACTTGAAATTGAGAATGTTTTGCTCGAAAGTGTTTATTTCTACAAGAGAAATTGACCAAGGTTTTAAGTTGGACTAGTTGTAAGAATGAAGAACTTCTCTCTTCAGGGCTTAAGAGGCCCCTTGCTATTTGCTTTGAATGCCAAACTCTCAGTAAACCATTGCCAAGCCGCACCAGGTCTGGGCAGAGTGGGGTATTGTAACCACAGTGCATTTGGCAATCTACCACAGCCTCCAGAATCAGTGGCCTGTTTAGTGTCCAAGCAGGCAGATGCTTTTGGGCTTGATTGTTCCTTTGCTCTCGTACCCTTCCAGCCCCTACCCCACAACTCTACTCAGTGATTTCCATTCTGTTACCTCCTCAAATTCCCATAACGGTTGTACCCTCTTTGCCTCCCCTCCCTAATTCTAGACCTCTTCAGCTTCATCTCACCTTTTCAGTCCTAGAAATCTTTCCAAACATCTTTCACTTCTGTTGTGGTCTAGCTCCCGCCCTCTTTGCTCTCTCGATACCTCCTTCAATTCCACATCTCTTCTAACAGCTCTAATGTATTATCTTATAGAATCTAATGCTCTCTAGTAAATGACACATGGCCAAATAATTAATGTTAAAAAGACACCACCAGTCATTCTTCTCTCAGAAAAACATGCTTGCAGACTTTATTAAACGAAAAATTGCATTTTTAATGTAATTCTGCTTTTTTTCTACCATGTGTAAAGGGAACAATGTGACCTGCACCACTTGAATTTAATGTTCCATGAAGTAAAGAAACAGAGTCAAGTTATTTACAAAGGTTGAAACTGTATTGCAGATCATACCATATCTCTTTATTAAACAACCTATTGTTTGATTGCTATTACAGGTAAAAACAGTGCAAATTGCACATTTTATGTGATGGAATATATTTCTTCCTGCCTTTTGAAAATTGATGGTGATATGCCTGATTTTCAGAAAAGGCATACCAAATAATTTAGCATCCTTTAGGCCCACATCGTTGCTGCACTCCCAGTTTTATATTTTTGGGAGGTCTAAATCGCAGAAATTGGAGCCCTGCCTTGAGGACAATAATATTCTGGCAATGATCAATGATGCAACTGGGGTTCCAAACATGCGTTAAACATATACTTGCTGATTGCAAACTTTTTTTTTTTTTTTTTTAATGCTGTCATGCATCACTCCCTTGCAGGCCGAATGTCTCTATTTCTCAGCTGAGAACGGTGGGGCCATAAAGGTTCCCAGGTATATCAGGCTTAGGTATTTCTTCACATTTCCTGTTGGGATTTTATCGAATTCCTCGGACTGCGCTTTGAGTAGCAATTATTTGATATCCCGCCCCCCACCTCCGAGGGTGGTGTTATGATAATTTCTCTCCTTCCCCCCACTCCTCGGATTGCCGTAACATAGTTACTGGGGTTCCCACCCCCCTAGAATACATCCCATCCCCATTTGCTTATAGCTGCCTTCCCTTCCTCCCTGAACCGACTCGCCTCATCATTCCCCATTGCTGTCAGTTTGTCCATTAATTACATCTCTCTTAGTTTTTGCATCCATTCCTTTTTGATTGGCACTGTAGCACCCCTCCATTTCTGGCCAAGAGCTACCCTGCCCGCTCTTAACATTGTTTTCCACATTCTCAGGTATCTGTAAGTGTCAGAGAGCCTGGGGATGGGGAGGGCGGGGGCCCAGTAGTATCAGGAGTGGGTCAAGGGGGAGGGCCTCAACTGTGATTTCGGACATTAAGCCCAGTGGGTTTTTACAGTACATTTAAATATGGGGGCTGTGCGCCATATGTGTTTCCTTGTACCCACCAGGCCACACCCCCGTGAACAGAACAGGGATGACCCTGAAAATATTCGAGAGATCTTCAGGGGGTCTCTACGCCACCCATGTATCACTTTAAAGTTGTTTTCCATGGCTGCCGTAAAGAGGTTCCCATGGAAAGCTATTTTATATATCCTCCACCAGACTTCTTCAGAGAGCTCCTCACCGCCTAAGTCGTTCCAATAGTTTTTTAAACCATTGCCTATTCATTTTGTCGCTTATATTCAGGGCTTTGTAAAGTTTGGACACAATTCCCCTCCTCGTTGCAAACCCTTTTTGGAAATAAAAAACGGAGGTGGTGTTATTAGATTTTATGGACCTAAGCACCACCTTTGATAAGATTAATAAAACAAAGTTATGGAAATGCATTCAGTCCTCAAATTGTCCTCATGATTAAAATCCATCAAGGAAGGCCTGTATAAGATCTGGGATAAATGGGCAATGCACTTCCTTCTTTCCAATTAATGCAGGGGTCATGCAAGGGTGTGTCCTGTCCCCATACTTTTCTTTCCTTACCTCATTGGCTTGCATGGCGAGCTGGAGAATATTTGGGAGGATGTGCAAAACAATTGGGGTGCATTCATCCCGGTCCTAGCCTACACAGGTGATACTGTCTTTGTCTTAGTGCTGAGGGCCCCACATTCCCTCCAATGCCTGGTAAATGATTAACCACATTCATGGACAAAAGAGATATGAAAATAAATGACACAAAATTCTATGTTGTAAACCGGACAGAATGATACATTCCAGTGGTATCAGAATGTGTGTGTCTGGGAATGCCCTTCTTTTCAAAATGTCATGGGCCTTCACACAGTACATTGCAAGATGCAAGAATGTCATGGGCCATAAGAGGCATTTATAGTTTCTGTAAATCATTCAAGGCTCAATCTATACATATACACATTTCATTGCATTGACCTCTTTACAAGTAATGTTTTCGAATGTTGATCATACAATTGTCAAAAGTGTTCATGTTCTCCCACAGAGTAGAGGCACACATTAATGTTTTTAGGTTCTCCCAAAGGGCACAGCCACCCCTTGGGGTTTTGAAACATGTTCGCAGGGACCAGCCGCCAACTAAGATTCTTGTGTTTTTTTTCCACAGGGTGCAGCCATCACTTAAGATACTTTCGTTGTCACGTTATTTCTACCCTGTGACGAATCCCTTAGTATTGTCACTGCTCACATGGGGGGGAGTCCCTTCCCATTAGACCAAGGAGGTGAGGCTGCTACCGAACCGTCCCCCTTGGGGGGCGGTACTCAGCGAGTGGATCTCATGGGAAGGGAAACCATTCATGGGACTAGTGATGATGGCCTTGGGAGAACGCAATATTCACCCCCTCCCTTACTGTCCCCACTATCATTTCACCAGACTCAGTCACCTCTGGTCCCCCACACCTCTATGTATTTCAGTAGAGTAGAGGACTTTATTAATCATACTGGCATAAGGAAGAGTGAGGCTTACCCAGGCAGAATACAATTCATCACTGACACGAAGACGAGCAGGCAGAGAGGCAAAAGCTGACCGCAGAACCAACCTACACGGTACAGCTTCCACGAAGCAGCCTCAATGATAAAAAGCAAGAAGACTGCATACAGAGTCAAGCCATCCCTGTAGGAGTGAGGAACCGAATGCTGGTTCCGTGGCGAGGGACGTAAAGGCAAGAAACCAAGACGATGTCGAGGAGAGATGTGACTCTCAACAGGGACCTGACCGGTGACAAAGACAAGGAAAATCCGAACAGTGAAAACAAAGCAAGAAGGAGAACGCGTGCAGCCAGAGACGTGAGGGGGAGCCTAATGCTGCCTAAGACCAAACGCAAACCGCGGCAGTAACACAGAAGCCACACTCTGCCTCCCAGGAGACACCAGAGACCACACAAAGACTTCCCAAATGTAGGGAAAAGGTCGGACCGGCTACTGGGGCATGAAGGGAGCTAAAGGGGTAAAAAGGCACATAAGTACATCACAATAAGTGAAAGAGAATAGCGAAGGAGACAAACTTTGTGAATAAGCATATGTAGAACAGTACCTGGCAGGAGAGTACATCAGATCTGTTCAATTGGACAGTAAGTGAATCAGGGACAGAGGTCCACCGAAACAAGATACAAGAGTCTGGGATCCATATGAAAGAGGGGAAGCCCCGCCAGTGCACACCAGGGTCTGAGACCCATCTGAAAACAGGCAAAGCCTGCCACAGAAATACAAAGGGGTGAAAGACCCACACCAGCACAAAGACGCATATAAACAAGAGGCAGAGGCCCAAAGTAACCGAGAGGAACACTGAGGGTAAATAGAGGGGACTGGAACCCAGTGAATAGAGAAACAAGCAGCAGAGCAAATCAGGGATAGACAGAAACAGCCCAGAGGAATCTGTGACCAAAGCAAAAGAGGAAAAGAATCACAAGAAACGAGAACAAGGGATCAGCAACCCTTTCTTAAAGAAAGAAATCCTTATTGGAACTCTAAAAAACACAATCTAGTCTGGCAGGATAGTAAACCAGACTCCATACCACGTTGGTGAACAATATAAATGTGGGTGTTGTGTTTTGTAAATCGGAAGGCCATAGTCAAGTCTGGCAGGAAAGTGAACCAGACTTGATGCACATTGGTGACCAGGAGAGAGTTCGGACATTGTGCTTTTGTGAACAGAACTCTACAGTCAGGTCTAGTGAACCAGACCTGATGTTACGTTTGTAAGATGAAGCAACGACAGAGAAAAGAGTACCCCCCTTTTGCCCAGGAACTGTGGTTGGAACGAACATTTAAGAACAGAGCTTTTAACTTAAAGATTTGCTGGCAAGATTTTCGTTTAAAAAACTGAACTCATGGGTCTATATCCAGCAACGAGAGGGGCCTCCTTCTGGATTAAGTGGACACCCAGTTTTCCTTAGTTAAGTCTACGGTGTAAGGACGGAAATAGGTTTTGATACAGGACAGTGGACATAATATTTCTTGACATCCTGATAGTCCTTAGTATTTCTTTTGAGGAAGGGCAACCCCTCATAGAAATAGGGCAAGAAAGGTTTTTCTTTTATTTTGTTTCACAAATAAAAGTCTTTGCCAACAAACATGCCACCACTGTGTCAGACATGTACCTGTCACCCTTACAGCCCCTTGGGCTTTTGTGGGTTTATTACCAGGAAACAGTTTCCCACAAAGGATCTATGTTTTTTTCACTGTGTGCTGCAACCCCTTGTGGTTCCCAGACTTTTTATTTACAGGGCGCAGCGCTCTCTAGAGAAGTCAAACTCTCCCACAGAGCTTCTCATAATTTTCTCCAGCTCTCTCACAGACTGATGGCTCTCTTGTGGGTTGGGGAGCCCCCCTGTGTGGCCATTTGTTGAAAGGTGAAGAACGATGGTCTGGAGGGTTGCCCAGAGCAATGCCAGGGGTTAAGATTAACTTTAAACTTTCCAGTCATCAACTCTTTCGTTTTGCTATAATCACCCTGAGTGGTAGTGGTATGCCCAGACATGGGCCCTGTGCCTGCAGGGCCTAGATACCCAATCTACTCCACACTGATGAGGCCCAATGAGGCCAAAACATGTCTGGGGATGCTTTGGTCTTGGGCGGTACCAAGCCTGATTTGCCTATGGTCTTTCCCCTTTGGTAATGAGTTGGCAGGCAAAGAAGATGGTCTGGAGGGTTGCCTAGAGCAATGCCAGAGGTTAAGATTAATTCTAAATCTTCTAGCCATCAACTCTTTTGTTTTGTTAATGTCAAGTTGTCTGCCTCCACTATTTGGTCCAGCAGCCCAGCAATAACAGGTGTTGGTGGTGGTGAGCCACCCGTAACTGCTGGAGAGGCCAGCACCAGCAAACAGGGCCTCCCTCTGCCCACAGTAGCCGATGCCACTGACGCCAACTGGGCAGCCTGAATGGGTGTTGCGGCTTGGCCATGGCATGCCCGATATCACTGCTGTGCTTCACCCAGGCCCTTGCATATGCTAGGAACACATCCTCAACGCTGTTGGAGAGGGCCGTGGTGGCTGCATGGTTGCTAGTCCCTGATGACACATACCCATGGAATGCCCTCCTGTAACACCAGCAAATGTGGTTCTTTATTGCAATTGTCCCTTGGGCATGGTCCACTTTGCCCCTTCCATTATATTCCTGCTTTACCCACTTCCCACGGGCTCCCCATGCAGACATCCTCAAGACCCCTCCCATAATGGTTTTCCATGGTGATTGGACCAAAAACCGCACACCGAGGACCCTGTGGGATGTGTGGGTGTTGAAGTAATCACTTATTGGTGCTCCCCCTGGCTTTCTCCCTCTGCCACGGCAGGAAGAGTGTTCACCACCACCTCGTTCCTGTACCTGCACCTCCTCCCACCTTTTAGGTAGGTCTACCTACTGCTGTGACACCTACGTGTGCTGTTCCTCCCCTTAAGCCTCCCCTGACAGGGCTCCCTGGGCACCAAGAGACCACGCAGGTGGCAACAGTGCGCGGTATAAGAACCTTAAACATAGCATCACATAACATAATCTGCAGCAGCACCTTTGCCTTGTTTGGCAGAGACAACTAAATCATCTATGTCCTCACCAAGTCAGGACCCAAAATATACACCTCCTCCAAGGTGCTTGCTATGGCAAGCATCTCCTCTCAAATGAGGGTCATGCCTGCTTGCTCCTTCAATACCTCTGTGGGGGCAACCAGATGAGGTCCTCCCTCCATGCCTCTGTGCTTGTCACCACTGTGGTTTTCTCAGTAGCTCCACCTCTTCTCCCACTGCTGAGGTTTCCCAAAATGCCTTTGCCTCCCGCACCGGCTCAAAGCCGGGGGGATAGCTCAGGGGCAACGCGCTCGCCTTGGAAACAAGACGACGCAGAACAACACAGGTTGGATCCCTGAGTCTGCGCTTAAAAACCTCTGGGTATTAAGGGCATTATAAATAACCAATTATAATTATAACTCAAAAGGTTCGGCAGTGCTCTGTGGCCCCGCCCATGTCAAGCACACACAAAGATCATGAGATTCACCCGTCCTCATCAATCATGGGTGATTCCTCATCCTCCTTTGGGGAGAAATGCAGCTCCTCCTCCCTATCCTTCTTTTTCTCCACCCACAACTTTGCAGCCAGCATACTATTCCAACTCCGACAAATGGCAACACTGACAACTGTGTAGATGTATGCTCCCTGCTGCTTAACTGAGAATCCAAAAGTGTGCAACCTGAGAACCAGAAAGAACAAGTACAACCCCAAGTGAGCCACATGAACTAACAAATGAACAAATCGACAGTAAAAAAGTACCCAGCAAACACACAGAGGGGAAAGTATATTTTTATGCTTTTGGGAAAAACAAATAGGTTGTGAAAATTGTTTGGCTTTTTAACTTTTATTAAGGAACACACAACTGAAAAGGCACAAGAAGAAAAGGCAAACTTATTTTATAAAGGAAAACAAACACAAAATATTATCGCACTCTAAAAAGCACAGACAAAAAAATTACAATAAAAAGGTTTCAAGACCACACTAAACAGCAAGAAACTACACTAAGGACTAACAACAAACAGATAATACTGGAGACTTGCATCCATTAGGTTTTTTCATGTGCTAACATTGAAAATGTATAGAAAACTGTACGGCTTTTTACACAATTTTCCACAGTAAGTCCTGTAAAATGCCCTATTACTGGTCATTATTTTAAAACATCTTCTCAGGAGGAGAACCCTCCCAAACCGCCCTTGTTTGGTTCGGCTCCCCGGCTGAGCCACTGATTAGACAGACATTTATGCCCCTCCAGTTCAAAAATTCACCAGCTGTCACTGACAACCAGCAGTAAAAACAAAAACAACCCACCCACCCCAGCCAGGAAAAGGCACCGAAAAAAACAGACTAACTATCAAAACAATAGGCAGGCAGGCTAGATAAGAGGAACCTGCCACGCAGGGTAATGTTGAAAACTAGGAACTTAAATAACAAGCATTTGTGAGGCCAACCTTTTGGTGTGTTCAGCTGTGTACTGCATTGTATATTTAAGGCAAGAACGATGCAACATTCATTGTGAAATTATCCTGGCAAACACCAGCAGAGATTTCAGCATAGCCATTGTTCTGCTGGGTGAAGGTGACCTGAGCACTGGATTCCAACCTGTTTCTTTTGAGAATGCCGCAGGTATACAGAGCACCCAGATGGCATCATACCACACAGATTCAGGACCTCACTGTTTAGACAACAGTACTGCCAGCCCTTATTCACCATTGCCATCATGATTCTGCAAGTGCAATCATGCAAAGTGCTGTTGGCTAAAAAGACAGGATTGAGTGAACATAACTCTGGTGACATTGATCCAGATGTTTAGTGCTTAGTGCAGAAGGGGCAATTAAAACATTCCTAAGTAGACACACCAGTCAAGTAGGGGTCCAAGAACAATTCTTGTTACAGTGTGGCAGATCTCAAATAATGTAACAAAATAACCTCTGAATTTAACATAAGAATATGTTTTTATGCAAGAGATTTTAACCTGTTGGTACCTTTTCTACTGTGGAGCCGGGAGACCAAGGATCGATGAAGATAAACCTTGGTATTAAAAAGAGAGAGAGAGAGAGAGAGAGAGAGAGAGAGAGAGAGAGAGATGGGATTCTAGAACTGATGATAAAAGGGATCCGAGGTTGTTAACTTTGTGGCAGGACATCAGGGAAGAAGATGTTTTAGGTTATAAAATGCAAGATTAGTGGCAGCATATTTGGAAAAGCTAGGGGGGAAAGGCAGAAATGGGACACCTATCTCAGAGTTATGGTTTCTGAGTTAATTGTGTGGCAAAGTCACTTGCCTAAGCTTTCAGGTGGATGGTGATGTCTCAAGGGCACTAGGTGCCAGTACAAACCTCATGATGCTGGGCCCCGAGATGATACTCTGTACTTCCCACATAGTATCAGCAACAGAAGGCAGTACATGGACAAGAGGAACCCTTTGGACAGTATCCCTTTAAGGGAAACCTCAATATCAGTCTGGTAACCTGACGGGTAAAACCCAGCATTTCAGGGAGCACAATGGACTGGAAGCAGGAGAAAGAAAGCCAGGATCTATGAACTCTGACCTCCTCACATCTAGACTATTGTAATTGCATCAACTCAGCATGATGTTGCATGGGAAAGAGAGAGAGGCGTGAAGTGCTTCCCTCCTGCACCACACACTCCTCCGATGTGTGAGGGTTTTGGCAATCCAAGATGGTGGTCAGGCCTTTAAAAAGTGTTGGCTTGTAGTTTAAGAGCGGTTTTGGCCAGGAGCTCCGGAAAACAGAGAGAGATTCCCAGATAGATGGCCTGACCAATCTAGCACACAGGGGTAAAACCATGTACGCCTGAACCTGCTAAGCGCTATCACCATGTCAGGAGTTTGCCACCTATAAAAAGAATGATGGCGTTCAGTGTGAGGTAGGTGTTTGGAGATGCAGCCGGCAGAAATTTTGAGATTTGGGTGGAAAGAATCAGAAAGACAGAGCAAAAGGAGGCCAGTGAGAGGGGAGAGGCAGAGAAGCATGCGCGGTGGTGGGAGGATTAGGAGAGGGAAGAGGAGAGGAGAAACATCCTGGGCTTGGGAACTAAAAACAAGGAGGGAGAGAAGAGAAGAGAAGAGAAGAGAAGAGAAGAGAAGAGAAGAGAAGAGAAGAGAAGAGAAGAGAAGAGAAGAGAAGAGAAGAGAAGAGAAGAGAAGAGAAGAGAAAAGGGTCATAGAGGAGCATGTAAAAAATATGAGAAGGAGCAGAAAGAAGCAGTAACATCAAGTGCTTAAAAGAGGAGAAGGGTGAGAATAAACTAGATGAGGATAAGTGGAATACCACGAGAGGTGCGGGAGGGCGAGAAGGAAGGGGAAGAGGATGCGAAGGAAACTTAGGAGAGAGGCAGAACATCAGCAGACAAATAAAACAAGATAGTGAACAAAGTAAGAGGAGCACATTATGTTTCAAGGGAGTCAAATTTGAACTGTGAAGAGAGGTGAACTCTGAGACTGATCTAGGAACTCCAGGACAGATGGAGGAATAAGCATGCAGTGCACCATTAGTGAAGCAATTGGAGAGGATGGAGAAGTAGAAGGAAATGGAGGTAGGCCCCTTCCGTAGATAACATATCAGTGCATGAAGGAGGAAAGGGAGATAGACTGGGGGACCATAGAACCTGGACCCAGGAAAAGGAAGGTGATAAAAATTTCCTGGGAGGAGAAAGCCAGTGGAAGTTTAGGAAGGACCTCCTAGCTGCCTATACTTCTGGCCACTTGTAAAAGACTCGCTCACACTAAGCATTCCAGCACAGATCCAGTGAGACAGCAACAATCTAGACCTGAGAGACAGGCATTTGTTGCCTCCAACCCAACCAACCCAACTAAAGTCACCACAAAAAAGTTGAAATATCAAGAAAAGCACACATTGTCCAAACACAGTAAGTGACACAAAGAGGCCCAGAAAAATCACCCAGAACGGAAATAGGAGAATCATTCCAGTTTTTTAAAATTATTTCCATTCACCTTGTTGGCCCAGCCTTTTAAAATCCCTTAATGTACTTTAAAGAACCGTGCTTCTGGTGTTGTGCCTTTCTTTTAGGAACCACTCGGTTTCGTGACAACTGATAAAATTATAATATGAAGCAATGTGTTAATTGCTGCATTTTTCTGAAAGTTCTAAGACCACCACTGTACATCTGCTTTGTACATGCTACCTGATAAGCTAGGGGAGAAGGTCGCAGCAGTGACTAATACTCAGGCACAGGGTAGTATGCAGAAATAGCATGATCTAGAATGTTCATCCTTCCTAGAACAATTATTTGGCCACCACAGAAAGGCAGCTCGGTCAGAGTTATGTGTTGTGCTGCAGACATTGGCATACAATTTGAAGGCCACAGTAAATGATCCTGCCATTCTGAGGTTGATTAATTGTGGCTCCAGCCTGTAAGATCTGATGCCTATACATTAAACATGGCCTGCGCCCTCTCAGGGGGTTTCTACGGCAGAATGTTTGGTATCATACAAAACACAAACAAATATGATTAAACCTGTTGGAGAAACCAGGCTCACACATCAATTTCGGTTGATGGTAAACAGAAGTGATCTATTCATTGGCTTACAAGTTAAGGAAACCACAACATCCTGCCTCTAACCCGGACCCACCTAACTGGCTTGATACGCCACCTACCTTTATAGATCACTGGCCATCCAACCAGGGACATTTTGAGAACCCTTCGACTAGGCCTTCTGGCGTACTTATCTACCCGCCAGCCACAACAATGATCCATGCATTTTACCCATTGATCAGTCCTTACTGTTCATGGATGAAAGTGACGTGCAGTGATGTCCTTCCAGTCAAGAGTAAACTGATGAGGGGTGTTAACCACTTCATCTAAAAGTATTTCTGGCCTCTCCTCCTAAGCCGATGGGCGTAGGTCCTCCACCCACATGACAATGTCCAGTTTTAATCATCTTCTCTGATGCTTAAGAACTTGTTTCTCAGGAAGCCTTGTATTTCTGCACAGGCAATGTCTTTCCTGAGTACACAACTCATTTGACCAGTTGGGCTAACACATCGTATGTGATAGTGCTAAGAGATCCAATCACATGAAGCTTACCAATATTAATGTCTGTATGGTAAGCTGTGCCCCAGTGATGCTACCAGTGAGGCCCCAAAAGGCATGGCATGACCAGTCTCGTCTTATACTGGTTAGATCCACTCAAGAAAATCATCATCATTTGTATGATGTTGCGGCCCTCCTGAATCCTCATGTTGCCCCTGATTCTGCAGCCTTGATGCTGAAAAAGAAGTTGTCTCATTAGAATGGCCTTTCCTCTTTGCAGTGCTGTGCAGAATAGGGGTTGGAGCAGGCTTTATTTCCTGAGTCAATCTGCTTTATCATGAACCTGTGGCTACCACAAACCACAGAAAATGCCACTAACAGACTCCCCTTCTCTCTTTCAACTAGTCTGTGGACCGAGGCAAGGATGTCCACTCTCTCCCTTTATGTTTACATTTATAATCACACTCCTGGCTTGTGAACTCCATGAAGTGTACTCAGATAAGGGCCTTCAATTTTACAATCAGAACACACTAACCTCTTTATATGCAGCCGATGCTCTCATTTATGTCCACGCCCCTAAAACCAATCGATGAACCACTGTGCGGAAGGATACAGACTTAGGTGTTCTGTCGGGCCTCTGATTCAACTAGACTAAATCCAAGTTGTTTTTGTTCCTGAACTTAAACCCAGACAGGAGAAGAACTGGGTTTTAAATGGTTCCCTCACTCAGTATGATACTTAGGATTCCACATAGCCAATGACCATCCAATGCTTTATAGGATGAACTATGCGCCCCTGCTGCTGGACCCTGTACATGAAATAGACAAATGGATTAACCTTTCACTGTCACCTATGGGCAGAATTACACTGTTTGAAAGGATTATGTTTCCGAATACTTGTATTTCTTTATAAAATACATGCATCTTTCTTCACCTCATTCCGATCCCCTTTGATACATTTGATGTGGGTTGGGGGCCTCCGTGCCTTAAGTAGATTACTCTTACCCCTGACCTGCAGAATAGAGGCTTAGCTGTGCCGCAGATGAAGACTTACTATTTGGTAGTGCAAGCAAATCATGCTCTTAGACTGGAATAGCCATCCAGCTGATAAGCAACATGTGAAACTGGAAAGAATACTTGTAGCCCCCCCCCCCGTAATCTAAAGACATATTTACTAAAGACCCTAAGCTCACTATTCATTAATTAATTCCTAGGTTTCTGCCAAAAATGGCACATTAAATGTCAACAACCTCGGCCATATAGCCCAACAATCCATCTGTACAGAATTCAGGGACTCCTTTTTACGCATGCTCAGGCTCTAGTCAGAGAAATTTGAAAGCTTAAGGTATCATCACTGGATAACATATGTAGCCCCTGCTTCTGGACCTAACCCAAGCCAGGGAGCATCCATTCATGCCCTATGTCAGGGACAGTCCCCATGGATATCACCACTCCACCCACCAGGCTCCCGGGGTAGTGAGGGGCGCTGCACCTGCCAAATAAAATTGTTGTTAACAGGAGATGGGTTACATGCTGAGTTCTTAGATGACTAATGGACACAGACCCCAGAGTGATCCCAATGGGAACCATTTTTATTTATAATAAACACTTTTAACTACCCATCACTTTACGATTCTCTTAGGTTCCCCTGCTGGTATCACCAGCGAAATGGGGACCTGCTACCTCATCTCACCCTTCCTTGGAGGGGTCATGAGGGACCTTAGAGTGAGCCTGACGCTACAGACCCCTTACCTAAATGCATTTACCACCCACATGGTGTGTGAAGCCAGAGGATGATCTCTGGGGGTGGTTCCATCTCACTAGGCGCTACAGACAGGCCGTCACACTAGACCAATACCTCACACCAGGGGTACCACCCATCTACCCCCATTTCCTATTTAAAATCATTACCTATACTTATCGCCCTACCCCTGCTTAGCCTTTAGACCTACATAACATTCCCATTAAAAACCCTAACACCCTACTTAACAGTAAATCTACTTAATAGTAGCAAATATATACATATGGCTACAAATACATCACACAGCCCGCGGCTGTGTAGTTATGGTTAAGTTTCATAAACCCATAGGAAGAGCACTTTTTTGGGCGGCTTATAACTTTGCTTTCCCTGGAGAAATCCTCACCAAACTTTGCTATAGAAGTATATGGCCCACTCTGAATTTCTTTGCAAAGTTTGGTCCAGGGGGGCCAAAGTTATAGGGGGGGTCCCAAAATGTATTTTTTTCCCATTGGCTGAATGGAGAAAAAATTTCTGTCGCGCCTACACCCCAAACTGCTGGACGGATTTTCACCAAATATGCCACAGGAGCGGTGGCTTGGTCCCGAAAGCGTGCTTTTGTAAATTTGGTGAAAATCCGTCCAGTAGTCCTTTTTAAAATGACGAAAAAGGAGGTCTAAAAAAATTAGTAATATCTATGTCCACTCTGCAGACAGACTTCCCTGTTCGCTCAGCGGACAGGACACCGATTGGATAATCGGCTTACGTCATGTCTGCGGACACGAGACGTGCTCTCTGATTGGCTGGGATGAGGCATGAGGTGCGTCAAATAGTTCCGATGCGCCCGCCATATTGGATGTGCAGACATGCGCTGGAAGGGAGCATAAATTCAATTTTGGGGAGTCTGTTGGTGTGTATGAGTGCTTGGAGAGGGTGGGTGGAGTAAGAGATGGGTCAAATGCTGTATTTGTTTAGGTGGGAGAAGGCCGTGATGTGTGTGGGGTGTCCGTGGTCACCGCGGTTGTCTGCGGACATACAAAACACTGGGCGCACTACTGGCTATTTTAGTTAAGTATGATGTTGGTTTTGGGTCGTTAGAAGAGCATTGGGTGATGAGGGTATGTATTGAAGAGTTTGTACGTTGGTTGTAATTATTTTTTAGAATGTTAATTGAAGTGCACAGTATTGAGGTGGATGTATTATGTTTTTGGGTTGTGGTCGTTTTGTAGGTGTTTGTTTCTATGGGTGTGCTATGCTGGGGTGGTTGTGGCCAGGGCCTAGAGTCTTCGGTGCATGGCCGAAGGCTGTAGGCCGTAGGCCATGCATCCAAGACTCTAGGCCCTGGCCACAACCACTACAGCATAACTCTACAATGCTACAAAACATTTTGATTGTGGTATGTGGGCTGCTTAGGGGACATTTTTTAAAAAATGTTAGTACTGATTCATAGTAGTGTAATAGTGTTTATAGGATAGTGAGATGATGTGTGTTTGTTTGTTGGATTGTGGTCAGGAGTGGACTGGGAACCAAAAGAGGCCCTGGAAATAATTTTCAAAGTGGCCCCACACTTCACATTTTCAGCAAGACCAACCCTTTTCCTATGGGAAAATTTGGAAATAACACACAAAAAAGGCCCAGGGTGCAGAGGCCTACCGGGAAATCTCCAGAGTTCCCCATAGGCCAGTCCACCCCTGATTGTGTGGGCGCACTACTGGCTATTTTAGTTTAGGATGATGTTGGTTTTGGGTCGTTAGAAGAGCATTGGGTGAAGAGGGTATGTATTGAAGAGTTTGTACGTTGGTTGTAATTATTTTTTAGATTGTTAATTGAAGTGCATAGTTTTGAGGTGGATGTATTATGTTTTTGGGTTGTGGTCATTTGGTAGGTATTTGTTTCTATGGGTGTGTTATGCTGCGGTGGTTGTGGCCAGGGCCTAGAGTCTTGGGTGCAGAGCATTGGGTGAAGAGGGTATGTATTGAAGAGTTTGTACGTTGATTGTAATTATTTTTCAGAATGTTAATTGAAGTGCATAGTTTTGAGGTGGATGTATTATATTTTTGGGTTGTGGTCATTTGGTAGGTATTTGTTTCTATGGGTGTGTTATGCTGCGGTGGTTGTGGCCAGGGCCTAGAGTCTTGGGTGCATGGTCTAAGGCAGTAGGCCGTAGGCCATGCACCCAAGACTCTATGCCCAAGCCACAAGCACCGCAGCATAACTCTACAATGCTACCAAACATTTTGCTTGTGGTATGTGGGCTGCTTAGGGGATATGTTTTCAAAAATGTGAGTACTGATTGGTAGTAGTGTAATAGTGTTTATAGGTTAGTGAGATGATGTGTGTTAGTTTTGTTTGTTGGATTGTGTGGGTGCACTACTGGCTATTTTAGTTTAGTATGATGTTGGATTTGGGTCGTTAGAAAAGCATTGGGTGAAGAGGGTATGTATTGAAGAGTTTGTACGTTGGTTGTAATTATTTTTTAGATTGTTAATTGAAGTGCATCATTTTGAGATGGATGTATTATGTTTTTGGGTTGTGGTCATTTGGTAGGTGTTTGTTTCTATGGGTGTGTTATGCTGTGCTGGTTGTGGCCAGGGCCTAGAGTCTTGGGTGCAGAGCATTGGGTGAAGAGTGTATGTATTGAAGAGTTTGTACGTTGATTGTAATTATTTTTCAGAATGTTAATTGAAGTGCATAGTTTTGAGGTGGATGTATTATATTTTTGGGTTGTGGTCATTTGGTAGGTGTTTGTTTCTATGGGTGTGTTATGCTGCGGTGGTTGTGGCCAGGGCCTAGACTCTTGGGTGCATGGTCTAAGGCCGTAGGCCGTAGGCCATGCACCCAAGACTCTATGCCCAAGCCACAAGCACCGCAGCATAACTCTACAATGCTACCAAACATTTTGCTTGTGGTATGTGGGCTGCTTAGGGGATATGTTTTCAAAAATGTGAGTACTGATTGGTAGTAGTGTAATAGTGTTTATAGGATAGTGAGATGATGTGTGTTAGTTTTGTTTGTTGGATTGTGTGGGTGCACTACTGGCTATTTTAATTTAGTATGATGTTGGTTTTGGGTCGTTAGAAAAGCATTGGGTGAAGAGGGTATGTATTGAAGAGTTTGTATGTTGGTTGTAATTATTTTTTAGATTGTTAATTGAAGTGCATCATTTTGAGGTGGATGTATTATTTTTTTGGGTTGTGGTAATTTGGTAGGTGTTTGTTTCTATGGGTGTGTTATGCTGTGCTGGTTGTGGCCAGGGCCTAGAGTCTTGGGTGCATGGCCGAAGGCTGTAGGCCGTAAGCCATGCACCCAAGACTCTAAGCCCTGGCAACAACCACCGCAACATAACTCTACAATGCTACCAAACATTTTAATTGTGGTGTGTGGGCTGCTTAGGGGATATGTCTCCAAAAATGTGAGTACTGATTGGTAGTTGTGTAATAGTGTTTATAGGATAGTGAGATGATGTGTGTCTGTTTGTTGGATTGTGTTCAGATTGTTGGTATTGAAGACTCTAGGCATTTTGGGTTGTATTTATTGGTGAGGTGTTCATTTGCATGGCTGTGTTATGCTGCGGTGTTTGTGAGTTTAATTATTATATACTTACTGTTTCCTTTGTTGAGGCTGTATGAAGAGTTTTAGCCAGGCCATGCAGTCAAGATTGTAGTGTTTGGCCACAAGCGCTGCGGCATAAGATACCCATGGAAGCAAACATTTTGGATTGTGGTTTATGGTCAGGTGTTTGCTTGAATGGGTGTGTTATGCTGTGGTGTTTGTGAGCCCAGTCATTATATACTTACTGTTTGACTTTTTGTGGTTGTATGCAGTTTTTTTCATGACATTGGTAGTTGGAGCACACATTCTTTTTCAATCACTGTGATAAAAGAACAAATCACATGTTAGTGTAAGTATTGCATTGCATAGTAGACATTTCTGTATTTTGTCGACCCTCATAGTTAGGACTTTAGAAGTACTATAGTTCAAACCAGTGTACTGTGATATTTGCTCAGTTCCTGTGTTTGTTGATTAAATCATTGGGTCTGTGGGAATAAAATCCATGCTGGATTAAAAAAACTTTCTACGTTGTGGTACGATATGTTTATTTCATTGATTTCAATAGGAGGAATTGAATAGGTGTATGGTTTTTCAGTTGGAAGTGGTGGTAGTATTGTTGCAATTAGATAGCAGTTGGTGTATTCTATTTCTTTGTTTCTTTTTCCATTTTAGTGGTATTCATCTATCTGTTGGCTTGTTGCAGATTTTTGGGTCAGTTAGATAGACGGTTGGCGTATTCTAACTGTTTATTTCTAGTTTAATTTTAATGGCATTCATTTATCTGTTTCTTTGTTGCAGATTATTGAGGTAGTTAGATACCTGTAGGCGTATTCTAACTGGTCATAGTTTTGAAGTTCAAGTTTTATTTATGTTCATACACAGATTAGTTATTAAATTTTGGTTTTAAGAATATTAAGTAAACGTTTACAAGATTTGGTGGTAATCTCTGCTTTAGAGTAATGGTACTATCATTACATTCAAACCATCCACAATTCTTTTTTTATATATGCAGTGTAGTGACCTGCATTGGTTGTGGCTCCTGCGTGGTAGATTATACCTGTTGTCGTGAAGGTTTTCTTACCAAGTGATACTTGACCATATGTGAATCCAGTCAGCTTGCATTTGTTTTTGTTACCATCTGCATTAATACGTAAAAGCATTACTATTACGTATTTACTTTGTGTCTCTATTTGTAAGGTGGAACGATTATCGGAATTGAAGGTAGTACATAATCTGCCATGGTTTGCATTTTGCACAAGTTGCTGAAATGAAATGGATTCACAGTTAGGTATGTATACATTCACGAAGCGTTCATAGGAACTTCTTGTACTACATGCCTACAAAGAGTGCATGTATGTTTCCACATGTATGAAATCTGGAAGATTTCATTTATAGGTATGTTTTTGTTTTCTAGTACTTGTAGCAAGTACATTAGAAATTCTTGTGGATCTTCTTGTGAGTTTATAGTGAATTTGACCATTCCAGCACAGTAGTCCAATTCCTGTCTTATTCCATGAACACTGTAAGTGTTGTCAGGATTGTTGGTTGCAATTCTATGAAGGACTAACATTTGCAAACACAATTGGTCTGTACCGTGTAAGTAAATGTTGTCAATAATTGGTGGCAATTGAAATAGACTATTTATTGCTACATTTCTGTAGCAATTTACACCAGTTGTATTTGAAAATTTGAATGGACCTGACAGTTCTGTGTCCAAGTCATTTGTTGGGAGTGTGTGTTGCTTCTTTGAAGAGGTAGTTGAGTTACTTTGAGCAGTAGATTCTTCTTTGGTTGTGGTCCTTGATGAAGTATTACCTTATTTTACTTTCTTTGGAGGAACTGCTGTGAGATCCTGCATAGATTGAGTCTGAAGTAGTTTTCTTTTACAACATTTTGCTTTTGCGGAACAGGATAGGTTTTTAGATGGGGGTGTAGAGTGAACGCAGTCTATTGTATTCTAGAATGCAAGAAATATCAGCATTTACTTTACTTGCATCAAAGTTGATTAGAAATAGCGTGTCAAGTGTACGTAAGCATGACAGTGCTACATGGCTCATGCCTTCTTTAAAGACTGTGCTACCAATATCTATCAATGCTTTATCTAGGGTAAGACCTTGTGATTTGTGAATGGTGACTGCGTATGCTAGAATTAGAGAAAATTGTTCTCTGCGTAAATACATGTCTTTGAAAAGAAGGAAGCGGGCAGTTGAGCGTCCTATCCTTTTAACTTCAGATAGTTTGTCAAAGAGAATATTGACAAATTGAATATTGTTGTCACGTGGGTATGTTTGAAAGAAACAACTGTACCAAGTGCTCCATTAACTAGTCCTTGGTAAATGTCAAGGTTACGTTTAAGCATTACTCTACAGTTTAAAGATAATTTTAATATTTTCTCCAAACAAGCTGTGTTAGAATAGAGTTTTCCAAGGTGTTTAGCCTTTTTGTGGCTTGTTGACACATGGGTAGTGTCATAACATGTACGTCCAGTTTGTCTGTGGAGGCAATTTGAACTATTGGTTGCACTTCTTTTTTTAACTTTATTTTATGAAATTTTGAACAGCTTGCAAGAATGGCATCAAGGACACACAATTGACATTTTTTGTGGTAACTGTTGCATGACATCAGTAGCACATGAGCTATGGCCATAGAGTGCATGGATTTGCCTTGTTTTTAATATAGTTTGTGCTTCTTGAGATAGTACACCAACTCTAATACTTTTTAAAATGTTGGCGTATGTCAGGTCTGCAGACTGCTGCATATTTTCAGGTTAATTCTCTGTATTGGAAATGTTGCAAAAGGTTGACATTTCCTATGGTGCCAAGAGTTTTATGGCACAATTTGTGCCCTAAGGTTCTAAAAATAGTTTCAGCTTTCACTGGTGTTAATTGAAGAAGATCTCCGAAAACAATAATGTGTTTTCCTCCAAAGAGCTCTCCGTAGTCTGTTTTGAGGACCTCTCGTAGTCTGAGGTGAATTAAAGCCAACATTTAGTTGGAGACCATGCTCACCTCATCTACTAGCAGCATTTTCATCTGTTTGAAAACTCGGCGTAGTTCCATTGCAGCTTCTGTAGAAAGTTTGTAATAGTCTAATTTGTTTTGGTGTTCTACTGGAAGGAGTAGTAATCAGTGTAAAGTCACACCACCTATGTTGTAGGCAGCTAAACCTGTGGGGGCAGGTACAACAGCTGACAGTTTGTTGTTTGTCAATTGTTGGAGGAACTTGCTGATGATTTTGATTATGAATGTTTTGCCTGAACCAGCTTGACCACTCATGTATAGCAGTATAGGTTTGTAATCTTGGCAGGTACAGTTTTTATTTTCATGTTGCACACCATGTTCAATTTGTTTTGTTATTTCTTGGAAAATGCTACGCTGCTCATTGTTTAGTTGCGATTTCAGTACAGCAAAGTCTTCTGTAGATTGCTCATACTGACATATGGTGTTTTCTACTTCTGTCATGGCTAAGTCTGCCTCATTTGCTATTAGCGGCTGTCCAAGTGGTTCTTGGCTTCCTGTTACAGAAGATTGACTACTGTCAGGAGTGTCCACATCTAGTTGGGCCTGGAATTCTTCTTCCTGTTGCTGTTCATTGTGCAACATTGTTTGGTACTGTGTAAAGTTTATGTCTGTTATAGTGCTTTCATTTGCTTTGAAAGCATCTTCATAGGAGTCATACATATCCAGTAACTCTTCTTTTCTCCATGGTTTAAAATGTTGTAGCAGGGACATGTAATACAGTTCTTTATGTTGAGGAGTTTTTAATGACAATTTGATATGATTAATTAAGCTGCATTTGGTAAGTTTCACTAAGCTGCCTTCACAATTTGCTACTCTGTATCTACCTTTATTTTCATCTGGTTTAATATTATTTTTGTATGTGAAGTTTTGGGCTACGTGGTAGAGACACATGGTTTCCAAAGTGGTACTCCTGTTTGGGTAGTATGTGTCCAGTAAATTGTTTTTCAAAATGTCTTGGCTTTTAGGATCATTTTTGGCTATTGTTTCTATGTCCTCATATGATTTGAGAACTCTTTTTCTAGATTTAGCAGAACCAAGACTTAGCCATACTATATTGTAAGATTTTCCATACATGGCATTACCGTTTAAACGGTATGGTCTGTAGCTTCATATCAGCCACATTTGTCAGAGAGCATTTTTATGCCTAAACTGTAAAATTTCTGTTATAGTGTTTTGTCAGATGAAATGTCGTCCCAGAGATCCTGAAGCTCTGTTTTCTCTGCTTTGGTTAAGTAGGCTGTGACATATTGTGCAACTGCAGTGGAATTGTCAGCAATGTACTGCACATCTATGTTTGCATTCCATAGGAGGGCAATGATTGCATTGTAATCATTGATGTATTTTGATTGTTCTGCTCTTTTTATGTAATATGTGTTCTTAGGTGATTTACCTTTGACACTATATCTAACTGAAGACATGAAGTTATTTACTTGATCTGTTGTTGAAACTGGTCAGTTAAACCAAAGCAGCATTTGGTGTAGTATTTCCCTTTGTTTTTATATTTGCGACAACAATATTTCCCACATTTGTACCTTTGAAATTGTCAAATTTGTGCATGAAGGTCACTATGTGTTGTTTGTGAAGGGATTTCACAAGTGACATATTTTTGGATGAACTGCAAAACAGTGGCATCACTATCATGACCAGATTTAGGAGCATTTTTAATCCCCAAAAGCATGTGGATATGTGGTGCTCCTCTGGCTTGGTATTCTTTTCTCCAAAAGAAGTGTTGCACTTCTCCAAGGGGAGGAACAGTTTTATTACAAATGAAGTGTAGCATAGCAATGAAGCGATGATGGAAATATCTTGATACATTCACAGGATCTAGAGAGCAGAGTTCTACTGGTGTTTTTATATCTATGTTTGTTTTGGTTTTGTTTGCTATGCGTAGGAAATCATGTAAATCTTCCCATGCATATTCTACACAACTTAATGTCACAAACCAAGTGGGTGGGCCAAGGTTTCTTATCATACAGAGTACATCTCTGTGAAGTCGGAACCAGTATTCTTTTGTACCATGCATGTTTGTGAAAAGATTTGTAATGCTTGACTGTAAAATCTCATCTTTTTCTTGCACTTTTTGTAGTAATTCCGTAGCTGACATATTTTGAAAATGGGTACCTGATTTCAATGTGTGTGCAACACGGTAGCATAGAGTTGTTAGTTCACTTTCAAAGAGAAGGTGGAATATGTATTCCACATTTTGTCAGAATTTGGGGTCTTCAGAATACATTCGTAGAGAGTGGTATTCTGATGCTGTTATTTGTGTGGGTCTCTCATCGTACCTTCCTCCTTTTCCAGTAGGAAAGAGTAGAGGAAAGGCACGTGCTTCTATACTTTTTTCCCATATGCTGATTGGAGATCCTTTGGCTTGTCGCATTTGGTACATTTCCAGTGCATCCTCTATGGTGTCTTTAGAGTGTAATCAATGCATTGTATAATGGTCTAAAATATTGGATTCTGTAGCAGGATTTAGAAGTTAAACTTGACCAGTTTCTGATGACTCTTGAATTATTTCAGTGGTTTCACTCAGGTTTTCTTCAATATTAATTTCTTTGTAGTATTCATTGTTGTCTTTTAGATATTGCAGGGCTTGTCTAACTTTATGTAAGTCCACGAGTTGTTGCCACATTTTTTGTCTTTTGTAGGTACGCCATTTACTAGGATAATTAAAGATTGATCTATTGGACGTTGCACTCCCAGAGTGTGTACATTTTCTTTGAGATCTAATGGCAAATAAACTACATTGCCACAAATGCCTTTCACTAATTCAGAGGGAGGTAGTTTTGCTGTTTTTGGTTGAAGGCGTATTATTGCTTGAAATGGGTGCACTGTTTGAATTATGATACTTTCATATATGTTGTGTTGTTTCAGGGGTTTTGGTAATTGGAATAATTCCAAGTTATTTGTGATAGCACGTGAAGGTGTTTGGTTGTTGTCAAGTTTTGCAGTGCAGTAACTGTAAAGTATTAAGAGGTCAGTAATCTCGTTTTTGTTTTCTGCTATAAGCTAGAGAGCTAATTGGAACCATTTGGAATCTTCATTGTCTTCTATTTTGTACATTATGTCTATAGTTTTTGTGCTATTTTTATTAAAAGTCCTGCGGCAACACACACACACACACACACATGGTTTGGTACTTCAGTAGATGTACCTTTAAACTTTAATATTTCTTTTTTGTATGTGTGTAAAAGAAGGTTGCCATCTGTACAGTTGTTGCTAGTCTGTTGTAAATATATTGCATTTTGTAAGTGGCTTTCAATTCCAAAATATTTTCTCTGGATATGCTCTATTTCTTCGAGTAGTTGTTTGGCTGCACCATGTAGAAGATTGTTATTTAAATTTGCCAGTGCTAAAGCAGGGCTTTTGGCATAGTACAGTTTATGGACCAGATTTCTTATAGTTGAATGATGTGTTGACATCATTTTAATATGGTGGAAGGTGCTTTTGCAAATAGGTCCACAAATGCAGGCTAATGAATGTCCTTCTAGTCCTGTGTATTTGCGCACTGGACAGGGGTCCATATTTTGTAGTAGTTTAATTTTGAATTCGTCTTCGCCTTTCACATACTGATTGAGGAACTGGCGTAAAGATCTGAAAACATTTTTGGCAATGTTACACATTGATGTGCACAGCCATTCGTAGACTTGCCATTTTGGTTCAGTGGAATGGACAGGTTATACTGAGTTTTCTGGGGGTATTTTTGTGAGCAGCATTTTTTGTTCCATAATGGTATTATTAAGTTTGTCATACCCTCCCTTGTCCAGTGCTATGTATGGCAATTGGGTTTGTTTGCTTTTGTTTGTATGCTTCTTCATTGAAATATGGTTCTGTGCTTTTGGTGTGACTCCATTCACCTCCACAGATGTTTGTGAAGTTATCTTTGTTGATATTCTGTTTATTGAGAAGTCTTTTTTGTAGTTTCGTACTTAGTTTTGTTAGTGGTTTCATTCTGTTTAAAACTAAAATAAATAATTTCCTTTTGAGAAGGATTGCACTGTCTATAAGAACTTCTAGGATACATTTTATACGGTAGGTTTTTAAGGGTTGTGCGTGATTCCTCTCCTGTTTGTATAAGGTTCTGAAGGACTCTGTGGCGGAACATTATTTGTAAAAGAATATTTTTGGTATGCTACATCAAGTTTATAGGTGCAGTGTTAGCACTAGTGGTAGCTGCCGTCTTGTTAATCACTTTCTGTTTCATTTTACATTTTGAAAGAGGAGGCAAAGTTTCTATACTGGAAGCTTGTTTTGTTTCGCTTAATGACTGTATTAGCTGTTTTGTTTGAACTTTTTGTACGAATTCTGCTAGAGGTGGATGCTTATTTTGGAGAAATTTGGTTTGATTGTCTTTACTTTTGCGTTGCTTTCTGCGGAGTGGCTTTTTGGTAGGCATTCTTTGGGGTCTGTTGGAGAAAAAAAGAAAGTGTGGGTTGGGATTTTGTGCAGTGTATGTGTGCTTTGTGCATGTGTGTCTGAGTATGATGGTAAGGATGTATGTAGAGGTGTGTGATTGTGCAATGGGCTGCTACATCAGGTTGGGAAGGCTATTCTTGTGTTTGTGTGTTACTATACTGGTGTTCAGATTGCAATAGAAAGTATGGAGCTAGTGAGGGGAAGCATTAATACTGAATCTAATGTTGCAGGGTTAATATAATTGTTTGTTCTAGAATACTAGAATTCTACAGTGTTTGAGTAACAGTTAGAACATTATGGCAGTATTGCACATACTTATTTGGATGGAAAGAGTAGGTTTCTTCTGAGTTCTCGTTCGTACTTCAGACGCTGCTGCTTTTCAGGAGAGTGGTCTTCACTGCAATTGTGAAAGAAAGAAGGTAGTAAATATGTGTGTTAATAGCACTGTTGTTAATGTAGATGTGGATTTCTTCGTTTTTGCAGTAGTAGTGCTTTCTGATAAATGTGCATAGCATGTACATGCACTTTTCTTTGCCTATGAACATTCTATATATTTTATTTAGAATATGTTATTTGAATGTGCTTTAGAAATGAGTACAATAGTAAGCGCACACTTGGCTTTGTAAGGCAGTGTTATTGGATGTTAGGAAATAGAAGAAATAATCGTATGCTTTGTTTGCTATTTTTACAGGGTAAATGGCAGGAACTGTTTCGAAAAGTATGCAATGTATTTGTGAAGGTGTGGGAAATAAATCAGAAGGATTTGATGGGGTTAGCAGCTTATTACTCAGTAGGTGATTATTAAAGTACGGGGTGATTCTGTGGTGCTTGGAGATGGGAGAGTCTGAAATAAAGTAAGGGTTGCAAGGAAGGACCAGGTGCTTTTGTTGCAGACTGAAGGGAAGGGGGGAGATGTTGTATGTCTTGCTTTACAACACTGTACATAGTTGTAGATGATGTGATAGATATGACTGCTGTTGTGAAATCTAGAACGGAATGGGCAACCAGCTGGAATGAGAGAGCTGTGTAGATTGGAAGAACAGTTGTATAGGTAGTGGTGTTGTTTCAGCTGGGAGCCTTTGAAATGATATTGGCTATCTGTGAGCATAGATAAAGATGCATGTACTCATCCTGGCTGCGTGTAATTTTATAACACACTAGAAAGCCTTTTTCCATAATTATACTGCTATTTCTCCCATCTTTTAACGTGAACTGGCACTTTGTTAGATAGCTGTGTGTGTTGTGTGTGATTACTAATATAGTCATTTGTAATGGAAGTTGAAATGATAGAATGTATGTGAAATATGCAGAATGTATAGAAAGGAAATTGTACTTATCTCTTATGCACTATAATGCATTAAATGCTATCATGGTTGAAATGTGGTTAAATACATGGCAGTGGTTACAGAAATTATAGAATGAATGAAGAAAATAACAGTTTGCACATTGCAGTTAATAATATGGGTAAATAAAAATGTGGAGAGCAGACAACCTTGCAAGTGACACTTGATCATAGCAGATGGGAGAAATGACAGTAAGCTTGTTTTACAGGTTGCACAGGGTAAGTGGCAGTTACTCTATTTACATGCATTTATACAAGAAATGTACATGTACCATACATGCCAATCCTCCCGATTTCGTCGGGAGACTCCCCATTTTTCAGTGAAAAATATTGTTATTTTTCACATTCTCCCGCCGAAAAAACATTTTTGCCCGATGCATTCTTATGACACAAATGTTGTCTCCTGATTTTTCTGAGGAAATGTGCCTCCCAGGTGGATCAGAATGTTGGCATGTATGATGTACTGTGTCAAAAATATTCATACCTGTACTTTGTGTTCATGCATGTGGATGTGCATGAATCTGCAAGTAGAAATGTTGGAGAGTTTACTAGTAGTTGCTGTAGGTGCTTTGCAGTCACAGCTCAATTGCACTCAGAGTAATCAACAGTACATCTGAAGTGCTGAATTGTGATGATGGAGTTAGCTGTAGAGGTCTTGCATGTGATTGGTGGATGGTTGTGTGACTGCTTAACAGTAGCCAATGAGGGAATGGTGCAGAGAGTGGAGTGGAAAGAGTAGAAGGGCTGCCCCAGTGTTATTTACGTGCTCAGCGGACTGCGCAGCTGTTCGCAGACAGGACATGCCACATCCGGGGCTTCCGAGCATGAATTGGGAGTGTATTTTGAAGATTAGCCAATCAGGTGTTGAGGTTCTGCTTTGTATTGATAGAGGCTGTGTGCAGTGAAGATGGCAGAGGTGGAGAAAGTCAAGGCAGTGGTGCTTGGAGATATGTTTGTGAATGGTTTGGAGCAGTATGCAAAATGTAGGAATGTGGGAAAGAATTGGAAGGAGTGGAGGTGGTGTGGAGCACTGTGCCTGGTTTCAATTAGCAGGCAATGGTAGAAGTTTGCCAAGATATGGCTAGGGTTAACAGTCCACATGTGGTTGTCCTGCACTGTGGTGCTTTGCATTTGGGTTATGCCAGTACCCCTACTTTGTTAAAAGATCTAGAAAACTTGCTTCAGGCAGTAATGAAACTACTTCCAAATGCCAAGGTAATTTTTTCTGGTTTGGTACCTAGGGCAATATGGGACAATAGTTCTGTTTTTTGTACTCAGCAAAATATTGGTAGGTGTTTAATCAACCGAGGCATGTTTGCTTTTATGCTTAGAGCTGGCATGTTCTTTTGCAACAATGACAACATTGACTCTGGTACTGTTGATTACTTTAAAGAAGATGGCATGTCTTTATCTTTTGTGGGAAATACCATGCTGTTTTGGAACATAAGGGTTGCTTTGGAGAAGCTAATGTGAAGATTTTTGGAGGAAAATAAGAAAAAAATACAAAAATAAATACAAAATAAAATCTGCTTCTGAAGCATCTGCAAAAAACAAAAAAAAGTCTCTTTTCAGAGCCAACCTCAATGGGGAAATGGGGCACACTATTTACATTTTTAGTCCTCACGCTCAGATTTTTCGATGTGTCCGCGGACACCCACGCTATCCCCGAACTTTTCGAACACCAAGACAGTGCTCAAAAAATTCCAAAAAGTATGCAGATTGCCAGGGACATAGTGTGGGACATGTGCAAGGCTGAACTTTCCCAGGAAAATACCTTGGATTGCTGAAAAAAACACTTTTTAGGTGTCCGTGGGCCCAGACAGTGTTCGTTATGCTTATTGCAGGTGCGGTCACATGATGACGTCGAGGACACATTGGCGAATGGGACGGTTATCCGTAGGACATCAAATACGCGGGGTTGGGTCTACGCATGCGTGCAGGTGTTCTACGGACAGTGTTCCAGTCCCCGAACTAATTAAAAGTGTGACACACATGCAGTGGACTGTTGGAGACAGGCACGATGTTCGTAGGGGCAAGGGTATGCTACGCATGTGCGCGGGTGTTCTACGGACAGTGTTCAGGTCCCCGAACAAAACAAATGCGCGTCACAACTTTGCGGACAGGCGGACGGGCTATGTGTTCTACGGACATATTGATTCTGGTTACGGACAATGCGAACAGGGGGAATGTTCTTAGGACACTTTATTTTGCATAGCTATGAACATGCGGACGTCTTTAGTGTTCTGCGGACACCCCCATTTTGACTACGGCCAATTCGAACAGGTATAGTGTCCTTAGGACACCCCCATTTTGGTTAATTGCCAGCAGGGAGACATCTTGTGTGTCCTAAGGACACTTCCATATTGATTGAGGACAGTGCGAACAGGTATAGTGTCCTTAGGAAACCCTCATTTCGGTTAATTGCAGACAGGTGGACATCTTGTGTGTCCTAAGGACACCTCCCTTTTGATTGCAACCATGCGAACAGGTATAGTGTCCTTAGGACACCCCCATTTTGGTTAATTGAGGACAACCCGGACAGCCACGCTGTCCGCGGACACCCTAACTGCCTTTTAAAAAAAAATAAGACACAGAGGAATATACTAACAACAACTTAATATTTAATTATTGTATAAAAGTATAAAAATTATGAAAGAGAGTGGAAGCAGAAACTGAAACAAATACAGGGGAATTAGTGGTTTGGACATGATGGATGGTAGTGGAGGAAGGGATTGAAGCCTCATCATAACATTTTTCTTGCTGAGGAGGTTTTGGGATAGTTGGCTGCGACATGGAGAGTGGGAACAGGTACATGTGGGACAGTGATTTTTAATGGTGTCTTTTATATGGTCCTCCACAAAGTTTTTTATAAGAATGACATTTTTCATTAACAGATCCATTTTTAGCTCGATTCGCTGCAGAGGATTTTTTAACGTCTCTCTTGGTATATTATATTTAATGTCTGTATGGTCTGTTAAAAAAAAGGTTATTAATTGGTTAATATAGAGAAGTGTAGTGTCTACCATTAGTATCACTGTCTTCACTCATTTCATCCCGAGGAAAATTTTCTTCCAGCCATTCCAAAGTACTGGACATTTCTGTGTAAAAAAAAAATAATATTAGTTTTAGTGTACCTAATACAGAAAGTTAATAAATATATACAATAAATGTAGTCACTAGTTTCTTTCTAAGTTTTGCTGTTAATGCTGTGTAGGTGTCCTGTTGATTTTTGCTGTGCAATTTCTGTGAGGTAATTCTGTTGGAGGCATATTTATTGTGTTTTGGTATATTCCACTATGTTGCATATGCTATGTAATTGGACTGTTAGGGCATCATCACGAGTTGGGCGGTAACGCCAGCGCTATTACCGCCAGCGCTATTAGCCCTACCGCCAAACCCCCCGGCGCTATTAGCACCGGATCACAGGTTTGGCGGAACAGGTAGTGCCCATTCCCCATTGGGCCCATTAACAAATTCCTCATTCCCCATTGGGCCCAATGGGGAAAATTTGCGCTATTACCGCCGGCGGATTTCCCACCGGCGGTAATAGCGCAGAAAATCGGCAAATTTGCTGCGGATTTCCCCCCAGCTAAGAGCTGGGGGGAAATCCGCCAAGGCCATGATCTGGCGGACCCTTAAATGCAGCGGTAATAGCGCGACTGCCGCATAAGAGTTACTGCAAGACTCGTGATGAGGCCCTTAGTGTCTTACATACACAGTTTCACTTATTATTTATTATTGAATGTAATTTATTTATGTGCTGCTTTTTGAACATGTTTAGTGTTTTTTTTGGACGATATAGCAATGTAAGATACCCCCTGAGTTTTTGGATAGTGTTGATGTTGTCCGGGTCCTTCCGCGAACAGGCGCATGGTCCGTGGATATCAGACCCACTAGCGCAGGTAGGGGGTTCAGTATGTTCTATGTTATATGTATATAAACTAAGGGCATCCTAGTAAACATTTAGCAAATTTACATTATCTATATATCTATATTCATTGAAAAAACGTTGTTACAGGAACGTTATGGTTAAGTTGCGTTACTAAAAACCTATGAAATTCAGTAAAAACACTTTGTTAAAGGGACGTTATGGTTAAGGTGCACTACTAAAAACCTATGAAATTCAGTGAAAAAAACTTTGTTAAAGGGACGTTATGGTTCCAAGTATAACCGAAATTCGCCAGTTATGGTAAGCTAAGCAACCATAACTCGCGCCACCACTGTGCACTGCTAAGACTAACACCCAGGACATCAAAGATAACATCACAAATGTCATTGATGACATCACTGATGACATCACATGTGCATTTAGTTTTCATGCACAGCCTCTACAAGGGATTGTCATTATAATGTTGGCAGAAAAGTATCAGAGATCATTGAAGAACTATCATATGCCAAATTGTTCATTAAGCAATGCATTCCTATAAATAGCATTGCATTACTGAGTTCTTTCAGTAGATGAACGAACTCATGAAGAAACTTAGGCATTGTCTGCAGCATGTGCCTTAGAGGTGCAATATTCAAAATCTTTGCATGTTGTATAGTAAAATGATGAATGCTTTCATTTCAGAATTATGTATACTGTGAAACATAAGTACCTACCAATGCTTCGCTTACTGCATAATTGTACTACTACACACAAAACATAATGAGACCACAATGCATACAAATAGAAATACAAATAGAAGCATATACAGAGAAAGTAAAGTAAGCAATAAAACTGCAGTATTACCAGAAAGTGTTCATAACCTAACTATTTAACTTCATGCACAGAGAAGATTCTTGGTTTTCAGGATTCCTTCTTCTCCTATGTATGTGTTTCATATGATGTGACTGTACCCTAATGAAAGTAGTGTAAGAACATGTCAGAAGGGTAAGGTCTTCAAATATAGTACTTTTTACTTTTTTAATTCCTAACTGACAATGAAGAAAGCCACCTGGCCTAGATATGTCAGTGAACAAAAAAAGAGTGAGCCAGACATGTGATGTCATCGGTGATGTCATCAATGACATTTGTGATGTCATCTTTTATGTCCTGGGTGTTAGTCTTAGCAGTGCACGGTGGTGACGCGAGTTATGGTTGCTTAGCTTACCATAACTGGCGAATTTCAGAGGTTTTTTGCTTTTACTTGGAACCATAATGTCCCTTTAACAAAATGTTTTCCACTGAATTTCATAGGTTTTTAGTAGCGCAACTTAACCATAACGCCCCTTTAACGAAGCTTTTTTACTGAATATATATATTTACATTTAACATATACCACACATAAAACACTATGCCCCAATGGGGTGACTTCTGCAGTCAGTCATCCCTTTTACAGTACTTTGGTGCTGTCCTGGTGGGTGGCTGCTTTGCTGCACGGCAGACTTATTTCTGGTGACAGTGCTGGTTGGGAGCCTGTCCTCTGATGAGGAATGATGGGACTGGCCCCTCTTCTTTCTTCAGGGTAGCCCATCCACCACATGGGGCCACCACCACTCACTGCACCACCTGTGCTCTTTTTATTTGTCCTTGGTGGCCCCTTGCACAAGTGGGGTCTGCCCGTTGTTACTGCTGCTCCACATGGTCTTGTGGTTTTCTTCAGGGTGGCTCTGTTAGCTGGGGTAATAATCAAGAAAAGGAAAAATGATCAGGGTGCCGGAACGTGATGTACACACTCTACATTATTTTCACTTATAAATCAAAAGACATTGGACCTTATTACGGTCATGGCGCTCCCGTAATGAAGGGTGCCGGTACGGGACCGGCACCCTTCATTACGGGACGTCCTATTACGAGGTTCCCTTTGCGGGACCCGGTAAGGACGCCTGGTAAAACTAGCCATCCTTAGCGGGTCCTGCGAGGGGACCAGGGAGCTAATAACGGGCCTGTTACCGGCCCGTTATTAACGTGCCCGTTATTAGCTCCCTCCCTATCCCCATTGAACCCTATGGGGGCTCAAATGGGAATGGGGATGGGTTTTTCCAATGAGGACTTACTGGGTCCTCCATGGTTGAAATAGCCCGGTAAATCCTCATTGGAGGAACCCGGTACTGGAACCCGGTATTAAGGGCATGGCTACCTCCATACTCGTAATGAGGCCCATTGTTTCAAAAACTGGTATAATCAAGATTTACATTTTTACCAGATGCTTTATTGCATTTAAAAAAAATGTTTTCAACAGGACACAAATTAATGAAAAAACAATAACTGTGAATGGTACATTGATGTATTTCCAATCCCGTTTGCCTGGACCTAAATACAGAGTGACATGTACAATCCCTTACAATATTCAGGAATCATAGTGAACAAATTACATGTATACAAAGTGCATCAAATTACAACATTTACAGTGTTGACATTAAACACTGGGGGCGAGTCAACACAACAGTGTTTCGGCCAATCATTAGCTGATCTATGTTGCTGAGGAGTGAGTGGCCTTCATCTCTCTGTCAGGGAATGAACAAAGATATATGTTTTAGAGTGGGTACTAGTTCAGGAACGAATTAGAATACATTTAATAGGCATTTAATGCATGTCTTATTAAAGAAGGCCAAACCTCCATCTCATTTGAAGGAGATCCTTGATCTTACTGTGTTTTAGTTTTGCTGCAGAGTAATTCTAAATGTCATAACTTCTGATCGGGTCTAGAAGATGGCTGACAATTGTTAGTGTCTCTGTATTACCCAAGTTCCTATGGGTAAAAAAGAGAGCGATGTTGAGGGTGGATCTCAACCTCCCCTCAGTCCCCCTATGACATAGCCTGTTTGAGACACTGCTCCTGTTGGGAGTACAAAGGGTCGTTAGCAGTCAGATTTTACCCTGTGTATGGATAACGCTGGTTAAAAGGCTAAATGTCCTCTCAAAGGATGTTGAACTTTATAGTGTGTGCTGCTTGACCAGAGCTGGTCCAATTACTGCAAAAAAAGGGTATATTAAATGATATAAACTACCCCAAACTATGTGTGCACCAGATCATAACTAACGAAACCGGTGCCATCATGCAACAATGTTAAAAAAGAGAGACGAGAGGCCTCAACTCAGTAGACCTCACCAGAGTCGGACGCCTATCGACCCTGTTGTGATGAATATATAGTGTATCGCAACACCTGTGGTGTACTATGAGGGGCCTTCAATGCGTGTCTATATATAGAGCACTATATGATGATACCATTGTGTCAGTCAATGTGGACAAGTGATACAAGAACATATGTTCATCTAGACGCCCTTGCCAGTATTTGTACATTTATGTACATTTTAACAAAAGTCATAGTGCGCTGATGTTTGGAAATGTTTTTTTTTTTTTTTTTTATTTTAAATCAAGGCAGGATGACAATTACAAACATTATAAGCAGTGATTATTTAGGCATGTTGATCCCCAGTCCTTTACCCCCCCCCTGAGTTTCCTCCATGCCTCCTCCCTTTGGTCCCTCTGTCCCTTAGGCATTGTAGGCGGAATCTTCCCTCCTGGGCTGTCCAGTTTGCGCCTCAGCGTCTATGTATCTTCCTCAGGGATCTCTTGATTTTTCAGGATCCAGCGGGCCCTGGTAGGTTTATGGGTCAGGGCGGGGAAGCGCTGGTTGAATTCCAGCATTGGGGCCCAGATATTCTGGAATCGATGGAGAGTTCCCGCTTGTGCTGCCGTCACCTTCTCCGCTACCAGAATGTCCCAAAGTTTGGTCCACCATTGGGCTATGTGAGGGCCTTCCGGGGTTTTCCAAGCTCGGGCCACCACCGTTTTCCCTGCTAGTAGGCAGTGGGTTAGTAGTTTCGCTCTGGTCCCGGAGCGTGGGTAGGTCCCGGGGATTGGAGCTCCCAGCAAAACTGTTTCTGGTTCCTGGGGAATCGTTGTTCCGGTAATTTGTGTGATGGACCCCAGGCATGATTTCCAGAATTGTTGGACCTTTGGGCAAGCCCACCACATGTGGAAGAAGGAGCCTGGGTGGCCACATCCTCTCCAACAAGAATGATCCACCTGGGGGTTCATATGGTGAAGTCTGAGGGGCGGGTAGTACCACCGCAGCGTGATCTTGTACGCACATTCCCTATTGGTAATGCAGGTGGACGAGGTGTGTGTTCTGGTCCATATGTCCACCCAGGTTTGATCCTCTATCGGGTGACCCAGGTCCGCCTCCCATTGGGCCATGCAGCAGGTTTTTGTGGTCAGGAAGTCACTTAGGAAGCGCCTGTATAGGGTGGATACTCTGCCGTGGGTTGGAAGGTCTCCCAGAGTGAGTTCTAGGGCAGTAGGAGGGCGTGTCGCTGCTTGCAGAGTTTGGGGATGTGAGCACCAGTGTCGTAATTGAATGTATGTGAATCTATCCCTTTCCTGGAGTTGGAATTTCTCCTTGCATTGGGCGAATGTGAGAGGTCTCCCCCCCATATACGGCTGGTCTATGGTCTCCGGCCCGCCATTAATCCAGTTATGAAAATTGTGAGGATTCGTTCCCGGTGCGAACGTTGGATTATGGAAGACCGGGGAGCGTGGGCTCAGTCCTCTTGGCACTCCCTTTCGTTTTAGCGCCCAGTCCCAGGAGCTAAGGGTGTGTTTGGTTGATAGCAGGAGATCTCCCCATTGAGTCCTGAGGGGGGGTGGGATGTGTGGTAGAAATCGTAAGGGTAGGGGCACTCGTGATTGTTCCAACTCTACCCATCTAGGGCGGTTTGTCGTATTTTGCCATGCCTGGACCTGAGCCAATTGAGCTGCCACTCTGTAGGCCTGCAAGTCTGGGACCCCCAATCCTCCCAGTTTGGAACTCCCCAGCATAGTTCTGAGAGGGATTCTTGCTTTCTTACCTTTCCAGATAAAGTTCAGCATTTTTCTCTGGATCCCTCGAAGAGTTGGTGTGGGGATCGCCACTGGTAGGGAGGTACAGGCATATAGGAACCTCGGAAGGAGGTTCATCTTGCATGCAGTGATGCGCCCGAGCAGTGAGACTTCCTGGGTCCCCCAGCGCTTCAAGTCGCCTTCCAGTTCTTTAAAGAGTCGGGGGAAATTGGCTTTGTATGTGTCTCTTGGGTCAGCCGGGATGTGGACCCCTAGAGGGGGGATGGCTCCCTTTTCCCATGTTATTGGGCACATCTTAGTGTGTGGTTCCCGTTCTGTTGGGGTGAGGCCGATACGCAGGGCGGATGATTTATCGAAGTTTATGGTGAGGCCTGAGACCTCGCCATAGCTGGCGATTTCTCGTATCGCGTGTTTTAGAGATGAGTGGGCCTCTGAGATTGTGAGCAGAATGTCGTCCGCGTATAGGGCGATTTTGTGATGCGTGGGGCCACTTTGTATGCCCTTGATTTGGTCGTTTCGCCTGATCTTTTGTGCAAAGGGCTCCATGGTGAGTGCGAAAAGCAAGGGTGACAGTGGACAGCCTTGCCGGGTTCCGCATGATAGGGGGATTGGAGCCGAGCTGTGTCCGTTGATTCTCAGGCTAGTTTTAGGGCTATTATAGTTGGCTAGAACCATTGTTTGGAAAGTTGACCCGAAGCCGAAGGCCCCTAGGGTGTGTCTCATGAATGTCCAATCCACCCTATCAAATGCCTTAGCTGCGTCGAGAGCCACTAAGACTAGTTTTTGGGAGTTCCGGGAGGGAAGGTCCACCAGGTTCAGGGTTCTCTGGATGTTGTCACCTGCTGTCCGGTGTAGGATGAAACCTGCCTGGTCGGGGTGAATGATCTTCGGCAAGATGCGATTTAAGCGGGTTGCTAGAATTTTTGAGTATATGTTCGCATCAATGTTTAAAAGTGCGATCGGTCTTTAGGACGTTATGCTTCTTGGATCTCTTCCAGGTTTGGGCAGGAGTATGGTGGTTGATTCCTGCATCGATTGGGTCACTGCTCCCGTGTCCCTGAAGAAGTTGAATAGGGTAACCAGGTGGAGTGTCAGTTGTGCTCTGAATAGTTTGTAAAACCTGGTTGAAAAGCCGTCTGGGCCGGGGGCCCGTGTTTTAAGTGATTTGATGGCTTCCGCAACTTCCTCCCCTGTAATGAGCTCCTCCAGT
Organism: Ambystoma mexicanum; assembly: GCF_040938575.1. Taxonomy (NCBI): domain Eukaryota; kingdom Metazoa; phylum Chordata; class Amphibia; order Caudata; family Ambystomatidae; genus Ambystoma; species Ambystoma mexicanum. The sequence continues at coordinate 107,237,745 of NC_090928.1, read as the reverse complement.
TCGTCTCTCGCTGCGTCGGAGAGACGGGGCACTGCTGCCTGCTGCAGGTATTCCTTCTGTTGTGCTAAGTTTCGTGGGGTTGCCTTCATGATTTGGGTCAGATAATCTATTGCAAGTCGTTGCTTTTCGGGGTCTGAGTATAGTGTGACCCCGTTGGGATCACGCAGACCAGTGATCATGTTGACGCGTCTGTGCTTGGCTAGCTTGGCCACCAGGAACTTGTTCGCCTTGTTACCCTTCGCATAATATGACTGTTTGGCCTTCGCCATTAGTTGGGCGGTTTGTTCCGCATAGTGGGCTTCCAGTTTTTTTCCTTGCCATACGAATGATCCGTTGCGTTTTGGGGGACCAGCCTTTCTCCTTGTGGAGTGCCTTGGCCTCTCTTAGTTCGTTCTCTAGAGCCGTCCGGGTCTGACGCCTGTCTCGGTGGTAGGCCGCACCTTGGGCAATTAGGGAGCCCCTGATTACTGCCTTCATGGCGTCCCAGTTGTTCGCTAACGAGGTGTCCGAGGCTGGATTTTCGTTAAAGAAATTTCTTATTCCTGTTGCGATCTTGTCTCTGGTAGCCATGTCGTTAAGGATCGGGTCGTACAACGTCCATTTACGTGGGTTATTGAGGTTAGGGTTCTGAACCCGGAGTTCCAAGAGCACTGGGGCATGGTCGGATATCGCTCTTGTGCCGATGGAGACTTCTTTGACTGAGGGGAAAGTTTGCGGGGAGATCAGGAACAGGTCGATCCTTGAAAAGGTGCGATGGACGTATGAGTAAAAAGAGAAATCTTTTTGGTCAGGGTGGAACACCCGCCATGAGTCTATTATCTCCAGGGTCCTGAAGAGTCAGAGGAGGCTAAGTGCTTGGGTGAAGTCGCTTGGAGTCGGGGGGTGTGACCGGTCTTTGGTGGGGTCGGGAACCCCATTGTAGTCCCCACCGACTATTGTTTGGCCCTCCACAAAGCTAGCGAGAGATGTGCCCAAGGAGTCCTAGAAGTGTGATTGTCCAGTGTTAGGGGCGTACACCGAGACAAAAGTATATAGATCTCCCATTAGGAGGCATTTGACCGCTGTAAATCTGTCACGCATGGAAGTCGCTGGCATCTGTGGAGACGCTGGCGGTGGAGCGGCCATTGATTCAGTCGTCACGCCGCCCACGCTTTACTCGGCAGCGGTCTAGTTCTTCCGCGCCCTCCCGACCAGTAACGTACTTTAACGAGCGCCAACCCGGAAGCCAGCGGGTTGCAACCTTTTGCGTTAGGCTTCCGGGTTGGTACGCTTCAGTCCTTTTCTCCGCGGCTGCCGCCGCTTCCTTCCATTCTTTTCCCGTTTGCTTGCTGGCTTCATTCTAGCTGTGGGGCACGTCTCGCTCGGTTGGAGTTCTTCTCTGCTCCACCGTGGCTCTCTCTCTCTCCTTTGTCCCTTGTTCTCCTGGTTCTCCTGGTTCCTTCCTCCTCGGCTCAGTCACCAGTCTCTCCGTCTTTCTTCTGTTGTTTTTCTCCCCTGGAGCAGTCGCCATACACCACTTCCTGTGGATTTTCCTCATCAGTTGGATCACCGTCCCACCTCATATCCTGCTGCCATCTTCAGCTAAGAAGGGGTTTTTTGCGCCTATCGGCTTTTTCCCCTTAACCGGTCTGCCCCGGTATGGGGGCCCCCCTGGCCCCGTGTTAGAGGGGCAGGGTGGCTTCCTCTCGAGGCAGACCTCATCCACACTCCAGAGAGGAGGCATTGAGAGTAAAGAGGTTCGGACTCACATCGGACGAGGAGACTACAGGTGAGCAGGAGGGTGTGAGGGGCACTCTGGGAAGAGGGGTGAAATTGACGGAATCCAGGAGTGAGCTTGACAAAATCGGCCTTCTGGGCAGATTTTCGTTTCCAGAATCCGTGGGTTCAAGTCTTTCCTGAAGAGGATCGCCGTACCTCCTTTTTTGTTTGTGCCAGAGGCAAAGAATTGGAGCGGGAATAACCGGGCACAAAGCCGGGTCACATCTACCGGCAGCAAGTGAGTCTCTTGGAGCATGGCTATCGCTGCGTCTTCGTCCCGGAGTTTCAGTAGAATTGCCTTTCCTTGTTAGGGGAGTTCAGGCCATTAACATTCAGGGAGAGGACCCGAAGCGTCTGGAGGTCCGCCGAAGTCTCATTCTCCTTTCCTTGGGTTAGGGGGGGTCGTGGGGCGGTGATTCAGCTGCCATGTCTTTTGGGGAATCTCTTGATATCATCCTGCACTTGAGGTTTTAATGCAGTGCCCCAACGGGGGGCCGCAACTTTAACTGGAGGGTCGACCGACATTGTAAGTACGGGCGTACCCTCGGCCAACAGGGCCAACTGTCCCATCACGTATTGTGTACTGTGGGTTTCCAAGGAACAAAGGTTGGAAAGTATCCTTGATATTAAAACCCTTGGTCTCAACATCAATGTTCGGCTGAATTGTGATGAACCTAAGTTCCCATAAAATGTTTCCACTCAACTGTTATATTCAGGCCTTCTTTTACTGTGTCCAGATGATGTACGCATCTCTGTTCCAGCTTAGTGAGCGCTTTATTGATATCGCCCTCCCACCCGTCTCTGCAGTGCCATTCTTTGTAACACAAACCCTTTGATGTCCATATTGGTGTGTCTCTTCTTAATGAAGTGTTCCACTAGCGGCTTGTCGGGCACCTCATTCTTTATGCATGACCTATGTTCAGAGATCCTTTGTTTCACCGCTCTGATGGTCTTTCCGATGTACAGTAACCCGCAGGGGCATTCGATGATGTAAATAACGTACTTACTGTTGCAGTTTGTGTGTTCGGTAAGTTCCCCATGGATGTTTGTGTAATTAAACATTTTTCTGGTTTCAATGAAATTGCAAGCTATGTAATGTCCGCATTTGTAATGGCCCTTCACTGGTGGTAAATCCCAGAGGGTGTTCGGAGCACTCGGCGGTTCAATGTAAGTCTGGACTAGGGTCTCCTTTAAGTTGCGGTTCTTTCTAAATGCAAAGAATGGTTTTCTTTCTAAGCTCCCTTTGTTTTTGATCTTATGCCAGTGTTTGTTTACTGTGCTCTTAATTAAATTACTTAGTGGACTATAGGTAGTGACACACACTAGTCTATCCAATGGCTTTTTCATTCTTGGGGTCAGACAGAAGTCTCTATCGGTGTTCGCTGCCCTCTTTCTAGCACTTCTGGTGGACTCCTTGGGGTATCCCCTATTTTATAGTCTTTCCTGTAAATCGTTGGCGTGTAGATCAAATTTTACATTGTCTGCGCAATTTCTCCTAATCCTCAGGAATTGTCCATAAGGTAAATTATATTTCAGGCCTTTCGGATGGTAGCTGGTGAAGTGTAGAAGACTGTTACGTGCTGCCGGGCCTGTATATATGTAGGTCAAGGAAGTTGATGGCGTGATGATCCCACTGTATAGTGAACTTTATATGACTGTTGCATTGATTAAGCCATTGGTGGAATAACATAAACTCACTGCCAGTGCCATCCCATATCATCAGAATGTCGTCGATGTATCGCCGCCACACCACTATCTTCTCCTCATATGGATTCAAAATGAAAGTGACATGGTCTGTCTCATACTGTGCCATATACAGGTTTGCCACATCGGGGGCAAATGTTGCCCCCATGCTGACTCCCTTCGTTTGCTTTTAAAGGTGGTCTTTGAATAGAAAGAAATTCTCTGACATAGCCCACCTCACACATTCTAAGATAAAGCAAGTGGGTGTGGAGGAGATATCGCTTCTCTGTTCTAAACATAGTTTTAAGGCTTCCAATCCTTGTTGTTGCGGTATGGATGCATATAACTCCTCTACGTCCATTGTGACCAGGATGCATTCGTCTGGTAGTTTGACCTTATCCAGGACGTGTATTGTGTCTGTCGTGTCTTTTATATAGGACTCCATTTGACTAACAAAAGGTTTCAAAAAGTAGTCTGTAAACCGTAACAAGGGTTCAAGGAGGGAGTCACAGACTGAAACTATTGGTCGACCTGGTGGCTTACTGCTGTTTTTATGCACTTTGAGGTGGATATAGAATGCTGGAATCCTTGGGTGTAATTTATTTATTCAGGAACATCTGTTCCTCTTCACAAATCCAAACTTGATCTACAGCGTGGTGTGTGAGACTGTTAATCTATTCTTGAAGTCTCTTTTTGGGATTCTGATCAAGTTTCATGTAGGCCTCCGTGTCTGACAAGAGATGCAGACATTCATTGTCATAGTCTACTGTGTTAATCAGGACTATGCCGCTGACCTTATCCGCTTGTTTAATAGTGATAGTCTTATCATTGTTCAAAGCGATGAGTGCTAATCTTTCTTCTTTTCGTAAATTATCCTGATGATAGTTGTTATTCTTCAGCCCTTCAAACACAGCATTGGCAACCAATTTCTCAAAGGTGTCAAACTCACATGGTATCGTGTGTGGAAGAGGATAAAAAACTGATTTGGCCTTGAAGCCAGTCTTGTTTTCGCACAGAACCTCTTCTGCGTGTTCTTCTGCATCTGATGCTGTCTGGTAAGTATATCTCAAAGAAATATTTTAATGTAATATTTCTGAAAGGCTTTCTAAGTTCGAGTTTGTTTTCGAATGGTTCTGCCTTTGCAGAAGGCACAAAAGAGAGACCTTTCTCTAACAGTCTTCGCTCTATTTCATGAATTGGATGTTCCGATAGATTGAATATGGGAATTTGATCATCAGTTATTGATTTGAGTACCATTGTCTGGTCCTCATTCGCTGGCCTGACGGCGGTGGTCTCCTTTTGGAGCTCACCTGTTGCCCTCCCCTTTGAAAAAAAGAATGTTGTTGTAATTGTCCAGTATTACTGTTGCCTGACATGCCTTGGTCACCATCACTGGAGGACGCTCAGGTTACTGAAAAAGTGACGAATCTATTCCATTTGTTGAGGTTGCCTTGCTGTTCTGTGTAGAATGTCTCACGTAGGTAAGGGTATGTTTTCTCTTCCCGGTAAATCTGTATATTTTTCTTGAATTTTTTAACCTTCCGTGTACAGTAAGGTTCTCTATGAACTTGTTCTCCAGTCCCATCAATTCTTCACCTTGTTTCTTACACTCTTCGTCTGTAGTATCTACCACAAGGATCAACCAGTCTCGTCTGCACTTGGTTCCAACGCCGCTAAAGTTCTTCTTAAACTTGAGGTTGTCAGTAAATACTCTCGAATATTCTTGACCTGTAAACCATCTGGAATGATGCCAGCCTTTAGATATTCGAGCATGAAGTTTCCATGCATCTCAGTTCTAATGAGCTTCTTCTTCCTCTGGTTGATGGTCTCGCGTTCGTCTTTGGAAGATCCTTGGGCTAGAAATCCCTTGTCCGTGTTGAGTGTTGATGTGGTTCCCAATAATTTGTTAAATAATCATATGCATATGAAACAATGTTGACATTCTCCATATTAGTTGTTCTATGCGAGTCAAAGTAAACATGTTTGAATGTTAACCTCTGGGGGTCTTTAAATGCCCGCAGCCACGAGCTGTACTAAAATTAGTGAATACTAGGGCTCCTGCCGAAGCCCTGATCTACCCAGGTGGGTTAATAATCAAGAAAAGGAAAAATTATACTTATCGCCCTACCCCTGCTTAGCCTTTAGACCTACGTAACATCCCCATTAAAAACCCTAACTCCTTACTTAACAGTAAATATACTTAATAGAGTAAATATATACATATAACTACATATATATATATATATATATATATATATATATATATATATATATATATATATATATATATATTACATTTCACAAATACCACACATAAAAAACTATTTTCCAATGGGGTGACTGATGCAGCCAGTCATCATCCCCTTTACAGTACTTTGATGCTGTCCTGGTGGGTGGCTGCTTGGCTGCATGGCAGACTGATTGCTGGTGACAGTACTGGCTGGGAGCCGGTCCTCTGATGAGGAATGATGGGCCAGGCCCATCTTCTTTCTTCAGGGTAGCCCCATCCACCACATGGGGCCACCACCATTCACTGCGCCACCTGTGCTCTTTTTATTTGTCCTGGGTGGCCCCCTGCACAAGTGCGTTCTTCCCTATGTTACTGCTGCTCCCATGGTCACATGGTTTGCTTCATGGTGGCTCTGTTGGCTGGGGGCCCACCCATGCTCACAACCACACCTGCATCATTGTCAAATTCTCCTGGGCAGTCCCATTAGGGTGGGGACTGCCCCGCGTCACTGCCATGCCGGTGCTGCCATTACCACTTCAGGTGGAGTCCCCTGTGCCATGGGGATGCTGCCTCTCTTACTGACACTCCAGTTGCCATTTTGACATCAGGTGGCCTCCCCATAGCAACCGGGACACCGCCACCCCACTGCTGCATGGCCTCACTTCTTCACCCAGGCTGTTCCGCTGGGCAGCCCCAGTCTTTCTTTCTTTTACCCGGATTGCCCAATGGAGCAGCCTGGCACTTCCTCTCTCCTCATCTTCAATGCACCTCCTGTTGGGTGGAGCATACTTCTCTGCTCTTCCCCTCCCACACTGCTTCTGACATACGCAGCCCTGGAGGACTTCTTGGAACGGGCCCGCCTTGCTGACATGTGCCACTGCCCTGGTGTGTTCGGGCAGCTCCTTGGTATAAGTAGCATGGCCCACTGGCCACTCTCTGAGGGGCTCCCCCACACGCTGCCCGTTGCCATTTATGGATGACAGGCCCTGGGTAAGTCTTTTTCTCTTTTCTCTCTTCTGTGTCTTCCGTCTTTCACTCTGTTCTTTTTCTCACTGTCTTTTTTAACGTTTTTCATTTAAAAATCCTCTCTGGATTCTTTTCTCCCCTGCCCAGCCCATTCTTGGGCATAGGAGTTGTATTTCATTGTTATCTTTTCTTGTTTTCATTCTCTTAACATTCCATCCAGCCCCATGGTGGGGTGGATGGACTCTGCCAAACCAAACACATACACACATCACACACAGAAATGAAAGAAAGCACATTACAAATAAATAAAATAGTTTTATTACCCTGGTGTCTGTGTCTTTATTTCTAGGTGTCAAGTATATAGCCCCTAGTAGCCAGGGCCCCTTGGGGCTACGGACATACTTATATGAATGCAAAGTTTTTATCGCTATAGATCACGCTCTATAAAGAGATGGGACAACAGGTAACCATACTCATTTTCCTATGCATGAAAAGGGAGATGGCTGCTATGTTTTCAGCTTTTGTAAATGTGCTCATTACATGTACAAGAATGGTATATATTATGCAACCACAGAATTCCGGGAAAGCACTATCCTTGCTGTATAAGTGCTGCATCAGATGGAAATCTAAGCCTCTAAATGTGAATGGGCATCAGCTCTGGGTCGCCAAGTTAAGATGGTGTCTGGAAGGAGAGCTGCACCCAATACAAACATGTCTCACTTAATAGCAGACACCACTGCCTGCACTTCAAACTCTTGCATCAAATTTACTATGCACCACTGAAGGTATTTTTGACTTCATTGCATTAGGAGCTTGTGCAAGATACAAGCAAGACTGAGCTGATACCTTTCTTGGTCCTGTCTAGAAATTATGGATTTTCGATCTCAAGCTTGGTAACTATTAAAAAAAACATTGCTTCAGAACCTCTTTTGGTTAGTGTCTTCTAGGTTATACTTCAGCCTTACCTAAATACATCTGCATGTTTGTGACCGTTGTACGAGCAATAGGATGCATGCAGATCGCTCTACAATGGGTGCGCAGCACATACCCTACCCTTGAGACTTGGCTTGAGAAGTTAATTAATGTGAATGAATAAGAAGAAACCCTATCATGAGATATCCCCCTAAGGTTGATCCAAAGAAATCTAGAATGTATTTTCAAACTTCCTAATCACACCGGCTAAAGATGGCGTTGAGGAGTGTGGATGGATCTGCTGATACAGCCCATTATGCGCCTTATTTCCCATAGCCACGGCCTTTGGGTGTCACGCTGTAACCCCTTTATCAGTATTTGTATGGCATTGGAATTCACGCCTGCGCTACCGATTAAATTTTGTTAATGATAATCTTTGTTGACTGTGGTAATACTGTTGGAGCATGTTTATAAAATAATTTTTAGAAAAGAAAATGTGAAGGTGAAACAGTGTAGCAATGTGCCTACAAACAACCATGGTGCAGAAGCACAACTTTTATGAAAGTTCTTTTATTAAATACAATCAAAGGCTATCACTGAAAGGAACGACCGGATAAATGGTAGGTTCATTGCTGAGGGAATCAATATGTGTAAAAGCTATACTTATTTATCAAAGCATTAAAAGTTTTATCACAAAAGACAAACAGCAATAGCTGTTCTAAGATTCATTAGTTGTGCAAATAAATGTTATCAATGCGCAATGAAAAAAAACAAAGAGTATGGCCCTCGTTATCGGATCAGAAGGGGTTCATAAGTTGTTTAGTTTGGCTTCAGGTCATAGCCCAAGAGTGTTTATAAGCCATGCTGAGCTCTTTCTCGTTCCCGCTCCCATTCTCTCGGCCCTACTATTACTACTCCTGTACTGGAACCATGGCAGGTGTGTGGCTTTGCCTCAGCATTGCTCTTTCCATTGCCGCAATTGCGTCTTCTTCAGAAACCCTCGATGGAGCCCCCGAACAAATTGATCCCAGTGTTTCGGCCGTGCAAAAAGCTGCCACCTTCGCGATGAATGCCTATAACGAACAATCCAAGGATGAATACATCAGCAAAGTCCTCAAAGTTGTATCAGCAAAAGCACAGGTAATGTCCTAGTTACAAATGACTACCCCAACTGTTGCAATGTATTACATTATGTTAGCATCAATGCTTTAGGACTGCATTGGTGCAACAAAATGCTCGTATATTGAAAGGATGGAAATCATATTTGCAAAAAGGGAACTAAAAGGGATTTGCTGTGTCCTTTCTGTGGTGCCTCATTTCACTGCAATCCATCAGCAAAGCATCATCAAGTGATCATAAGTAAATGTTCCGTCCATTGTTTAGAACCACATCTATGAACCACTACTGTAGGATTTCGCAAGATATCATGAATGCAGATCTTATTTGTCATAGATTCCACCAAAAATGATAACATTGTAATATTGAATGTACCTCCATCTTCATTCCGTTAAAAAACAAGCGTTGAATTGTCATTGGCCCTCATTACGACCTTGGCGGAGAACCATGGTGCTATTTGCACCATGGTCCATGGCGCTAAGCTGCCAACTCCGCCATGGTGGTTGGCGGACTTACCGCCCCATTCCGACCTTGGCGGGGCGGTAAGTCCCCAATCCCCATTTACCCTTCCCCATTCCCATTTTTGCCCCATAGGGCATAATGGGAGTGGGGAAGGCGTTAATTACGCCACCGTAAATTACGGTGGCGTAATTAACAACAAGGTCCCTTAGCGCCATGGATTTTAACGCCTGCAAAAAGCAGGCGTTAAAATCACCATGGCGCTACGGGAACTCGTACTCAGGCGGTAAGGGTCGGCGAAGTTTACGCCGGCGTAAACCCCTTACCGCCTGGGTCGTAATGAGGCCCATTGTCTTTACTTGCACCAGTTGGATCTTCATTGGCTGATATTGCAAGTTTTCATATGTGTCCTTTGTGAATATGAACATGCAGATCTCAGCTGCAACATGTGTGTCATATGACCTGAGTGCCCAACACATCGTATTCCCATTTCCATTCTGCCGCACTACTGATTTAAGTGGGATTTGGAGTAAACCCAGAACAACCTGTATTGGTCCCAATGGCGGGCCCATCCTTTGGGAATCAGTTCCCTTGTAAATTGTCCTATATCAACATGCAAAGTCATTATAGCAGCGCAGCGGCATCTGTATATCCATGTAAAGGCGCAATAGTATTACAGTGCCAGTTTTTTGGAATCTAAATTAAAATAGCTTGGAAAATAGGAAAGGGAGTAGAGAATCACTTTCACCACAAAAAAAGCAAACAAAATAAAACGTAACTGAAAATAAAAAAGTTGCTCTTGTGTCGATAAAAAGAATACCGTCGGACTTAGCTCCTGAATAATTATATTAAAGAGTGTCAACATCCTCCGAATGTTTCACCAAGGCCTGCATGTCCGGCATCAGCAATATTTAATTATGATGTATCCCTGACTCTGCTTGCTATAACCTCGTCCACATTTTTGTCGAAGGTATTCTATGCTTCTAACATATATTAATTCACATAAAACCAGTATCAACTGTGTAGGGGTAGTTACCTTAGTCACTATTGAAAGCAAGATGGAAAGTCTCACAAGACCATGTTTACACTGCATTACTATTATTTTATATAACATTTAGGTTATTGAACTCTGAACCACAGCAAGGCTGAACACAAGCAATAACCACCAAATGATCTTCTGTTCTCCATAGGTTGTTGCTGGTGTGATTTACTTAATGGAGGTGGAGGTGGGGAGAACCCAATGTAAGAAAGGGTCCACTGTGAATGCAGAATCCTGTGCACTGCTTCTGACGCCAGGACTGAGACAGGTAAAATCAACATACACATAAATGGTCTGCCTATTCAACTGCCAAGTTAACATTGTGAAACTGAACTCAAGAATTGCAATTTCATCCTAATTAACTAGTAATATTGAATACATTTTGATGACTTCTCTGCAGTTCAAGTTGCCTTTCTTTGGGCAAAGTTGAAAACAACAAAAAGACAGTTTGCCAATTTTCTTTTAGGAATTGTACTATTCTTACTCGGAAAATCATCCCAAAACAACGTTAAAATTGTTAGCATCTACATTTAACGAATACAGTTGGGAGACAAACACTTCAGTGGAGGAACAGAGAATTAATCAAGATAGAGAAGAGTGCAAGATCTTAAACCACCACATTTCCTGGACTGATAGAGTATACATTTATGGGCAATATATAATTCTATAGACTCCCACAAGTTATTGTGTGAGTACACAGACATCTTGTAAATTCTTTCCTTTCTGAAGGAAAACTGCCTGTAAAATGTGAAGTTGGTGGGATAGTGGAGAGGTGGTTTAACCTTGTTTAGGTTCTTCACTTTCTTAAATTACGGGAAGGAAAAAAAAAAGATTAAGGGAACACAAATGGACTTATGAATTCATATCATTGAAAGTGACCCACACTGATCCATATTTATCCTACTCATTCCTTTATAAACATTTAATTGTGTCATCATTTATCATGACCTGGGTCCGAATCCTCTTCAGTTTCTTCTTAGTCTCCCATAACTTCAAAATCAGTTTTCTCACTCCCGCAAATGCTGACCGTGTCCATTGCGATCAGTAAGTATGTTACTTGACTATGTTTATGGCTTTGGAGGATTTTTTCACATTAGAAGAGGTAACTCACGATGTCCTTTCTCAATTTTGTGAGACTGCGCAGATTCCGTACATTGCAATGTGCAAAAGCAATGGGATGAGTCGGGTGGACTAGGGGTAATGAGATTACCATGTGAAATTCGCCTCCTGTCACTCCCCCTCATCACTTTAATTCCTAAATTAAGGCAAACCAAGCAGTATAATTCATGTGCCGTATCCACAAATGTATGCCGAGAATACAAGTCACTTCTTGAAACTAAAGAGAAGTTAGCACCCTGGTTAGAATACAAAGGTACACAACACATTTCTAAATGTAAGGATGGCGAATAATAGAAACGTATAGTACATGGAAAGACCAACCAGGTATAGTGTTCAAACTACCCGTTCTGGTATTACATGCCATGACACGACTGCAGACCAAAAAGAATTGGAAACTCTCCTGAAGCATGTACAGCACAACAGGTGACCAAACATGCCTGTAAAATATTCCATCACCACACTTGGGAAATTGAAACATTTAACAGAATGAATAAAGACCCAAGGGCCAGTGGACCATACTAAGAAATGGAACATGATAGAGGTTAAAAGTAACCAAACCTTGTTACCTTAAGGTCTGAGAACAAAAGGTTGCTTAAAACTGCTAACTGCACTGCTCAGACAATGCTGTACTATGATCTGACCACTAAATTCCCAGGCCCTGATCATTGGGTACCTAGTAGAACAAATATAAGTCACAGAACAGCCTTATATGCACACGGTAACAACCTGAAAGACACCCAGTATGTTACCTGAAGCCAGTTCTCACATAGGGAATCCACTATTGTTTGCAGAAATCTTAGACTTTCCAACATGATAATTATTGATCTTTCTTGTATATCAGGAAATTGCATCTGAACACAGAGCTACTAAGTGCAGACCTGAAAATAAAATTAAACCATTCTTTTGACAATTAGTAATGACCAAACATTTGTAAGAACCATTGTCTACCCATCAATGGGAGGCACCTATATGTCACATGATAAATATGGAGAACACATGCAAGCCTTTTAAAAATAATCAGTGTGATGGAAACCACTGCCTTCATCGACATTGGAAGGAATATTATTAAAGAAATCAGAATAACCATTTCAAATCTATTTAGAATAGCAACGTGTGATAGAAAAACTACAATTCCCATATATTTGTGTTGCCTTCAGTTCTGTCTCATCCAAGTGAACCTAAGAATACGCATTTGGGCAAGGGACACATACTGGAGAAATGGTCCCTGCTCATACGGGCTCCATGTTTAACAAGTAGGGGAATTGCTTGGACACATTCACAAGCATCCCTCTTTTGTGGGGATGTGTCCACCCCCATCCCAAGCATCAGAGTTCAGTGTTGTGACTACAGAAGTAGATGGGGTTCACTCAGGAGCGCCACTCATATTACAACCACCTGGTTCAAACACAATAGAAATCAAAAGCCACCTGATACCTTGCCCATGTTCTGCATGATCACCTCATCTAGCCGACCCCTAGGTGACTAGCACACAGAGGAATGTCTTCACCCATTCACTTGTGGAGAGACATGTTAGCTTTTATTACTTTGAAGGGAACCATCTGTTTACGGAGAAGTTACAGGAAAAGCCAATGGAAAACAGGGAAGCACCATGCTACAGCCAAGGGGAAACGTTGGGGAAAATTACTGTTACCGCGTGCTATGGACCTGCCCCGGAAGGCATTAGTCCAAGCTTAAAACTGAAAATGTATTTCCTACGTGAATAGGGACCACTAAAATCGATACCACTTGGATGCACTCATAACTTTTGCAAACAAAAAGGCCCTACAGCCGTCCCTGGCAAAGACAAGTACATCTATAATGCCATACATTGTTTCCAGCAAAACCCAGAACTAAATGGCAAAAACTGAGCTGTACACTTAAAACTAAGAAGTTACTGTCTCAGCTGTGTGAGTATGATACAGTAGACACAGGAAACCAGTCTCCTTTCGGGGAAACAATGACTTTGTTCAATACCACCCTAATTGGGGAATATTGCAGTATTATTGACATGAGTTCCATTTATTAGGAGCAAGCATAAGACCATATAGAAAAGGGATCTGCAACTTGAGTCTCTCCAGATGTTTTGGATTATGACTCCCATAATCCCTCACCATTGACTTTGCTGGTTAGGGCTGATGGGAGCTGTGCCCGAAAGATTTGGAGCAGCAAATGAGATCTCGATGTAGAAGAATGAGAACGACTATTACAACTTTAATGAAAAAACTCTGCCTTTAGGAGATAAAAAACAGGCTTCAGTAATAACAATTATGCACAATGAACACGGACAAATGAATTATCTTCTTCTGGTGTTCTGAACAGGAAACGTTTACTAAAACACACCAAATATTTGGACATATTTTAGTACCTGGTACCATGAAGAAAAGGTGCATTAAAAGTAGTTACCATTCCTAAGAGTACTGTCAGACCGGCTATGGCATCTTACCTTTTGCATGTTGGAAAATATGTCAAACATCAGTAGAAATGCTCTTTTGTTGTAAGTATGCTCTGTATTCCCCCCCTCCCCCACATATATCTTTAGACCTACCAGTGTTTACGTTTATTTCCAAAGAGGTGTCATCTAAGTTATGCCCCAACTGGAAGTTGGTACAGATTGGGGCCAAAATAATAAACAGTAAAGCTTGTATTTAAAATAAAGTTGTCAGGATGTGTCCTCTCCAGGATGTGGGCAGGGCTTTTGAAAAATGGAAAGTGTTTCTCGTGTAAGTAAAGCGGTCAAAACAAGAAGTACTCCCAGTTCCCAGTAGATCCGGGGCTGAGTCTTTCCCTACAGTTCCACACAATGACCAGAAAATATATCTCAGGTTTGAGGGTTCCTGCACCTTTTCTCTATCTTCTTTGTGTTGTCCGCTGTGTTCCAGATTTCTATGGATTACCACACCCACCATTTTCTCTTTCTCTGGGGCTTTCCCCTTATGTTCGTAATCATGGATTTGAGGGGGTCTGCACCCTCCTTTCAGCTTTCATAAGGTGACACCTCCACCTGCGTCTCTGCTCAGGGCTAGAGCCTGTTGTGTGGCTTTGTAGGTGGGTCTGCAGTGTAGCTAGAGCCACAGGGAGACTGCAGAGGTGACTGGGGAACAATGTCATTGTTCCCCAGTTACCTCTCTCTTTCGCCCTTGGCATCCTACAACATGTATTGCCCCTACCGAGATCTGCCCCTGACTTTTCTCTCACTCACTCTGTCTCTCTTTCTCTTTCTCTCTCTCTCTCTCTCTCTCTCTCTCTCTCTACCTCTCTACCTCTCTCTCCCTCTCTCTCTTTCTCTCACTCTGTCTCTCTTTCTCTTTCTCTTTCTCTCTCTCTCTCTTTCTCTCTCTATCTCTCTCCCTCTCTCTCTCTCTCTCTCTCACTCTTTCTCCTTTCTTTGTCTCTCTCCCTCTCTCTCTCTCTCCCTCTCCTTTCTCTCTTTGTTCTGAACATCTCTCGTCCCCATCTGGATGTCTCACTACAGGCTTGCTCTTCCGCCTTCCTAGGTGTACCCCTTCTACCACCCCCTCCTTCACCTGCTTGATATTCCTGTTTGTCCTGAACTTCTCTATTTTACCTTCTCTTATTTTCTGGGTGTACCTCCACTTCTCCTCCTCTTTCAACAACTCCTCCACAAACTATCTCAGACCCCTAATCTGTTGTACTTGTTTGTCCGCATGTCCCGGTCTGATTAGGCTTCCCTCTGCTCCACTTTCAATAGCATCTTTCACATCCCAGACCCGCAGTTCTCCCTCTTCCCAGCCCTCTGATTCTTTCACCACCTAGCCCTCTGGGTCTTCCTCCTCCCATCCTTTTGATCTTTTTGTACCCAGCCCTCTGGGTCACTAAATCCTCAACCCCCTAGATCACCCCCTCTCTCTCTCTCCAGCCCTCTGGGTCTTCCTTTTCCCAGCCATCAGATTCTCTTCATTCCCCACCTCCAAGGTTAGTGTTTTCAAAGTTTCCACAGCATTCCATGTAGCCTCCTTCCTTGGCTTACCCCAACCCTCGGGGCCTCTCCTCTAACCTCCATCTCCTGCCCTTCCCAGGCTCCAAGGACTCGCCTCCAGTCTCTTGTCTCCTGCTCTTGCTCCAGCTTCTACTCCAGCTTCCTCCGATAACCTCACGAGCTGGCTCTGAATGAGTTCTTCATCCTATTCCCATGCCTTCTGCCACAGTTCCTGCCTTGGTGGTGGCTTTGAGCCTCTCTATCTTTGAGTGTCTCTGGAGGCAGCTGGGATACAGATTACTTGATAGATGACTTACAACTCTGGCGTGGCACTTACGGTTGGTTTGTTCTTCCCCTTGATTAAGCTTCTCTCTACCTTCGACACTCGGTCTCCACTCCGCCACCCTGACCGGTCTTAGCTGAATGAGTATGGAGCCCTCAGGATGTGACTTATGGGATGCCTGTTTTCTATCTCCTGGTTCAGGTTCTGTTATTTCCCTCTGTGGTTTGATGTAAGGGTTTTGAGGCTGCGTGAGGAGATTTGAGTATATAGACATGGCAGGATCCATGGGATCACTTCTCTCAACTAATATCCTTAAAGGACCAGGAGCATCTAAGGTGGCAATGTGAGGAGTCTCTAGCTTCGGCGCAAGGCCAGTTGGAGGCAACAATGGAATCCTCCATGCCAGCCCATGGGCCAGCATGATCTCGTTCATGGCAGCAATTGACGCCCTTGAAGACACCAACATCGACCACCAAGATCAAGCCGGATACTTCTTTGCAATTATGACTTATTGAAAGATCAGAGAACCATTGATCATGTGCAGGTGTGGGCACCTTGCACCTTATAATCTTTATA
This sequence comes from Ambystoma mexicanum, assembly GCF_040938575.1. Taxonomy (NCBI): domain Eukaryota; kingdom Metazoa; phylum Chordata; class Amphibia; order Caudata; family Ambystomatidae; genus Ambystoma; species Ambystoma mexicanum. The sequence goes on along the minus strand of NC_090928.1, from coordinate 107,221,667 downwards.
GACAATCGAAGTAGTAGAAAAGCGGTAGATATTCATATTTTTTTTGGGGGGGGGCTGCCTTTATGGTCAAACCCTCCGAGTGGCCAGGTTGAAGAAAGGGATGGGAATTTGTGGCCTGTGATGTTGCTAAGCATATACTGGATATTGGTCCAATATTGCATCATACTGGGGCATTCCCACGCTTACATAACAGCAATGCCACGAGGAACCAATCCAACTGTAGCATGCTTAAAAAAACAGTGCTGAAAACCTCATTCCAAATAGCTTTTTTACATTTTCTGCATAATGTCAGGACGCCCTAAACCTAGGCAAACAGACTCGCACCATAACTGAAGTCTGCACAGTCATTCTCTCTATGGCCTTCTTAAACGTATGCTGATAATATTAAAACAGGCAGTATATCACAAATACCACCTTTTATAATTATTTTCTTGATTTTGTATTTTTATAGCAGAAAGCATTTCTGTAAACCATGTTGTTCATACCAAAAAAGTCTTCATTATAAAACATTGTGCAGAAGCAGAAGCAGTATGACCTGCTTCTGTCCATAATAAATTGGCCTATTATAAACAAGGATGGCCATGTTTACAAAAATAAATACTAATGTAATGGATGCATTTTTAATGCACGTATTTCATCAATTTATAATCGCAATAAGAGTGGTTCTCCTGTAACAAGGTAGTGATCCTAGGGTTACCCCAGGCTGGAGCAGTAATTGCCTCTAGTGGCTCTAGTGTTACTCCAACAAAACAATCTCCAGATCTACAGTGAGGGCCTGTGTGCTGTGATGAAAGGTGCAATTGAAACCATCCATATGCAATGTTGAAGTGGCCCTTCCTTTTCATTGTGGTCGATCACACCTTAGTTTAGTGACACTCGGATACCTCAAAGTCAATACTTTATCAAAACTGATTCCCGGGCATTGGATGTGTTTACTCAGACAATCTCCTGCTGTACTCCCTGACTCAACATCTAGGAGCTCTTCCAGCGCATGTTGCAGGGCAAAGGAAGTGTGATTTTCTAAGATCATATCATTTGTGCAAATAAAGGCAGGAATGAAAAACCTCCTCGATTTCAGTAAACATATTTACAGAGAGGAGAGCATCAAGGATGTCACTGATATTCAAATTAAAATGGGCTTCAGCAAGAACACATGCTGATTTCCTCCATCTGCTGAGCACATTCTATTGCTGAGCTTCTGGTCACCCCCAAGGCAACAGACAACTGAGAGTATTGAAGATTTGGATGAACGGAAAAAGCTTAGCCTATACCATACACGATTCCGATTCTCCTCATCGAATGGTGCACTGCACTGAAATCCATGAAAGCACTGCATATTGGGGCAGATTTCCCTCTGATTGCCTTGGACAGAGTTGAGGACAGTGCTAAGATGTGTTCTTGGTCCTGTTTCTGTAAAAGAGAAGATCCTCATCTCCTCAGTCCAGCTCACCAGATGGATCAAAGCTCTTCCTGCAAAGATGCTGTAAGCAGTGCACCAAAGCATGAGCAACATCGTCAGCTCCTAATTGCATCTCCTTGTTTTGTGTATGAGATCTAGGTTCAGCACTCTCAAAGGGATGCTTTAGCTTTTAGATCATCAACCATCCAAAATGCACAGGGCCTAGAACACCACTACCGTGCAGGAAATGACATTTTAGGGTGAGGTTGGTTACCACATTGTTGCTGTGCCACATGACAATTGTGTGAAGAGTAAAGATCTTATTTGGAAAGCTGTAAACTGGCAAATGTTGGCAATGAAACCTGAGCATTGGCGCCCTCTCCATGTAGGGTGGTTATGCTGACACCGCTTCAAATTCTGGAATGTATGCAGTCAATTTCTACCCTGTATGGTAAATCACATGATTGATAACTAAAAGGTATGAGAGGCCCCTGCCAGGTTTTTGACAGCTAGGCAGAACATGATCTGTCTTATAGGGCAGAACTATTTTACACACAAATGTATCAACTCAAGACAAACAGCTTTCTTGGATGGAGACAGCAAAACATTGATTTCTCCTTCTTTAGGAACCATTGAAGTAGTACAGGCTGACATTTTTGTGCATGGAGCATTGGGGTATGTTTAACAAATGGCATCAGTGTTATGGTGGGTTTACAAATGTATGAAAAACGTGCACCTGAAATTTAGCGCAAATAGCAATTTCTATGGCACAGCTCTCCACTACAATACCTTTGCATCAATGGTTTTGACCTTTGCATAAATGGTTTTGACTGCTACACAAAGGGGGCTTGTGACGTGGGAAGTCAGTGGGTGGGAGCCTGCTCTTGAGGTATTTGCTGGGTGGCAAAGACCCGCAGAGTAAATACCTCTGGAACAGACACATGGATCCAGCAATTTCAGCTACACAATCTACACATGACAAAATCGCACTATGTAGCCATCCTCGGAAGTTCACTTCCGTACAGCTCGACAGAGAAATGAATTGTGGGTATGCAAATTAGCTCAACAGCATGCTTTTGGCTCAGGAAAACCATGTTTGTCTTACATGTCATTTTATAAACCAGCTACAGACAGCATGCCAGGATGCAAGTAACTATACATGCATTGTACACTCATTAAAGAACCAAAGTACGGTTTGATCTAGCAATGTTGTCATTGGATCATTGAGACAGCCATCCCTGGAAGTCCACGTTCAGTACAGAGCCAGTGAGCAATGCATTGCAAGCATATACATTAGCTCGAAAGCATGCATTCTGACTCTGAAAAAATAGTCTTCGTATTATTGGGCTGTGATTTTTTACTGTACTTGTTTAATTAAGTTTTACAAATACAACATTCTTTTTCAATTATTTTAAGTCAGATTGAATCACACCTCATAACTGAAAAGTCAACGCACCAATTAATCATTAGAAATCAAGTATGGAAGGTTTACTTAACAGATATATCTAAGTACACACAAGAAAGGTCAGAGTTCACACAGTGGGCCTCATTACAAGTGTGGTGGTCTGGAAATAAGGGTTCCAGTCGCACCGAACCGGCACCCTCCAGACCGCCACTCTACAACTCTGCCTTCCTTGGCCGTTGTGCCCGGCAGGTCTGACCTGCCAGGCGCAACGGCACCGGTAGGCAGAGTTGTCACAGAGGCACCGTTACCAATGGTGCCGGTGCTTCCGTGTCCCCATTCCCATGGAGTCCTATGCGACTCCATGGGAATGGGGACTTACACTTTCCGCTGCCTGATATCCCGGGCCGGTAGCACCAGGATCTCACGCAGTGGAAATGGTGTTACGAGTCCGGCGGCAACTCGCTGATAGCACAGGCGGGTTACCGCCGGACTCGTAATGAGGCCCAGTGTTACACCACTCTCATTAGGGATCCTCAACGTGAGATAGTTTGTCTTCCTTGTGATTTGAGAATTTGTATATATATATATATATATATATATATATATATATATATATATATATATATATATAAATATATGTTTATATATGTTATATATGTTTGCTGTATATATATATATATACAGCAAACACCGGCGATGTTATGTATGATTTAAAACTCGAGGAAACAATCCCTTATGTTTGCAATGTGCTGGTGGAGCAGAACAAATGCAGCTAAAGATGACACAGCTCTAGCCAGTAGCCATCCTTGGGAATTCACCTTAAGAGGCACTCAGCAATGCATTGCAGGTGTACAAATCATCTCATAAATAAAGCATTTGCCTGCAAAACATCTCATCCATAGCTTTATCATCCCAAATAAAACAGCTGTCAAGTATACTGAAAACCACATATAGAGTTCATCCTGGTTAAGGTTTATCAGTGTATTACAGACTGACACTGTTTAGAAAGCACAATGGGTATATGTACAGCTACGTCCTCAATGTTATGGTGGGTTTACAAATGCAAGAAAACACTCTTCTAACACAAATGTGAGTAGAATGGGCCATTTTGGCTAAACGAGTCAGTGATACCTACATCACTCAGGAACCATCTCTTGGTCATCCCCTCCATTTCAGAACCACTGAGCAATGCATTTTGGGAATGCAAGTCAGCACAATTGCAGTCAATTCACTTACACACATTTATGTATCTTACAGGGCACTACTATTTTAAGTGTAACATTTCACCCTCCTTAAGGATCTTCAGTGTGGTGTTATCTAGTCTGACATCATAGGCATTGGAACGTTGGGTTGTGTTTAACAAACACCACCACTGTTATGGTGGGTTTAAAAATGCATAGAAAACGTTATTTGTGAACCATGAATGTATAATAGGCCATTTGAGCTAAACAAACCACAGTGCCTACCCCTGGTAGCTCACCTACAGTCTAGAGCAACTGTTCAACACTTTGAGGTATGCACAATAGCTCAAAAACATATATTTTGTCTCCAAAAAATAATCTTTGAGAACAATGCTATTTTGTACATAGTGTTATCAACACATGGAAATCACATACATATTTTGCTCTACTTAGCAATCACTAAAGTGGTCGAGTCTCACATCCTCATAATTGGAGTGTTGGGGTATGTTATGCAAATAGCATCAATTTTACAGTCAGCTTAAAAATGCATGACAAAAACCATTTTAGCTGAAATGTTAAAGTATAATAAGCCATTTCAGGTAAGAAAAAGCCTCATTTAGTACAGCGGCACCCAGGAGTCGTGACTACAAGTACATCACCAGTTCAGAGCCAATGAGCAATGCAATATTGGTATGCAAATTACCACAAATGCATTTAGTTTGTTCCTGTACCCTGTTTTATTGCGTTGTAGAACAGTACTGTTTCATACATAGCTTCATCAGCAGAGGGCAGACAGCTTTCAATAATTTATACTACAAAATATACAGTTCACACCTTTCAGGATTCATCAGTGTGAAATAATCTGAAATCCTTTTGTTTGGACCATTGTGGTATGTTTAACAATCACTATCAATATTATGGTGTGTTTTCAAATACATGAAAAAAAACTTCCAGTGGAAATGTGAGAGAATAGACACTTTAACTAAACAAGGAATGTATGCCCCAGCGCCACCTAGTAGCCAGCCCTGGAGGTTCATCTCCAGTGTAGAGCCACTGAACAATGCATTGTTTTTTCATGCATTTATTACCTCACCCTAACATTGCAAGTGTTTGCTAAACCTATCTCAAAGCTCTAGTGAGCATAGTACCGGTCTATATCACAGAGTGTTTACTGACAATGGGAATGCTGGCATCTGAGTTTCTGTGAGATACATGCACTGGGTTGATATACTTACCTTGGTGTTTATACCATTATTCGATGCAAAATGCATGCTTTTGAGCCAATTTGTATTTCTATGTTCCAGTTGTTCAGTGATGCTGATCTTCCAAGCATGGTTGCTGGTTGGTGCTGTGGCTCATTTAGATGAAGTGTCTTTTTCTACTTTCATGTTTAAGAAAATGCACCACATGAAGAGACAATCCTTCATGGGCAAAATAAATATCAATGTAGGGGTAACTTCCTACATGACACTCACCTGGGATGGCCTACAATGTAGGTTCCCGGGTACTGCCCCTTTTGTTGTGGTGTTTTGTAATCTTAATGTTTTCTCTGTAGCTCATACTGGTAGGAGAAGCATGATTGCCCTTTTGAACACTGACTTGCTTGCTGAGCCTACAAATAGTCTAGTCTCCTCCTAGGTTTCCGGGCCTCAATCCAAATTTCCTATACTCTGAGTCTTGCACTAATATAGTACATCTGACATGAAAACAAAACCAAGCATGTCATTACAATTAGTTATAGGCATCGTGACATATGGCAGTTTTCTTATACTATGTTAAAAAATGACAATGACATTTCCCAGAGTCCTGCCACTCCACTAGATGCTCTTTTGGTTGTGATGTAGTTCTTAGATCGGAGCCAGAATAGAGAAAGTATTAATAATGTTGCGCCTGCTCTAAGTATGATAGCACATCTAATTTTATTAGAAACCAGATTCTAAGAGAGGGGACTGTACTCTTAGGATTTACCCAAAAAGCAAAATGGGTAAATATTGGCCATAAATGGAGTTATACCATGACATGAAATCACTTGATTTCGTCTAAGATAAGTAACTGAATAAAAAATATATATATACATATAAATATATGTAATTATATATATATATATATATATATATGATTGACAAAATAAAATTATATGTAAAGTATACAAATAGTTTAAAGAAACACATTTCATTTCTGGGAAAGAAATCCTCATGACAAAAAAGTAACTGGGTCATATGGTTTGCAAAAAAAAAAAAGAAAATGTTGTTTTGCTAGAAAAAACAATAATTTGCCTGTGACAAATAGAAACCAGTAAAAAAAGTTATGATTCGTTTAATGTTTGATGAACTATTTTGACATTTTTTTAAGCCTCTTCATAATTGTTCACATATATCTAATGTAATTGACCATTAAATGTGTACTGTTTATCAAAATATATTTTTTTTAAAAAGTGTTGTTTGAGATTATTTAAAGCTGTGCATTTACATTTCAGACATTCCTTTGCAACTTTGAAGTCCTGGAGGTGCCTTGGGAAAATGAGGAGACACTTCTAAAGAGCTCCTGTGTGCAGAATTAAACATGCAACAGTAAACCTTGCTCAGAGGGAGCATCTATTTTAACTCACAATGAAACAAATAATCAGACATTGAGGAGTTCTACGCCATCACGGTTCCAGCAAAATAAATGCATTCAATATTTATCATGATGGTCATACGCTATAAAGATTGAACCAATAAAAAAGATGGCATCTGTTAAAATTATCAAGTTTACGGTACATTCATTGATGAAGAAAATGTCCTGCGTGACATATGCAAGATAGTGTTGAAGTGATGTATGGAATTAGGAGTGAGTTGCAATGATTGACTATGTTTGAGGTTCATTGACAGAAGAATTTTTCTTGGAGAATTTTCTTGGAGTAACATTTTTCTTTGAAGAAAGAGTGTGGCGTTTAAACTACCCAGTTCGATTGCTATTGATTTATTTAGACAATGGGTCTGTAATCAGAGGTTCTGCAGAGGGATGGTTTGGACTACATCTCCCTTGATCTCTCACAATTGACTCTACTGGCTGGGGTGAATATGGCAATAACACCCGATCCAGCGGGCCGGATCTGATGGTAAGTGCTGGGGGCCCTTTAACAATGGGCCCTGCTGCCGTTATCACGTGATCCGGTGGGGCGGTTCAGGTGTTATTGCCATTAGCACCCCAGATTTCCAATCCGGAAACCTGGACTGATAGCAATGTATTTTCTTTTAATTAATGGGATGCTGTGACCGCCGTGGAGATGGACGGTGGGGCTCATGGATCCCCTTTTCCATTTACACGGCAGTCCAGGACATAGCCTCTAGCGAGCGGTGGTTGAGCCACTGCCAAAAGAATAAGGTGACTGAGGTTGGGGGCAGGTAGGGGAGAACATTGCGACCAGAGGGAGAAGGTGGCAGAGAGGCAGCCATCAGGCTGCTTAGAATATGGCCTGAGATCGTGTGATTCAGCCCGCAATCTGAGCGCTTGGCTCCCCCGCCCGGGTGCTAATAGAGGTCGCAGACCCGTAAATTGAACTATTGAATCTATGGGGAAGATGTGTTAGCGAAAATGATGCAATGATTGCCAAATGCTGCATTTTGACTGGTAGGTGAGTGTCATGTACATATGCATAAAGCAGACTCCACACATGTGCATGATGTGGTTTATATCTGAGGTGCTGGGTAATTGTGGCAATCATGTGGTCCACTGCACTGGGGATGATGGTGCAACAATTCCATCACAATGGATCATCTGTTGTGACAAAGTTATAAACATGCCTGAACTAGCCATTTTCAAAGTGCTTGCCTAACATGTGAGTGTAGGCCAGTTTTGGGAGCCAACGAAAGCCAGTTTCGATGACTCAATGCTCAGTGCAGTGCCAGATTTGACCAAAGATACTAGCTCTATGTGCGTTAAAGTGCAAAAGTTACCACATTGTTTCCCAAAAATGCTCCACCATCAAAAGATTGCCACGAAAAGTAATGATCTGCTTGTTCGTCAATGTTTTGCTCAGGCTGCTTTTTACTCCAACCCTAACCTATAACCGATGTTTACTTGGGAAAAGTGCAATTAGGACAAAGGAACAGCTGAAGTAAGAAAGTTGACACTAGATTGCTAAATTCAGATCTTTGGCAAGGCAAGATTGTATAACTTGCTGAGAAAATGGCAAAGATTGGAAGGCCGTAGGCACCAACACTGAGCAATGCTAGTGTAACTTACATTTCTGCAGCTGAGGTGCACTGTAGAGTAACACTTTTAAAAGTATAAGGAAAGGCTGTGCCAGAAAGTCCAAGTACATTGGTCTATACTGGAAGAACAAATTACCTACAAGCCAATTAAAATCAGTAACCAGCAAAGACAGAAATTCAATTTCCCTCACTAAAATGGGAAAGCCACTTTAGAGTATGTTTGGCTTCCTTCATCAGTGGTCAATGTTATTCCCTGAAATCGCCAAAGATTATGCAGCATTCACCCAGCAGCATTCTCCTACCTGTGTTGGTTTTGTGCACAGAGGTTGGTATATGCTTAGCTGTGTATCATTCAGGGACGGCAACAGTCTCCTCCACTTCTCAATTTACCACCATGCGGGACTGAAATGCAACCTGCCCTGTGGTCAGTTCCTTAGGAGAAACTGCACTGGCAAAATCAAGTCTACACAACACTCAGATAATCTCCAACAAAGTCTCATTGATAGATGGTACCCATAAAAATCAGTAAAAATGTCCAAGAGAAGAGCAGCACACACATGCAGGGAAGCGTGTCTAATATCAAAAACATGAGAAACATTAGAAAGGCTGGTATGCTTCACCACATGTAGCCCATTGAGCAACTTGATCAAAAGTACCTTCAATAAACATTGGCATTTGATCAAGAACAAAAAACCCTTTTTTCGCCTTCAAGAAAAACCCAAACCTCAAGGAAAGGTCGGTCCACACATATGTGGAATAGGCCAAATCAACAACCGCTGAAACATTGTGGGGCCTGCCGCCTGTGAAAGGCCACTACAAGTGTGGACGCTGTGTGGCTTGTAATTTCACTGAAACGTAAAAGGTGTTTCAACATGACAACATTCGATGGGTGCTCCAATCACATGCCAACTGTAACAGCAAAATGGTTGTCTAGGTGACAGAGTGCCCTCTGGCTTGCTCTACATCGGTAAAACTATCCGAGCAGTGAAGCAATGCATTTCTCAGCATCGCTCCTGCATAAGGAATCGAGTACCAGACAAACCTCTGGTTGAACATTATGCCATTAAGAAACACACCAACTCAGAGCTGAAATGGTTTGTGCTTCATATGATCTCCCCACAAAAAAGAGAAGGGGACATCAACAAACAACTCACCAAACTCGAACAAAGGTGGATACCTCGTTTAGACACTGTAAACAAGGGTTTAAACTTCATGGTCGAGTGGAATCATGTCCTATGGGCTTGAATATCGAGCTCTATGCCCCACCAAACAAATGTTTTTGACATCACTCATCCAATCTGGTAAATACCAGGTTATACCAAAAAGGTTGTTAACAATTTTTGTAACAAGGCTATGTGATATACATGTCAGACAGTGTCAAACTCTACTCCTGCAACCATATACTTAAGCATTCCTCTCTATGATCTGCATTACCTGTAATCATATTCTTAAACCTGCCAAAATCCATAACTAATCTCTCAAGCATTCTGATTCTGCAACCATTTCCTTAGGTCTGTTTACCAAGCCACCTAAGGGCTACTAGGTCTACCCTCTAACCATATTCTTTAATCATGCCTATTTATGATCTGCATTTCATGTAACCACTTCCTTAAGTCAAACCTGTAACCAATCTCTTAAGTTGTTGTCTCTGTAACCATGTTCTTAAGATTGTTACGCCCAGATGCCCAACGGTTAGGTGCGCCTTACAAATGTAATAATAAATAAATAAATAAATATGAGTGTAGATTTGATATCTTAAATTTTGCCACTACCCACACGTTCTTAAAACCCAGAAGAACACAGCCACCTACATCACCCCTCTCAGACTACATAATAAGCATTTTTGAATGGTTGCTCTGTCCTCTGCACACTAAAGGACAGCCCACCTTCTCACGTCAGGGTTTTTGAACTTTGAATCTTCATCATTATCAAAATTGTTTTAAAAAAAACTGGTCCACATAATCTCTAATTATCACAACGTGGCCTTGAATTTTGCTCAATCACATCATCTTTTCCCCACGTTGCGGCCGTTATCCATAGCAAGAATGAGGGACAGTCAGTACATTCGCTGGCTTCCACATCATTCCAACATGGCTGCCCCTTTTTTTGCAGCCATTTCCGAGTAAACAATGCATCGTTATAATGACCACAGAGGTCCGGGCATTGCATATACAGACCGCACAGTGCAGATCTCAGACCTATACGGACAACCAGAGAGATCTTCTATGCCTTCTGCATGACACACTCACAGTATTTCGATCACGGTAAGAGGTCTTTTTGGGGAATTAGCTTGCTCTATGCTTAGCCCTTCTCCTGTGCCTTTTGTCCCCTCTGTATCCCGTACTACCTCACCTCTCACCCCTCTCTGTGTTACCTTCTTGCCCCTTCCTGTCTATCCCTCTGCACATCCTCTCCCTGTGTGGTCCCTCGCTTTCCCTCTAGCGTGTGCATCTGCGCCACTCCTCCCTTGCATCGCACGTGTTGCGTGTTCCTGAAGTGAGTGGTCCCTGGCATTCTTCGATTGCAAGTGCCTCTGTGCCCTTCCTTCCTTGCTGTTGCTCTGCATGTTCCTCTCCCTGGGTGGTCCCTCACATTCCCTCTCTGCATCCTCATCCACGCCTCTTCCATACTTGGTTTTGCACGTGCTGCGTGTTCTTGACTTGTGTGGCCCCTTGCATTCTTCGATTGCGATTGCCTCCGTGCCCTCCTTTCCTTGCTGTTGCTCTGCACTTTCCTCTCCCTGCGTTGTCCCTCGCATTCCCTCTCTGCGTTCGTGTCCGCACCCCTTCCATTCGTGGCGTCGCACACGCTGCTTGTTCCTGGTGTGCGTGGCAGCTCGGATTCCTCGATTGGAAGACTTCCATGCCTGGTACTGGTGCATCCTCGGCATGCACGGTCCCTCGCAGCTCCACGATTGTGTGCAGTCCTGTGACTCCTTCTCCCTTGACTCACTCTGCCGCTCTCTTCCTTCTTAGGTCCCCTCCCTTCAGTTAACCTGTTTTGCTGTTTTGCTTTGTACTGCTCTGTTTCTTGCTGTGAACTTGTCTTTGTACTCTTGTATTTTGTCTTTTGTACTGTTGCTCTTCCTTCCTCCAGGTTTTATTCATTGACTGCACTGGGTTCTTGTTGCCCTGCTAACTTTGTTTGTTCTTCTACTGCCCTTTGTTCCTTCATTCTCTCTCCCTAGCCCTCCCTCTAGTTCAGTTAGTTTTCATTTAACTGTGTGTCTTGTACTTTTTTTTCTGCCTGCATCCCAACCCTCTTCTGTGCTCCCCCTTGTGTCTCTCCCCCACCCCTCTCGTCCCCCTGCATCATCTGTGGTGCGCTCTGTTTTTCCTATCTTCTCCAATTGCTTTTCTATTCACTATCCTACCCTTCTCACTAAGTCTGGTAGGAAGAAGTTCAAAAAGGATACCCTGTTCTCCAACCCAGACCTCCCTAATGCTAATACCTACACCAGTGCTTCCTCCAGACAAACTCTCACAGACATCCTCTTTGTCATTCCTTTGTCAGACATATAGACTCTGCATATGGTATCTGAGCTCTCTCCTTTCTCTAATTCTCCCATTAATGGTGGCACCCGGTGGGAGGCCCTCTTGGCCTCCTTCCATTCCTCTAAGGTCATCATTAATGTTTACCTTAATGGCACCATCTTGGTCCAAGGCCCTCAGCCCAACCTCCTTCTCTTTGATAGACGCTTCCCACGCCTTATCAATTTCCTCTTCTCTCCTGCTGTCCCTTCTCTCCCTCCTTCGGCTTCCTTGCCTCCTCCTTCTGCCACCACTTTGGTGCCCTCTTCCTCCTCTTCAGCTACCTTAACCTCTCCTTCTACCTGCTCTGCCCACCCTCAGGCTCCTTCTAAACTTCCGCAGGGAGTACATCTGATCTGTACACCTCCCAGAAGTCTTTCAAGGATGGCAAACTCCTCCACCTCGCACTCTTAACTGAACTTGACCTTGATGTCCTCGGACTCAGTGAGACATGGTTCATGGCCAGCTCTGTCACAAGCTTTGATGCTCTCCTCCCTGATGGCTACAAGACCCTCTCCATGTCCAGATCCAACTGTACTGGTGGGGGTGTAGCCTTGATCTTCACAGAGTGGGTTCCTGCCTCTGTCATTCCTACACAGGCCTACTCCTCCTTCGAATTCCTGGTCGGTAGGCTTTCTCTCTCTCCTGGCCACTCTCTCACAGTGGCCACTATCTTCTGGCCACCTGGTCAGATCACCTCCTTCCTCTCTGAATGGGTGGACCTCTCTTCTTCCCTCCTGGCCTCAACCACTCAACTCCTCCTCCTCAGAGACTTCAACATCCAAATGGATGCCTCCTATCCTGCCTCGGGACTCTTCTGTGGCCGCTGCGATTCTCACTCACTCTCTCTCTCTCTATCCTTCCCTCTGGCCCGACTCATTCTGCAGGGCACACTCTGGATGTTCTGATCTCCTCAGACCTCCCCCTCTCTAACCCTCTCGCCACTCCTCTCTCTCCTGGAGTGACCACTTTCTGCTCTCATCTCTCTCTCTCTCTACCCCTCAGGCCAAGCCTACCCTCACACTGCCACCCACCTTCTCAGTCATCTACCCATGAAACGTGTGTCAGTTGAGGCTTTCACTGCATCTTTCTCTCCCCCTCCTGCACCCTGACACAGCCCTTTCCATGCTTCACTCTGGTATCTCTGACACACTTGATGTACTTGCACCTGTCAAGAGGATCCGCATGAAGCCTAAAGCCAAGTGCAACTCTTGGTACGACTCAGACCTCGTCATCCTCAAACGCAAGTGTAGGGTGGCTGAGAGGAAATGGTTGGCATGTTGTTCATCCTCTGACAAACTGCCCTGCTGCCTGTTCCAAAGGCAATAGCGACTCTCTGTTTGCACTAAGAAGAGAGCTCACATTCAAGCCTGCATCTCTGCAGCATCTAACAACTCGGCCGAACTCTTTCAAATCTGCAAGGAGCTGGTCGATCCTGCCGCAGTCTCTACCTCTCCTGTCCCCTCCCGGTCCTCTGTATGGCCCTGGCTTCTCATTTCATCTCTAAAACCCAGGACATCCTGCCCACCCTCTTGTCCTCTCCTACTTCTCCCTCCACGCTCTCCTCTTCTTCTGGCCTTCGTGGGGCCACCCTCCCTCCCTTCTCCTCATTCCCTCTCTTCACCCCTGATGAGGTTTCTAGACAAGTCCAATCTATGAAAGCCTTGTCAAAACAGGTTCTTCCCTGTTCTTCCAAAACTATCAAGGACCACATTTACACCCTCACTCTAGCCTTGGCCGACTTCTGTAACCACTCTTTTACCACTGAAACCTTCCTTTCACCCCTGAAGCACTCTCTTGTGCACCCTCTTCTCAAGAAACCCTCTTCCGACCCCTCATGTCCAGCTAACTGATCTCCATCACTCCTTTCCTGGGCAAACTCCTGGAAAAGCTGGCCATCTCTCAGCTTAATCTTCACACTGAATCCAATGGTTGTCTCCATGACCATCAGTCTGGCTTCAGAGCATCCAGATGCACAGAAACTGCTCTACTGAAAATCTGTGAAGACCTGCTCTCTAACCTCGATGCTAATCCCCTCTCTGTCCTCATCTTACTTGATCTGTCCTCTGCCTTTGACACAGTCAACCATGCCATCCTGTTCAACCGGCTCCATGATGACCTGGGTATCACTGATCACGCTCTGGTCTGGCTGACCTCTATCCTCTTGAACCGACCCTCCCAGGTCCAACTTGGGCCCTTCCTCTCCTTTATCTCTCTCTCTCTAACTGTGGTGTTCCACAGGGGTCTAACCTTTCTCCTTTCTCCCTGGTTGTTCAGCCAAAACCTGGCACATCTCGCCCACCGCACAGCCGCTGTCTGTTCCAGCTTTCAGTGCTGTGCGGATAACACTCAGCTCGTTTTCAGGGTCCCTTCTTCCTCCTCTTCTCCTTCTCTCATCCCAGACTGTCTGTCTGCAATCCAGGAGTGGTGTGCCGCCAAAGATCTCTGCCTGAATGCTAGTAAGGCTGAGGTCCTCGTTATCGGCACAGCTGCACCTTCTTTTTCTGCCACTCTCTGGCCGGCCTCCCTTGGCCCTCTTCCCGCTCCCACCTACCAGGCTAAGAACCTCAGGTCATCTTCAACTCCACTCCCTCCTTCTCTCCTCAAATCTATAACATCTCTAAGAAGTCTAACTACCAACTGCACCTCCTCAGAGATCATCTTCCTTTCTTCTCCTTTCCCCAGAAGCTCTCTGTCTCCAGGGCTCTGGTTCTCTACAGGCTGGACTACTGCAACCGCCTCTTTCTAAAGCCTGCCTCTACTCTCCGCCCTCTACAACTCATCCAAAACAGGACTGCAAGGCTTGTCCTTAGCCTCAAGTCAAGGGATCGTTTCCCTCCTGCCCTGAAATCTCTCCATTGGTTCCCAGCGGGGATCAAGTTCAAGATCCTTTGCATTGTTCACAAAACCTTCTGGGGCCTGGGACCACACTACCTCCAACTCCCTCTTCGGAAATATCTTCCTACTCAAGCTCTTCCCTCCTCCACCTCCAACTCCTTGAGGGTCGGGCACTTCTCAACTCAGGACTTTCCTCTTTGCTTCTGCCTTCTCGCTTCCTCTTCCCTTTTGATCTCCTGTCTGATACTGCACTGGTCACCTGGCTACCCTCTGAACTTTGGGCCAAGGTCCCTGCCCGCCCAGTTGCGCCCCTGCGCTGCCTCCCAGTTACCCCTGCATTTGGGTCTGTACTTGCAACACTACAGCCCACTCCTGCACTTACCAGACATTTGTTGTCTGCACCTAACATCGCACTGCCACCTGCAGGCCCACACTACTTTTACTGTGTCCTGCACTTGCCCTTCCTCCCTTTCCCCTCCATCTTTTCCCCTCCCCACCACCCCTCCACTTGCGCGATCTCAATGTCACTTGGCCTAGTAAGATTGTTTGTCTTTGTCCTCCCTTTGTTTCCCCTCCCTTGCCTCATTGTGCCTTGAAACACTTGTGTATAGGTGCGTTATAAATGCCATATCATATCATATCAAATGGGGAGAGACTTTATCCAGAGATTTATTGATGATATCCCCAGATTCGCCACACTCCTCGTTGTCTTTGTGCTTCCTTTGTAACAGTGCCTCTGATTGTTGGCCGTGAGACTTTGTTTTTCCACCCTTCCTTTGAAGTATCTCCTCCCATTAACTCCTAGTCTACTCCCACCTTACTTCTTACATTCCTTCCTTTGGTCTTTCCCCCTTTTTTGCACCCCCCTCCCTCCTTGTCTGTGATGGCGAACATGGTTTGGAACAAAAACTCCCTCACCTGATTTATTTAAGATTCAAGTAGGCTGTATTTTTTGCTCATTAAGATTTGACTTTGGATCATCGCTTATGGAACTGATTCTTGACTTCCTTTGGATGAGAACCTGCATGTTCCCTCTGGATTTTTTGTGGGATTTTAGAACTGATTTTTGAACTCTGAGTGATGGGGGTTCCTTTCTGGATTTGGACATTTTGGGGGCTTCCATGGTATCCATCATCTATATTTGCCCTTTGTCATTCCTTACAGGTTCTAAAGCAACTCTTTGTTGGACTTCAGGCGTACTCTGATTACTTGCATATCCTAGTATGAACTTGTATATATGCTGATCTCCTATATGCTGATTAAGATTTGACTTTGGATCATCGCTTATGGAACTGATTCTTGACTTCCTTTGGATGAGAACCTGCATGTTCCCTCTGGATTTTTTGTGGGATTTTAGAACTGATTTTTGAACTCTGAGTGATGGGGGTTCCTTTCTGGATTTGGACATTTTGGGGGCTTCCATGGTATCCATCATCTATATTTGCCCTTTGTCATTCCTTACAGGTTCTAAAGCAACTCTTTGTTGGACTTCAGGCGTACTCTGATTACTTGCATATCCTAGTATGAACTTGTATATATGCTGATTTTCATATCTATTGTTTTTGTTTGCTTGCAGTTACCAGGGAATGGAGAAGACCATTTTATATTACTCACCTTTTGATGCACGTTGGGGAGTTGTGAGACAAGAACCCCCACCAAAAATATTAACTGGACTTGGCCAAAAGCAAAAAAAGCTCTAAAAAAAGTGCACAGTACCAACCCTGGCATAGCGTCAGCAGGTAACAAGGGCACATAGAAATCTTGCCAGTAGTCCCAGATAAAAGTCTAATAACAGGCCTTCAAATGGAGCCCCAAGGTTTGTCCAAGATGCTGGGGCCACAGCCTCCACCACTTCCCTGGGGCTGCTGAGGGGAACAAACATCCATAGGAAAATCCTCTAAGCATTTTGGAGCACTATCCACTGTTCTGCGACCATCGCTGGAAGTCAACTCAACAGTGGCCACATCCCACGACTCTAGCACTGTTAGGCAGAATTATATGCAGTACCCTTTGGGAACACCACACACAATTAAGACTACAAGTGACAGTACCATTTCACCTTTGGTTCAAGCCTGTACTACACAGTAAAAGTGGTAGCGATGGCTGAGCAGCCAGACTTATCTCAAGAGCAAGTTAGCAGTATCAGTAGTTACACAAAGGACAGCAATTACTATGATTCAAACAAACACTGTCTCAAAGTTTCTGAGTAAAATGATATACATTTTTCTACACATCAGTTGTATAACATTTCACTAAGGTAAAACAGTTTAAAAATCACAATCTTAATACACCACACCACCCCCAACAGGTTCCAGACAAGTTAAGCTCACAAAATGAAAAAAAAGTGGGAGCAAAATGGCACTCCAGAAATTTAAAAGGGAGGGAAAGACAAAGTTAGCCAGAAATTGAGCAGCACCAACAGGTAAACAGGTACGTAATCAGGGCTCAAGATCACACAGTTCAGGGTAGTTTGTGGTTAAGTCTTTGCCAAGAGTTTCGGACAAAGTTGGTCGGCAGAAAAGTTAGTTTAAAGAGTAGAGAAGGGGTTCATAGTGATAATACCGAATTTAAAAATCTCGAAAACCAAAATCTCGAATACAAAAGGCCGAAAATAAAATATCGAATTTTTTTTTCAATGTGTTTTTTTTCAAAATGGGGGGGTTCCCCCCCAACCCCCCTTTTTTTTCATTTTTTTTTTATTTTACCCCTTTTTTTTACTTACCTGACCCCAAAAACATATATAAATAAATAAATAAAAAATTCGATATTTTTTTTTTCGATATTTTATTTTTCGGCCTTTTTGTATTCGAGATTTTGTTTTCGAGATTTTGACTGACCACCTAGAGAAGGACAAGCCCACGGATTGGAGAAAGATTTCACACACTTTCACCACGGCTGAACGAAACGAGCAACCGGATTTGACCAGTACCTTTCAATGGAGAAGAAGATGCAGCTGAGGCGGACGTTCCTGGTAGTTCCTGCAGGCTCACGGTTTTTGAAGCGACTGTCGGACTGGCATGAAGTAGGAAGACTGGAGGGTCCTGCACTACCCAGGGAAGAAACCAGCAGCAGAGCAAAGCAACGGATAAAAGGTGCACTCCTTAAAACCCAAGCAGGGTCCACCTTCCTGGCTATCTGGCCCACTGTATCTCTGCACAGCGAATTCGACCAGAGGAGGGAGTACTGGCTTGCAGTGTGGGCAAACTGGTTGGTCCCACCAGCTCAGGGGAACAAGATTCATGGAGGATCTTCTCTGTCGTTGGAGTTCGAAGATTCGGACCTGCAGCAGGGCTTCACCGGGCGGTTCAGTCGTGGCAGGGATCCTCTTCCTTCCGCTCCTCGTCGGTTCTTTCGTTCCAGTGGCGACTCTGTCCTTCCAGACCCAGAGACCTGCTTTTTATGCAGTTTTCCCCCATCCACACAGCCTGGCTGGCAATCACGCAGCAGGATGGCTGTCCTGCTGGGACAGTCACCACACCCAATCATGTCAGAGTGCGACATGGATCTCCAAGGAGACCCTGTCCCCCCAGGCATACAGGCGCCTAGGGAGGGCTTCTGTGGAGAAGCCAGCGAAAGACGGTGAACAAAGGAATCAACCCCGGTTTGCCGCACAGAGTAAAACAGGAGAAAGACACTTTCAAAAAGAAATGGCGAATAAACCCAGCCGGAACCGAAATAAAACATGTATAGTCTAGAGGGTTTAAGTTCGAGGCTACCAAGATAGCCTAAAACAATACCAAGGTTATTTAAGATAACCACGGTAGTAAAAATAGGGTAGTTACCACTGCCACCAGCCAAGTCTTGATGAAAAGGGAGTGAAACAACGCTCCAAGAGAAACAGACAAAAAGGCATATGTATTAACCCTTTCCAGTACTCCATGGAAGATGGTGTGTACTGGGTCTGTGGTTTTACAGAGGCTAATGAAGTTAATGGTAACTTTATATGTTCTTGGAGACAGTAGTCAGTCCCAGAAAATGGAGTTGGAAAGTCTAAAAGACAACCCTGTGTCACTGGACTGAAGGTGCTGTGTAACACCCAGTAAAAAGATGATGTCTGTGGAGTAGGTGAGGCTCCACAGTCTATGAAAAGAAAAATGTTAAACACACACAGCAAAACACATGTAAGAGTGGGAAAAAAGGCTCACACTCTTACCAGGTGAAAAAGCTGCTGAGGGACTCAGTTGGTAAGGTAAATTAGCCATTCCGGAGAAATCTCCCTAACACCCGCCGCCCCCAGACTAAGGGACAGGAGGATTTAATCCATTCCTGGATGAATCTCTACCTCTAGTTGGTTAAAAACATCCTAGAGAGACCATCAGCATTTTGGTGGTGACATCCTGCTCTGTGCTCAATGGTGAAATCAAACCCTTGCAGGCAGATTGACCATCTCAGAAGTTTTGGGATTTCCCCCTTTCATTTGCATCAACCATCTCAAGGGTTGGTGGTCAGTTTGAATTCAAAAGTAGATCATACAAGTATGGTCTAAACTTCTCCAAAGACCACACAATTGCAAAACATTCACGCTCTATGGTTGCCTACCTTGTTTCTGGTTCCTTCAGTTTTCTACTGATGAAGCAAATGGGGTGCTCCATAACTTTCTCATCCAGTTGACTAAGGACTGCACTTATACCTGTATTGGAGGCATCTTTCTGCACAATGAAGGGTTGGTGATAATCAGGAGCTCTTAGGACTGGAGCTTGACAAAGGGCTTTCTTCAGGTTTTCAAAGGCTTGAGTGCTGTCACACTCACCTGTGTCTCTGCAGGAGCAATGGATGAGCCTCCCTTGACCCTGAGTCTTCACTTCCCCTGTTTTACCCGGTGGAATACCTGCCAAATACAAGGTGTACACTCGGACCTGAATTCACTTGATTCCCCTGGGCCCTTCCTTTCTCTTTACTGTGTGCTGTGATGTCCCCCTATGGGCTTACCTTGATCTTTAGTAGAGTGTGCACTCCATCCTGAATTTGCAGGGGTGCGATTCACTCATGTGATTGGTGCCAATGTCTGTAGGCTTGTGGAAATCGATATAATATTGTGACCCCAATCGCATTGTTTGAATGTATGTTGGCCTACGCCAAGCTGTCTAAAGAATACCATGTACATAGGTTCCGCGGCAAGGTTTTGACCTTAATGTATTGTGTAAGCCGCCATCTTGGATTTAGCCGCCATTTTAGGTACTCTTGCAGTGTGGAAGTCACCCTGAATCACAAAATGGAGGCCGAATGACATTTCGAGTAAGACTCCGGCCATGGTGACCTCCGCACACGTGAATAAACAATATGTCCGCAGGCCACTTGTTAGGGTCACGAACTAAGACCTTGTCCTCTCTTTAACCTGTGTGTAAATATGTAACTGTATCAGCGGAACTGATCAAATTATGTAAATTGTGTGTTCGACCTGGCTACGAACCCTAGCCACAGTTCCAAGAATGGTTAACTTGCGAGAGGGCTGGCCAATGCAGGACAAAACGTATAAAAACCCAAGCATCCCGATGATCTGTCTCTCCCACTTTCAGTGCGAACCTTACGTTGAAGGTTCGCGTGTTAGTCAGAGGGCCGAATAGCTATCCGCATGTCAATTGACTTTGGTAACTTTGTAACTTTGAAATAAAGCGCTTTGTATGTCCTTTGTAACCTGTGTTGGTGTGTTTCCTTTTGGGCTTCCCGGCCTCATATTTATTTCTCTGTTTCCACAGTTGGCGCCCGAATAGGGACCCTCAAGATTGATGCCGGATCATTGAAGGTTGACGCAGACTATCGAATCGGGATCGGACGGTGTGATTCTGCGGGCCCGACCGATCGAGACGCGATACCTCGGCAGCGCTGCACGATCCGATCCTTGGGCGATAGTCGTGCGGTCTGACACGGCATCTTGACGAGGGTCCAAATCCGAGGCGGGCAGATTTGCCGAAACCACCGAACGTAGGTAAAAATTCGTTAGTTGAAGTCCTTTGTAAACCGTACGGTCCTCCTTAGGTTTGGTCAGGTGCAGTCGTGACCCGGCTCTTAATTTAACCCTGACAATTTGAATTTGGCGTATTGTATCTGCAGACACAATTATTGGACCAGGTAACACCAATTCTTTGAGAAATGCCTGGGAAATTGTCTAGCTGCTTTAGGGCTCTGTTCCGCAGCGATCGACAATCTTTGGAATTTAGCCGTCCGGCACCACAGGAGGGGTCGCTGGCGTGTACTATGTACTGTAAGTATGGCATTGGTAGTATTGTATTTAATGACATTTGGCACAGACAGACCAGAAATGCCTCCGAATTTCAGTGGCCAATCAATGGTAGTTTTGAGATCCCCCGTATTGAATACTTAGAATCGATCTTGCTTAAGAAAAAGGCTAGGCCAGCAGCCTTTGATGTGTTACAAAATTGGAAAAAGGAAGCATTGCAGCAGCTTAAAAGTAGGGATAAACATGCACGTCGTCATAAAACGAATGCCGAAAAGGCATTGTTGTATGACAAGGAAAAACGATTAGAAGAAGCCCAGAAAATGGATAGAGCTTTCTCGCTCGGGGTCCAGAAAATTTACCCCTCTAAAGATTTCCATGTTTATACATGAGGAGAGCAGGTATTTGTTCGCGTTCACCTTGGGGGGACGCTCGTTTACATTCACAAGGGCACCTCAAGGGTATACTGAAAGTCCTAGTATCTATAGTAGAGCCTTAAAGGAGCAGCTCGACACCCTTGAATTGCCACCTACTTGCACGCTGCTTCAATATGTAGACGATTTGCTCTTGGCTGCAGACTCTGAGAAAGCTTGTAAGGAAGGCACTATATTGTTGCTTGTTCATTTAGCTGAAAATGGTCACAAAGCTTCACTTAAAAAATGTCAATATTGTTGCCAGGAGGTTGCCTATTTAGGCCACCTCCTGTCAAAGGAGGGGAGAAGATTGACACCTGAACGAATAAAACACATTTCTGGCATGTCTGTCCCAAAAACACAGAAGGAAGTCAGAGCCCTGATAGGGATGGCGTCCTACTGTAGACTGTGGATCCCGAATTTTGCCCTAGTGGTAAAACCGATGTTGGCTTTGACGAAGAAGGGCATTTCTCTGCCACTGCCATGGGAATCGGAACATCAACGATCATTTGAGCTTCTCAAAACTGCGCTATGTTCAGCACCGGTTCTGGGTACACCAAATTACGATAAGGCCTTTGTGTTGTTTGTGCATGAATGTGATGGATGTGCTTTGTCTGTGTTAACACAGGAACATGGAGGGAAGAATAGGCCGTGCGGCTATTATTCCTCCGCCCCCGATCCTGTTGCATGCGCTTTGCCGCAATGTCTGCGCGCTGTTGCTGCTGCCGCTGCGTCTGTAAAACAGAGTGAGGGGATGGTCCTAGGCCACAATTTAATTCTGATGGTACCTCACTTCAGAATTGCATGATTTGCCTGCAGCACAATGTGGGTAAAGGGACAGTGACTCCAAGGGGAAGTTTCAGGCCCCCCTCTGTCCCCTTTGAAACCATTCACCTTGATTTTATTGAAATGGAGCAATGTAATAACTTGAAATATGTTCTTGTCATCATTTGTGCTTTTAGCAAATGGGTCGAGGCTTTCCCTGTCAAAGATGCTACCGCCATGACTACCGCAAAGATCCTGGTGAAAGAGTACTTCCCTCGATTTGGGCTCCCGAGGATAATTTGGTTGGACAACGGCCCCCATTTCATCGCAGCCTTAATGTTGCAAATATGTGTTGCCTTAGGGATTGAGAAACGTTTTCATTCAGCTAGACACCCTCAAAGTGCGGGGTTGGTAGAGAGACACAGCGGTATTTTGAAAAACAAACTTGCAAAAACATGTGCCGACACTAAACTAAAATGGCCCGACGCTTTACCTATTGTGTTGTTAGCTATGCGCACCACACCCCAGACTAGAACTGGGCTCTCTCCGTTCGAGGTGGTAATGGGTAGGCCTGCTAATATCTGGGGTCTCCCTAAACCTAAAGCCCTGAGGGATGTGGATAATGTATTGCTCATAGATTACTGTCATCAATTGACTAAAAATCTGTATTTCATTTACCACCAGGTGAATGCTGCCTTACCTGTACGGTTTACGGGCCCAGGACACGATATACTGCCCGGTAGCTGGATCCTGGTGAAGGCCTACGAGAGGTCTTCCTGTCTTGCGCCTCGCTGGCGCGGACCCTACCAGGTATTATTGGTCACCAGGACGGCAGTGCGGGTGGCAGGAAAGAAGAACTGGATACATGCAACGCATGTTAAGAAGATCCCTCACCCGACGCCACACGCTACAGAAGAAACAGAACCCCTCGCTGGTGCTACAATCTCTGATCTCGGAGTAGCAGGCAGCATTGTGAGTGCGTCGGAGAAGTTCTCTGAGCCTGAGGAGCTCGGGGAGCCGTCCATTTTGTCTCCGCACTCTCTTGATCAATCACTTCCGGAAAATCTTGTTTCGAGCTCTGCGACTTCCGTCGCCACCGACACGACGCTCCCCTCAGGGAGCGACGATATTTTGCTTTTGGATTCAACAAACTTGGGTACCGTCAGGTACAACCTTCGACCACGGAAATAGAACTACCGCACGAGTGTCGTGCATCTGGAAGGAAAAGAGTGATTGAAGTACTGTTGTCTTTCTTTTTTTTTTCTTTGGAACAAAGAAAAGGAGGGTTCTGTTGGCTAGGGTTGGGAAGGACTAAGAAATCGCGCGGCCGAAGTGCCGCCAGCAACGAACATTGGGGCCGTCGATCGGGATGACCATGATGCCTGCCGCCTTCACCGCTGCTCCCCGTATTGAACTATTAGATAAGGAGGTGACCAAATCGAACAATGAACAAGGTGCCTGGGCCCCAAAAACGTACTGTTGTGTTCTCGTTCTGATTATTGTTACTTTTGCAACTGCTGCCGTGGGACTTTGGTATTTTGAAGAAATTTATCCTTTGAAGCCTCTGTTACCGACCAAAATTGTACCAACTGTTTTGACTCCCTCTGTACACCTTCACACTCTGTCCCCTAGGGACTCTCGGCATAGACAGAAATATCATAATAACACTTTGATGATAGTGATGAATGCTACACATGCTATTTTTAATAAGAGTAATTGTTGGATCTGCACTCACTTACCACAACATGGGAACAAGGGACTGGGATGGTATATACATCCCTTACCTTTAACAACTTCTTGCTATGCCTCTCTTAGAGCACTCTTATTTGGCCGATGGAATGATAGCATCTCAGGGAACTTCGATGGGACTAATTTGAATGAATTTGAAAAACGTGAATTGACTCCCCTGGGATGCTCGCTTTTCGCAAATAGAAGTAAACCTAACGTCGCTTCTATTAGGCCGTCTGATAAACTATCTTTTCCTTTCCAAAATCTAGTTTCTTTTAAGATGGCTCCGATAGGCAATAAGGATGCCATGCCTCCTTCTTATTCTGTGAATCATAGTCCTGATTCAGTTCCTTTCTGTGTACAAAGAAATGGCACTAGGCCAATGGGAGACTTCGAGCCTTGTGTAAATACTGTAAACTTGACCGGGGAAAATAGGCCTTTGTATGTAGGGGGACCCGTTTATTTTGTTTGTGGTAGTTTAGCTTTTCCCTGGTTGCCGAAGGATTGGCAGGGGACTTGTTATTTAGGGATATTGTTACCAGGTGTATTTATAGCCAGTACCTTAGAGGTATCTAAGGCTCGCCCGCGACAGTATAGTAATGGAGACACCCCTGGACAAGTGTTCGGGGATATAGCCAAATCAGTAGTGCCCTTTTGGGGACAAATAGCAAATTCAGAAAACATTAGGGGATTAGCGAGGGTGTTGGAGAAAACGATCAACCGGACCACGGACATACTTTACAATATGACCTTAGAGCAAAAGGCGATAAGATTGGTAGCACTTCAAAATCGAATGGCATTAGATGTCATTTTAGCCGAACGAGGTGGAGTATGTAAATTAGTGGGGTCCGCTTGTTGTGTTTTCGTACCAGATTCTTCGCCAACAATTTTTAAAGCAATTCAGAATTTACACACTCTCAGTTCTGAAGTCCATATCCCTGTAGGAGACTGGAACCTTAGTACTTGGTTTTGGGATTCTTTACGATCTTGGGGGTGGAAGGTGCTTTCTGTCATTTTAGGTATTTTAGGGATTCTGTTAGTTCTTTGCTGTTGTTTTCAATGCCTCCCGAGTATATGTGGAATGATGGGGGGATGTTGTGCTCAGGTAATGAGCGCAATAGGGCATAAGATATACACCCCGAAGACAGCATCTAAAGAGTTCATGTTGCAAGAAGTTCTTATGAACAACTTTATGGCTATTGACATTTCGGACAATGATGCGGAACCTATGGATGATAATGCCTTCAGCTATTTTCGAAAGTATTAGGAAATTATGTATTAGCACTTGGCATAGGCCAAAAAGGAGGGTCTGTGGAAATCGATATAATATTGTGACCCCAATCGCATTGTTTGAATGTATGTTGGCCTACGCCAAGCTGTCTAAAGAATACCATGTACATAGGTTCCGCGGCAAGGTTTTGACCTTAATGTATTGTGTAAGCCGCCATCTTGGATTTAGCCGCCATTTTAGGTACTCTTGCAGTGTGGAAGTCACCCTGAATCACAAAATGGAGGCCGAATGACATTTCGAGTAAGACTCCGGCCATGGTGACCTCCGCACACGTGAATAAACAATATGTCCGCAGGCCACTTGTTAGGGTCACGAACTAAGACCTTGTCCTCTCTTTAACCTGTGTGTAAATATGTAACTGTATCAGCGGAACTGATCAAATTATGTAAATTGTGTGTTCGACCTGGCTACGAACCCTAGCCACAGTTCCAAGAATGGTTAACTTGCGAGAGGGCTGGCCAATGCAGGACAAAACGTATAAAAACCCAAGCATCCCGATGATCGGTCTCTCCCACTTTCAGTGCGAACCTTACGCTGAAGGTTCGCGTGTTAGTCAGAGGGCCGAATAGCTATCCGTATGTCAATTGACTTTGGTAACTTTGTAACTTTGAAATAAAGCGCTTTGTATGTCCTTTGTAACCTGTGTTGTTGTGTTTCCTTTTGGGCTTCCCGGCCTCATATTTATTTCTCTGTTTCCACAGGCTGAGTTCAGATGCCAAATGCTGTTTTATGCCTTTACAGTGAGGCCGAGAGTTCAAGGTGCCAGTTTCTTCACTGGCTAGAAAGTCCTTCCCACAAGTGAACGTTGCGCAGAGAATTTTGAGTGTCCAAAATTGTCCGTATTGTCTTTCTTTGCCGGTATTTTTGTGGGTGAGTAGCGCTGCGTGTAGAAGCTAGCTGCTGGTAGGTTTGCGCAGCGCCTTCAATTCGAGCACGCCTGGTAATGTCTCTCCCTTTCCCTTACAGGAGAAATTATGTGGTATTAGTGCCTCGAGTCCGAGTTCAGCGCTGCTAGAGACTTGGTGGTTAGGTAAGTTTGCACGGAGGCTTTTGGTAAGTATGCACCACGTAGAGAGAGAGAGCGCAGTGAAATAAGTGTTGCGTTATTGGAGCGAGCGCAATGAATAATGTCTCTTCTTTCTAACAAGGGTTTGTGCACTCGTGCAACTAATTTGGATTCCAGCGTCGTGGGAAGATTCAGTGAGTATGCGCAGCGTTACTGATGTGCGTGTGTTAACGCTGTTCTTATTTGTTCTTACAGGTGCTGGTGTAGAAGTCCCCTCTTGACTGGAGATAGCTGCGGTGTGGCGTAAGAACCATGTAAACTGAAGCTGAATGATCCGGAGCGGGTAAGCAGAAGTAGGATGATCCGGAGCAGGTAAGCAGAAGCAGGATGATCCGGAGCAGGTAAGCAGAAGCAGGATGATCCGGAGCAGGTAAGCAGAAACAGGATGATCCAGAGCAGGTAAACAGATGCTGGCTGATCCAGAGCACGGCAAGTGTGTTGCTGATACAGTTCACAGTAAGCAACACGAAGCACTGGAAGAATTTTGGGTGTGGCTTATATAGCCAGCCACACCCAAACACTAGAGAGCTCATGAGTTATCATGCACTTCCTTTTTGGCAACAGGAAGTGGAAACCAGGAAGTTACTACAAACACTAGGAAGGAAAGGAATGAAAAGAGGGGTTTCTTATAGGTTCTTTGTGTGCCTATGCCAGGCCTGCCAAGCCTCCACCCAGCTTGCTCCAACTACCTGCCTGATACCCATGACAAGTGCACTCCTCATTCAATTTAAACTTTTTAGGGAATTTCGGAGAGGAGATCACATTCAAGGGAGAAGCTATGGTCCCATAGTTCTCTATGGAATTCCTGTAGTACCCAGTGAGATCTAGGAAAGCTCTCACTTGGGTTTGAGTAGTAGGGGTGGCCCAGTTTTGTACAGCTTGTACTTTGCTAGGCAATGACCTTATTTCACCTCCACCTATCTCATGACCAAGGTAGACCACTTTGCTCTGACCAATTTGACATTTACTTGCCTTTATGGTCAGATGGGCCAGCTGAAGAGCCTCCAAAACATATCCTAAGTGATCAATATGTTCTTTCCATGTAGGGCTGAACACTGCAATGTCATCCAAGTATGCCATGCAAGTCCTCCATCCCATTCAGAACTTGATTGACCATCCTCTGGAATGTAGCAGATGCATTCTTTAATCCAAAAGGCATGGCCTTAAACTGGTAGAGGCCTGCTGGGGTTGAAAATGCAGTTTTCTCCTTGGCATGGACTGTCAGGGCTATTTGCCAATAGCCTGACGTCAGATCAAATGTACTGAGGTACTTGGCTGAACCAAGTCTATCCACCAGTTCATCTGTCCTTGGCAAAGGATGGGCATCAGTCTTAGTGACTGCATTTAGAGCTCTATAGTCCACACAGAATCTCAACTCCTTGGATCCTGCCTTTGGTACTAGAACAACTGGACTAGACCATGGACTTGTAGAGGACTCTACAACCCCGAGATCAAGCATCTTGTTGACATCACCTTTGATGTGGGATGCCATTCTGTAACCTCTGCTTTTCACAGGTAAACAGTCACCAGTGAGAATATCATGCTGGCCCGAAGGGGTCAAGCCTGGTGAAAGTGAAAACCAGATTCAAACTGATTTAACAGAACTTTGCACTCCTCCGGTTGTTCAGAAGTCAGTTGCGGAGAGAGATTGACTCCTTCTATTTTCTCATCTAAAGGATGGCCTCTGAGGAGGTCAGGTAGAGGTTCACTCTCCTCTTCCTCTTGAGCTGAAGCTAGAAGCAAAGCTCCCACGTCTGGTCTCGAGACATATGCCTTCAAACGGTTGGTGTGAAAGACTCTGGGAGCCTCCTTAGGTCTGCCTAAGTCCACCAAATAGTTCACCTCTCCAAGTTTGCCCACAACCTTGAAGGGTCCTATCCATTTGTCCTGCAAGACCCTCGGCCGTGTTGGCACCATAACTAACAGAAGCTTGTCTTGAGTAAATTCAACCATGTTGGTTTTCTGGTCATGCCAATGTTTGACTAGAGCCTGACCTGCTTTCAAGTTATCACTAGCTTCTGCCATCATGTGTGACATTCTCATCCAGAGACCTATCACATAGTCAGTCACTCTGACTGGTTGGGGGAAGGAGCACTCTCCAACCCCTCCTTAATCAGGGCCAATGGACCTCTGACTGGATGGCCATAGAGAAGTTCAAAGGGACTGTAACCCACTCCCTCCTGAGGGACTTCTCTATAAGCAAAGAGAAGACATGGCAGTAGAAGGTCCCACTTTCTTTTAAGGGGTTCCTCTAAAGCACCTATCACGCTCTTCATAGTATGATTAAACCTCTCTACCAGTCCATTTGTCTGTGGATGGCAGGCTGTAGAGAACTTGTAAGTGACACCACAATTTTTCCACATGGCTTGCATGTAGTGGGACATAAAATTGGATCCCCTGTCGGATATCACTTCCTTAGGAAACCCTACTCTGGTAAAGTCACAGCCTGAGCCGTAACAGTTCTCATAGGTATGGCTTCTGGGTATCTTGTAGTATGGTCTACTACAACCAGGATAAACCTGTTCCCTGAAGATGTGGGAGGGTCAAGTGGACCAACAATGTCGATGCCCACCCTCTCAAAAGGAACTCCCACCACTGTGAGAGGCACCAGGGGTGCCACATTCTTGGCTCCACTCTTGCCAGAGGATTGGCAAGTGTGACAGCTCCTACAGAATTTGTCAACTTCTGAACCCATCTTAGGCCAGTAGAAGTATAAGGAGAGCCTTTCCTTGGTCTTTTTGAAACTCAAGTGACCAGCCAAAGGTATCTCATGGGCCAACTGTAGGAACTGGAGTCTGTTGGCAAGGGGTACTACAATTCTTTTACAGTCCCCTGGGATGCACTCAGTCGGTTCACTGTAGAAGAGGCCATCTTCCCAGCATAACCTGTGCTTTCCAACTTCTTGCCCATCAAGTTGGTTAGCAGCCTGTTGTCGAAGACCTTCAAGAGTAGGACACTCTCTCTGTCCTCTGCTGAAGTCTGCTTTGTTGGGTCCACCTTCTGCCAGTAAAGACTGCAGCACACGATGGTCAACAGGGTCAAGATCTCCAACTAAGACAGTGTCTTCTTCCAGATCTGATTCTTCAGAAACTGGCTCAACCACACAGGGTTGCACCTCACACTTTGCCTCAGCAGGTGGAGGGATAACAGGTGTGATCTTGGAAAATCTTGGGGATGTCCTTGTTGGTAGCACACTGGTGCTGTCTGACTTTTTCCTTGAGGTCTTGGGTTTCCCCTTTGCTTCATTCTTTCTAGAAATAGCAGTGAGTAACTCCTGTGAAGTGGGAGTGATAGTTTCCTCTATCAACTCCTCTGGAGAGCCTCTCAAGGTCCTTTCCCTTGCAGGCCTAGTGAGCTCCTGTCTCCTTTTACTGGGAGGCCTGGGGGTGCTTGACACAACTCCAAGAGTTTTCAGGTCACTACCCAACAGGACTCTCCCAGGCACTTCACTCTGCACACTAACAGGTATTTTGACAGTCATATCAGTACACTGGATGAGAGCTGGTAACTGGGGAAGCATTTGCACAGGGTCTCCAGCTAACTTGGAGAGGCTTTTGGGTGCCTTAGCAACATCCTCCACCTTGAAAAACGATTTATCCACCACACTTATGCTGGCTCCAGTGTCTCTGATGGCAGGGGTCTCCTGGCCATTCACAAGAACACTATCTTTATAATACTCTTTAGTATTATCTGGGATGGAATTATAGACATCTAAATTCTGTTGTTCCCACAAGCCCAGGGACACTAAAGAAACACTAGCTGAGACTCTCATGGGTTCATCAGCCAGTAGGTGAAAGTTTCCACTTGTCATAGGTATTTCTTCCCCTGGGGAGAAGGCTAAGGAGACATTGTGGATCCCTGAAGGTTTACCCTTACATCTGGGATCCCCTTTCACATGGTCAGTTGACCCACAAACATAACATTTCCCAAATGTCTTGATGAATGGGGGTTTGTTCTGACCTCCATCTGGTTTGGTTCCAGATGGTACAATAGCCTGATTTGGTCCCTTGTGGTTTACCCTTATGTTGCTGTTTGTGGCCCTCTTTTGGATTGGAGGTATTAGAATTATCCTTGTTATCTTTCTTTGGCTGCTTTCCCTCATCCTTCTTCTGAGTTGCCCCGGAATCCTTGCGAGTAGCCCTGTTGGCAACCCACAAGTCAGCAGCCTTAGCTAACTTTTTGGGCTCTATCTCCTTAGAATCAGCCAGGTGCTGTCTGAGCTCAGAAGAGCAGACATCATAAATTGACTCCAACATAACAAGATTTCTCATACATTCATAAGTGTTCACTCTGTAACCCTTAACCCAACCATCTAAGTTTTTCAAACATTCACATACCCAGGTAGCCCAAGGGGTACCATCATGCTTTTTGAGGGTCCTAAGCCTCTTAAGGTACGGGTAAGGGGTCTTCCCAAATCTAGCAATTAAAGCTAGCTTCACACACTCATAATCCATCCTATCCACCTCCCCCAACTCCATCACAACATCAGATGCAACAGCAGGTAGCCTAGAGAAGAGCCAGGGAAGCAAATGATTCCCTGCAAGACCTTGAATCCCATGCTTATTTTCAAATCAAAAATTGCTAACCAATCCAAAATATCAAGCTTAATCTCATACATACCCACAATGTCTTTAGCCATACGGGATATCTTAGGACTGGAAGACTTAGAAGACTCTGGGAGAGAAGCATTTTCAAGAGATAACCTTTTCATTTCTAGTTCATGATTCAACTCCATTTCTCTGAGCTTCAGTTCTTGGTGTTTTTGTTCAGTTTAAGCATTTAAACTTTTGAATTCCAATTCAACCCCCATCTTTTCTAGAGCAATGAATTCAGGACTGAATATAGGACCTGATGGGGTCCAAGTGGACAAAGGTTGAGGTTGCTGAGCAGACAAGGGAGCAGTGAGGCCTACATTAGGAGACACATTTACTTCCTCTAACTCATCATTTATAGACACATTATCATCCACATTATTTTCAACATTTGCTGGAGAGTCAGGTATTTCACACCCACTCCCCAGACTTTGGTTCTTCAACAACTTTTCAATCAATTCAGACTTTTTTGCCTTTGGCAGAGAGATTCCTTTCTCTACACAGATTTTTCTTTTTTAAATAATCCACAGTGTAACTAAGGAGGGTCTCCTGACTGTAGCTTTCCATATCAGACATGATTAATATTGCTTTTTAGTGATGTTAGCCTTGTGGTTAGTTGATCCAAGGTAATAGCAGCACTCTGAGTGTAATTACTATCCTTGATCCTCACCACTGTACACCAGTGTTAGGGAGAATTGTATGCAGTACCCTTTGGGAATACCACACATAATTAAGACTACAAGTGAAAGTACAAATTCACCTTTGGTACAAGCCTGTACTACACAGTAAAAGTGGTAGAGATGGCTGAGCAGCCAGACTTATCTCAAGAGCAAGTGAGCAGTATCAATAGTTACACAAAGGACATCATTTACTATGATTCAAACAAACACTGACTCAAGGTTTCTGAGTAAAAGAATATACATTTATTTACACATCAAGGTCAGTCCCAATATTTACATGCGCATGTACTCAATGTGCATGTACATGAAAAGTTTGTACACGTGTATGTACATTTCACACAGGAGTGGTACTTTCATTCTGTGCATGCCTGAGATATAAGTACATCTTAAAACTCAAAAATCTTAAAATTGGCAAGCTCGATTTTGTACATGTACATATGAAAATAAGTGAACATATAGTGGATGAGTGGATAGCATATAGTGTATGAGCGTGTGCTATATGGGTTCATGGAATATGAGTGTGTGCTGTTTTAGTGTGTGCTGTATAGCTAATGAATGTGTGTCCTATAAGACTATATGGTGTATGAGTATGTGGCATATCAGGGTGTGGTGTATCATGGTGTGGCACATCAGCCCTATTTACATGGCTTATATGTCTTATATACATACTAGCAAAATGTGTCTGTACATCACACGGGTTCGGTAGACAGAAATGATAGCACTCATCAATTGTTGACAATCACAGAGCAGAAGGGTAGGGTAGAATTGGCATGGTGCAGAATAACGGGACTTTCTGTGCATTCTGCCCATCTGTCGCCTTACCCTGGCATGGTGCAGTATGTTGTGGTGCATTGTTGTGCAGATATCTCAGAATCCTTGCGTCCTAGGGCCTTCAAAAGTGGTGTTTGAAGTCCCACTTTCAAGTTTTGTTTCTGGTTTCGAGACGGTTAAAATTACCTTTGTCCAGTTCTTCTATAACCACATTGATGTTTTTTGTGTTTCAATGCAAATATCTCAGAAACTGTGTGTCCTATGGACTTGAAATGTGGTGTTCAACATCCCAAAGGGATCTTGAACTGCTCTTCCTCACATCCAGATGCTTGAAATGAACTCTGTCCGGTCTTTCTACGGCTACCTTGATGTTTTGTCTCTTCCAGGCAACCATCTCATGTGTGCAGGGGCTGACATCCGGGGAACAGGTGGGGTGTACACATACAATTTAGTGTGAGGAGTCAGAAATGTGAGGTGGACAACTTGGTAAAGGTTTTTCACAAGATGCCATTTTATTAACTCTTTGGAGGCACAAAATCTAAAGGTAGAATCAGAGCTTTGCCGTGTAGGATGTATATTCAAGCGGAGTCTCATAAATTGGTGCCTGTACCATAAGCAAGGAAATCTAATCAAATATTTGGGTAAACAACTATATGATATAGTTCATTTTTAAGGTGGGCCTGAAGAGAATGACAGCAACAAAATCCAGTCATATTGGCACAGCTTTCGTTTAACCTTCTCAGAGTTTGTTAGCAACATTTTTTGACTGGTTCCCAAAAGCTTGAATATGACCTCACACCCACGGAACCACTGATCCAGCATTTCATTCTTTACTTTGAAGTTCTTTGGAGTTAATAATAGCTATGGTATGGCAGACCGACTCATAATACATTTTCTAAATGAAAGAGAGAGTCTTCCATATCGTTCCAGCATAAATATAAATCAGGCCCAGTTCAAATCTGATGACAGAAGTGGGAGCAATATAGAGGAGCCTCAATGTTTTTCTCCAGGAGGAGCATTCCAAAGACGCCCAGATTTTCCATTAAGTAAATAGAAAGGCTTCTGCACCACATGTCATGATAGAGACTACTTTTGTTTTATAAAAGGTCATGTTCGTAAATAGATAGAATTTGCCATGTTTTCTATGGATCAGACTTCCTTGAGCCATCAAGTTCTTAATTTTTATTTTTTTCAGATCTCAGAGGAGTGTCATCTAAGCTGGAGTTTATTTGCACTCCAAGATAAAACAATGATGGCACCTGGGGGAGAATCTCACTACCCAAATGCCATTTAAAAGACTGTTTATGTCTCCCTCTCCTTGAAGTTAAAACTAGAATGGTGGTTTTAGCTGGATTTTTCTCAAACCCATTTCTGGTCACCTAATCATAGGACCTCTGGAGACCTTTCGGCATCTAGCCAATCACGACCAGATCATCAGCATATAAGATTCATGACAGCTTGTAACCAATAACTTCAGACGGGAAAGAACGTATGTGATTGCAGTTATCCCGCAGATCAGATACAAATAAATTAAACAGGTTAGGGGCCAAAGGACATCCCTTTTTAAACCTCTGTAAGTGGTGATCTCTTTAGTCTAAAGTAGCAGGGCATTAAGCCTAATGTGCACCTTTGTTGCTGTATATAAAGCTTTTATTGCTGTCAAAAGATCTTTTGGCTATTCCCATGTCTCCATTTTCACCCATAGCAGATTTCTGTCAACACTATTGAATGCCTTTCTCAAATCCACAAAGGTGAGATACAATTTTGTTCAATTTTGCAAAGCTTTCCCCTTCACGATATTTAACAAAAACAAATCCAATTCTGTCCCCACCCCCTTTATAAAATCTGTTTGTCAAGCGTCTACCCTATTTGATTCCACCATCCACCTCCAAAGAGATTTCAAAAGTAATGCCGAAAAAAGTTTCCCCAACACATCCAGAAGTGCAATAGGGTGATAATTGGATGGATCAGACCTATTTCCCATCTTAAATATGAGGAGAACAATGGCCGTCCTCTACGAATTAGAGATCGGACCACGCTTCAACACCTGGCTGAGAAGCTTGAAAATGAAAGGTAGCCAGGCCTTCCGGAGCCTCCTCAATCACATAGTTGATAAGCCCGTCTGGGCCAGGGGCACACAATGAATTTATTTTCTTAATTAAAAGTTCCAGATCTAGCATGTCTAATGGGAGAGACCATGAGGCATTTGTTTTTATAGTTGAATCGGCAATAGGGCTACTCCTTTGCCCGAACAGCTTCTCATAAAACTTAACCCAGTCCTCCACAGTTACCACATTTGATAAGGAAGCTGAATGTGAGGAGGTACATTTGTTAAGCCTCTTCCAAATCTGTCTGGAGTCCTTGTTCACCAATGCAACTAACATTTCTTCAGCATCCTTTTGCAACATTTAGGTTTTATGGAGGTTTTTGTAGCTTTGCTTCCTCTTTTTCTGTAGTTCGAGACACAACCCATACACCATTCTACTAATGGCCCCCAGACCTTTACACATCTGCATTTTTTCTGCTACAACTTTTCCATCCTCTGCATGGTTGTAAGATGGCATTGGATTTCTACCTGCTTTATTGGCTGTATCAAACTTTATCAATAAGGGGCCGTAATGTATATCAAATTGTTGTTCCAACTGCATATTGAACTTGGCCAGCAATATGGAAACATCCTGAGGTTTTAAGCGTAAACAAATTCACCCCAGAAGGTCTCCAGATTTACATTCCATTTTTTACCAATCATCTTACTCTTGCCGCTCCAGATTAATTTTAAAAGAGCATGATCACTCCTATCCTTTTGCAGAACGTTCATTGTTATTATCACTTCAAATATATTACCAGATAAAAACAGGTCATCCAAAATGGTAGATTGAATTCCATTAGACCAAGTTACCTTTGCCGGAAGATCACCCCTAGACTGACCATTAAGCATGTAAAGATCTCTTTAACGCATGGCCCTAAACCATGTGACTGCTCGTTGAAGTCGTCTACTGATCGGACGGTCTTCTTCATCTACGATTTCACCTAAGATGTTGATGCATGGAGTATTTAAATCACCCCCTACAATTACAAAATGTGCCTTAAATTGCACATGAAATGTATCTATAGCATCTTTAACTGAATCCACAAAAGCCTCTGTAGTAATTGCAACAGTGTTCCGGAATACATGATATGATATGATAAGTCATTTACAATGTGAGTGTACACAAGTGTTTCTAGGTGTGAAGTATTAAACCCCATCTGTATACATTCAGGGAGCCAAGATCTAATTTCATGCACACAACCTGTAGGAGATGATTAGGACTCCCAGCATCGACAACCGTAATACCAGCCCCATTTTTCACAGAAGGCCACCCCTCAAACATTATTGGACAAAACATTTACAAAGATGGTCCATCTTCTCCCAATTCATTCTTTCTCATTTGTCATCGACAATCTTTACTACATCTTAAGATCATGTTCGCTGTCCGCTTTTGCTGGGGATTGGTCCGTGGTAGATCAAGACATCGTGGCACATTAAAACATTTGTATACAACATAATTCATTACTTAGTAGCAAATGGCGTAGAGCCTTTTTTTAACCTTAAGTGTGATTGTACATTGTCTGCTCAGATATCTTAGCAATACGAGGAAGGGCTGAGCAAACCGGTTCACTTCGAACTACTGATTGCGATCTCATCTGCTCCAGTCGTCCGGCTCCTCTTAAAACATTCTAATTTATGTGAGCACCACTCCAGCATGTACTGCCTCTAGTTTCACCCTAAGAAAACAATTGAACACCGGACACCATGGCCTCGGGCCCCATCTTTATTGCCGTTCCAAGCAAATGGCCAAACCCCTTCACTGCAATGGGCAAGATTATACCTATTCCTTGCTGAACTGTTAAACCATAAATTACTGTGTCCTGTTCGACGGCTGACCTTCTACTGGATGACTCATTCTTCCTGTGTCAACACCTAAGCCTGCAAAACCAGAATCTCCACATCACCTAATATTCATTGTGCAACTGCTAACTGGAAAGTCCAAAAAGTTCACAAAACCCTACTATATATATACCCTATAGTTAAGGTGAGTTGGACTCCCACACAAACCTCTCAAATTTCTATTGTTAATAACTTTTGATTAGAGTAACAGATTTGACTGCAATTTCGAAACTGATAAAGGACTTACAGGCCCCCCACACTGCAAGGTTTTGTAAGGAGGGGGTCACTTGGTGAGGGGCTGGAAAGAATGTGCTTCAGCTATTTTGCTGCTATAAAGAACTACAGATAGCCAAGGGTATGTGTAGTTATATATTTCAACAGCTATAGTGGCGTTAGGGGTGAACATTTGTCATTCAAGTCTGCCATCCATGCAGTAAGCAGGACAGACCTTGCTTAGCTTCAAAGTGAGGAAGGGTCCAGCCTCCTCAAGCCATGTTGCCCGATAAATGAGCCAAACCTACAAGACCACATAGAGAAATGGGTCGGCTCTTTCCTTGCTTTGAAGCTAAGCTGGGTCAGTCCTGGTTACTGCATGGATGGACGATGAAATGGGCATCCAAATTATTTTCTTTTCTTAAACCATGCTACTGTCAGTCCTTGAAAGTTTTGCACTCAAAGACCATTTTTTTGCCTTTTTCTGAATTGCATTCTGGTATTTGTAGTCCCCAGTCAATAATAAAAAAAAAAAAAGATATTTTAACAGCAACAGTGGGTTTTCCACACTGGCAGTAACTGAGACAAACCCTGATTAGCTTCAAAGAGAACGAGGGGTCAGCCCCCTAAGGCCATGTTGCCTAATAAATCAGCCCACCTTACAAGACCACTTAGAGAAGAAACATGACCTAAGGGGACTGTATCCTTCCTCACTTTGAAAGTAAGCAGCGTCTGTACCGGTAACTGCATGGATGAGAGACAGTCCACAGTCTCGAATGCTGTGTGTTTTCTTAGTTTTAAATATCTCATAACACACAACATCCGCATTCTTTTTTTTTATACCATGCTACTGTCATACCTTGAATGTTTTGCACTCAGAGATAATATTTGATGCCTTTTGCTGAATTGCATTCTGGTAGTTGAAGTCTGAGAGTCAAGATGGGGGGAATAATGCCACAACTGTACACTTTTTGCCTAGCATAGTTCTAGAAGGATTTATATATTTGAGTGACACTATGGTATGTGTACCTTTCAATGTAGCTTTATAAAGCAGAGTATTGTTAAAAGCTAGACATGGGGGTGAGGAGGGGAAATGATGAGAGGGCAAGTAAGTCATGAGTATTTGCCCACAACGTGGCAAGAGAGTTGCAGTCCTGGACACTGGTGCAGTTATTTTCCCCTGATTGTGGCTGCTTTTCATGGCACCATATGGGTGAAGAGCGTAACTTTTTTCAGAGGGCGGACACAACCCCTTGTTTTTTTTTTAGATTGGCAAGCTTGCTCAGGTATTTGGCTACCAGGATTTTACACAGGTTGTCATGTTCCCAGTGCAGAGGTTTACCCACAAGACCACAAGCACTTGTTTAGTATTGGTATTTTTTTCCCATTCAATATTTCACTACAGATTGCTGGGTTTAAAAGGTGAGCACCTTTTATACTTTGCCAGTATATTTATTGGAAGATTTCCTCTCTCTGATTATTTTTCTGGTGTTTATTACTGTGTTTAAAAGTTGAATGCTATTTTGTCTTGCACTCTTTCTTCTAAGGAGAATGTCAATTGAACTACATTTGTATATTTCACTTCAAAATATATGGTCACTTACTGCGCGTATATTCATGGGTGCTAGCTTCTAATTTTTGCAATGGGGGCAAAAGTACCTGGACATATGTTATTCTTGCAGCTGATAATTTTTACCCTTTTCCGTGCTGCATACATTTGGTTAGTTGGGGTTGTGCAATGTATCACAAGAGTCGTCAAGAGACCAGCCATAAAACAAGGGGCTTATAGCACGCCGCTTAACCAAAGTGTGTGATCCTCTGTAAATAATTGAATCCCTCTGTCTATTGACTAAAAACGTTGTGAGTTCTCAAAGCCTGCAATCTTTTATACATTATTAAAATAAAATATATGTTTACAGCTACAGTGGGTTTCCCATTCAGGCAATAACCTGGATCAACCCATCTTAGCTTCAAAGCAAGGAAGGTGCCAGACCCCCAGGCCATCTTGACAAATAAATTAGCCCACCTTACAAGACCACTTAGAGCAGCATGGCCTCAGGGGGCCGGATCCTTCCTTGCTTGGAAGCCAAGATGGGTTGATCCCGGTTATTGCATGAATGAGTCTTTTATACATAACAATACCACTGTCAAAACAGGACAAAGTCAGTTTGTGATTGATGAACGTTCTTGAGCGATGGGCTGCAAGTGTTTTAAAATGTAGAGTGGTTTGGTATAGTGTTCGGCAGTGCCCACCAGCCATGCCAAAGGCCATGGCTACTGGTCTGGTAGTGTTTTAAAATTGACAGTGAGCATTTCAAGATGGCTGCCAGGGCAGGGAGACATGTGTGAGGCTCTCTCCTCCAGGACCGCCACAACAAAGAACCACAATTTATAGCTGGATGATCCAGAGATAAAAATAATGAGCCATACCACCCTCAACACCCCATGCGCAAGTTGCAGGAGAGCTCCGACCCTGCGGATGCGGTGTTGAAGGGGCTGCGGATCGTAGAAGTGCAGACCGCCCCTACCCCCACCGAGGAATGCCGGAGGAGCCAGCCCGCCTGTGGTGGAACTTGGCAGCCGAGGAGTTCGCTGATCAGAAGCCGGGACGCCTGAGCGGGGAAACACTGAGGCAGTGCCTGCATGCTGCGGAGTGCCCCCCAATCGCTCCCCCCTCCTCAGCGGTGGAGCAGAGCTCTGGAGGGGAGACGCCGACATTGTAGGCGGCCCACCGAGAGCAGCTGCGGGCCTCCCCCTGGGCACAGCAGAGAGGACGCCAGGGGTGAGACCAGCAGTACCACGCGGCAGGGAGTGGAGATAAGATGCTGCGTCAAGAGTGGAATCTGGAGGCCCGACCCCAGGAAGATCATCAGATCAGGGCCCAGACAGGGAGGAAAGTTGCAAGCATACGCCAGGTGGCATTGAAGGTGAGGACTCCCCAACCCCCCATCGCTAAGAGAGCAAGGGAGCACCCCCCCATGCATCATACCTCCTCCCCCGCTAAAACATCCTCAGCTGGACTGCCCACGCACCCCCATCCAGCAACCCGCCCCCATATCGCGGGCACTGGACCGTTGGGAGCCTTGAAGTGAAGTGTCTCCCCTCCCCTTCAAAATAGTCTGGGGGGGTAGAGTAGCGCGGTCTCTCTCCATCGGCAGCAGGAGGCAAGAAATAGCAGGATCTCCGGAGCCAGGGGGTAAGGTAAACATTGCATCCGCCCCCAACTTAAAGCTTCCCCTCACATCACCAAGCTGAGTGCAACAAATGGTGGGCAGAGACGCAACGAAACACCCTAAGGCTCCCCAACTGACAGCGGCATTATCCAAAGGGGGTCATGTCAAAGGCAAAAGGGAAGGGGACCACGTGCCAAGCGAACTCCCAAACCACTAAACAGGACGCCAACCTAATACGAATGTGGTCAACAGACACCTGAGTACAAATCAGAGGAAGGGTGCAGGAAGACCCCCCTGGTGAAGGCAATCCCCACATCCCACATCTACAACCGTCCTCAAGTGATGACATGCACGCTTGGTTCATGGAACTTCAAGAGAAGTTCATGTCAACGGTTCAGGATCAGTTTGCCACGATAAGAAATGACATGAAGCAAGTGGTCCAGGATTTGAAGATGGATGTGGCCAAATTGGAGGAGCGGACAGACACCCTCGAGGGAATACTCCATAACACGGAAGAAGAAGCACAACATAACAGCGAGACGCAGAACATCTGCTGAGGATAACCCACAACCTGGAGATACAATGCGAAGACCTCAAAAACCACTCACGAAGATCCAACATTCGTATTAAAAATATGGCGGAATCGGTACTCGACAAGGACCTCAAAATTGCAGTACAGCAGGTATTCAGAGACATTATAGAGGTATGAGAGACTGACGCAATTGGTGTCGACAGGGTGCACAGAGTGGGCCCAAAGTGAACGGGGGCACCAGGGGAGAGACCGCGAGATGTGCTAGTAGCCCTCTCCTCATACCCCCAAAAAGAACAAAACTTGAGGAGGGCGAGAGGAATGGACCACATAAGGATGAATGGGGCGGGCATTCAGCTGTACCAAGATCTGGCCCACATAACGCTGCAAAAAAGAAGAGTGATGGCCCCACTGGTAAAGGAATTAGTGGCGAGGCAAATACGCTACAAAGAGAAATTCCCATTTGGATTGTTGTTCATATGGGAAGGCAAACAACGAAGAGTGGCTACCTGGGAAGAAGGCCTCGACATTATGGAGATCCAAGCAGAAGGGGCGGACGAAAGGGACAATAAAGCAAGCGGAGAGCAACAGAGAAGACCGAGGGGATGGGAAATGGTTTGGCAAAAGAAGAATACTGGAAAAGAGAACCACAGA
Organism: Ambystoma mexicanum; assembly: GCF_040938575.1. Classification (NCBI taxonomy): domain Eukaryota; kingdom Metazoa; phylum Chordata; class Amphibia; order Caudata; family Ambystomatidae; genus Ambystoma; species Ambystoma mexicanum. The sequence goes on along the minus strand of NC_090928.1, from coordinate 107,181,140 downwards.
TCGACCCCAGATGAGTAAAAAGCGAAATGTGAAATAAGACCTATCCGCAGGTGCCAGGTGACAGGGAGGAAAGAGAGGTGTGCACATGGTGGCATCCAGAGAATCGCCGTAACAGGAACCCCCGCAAAGTTCACCCCGAGGTTATGGAGGGCAGGGAGCGATAGGCGCAACACCCTAGCAACCTTAGGAACCCGGGCCCTACTCGGGACAAGGTTTGGTTTCAAGTTTAACGTTGAGGAGGGAGTTAAAGTGATTGGGGGGAGAGGAGGGGGTCACCCGGAAGGAGGATTGGAATGCTGCAACGGGGAACATATGACGTTGGCCATGGGCTAGGACGCCATGGGGAAGCTCTGAATCCTAACATATAACCTAAGGGGCCTTAACTCCCCAGTAAAGAGGAAAAAGCTTGAGAACATGCTCAAGAACAATAAGGCGGACATTCTACTTCTGCAAGAAACACACAAAAGAGCCCAGGACAAACAGAAAGCACACCTCAGAGGATATAAGATATGGGCCCAGTCCAATGTACCAGATAAAAGAGCAGGGGTGATGATAGCGGTGAAAGAGGGAGGGGACTCCAGGCTAATTGACAAGTTAACAGATAAGAACGGGAGTTTCGCATTTGCTAACACCATGATAGAGGGATGCTGCCTCACCCTGGCATCAATTTACGCTCCCAACTCGGGGCAAGATGGCTTCCTGCGTGACACTTTGGGGAAATTAGAGGATTTTGCAAAGGGAGAGGTGATATTGGGGGGAGACCTAAATCTGGCATGGTGCCCCTGAACAGATAGGAGCACAGGGGTTCCCAGGGCCAGAGGGCGCCGTCCAAGCACCTCAGGCAAAAGATGGACAATATGACACTGTGCGACGTATGGAGGGAACTCAAGGGCGAACAGAGGCGGTATACGTACTTCTCACAAGTGCACAACACTATGTCGAGAATTGACTACTTCTGGGCATCAGTGGGACTGATGGGCAAAATACAGGGAATGGATATTGGGTCAATATCACTGTCAGACCATGCACCGCTTTGGATGGAGTTGAATACCCCTGGGAAGAGGGGGCGGGCTGTGGGGTTGGAGGCTACCGCAGGACCTTCTTCAGGACCCTATAGTGTGAGAAACGATAAGGGACTTGGTTATAGATTATTTTGCCCAAAATTACATGGGTGGTGTCTCACTGGGAACGGTCTGGGAGGCATTCAAAGCAGTAATCCGCGGCAAATTGATAGCACTGAAAGCCTCTAGAGATAATCAGAGGCATAGGTGGGAAAGAGAACTGGAAAGCAAAATTGCGGGCATACAAGAGAAACTCTTGACTCACTCCACCAGAAGCCTGCGGAAGGCTTTGAGACATGTACAAAGACAATTGGAAATGCTACGCACCAAAAAAGCAGAGAAATCACTCTTATATCTCAAACAACGCTACTACATTAAGGCCAACAAGGCAGATAGATACTTGGCCAGACAACTCTGCGAGAAACAAAAGGCAATGATGATCAAGAATATCCAAAACGCACACGGAGAGACATTAATGCGCATCCAGGACATGGGAGAGGTTTTCAGGGAGTTCTATCAAGTGCTGTATACAACGGAATATCCGGACAGCAGGGCCCAAGATGCGTACTTACAACCCCTCCCCATCCCACAAATCTCGGAAGAAGAGAGATTGGCACTTGAGAGCACGATTAGGGAAGAAGAAGTGAAAAAGGCGATAGCAGACCTCCCAAACACAAGGCACCAGGCCCAGATGGCTATACAGCCCCTAAAAAATATGCGGACATTATAACCCCATTCCTAACCAGACTCCTAAATTCCTTCAAAGAATGTGGGAATGTAACCCCGACAATGAATGATACCAAAGTACTAGTCTTCCATAAAGCAGGGAAAGACCCCTCCTATCACGGTTCCTACCTCCCCAAAGCCCTGATTAATTTGGACTCTAAGATATACACAAAATTCCTGGCAGCTAGATTGTCCCCACTTTCATCCAACTTGAAAAACACAGATCAATCAGGATTTATACCGGGTCGGCAAACGCATGACAACCTTAGACAACTTATACACCTAGTGGAGAAGACGGGCATCACAGACACACCGGCAATATTACTCTCATTAGACGCCGAGAAGGCATTCGACCGGGTGGAATGGTCACTATTATTTAAAACACTAAAGTGCATGGGATTTGGAGAGCAGTACATAGATATGATAAGAGCCAACTACAACAATCCGTCAATTAGGATAGCCATAAACGGGGTGGTCACAGATAGGGTAGAGATATCAAGGGGCACTAAACAGGGATGCCCACTATCCCCCCTCTTATATGCAATATTTCTGGAACCATTCCTAATTAAACTCAGAGAATCCACACTCATAAAGGGAATAGAGATGGCAGGCAGACAACACAAAGTGATAGCATATGTGGATGACATGTTGATAGCTCTAGCGGACCCTGGGGTGACATTGGCTGCAACAATTAGAGAACTAGAGACATTCGGGGCTATCTGCAGTCTTAAAATCAATAGGAAAAAGTCAGAGATTCTAATTCTGGCTGGCGAGCGGGGGAGGTAGAAAGGGAGGCAGCAGCATTAGACCTCAAACAGCTGAAAATGGGATCAAGTACCTAGGAATAACACTGACAAACAGGGTTGAGCTATTATATGAAGGAAACTATCCCCCACTCCTAGAACTTATTAGGAGGGACTTGGAGCGCTGGAATCCCCGGTGGGGCAGAATACAGTCGGTAAATATGAACATTCTCCCCAGGCTGTTATACTACTTTCAGGCTCTCCAATTACGGTTCCCAGATCATTCTTCAAGGGGCTATCAAAGGCAATCAATTCTTACATATGGAAAAGGAAACCCCTGAGGGTTGCCAGAGCGGTTCTCACAGCGCCTACTGGAGCGGGGGGGATGTCCCTCCCCCACTTTCAAAAATATTTCCAAGCTGCGCAACTAAGGGTACTGAAGGAATGGTATAAATAAAAACAACCAGCTCAGGCACTGGCTGACGTCACCTGAAGTCAAAAGAGCGGCAACAAGGGACCTCATTCCATTCGAAAAATACATAATAACCAACTCAGGGTCTAGAAGGTTAGTCTCGTCACCGTATACATTTATAAACACCCAAGAAAAATAAGTTAAGTGGGCCTACATGATCAAATGGGGGAAAACACTGGAGGAGGATATCCCAAATCATCAGTGGGTAGACCTGTGGAATAGCATTCCAAAAATGACCCGATCAGTTCAAATGAGGGAGATGTGGGTAAAAATAGCAACCCAATTGCAATACACGCCAGAGAGATTACATACAATGTACACTCGAACATCTACCTTATGCTGGAGAGGCTGCGCAGAAGTGGGTACGTGGAAACACATCTGGTGGGACTGCCCAGGGATAAAGGGTTTCTGGTCTGAGGTAAAGACAGAGATGGGAAAAATGTTTCCAGATGCGGAACAGTTGGGAGAGAAGGTGTGGCTATGCGGAATGAAGGATAAGGCGGCTAGGAAATACACAAAGTCACATTGGAGGAGCTTCATGGGACTGGTAATAGCGGCTTCGGCAGCAATAGCCCAAAAATGGAAAAAACGAGACCCACCAGGTCTGGTCACAGATGACAATGGAAAAGCTACCGCATACTATTCAGGGCTCTAGCAGATCTTTCACAAAGGATTGGGGAACGGTCCAAGACTATTTGCATTCAGACTATATGGAACAATGGTGCCCCCATAAAATCAGAATAACGGATATTTTCAGTGCATAAGACATTCCCATACTGAATGACACCAAGAGGGACCTTCTGGGGGGGTGTTGTGGGGGGCTATGTTCATATCCAAATTTAATGTTTGTATTCGAAAACAATAAATATTATTTTTTAAAAATTGACAGTGGGCACGGCCAATGGCTGTGCCCACTGACCATGGCCGAAGACAATACTAGTGGTCTGGAAGCGTTAAAAAAATACATGGAATAACAAAACCCTTGGAATTAAAGGAAAACACTTTAGTTGCAAGGACGATAAGGTGAGCAGTACATAATAACAAAACATTTGAAAATCAAGGAAAAATCTTTAGTTGCAGGGACGTTAAGGTCAGAAGTTAATGCAACGAAACCCCTGAAATTCAACTAGAGCCACATTAACTTTGTGCCCGCTGTTTCGCAGCCTATGACCACAATGATTACATAATATTAGCCAACACTGGTGAACTCACAGGTTGCTGCTTATGGGTTATCTTGCTTCGCTGCCACAGTGCCTTCTGCTTTTTCTGCCTCCTACTGCACGTCAAACCACTTAGGTTCACCTCCCATGGACCGTGCCCGTCGGGAAAGAAGTGTTCCTTGCTCCAAGAACACTCTGTGGCTCGCCGGTCACTGGAGCACAATTTACGGGGAAAAGTTTTCACAATAACGCTTCCCGCTACGCAACCTCTGCATTCATGGGCATCAAAAGTTTGAAAGCTTTTCACAATACCGCTTCCTGCCACACAACCTCTGCTTTCATGGCCATCAAAAGGGGGAAAGCTTTTCACCACAACTCTTCCCGCCACGCATGCCTCCGCAATCACGGTCACCAAAGATAGAGACCTCTCGGAACCGTCATCCACTCTGTAAATAGCGGCGGTTCCGGCAGCTCTGTTTTTCTTCATCTCCTGCTGCCCTGTAACGTGGAGTCTCTGCAGCCACTCCAGCTCCTACGTCTCCTGCTTCTTGTGGGCTACATGTAAGGGGGTCTTATATATTGATAAGTCCCGCTCAAGTGCGGGACATTAGAATCACTAGACTGCATTTTGCAGTGTAGAGCCTCATAATCCCTCTTCCTCATCACAGTACTTTGGGCATTGCGGGACTTGAAGTCCCCAATGTTCCAATGACTTATTTTGTTCTGAATATTGTCTGCAATTATATTCCTTTCTCTTTTAAAAATATAACATCTGCAGAAAGAGTTTTAAAAGGGCGAAGGGTTGATTTGTTTTTAAAGGAGAGTTAGTTACCTACAAATGTAGGGGACTAATGTCCATATCTATCATTTTCCTGTTGATTACAATAGCTTTTATTACGATAAATGTGGGAAACTTTATAAAGAGAAGTCGTAATCTTAATATTCATATTTAAGGTAGAATCAAACTCAGAGTATTAATATTAATTTTCCCATGTTGATTATGACCGTTTTCACAACCAACAAGATGCAAAGTTTCGGGAAGGAACACCTCACTCTGAAAACAAGCCATTACATATTCTGGCACCATAGAACTAACCCTCTCTAAGGAAGGCAAATAATGCCTCTCCCCTAATAGAGTCCTTTCATTCCCTAGGGACCCTCATGCTCCAAGGAGATCCTTGTTAGGGAGAATTCTCATAAATGTGCTAATTCCCTTCACCTTAGAGACCCCCAGCAACTTTGCTGGATTTTCATGACTTGATTATTTTCCCTGGAAAGAGTATGTGCCTTTCATCCCACTCTTTCATGTATTTTGATGTGTGTTTTACACTTGTGTTCTTTGAATATGGGGTTTTAGATAACTCCATAGGCATCATCTTTTCATGTGTGTTACACAGCTCCTTCAGTGCAATGACACAGGGATGTCTTTTTAGACTTCCCAAAGATTTAAATACCTTCTCTGGGATATACTACTGTTTTCCAGAGAATGTAAAGTGAAATTGACTTTACTTATCTTTCCAAATTCATAGACCCAGCACACACCATCTTACAATGGAGTGCTGGAGGGGTTACATAGTATCCCATGTGTCTAAATATTCATTTAGCAGTCAAATGCTACCCTTTCCTATTGAAAAGGCTGGTGGCAGTGGTTTTTCAAAGAACTACCATGATTTTTCCCGACCGCAAACACCGGTAGCTAAAAATCACGGGAGCCATGTTTTTCAAGATGGCACCTTAACCACCTTTGTTTAAACAGGTTGCGGCCATCTTTTTCTGGCGTTTCTTTTTGGAAAGGTCCTTTTAGTGTTTGTCTCTGCGCGCCAAACCAGGTTTGGACCCTTTGTTCGTGTGCCTTTGGCAGACTTCAGGAGTGAAGACCGCCACTGGTGTGTGAGTGTCTGGGGTGGGCAGGAAGTGAGGGAGGTGCTGGAAACCCCCTGTGCTTAGTCTCCTAGGAGACCCAAATGCACTCTGGCATGATTGGCTGGCTGACTGTCGGGCAATGACAGACACCCTGCTGGCCTGGAATGAAAGGGAGAGAACTGTTTCAAAGGCGAGTCTCGGACTGGAAAGCAGAGTCGACCATTGGAACAAAAGAACCGAAGATGAGCTGGAAGAGGACGGCTGCTGCTACTCCTGGACCATTGGTTTGCCTGATGAAGCCCTGCTGCAGGTCCTAATTGCCAAACTCCATTCGACTGAGAAGCTCCATCAAGGACGGCTTCTTCCTTTGAGTTGGCGGGACCAATCAACATGTAAGACACCTGGATACCATTCTCAAGGCTGGTTAGGATTAACGAGGGAGAGGGACACCAGCTTGTGTTCTTGAATCTACAGCTACTGGAACTGAAGTGACTCCATCTTGTTTGCTTTCTTCAACGATCCAGTGCAGTGCAGGAGTCCCCCAACGTCCTCCCTCTTGTCCCCATGACTGAGGCTCAGGAACAGTGAGATCTGCAGCAACTTCCAGGAACCAACAACTTCAGCAGCATTTGTTTCTTCGTTATAAGGTACTGTGTCAACCCGATTGAGAGAACGCCACTCTTGCAGTGAAAGTTCATGAAACTTTCCCAACTTGCATGCCTAATCAGCTTGTGATCCAACATATGATTCTTTTTCGCCTAAACTACTTCTAAGAACTTTTGCAAAGACTTTCCGTTTGAAATCAGAACTGCTCTTTCCTATCCAGAACACTAGCCCATTGACTTTGGCCTAGGTCTATTGACTTGAATTGAACTAATCTGGTGAACTGAAACTATTTGCACCATATAAACAAGTATATGGGATCTATTCTTATTACCTTGTCCCTTTTGCTTATTTCTAAGTAACTGAACTGCTATTTTGCTCCTACTTTAGGGGAGCTCAAACTGTCTCAAATCTTAGAGTTTTGTATTGCAGTGTATTAGTGTATGATATTAAGTTGCCTCCTTCTATTGAAATGTTTGCTAAATGATTGTGTAATAAATTAATACGTGTTTTTAAAAAACCACTGTGATTGAAAACCCGCTGTGTAACCTCTTGTACTGCTCACATTCACTCTTGAGATAAGCCTGGCTGCTCTGCTCGCTACCAAAAACTGTGTGGTACAGACTTATACCAAAGGTTGGTTTGTGCTTACACCTGCAGTCCTAATTATATGTGGTGGTCCCAGAGTGTGAAAACAAAATCAAAATATCGAGGCTGAGTACCCCAAAAGGAAATGCACCGAACACGGGTTACAAAGGAACATACAAAGTACTTTATTTTATACTGAATCCAGTTACAAAAACAGAGCAAAATCAGATAGCTATCGGCCCTCAGTACAACACAACGACCTCCAGCGTGGTTCAGTGTGTTCAGTGAGAGATGTTGTACATCAGAATGCATTTGCTTTTTATACACTTGGTGGGCACGATGTCCAGCCCCACTTCAGGTTAATATTCCATTTAATACATCACCAATCTAGGGTTCGTGCAAAGTTTCGAACAACCGCATACAACTGGTTTGCCTTTAATACATGTATCAACAAGCCTATGCAATAACTGTGTATTCTAAGTTTTTCCATGCAGGCCTTCTCAAACATTAATACAATGTAGTTTAACAGATGTTCTGCGTTCAGTATTTGAATACATTGCTTCAACATATGCTCGTGGATTAGTTTCATTGCACGAGTAATCCTTATACACACAGGTCAACAAAGGACATGGTCTCAGTTCACAACCTCAACAAGTGGCCTGCAGGCAAGTGACATATTAGCTATGTACAGAGGGCAAGACGGCCATGTTGTATTCTGGAATGGCATGTCCACCATTTTAGCTCACAGGGTGACTTTTACAAAGCGAATCCTAAAATGGCGGCTTACATTGATTTAAGGCCTATATTAATTGTTTTATTGTAATAGGAGGCACGATATGATTTCTCTTTTGACAAACACTCCTTTTGGCCTATGCCAAGTGCTAAAAAACTACTTTGGATCTCCTTGCAAATAACTCCATGCATCATCGTCCATGCACCCTGAATCACTATCAGAAATATCTATTGCCATTAGGTCATTTGCTAAAATATCTTTCAACACATATTCTTTGGAAGTTTTATCCGGGGCATACATTTTATATCCTATCGAACCTATCGCTTATGCGCAACATCCCCCTAGCATCGAACACATACCAGGTAGACACTGAATACAGCAACAAAGAAACAACAGGATTCCTAAAATAATTAGTAAGACCGAAAGTACCTTCCAACCCCAATATCGCAAGAAGTCCCAGAACCAAGCGCTTAGATCCCAGTTTCCCTCGAAAATGCACTTCGGAACTAAGGACGTGCAGATTCTGTATTGCCTTGAAGATAGTTGGGGAGGACTCTGGTACGAAAACGCAGCAAGTGGACCCCACTAATTTACACACTCCACCACGCTCAGCTAGAATGACATCTAATGCCATTCGGTTTTGAAGTGCTACTAATCTTATCGCCTTTTGATCTAGCGTCATATTATAGAGTATGTCCGTGGTCCGGTTGATGGTTCTCTCCAGTACTCTCGCTAGTTTTCTGATATCTTCTGAATTCGCTATCTGCCCCCAAAATGGCACAACTGATTTAGCTATATCTCCCAAGATTTGTGCTGGGGTGTCACCATTCTCGTCCCGCCGTGGACGAGCCTCCAAAACTTCTCTTGTACTAACTATAAACACCCCAGGTAACAGGATCCCTAAATAACAGGTTTCCTGCCAATCCCTGGGCAACCATGGGAATGCCGAAAGGTGGCTACTTGTCAGAAATTTACCTCACAGTAGGAATTTCATAGGATTATATCTCCCACCATAGACAAAGAAATGTGTTTAGCATATTTTAATTATTATATCAAACAACATGGTAAAACAACATAAAAAACCTATTTCCAGCGTTTGTTATTTGTAGAAACACAAATGGGCGGAAGAAGCAGACACCAAAACATGTGCAATGTACAATTAGCGTGATGTTAGTAATGGTGTATTTTGATCGCATTTTCAATTATACAACAACATGGTATAATAGCGTCAACATTTGAATATGTTTCTAGGGAGAAGGACAACACTGTTGCAGTTTAAAGCTCGTCAGTAAAGTCCACGCCCCGTCTTCAGGACGCGATAGGTTAAAGAAACACGTTACACTGGCAACATGGCACCTATGTGTCAGTGTAGTGACCTAAAAAGATAAATAAAAATTGTTTTACTCAAACATGATAAAAACGGTGATGGTGGTGTTTGTGTGCATACAAAACAAGTAGCCAGGTTGCTAACCTTAAAAGTGATTTCTTTTGGTGTGATGGGCAAAGCGATTGCATGAATCAATTCAATTGAGGCGGCAGACCAGTCCGTCTTAAGAATTCAAGCTGTAAATCAATACATACATTTATTTAGATTTTTGTTGAAACAAGTAACATATTGAACCAACAATAGTTACATTTTGATATATGAATCAATCATATTTACCACTTTATGTGTAAGGCTGGGATTATTGTTTCAAGTGCTGCAGAGAAATTTCAGTAGTGTACCGAGTTTCTATGGTATTCCGGATACTACATGTCCCATAATGCATCATGGAATCTAAAAGAAATGCGAAAAGCCTTTCAATTTCACAGGTTTCACCTGATTTGCGTTTCTTTCAAGCATTTAAGTGGCAGGGAGTAACACTTGCTTGGCCATAATGACCCCCAAGGCTGTCTTGCATTGTTGTATATTGGGTTAGATATTTTAAACCGCTCGCATGTCAGTGAATGGCTCTGTGTGGGAGACAAAGGCACCAGAGAGTACAATTAGACTCTCTGTACGTTTTTGAGCAACAATCAAGTGTGGCATGGATTTCAAAGCAGGCTTACCTGTCGTGTGTGCATTCGCCTTCACAGAATCACTTTACCCCGTGGCTTTTTCCTTGGTTGAATACTGGTGTAAGCCAAATGTCATTCGTTGACATCGAAAGAGGACTGCCAAGTCCAGTCCATTCGTGTGTCTAATAGAGGAAGGACTTTCCTCAGTATTAGAAAGGGGTCGGCCATTTTTGAGTGTATATGGATCCTATGAAGGTATACTTAACACTGCAGTAAATAATGATCTGCTTGCTTGTTCTCAGTAAGGGGGTGTGTATAGTGTGTCAAATACATTTTTTCTTATAGAGCAAATTTGTGCACACAATGGTTATGCATCATATGGCAATTTTAGACAAGGCATCACCCTCCAGCAGACATGATAGACATAAATGGCAATGAGATCATATTTCATTAACCCCCCACTGGTTGTCTGAGCTATTAGTGGATAAACAGACTCTACTCTACGGCAACATTTAGACCGGACTGGACTGTATTGAGATTATAAATCCATTTTTGCTCCATTTTTTTAAGGAACAGATCCCTATTCCCTCCACGTGGGTGAGCTTTAGATGTCTCAATAACAAACCAAAATATATCTTCGCATGTGTGTTTCGCTTGTAAATAATGGGCCACCAATGGTTTATCCGGACTACCATTCCGTATGGCTGAGCGATGTTCGCCAATTCGTAATTTCACTGACCTGATCATTTTGCCTATATAGATTAACCCACCAGGGCATTTTATCCCATAGATCACCCATTTAGTCAGGCAATTTGAGAAGGATTGGTATTTCCATAGCCTGTCATACAGATCAATCTGTTTCAAATTCTTGGTCAAATGGCAGACTGAACAATGTCTGCATGCATAATGACCACTGACTGGTGGCAGTCCCCATAATGTAGATTGAATGGGTGTCTCAATGTTGTTAATAGGGTAAGTGTGTACTAATTTATCCCGCAGATTAGGCATCTGCTTGAAGGCAAATCTAGGCCAATTGGGTTGAAAATCATCAGTATGAATGATTTTCCAATTTTTTTAGTATCACCCTTCTTAGGTCATTACTCAGGGGCGAAAAAGATGAGACACATGTAATTCTATCATCTTGTGGTTTTGTGTGTTTCTGAAGGATCACTTCGCGATTTGCGTTACGTGCTCTCTTCATAGATCTCTTGATTATTTTCCGAGGATATTGTCTCTGTTTTAGTTTTTCGCTCAAGAACTGGCTATTGATTTTAAAGTCAGCCAATTCACTACAGTTCCGTCGGATTCTAAGAAATTGTCCGTAGGGTAAATTTTCCCATAGACTAGACGGATGGAAGCTGCTGAACAATAAAAGCGTATTCATGTCTGTGGGTTTTTTGAATAATGTAGTACCCAGTTGGTTTTCCTTTTTGAAGGTTTTCAGATCAAGAAAGGCTATATTGTCAGTGCTTGATGACATGGTGAATTTGATGGTTGGAGTTTGGCTGTTGAGCCATATTAAAAAGAGATGTAGTTGGTCCTGGCTTCCGTGCCAAAGCATGAACACATCGTCTATGTAACGATGCCATGAACTAATGTGTTCATGGAAGGGAGTAGTCGCTGTGTAGATGAAATTAGATTCGTAGTGATCCATGGATAAATTTGCTAAGTCTGGTGCAAATGTAGCACTCATTGAGGTCCCTTGCCTTTGTTGGTAAAAGGTTTGATTACACAAGAAAAGGTTTTTTGTCAGTGCCAGCCTCACGCATTCGATGATAAAATTGGATGGCACTGTAGGGTTAGCTCTTGCCTCTAGATATTGATGTAATACTTCAATGCAGTGGTCCTGGGGGATGTTAGTGTATAACGACTCTACATTCAGGGTGACCAAGATGTCATCGGCCCCTGGGTGTAGACTGGCAACGATGTGTATCATAGCTGTAGTGTCTTGCACATATGATTTCATCTTAGCCACAAATGGTCTCAGGAAGGAGTCTGCATAGATGGACAAGGGCTCGAACAATGAGCCTATAGCTGAGACAATCGGGCGACCAGGTGGATGAATCGCAGTTCTTCTGTATTTTGGGTAATAAGTAAAAGGCAGGAGTGGTCGGATTGGGTCTAGTCAGGAACATCAGCTCATCCTTACAGATCCACTTTTGATCGTGTGCATGTTTCATAAGGCTCAGAATTTCTTCAGTCAATCCCGTAGTAGGGTTGCCCACAAGTTTCTGATAACAGAGTTGGTTATCTAACTGTTTTTCAATTTCCAGATTGTATGCATTCACATCCCACAGTATGATACCCCCCCTTCTCAGCGGGTTTCACTACAAAGGAGGTGTTGCTTTCGAGATTTTTTAGAGCTCTTCGCTCTGCTTGTGTTAGATTAACTTTTTGTTGGCTTTTGTTTTTAAAAAGATAATTTAATTCTCGTATTATTTTGTTTTCAAAAGTGAGAATTTCTGGAGAGATCATGGCTGGTGTTGGTGTAAAAGACGAAGGACATTTAAGTCCTGATTTATTATCGTCTGGAGTCAGCCCCTCTTTCGGATTGCGGAAAAAATACTTGAGCCTTATCAGTCTGAAGAAATTTCTCATCTGTGCCTCAGTTGTAAATTTATCGGCAGCTTTGGTTGGAACAAAGGATAGTCCCTTACTTAAGACACTGGTTTCTGTCTCAATGAGATGGTGGGAACTAAGATTGAAAACCGGGATTACCAGTTGTTCTGTGGCGGTTGCCACTGTCTGGTCGGCATCGTGCGATTGCCCCATTGTCTGTTCTTCCCGCGTTTCCCCTGTCCCTGAAAAAACTGTGGTTGGGCACCTCTTTGCGCTAAGCCTCCACGGCTAGTAGAGGGTTGTGCTGTAGAGGAATCAGAGTCACTGCTGTTGGATGAGTTAGAGAAAGTGACACATTTATTTACACGGTTTCTATTATTGGATGGACCCCTCCCTCCCACTTGGTTGGCAATTTGTTGTTGAAAAAAGGTTGGGTTTAGATAGGGATAGGTGGACTCTTCCTTGTAGTTAAGTATATCTTTTTTTAACTTCCATATCTTTTTGTCCAAGGTAAATGTTTTTAATTTTTTCATTTCGTCCTCTATATTACCCAATAGTATTTTTATGTCTGAAATGGCAGATTCATCATTAATTTTTTTCTCTAAAGTATCCAGGTCTTCTTTTTGTTTCTTTGACTCCTCCTCAGCTGTCTCAATGACTAATATCACCAAGTCTCTGGAACATTTATTAGCTACCCCGCTAAAGGTGCCCATACATTTCGGATTATCCAGAAAGACGCGGGGGATATTTTTGACCTGAAGGTATTTTTTCCGCAATCCGAAAGAGGGGCTGACTCCAGACGATAATATATCAGGACTTAAATGTCCTTCGCCTTTTACACCAACACCAGCCATGATCTCTCCAGAAATTCTCACTTTCGAAAAACAAAATAATAAGAGAATTAAATTATCTTTTTAAAAACAAAAACCAACAAAAAGATAATCTAACACAAGCAGAGCGAAGAGCTCGAAAGCAATACCTCCTTTGTAGTGAAACCCGCTGACAGGGGGGGGCATCGTACTGTGGGATGCATACAATCTGGAAATTGAAAAACAGTTAGATAACCAACTCTGTTATCAGAAACTTGTGGGCAACCCTACTACGGGATTGACTGAAGAAATTCTGAGCCTTATGAAACATGCACACGATCAAAAGTGGATCTGTAAGGATGAGCTGATGTTCCTGACCAGACCAAATCTGACCACTCCTGCCTTTTACTTATTACCCAAAATACATAAGAATGTGATTCATCCACCTGGTCGCCCGAATGTCTCAGCTATAGGCTCATTGTTGGAGCCCTTGTCCATCTATGCAGACTCCTTCCTGAGACCATTTGTGGCTAAGATGAAATCTTATGTGCAAGACACTACAGCTATGATACACATCGTTGCCAGTCTACACCCAGGGGCCGATGACATCTTGGTCACCCTGGATGTAGAGTCATTATACACTAACATCCCCCAGGACCACTGCATTGAAGTATTACATCAATATCTAGAGACAAGAGCTGACCGTACAGTGCCATCCAATTTTATCATCGAATGCTTGAGGCTGGCACTGACAAAAAACTTTTTCTTGTGTAATCAAACCTTTTACCAACAAAAGGCAAGGGACCCCAATGGGTGCTACATTTGCACCAGGCTTAGCAAATTTATACATGGATCACTACGAATCTAATTTCATCTACACAACGACTAATCCCTTGCATGAACACATTAGTTCATGGCATCGTTACATAGACAATGTGTTCATGCTTTGGCACGGAAGCCAGGACCAACTACATCTCTTTTTAATATGGCTCAACAGCCAAACTCCAACCATCAAATTCACCATGTCATCAAGCACTGACAATATAGCCTTTATTGATCTGAAAATCTTCAAAAAGGAAAACCAACTGGGTACTACATTATTCAAAAAACCCACAGACAAGAATACGCTTTTATTGTTCATCAGCTTCCATCCGTCTAGTCTATGGGAAAATTTACCCTACGGACAATTTCTTAGAATCCGACGGAACTGTAGTGAATTGGCTGACTTTAAAATCAATAGCCAGTTCTTGAGCGAAAAACTAAAACAGAGACAATATTCTCGGAAAATAATCAAGAGATCTATGAAGAGAGCACGTAACGCTAATCGCGAAGTGATCCTTCAGAAACACACAAAACCACAAGATGATAGAATTACATGTGTCTCATCTTTTTCGCCCCTGAGTAATGACCTAAGAAGGATGATACTAAAAAATTGGAAAATCATTCATACCGATGATTTTCAACCCAATTGTCCTAGATTTGCCTTCAAGCGGATGCCTAATCTGCGGGATAAATTAGTACACACTTACCCTATTAACAACATTGAGACACCCATTCAATCTACATTATGGGGACTGCCACCAGTCAGTGGTCATTATGCATGCAGACATTGTTCAGTCTGCCATTTGACCAAGAATTTGAAACAGATTGATCTGTATGACAGGCTATGGAAATACCAATCCTTCTCAAATTGCCTGACTAAATGGGTGATCTATGGGTTAAAATGCCCTTGTGGGTTAATCTATATAGGCAAAACAATCAGGTCAGTGAAATTACGAATTGGCGAACATCGCTCAGCCATACGGAATGGTACTCCGGATAAACCATTGGTGGCCCATTATTTACAAGCGAAACACACATGCGAAGATATATTTTGGTTTGTTATTGAGACATCTAAAGCTCACCCACTGGGAGGGAATAGGGATCTGTTCTTTAAAAAAAATGCAGCAAAAATGGATTTATAATCTCAATACAGTCCAGTCCGGTCTAAATATTGCCGTAGAGTGGAGTCTGTTTATCCACTAATAGCTCAGACAACCAGTGGGGGGTTAATGAAATATGATCTCATTGCCATTTATGTCTATCATGTCTGCTGGAGGGTGATGCCTTGTCTAAAATTGTCATATAATGCATAACCATTGTGTGCACAAATTTGCTCTATAAGAAAAAATGTATTTGACACACTATGCACACCCCCTTACTGAGAACTAGCAAGCAGATCATTATTTACTGCAGTGTTAAGTATACCTTCATAGGATCCAAATACACTCAAAAATGGCCGACCCGTTTCTAATACTGAGGAAAGTCCTTCCTCTATTACACACACGAATGGACTGGACTTGGCAGTCCTCTTTCGATGTCAACGAATGACATTTGGCTTACACCAGTATTCAACCAAGGAAAAAGCCACGGGGTAAAGCGATTCTGTGAAGGCGAATGCACACACGACAGGTAGTCCTGCTTTGAAATCCATGCCACACTTGATTGTTGCTCAAAAACGTATAGAGAGTCTAATTGTACTCTCTGGTGCCTTTGTCTCCCACACAGAGCCATTCACTGACATGCGAGCGGTTTAAAATATCTAACCCAATATATAAAAATGCAAGACAGCCTTGGGTATCATTATGGCCAAGTAAGTGTTACTCCCTGCCACTTAAATGCTTGAGAGAAACGCAAATCAGGTGAAACCTGTGAAATTGAAAGGCTTTTCGCATTTCTTTTAGATTCCATGATGCATTATGGGACATGTAGTATCCGGAATACCATAGAAACTCGGTACACTACTGAAATTTCTCTGCAGTACTTGAAACAATAATCCCTGCCTTACACATAAAGTGGTAAATATGATTGATTCATATATCAAAATGTAACTATTGTTGGTTCAATATGTTACTTGTTTCAACAAAAATCTAAATAAATGTACGTATTGATTTACAGCTTGAATTCTTAAGACGGAGTGGTCTGCCGCCTCAATTAAATTGATTCATGCAATCGCTTTGCCCATCACACCAAAAGAAATCACTTTTAAGGTTAGCAACCTGGCTACTTGTTTTGTATGCACACAAACACCACCATCACCGTTTTTATCATGTTTGAGTAAAACAATTTTTATTTATCTTTTTAGGTCACTACACTGACACATAGGCGCCATGTTGCCAGTGTAACGTGTTTCTTTAACCTATCGCATCCTGAAGACGGGGCGTTGGACTTTACTGATGAGCTTTAAACTGCAACAGTGTTGTCCTTCTCCCTAGAAACATATTCAAATGTTGACGCTATTATACCATGTTGTTGTATAATTGAAAATGCGATCAAAATACACCATTACTAACATCACGCAAATTGTACATTGCAAATGTTTTGGTGTCTGCTTCTTCCGCCCATTTGTGTTTCTACAAATAACGAACGCTGGAAATAGGTTTTTTATGTTGTTTTACCATGTTGTTTGATATAATAATTAAAATATGCTAAACACATTTCTTTGTCTATGGTGGGAGATATAATCCTATGAAATTCCTACTGTGAGGTAAATTTCTGACAAGTAGCCACCTTTCGGTGTGTTAGAGGTGGGTAGCTAGTGGTATATGTACGTTTTTTTCTGCTGTATCTCTCCTCACATACCACAGCCCCCTTAAAAAATTGAGGAAACCCTTGTGCTCACAACACTTGCTTATCTCAACCATGGGAATGCTACATTACCGCAGACAAAGTAGACAGGTTCGCCTACATACAAAGGTCTGTTTTCCCCAAATTTGCAACGTTGGCACAACCTAGAAAATTTCCCATTGACTGAGTTCCATTCCTCTGTATGCAAAAAGAAACTGAATCGGGGCTATGGTTAACAGTGTAATAAGGAGGCATGGCATCCTTATTGCCTATTGGAGCCATCTTAAATGAAATCAAATATTGGAAAGGTCGAAACAGTTTGTCAGAAGGCCTAATAGAAGCAGCATTCGGTTTACTCCTATTTGCGAAAAGTGAGCATCCCAGGGGAGTCAAAACACGTTCCTCAAAACTATTCAAATTGGTGCCATCAAAGTTCCCTGAAATGCTATCATTCCATCGGCCAAAGAACAGTGGTCTAAGAGAAGCATAGCAAGCAGTTGTCAAAGGTAAAGGATGAATATACCAACATAGCCCCTTATCCCCGTGTTTCGGTAAATGTGAGCAGACCCAACAGTTACATTTATTAAAAATGGCATGCGTAGCATTCATGATAAGCAGTAAAGTGTTATTGTGGTACCTTTGTCTGTGCTGAGAATCCCTAGGGGATAGAGTATGCAAATGTACAGAGGGAGTAGGAACAATAGGTGCACTTTCAGTAGGCAACAAAAGTTCTAAAGAGTGAGTTTCCTCGAGGTACCACAATCCTAAGGCAGCGACTATTAAAAACCCAAATATCATTATAAAAATACAGCAATAAATTTTCGGGGCACAGGTATCTTGTCCATCGTCCCAGTTGGTCACCCCCTTATTTACAAGTCCCAAACGAGCGGTAGCGGTAGCAGGCATTGTAGTCTTCAAACGGATACTCCAAAGTTCGTTGCTGGTGACCTCCCGGTCGAGCAACTTCTTAGTCCTTCCACAACCCTAGCCAACAGAATCCCCTTTCTCAAATTTGGGCAAAAAGCAAGCCCTCAATGACTCTTTTCCTTCTCCGAATGCACAGCCGAACCGTGCCGTAAGTCTATCAGATGCACAGCAAAACCGTGCCGTAAGTCTATCAGATGCACAGCAAAACCGTGCCGTAAGTCTATCTTCGTGGTCGTAGATTGTATCTTACTTTTCCCGGTACTGATTGATCCGGAAACAATATGTCGTCACTTCCTGCTGGAAGCAACATGTCGGGAACAAGTGAAGGTGCTGAATTCGAAATAGCAGTTTCCGTGTGCAAAATTTGTGGAGAGTGTGGAGACAAAATGGCAGCTTCCCCAAGCCTCACGGGCTCAGAGATATTCTCCAACACACTCTCAGTGCTACTTACTGCTTTGGGATCATTGGTTGCAGTGTCAGCGAGAGGTTCTGTTTCTTCTGTAACGTGTTGCACAGGGTGAGGAAGTTTCTTGACGTGGGACACGTGGATCCAGTTCTTTTTCCCCGCGACCCACAGCGCTGTCTGGTTGACCAACAGGACTTGGAATGGCCCACACCAGCGAGGAGCGAGGCAAGAGGAGCGCTCAAAAGCTTTGATGAGCACCCAACTTCCAGGCCATATGCTGTGGCCCGGGCCCTCATATCACACAGGTAAAGCTTCTTGTACCTGGCTATAAATCAAATACAGGTTTTTAGTCAACTGGCTACAATAATCTGAAAGTAGTACATTTTCAACATTTCTTAATGAGCTACATTTAGGAAGGTTTCAAATATTGGCAGGTCTCCCCATTACCACCTCAAATGGAGAGAGCCCAGTCTTAGTTTGAGGGGTTGTTCGCATAGATAACAAAATGATCGGTAAGGCGGCCGGCCATTTTAGTTTAGTGCCGGCACACGTCTTAGCGAGCTTGTTCTTGATGATACCGTTGTGTCTTTCTACTAGTCAGGCGCTCTGAGCATGTCTGGCCGAATGGAACCGTTTGTCAATTCGTAATGCTGTACATATCTGCAGAATTACAGCAGCGACAAAATGTGGACCATTGTCCGACCAGATAACTCTTGGCAAACCGAACCGCGGGAAGTATTCTTTTAACATGATTTTTGCAGTAGTCATGGCTGTAGCATCTTTAACAGGGAAAGCCTCAAACCATTTACTAAAAGCACAGATAACCACCAGTACATATTTCTTATTATCGCATCGTTCCATTTCAATAAAATCAAAGTGGATCACTTCAAAGGGGACAGAGGGTGGCCCAAAACTTCCCCTTGGAGTTACTGTCCCCTTTCCCATGTTGTGTTGCAGACAAATCATGCATTCCTGGACATAGCGCTGGGCAATTTTTGAAATTTTGTCATTTACCCAAACTTTCTCTAACATTTTCGTCATTTTCTGGGCACATAAATGCGTAGGACCATGGGCAATGATGACCATCATCATGACATATGCGTCAGGGAGTAGCCATTTCCCTTCTACTATGTCCACCCAACACCCGTCATCATCAGGTTTCCCCAAGCCCTCAGCCCACCTTTTGGATTCTTCTAACGTGGCATCAGCTTGGATATCCCGTACAGACCCAACACCCTCATCTATTGCATAAGCATCTACAGATTACTTTGAAACATACATCTCCGTAAGGAGATCGGTAGCAGTTTGCCTAGCTATCTGATCAGTGAAAGCATTCCCTTTCCCCATATCATCTGTAATCTTTTGATGTTCAGCACATTTCATAACTCCTAACTGAGTAGGGAGCGCACGCGCTGAGAGAAGCTGTACTATTAGGGAGCCATGTTGAATTTTGGTGCCATGCGAAGTTAGGAACCCTCTCTCTGGCCAAAGTCTCCCAAAGTTGTGAACCACCCCAAAGGCGTACTGACTATCAGTATATATATTTACTGCAAGCCCTTCAGAAAGTTCACAAGCTCGGGTCAATGCTATTACCTCTGCGGCCTGCGCAGAATTATGCGTGATTCTCTTAGTTTCCACAACCATGCTTAATGTAGTGATCGCATAAGCAGCTGTGGATGTACCAAACGGACGTTTGAAGCAGGAGCCATCACAAAACAGCTCTCCTTGCGGATTATCCAAGGGAGTATCTTTCAAATCAATTCTACCCTTTGTCTTTTGTTCGGTCGTATACAAACAATCATGCGGCACTTCATTGCTGCAAGTAATATCTTGCGGAAAAGGTAGGAGTTCAGCCGGATTAAGAACACAACACCTCTTAATTTGAATGTGAGGAGCAAACAAGATCAATTCATATATTGTCAACCGTGCAGAAGTGAGGTGTTGCGTTTGAGTTCGGTTCAGTAGAAAATCTACAGAGTGAGGCACCATCAGGGTTAGATCATGGCCTAGGACCATTCCCTCACTCTGTTTTACAGACGCAGCAGCAGCAGCAACAGCTCGTAAACATCTTGGCAAAGCGCGTGCTACAGGATCAAGGGCGGAAGAAAAGTAAGCACACGGCCTATTCTTCTCTCCATGTTCCTGCGTTAATACAGCCAAAGCACATCCATCACATTCATGCACAAACAACACAAAGGCCTTTTCATAGTTTGGTGTACCCAAAACTGGTGCAGAGCATAATGCAGTCTTAAGAAAGTCAAATGACTGCTGGTGTACCGCGTTCCATGGCAATGGCAAAGAAATGCCCTTCTTTGTCAAAGCCAACATCGGTTTAATCACTAGTGAAAAATGTGGGATCCACAACCTACAGTAAGAAGCCATACCTATCAAGGCTCTAACTTCCTTCTGTGTATTTGGGACAGACATGCCAGAAATGTTTTTTATTCTTTCAGGCGACTTCCTGACAACAATATTGAAATGTTTTAAGCGAAGCTTTGTGACCATGCTTAGCTAGATGGATAAGTAATAACACAGTGCCCTCCTTACAGGCACTCTCAGAGTCAGCAGCTAGAAGCAAATCATCAACGTACTGAAGCAAAGTACAGGTAGAGGGCAATTCAAGGGTGTCAAGTTGTTCTTTCAAAGCCCTACCATAAATGCTAGGACTCTCTGTGTACCCTTGAGGTGCACGAGTAAATGTGAACGAGCGTCCCCCTAAGGTGCACGCGAACAAATATCTACTATCCTTGTGTATAGGAATACTAAAGAAAGCATTCTTCAGGTCCACAACACTAAAGTAAGTAGCTGTAGCTGGAATCATGGTTAGGATTGTTGTTACATAAGGCACAATTGGAAATTGTGGTGCCACAACTTTATTAATGGCACGTAAATCAATTATAAAACGGAATGGAATTGCATTATCACCTTTCTTGTACATGGGTAAAATCGGGCTGTTACACAAACTTCCTGAAATTTCTTCAATCACCCTGCGATGCACAAAATCGGAAACAATGCATTTCAAAGCTCGCTCACCCTCAACTGAAATCTTATACTGAGGAATGCGTGGCAGCTCAATTCCATATTTCAAAACTATCTTGACAGGTTCAATCTGTAAAACACTGCCATCATTGTCGTCGACAGCCTACAAGCTCTCTGGTACATTCATGAATTCTGGAGGCAAAGGTCTAGTCAAAAATTGCGAGGCAGAAAATTGCTGTGGTGAAATCGTCAAGCGTACTCCATCAGAAGAACAATAAACCACTGCATTTAATTTTTTTAACAGATTCAACCCCAGCAAGTTCTCCCCGCAATCCGAAGTGAACCGAAATGGACAATGGTCCATAAGGGGACCCAAAGAAATAGGTACCGGCAAAGAAACCGGACAAACAACTGGTGTACCAGAAAACCCTACAAAAACATTGGTTTGCACTGACAGTGGAATGTTTGGAACCCGTGAATGATCAATGGAACACTTCTGTGCTCCAGTGTCTATCAAAAATTGATGTTTCCTATTTCCCACCACCATTTCAACGTAGGGACCTTTCTGATTGACGGGAATAGGTGTAAGTTCCAAACCCTGCTTCGGGCAATCCTAACGAAACAAAATATCATCAAAAGGAAGCTCTTCAGATAAATATGCAGCGGAAGGATGATCAAATATGTTTCTGGTGTCCACACTCGGAGTATGATTGTCCTGTGAGAAAGGTTGCTGAGGGTCCTGTGTAAACTGACCTCTACCAGGGCCCCCTACACCTGGGCCACCTCTGGATCTCCTACCCATTTTACCAAATGTATTATTTGACCTTTGTTGAAGGACGGGGCATTGTGCTCGCCAATGCCCTCTCAACGACAATAAGCGCACTGGTTAATGTTCACAGGACCCAAGGGCACATTCCCCTGCGGGACATACTGACCTCTAACCTGAGAACTACCCCCTCTGGGGCCTCTAACAATTTGCTGCAATAGCACTTTAGTTTTCAAATCTCCTTTTCATTTTTCAATCCTATCTTTTTCATTATTGACATGGTTCTCGTAGTACTGAGCCATGTGCAGTACTTCTGATTGTGATTTCGCCTGCCAAGCGCTCTCAGAAGACATAATTTGTGACTGGATGTCAGGCACCAATCCACGCAAAAATGTGTCCACAAATAATCTTTTCCCAGACTCTGTGCCTAAGTCTTGTCCACTGAAATCCGAGAATACTTGTTCAAACCGATTAAAAAACTCAGGAGCACCCTCAGACTTTCCTTGGACACAGGCCGTAAGCTTGTCCCAAATAATTCTCTTTTCGGGAATTATAGTTTTTAATTTAGCAACGATTCTGTCAGGCACAGTTAGTATCACCTGAGGCGGTCTCTCTCCAGCTGGCCTTTCTCCGTCAAGCCTAGTTATGCTAGCCCACGTATCTCCCAACCCAGGTACGTCGTCTATAGTTCTAACCTGTTTCCACAAATCTACGGGAAGGAATACAGGAAACAACAAATCAATGTTGCCTAGGGTGAACACTGAGGATTGCAAGACGGACTCTATTTCTTTATAGAATCCTGTCGGATTTTTCCCAATATTAGGAATAGACTGTCTAATGGTGTTCACTTCCTGTCGTGAAAACGGGACGTGAACAAACTGTGATACATAGTGTGCGGGAATGTTTACAGCAACTATACCCTGTGCAGCATCGGCCGCAACCTCGACCTTTGGGACAAATGTCGGAGGTACCTCTCTCATTGGCAACTGAGAGGTAGTTGACTCCGAAGGCTTACTAAGCAACAGAGCTAAATCGAGCGCTAAAGCAGTCGAAGAAGTGTCAAGTGAAAAAGCTCTCTTATAAATGCTCAATAACTCTGTGGGACAACTAATCTTCCTTTTTACACACTCATCCTGCAGGTACTCTACCATTACCTGTATCACTTTCCTCTGCACTTCTAGCGTATATTGACTATACGTATCATATACTTCAACAGGAGTTATTGATATGTCTGAAATCCATTTAATCGCGTCTTTCTTACAAATTCGTGTTTCCTCAGATATCGATTTATGACACGGAAGGAACCGTTTCTGTACATACATATTTTCCTCCTCGTCATCCTCATTCTGTAACTTTTCTAACTCCTTTCTATACCCAAACAACCTCTCGACATGCTCATTTACCTTCTCCACAGTGTCTCTAGAAAGCGCTACAGTGTTTAGATCCCTTAACCCTTGCGGAAGATCCGTATTATTTAATCTTCCCCACTTTATACATAACTGAATCCCTAAACCTTCAATAAAAACATTTTTCTCAGGAAAATTATCCATATTACAAAGTGTGGCAAAAACGCTAGCTTGATCATCCTTCTCCATACAATGCTTAGCCCATGCAATTAACTCACGTTTCTTCTCCGGTGGTACAGTATTGCGAGTGACAACCTTTGACCCTGCACCTCGATCAATTACAAGCAGCTCAGGACCACTTGGAAGAGAGGGAACAGGCAAATTTGATGGAGGTAATATAATTGGTGCGTTAAAAAGAGGTGGGGGAGCTGGAGGAAGGGGAACATTAGGCAGAGCAAGAACAACAGGAACAACAATAGGTGTAGCAGGAGTAACAGGAGGAAGAGGCAAAGCAGCAGGAAGAGGAACATACGGAGGTGGCGCAGAAGCACCAGGCCTTCGTTCATTTAATAATTTGTCAATAAACTCATCAGAAATATGAAGATCTTTAGAAGGATAGATTTTCTGAATACCAAGTGAGAAAGCCCTATCCATATTTTTAGTCACCTCAGACTGTTTCTCCTGATCATATAACAACGCTTTTTCAGCGTTCGTTTTATGACGGCGCGCATGTTTTTCTCTACTTTTAAGTTGTTGCAACGCTTCTTTTTTCCAATTCTGCAAAACATCAAATCCTGCAGGTCTAGCCTTTTTCTTTAATATAATTGACTCTAAATACTCAATACGAGGGATTTCAAAACTATCATTGATTGGCCACTGAAGTTCGGAGGCATGTCTGGTTTGTCTGTGTCAAATGTCATTAAATACTATACTTCCAATGCCATGCTTACAGTACATAGTACATGTCGGCGACTTCTCGTGTGGTGCCGGACAGCTAAATTCCAAAGATTGTCTATCACTGCGGAATAATGCCCTAAAGTAGGTAGACAATTTCCCAGGCATATCTCAAATTGTTAGTGTTACCTGGTCAATAATTGTGTCTGCAGATTAAATTAAGAATTGGGTCACGACTCACCTGACCAAACCTAAGGAGGTCCGATCGGATTTCTAAGAATCTTACCTAACTAATCTTACCTTGTGTATGGTGATTTCGGCAAATCTGCCCGCCTCGATAAGTGGACCCTCGTCAAGATGCCGTCTTGGACCACACGCTTATCGTCCAAGGATCGGTTGTGCAGCGCTGCTGAGGTGTCACGTCTCGTTCAGTGGAGACCCTTATGTCACACCGTCTGATCCCGGTCCGATGGCATGCGTCAACCTTCAACAATCCGGCATCAATCTTGAGGGTCTCTATTCGGGCGCCAACTGTGAAAACAAAATCAAAATATCAAGGCTGAGTACCCCAAAAGGAAATACACCGAACACGGGTTACAAAGGAACATACAAAGTACTTTATTTTATACTGAATCCAGTTACAAAAACAGAGCAAAATCAGATGGCTATCGCCCCTCAGTACAACACAACGAACTTCAGCGTGGTTCAGTGTGTTCAGTGAGAGACGTTGTATATCAGAATGCATTCGCTTTTTATACACTTGGTGGGCACGATGTCCAGCCCCACTTCGGGTTAATATTCCATTTAATACATCACCAATCTAGGGTTCGTGCCAAGTCTCGAACAACCGCATACTACTGGTTTGCCTTTAATACATGTATCAACAAGACTATGCAATAACTGTGTATTCTAAATTTTTCCATGCAGGCCTTCTCAAACATTAATACAATGTAGTTAAACAGATGTTCTACGTTCAGTATTTGAATACATTGTTTCAACATATGCTCGTGGATTAGTTTCATTGCACGCGTAATCCTTCTACACACAGGTCAACGAAGGAAAGGTCTCAGTTCACGACCTCAACAAGTGGCCTTGTAACGCTCACCTGACTCCCACGGAGGCGCTGGTCTAGTCTGGGTTGCTGTGGGCTCTTCGAGCATGATGCGCAGAACTCGGAACACCGACTGAACAGGATCCTTAAATCTTTCTTGTCTGGCCCGTAGGAATATCCTTCTGCAGATGAGAAAGGGGATTAACAGTCTGCAGAATAGTGTGCTTGCTCCCCCCTTCCCCTCTTCGTTCTTCTCTAACTTCCTCCGAAATCCCCGGTTGAAGCTCACCTTATGGTTTGAAAGGATGAACTCTCCATCCTGCTTCTGGTGCAGGGGCGCGTGTTTGTCCAGTTACTTCACTGGTTTTCAGAATGGCGCTGGCAAAATCCACTTGACTTTTCTGAGCGGAATGCCGTAAGTATGAAGATTACAAAAGTTCAAGTGTTGAGCCTCCTTTTCTGTTGCCTTCCTAACCTGTGATATGTCCTTTATTTCAGGTGCAGAATGAAGGCGGTGCGTTGAGGGATTGACTTGCCGATGGTAAACTCAGGTGAGTTAGCGATGGGGGCGATCCCTCTTAATGTCTTTATATTCCTCCAGTAATGACTTTTGTCCTTTCCCCATAGGGGCCGGGGTGCGGTACCTGCCAACGTAGCGGCGCCGACCCGAATGAGGAATGATCCACCAACAGAAGACCGGTAAGTATTATGGCGGAAATTAGGCTTTCCTCATATGTTCCTTCTGCTCACCTTTTGTCTCTTCTTCTCTCCCCTAGGCGCAGAGATGTGGCGACCGGTGCAGAGAGTCGCGGTGGAGCCAGAAGAACTCCCGAGGACAGGTGAGTGAAGCGCGGTGCTGCAGCGAGCAACGCAGTGCTTTTAAATGAAAGTATTTTCTCAGGAACGCTGGCGTGAAGGTTCCGGATGCAGGTAAGAAGTTTTGATAAAATTCTTGGTTTTCACCTTTCTCTTCTTCTTTCCTTACAGGTTTTCCAGGACCGAGGCGGGCGTGGCTGGAGACCAGATGCAGGAGCAGACACGGTGAGCGTTCAGCTGCTTGGATTCAGAACAACGCAAAGCGAGAGCTACTGTCTGGGCGTGTCTTAAATAGCCCCCAAAGTAGTTCCAGGTAAGTATCCTTCCCTGGCCACGCCCGAGTGGCAAAATAGTCCCAATGATAAAATAGTCCCTTTCAGGTCTCAGGGAGGCCTGAATCTTGCAGCATGGTCTGCATCAGGTAAGTGCACAAAACACCTTCCTTTATGAGCCTGGTGCCTATGGCGCCAGGACTGATGTCCAACATGAGCCTGGCGCCAAAGGCGCCAGGACAGAGTCCAAAGAGCCCCTATTAGGGGCCGCTGGGCTTTTACCCGGGGGCATGATGCCTGCTCCCGGGGGTGCTGGGCCTGGCCTGGTGCTCCGGGGGTAGGCATCATGACAGGCCTGCAGGCAAGTTACATATTAGCTATGTACAGAGGTCAAGACGGCCATGTTGTATTCTGGAATGACATCGTCCACCATTTTAGCTCACAGGGTGACTTTTACAAAGCGAATCCTAAAATGGCGGCTTACATTGATTTAAGGTCAGGACCTTGCAACACAGATTCTTTCGCAAGCGACTTTAGAGCAGCTTGGCGTAGGCCAATATTAATATTTTTATTGCAATAGGAGGCACAATATGATTTCTCTTTTGACAAGAGGGTACTGCATGCAATTCTGCCTAACAATCCTCCCGGGTAACACCACCCCCAGGGTCAGGATCAGGTAGCAACTGCCTGCCCCTGGCCACCTGTCAGGAGCCTAGGTAGGGTCTTTGTGAGGACTCATCACAGTAGCCAGTGACATCCAGGGGGGCCTAGCAGGTAACTGTGCAAAATGTGGTGCAGATTAGTGGAACAGTGTGAAATCGTATGAATAACAAACTAACAGATTTTCTGTTTTATATATATATATATATATATATGCGTTACACAGCCACAGTAGTGGCTGTGTAGTTATGGCTAAGTTGCTAATCCCATAGGAAGAACCCTTTTTGGGCAGTTTATAACTTCGCTCCCCCTGGACGAATCCTCACCAAACTTTGCAAAAAACGTATCTGGCCCACCCTGAATTTTTTGCAAAGTTTGGTGAGGTTTGTTCCAGGGGAGGGAACAGCTATAGGGGGGGTCCCAAAATTTATTTTTTTCCCCATAGACTGAATGGGGGAAAAACTTTGCGCATGCCTACAGCCCAAACCGCTGGACAGATTTTCAGCAAATTTGCAGCAGGAGCAGGGGCTTGGTCCCGAGGGTGTGCTTTTGTAAATTTGGTGAAAATCCATCCAGTAGTTTTCTTTAAAACGATCAAAAAGTAGGTCTAAAAAAATTAGTGATATCTATGTCCGCTCTGCGGAGACACTTTCCTGTTCGCTCCGTGGGTAGGCCACCGATTGGCTAATTGGCTCGCGTCATGTCCGTGGACACGCAACGTGTCCGCCGATTGGCAGGAGTGAGGCGTGATATGCGTCAGATTGTTCCGATGCGCCCGCCATCTTGGATGGCGGGCGCATCGGAATGGCGACAGCGCGGCGGCGAACAGAGACGAAATGTAGTTCTGGGCAGTGTTTTTGTTGTGCAAGAGTGCTTGGGGAGGTTTGGGGAGTAAGAGATTGCTGAAATACTGTATTTGTTTAGGTGGCAGGTGCTACTGATGTATTCGCCATGCCCGCGCTGCCCGGGATGTTCGTAATTAGTGAAAATGAGGAGTGCCCGAAGGATAGTATTCCCGTCCGTGCTGTGCGCAGGCAAGTTGAAACTGTTCTAAGGACACGTGCGGTGTCAGCGGACATTAAAACTATATTAAAAGTATATGCCGCAGTTAAAATGTTTGATTCTATGGGTGTGATACTGAGTTATAAGCCACCATGGGTGTGATATGCTGTGGTGGTTGTGGCCAGGGCCTAGAGTCTTGGGTGCATGGCTGCAGGCCCTAGGCCGTAGGCCATACACCCAAGACTCTAGGCCCTGGTCACAACCACTGCAGCATATCACACCTATAGATCACACCCATAGAATCGAATATCTATCAAGTGGTTGTGGGCAGAGTCTTGGGTGCAAATTGAGTATATGTCGCAGTTGAGTTATAAGCCACCATGGGTGTTATATGCTGCGGTGGTTGTGATATGATATGAAATGGCATTTATAACACGCCTAAACACAAGTGTTTCAAGGCGCGCCGTAGGCCATACACCCAAGACTCTAGGCCCTGGCCGCAACCACCACAGCATATCACACCCATAGATCACACCCATAGAATCGAATATCTATCAGGTGGTTGTGGGCAGGGCCTAGAGTCTTGGGTGCATGGCCGGCCGAAGGCCATGCACCCAAGATCGAAGTTATAAGTACTGAAGTTATAAGCCACCATGGGTGTGATATGCTGCAGTGGTTGTGGCCAGGACATTGAGTCTTGGGTGCATGGCCAGATGCCATACACCCACCCAAGATAAGCCACCATGGGTGTGATATGCTGCGGTGGTTGTGGCCAGGACCTAGAGTCTTGGGTGCATGGCCAAAGGCCAAAGCACCCAAGACCGAAGTTATAAGCACTGAAGTTATATGGCAGCATGGGTGTGATATGGTGCGGTGGTTGTGGTTGTGATATGCTGCGGTGGTTGTGGCACGACCTAGAGTCTTGAGTGCATGGGCAAAGGCTGTAGGCCGTAGGCTATACACCCAAGACTCTAGGCCCTGGCCACGACCACCGCAGCATATCACACCCATAGATCACACCCATAGAATTGAATATCTATCAAATGTTTGAAATCTACAGTTTCTGTACTGTTTGATTTGTATAGTTTGTATGTGATGTTTTGGGTACGTCATGTTATTAAGATTGAGAGTTTGGTAACAAGCATTGTAGTATAACATATCTATGGAAGTGAACATGTTGTATTGTGGTGTATGGTTAGATGTTTGTTCAATGGTTCTGTTATGCAGCAGTATTTATGTGTTCTACTAGAATACACTTACTGTTTGATTTGTTGAGATTGGATATATTTTTTTCATGAGTTTGGTAACTGGAGTACATATTCTTTTTCAATTTCTGTGATAAAAGAAAAGAGCATGTTAGTGTATGTATTTTATAAAGGCTTATTACATTGCATAATAGACATTTCAGCTTTTTTTTACCCTCACATTTAGTTTACAAACCAGTGTACTGTGCAATTTGCTCAGTTTCTGTGTTTGTTTTTCAAATCATTGGGTCTGTGGGATAAAAAATCCATGTCGGATTAAAAAAAACTTTTTTTTGTTATGCTACAGTCTATTTGTTTGTTTTCAGTGTTAACTTGTTGTTTCTGGCTAATGTTCTATCGGTTGGCTTGTTGCAGATTATTGGAGCAGTTCGATACCTGTTGGTGTATTCTGTCTATTTTTTGTTATAATTTAGTGGTATTCATTTATCTGTTTGGTTGTTATAGAATCTTGGGCCAGTTAGATACCTGTTGGCGTATTCTAACAGTTTATAGTTTTTTAATTGAATTTTTGTTAACATTTAGGTACAGATTAGTTATAACATTTTGGTTTTAAAAAGATTAAATAAGCGTTTATAAGATTTGCTGGTAATCTCTGCTTTAGAGTAATGGTACTATCATTACATTAGACCATCCACATTTCTTTTTTATATATGCAGTGTAGTGACCTGCATTGGTTGTGGCTCCTGCGTGGTAGATTATGCCTATTGTTGTGAAGGTTTTCATACCAAGTGATACTTGATCTTGTGTGAATCCATTCAGCTTGCAGTTGTTTGTGGTACCATCTGCATTGTAACATAGAAGCATTAGTATTACGTAGTTACTATTTGTTTGTATTAGTAAGGTGGAGCGATTATCTGAATTGCAGGTAGTACATAATCTACCATGGTTTGCATTTCGTACAAGTTGCTGAAATTGAACGGATTCACAATTAGGTATGGATATATACACAAAGCGCTCATTAGTGATGTGCTCCTGTGTCACATTGTTGCAGAGAGTGCATGTATGTTTCCACATGTATGAAATCTGGAAGATTTCATTTATAGGTATGTTTTTGTTTTCCAGTACTTGTAGTAAGTACATTAGAAATTCTTGTGGATCTTCTTGTGAGTTTATAGTGAATTTCACCATTCCAGCACAGTAGTCCAATTCTTGTCTTATTCCATGAACACTATACTTGTTGTCAGGATTGTTTGTTGCATTGCTATGAAGGACTAACATTTGCAAACGCAATTGGTCTGTACTGTGTAAGTAAATGTTGTCAACAATTGGTGGCAATTGAAATAGAATATTCATTGCTACATTTGTGTAGCAACTTACACCAGTTATATTTGAAAATTTGAATGGACCAGATAGTACTGTGTCCAAGTAATTTTTTCGGAGTGTGTGTTGCTTTTTTTGAAGTACCTGAGTTACTTTGAGTAATAGGTTCTTCTTTGGTTGTGGTAATTGATGAAGTATTAGCTTATTTTACTCTGTTTGGAGGATTTGCAGTCAGATCTTGATGCATTTCTGTTTGTATTAGTTTTCTTTTACAACCTTTTCCTTTTTGTGGAACAGGATATGTTTTTAGACGGGGGGGTGTATATTGAACGTAGTCTATTGTATTCTGAAATGCAAGGAATATCAGCGATTACTTTACTTGCATCAAAGTTGATTAGAAATAGACCGTCAAGTGTACGTAAGCGTGATAGTGCTATGTAACTCATGCCTTCTTTAAAGACTGTGTTACCAATATCTATCAATGCTTTGTCTAGGGTAAGACCTTGTGATTTATGAATGGTGACTGCGGGCCTCATCACGGTAACCCTTAAATCCGGCGGTCGCGCTATTACCGCCGGATTTAAGGGTCCACCAAATCAGGACTTCGGCGGATTTCACCCAGCTCTTGGCTGGGGAGAAATCCACCGAAAATGTGCGCTATTACCGCCGGCGGGAAATCCGCCGGCGGTAAGATTGCGAATTTTCCCCATTGAGCCCAATGGGGAATGGTGCATTCCCGAATGGGCTCAATGGGGAATGAGGAATTACATTACCGCCGAACTCGTGATCCTGCGCTATTAGCGCGGGGAAGTTCGGCGGTAGAGCTAATACCGCTGGCGGTAATACCACCGGCGTTACCGCCAAAGTCATGATCAGGCCCTGCATATGCTAGAGATAGAGAAAATTATTCTCTGCGTACATACATGTCTTTGAAGAGAAGGAATTGAGCTGTTGAGCGCTCTATCCTTTTTACTTCTGAAAGTTTGTCAAAGAGAATATTGACAAACTGAATGTTGTTGTCACGTGGGTATGTTTGAAAGTCAACAACTGTACCCAGTGCTCCATTAACTAGTCCTTGCTCCACGTCAAGGTTACGTTCAAGCATTACTCTACAGTTTAAGGATAATTTTAATATTTTCTCGAAACCAGCTGTGTTGGAGATAGAATTTTCCAAGGTATTTAGTCTTGTTGTGGCTTGTTGACACATTGGTAGCGTCATACAATATACGTCCAGTTTGTCTGTGGAGCAAATTTCAATTATTGGTTGCATTTCTTTTTTCAACATTGTTTCATTGAATTTGGAACAGTTTGCAAGAGTTGGCATAAGGAACATACAATTGACATTTTTGTGCGCTAATTGTTCCATAACATCAGTAGCACATGAGTTATCACCATAAAGTGCATGGATGTGCCAAGTTTTTAATATTGCTTGTGCTTCTTGAGATATTACACCAACTTTAATACTTTTTAAAATGTTGGTGTAAGTGAAGTTTGCAGATAGGCGCATGTTTTCTGTTAATTCTCTGTATTGGAAATGTTGCCAAAAGTTGACATTTCCTATGCTGCCAACAGTTTTACGGCAGAGTTTGTGTCCTAAGGTTTTAAAAATAGGTTCACCTTTCACTGGTGTCAATTGAAGAAGATCTCTGAAAACAATAATGTGTTTTCCTCCAACGAGCTCTTCGTAGTTTGTTTTAAGTACTTCTTGCAATCTGAGGTGAATCAAAGCCAACATTAGGTTGGAGACCATGCTCACTTCATCTATTAGTAGCATTTTCATTTGTTTTAACACTCTGCATAGCTCTATTGCAGCTTCTGTAAAAAGTTTATAATAGTCTAATTTGTTTTGGTGTTCTACTGGAAGGAGTAGTAATCGGTGTAAAGTGACACCGCCTATGTCGTAGGCAGCTAAACGGGTGGAGGCAGTTACAGCAGCTGACAGTTTGTTGTTTGGCAATTGTTGAAGGAACTTGCTGATGATTTTGAGTAAGAATGTTTTGCCTGAACCAGCTTCACCACTGAGGTATAGTAGTATAGGTTTGTAATTTTGGCAGGTACATTCTTTATTTTCATGTTGTACACCATGTGCAATTTCTTTTGTTACTTCTTCAAAAATGGTGCGCTGCTCTTTGTTTCGTTTTGATTGTAGTACAGTTATGTCTTCTGTATCTTCTTCATAGCGACACAAGGTGTTTTCTACTTCTGTCATAGCTAATTCTGCCTCATTTGCTATTAGTGGTTGTCACAGTGGTTCTTGGATTTCTATTACATAAGGTTGACTACTGTCGGGAGTGTCCTTATCTAGTTGGGCCTGGAGTTCTTCTTCGTGTTGCTGTTCAATGTGCAACATTGTTTTGTACTGCGTAAAGTTTACATCGGTGATAGTGCTGTCATTTGCTTTGAAAGCGTCTTCATAGGAGTCATAGTTATCTAGTATCTCTTCTTCTTTTCTCCATGGTTTAAAAAGTTGTAGCAGGGACATGTAATATAGTTCTTTCTGTTGAGGACTTTTTAATGACAATTTGATATGATTAATTAAGCTTTGTTTGGTAAGTTTCACTAAGCTGCCTTCACAATCTGTCACTCTATATCTACCTTTTTGTTCATCAGGTTTTATATTATTTTTGTATACAAAGTTTTGGGCTATGTGGTATAGACACATGATTTCCAAAGTGGTACTCCTGTTCGGGTAGTATGTGTCTAGTAAATTGTTTATCAAAATGTCTTGGCTGTTGGGATCATTTTTGGCTATTTTTTCTTTGTCCTCATATGATTTGAGAACTCTTTTTCTATATTTAGCAGGACCAAGACTTAGCCATACTATATTTTCAGATTTTCCATACAAAGCAGTACCGGTTAAACGATGTGCAGCTTCATAGGAGCCACATTATCTATGAGGGAGAATTTTTATGCCTAAGCTGTACAATTTCTGAGATAGTTTTGTCTGATGATAGGTCATTCCAGAGGTCTTGAAGCTCTGTTTTTTCTGCTTTTGTTAAGTAGGCTGTAACATATCATGCAACTGCAGTGGAATTGTCTGCAATGTACTGCACATCTATGTTTGCATTCATAAGAGGGCAATGATCGCATTGTAATCATTGATATATTTTTATTCTTCTGTTCTTTTTATGTAATACGTGTTCCTAGATGATTTACCTTTAACATTATGTCTAACTGAAGACATGAAGTTGTTCACTTCACCTGTTTCTGTAACTGGTGTAGGGAAACCAAAGCGGCATTTGGTGTAGTATTTCCCTTTGTTTTGTATTTGCGACAACAATATTTGCCACATTTGTGTCTTTGAAATTGTACAATTTGTGCATGAAGGTCACTATGTCTCGTTTGTGAAGGGATTTCACAAGTGACATATTTTTGAATGAACTGCAAAACAGTGGCATCACCGTCCTGACCAAATTTAGGAGCATCTTTAATCCATAAAAGCATGTGGGTATGTGTTGCTACTCTGGCTTGGTATTCTTTTCTCCAAAAGAAGGGTTGCACTTCTCTGAGGGGAGGAACAGTTTGATTACAAATAATAGCAATGAAACGATGGTGGAAATATCTTGAAACATTAACAGGATCTAGAGAGCAAAGTTCTCCAGGTGTTAGTATATCCATGTTTGTTTGGTTTTTGTTTGACATGCGTAGGAAATCATGTAAATCTTCCCATGCATATTCTGCACAACTTAATGTCACAAACCAAGTGGGTGGGCCAAGGTTTCTTATCATACAACGTACATCTCCGTGATGTCGGAACTAGTACTCTTTTGTACCACGCATGTTTGCAAACAGATTTGTAATGCTTGATTGTAAAACCTCATCTTTTTCTTGCACTTTTTGTATTAATTGCGCAGCTGACATATTTTGAAAGTGGGTTCCTGATTTCCTGATTTCAATATGTGTGCAACTCCGTAACATAGAGTTGCTAGTTCACTTTCAAAGAGTAGGTGGAATATGTATTCCACATATTGTCTAAATCTGGGATCTTCAGAATACATTCGTAATGAGCGGTATTCTGATGCTGTTATCTGAGTGGGTCTATCATCGTACCTTCCTCCTTTGCCAGTAGGAAATAGTAGAGGAAAAGCACATGCTTCTATACTTTTTTCCCATATGCTCAATGGTGATCCCTTGGTTTGTCGCATTTGGTGCGTTTCTAGTGCATCATTTATGGTGTCATTAGAGTGTAATGGATGAATTGTATAATGGTCTAAAATATTGGATACTGTAGCAGGATCTAGAAGTTCAAATTGACCAGTTTCTGGTGACTCTTGAATTATTTCAGTTGTTTCTCTTAAGTTTTCTTCAATATTTATTTCTTTGTAGTATTCATTATTGTCTTTTAGATATTGCAAGGCTTGTCTAACTTTATGTAAGTCCACGAGTTGTTGCCAAATTCCTTTGTCTTTTGTTGGTACACCATTTACTAAGACAATTAAAGATTGCTCTATTGGACGTTGCACTCCTAGAGTGTGCACATTTTCTTTCAGATCTAATGGTAAATAAACTACTTTGCCACAAATGCCTTTCACTAATTCAAAGGGAGGTAATGTTGCTGTTTTGGTTGAAGGTGTATTATTGCTTGCAATGGGTGCACTGTTTGAATTATGTTGCTCTCATATAAATTGAGTTGTTGGTAGTGGGAATAATTCCAAGTTATTTGTGATAGCACGTGAAGGAGTTTGGTTGTTGTCAAGTTTTGTAGTGCAGTAAATGCAAAGTATTAAGGGGTCAGTTATTTCATATTTGTTTTCTGCTACAAGGTAGAGAGCTAATTCAAACCATTTGGAATTTTCATTGTCTTCTATTTTGTATGTTACGTATATAGTTTTTGTGTTACTTTTGTAAAAAGTTCTGCGGCAACACACACACACATGGTTTGGTACTTCAGCTGATGTACTTTTAAATTTTAGTATTTTTTTTGTATGTGTGTAGTAGAAGGTTGCCATGTGCATAATTGTTGCTAGTCTGTTGTAAAGCTATTACATTTTGTAAGTGGCTTTCACTTCCAAAATATTTTCTCTGGATACAGTCGATTTCTTCTTGTAGGTCTTTGGGTGTACCATGTAGAAGAGTGTTATTTAAATTGGCTAGTTCTAAAGCAGGTCTTTTAGCATAGTACAGTTTATAGACTAGATTTCTTATAG
The DNA here is from genome assembly GCF_040938575.1 of Ambystoma mexicanum. NCBI lineage: Eukaryota > Metazoa > Chordata > Amphibia > Caudata > Ambystomatidae > Ambystoma > Ambystoma mexicanum. The sequence goes on along the minus strand of NC_090928.1, from coordinate 107,145,428 downwards.
TTGAATGATGTGTTGATATCATTTTGATATCATAGAAGGTGCTTTTGCAAATAGGTCCTGAAATGCAGGAAAATGAATGTCCTTGTAGATTTATGGGGATGACAAACTATGGATCAGTTGGGCGCTGGTAGGGTATGATGGTCCAGTGGTCGCTGTTGAGCGAATTAATCAAATATATGGTCCAGTCAAGTCTTAGGGCCTCATTACACGGAAGGCGGTGATCCAGGGTGCTATTAGCACCCTGGACCATGCCGGTAAATTACCGGCACCGCCTTGGCGGAAAGGGGATTTACCGCCCCATTCCAAGGTTGGTGGGGCGGTAAATCCCCCTTCCGCCATTGCCCTTCCCCATTCCCATTTCTGCCCCATAGGGCTATATGGGAATGGGGAAGGCGCTAATTACGGCACCGCAATTTTGCGGTGCCGTAATTAGCTCCGAGGTCCCTTAGCGGGTTGGTTTTTAACGCCTGCAAAAAGCAGGCGTTAAAGCACTTACCCGCTAAGGGACCTCGTAGTAAGGCGGTAATGGTTAACGGTCACCGTTACCATTAACGGTGGCCGTTAACCATTACCGCCTTCCGTGTAATGAGGCCCTTAGTCATTAATTTGGTTGTTTATTTTTGGTTGTAATTCTCTACGGCAGGTTTTAAGGGTTGTGCATGATTTCTCTCCTGTTTTTTTAAGATTCTGAAGGACTCTCTGGTGGAACATTTTTGCTAAAATACTTTTTTTGGTATGGTTACTTGCTAGTATATCAAGATTTATAGGAGCAGTTTTAGCAGTAGTGGTAGCCGAATTCTTGTTAAGCATTTTTTGTTTCGTTTTACATTTTGATAGAGGAGGCAAAGTTTCTGTACTAGAAGCTTGTTTCGTTTCACTAAATGACTGTATTAGCTGTTTTGTTTGAACGTTTTGTACAAACTCTGGTAGAGATGGATGCTTATTTTGGACACTTTTATTTTCATTTGCTCTATTTCTGTGTTGCGTTCTACAGACTTGCTTTTTGGTAAGCATTCTTTGGGGTCTGTTGAAAAAATAAAAAGAAGGTATGGGTAGGGTGTTTTGCAATGTATGTGTGCTGTGTGCATGAGTGTGTGAGTATGATGGGAAAGATGTATGTGGTGGTGTGTGATTGTGCATTGGGCAGTTACAATGAGTTGGGAAGGCTATTCTTGTATTTGTGTGTTACTATACTGGTGTTCAGATGACAGTAGAAAGTAAGCTAGTGGTGAGGAGAAGCACTAATACTAAATCTAATGGTGTAGAAATAAAACAGTTCTTTGTTCTGCAATACTAACATTCTAGGGGCTGAGTTATGTCATTTGCATGCCGAAAAACATGGATTTGTGCACCATTCTGCCTGCAAATCCCTGTTTAACAAATGCATATTTGTGGTCAGAATGGTTCAGAAATCGCTGTTTTTTGTGGTGCGCAAATTACATGAATGAACCATACAGTGGGCCTCATTACGAGTCCGGCGTTAACCGAGGCGGTAAAACCGCCTGGTTAACGCCGGACTCGTATTACCATTCCGCCTCCGTGATTCCCGGAATTATTACAACCCCTGTTTTCCGGGAATCACGGAGGCGGAATGGTGTAAATCCCCATTCCCATTTAGTCCAATGGGACTCGATGGAAATGGGGATCATGGAAACACCGGCAGCATCTCGTAATGCTGCCGGTGTTTCCTCGTCCGCCTGCATGCGGGAGGTGTTAAACCCGCCAGGTCAGACCAGGTGGGAACATCTCCTCCCGCCTGCAGGGGTCGGACTCAGGCGGTCCGGAAACAACTGTGGCGGCGGGTTTACCGCCACCGTTATTTCCGGACCGCCTGGGTCGTAATGAGGCCCAGTGTCTTTGAGGAACAGTAGGAATATTAAGGTAGTATTGTAGTTACTCTTTTTTTGTGGAATGAGCAGGTTTCTTTGGATATGTTGTTTGTAGTTTAGATGCTGCTGATTTTCAGGAGGGTGGTCTTCACTGCAATTGTAAAAGAAAGAGGTTAGTCATTTTGTGTATTTATAGCACAGATGTTAATGTAGACGTTGATTTTTATGTTTTTGTGGTAGTATTCTTGTTTGATATCTGAACATAGTGTATTCAGGCATTTCATTTGACTACGTGCAGCATTTATATTTTATTTACAATATGTTATTTCAACATGCTTTGCAAATGAGTAAAATTTTAAGTGCATGAAATTCACTTGTTTTTTTAAAGCTGTATTGTAGATAGCAGACAGGTTTGGAAGTGATAGTTGATTATAGTAGATGGGAAAAATGTCAATAAGTACATTTTATAGGTAGCCATGCCAACAATCGAGAGCCCCAGAGAAAGAGACTTCAGCACAGCAATCGGGAACATTTATTTTTCTCATAGGATTGCATTGGGATTAGCATTCATTTAGGCGGGAGACAGTAAAAATGGTGCGATTTTTATATGAAAAATCGGGAGTCTTGCACTTAAATCGGGAGCGTTGGCATGTATGTATAGGCTATGCAGGTTTATTGGCATTACTCTGTTTATATGGATTCTTAAGAGTTGTACATGTACTCTGAAAAAATATGCATACCTGTAGTTTGTAATCATGCATGTGGATATGCATGGAGCTGTAAGTAGAAATCTTTGATACTTGTACAGTAGTTTTTGTAGTAGGTGCTTTCCAATGATATGAGACTTGTACTCAGAGTGATCAACAGTACATTTGAAGTGCGGAACTCTGATGATGGAGTTAGATGTAGAGGTCTTGGATGTGATTGGTGGATGCTTGTGTGACTGCTTAGCTGTATCCAATGAGGGAATGGCACCGAGAGTGATGTGGAAAGGGTAGAAGGGCTGGCTAAGAGTTACGTTCCGTGCAGACACGCGGCTGTCCACCGGTAGGGCGTGCCACATCCAAGGTTTTCAGCAAATCCAGTATGGAAAGGGGACTGTAGGAATCAGCCAATCAGATGTTGACATTGTGGATTTGTGTAGAAAGAGAGTGTGTGTAGTGAAGATGGCAGAGGTGGAGCAAGTCAGGGTGTTGGTGCTCGGAGATATGTTTGTCCATGGTTTACAGCAGTATTCTCAATGCAGGCATGTGGCAAACAATTTCGATGTTAAAGGAGTGGAGGTGGTCTGGAGCGCTGTGCCTGATTGCAATGTAGAGGCAATTCTCCAAGTTTGTGAATCTTCACAATCTTCCTTCATGCGTAGGATGAACAGTCCTCATCTGGTAGTTTTGCACTATGGTGCTTTCCATTTGGGCTACGTGAGTGCCCCTACTTTGATGGCAGATTTGGAACCGTTGGTTCAAGGAATAATGAACATCCTTCCAAATGCGAAAGTAATTTTTTCTGGATTACTACCTAGGGCAATATGTGACAATAGTTCTGTTTTTTGTCCTCAGCAAAACATTGGTAGGTGTGCAATCAATCGAGGCATGCATGCTTTCATGCTTAGAGCTGGTATGTTTTTCTGTAACAATGAGAATATTGATTCGAGTAATGCTGTTTATTTTGAAGAAGATGGTGTTTCTTTGGCCCTCATTACGACCCTGGCGGAATTCGAAAAACGATGGCGGAAATGTAATACCGCCATCGAATACCGCTCGTTGCGATTATGACCCATCACCGTAAAGTACAATGCCATTAGCGACACTGTAGTGAACGCCAACGCTAACTGCACCAAGTACGCGCACGCGCGCCTTGCAAAACCGTAATTTCCGCCATGGCGCAACGGTACGCGAATTCTGACCCTAGCGGACATTTACTTAACGCCATCAAGCATGGCGGAAAGTACCATTCCGCCATGGTGAGAATTACGGCATCGCGAACCAACCGTAAATGGCCCTACTGAGTGCCTGTACGCCACTCCCTGCCCACATTGCACAACTCCTCGTAGGCGCAATGTAGTCACACTATGCAACCAGTGAAATGTACAAGTCACCCATGCATGCCAACGAACAAATGCATGCAGGGGCTCCAAGTGCCTTGTGAGTGGCCATCCATGTTTGGCATGTCACCATTGCCGTACTGATGCAGCACAGGCATGTGAAGGTTCAAGTACACCAAAATGAACTGAAATATTCCATGAGACAAAACAACAATAGTCCCCCATCGCCTGCCACCAGTGTAAATCAACATTCAAAGCAGTATCCTGAGGGAGACTGCACCAGCCCTGTACTCTTGCCAGTAGACAAACCAACCATCAGCATAAGCATGTACCACACAAGTTGGCAGAGTGACTGAGCAGCCAGGCTCATCTCAAGAGGGGCCAATGGGAGCTGTAGGGCACAGATGGCACGAATACAGAAGCAATTCCAATGGACCTGACCTCAGTCTCCCTCCAAGAAACGCACGCAAACACAGGCACCTGTGACCAGCCATTTTCTGATAATCCCATCATTCCACCAATCCACCTGGCTGACCGGCATCTGTTGCACAAAAGCTAATCCCCCACCCCTGAGCATGACATCATAAAAACAGTCATAATGGCAGCCCCTATCCCTGACCTTACTGGGCTTCGTAGGCAAACGCGGCCAGTACAGTACCACACAACTCTACTCAGAAGCCGGAACCCAATGCAGATCATCTCACAATACATCGCGCCACAAATCGGAATATGCTACATTACTAGCAAAGAATAACGCTACACGGTTAATATCTGAATATAAATTTAATGCACATCAAAATCACCAAGCCCATACAGCTATTTGCTCATAAACTCCCAAATAATTTCCATTACTGTGGGCTGCATCCGCAAGAAATGACCAGCTTCTTCTTGTGTGACGCCCTGTCCTTCATGGTACACAGGGGCTACATTTACGTCCAAAAAGGCAACATGGAAGCGCCTAGAACCGCAGGGCCGTCCCATGAAGTAGGCACTAGTCCAGCTGAATGGTTGATATGTTGCTCCATTGGCGATCGTCCCATAAGATCGTAATGGTGCTCCACTGATTAACTCGAAGCTGCAGGTGTCGACTGTAAAAGCCATCTGCAGGAGTGGCGTACAGATGGCAGCGGCAAAAGGGGAGGAGATACCTGTCACCCAAATGAAAAGAAAAATAATAGTATGGGCATCCGAACTTCATATGTATTACTCACTTCATTCAACACACTAAATCTACAACCATATGCATGCTAGCCCACTCAAAAGGATTAATTTCACCCAAAAATCACTTGCGAATCATAACGATATAAATCGAGGTGAATACACTATTACAAACGAGTGTTTGTGTGCATGCGTCTGTTAAAACAGAATCCATGAGATGGGATTAGGAACGTGCATAGACACAAGTGTTTGAAGGCGCGTCGAGACAGGGAGGGTTCAACAAGGGCAGATAGACGATGGTCCCACTATGGCAGCTTTGCATCACATAGCGCAGGGGAAGGGGATAGATTCCAAAAAGCCATGTACATGGCAAACTCTCAATTAAATCATCTGTCCATGCATCCATTCATCATTCCCTCATCCCGGTATAAAAACGCCTGAATATTTACTCACATAACATTTGAAATTTCCATTGAGTCTGTGCGTAATGCAGTCTGCAAAATCCACTGTGCTCCTGCCCGGATTTCTAGTGTAGTGAAGTAACATGTATTTGGGAACGTCCTGCCTTATCGTCCACTACGCTATTGCGCATCCCATTCAATTCATATCAGTCATTGCATTCTCGTCATGGGCCCTGTCCCAAGGACATTCAACAATAGAACGTTATATTTCCAGTCAGACCTGTGGGCGTCTCCTCGCCGCTAGTTGAAAACCAAAAGTGCTGTCCTTCGAATTCCTCATTTGCAACATCACGTCGAAAAGGCATCTGTGAACTCTTGAATTCACAAATACATCTATGTAGTGCGGCTGTGTGTGAAAATGGTAACTGGCTTCAATCACTAATGGGACTCCCCGCCCGTCGGTGAACGTCGGTACAGTGCTGCATGAGGGTCCACCGTTGATCGAGTACTACATTCCACTGACCCTTCACAAGTTTGTTCGCGACTGCAAATTTAGTATGTGAAACAATGAGACCATAGCAGAATTAACATATAAACCAATATTTCACTGCCATCGGGATTAAATACATGATTGTAATTGCAAGATGCCATGCGTCAAATTGCAGCGTTGTGTGCGGGACGTGCTCGCCCAAAAGTTACTGCAGCTGGCACAGGTGGAATGAATCACCACAGGTGGAGGCTATACAGCCTGAAAACACATAAATTGCACACCCAACCCCCTCCCACAACCACACCCACTCCAAAATGCTACCGACAGGACTAGCGATGTTGGGCCTGGGGGACCTGATAGCACTGCAAGTACTCCAACTTCAAGAAGAAGACGAACACTAACTACTACAACAACCGGCCGCACAGAGGAGACGCAGGAGGAGGAGGAGGAGGGCAAGGCAGGGGCAGCAAGGCCCACCAGCACAGCCACTACCACCACGCAGGTAGCCCGCAATCCCACGCCTCCGAGCTAATCCGTTCAACCTCACTGCTGAGCAGATCCACACCCTCTACCGTTTGGACCGGGACACCATAACCGCCATTGTCAACATGACACACGCTGACCTTGTCAGCATGATAGATAGCCCAACCGCCATCCCACCCCTACTGAAGGTGGTGTCTGTACTCCACTTCCTGGCCACAGGCACCTACCAGCACACAGTCGGACAGTTGCATGGCATTTCACAGCCACTATTGTCACGGACACTATTCCAAGTGCTTGATGCCCTCCTGAAGCACACAGACGACTACATCTCTTTACCACGCTCGGAGCAGGAGATTACAAACACAAAAGTGGGATTCCATACACTTGGCGGCATACCGGGTTGCATTGGTGCCATCGACTGCACCCATGTGGAATTGGTTGTCCCACATGCCATGGAGGTCCAGTACCGCAACCGGAAACAATATCATTCTATCAATGTACAAATGGTGTGTGACTCCAACAGGATCTTTACACATTGTTGTGCCCGATTTCCAGGATCAACCCATGATTCTATGGTCTTGAGGAACTCTACAATACCACGCTACATGGAGCGACACGCAGGGCACCGATCCTGGCTACTCGGTGAGTCTCATTTAATGCATGAGAATGTGGGGTAGGTGATGCGTCAATGACCTGGCAGAAAGGGGGGGGGGATGCGTACGTAGCAATGTCATTCCACAAACATCCTTTATTGTCCACATACAGGTGATGCCGGGTATCCACTGAAGAGATGGCTCCTTACACCAATCCGGAACCCACAGAACCAGCATTAGGAGGACTACAACCATGCCCACTCACGTACCCGTGTAGTCATAGAACAGGCATTCGGCCTACTGAAGGCTCGTTTCCGCTGCCTCAGCAGGTCTGGCGGGGCACTCCTGTACCGCCATGAGAAGGTTGCAAAGATGGTCATGGCATGTGTCATGCTACACAACATGTGCGTACGTAGAAATGTGGCCATGCCCCCTGACGCAGAACTGCAAGCACCTGAAGATGGTCATGATGAGGGTGGGGATGTGGCAGCACCTCAAGGAGTCCGCGAGGCACAGGAGGCCCGTGAAATTCGTCAGAATCTCATAGATGCATGCTTCTAGCACTCACGCCTGGTGGCTGTTACATGGACACGGGACTTGTGGCACTGTGTGTGTCTGGAACATGCACAATGTGGACTGTACGCCAAGAAAGGCCTCGTACACAAAGATCAATGTCCACACATCTCATTGGATGAATATGAAGAAATGTATGGCAAATGTGAAATGATATTACACACCCAATCGACCCGCCACCCAAAAAAGCCCAACACACCCCTTCCACCCTCCTACCTCCCCCCCGAACACCAGTGTCCAAAGATGCTCATTGTCAGTGGGCAGACGCTATTGCAAGCCCCCTCTCCGGGTATCAGGGGCACCCCTGCCTGTGGAGCGCAGGTTCCTCCCAGATCTACGTTGGGGGCTGCCCTGGACGGAACTTGCAACGGATGATGTCTCTGCCTGCTCACGTCCATGCATGTCCCTAAGGGTTTGTGTGAGCTCAGTGAGCACACGGCGCACAGCGGCAAGTTCACCACATACGTCTTTGGACGTCGCATGCAGTTCCCCCCTCAGGCTCTCGGTGCTTCTCTCCATTTGTCCCCTCAGGCTCTCGGTGCTTCCCTCCATTTGTGCCCTTAGTGTCTCGGTACTTCGCTCAATTTCTGCCCTAAGTGTCTCAGTAGATGTTTCAATGGCTGCCTTAGAACCCCCACATTCAGCAGCATGCTCCTTGAGGAGCGTGGCCAGTTGCTGCTGTTGCACAATCATCTGCTCGAGGGACTGTTGCCTCTGCTGGGCCATGCCCATTTGCGGTGGTGTCACAGAGGGGCTGATCACCTCATGTTGCCTTGCCACAGGCCTTGTGGGGGTTGGCCAGTCGTCGTCTTGTGGGTGCCCCTGCGTGGTTTCCTCATGGTGTACGGGATGAAACAAACAGGGGGATTGAGACAGGTCATGGATGGGTCCTACATCGACAGCACCGTTTTCTGTGTCGGAGCATGCTGGCATGAAAGCAGTGTCACCTATGGTGCTGCTGCCACCAGAAGTAGTGCCTTCTGTGGCATCCATTGGGGGGACCTGTGGTGCTGCTGTTGTGGACATGCTGGCTGCTGGGGTGCCTGTTGAAGTCCCCTCCAGTGTGCTGCCACTTGATTTGTGCTGCTGCCGTGTCTTGATCCGTGCAGCTGAGGTGGAGGGTCTTTGGCCGTTGGTCTTGGCCCTCTTTGCAGGTGTGCTGGTAGGGGTGTCCTGAAGCTCGTCGTTTGAATCGGACCCTGTGGTGGAGTAAAGGAGGGCGAGCGTTATTTATGGGTCTGTGGAAATTGGAATGGCAATGTATCACATGCATTGGGGTGGTACCTGAGGGTGATTTGGGTCAGGGCCTTGGGGGTGGTCTCATTTTTGTGTGGATTGAGGATGCAGTTATTTTGCAGCCTGCAGTTAGGGTGTGCATGCTGCACATGTAGAGGGTGTTTTTAGGAATTTTACTTATTTATGTATTTAATCTGACTTTTAAAGGGCGCTATCATGGCAATGTATGTGGACGTTCTCCTGGACATGTGTTTCTATTGCACTATGGGGACACATGGTACTTCACATGATTGGACATTGTGGATTTAGCATTGTTTTATTTGGGCCACCTACCTGATTCTTCGGATGTCTGCACTCCTTTCTCCATCCCTCCGACTCCCTCTATGCTCTCCATTCCAATGGTGGAGGCACAGATTTCTTCCCAGGGGGTCAACTTGATGGGTGATTCCGATCCTCCCCCGGTAGCTGTGGCAATGTTTCGGTTGGCAGAAAGTATGCTCCGGACGCGTATCCGCAAGTCGTCCCATCGCTTTCTGCATTGCTGTGGGTTGCGGGGTGTGGTCCCCACCGCACTTACCCGCTGTGCCACCAGGGCCCATATGGCCTTCTTGTTCGCAAGTGCCGTCCTGGTCATTTGCGTCGAGAAGACGACGGCAGCATTCTCCTGGAGGGTCTCTGTGAGCACGGTGAGTTCCTCATGGGAGAAGTGGACCTGCCGCTTGCGATCGCATGCTTTTTTAGCAACTTTTCCCATATTTATGTTTTTTAACTGGGGTGGCTAACGGGTTGGGATGTGTCTCAGGGTCGGATTTTTAATGGTTGTGTTGGGATTCTGATTTTATAGTTGTACGGCGTGCTGTTTCCCGTTCCGGCCCCATGTTTTTACTTCCGTTTCCGTATATTTACGGTGACCGTAATTTGCGCTGACCGCTCATTACGGTGACTGCTGAGATGGGTGGCGGAATTGCACCTAGGGCGGCGTACGACGGCGGTAAGGGGCGTTTTGGGGTCATTTCCGCCATCGCGGACTTTGCACTTCCGTCATGGCGTAATGCTCGTGCCCGATGGGTCAGAATTAGCCGCACTTTACTCCATCGTGCAATGGCGGAAACGCTATTTACGCTATGGCGGTCATGTCAGTTACTTTCCGCCAGGGTCGTAATGAGGGCCTTTATCATTTTTGGGAAATGCCATGCTGTTTTGGAATGTAAGGGTTGCTTTGGAGAAGGTTATGTCAAGATTTTAGTTGTAAAGTAAGAAAAAAAAACAAAAAAATACAAAATAACAGGTGTCTGTGAACCCATCTCAAAGGGGAAATGGGGCACACTATTTAAATGTACATTCACCACGCTCAGATCTTCGATATTTTCGCGGACATGGCCGTAGTCTGCGGACAGCGTGTATTACATACAGGGATTCTGGGGTGGAGAGGCATGCAGATGAGAATGAGCGGAGCTAGAGATTGGTCAGTAAAGTTTAGTGGGTGTGTTGTGTAAGGAGAGATTTTGTGAGAACGTGTTTTTCCTGAGAGAAGAACAGATAGCTATGGTTGTGTGTTTTCGAAAACAGATTATCTGGATTTTGGGAGACTCATGGATACATTGGTTGGAGGTGCATGCAGAACATTGTGGAGTAGCTGCAGATCTTGGATTCCCTCATGTGGAAGTGCACTGGCATGGAGTGCGTGGAATGAAGTGGCTAGACTTGGTACCTCTCTGTGCTACTTAAGTGACAGAGCATCATCCATCCAGACATAATTATAATTCATTGTGGAGGGAACAGTTTAGGACATGTGTCTGGAATTCATTTGCAATTTGCAATGAAAGAAGGACTTGAGAAGGTCATGGACATGTTTCCAAATTCCCAAGTAATTTTTTCTCGTATTGTGCAAAGACAGATGTGGCTGCGTTCTTCTTTATTTGGTTCACAAATGGAGAAAGCAAAGTGCAATGTCAATAAGGCTGTTTGTGCTTTTCTAAGAGATGTTGGCATGTCCTCTTTTCACAATGAAAATATTATGTTTCGTAGCACATACATTTTTCCCAGAGATGGAGGCCATCTTACATATGCTGGCAATCAGATTTTTCTGAGAAATGTACAAAATGCATTGCAACCTTTTTTGGAATTATAGTAATCTATTTAGCAGTAGATGTTGATGATTCCAAGTTTTTCAAACACACAAAAACACCACCAAAAGGCTCTTTTCAAAGCCACCACTTCCTCCCAGAGAAAAGTGCATTGGTTTTGCTAGGGCAGCATCCCAAAATTTTATCTATCCTAGGACTGTTCGCAGACTTTCAAAAAATATGCGGGTCCCCGCACTGTTTATTTGACACTTCTATTTTTAACCTGTGAAAGGCAGCTCTGAAAAGAGCCTTTTTTTTGGATTTGTGTTTTTTTTTTTTGTTTTTTTTGCTTTTTTACACATCACACACTAGGAGAGGAGGGGAAAGGAGGGTAAGGAAGGGACACCAACCACAGGGATAAGAAAGGGCAGGTGGAGAGAGGAAGGTGTAGGGTGGGCCTTATTTAGGTAGGTAGCAGGGCTTCTGGTGGTCCGTCACCGTAGTCTTGAAAGCACTTCGAAGACTCTCCCCCCTGCAGAGTACTGCATCACAGTACATACACAATATTGTGACCTTTCGAAAGGTAAGGGTCAACAGCATCGCAAATGGCCTGTGAAGCAGCTGGAGGGATGCGCTCTCCCACAGGAGTGTCTCTTGTGGTGAGAGGAGCGGAAACGGAGGATGCTGTAGAGGAACTCAACCTACTACGTTTATCACAAGGTACAACCTTGCAAATGTCCTCACTGTGGAACGAAGTTAGGTGTCACTTCATGGATGTCGTACCAAAGCTGTATGAACCACGTCTCCCATGACTCAGCACCAATTTGCACTGGTTACAGGTGACCTTGTTCGCCTGTGTTTTTGATACGTTACCATAAGCGGTAAACAAGCGCCACACCCAAGACTCCCAGCAAGTGCTGGTAGTAGGGAGTTCCTCGACCTCATTCTCTTCATCCTCGTTCTCTATATCCTCACACGTGTTCCCCTCTGCAGGCCCTTGGGGAGGTGGTGGTGTTGGAGGGTTTGGTGGTGGTTCTGAGGCAGATGTAGCAACAGCAGCCATGGATGCCATTAGGGTTGATGAGATAATCTCAGCAAGAGCAGCAAAGGCAGCAAACGTCAATCTGCAATAGCCAGAAGTACAATGAAGATCAGCTCTGGGGTGTGGCCTTTTATAGGGGTGGAGGGGTGCACCTCGCGACCATATCGAACACTCAAAAGCGTTCAAAAAATTACAAAAAGTATGTGGAAAGCCAGGGCCATTGTCTGGGACATGTGAAATGGTGAATTTTTACTGTTAAATAATTTGGATTGTGTGAATAAGTTCTTTTAAAATGTTGGGGAACCAGACAGAGTCTGCAAATTGGGACACACGCTCAATGTGGGTGCGGTCACATGATGACGTCGGGAACACATCCGCAAAGGGAATAGGTGTCTGCAGGACACCAAATGCACAGAAACGGTCGTGCACATGCGAGCGGGTGTTCTACGGACAGTGTTCGGGTCCTGAAACTAATTAAAAGTGCGACACAAGTTAGACAGACAGTTACAGACAGGCGCAATGTTCGCAGGACTTACGGGTGTAGTGCGCATGTGCGTAGATGTTCTGCAGACTGTACGGTCAGGTATAGTGTTCTTGGGAAACCTCCATTTTGTTTGACTACGGACATCCCGGACACCGCGCGTGTTCTACGAACAGTTCCATCTTGGTTGCGAACGGTACGGACAGGTATAATGTCCTTAGGACACCGCCATTTTGTTCTTTTATGGACATCCAGGACACCTGGTGTGTTCTAAGAACAGTTCCATCTTGGTTGCGAATAGTAAGGAGAAGTATAGTGTCCTTAGGACACCCCCATTTTGTTCATTTGCGGACATTCCGGACAGCTGGTGTGTTCTAAGAACAGTTCCATCTTGGTTGCGAATGGTTACAGACAGGTGTAGTGTCCTTAGGACATACACATTTTGTTAATTACGGACAGGCCGAACAGGCGCGCTGTCCGCAGAAATTTTAACTGCTTTTAAAAAAAAATAAGACACACAGAATTTCATTGAAAGAAACATAACATTTTTTTTATTATATACATATACACAATTTATGAAAGCGAGGGGGAAGCAGAAACTGATACAAATACAGAGGAATTAGGGGTTTGGAGAGGATGGATTGGAGGGGATGAAGGGATGGAAGTCTCATCAAAACGTTTATATTGGTGTTGAGGGTTTGGGGATAGTTCACAGGGACATGGAGAGGGGGCACAGGTACAGGTGGGGCAATGGTACTTATTTTGTTCTTTTATGTGGTCCTCCACCAACTGTTTCAAACCATTGAAATTTTCCTTGAGCATGTCTATTTTCTGTTTCATGCGTTCCAGAGTCTTTTCAATGTGTCTTTTGGTGTAATATTTTCAATGTTTGTATGGTATGTTAAAAATAAATATATATATGCTAAGTACACATAAAGTAATGATTATTAATTTGCTTATATAGAGAAGTGTCTAGCATTATTATCACTGTCTTCAGACATTTCCTCACGTGGAAAATTGTCCTCAAGCTACTCCAAAGTACTGCACATTTCTGCGTGAAAAACAAAAATATATCAATTTTAGTGTACCTCATACAAAAAGTTTAGAAATATATAAGAAAAATGAAGTTCATGTCATGGGCACTTGCGTAGCTAGCACTTCCAAGTCACCTTCATATTCAATTCATGGCAAGAGGGGAAAACAGACAGGAGTACTGTGGGTGAGATCATGGCGAGCAAGGATAGGGTTAATATCCGTTTCATCCATTGGTACTCCCTACTCCCATAGAATAACATGAGACTTCCTGTTTCCACTAGTATGGATCCTTTTTGTGCCATTCGAAACGCAGTTGAACACTCTAGTCTTCAGGCTTGGCTCTCTATAAAAGTCACGCCCAATGAGCAACCCATGCTTCGTGTGCTTTCTGTAGCTTCGAGCACACGCTTACCTGGTTCCTGAGACTTCTTCAGCCCTTGTGACCGGCAGATCAGTCTTCTTCACTGCGATCACCTCTCCTGAAAAGAGAAGAACAGAGACCTAAGCTGACAAGCGGTTTTCTACTCACCTTTTTTCAGCGCCCCTCTGGAGTTTTCGCGACCCTTTTCCACTTGCGGACCGACAAGTCACTCCCTTTCATCTTCTCTGCAAGCTCTTCCAGATTTTCCGTCCCCGAGTGACTCCGGCAACCTGCAAAGAGAAAAAACAAAGGAAAAGCAGGTTAGGACTTAAAGACACTTTGTTGGCTAAGACCTTCATAGACAATACGAACCTGAACTCTTTCACATGTGCTAACCCAGTGAAGCAACTGGGATTCCAAGGACATACAGCACTTACCTTATTCCGAAAAGGACTCCTTTTGTGCACATCTGTTATTCCCTCAGTACAAAGGTTCCAGTGAGGTAACTGGCCTTGGGACACTCTTTGGGAGCTCCAGAACTCCACTATCCAAAATAAACGGTGGAGTTTACATACCCGAACCAGCGCAGCAACTAGCAAAACCAGCACGACCCTTTTCCACTTGCGGACCGACAAGTCACTCCCTTTCATCTTCTCTGCAAGCTCTTCCGGATTTTCCGTCCCCGAGTGACTCCGGCAACCTGCAAAGAGAAAAAACAAAGGAAAAGCAGGTTAGGACTTAAAGACACTTTGTTGGCTAAGACCTTCATAGACAATACGAACCTGAACTCTTTCACATGTGCTAACCCAGTGAAGCAACTGGGATTCCAAGGACATACAGCACTTACCTTATTCCGAAAAGGACTCCTTTTGTGCACATCTGTTATTCCCTCAGTACAAAGGTTCCAGTGAGGTAACTGGCCTTGGGACACTCTTTGGGAGCTCCAGAACTCCACTATCCAAAATAAACGGTGGAGTTTACATACCCGAACCAGCGCAGCAACTAGCAAAACCAGCACCAAGTCAGCGCAACAGCCTGCTGGTCCCGCACCGTAGCGCCCCTGCAGAGGCAGGACGGAGAGCCCGCCATCCCAAACTAAGAGGTGAGCCCCCAGACACTATATTGCAGCATACAGAGGGGAGAGGGGGTTCCCTGGGTTTGGGTAGCACCACTCACTAACCCGTCATTCTCCTTCCAGGTTAAACTCCCAGTATTCCGGGTGAGAAGCGGGCAGGGTCGAGGTCGGCAAACTCCATCGCTCCTGCGGAGATTCAGGTGAGCATGACAGACCACGTAGCCTACCCTAAAACACCTCCGCCTGAGCGATGGAGACCTCAGAGGTAGATCAGTTGTCACAGTTATTGGGGGAACTGCGGGCTGAGGTGCATGCAGCCCATTCTGAGACAAGCGCCTTGAGGCGTGAACTGATAGTGAATAGGGACAAGACAGACGAGCTCCATTGCCAGGGGGAGCCACGGCTACGCCAACGTCACCACCTCAACCCATAGCAGCACCAGTACAAGTAGTCCTTCCAGGCAACATACCACTGGTGCCCCCGGAGAGGTTCTTAGGAGAGCCCAAAAGGTTTGGGACTTTCATGATCCAGTGTCTTCTAAATTTCCTGTGCAAACCAGGGTTGTTCCCCACTGACAATTCAAAAGTGGCCTTTGTGTTGTCATACTTGGGGGGACATGCCGCAGACTGGTCTGCACCGTCAATAGGGACGACCCTTCGCTCTGGAATTTTGCTGGTTTCCAGCGTGAGTTGGAAAAGCTCTTCGCTCGTAGCACACAAGGACAGGCCTTGGATGACGAATTGTTATCTCTTCGGCAAGGAAATCAGGATTCTTTGGCTTATGTAGCAACTTTTAATCATCTGGTAGCCGAAACAAATTGGCCTGAAGAAAATCGAACAACTCTATTTTACCGAGGTCTACGAGGGGTGCTCAAAGACGTCCTGGCACAAGTAGTCAACCCACCTGATGGGTGTGCCGAATACATTGACCTAGCAATTCAGCTTGATCACCGTTTACAAACTCGGAAGGCTGACCGATCACGCTCTGAGAGCAGGGCGTTCTACATGCGGCCCAAAGAGACGCCGGTTCACCAGCCCGTGGAAGCACATCCTGAAACCATGCAATTGGGTGGAGTTCAAGGTCCACTCACCAAGGCACAATGAGACAGAAGGCGGCAGGAGCGGTTATGCTTGTACTGTGGACAATCCGGCCATTTTCTTCATAATTGCCCGGCAAAACCCCCTCGAAAGACTGTTGGAGCTATGGACGGAGCAAAGGAAGCAACCGAGGCGGAAAACTCCAACGCCCGACAAACATAGAGGTTGGTTTGTCGAGCGCAACTAAGAATCCCTCGACCTCCCACTTTACCATCCCGGTGACCATCGTGAACCAACACCAGCCCTCCAGGTTACACGCACTTGAAGCATTTGTGGATAGCGGAGCCATTGGGAATTATCTGGACCTGGAGACGGCAGACAAAATCGGTTTACCAGTCTGTGCAAAGGAAGTCGTTGACAATGTAACCGCTGTCCACGGAACTCAGCTACTATCAGGCCCGGTTACCCGTTGTACTGCAAAGGTCATTATGCTCTGTCAAGACGGACATAAGGAAGAAATCTCATTTGATCTGATTTCGGCCCCAAAATTACAGATGATCCTTGGCATACCTTGGCTCGAGAAACACAACCCGCTCATAGATTGGCGTAGTAGGTCGTTAACCTTTCCCAGGGACTGCCGACACTGTTATGAGTCAGGTCAGGCACCAGAACATCCGATATCTGCATCTCAGAAGGCGTTCCCATTATTGGGAATACTAGGGGCCTTACCCAAAGAATACCAGGACTTTCAAGACGCATTCGCCAAAGAACTAGCCTATACACTGCCCCCACATCGTTCTTATGACTGCCAGATAGACCTGGTACCGGGGGCAAAGGTCCCATGCAGCCGCATATGTGCCCTGACGGAAGGGGAAAACGCCCATCTAAAGTCCTACTTGGACCAGTATCTCGCAAATGGTTTTATCCGACCTTCCAAATCTCCTGCGGCTTCTCCCCTCTTCTTCGTCCTAAAGAAGGAGGGGGACCTAAGAACGTGCATCGATTATCGCGCATTAAACCAAGTCACGGTAAAGAACCGGTACCCGTTACCGCTAACACCTGTATTGCTTGACCAAGTATGACAAGCGCAAGTGTTTATGAAGCTGGATCTTCGAGGGGCCTATCACCTGGTGCTCGTAAAGGAGGGTGATGAATGGAAGACCGCGTTCCGCACCAGGTACGGCCTCTACGAGTATCAGGTAATGCTGTTCGGACTATGTAATACGCCGGCAGCATTCCAGCACTTCATGAATGATGTCCTGCGAGAACTGTTAGACAAATGTGCCGTAGTGTACATAGATGACATCCTCATTTACTCGGCTTCTGTACAAGAACATGTAGCACATGTGCGGGCAGGTCTCCACAAGTTGCGCGAAAACCACTTATATGCCAAGCTTGAAAAATGCTCCTTCCATGTCACCGAAGTCGAGTTTCTAAGATTTGTGTTGTCACCATAAGGGATCCGGATGGACAATAGAAAAGTAGAGGCGATCCTCACTTGGCCATCACCCTCGTCTCTAAAGGGAGTGCAGAGCTTTCTTGGTTTTGCAAACTTCTACCAACGTTTTATACCAGGATTTTCGCAAATGGTGCATCCTATTACTACCCTTCTACGCAAGCACCGAAGATTTGAATGGACTCCCGCGGCGGAAGAGGCATTCCGTGCTCTAAGGAGCCGGTTTACGTCAGCCCACGTATTACAACATCCACAACCAGACCTCCCTTACATCGTTGAAACTGACACTTCAATTGTAGCCATGGAAGCGGTCTTATCCCAACGGAATCCTGACACAGGTCATCTTCACCCCGTGGCTTTTTGGTCAAAGAAGTTTTCTCCAGCCAAACTGAATTAGACAGTCACGGATAAGGAACTGCTTGCGATTAAGGAGGCCCTCAAGGAATGGAGGCATTATTTACTCAGAGCCAAGCATACCATCACCATAATAACTGATCATCGAAATCTCCAGTACTTGCGCTCGGCTAAAGCACAATCATCCCGACAGCTTCGCTGGGTTCTGTTCCTATCAGAATATGATTTTGTGACCACTTACCGGCCTGGAGTAAATAAATGGGAAGGCAGATGCTTTATCACACATCGGCAAAGGGGAACAAGCTTACAGCATTCCTGATCCGGTGGACATCATCCCCGGTGATAAAATCCTGGGTCTGTGTGGAGATGATTCTTCATGGGAGGCATTCAAGCAGAAGGTAATGGATAGTCTATCCGTCAGAGAATTACAAACATGGGAAAACAAGGGAGTTAACTTTTCCATCACGAACGGCCTACCGTATTACCAAGATCGTCTTTACCGTCCAACCCGTACCTTGCAGGAAGAAATACTCACTAACTACTGTAATTCTCTAATTGAAGGGCGCCCAGGAGTGGCAAAGACTGCTGAAAAGATTGAAAGATCCTACTGGTGGCCAACTTGGCGACAAGACACCCACGACTTTGTCAACTCAGGTCGAACATGTGCTCAAAACAAGGCCTCAAGACAAAGACCCGCCGGCTTATTACAACGACTGGCAATACCACCCATACCCTGGCACATCGTCTCTATGGACTTTGTCACAGACCTACCTCCCAGTTCGGGATTTAACACCATCCTTCTGGTGGTAGATCTGTTCACTTAGATGGCCCATTTCATCGCTTTAAAAGGCATTCCATCTGCTCAGGCCCTGGCTCGGGTATTTCTCAATAACATAGTGAAGTTACATGGGTTTCCGTCCATATTAGTCTCCGACAGGGGAAGCCAATTTGTGTCACGATTCTGGAAACATTGTTGCTCGTTGGCCGGAATAGAAATGTGGTTGTCCACCAGTCACCATCCGCAAACAGATGGGCAAACAGAGCGCACAAATCAAACTCTGGAACAATACCCCCGTTGTTTATTACATCAGACAAAATACTCTC
Organism: Ambystoma mexicanum; assembly: GCF_040938575.1. NCBI lineage: Eukaryota > Metazoa > Chordata > Amphibia > Caudata > Ambystomatidae > Ambystoma > Ambystoma mexicanum. Next base: position 107,126,610 of record NC_090928.1, on the reverse strand, counting down.
GGGAGGAAATCCTGTGGATAGCTGAATATGCATACAATAATTCAGTACACGCCTCCACACGCATGACGCCATTTTACACTCTTTATGGCCACAACCCAAGAACTTCAACATATGACCCGCCAAAAGCCATCGAGATGCCAGCCATTAAGACCCTACACGAAAACATCTCACAAGCAACCAAAGATACAGTTGAACATCTCGAGGCAGCCAAGGCTACACAAAAAAGGTATGCTGATTGGCACCGACGAGAGGCCCCAAATTACCAAGCAGGAGATTCGGAATGGCTTGCATCTAAATATATAGCATTAAAAGGACCCATAAAATTCCAACCCTAGTTCGTAGGCCCGTTCACAATTGAAAGCGTAGTTACTCCCGGTGCCATGAAGTTGCCTCTACCACCACAAATGCGCATACACCCGGTTTTTCATGTTTCCTTGTTGAAACCTGTACACCCTGGGACTAGAACACTAACTCCACCAGCCCCCATAGAAATCAAAGGGTAGGAACAAGAGTATGAGGTAAAGCAAATAATGGATTCCAAGATAGTACGAAACACCCTGTATTATGTAGTGGATTGGAGAGGGATATGGGCCCCAAGATAGGTCATGGGAGCCAAGCGAGAACATTCATGCCCATCGGTTACTACTCAAATACCATCGGAACAATCCCACCAAGCCTGGTCCAGGAAGCACACCTTTGAGAGGGGCCTTGAGGGGGAGGACTGTCATGGGCACTTGCGTAGCTAGCACTTCCAAGTCACCTTCATATTCAATTCATGGCAAGAGGGGAAAACAGACAGGAGCATGGCGAGCAAGGATAGGGTTAATATCCATTTCATCCATTGGTACTCCCTACTCCCATAGAATAACATGAGACTTCCAGTTTCCACTAGTATGGATCCTTTTTGAGCCAACCCGGAACTAAGTTGAACACTCTAGTCTTCGGGCGTGGCTCTCTATAAAAGCCACGCCCAATGAGCAACCTATGCTTCGTGTGCTTTCTGTAGCTTCGACCACACGCTTACCTGGTTCCTGAGACTTCTACAGTTTTCTTCAGCCCTGTGACCGGCAGATCGGTCTTCTTCACTGCGATCACCTCTCCTGAAAAGAGAAGAATAGAGACCTAAGCTGACAAGCGGTTTTCTACTCACCTTTTTTCAGCGCCCCTCCGGAGTTTTTGCGACTCCTTTTCCACTTGCGGACCGACAAGTCACTCACGCTCATCTTATCTGCAAGCTCTTCCGGATTTTCCGTCCCCGAGTGACTCCGGCAACCTGCAAAGAGAAAAAACAAAGGAAAAGCAGGTTAGGACTTAAAGACACTTTGTTGGCTAAGACCTTCATAGACAATACGAACCTGAACTCTTTCACACGTGCTAACCAAGTGAAGCAACAGGGATTCCAAGGACATACAGCACTTACCTTATTCCGAAAAGGACTCCTTTTGTGCACATCTGCTATTCCCACAGTACGAAGGTTCCAGTGAGGTAACTGGCCTTGGGACACTCTTTGGGAGCTCCAGAACTCCACTATCCAAAATGAACGGAGGAGTTTACATCGCCGAACCAGCGCAGTAACCAGCAAAACCAGCACCAAGTCAGCGCAACAGCCTGATGGTCCCGCACCGTAGCACCCCTGCAGAGGCAGGACAGAGAGCCCGCCATCCCAAACTAAGAGGTGAGCCCCCAGACACTATATTGCAGCACACAGAGGGGAGAGGGGGTTCCCTGGGTTTGGGTAGCACCACTCACTAACCCGTCATTCTCCTTCCAGGTTAAACTCCAAGTATTCCAGGTGAGAAGAGGGCAGGGCCGAGGTCGGCAAACTCCATCGCTCCTGCAGAGATTCAGGTGAGCGTGACAGTTTACTTACTAGTTTTGTTACACTGTTCCGGCGCTGGTCTCTTTGGCAGCGCCGCCGGTTATGTGGCACGATACGGATTAGTACGCCCAAGATGGCCGCTAATCTCCTTGACGTTACTGCAGACAGCGGTACAGACTCTGCATGTCTCCTAGAGACGCGGATTGCCAGTCAGGTGATTCCATATAGTGAAGGAAGGACTGCAATCCGATGCGTCACTACTGTTGAAGACGGTGCTCCGTAAGTTCGCTTCTAGGTATTAGAGCTACGTTGACCTTTGCAGGTTCTAACTTCTTTCTAACCTTTTCTCTGTTTGATCATCCTTCTCCCAGACTTGTTCAGCTGCCCTCTTCCTTTCTCGAGATCTCAAATCGGCTCCTGTATTGTATCCCGTCCATCCCCAACAATCCATCTACTTCCATTCTCCGTTCTGAACATCACGTTGTTTCTGACTTCCCATCCAAAGTGAGTTGGCTTCTTCTGCATACAAGTCCTCTGTGTTTCCCCTGTGACATCTGCAGAAGATAACTCTCTCTTTCTCCTTAGGGTGGGTTTTCTACTCACCTTCCGGGACCTAGGTGTTTGGCCTCCAGTATTCCGGATATGTATTAGCCCTCCAGTTTTTTCCGGCGGGATCGGCCAGTAAGTGTCCGCCTCCCATTTATCCTACTCTACCCTTCTTTCCTCTAACAACTGTATACTTACCTGTTCTGTCTCTGCCCGTAGAGATTCCAATTCGCCACAAGCCTTCCATTATACAGAAGACTGCTACCGTCCTCAAGACCTCTTCCAGACGTCCTGTGAACCGCATCCATCCAGGGTTTTCTTCCCCCTGAGGGTTTCCCTGGGGGTCGTGCTCCTTCCCTCATTGGTTTTGTAATTAATTCTGGTGAGGGGAGGGCAGGGCTGTCCGGGAGGTCTTCATTTCAGCATTTGTCTTCTTTTTGGAAAGTAGCTGTCTGATCAGGTTAGTGATATTCTTTGTTTCCGATTGTCAGAGATAACAAGTTTCTGGTAAATTGTATTTGAAGTGTTGTGTAGGTCTACTGTTGCTTCTAGCTCTGCAGTTTCTGTGAGGTAATTATGTTGGAGGCATATCTTTTTTGTATGGTAAAATCCATTTTATTACATATTTTATTTAAATGGGTGGTTGATGTGTTAAATATGTAGGTTCCACTGCTTATTTATTATTATATATAATGTGTTTATGTTCTGCTTTTTGAACTTGTGCAGTGTTTATATGGTATGATAGAACAATTTTAGATACCCCCTCAGTGTTTGGGTAGTGTTGATGTCGTCCGTGACCATCCGCGGACATCAAAATCATTAGCGTGGTGTTCGGTATCTTCTCTGTTACAGGTATATAAAGTAAGGGAATCGCAGTAAACATCTATCAAATTCACACTATGTAAATGTATATTCAGTAAAAAAACTTTGCTAAAGGGAGGTAATGGTTAAGTTGCGCTACTAAAAACCTATGAAATTCAGTAAAAAAAACTTTGTTAAAGGGACGTTATGGTTAAGTTGAGCTATTAAAAACCTATGAAATTCATTAAAAAAACTTTGTTAAAGGGACGTTATGGTTCCAAGTAAATCCGAAAAACCCCTGAAATTCGCAAGTTATGGTAAGCTAAGCAACCATAACCATCCTTCACGTCCTCCGCCTCCTCCCTCATTACTGATTGCCTGACTGCTTTTCAGGCATGGTGCTCTGCCAATGATCTCTGCCTTAAAGCCAGTAAGACAGAGATCCTTCTGATTGGGATGCCTGCTCCTTGTTCCCCCCACCCTCGTGCCTAACTCCTTGGGTCCACTCTCCTCGCCCACTTTTGAGGCAAAAAACCTTGGCATCATGTTTGACTCCTCTCTCTCCTTCTCTCCTCACATCACGGACCTTGCCAAGAAGTCCAACATTCATCTGCACCCCCTCAGGGGCATTCTACCTTTCCTCGCCTTCCCCCAGAAGGCTGACGTCTCCAGAGCTCTGGTTCTCTCTAGGCTGGACTACTGCAACAGCCTCTTCCTCAATCTGCCTCTTTCCTCCTTTCGCCCCCCTTCAAATAATCCAGAATAGGACTGCAACACTTATCCTTGGTCTCAGGCCCAGGGACTGTATCTCTGCTGCCCTAAAATCTCTCCACTAGCTCCCAGTGTCTACAAGGATCAAATTCCAGATCTTTTGCATCATCCACAAGGTTGTCTGGGGCCTGAGACCTCTCTACATCCAGCTTTTCCTCCCTAAATACCTCCCGGCCAGAGTCTTTCATTGCTCTGGCTCCAACTCTCTGCAGGCCAAATGTTTCTCCAAGCAGAGAGTGGGAGGTGGATCCCTCTCCTTGGCTGGCTCCTCCCTCTGGAACCACCTCCCTCCCTCCTCCCCTCAGACTTGAGCTGGACCTTCTTAAGTTCTGGAAACTTCTCAAGACTCTTCTCTTCTTTCCCTCTGCCCTCCCATGCTAACTCTCCCTCTGCCGCTGTGACTGGGCCCTGGTCTGTTCAGAGTCATACAGGGGCCTGGTCAACCCCTACCAGTTCCCCCAGCATCCCTTGCCAGCACTTGCCCTCAGTACCCTCTGCTGGATTAGCCCAACCTGGTCCTCCCTGTCCACTGCACTCACCCTCCCTTACCCCACTTCCCCCGGACACTTGCCGCCTTGGCCCGCCCATCACTTGCCCGCCCACACCCTTTGGGGAACCCCACCCCTGCACTTCTCCTTCTACCCTCTGCCCCCTGCACTTACCTCCTTGTTCATGCACCTGCACGATAAGATTGTCACAAGGCCAATATAACCATTTTCTGTTGCTCTACTTTATTATTCCCAGGTCCCCCCCCCACCCCACCCATCTTGTCTTGTGGCGCCTGGAAACACTTGTGCATAGGCGCAATACAAATGTCCAATAAAATAAAATAAAATAAATAGGGGAAGCATAACAGAGATGTGCATTTCTTACATAAAGCAATTGTACATCTCCTTTATGACTCCTAAACAAATAAAAATGACATCAAGGTCAGCCCTAATATATGCATGAACATGTACTAAATTTGCATGTACATGAACAGTTTATAAATGTATATGTACATTTCACACGGGAGAGGTACATTCATTCTGTGCATGACTGAGAAATAAATACATCTTAAAACTCAAAAATCTTAAAATTGGCCAGCTCAGAGACCACCAGGGGGTGCAGAAAGGATGGATGCCTAATCCACTGTCTCCCTCGCCCGACAACTTTGCAACTATTTAAAATATACTAATGGCTGTCCAAACTTCACCAAAGGTAAACAGGGGCTGCTGGACGGTGTATAGACCCCTGTAAGGAACTCATGGTGGCAACAATAAATACAGACACAACTCATCACAGTTCAAGGGTGTTTATTGAACTATCAATGCAGGGTGGAAAAACACCTAAGCTAAACCTAAATCTAAGATGGGAGCAAGCGTCGACCATCAAATAAAAATAAGGCAGTCCTAGTGGCGTTGTGTCAAAATGAAAGGGCCTATACTAACAAAAACCTATTGCCAATTCCTTACACCAAATACAAAAGAGTGTGCAATAGGGTTTTCAATAAAGGAAGAAGTGTTCTTAAATAATTAGTCAGGATGTGATTGCCAGGGGTCTCCCTTTCCCATGTTTTCAGCATGGGACAAGGTGGGTCTCCTGAGCACAGCACACACTCGAGCTTTCCCAAGCACAAGCCAACCGTTTTGCTCCAGCTATCAGGTTCCCCGATGGCTTAAAAGTCTCTTTCCAATAAAAGGTCTCTTGCCCTCGAGGGCCTGATAGTTTCAAGAAAACAAACACAAAAGTTCTATTTCATGTATGAATTTGGGTGATGGCTTCACCCCCTGGGTCCCCCCCTTCTGGGCGCTGACCCCCCCAGACACTACTTTGGGTGATGGCTTCACCCCTGTGTCCCCCTCTTCTGGGCACAGACCTCTCAGTCTTACTTGACTACTTCTACAAATGCTTCTGGGTGACGGCTTCACCCCTAGGTCCCCCTCTTCCGGGTGCAGACCTCTAAGACACTTTGGGTGATAATATTTCACTCCTGGTTCTCCCTTGGCCGGGCTCGGACACCCAAATGACAAGCAGGATAGTTTACTTCTTCTTGCTTTACAATGTCTATTGGTTTCTCCCTCGGTGGGGCTCGGACCCCAATTGACAAGTGGGACAGTACACTTCTCCTTGTCTTACAATATCTTTTTAACACAGTTTACTTGTGGACATCCCTTGTTCGGGTTCACTTTCACCAACTTCACATTCAATTTGCTTTCAATGGATTCACTCCCCTTGCCATCCCTGCAGTTTATAGGTCAAAGGCTTTCGACTGTACGTGGCTTTTGCTGGACCTCCTGTATGACCACTTTGACCTATCTTGGCGGCTCTCCTACGGCCTTCTGGTATCTGTAGTTTCATCAATAGAGTAATCACCACGAGCATGCACCCACGTGGTGCCTGAGTCTACCCTGCTGGTTTTCCCCTGTTCTGCAACAGTTCTTTGTTTTCAAAGTTCAATTAGCAACTTGCTACTTTCATTCAACACAGTGTGGTTTCTTTATCGGCTCTCCCCTCGACTCACCGATTGTGATGAACAGCTTTGCTTTCTTACCTTTAGAGTCAAGGCCTCATTGGGCCATGTGTCTCTCCCTGGCTTGGCTGTCAGCAGAGAAAGGTACCCGAGTACCGTGGACATCTGCTGCAACACACACAGGCTATTGTTCCTGGCCTTACGATTCTTTCTCTCGAGACTTCACAGGTCTTTGCCGACAAGGGCAAGGTCACGCCTCTCCGTGCTGGCCTCTAGACTTGCGCCATCTTTTGCCTTCTCTTGAAATGCCGGTCTGAGTTAGCTCTCACGTCATGCAGTCTACCAAGCTCATAGTGTGCTTTCTGGCTCTACCTTTTATCCCTGTCAGAAAAGGAAAGGGCCATCAGGTGTGTGTGGCTCTGGTGAATTGCCTGACTCTGCCTGACCCTTGGATTAGAAAATGTCAGGTAAACAGTTGTATTATTGGTCCATGATTTAACATCGTGTAAGAAAGTGTTTGTGCCAAAAAGAAAGGGTTTGTCATAAGAAATTATATTCTTCATCCTAGGGGTGTTGGGAAATTCAGGAAGGTGAGATTGGTGGGGTTTGCAAAGCAAACGGGAATGACCGGGATTAATATCATAAAATAAACAGAGGGAATTGTGGGAACAGTAGTGTTTCCTTTGAGTAGACTGGGTGTTCATGAAAGAATATGAGAGAGATGGGGGAAAGAATGTTCAGGATGTTTCGGGTAGGAAGCAGGAAGATAGTGATTCTGGGATAAATCATTTTTGGGTGCAACAGGGTTTGATAGTTTAGAGAATTGGTTCTGTATGGAGGGGTTGTTTTATCTGTGCAGGAGAGATTTAATGGGAGAAAGCGAGGCAGATGTGTTATAGCCTATAAAGGCCTCAGGGATTTCGTTCGTCTCTTCCTCTACCTCGGCATAATACTGTGTCTCACCTAGAGCATTTCCCTGAGCATAACCCCAGGTTCCTCTACCCAGGTGATCCTCCCTCGCTCGTCCACCCCAAGGTTGTGATCCCTGGCCACCTGAATAAGGGACTCCTGAGGTCTACTTGGGAGAATACCCTCAGTTTTCTCACTGCCCCCGGAACCAAGTTTAAATTGGATCTGGCCATCATCAACTGCGATCAGGCCGATGTAACGCCAATGCCGGTGGAACCTGGCAGGCCCTGCTGCAGCAGTCCCAAGATGAGAGAGGGAGCCCTAGGGGTGCCGCGCATGGTGTAGGCTGTGGCCCATAGAACGTCTGCGGAGGCAGTGGAGAGCCGGGTGAATTTGTACATGAGGTGCCCAGGGACCCTCCGACAGCCATCAGAGGTCCTATGGATCCCAGTGGATGTGCCGGTGACTGGGACGCCATCCGGGAGAGGAAAGACAAGACTCTGTGTGCATCAGCAGCCTCAGGCAGACCAGGGGCTTTCCCCCTGTGCCCCCCCATCGGCAGTGTCATCTGTGGGGCTGGTGACTCCTCTTCTGCTCCAGTGACATGGGCGAGCGGGTGGGGCCCGCCGGACTGGGACAACATGTGCTTGGCCCCCGCAGGCTTTTTGATGTGATCACAGTTCCGGTGCACCGCCTCTAGTGGTTTTGGCAGGGGGCCAAACAGAGGTCCATTGACATAAAGGTACCCTGAACCCTACGAGGAGGATACTTGCAGCAGTAGACAGAGACCTCTGCAGCAGAAACCAACAGCAGGATAAGGGTGGCCAGGGCAGGTTGGGTAGAATTGAGAAGGCCCAGGCACGCCGCCCCTGGATTAAACCGGCCTGATTGATGCATAACACAGGAGTGAGGACCAGTGGGCCAAAGAACTAGTCGGCCCCAGTGGCACCCACCACAGCAGGAATCACCCAGAGTCACGCCACCAAGGTGTGAAAGAACCCCCAAGGCGCCAGACTCGCCGCTGGTCGTGCATCAACAAGGTCCCATGGAAACCCCCAGAGAATACTCAGTGAGCTTACACTGGCACCTGGGTACAGGTTTGTCCGCTCTGCATACAGGCGAAGCTCGCCTGACCGGTGGGCCCACACTTTGGCATGCTCACCTGGGTAAGAGGTGGCGCACACTACATCATGCCCCATTGCAGTCAACACATGGGGGCCTACTTCACTGTATGAGGTCTGGCGGAGGTTGAAGGCAGGCACCGTAACCCACCACATGCTGTATCCCGGCACCAGAGGACGTCGACCGAAGCCACGTTGGCACAAATCCCAGAAGACCAGCCTGTACTGGGAGACGACGAGGAGGGTTCTACGAAGGCCGATATAAAGATGCTCTTGGAAGAGATCCAGTCTATAAAGATGGATCTAATGGGGGCAATATCAGACCTGCAGGGGCGAGTCGATAAGGTCGAAGAGAAAATGTAAGCTATTGCTAACTACCAGCAATCAGTGGAGCTGATGGAAATGAGAACGGAATGCCATATGCAGGAATTGGAGCAGAAAGAGAGGGACCTGGCCCTGAAGGTCGACAACTTTGAAAACAGGGAACAGAGGTCCAACATTAGAATTATGGGTTTTAAGGAACTGCAGGCTGAATCCATAGCCGCCCTTGAGCAGCGAGGGAAAGATCTCATTAAGGAACTCTTTGACACCCCACCGGACCCAGAAATTGCCTTCGGCAGGGTCCACAGAGGAGCGGGCCCACCCGGCGGCCCAGATCAGTCCTGGTAACATGTCACTACTTCAAACAGAAAATGGACATACTCCAAAGAGCCAGGACGGGTAGGACATCATTTTTGAAGGATCTCAAATCTACATCTTTCAGGACCTTTCCTCATTGACCCTAGCCAAGAGATGTGAATGTCGGCCCCTGACCCAATGGCTACAAGAAAAGGGTAAACGCTATCACTGGGGGTTTCCATTCGTGCTGACCTTTGAACACCAGGGAGAGGACTGCAAGGTCACCATGCGAGAGGAAGCGGAGGGTGTCCTCAAGCAGCTAAGAACAGAGAGCAGCAGCTCAGGAACAGACAAAGTGTCCAAAGAGGTAGGCATTGGTCGCGTGCAACGGGTTGGTCACCCCAACAGAGGTTGATCAGCGGGCTCGAGGATATACCAAAGATACAACACCCTGTGACTGTTTGTCTACACCCCTACTGGCGATACCTGATTCTTCCTTGCAAGCTGCAGACTACCGGCCCGAGCTTCCACGGCAGGCATTTGTCCGGCACCCCTGGCAGGCTGCAATTAACTGGAAGTTTGTGCCACAATCTCGTTTAATACACTACTGTTGTATTTGTTGGAGAGTGAGGGGCTACTTTTGGTTGGCCCTCTTTTTTTGGGGCTTCTCCACCAAGTGAGACTTGCTCTATTTCCTGTCCATGCAATGAGACATGGAGGAGCAGAGGGAATGTTGGGTTACGGGGGGTTATCTGAGACAGCATGGGGGATTATAGGGGTGGGGGATTGGGAAGGACCAGAGTGTCTGGATCGGCTGTGGGTGGGGGACTAGGGTGAGGGTTTGGGTGCTAAGGAACCACTTGTTGAGATCTCATTTGCAGGAATTGCATTGGAACATGCAAAAGGTGAGCCTGTCTGGGCCCTTCCAGATCCGGGTCTGGGGGGGGGGGTAATATTCCCTCCCGCTCCAGTTCTCCATGCCTGTATGCCAATACTGCCAGGCTCTCAGAGATGGCTGATTGGGCTTGCTCCCTCAAATACCTCCTGGCCTAAGGGCTTTATGGCTGGTCCTTTGGTCCGACCTGATACGTCTCTGCCCATTTCTACCCAGCTGTAATGCCTGTTGTGAAATGCTCGGTCATTGGTGGCACATGCTGCTGATTGTTTTGGTGGGGTCATTTTATTATTCCGTTCACATACAATTTTGCAGACTGTATTATTGTCTCCTGTAATCAAAATGTGTGGAAGCGCAATTGGTGGTCAGTTAACCACTCCTTAATTGTCTCGCGTATTAATGATTTGTGTAGGTCCACTCCGTGTTTGGATCTTTCTTCTTCATCTCAGATATTTTTTACCACAGCGGATGTGCTGGCGCTTTTAAAATGCATCGGAATTCGTGGACGGCCCTCCGAGCCTTGGTTTAATGACAATCTTAAATTACTGCAAATAACAAGGGGGGTCCTGGGAGACTCTCTGCCAGACATGAGTCCTTACCCAGAGTCTTTAGCTCACTATCTTTAACAGAGGAGAAATATCCTAAACATATCAGTCTTTGTCCTGCCCTGGGGCAGTCCAAAACCGAAATGCTAGGCAATTCTCCTCTGAACAAGAGCACCAACAGCAACCACAGACACGTCTTTGGGTCTGGTTGAACCTCATCAGTAGGGTGTAGCTGTGCCTCTCTAAGAATAGTGATCAAGGGGTCCACGCCTGGATTCCCGTAGTAATTTAAGGTGAGACCCAAAGTTACTTGAAAAATGCAAATAACAAGGGCGGGTCCTGGGAGATTCTCTGCCAGACATGAGTCCTGGTTACAAGAGCCTTACCCAGAGTCTTTAGCTCACTATCTTTCACAGAGGAGAAATATCCTAAACATATCAGTCTTTGTCCTGCCCTGGGGCAGTCCAGCACCAAAATGCTATGCAATTCTCCTCTGAACAAGAGTACCAACAGCAACCCCAGACACGTGTTTCGGTCTGGTTGAACCTCATCAGTAGGGTGTAGCTGTGCCTCTCTAAGAATAGTGAGCAAGGGGTAATCTTAAATTACTGCACCTTAAGCGCAGGCAGGCTGAACGGATGTGGCGTTCTTCTTACGCCCCTTGTGACAGGGCCTCTTTTTGTGCTGCTACTGTTAAGTACCATCTTGCCATTACAGAGGCCAAATGCAACCTTTTACACAGAGCATTGAGAACTCGATCAACCAGCCTAAATAACTGGTTATGGTTGTCCATTTCCTGTCCACTAATGTATCCACCGCTGATTCTACTCCCCCCTCCCAAAGTCTCTGTGACTCCCATGCAATTTCTTTATCCACAGGATTGTGGATATTCGTGACCATATCATGCAAGCCAGGTGTCGGCCGATGAGTCTGCCGCTGTCATTATTTCTGCCCCTCATATCCCCAGTCCTCCAAGATGTCAGGCTGGAGCCAGGTCACGATCACCTACATGGCCCTCAAGGGCCTCTCCATCCCTCCAAAGACCCACTTGGAGTCAGACTTGGCGCTTGTGGCACCAGACTCACTCACTCCCATAGGATAACATTGGGGATTGGACTTGTAGTGCATTGATGGAGACAAGATGGATGCCCCCACATATTTCGGTTCCCAGAACTGCATGTGCGGTCTAGTCTGTTGGGTGTGGTTCAGCCCAGAGACACCTGGGATACCCATAGACTATTTAAGCCACACCCAGGCTGAGAAACATGCTTTGCGTTTTCTGCACCTGCCGCGTGACACTCACCGTGTTCGGATCGGTCTCCAGTAGGCCTGCATCTTTCTTCTGCGCTCAGCTCCTGCAAGAACAAGAACACTGTTAGGAACAGCCTTACCTTGCAGCGCTTCTGCCCATCATTCATTGCTCCTTCTGTTCTGCGGGCATCTTCGGCGGTGTCATTCCCATCCCGGCACGCCGCTTCCTAAGGAAAAGGGAAAAGAACAGAAAAAAGGCATTAGTAAGCATTCTGCAAATCTTTGCTTATTTTTAAATACTGTAGGAGCTTCAAACGCTTACCTGAATCCCAGCCGCTCTAGGGGAACTCTGTCTCCAGAACTTCTCATCCATCTGCAAGAAGGAAAAGACACTCCAGGTTAGCGTGGAAACATCTAGAGGCGCTGCATACCGCGATTACCCACCGCATTTGTTCTTCATAACCCGCATCCACGCTGAAAACGTCGCGGCACCTAAAGGACACAGAAAAAGAACTCAGTTCAATGCAAATACGAAAGGGGTGCATCGTGCATCATGCTCTCACTCACCTTCAGAACTACTCATCTCACCAGCACGCTGCCATCCCCGGACGCCGGCCATCATCTAAGGAAGGAAAGAAACGAAGTTAGATAACTGTTCAAAAGACTCATTATGCTTACCTGTCAGACTCTGTGAAGTAACTAGGCAGCAACGAGCCCGCATCAATCAACGCGCCCCAGGACGGAGAGCACACTATCCAAGAAAACAAGGCCCAGTCTCCAGTCGAATAGCCTCCAGGGAAGGGTTCGAGGTCGTAAGAGGTCAGAACAGGCTGAGTGACGTCCCTGTGGATACCAGGTGAGCGTTACAGCCGCTCCTTAGTCTACCTTGGGTCCTTCGCTGACCTCTCTGTCCTCAGCTGCTCTGGTGTCCATGTGGGACTCCTTTCCATCGTTCTCTGCCGCAGAGATTTTGCTGGCCACGGAACAAATTCATTCTGTCTCACCAACTGATGCTATTTCACTGAACACTGTAAAATAAATTATGCCGTCCATTGTTACCAATGTTGCGTCTGCTATCAACCTTACCTGATCTATGGGCGAGATTCCTCCTGACCTGAAACATGCTTAGGTAATTCCACTTCTTAAGAAGCCTTCCCTCGATCTCCTAACTCCAGCAAAATTTCGTCCTACATCACTCCTTCCTTTTTTTATGAAGTTGCTGGAGTAATTGGTTGCACCCCTGTTAGGGAGGTTCTGTGAAGACACAGATCTCTTTGATGCCTTCTAGTCAGGGTTCCGGCCAGGCCAGGGCACTGAGACAGTTTTGGTGTCGTGTTGGATGATCTGACACTTATTTCTGATCAAGGTGGAGTGGCTGCATTGATTCGCTTAGATTGGTCGACTGCTTTTGACACTGTTGATCACTCCATCCTGCTCAGTCGACTTTCTGTAGCTATCTCTGGTACGGCTTTATCTTGGTTTCTTTCTTTTCTTTCTGAGCGTTCTCAGTCTCTCTATCTCTTCAGCCTTCTTTCTTTCCACCTGCTTCTCTGGCTTCGGGTGTTCCTCAGGGTTCCGCCCTTTCTACCATCCCGTTCAATATTTACATTCAGCCACTTGTTGCTCTTATCCGCTCACACTGCTTCTGATGTTATTCGTATGTGGACGATACTCAGATCATAGTTCGTCTTGACCTGCTTCATCCCTCTCAAGCTAAAGGATTGTTTGGAGGCCAGGGGAAGATGGATGGGGACAATTGGCTTATACTGAATGGAGGTAAAGCTCAGGTTATGGTGGTGGGCTCTGCTGCCTCATCTTCTTCCCGGACCCCCTCTTTTTGGCACTCTTCTATTGGTCCCTTCCCTGTTCACATTGCAGCTGTCAGAAATGTAAGTGTCAAATTGTCTGCATCCCTCTCTATGTCCACTCAGATCAGCGCAGTCTGTCACGCAGGACATTTCCAGTTAAAGATTCTCCAAAGGGTGTTGCAATTTATTCCGCAGCATCTTTGTGCCCCGGTTGTTGCAGCTCTAGTCCTTAGTAGGACTATTGTAATTCTCTGCATCTGGCACAAGCTGCTTTTCTTCTTCAACCTCTGCAGATTTTGCAGAATGCTGAGGCACGGCTGGCCACCAATACTCCTTTCAGGGATCATATTTCCCTGATTCGCCATGCCCTTTATTGGCTTCCAGTGGTGAAGCGGGTGCACTTTAAATCCATGTGTTTCATGATGTGGGGCCTGAATATTTTCAGCACAAGTTCTGCCCCCATGTACCTTGCCGCCCTCTCCGTTCAAGGGACAGATTGCTTATCTCCATGCCCAGATGTCGATATGTCAAAATTGGTGGGTGCTCCTTCTCTGTGGCAGCGGCCAAACTGTCGAATGCTTTTCCTATTGCTGTCGCGCATTTGCAGTTTTGACGTTCATTGAAAACCTTACTTTTCTGAGAATGGTGTTGTGCAAGTGCAACTTAACACCTTGCAATTTCTCCTCTTGCTAAACTGCCATCTTGGAACTGCTGTTTTTCATGTGCTTCGCTTCACTCAGAGTCTGCTCTTGTGCTCTGCCTTTTATGCGTGTGGGGAAGCTTAAAGGAAGTCAGGTGTATATGATGGTCAGTAATTGACTGACCTTGCCTGACCATTGTATTGGGACAAGTCAGGTATACGGCTCGGGTAGTAGTCTGCGTTTTCTCATAGCGAGCAGTCCATGAGAAAGTGTTCGAGTTGTAAAGGGGGGGGGATTGTAGTTCCTAAATATCCTGAGTTAAAGGTGTTCTACGGAAGGGGATACTGCATCTCTCCATGCAGTGGCCCACTCCAACTTCCCGAAGACCCCTCATCCATGTGATCCTCCCGTACTGGTCCACCCCCAGTAACTGGATCCAAAAGTGATGGCCATGTCCTTGCCACCTGGATGACAGATCCCCGTGAACTAGTGGGTGAGACACCATCTGATTTCTCACATGTATGAGTGGGGTATATGTGTCTGGAATGTGAGCGTATGGCACATGAGTGTCACATATTAGTATTTATCATAAGAGTGGCTCATGATCATTTGTTACAAACTCTTATGAAATGCACATGTCATGTATGATTCCAATAGGTCTGACAAATTATATTAAAGTGAGGACTTACATTGCATTTCAGAGATTTATATTGATTCTGTCAATGCATAATATGTAGTTAAATCTTACAATTTGAATATCTCAATATTTCCCAGCTCGATGTTGAAAATGTGCATGTAAATGTACATTTCATACATGCATATGAAGATGGGCATGTATATTTCATGCAGGTATATGTACATGTTCATATACATTTCGTATATGAGATGTAAATTCATTCGGAGCTCACTTGAAATATTGGTAAATCTTAAAACTTGAAGATCTCAAAATTGCCCAGCTCGATTTTTTAAATCTTTTTTAGGACGCCAGATGCTCATGAGATCTAGATGCATCCCAAAAAATCACAAAGAGGATCATTTTAAGAACTTTGGTTTGAAAAGGGTTTTTTTCTCTGGTAAAACACCAGTTTAAAAGTGTTCAAAATGCAATTAAAACACAATTTCTTAAAATATGAAGCAGTCCATGAACAATTCTGAAATGTTCTATGTAGAGGCAGATGCCGCCAAATTTTATTATGGTAATTGTTCCGAATTGTTTATGGAAAGTGTGACTAATCGAGGGATTCAGTCACTTCTCCTCAGGGAGGAGTCTTTCCTTGTGAGACTAGGGAGGTAATCCCGCTATGCAATTTCCCCCTAAGGGTGGCGGCCAGCAGAACCTCACGAGGAGAGATTTCCCCCCTTGGGGACAAGGACTCCCATTACGATGAGGATCTCCCTTGTTATCTCACCAATGAATCCCCTAAAACTACCATCTGACAGACAATAAGACTCCACTTGCATATGCTACTGTGATGTTTGTTCAGAAAATAAACCTCTGGTACTAGGAAGGGTAAGATCCCAAGAACAATAAAGAACTACCAACCGAATACTGGGAAGATGAAAAGTGACAGATACATATCGATCACTCCACCATCAAGTACTATGAAGAATAGGAGCAATGGAGTACTAAAGAATACGCTAGGACCCAGCCTACTTGTCCCATTAGCTGAACAGATGTTAATGAGAGTATGGATACTCCTTTTTTCTTCCTTTATTTATTTATTTATTTATTTGCATGATTATGTTTACATTAAACATTTTTGCAAAACAAACTTAATACCTGTAGACATACTCTTTCCAGGCCTCTCTTAGTTACATTTCATATCTTTGTCTTTCTGATCCTTTACATTATTTAAGCCATTAAATTAAAACATCTCCTTCGTTCACATCACTGGTTCTAATATGTTCCAATAAAATTGAACCATCGCAAAGAACATTGGCATTTGAGTTCCTCCTATTAATAAATGCCACCAGTCTTCTGTTGATAGACTTCTAAACTTCTCCACGAAACAAACAAAACATTCTGTAAGTTTTAAAGTAAAAGTGGAGCAGGTGGTTAAGAGATGGAAAATGGTTTCTTTAAGTTCAATTCTTTTACAAAACCTGCACCCGGGATTACTTACATCTCCTTGGGATCTACTGCAATGATGTCATTGAATCTACATAGGTTAAATCGGATCCTCATGAAGGCTGTCTGTATTTTAGGATTTGGACATTTCCGAAGGTAGGGTTGAAGCTCAGCTTGTTTCCTTGTTTCTGTAGCTTATTGCATGTGCAATTTTAATTTTGAGACTTCATCCATAGCCTGAATCCAATCGCATTCAAATTTTCTTTTTTTTTACCCTACACGGGTTTATCAACAGATCTTCCATCGAACGGTTTGTTTCTTTAAGTAGCTTGGTACATTTGTTACCCCATGCACTTAGATATTTATTGGTGCCCATCAGGAGCTCATTTCTGATCCCTTTTATCATGTATGGAGGATTAGGACAATTACACTTGCCAGAACAGGTTTAGTAACTTCCAATCTACCTAGGATTTGAGAGAGCATAATCCCAATTCTTTCTGCACCACCTGAATGGGTATTGCTCTGGGAAGCCCAAGCTCTTTCTTTCAAATGTACCCTTCCAAAGGGGCCCACAATTTTTCAGGTAGAGCAACAAAGGCCTCAGAGCCATAAATTAAAACCGGCACTACTTTTGCAACGTAGAAATCTATAGTTGGATTAAGTGTAAATCCACAGTACTTTTTCTTCAGTATTCTCACCTGACAGGCGAGCATGTCGGCTTTCTGTTTTTGGTATACAAAGAACTTAGTATCAGTTGGGCTTCTTGGAATCCAGATCCCTAGATATTTGAAACATGTAACCTGATCAATTTCTAGATGTTTAAGGAACCATTTTACCAATTTATTTTTAGCCATGCATCCTTTTTTCAGCGTTGATGATCTTAGTTTTGCTGATATTGATCTCCAAATTATTGGCCTCCGCATATTCTTGTAGACGATTTCATTGTCTTTGGAGCCCTACTGCAGTGTGATCTAACAGTACTAGATCATCAGCATATAGAAGATTTGTTATTCTCATATCTCCGAGTTTAGATGGGAAACTTCTGCATTCTTTCATAAATTCCCCCAAGTCAGCAATGTAGAAATTATAAGGGGCGGGGGCCAGAGTAAAGCACACCCCTGCTTTACTCCTCGATATGTTGGGATTTCTTCAGTTAAATCGCCTTTCATAGATTGGTGAATTTGTATGGTCGTGTTTGTATATAGACCTTATATTTGTTCCAGCAGGTCAGGAAGGCACTGTTTCTTTGGCAATTTATCCCAGAGAAGTTGCCTATCCCGCTATCAAAGGCCTTAGTAAAATCCACAAATGCCAGGTGGCGTTTGTTATTAGTCTCAATGGTTTTGCTTTTGAATAGATTGATCGAGAGTGCGTGCAATGCTGATCCCAGGCCTTTGACAAAACCTGCCTGAAAATAATCGTTCAGGCCATTGTTCTGGGTCCACATAGATAGCCTTTTTACGAGTAAGGTTGCATATATTTTCCCCAGCACATCTAATAGCGCTATAGTAGCAGTATTCAAACTGTGCGTTGCGGGGGGCTACGGCCGCATCCTTGAGGGGCCCTGAGAGCCCAGCATGAAATTTAAAATAAAAGATATATATATATATATATATATATATATTTTTTTTTTTTTTAGATTGGACGTAATGGGCAGGGGCGGCTCACATGGTCAGGCTGAAGCATGACACTCTCAGGCACCAATGAAAAAGTGGCCCACGGTTGTAAATGGATATTCATTCAAAGACTGTTTGAATAGTACCCAAGGGGGTGCTTTGTGTTAAAATGTAAGTACAATGTGATATTTAAAGCATATTTTTTCAGCAACAATGGTCAAAATTGCCAGCTGCATAGTGAAGTAACTCATCAAACAGGCCCACATTGGCCAAAAAGGTGGCCCATTTTTACTGGCCCACACTAGCATTTTGTATTTTTGGTACAGGCATTGCCCTATAGGCCAGGCCGAGCCAGGCGGCTCATCCCTAATGGCGAGGGGGCGCCCACCCAGTGGCCCCCTCACCCATTATGGAGGAGCTAAGGAGCCAGCCCAGTGAAACAATGAGCACTCTCTCAGCTGCTTTTTCCAGCTGAGGGAGTGCTCCTGGGCTGGCTGAACTGTCAAAGGGAAAGCCTATTTCCCTTTGACAGTTCAGTTCAGTTCCCCAGCCGCACATGCTCACTGAGCCATGCAAGGCTGGGGCGTTTTGCTTCGCCAGCATTGCATAGCTCATTGGAAATGCTGGGTGGGGCACTGCATGTCTGTATATGCGAGGGGGAGCTCCTGCGCCTCCTCACACATACGGACAGAGCAGCCTTGAACAGGGTGTTTCAGCACCCACATACAGGCCAATGCAAAAGGTATGTTTATGTTCATTTTTTTATTGAAACATATGTATGGATGCGTGAATGCTTGTGTTATGTGTGAGTGTATGGTGATGGATGCTCTTGTGAATGATAGAGTGATTGCTGTATGAATGTGTGTGTTAGTTTGTTTTGGTCCGTTGAGCTGATTTTGGCAAGTGGTGGATATGGAGGTGGAAGGAGGGTTGTACAACAAAGGCATTTTAAAAATGCCTAAATGCCTTTGTTGCACAATCCCCCTGCCAAAATCAGCTCTCCTTCTGAGGTGCTGTGGAGCCCAGGGGACAGGGATGGTATTTTTTTACTGGATTTCTATCATAGATGTCCAGTCAAAAATACCATGCTTTCCCCCTTGGCACCCCAGCGCCTTGCATACACACATAGCCATGTGGATTGTGTTAGGCCTAGTGGGGCCCAGGGGAGAGGGATGGTATATTTTTGTTGGACATCTATCATAGATGTCCAGTAAAACATGTCATACCTGTCCCGTGTGCCCCCCCAGCAGTAATTGCAAACTATTTGGATATTTAACCATTTTTTTTTAAAAGAATGCTCTACAATGCAAAATTTTAACCCATTATTTTATTTAAAAAAATAACATTTTTGGAGGAAATAGTTATGCCCCTCTACTTAAAAAATTCACCAGCCTCCACGGGCTCTCGGATGTGTTGGGAACGGGATGGGGGAGCCCAGGGACTATAGTGGGAGCAGGATGGGCGGGAAACATGGGATAGTGGTGTGAGCAGTGTGGGGAGAGCCCAGGGTGTGTGATGCTGTGGGGAGAGCCCAGGCACTGGGTAGGAATGGGATGAGGGAGTCCAGCCACTGTGATGGGAGCAGGTGGGGGAGCCAAGGGACTATACTGGGAGTAGTGTACAGTGACGGTGAGCAATACATAGGGCCTCATTACACGGTAGGCGGTAAGGGTTTACTGGTACCGGTATTTTACCGGTACCGGTAAATCCTTACCGCCTTACTACGAGGTCCCTTTGCGTGTTGGGGAATTTAACGCCTGCTTTTTGCAGGCGTTAAAAACCAACCCGCAAAGGGACCAGTGGAGCTAATTACGGTACCGCAATTTGCGGTACCGTAATTAGCGCCTTCCCCATTCCCATAGAGCCCTATGGGGCAAAAATGGGGAAGGGCAATGGTGGAAGGGGGAATTACCGCCCCGCCAACCTTGGAATGGGGTGGTAATTCCCCTTTCCACCAAGGCGGTGCCGGTATTTTACCGGCATGAACCATGGCGCTAATAGCGCCATGGTTCACCGCCTTCCGTGTAATGAGGCCCATACTCTCCATTAGGCAATTTTGTAGGGGCCCGGCCTGCAAATTTTTGTTCGGGGACGGAGGGACCAGGCCAAAAAAGTTTGAAGCCTACTGGCCTAGTGGATTTACAATGTGAGGCAACTTCTTTGATTGGCATGCTCGTTAGAGTCTCATATACAAAACAATCCAGTGTACTTGTGTATGGACTTCACACATTTTGCAGCTATCTCTATAAAAAAAATAACAGCAACACAGAGGGGCGGGGCAGGGGGGCTCCAAACTATTTAGTGTTTGCTCAAGGGGGGCTTGGCATAAAAAGTTTGAAGACCACTGCACTATAGGCCTATAGTTGTTTGGATCTGAGTGGCTGCCATTTTTGAAAATAGGGATAATATGCACCGGCT
The DNA here is from genome assembly GCF_040938575.1 of Ambystoma mexicanum. Taxonomy (NCBI): domain Eukaryota; kingdom Metazoa; phylum Chordata; class Amphibia; order Caudata; family Ambystomatidae; genus Ambystoma; species Ambystoma mexicanum. The sequence goes on along the minus strand of NC_090928.1, from coordinate 107,106,331 downwards.
TCCATGATAATGGTATTACTTTAGTCAAGAACAGAGAGCCAAAAAAGTGGACCAAACCGCTTCAGATACACAATTTGCTTGCAAAGACATTTGAGTCTGATTCAAGGCCCTTCTGAGTGACCTATTTCTGACAATGATTTATTGGTCAGGGAGCGTAGCACATATTCTGCATCTCTCTGGTATAAAATGCATCTGTGACCAACATACCAGGTTTTTAGTTGGATTCGAGAGGTTTAATTTCAGTGTCCGTAATAACAGAGAGGTATCTTATTTTAGCTGTCTCAAGAGCTTCTCATCTCTTTTCTCTTCTTGGCCAAGGCCTCGTCGTAGCAATGATGACATACATTATCTTTATCTTGCAGTCTACTTTCAACGCAATAGTTCTTTCTTTTATTGTGACACTGTTTACATAAAACCTTACACAAAACAAAACAACTTTGCAATTTAAAGTACAAGACAGAAAAAAGAATGACATAGATATCATAGATATAAAGACGTGAATGTACACAGTCAATGATAATACATAATTTAAAAAATGACCAACGGCGATAATTAAAGACATATTCTCGCCCCACATTAATCTTGACCATAACAATTTCTTTAATTAGTCAGAATGAAAACTGTCCAATTCTTTATAAAATGCTGTTCTTCTAATACTAACAAGTGTCTGACAGTCTAGCACCCAGTGTTGTAGAGTTTTTAGGACATCAATTGATTGACAAAATCGACATGATGTAGGGATCATATAGGTTGGTGATGTTATCCAGCTTTTTTTCCTTTCTCTAGTGTGAATTTGGTTGAGCCTAAAACGTAAATATAGTGTGCACACTTTATTACAGGGAAAACATTTCAAATACAACAATAGTTCGTCTTTTTTGTGAGGAAACTTAGCATATTCAGAATAATTAGAATAAGTAGAGATGATCTCAAGAGTAATCCTCCAATCATCCCGGAATAATTTGGCTTTAACAGCATCAGGACGACTCATTTTCTCCTCATCGGATGAGCCGATACGCTTGAGCAGGTTGTACATCTGCTTTTGAAAAGCGTTTATCGAATGAACACAGGAATTATCCAGCATGTTGTGTACATCTATGTTAAGTGAGTTGTCTGGCAGGGACAAAAACTTAGCATTGTTTAACAACTGCCTCCAATAGTAACAAGCCTGAAGATATGGTAAATCTAGTTCATGACAAATTATTGCGTTCGGTATAGATTGGGCAAGCCCCAATACGCTTTTCCATATCTGGCCCTGTAATGAGTCAAGATACGTACAGAGATCTATGAGGGACCTATTGAGCCTGTACAGTAAAGTTGGCTCGATTTGAGACAAATTATATTTCAAAATGGGTAGAATAGAACATTTGCACAGTTTCACATCATGCGGTTCATAAAGGACATTAAAGAGGAAAGCTTATCTTTCAATTTTGAATTCCACAAATCCAAGAGGCGGTGTTGGAAAGATTGCATCCCAAATAGCGTAACGAAGCAGCAAAGCTTACTCTTTCCTCACCCAGAGACCACCACATTGTTTTAGGTTTCCTATTATTAAAAGAAATTACAACTTTGGATTTGAATCCATTTGCCTGAAGGATGCTCCTTAAGATGTAAGAGTAGAATAAGTTCAACCTACGTTGCAGGACCCAAGGAGCTCTATCAAACAGTAAAAGATAACCTGCAAAAGCGAGCCAATATATCCTCAGATGACCCAATCTCACCAGGGAAATATTGTTAGCCTGCCACAATGCCAAAATGTCATTAAGACATTAAAGAGTGTGGGGGGGGGGCCAGGATGCAGCCCTGTCTTAAACAAAGGTTTTCGGGAATGAGTCTCTACCACTCCTTCTTGGTTCAAGCGAATCCTCAGGGTCGAATTCTGATGCAAGAGTGCAATAAATTGAACCAATTTAGATGGCTGATTAAAGTTTATTAATTTAGTCCACAACTTGGTGCGTACCACACAGTCAAAGGCTGAGGACATATTTAGTGAAGCCATATAGATATTACCAGCTTCTTTGTATTTGACATTATGTAACAAGTGTGCCAAGAAAGTAGCATAGAGAGATGTTCCCATGTTCTGCCTAAAGCCCACTTGACAGAGTGACAGAATGTCAGCATGGTTCAGAGTTCTATTCAGATCTCTTAAACAAGTAACTCAAAAACTTTGCTCACAGAAACAGTCAAGGCTATCAGCCTATATTTAATGGGGTCAGCCAGATCCCACTTTTTATAGATCCGTATGATAGTAGACTGTGACCAAGATAAATGGACAAAATGTGTTTAAAATATATCATCGAGGTAAGGTTTTGAAGATCGCAACCAGAGGCATGTGTCCTTTTTTAATATAAAAGGATGATGTCCATCTGGACCAGGGCCCTTGATGGTTTGAGTTTTATAATCGCCCATGTGAGATCTTCAAGGTTCCATGGGCAGGCATCCAAGATAATAGGGCCTTTTGTTGGGTCCTGAAGTGCCAAAAAAGCAGTGTGTAGATTGACTTTCTTGGTGAAAAAGCTAACCCACTTAGATTCTGATATAACATCTCCGTCTTGTGCTTCATAGGAACCGAGATGTTGTTAATATGTGCCAAAATTGCCTGGTGCCAAAAATTATAAGAAGTCTCAACATTGTTTGGTTGTCCCTCATAAACATATCATACTTTATAGATTTCACAAAGTTTTTATGACATTGACAAATGCACATTTTTGTGTTTTGATATTTGGCCAGGTAAGGCCCCTTTGCTTTAGGATCCTGGTAGTTTGCTGTTTTACATGCTTCGAGGACGCGATTCCGGTGTCAAAGTAGTGGGGATAACTCTTTTTGGTAGAGACATCATGTTTAAAGGACAGACACTTAAGATATTTTTCGAAAGTCACATCGAGAGGGTCAGCCCCCACTTGATGCACATAGTTGTCTATATCACGTATCTCATCAGTGTATATATATATATATATATATATATGTTACAAAAAAAGAGGAAAGGAAGAACCGTACTCTCTGCGGTTGGTTGAAAGACCAAGGTCAGAGAAAAAAGTTAGCACAGTTCGCAACGTAGTGTAGGTCTGAACATTTTTAATATTTAATGTTAGCAAAAAAAAACACATAGGTAAAAAGTACAGCTGGAGAGCAGTAACAAAAACAGAGGTAGGACGCCCGTAAGCACGACCCGTAAACAACGCGTTTCACACTCAGCTGAGTGCTTGATCACGTGAAGAAACAAAGGACTGGAGCACCTAAGTAGTTTAGCAAATGCAGTCCCTTTGCTGTTTCACTGGAGCTCAATGGGTGCCTGGAAAAATGGAATGAGCGGCGGCCATGATGGAATGGAAAAGCACAAAAAATAGGTACTGTGAGCCAAATGGCGCAACAGTGATTAATGCACTCCAGACACGCTGTGGCGGAATGTCCATCGGATATCTGGAGCACGCATTCCATGCCAGGCAGACCCACGGTTCCACAATACCACCAATATAATTTACAATGTTGATGAAAAATATAATTCATAATATATACACACAGTTGAAATAAATAATATAGCCACCCATAATGAAAAAACCCATCTATTAAATTAAATGGGAATATAAAAAAACCCGGCTCCCAGCCCCAAGTTGAAAGAAAGACATATGACATATGACAAATAAATAGATCATCATAAAACACTAGTATAGTTTTCTGATACCAATAAGATGAAATAAAATGCAGGTACGTGCAATAGTAGCAGCTGGATAATATGCAAGAATGCAAGGCCAACGTGACAATAGCAATATATACAAAAATACAATTTGCGACATTATGGTAAATGGAATAAAGTGCAAGTGCAAGCAGTTATAGCAGCATAATGGAGCGCAAGTGCGCAAGGACAAGGTAGCAATATGCAAATATATAAAAGAGTACGATACAACATTCTGGCCCCAATAAAAGATGGAATAAAGTGCAAGTGCATAGCAGCATAGTAGTGTGCAAATGTACCGGGCCATGATGACAAAATCAATTGATGCAGAGATTGCCAGGTATCAGCATCATTAAAAGAGTATATTGCAGCCTTGAAATGTGCAGACTTGCAGAGCCAGAAAGGCGGCATTAGCATATATAAAATCACACGGTCCATGGCTAGCCAGAAAAGAGGAGGAAATGTAAAGAATACCAGTGTTCAATGTTCTGACAAGGGCTGGGAAAACACGGGATAACCAACATTGACAGAAAATGGCAATGATTATTAATACAGGTGTACAAATCAAAAGGGGGCAACTGTGTAACACATAAGAAAAAAAGGGGGTGGAACTGCAAAAGTTGGAAAAGTAAAAGGACTACAAAAAAGTATAATAGTAAACAGAAACAATAAAGCGCTCGAGTACCATACAATCGTGCTGCAGCAGCTAAAAGATTAGACAAACATAAGTATAAAGCAAAAAGATAAAAACACCAATGAAATAGGGTGTAGAGTAGTACAGAAAGGCCAAGGATATGACATATGAATAGAAATGCCAACGGAAAAACCTATACCCAAGGAAAATCAAGATACATCTCCGGAAGGAAGGACACAGCAGAATTTGAACAGATCGCCAAAGCTTAAGTCCCCAAAAACGTATAAAGCTCCTCATCAAGATTATGTCCGTTGGGAAACTTGGTCTCTAAGTCCAGATTAAAACGTGTTTCTGATTGTCTTAACTTTAAAACACGGTCTCCACCCCTGGGATGAATAGGAATGTGTACCCCTGCAAAAAACATGAGCAAATTTAAGTCGTTCTCATGTTCCTGCCAGAAGTGTTTAGCCATGGGGTACGCGGGATCTGAGTTTTTAATCGCCCTGAGATGCAGGGACATGAGAGACATAGACAACAAACGTAGTGTCACAATTGATGGAATAATTAATGGTTCGGTTACACTTAGTGACTGGATGTAAAAAAGATTTGCAAGGAGTAGCGTGGGCACATGCTTTACATTTGGTACATTTCGTAAAGCCAATGGGGGAGACCGCCAGCCAGTTAGAAAAGGAAGGACTTTTATCAATAGGTGACAAACAGCTGAAAACTAGCTTGTCTCTGAGCGATGGTACTCTTTTGTACGTGATGGTGGGACGTTTAGAGAGTAAGGGGCATAGATCTTTGTCCAAGATCAAGACACGCCAATGTCGTTCAATGATCTTGCGAACATTGTTGGAAGCATTATCAAAAGAGACAATGAGTCTAGGTTCATCATCTGTAGTGGTCTTGTGCAATATAGTGCCATACAGTAGTTTATCCCTACAAAGTCCATGGGCCATGGTGTAGGCCATTTCCATGGTTCTTTTGGTATAGCCTTGTTGCAAAAAGTCAGTGGCCGCTAGAGCACAGTAATGATCAAACGATGCCAAGTCAGTGCAATTCCTGCGGTAACGAATGAATTCACCGTAAGGAATGCTTTTTTTACATGACACAGGATGACAACTAGTGGCATGCAAAGGTAAACCAGTATTGGAAGGTTTTTTATGCAAAACGGTGTGAAAGCCAGATATATCTAAGGTTACCACCACATCAAGGTAAATCACCTCAGTGGTACTGTGGCATTCTGTAAATCATAGATTCGCCACATTAGTATTGATACTTCTCACAAACATTTGCCAGTAGATTTCGGTACCCTTCCAAATTACAAATACATCGTTGATGTAGCGCCACCAGGCAACAATTTGAGTAGGAAAACTGGACACAAGTAAATCATGCAAGAATGTAGCCTCCCACCACCCCATCGTCAGATTGGCATACGATTGGGCAAAGGTACTGCCCATAGCAGTTCCCCTTACTTGCCGGTAGAAGGCACCATCGAACAAAAAATCGAACAAAAAAAATTATTCGTCAAGCAAAAGAACAGCATCTCCAAAATCATAGAGCTGTGGCCATGATAATTCAATGAACATGTCTCCAAAAAATATCTACAGGCTCCCATTCCCACTTGATGATCAATGGATGTATAAAGAGATACAACATCGAGGGTAGCAAGAAGAAGACCCTCTTCCCAAGGGGTGTCAGTAATGTGTTGTAAAAAATCCTTAGTGTCCTGCAAATAAGAAGGCAAAACTGAAACTAAAGGAAACAGTGTCATCAATGAATTGTGCCAAGTGGTCAAGAAGGGAACCACATAACATAACAATAGGTCTCCCAGGTGGGTGAGTAAGAGATTCATGCGTCTTGGGTAAGAAATAAATGGTGGGAACGGTATGACAAGAGGGGACAAGGAATTTAACTAGATCCTCTTCTAAGAGTCCATTATCAGTCCACTTGATACAGAGATTATTTAATTCCGACTGAATATCAAGAAAAGGATTTTTTGATAGTTTGGCATAGCATAGTCGGTCCTTGAGTTGGCGGTTGGCCTCTGAAACATAGTGGACTCTGTCTTGGATCACTATATTCGACCCCTTGTCGGCCTGCTTGATGACATTATTGGGCAGATTTTGTAGTTTGCGTATAGCGTGAAGTTGTGAGGCAGTGAGATTATGTTTGACACTGTCAGTACTTGTACGTAATTTTCTTAGATCACTGATACATAAATCATAGAACGCTTCCATGCAACCACCCACGGGGAACTGCGGATTGAATTTGGATTTATTCTTGAGCCTGGTATGAATATCCCAGTTAGGGTTGATGTCAAAGTCTGTAAAGTCAACATTGGTAGAATCAAACTGGGTATCTTCAAGACTGGCAAGATCCATTAGCGATGGAATGTCCAAAATAAGGAGGTTGGAACGACCAGTATGAGGTACAGAGGGCTTAATGGCCATGGGATTGATACTGAAGAATTTCTTGAGTTTTATCTTATGGAAGAATTTGTCTAGGTCTAAACGTGCTTGGACATAATCAAAAGCCTTAGTGGGGCAAAAGTTGAGACCAAGGGAGAGGACCGAGGTTTGAGGCTTAGTAAGTACATGGGTGGACAGATTAATAATTTGGCACAGCTTCATGGTATCAGTAGTTATTTTTTGGCTCCAGAGCGCATTGATCTGCTCTCCTGATTTACACCTGAGCCGTTTCCTACGCCGGCCTCGAGTCCTTTTCGCGATTTCTGTCCTTTTCCTCTTCCTCTTGGCTTGCCTTGACCTCTGCCACGTTTTTGATTTTTCCCGTCTTGGCAAAGTAGCCGCATCCCGTCTAAAAAATTCAGCTTACCCGCTGGCTTCTCATTTTCAGAAGCTGAAACATCTGATTCAGATGAAATGGTGCCAAGATCACCGGATACAGCAGATACAGGCTTAGTGATGGGTTTTTTCCATAAAGAGTCAAAACGCTTGGCAAAGGTGAATATCCTTCCGGTCACATAATCAAGTTTGTCCCTTATAAACTTGCGATGTTTACGCTGTTTGATATCTTCTTCGTATGCGGTCAAGGCCTCACTGATTTTTATGCGCAATTGCTTGCCCTCCTCTGTGCTGGGAACCTTATTGAGTTCAGTTTCCTTCTTATCCAGTTCTTCTAGAGCCTTGACTCGATCGGATTTGGCATATTTGACTAGGATGGTAAGAAAATGGGCAGAACAGCGCTTACTCGCTTCCCCCCATTCCTGAAGCATGAGAGGATCTTGGTCCTCAAAGGATGGCATTGTCATAATGCGCAGTCCTCGTGGTACACGTCCAATGTCCAAATAGTTCTGTAGTGAGTGTTCCTCCCACCATTTTTAAATCTCTTTCTTACGCAGTTTCTCGATGTCTTTGAGTAAGGTTATTTCCATACTGCAGTTCAAGTTAATCTTTTTTGCCCCAATGGTGGGCAAAGAGATAGGCATCTTCTGCTGCTCACTGAACAGGTCCTTGGCCTGAATGAGCCGAGCTGCTGCCCAGGCGTCTTGCATGTTAAGCACTGCAGACCAAGCCGTAAAAAATAAAATTAAAATAAAACCACAAATCGGAGTGGAGACCTAGATTGTGTGAGCTAGCATGTGCTAAATTCAAAGTCAAAACCGCAGCATGCCAACACAATAGCCAAAAGGCGATGAAGGGTGGCAACAAGGAAAGCTGGTGTGGATTCAAAAGAAGTACAGTCCCATACTAATGAAAGACAAGGGAGAAGGGAAAGCACACGAGGAAGACACCTACCGTACGACCAGGAACTGCGCGTCCTCCGGCACGTTTCACCCGAGCCAACAGACAAGGCTCCTCGGGCTCATCTTCCTTGCGGCTACAGCTCGAATCCAGTCAACAGAGTAGTCTGTCACCATCGGCAGCGGATCTGCTTGGAAAACGCCCCTGAGCAGAAGCGCGCCACAATTACAGAAACGGTGCTGGTTCAACACGGTGTGCGGCGTGTAGAAAAATGTTACAAAAAAAGAGGAAAGGAAGAACCGCACTCTCCGCGGTCGGTTGAAAGACCAAGGTCAGAGAAAAAAGTTAGCACAGCTCACAACGTAGTGTAGGTCTGAAAAGGTTTAATATTTAATGTTACCAAAAAAAAACACATAGGTAAAAAGTACGGCTGGAGAGCAGTAACAAAAACAGAGGCAGGACGCCCATAAGCACGACCCGCACACAACGCGTTTCGCACTCAGCTGAGTGCTTGATCACGTGAAGAAACAAAGGACTGGAGCACCTAAGTAGTTTAGCAAATGCAGTCCCTTTGCTGTTTCACTGGAGCTCAATGGGTGCCTGGAAAAATGGAATGAGCGGCGGCCATGATGGAATGGAAAAGCACAAAAAATAGGTACTGTGAGCCAAATGACGCAACAGTGATTAATGCACTCCAGACACGCCGTGGCGGAATGTCCATTGGATATCTGGAGCACGCATTCCATGCCAGGCAGACCCACGGTTCCACAGTACCACCAATATAATTTACAATGTTGATGAAAAATATAATTCATAATATATACACACAGTTGAAATAAATAATATAGCCACCCATAATGAAAAAAACCCATATATTAAATTAAATGGGAATATAAAAAAACCCGGCTCCCAGCCCCAAGTTGAAAGAAAGACATATGACAAATAAATAGATCATCATAAAACACTAGTATAGTTTTCTGATACCAATAAAATGAAATAAAATGCAGCTATGTGCAATAGTAGCAGCTGGATAATATGAAAGAATGCAAGGCCAAAGTGACAATAGCAATATATACAAAAATACAATGTGTGACATTCTGGCAAATGGAATAAAGTGCAAGTGCAAGCAGTTATAGCAGCATAATGAAGCGCAAGTGCGCAAGGACAAGGTAGCAATATGCAAATATATAAAAGAGTACGCTACAACATTCTGGCCCCAATAAAAGATGGAATAAAGTGCAAGTGCATAGCAGCATAGTAGTGTGCAAATGTACCGGGCCATGATGACAAAATCAATTGATGCAGAGATTGCCAGGTATCAGCATCATTAAAAGAGTATATTGCAGCCTTGAAATGTGCAGACTTGCAGAGCCAGAAAGGCGGCATTAGCATATATAAAATCACACGGTCCATGGCTAGCCAGAAAAGAGGAGGAAATGTAAAGAATACCATTGTTCAATGTTCTGACAAGGGCTGGGAAAACACAGGATAACCAACATTGACAGAAAATGGCAATGATTATTAATACAGTTGTACAAATCAAAAGGGGGCAACTGTGTAACACATAAGAAAAAAAGGGGGTGGAACTGCAAAAGTTGGAAAAGCAAAAGGACTACAAAAAAATATAATAGTAAACAGAAACAATAAAGAGCTCGAGTCCCATACAATCGTGCTGCAGCAGCTAAAAGATTAGACAAACATAAGTATAAAGCAAAAAGATAAAAACACCAATGAAATAGGGTGTAGAGTAGTACAGAAAGGCCAAAGATATGACATATGAATAGAAATGCCCACGGAAAAACCTATACCCAAGGAAAATCAAGATATCCACAGAGTATCAACAAACATGTTATACCTAGTATTGTCCCACCTACAAGTTAGACCAATTTAATCAGGAACTACTGGAAACAGGGCTGTGCAGAATTCATGCGTAGAGAAACTAAGTTGCAAATTAAAATGAATCATCACATGGTCCCCCAAACATGGGTGATCAAAACCGAAATCCCGGCTTATAAGTTGTATGCGGGAAGAAACTAAAAAATAGTCAAGCCAAGATGTTGTCGTACCCCTTTGTCAAGTGAAAATATGCGGTGAACTGTTCACAGATACATCAAGTTGTAGCAGATCCCAATCAGACATAAAAGAGTCCCAACTGAGACCCCTCATAAGACTAGTTTGCGTGGGGTAAGGAATGCATGTGGCGTTGTTATATTTATGACCATCAACACAATTTGCATTAAAATCGCCCCCACTATTATCGCACGGTCATGGCCCTCTAACAGCCACGTCTCAAATAAGTTCTTCGGAGTCAGCTGATATGAATTAATGGATTGCTTTGCCGGATTCCAGTATACATTAACAAGTGGGAATTCATGATTTGGTTTGGGGAAACTAATTTGCACCACTAATACTCCCTCTGAAGTTCTGATATTGAATTTGTTTGTTTGTTTGTTTGTTTATTCATTTGTTAAGCGCACCAGACTCGTGAGTAAAAGGGCGCAACGACAAGGAAATGCAAGGCTTACATAGTTACGTATACACAGGTTACAGAATTTACATATAGCTAGATGAACAATTTTTGCATGACTACAGGATATATACAATATGAACAATAGGGCTGAAGCAAAGGTATATGCACTAAGGATATAAAGCTTATATGGTTACATATACACAGGCAACAATATTTACATAAAGAACGAATATAGCAAGATATACTGTTATCTTAATTGCAGGATAGTGTCCTCAGGGGAGAGGGTGATGGGAGTCTAAGGATTGGTGGCAGTGATGTGTTTTATTAGGTTTTTCCTGAAGAGTGGCTATGGTTGGTCAGCTCTCAACTCGTGGGGCAGTGAATTCCAGCTTTTGGCTGCCTTAACAGTGAAGCCATTGCCCCCGATGGTAGTGAGTTTGTATATGGGGATATTTAGGCAATTGGTGTTCCCACTTCTAGTTGGTCTGAGAGAAGTTCTTCTCTGAAGTTTGTCTATGAGGTAACTAGGGGCTGCATTGTTCAAGGCTTTGTGTGTCAAAGAGAGTGTTTTTAGAAGTATTTTATTGGATGTGGAGAGCCATTTGTGTTGACGTCTCAAGGCAGAAATGTGGGTTTTCTTCTTTATGCGAAGGGCTGCTCTTAAGGCGTTATTCTGTAGCGTTTGGAGCTTTTGAATAGTAGATTTGTTAGCCCCAATGTAGAGGGCATTGCAATAGTCGATTCTAGAGAGTATAAGAGCTCTAGCCAGGATCAGACAACTATTGTCAGAGAGGAACGGTTTACCAGCTCTAAGAAGTTTGCATGTGTAAGCCGTAGCCGAGGTAAGAGATTTGACCTGCTTGTCAAAGGAAAGTGTGGAATCCAAGTAAAATCCCAGGGTTTTTACTTCCTTGGAGACTCTAATAGTATTGCCGTCAATATTGAAGGATGAATATTCTTGACCTAATTTTTTAATATTGGCCTGCGAACCCAATATTATTAGTTCAGTCTTATCATCGTTCAAACATAGACTGTGAGTGGCCATCCATGCTTGAGTGATAAGGTAAACCTTGTTCACTAGGCCCATGTCCGTACCGTAATCCCCAGAAAGTGGTAGGAGAATCTGGGTATCATCTGCATAGTTAGTGTAGGTGATACCCAGCTGGTCCAGATCGTCGAACAGAATTTACAGAATTTACAGAATTTAATGTAATGTCAACGGCTATGCTATAACCAAACCTCCACTTGGTTGACCCACATCTGCTCGAATGGTTGGTAGGGTATAGGTTGAGTATCCCTTTAGATCGATGTTGGCGGTCGACATAGTTTCCTGAAAGAATAGGATGTTAACATTTCTCAGGCACATGGAGCCATTTCACATTCTATTCAGATTTATAAGGCCACAAGCATTCCATGATAGGACCATAATTGTATTAAGATTAGGGTTGGTTCAGACCTTGTCTTAGAGCGGTATAGGTTTTAAGAGCCGACTCTATCCAGGAGGGCGATGGGTAACCTTTCCCGATAGAGTTAATCGCTTCAAAGGACTAAAGGACTTTTGTCTTGTGGTAGAAAACAGCAAAAAAGGTTTGGCATCCTCTATTGATTTAACTTCAAAAAAGATCATATCCCAGGGAATGCATTAGCCCTTTGGCCCCAGACCATGTTTGCAACAATCTTGAAAATAAGATACCATACCATTGTTGTTCTCTAGAGGAAGTGAAATTAGGTCTATATCCTCTGAATGTTAGGCTTTTAGTGGAGCAATCTGTTTAAATATCATAATATTAAATATAATATTAAATATATTTAAATATATATAAAACATTTAGCCTATTCAGTCTTATTAGACCATGTATTTGAGTATGTGTCTCCCAATCTATAATCTTCGAGGGGCAGGATTAATTTTGGTCAACTGTCTGTATCTGGGGATGTACAGTCGTCTGGGGGTTAGAAAAGCTCTCTGATGGTGTTATTTGACTGGGAGAAAGAGTGTTTGGATCACCTGTGTGTTTAGCCATCACACCAATGCTTGTCATACTTTTGGACTCCATCCCTTGGCTATACATATCTGGGGGAGATGGTGTAGTGGAAGTAGACGTTTTCCTAGCAGGTTGTAAAAAGGAAATTATTTTAGATTGCTGACCCCTTAGTAAAGTTGAAATAGGTCTAGGAGGGTGAAAGAACACATGTATAGAAGTGGCAATCATTCCCACTATTAGACAGATGCTCCTGAGCTGAGTCAACAACTATGTAAGGATCAGTACCCACATCAATAGTCGTGCTTATTGGACTAGTGGAGTGTTCTACAATTATAATAGCACAGTCGGGAGAGGTAGTTGTTCTTCCATTCTTGTTAGTTCCATACCCTGCCATATGCTTGTCTGTTTTTTGAGAATTTAAAGTTGCAGGATCCTTCAATGCCGAGTTCTGTGTATTTAAATCTATAATACTATCGCGCGTGCTTGTACAAGAGTGCTTTGCTGAGTGCTGTTCGGCTGAGGAACGCTGCCCACTGAACTTTGTGCGTTCTACTCTACTTCCTCTAAGAACCACCATCTGAATCATTACTGCATCCCAAAGCGGTAAGTCTCCTATGGACTCACTTTGATACTTCTTGGATTGTTTTACAAGTTGAACTATTGCCTTAAAACACAATACTTTCACTTACAGACTGAGACTCCCCCCACTCACATAGATCACCTACTGTATGTGGGCATGCAAGCTTCTGTGCACGCGCTTCTTCAAGAATGCTTTGCCGAGTGCTGTTCTGCTGTTCAGCTGGCCAGCTGACAGCCGACTGCCCTCCTCGAATTCACTATTGCCACGTCTTTTCCTTGCACTATCCATCGAACACCATTTAATCTTGTGCCCGCTCATGAATATATACACGCTCAAATCTAACATGTCCATGAAAACCATGGAACTGGCCACTGAAATAGAACAGACAAGACATCAACAGTAATACCGACCCCATTGATAGCGAGAAAAAAAGCTGCTAAACCCAACCAAAAAAATGAGTCTCTCAACCTCTCTTACATCTGACGTGAGGCAGCTGTGGTTCCCTGGGAACTTGAAGCAAACCAACAAAATGACTCCACCTGAAAACGTTGCAAACAAACTTCCTCTACACCGAGAGACAGTTGGTCTTACATATTGAAACCATCTATACTTAAAATCCCAGAATACACAGTTACTGATGAGTAAATCCTTAATTGCAACACACCAATTGAAGCCATTGCTCTTACGGAGCCTGCAGAGAACAGCTGCCTAACTAAAATAACAACTATTAATAGCAACAAGCAAGGACTATCGTGTACTGGAATAGTATTTAAAAAAATACCTTTATATTCAGAAATAATAAAAAATAACATCTCCAACCTAATGAAATCGAATGATTCACTATCTAATATCGCCTCAGAAGCAACAACGTTAACCTCCAGACCAAGAGGCTAGCAGAACAACTCTGACCTAATTAACCTTGACACAGAGGGAATAAAAAATGCAACTGCAAATACTTCTCTGTCGCCTGTGCAATTCAATACTTCATAATATGATGCTCAATCTATACAAATTGTCAATAACACACACATTGACCTACTTAGTCAGCAAAATTCTAATTTGTCATAATCACCTGTACTATATGGCAATCGAAATGTATAATTTGCAAGTAGCCCCACTCATTCGGAAACTACTTTTGCAAATCCCACAGCCAGACCCTAAACCCATCACATGAAATAACGCTAATGGCAATTAATACAGCTCTTTATAGCCTCACAAGGTTATTCAAAAACCTAGACAAAAAGATGAATGAACAAAAAATCATCACACAAATAATATGCTCTAAACTAGAACCCATAAGCAGCATGTCCTTAAAACAAGAGTCAGTAGAAAATATGTCAAAAGATCAAATAACAATCAGCCAGGAACTGATTAAAAAATGCGACCAACTACTAAATCATATCAGAATGGCTCCTTCTAACGACCGCCTGCTATTTGAAACATCAGTGCCAAATCAAATAGAAGCTTCCTCCTTTGATAAGCCAAGCACAGAAAAATCTATAGTATGTTACAAAAACAATTACGAAGACAAGCACGAACTAGAAAAACATTTCACAACTTCCAAAACAAGGGATACTATAGAGAGTGCTGAAATACCATCTGAGGAACTATATGATGTTTTTTCCTGCCCTAGAGTAAAAAAAAAAGAAAAACAGCAAATGATTCTAACAAATCAAACTAGTTAACCAAAATAAAGGAAAAAGACAATCTTAAAAAAGCAACAAAAATAAGCACAAATTCAAGTATGAAAAGGTTTGTAAATAAGCTGTCTGATCTGCAACAGAGAACACCCATGAGAATGATATAACCAGTTACAATGGTTATAAGTCATTGCCATTTGAAAAATACACCAGCGCAAATCTCAACCCAAAAAGAACTTGCACCCGCACGACCAATTCTCCTTCTGCTGACGAGCTGATGAATGTATCTACATATTCCATGAATACCATAACTGATACAACTGAAAACGAAATATATTTCTCAAGAATCGATGATGATCACAAAGAAATAAACAATGAAAAAAGATCTGATTCTGTGAGATGCGCATTCAGTTATCCAATTGTGGAAGCTGACAGTTTCCTCACACTTGAACAAAAAAGAGCAAAAAAATCCTGAATCGCAAACCACAGAAATTGAATGAACCAATAAGCACTGCAAACTTATACAAACTCAATGGACCCCAGAAAACCTGTGACAAAGAGCCTACGGGATCAAGGCCATTAGCAATGAATGCCACTCGCCCTGATAATAAAAAGGTTGCTAATGAAAAAGAACCTAGCAAACCTAAACATGACAAGCTGAGTAGAGCTGATACTCTACTAATAACTATGCTTGATAGAACAAGGAAGGACCCTTTTCCTAACAGGACTACCATATTGACGAGCTTTTGGGCAACTGAAGAGCTCAAACGAATAGAATCACGAGACATTGATACAGTCTATATTCAAAATAGCAAAAAAAAGGGACAACGCAATATTCAACATTCCCTCATTTATTGTAAAGGAAAGAATATGGAACAGGAGAAATGCTATGAATACCTTAGGATTTGAAATAACTACCGAACGATTCTATACTACTACTCGAGAAAGTGAAGAAAAATATTTCTCTGCTGTTAGGTATAATGAAAATGCAAATCAAAGAGAACAACATTTACAAATTTATTTTTACTTTATTCTGAACCAAATAAAGAAGATGCAAATATGACAAAATGGTCTTGGCTCCGACACGCAATGGACAAGACAATTCACACAAGCAACCACTAGAGCCAACTAAAACAAGAGCTTTTCAAAATTATTATATGGAATACAAGAGGTTTTTCCCACTTACTAAAAACAAATCCTGGATGCCCCCTTGAAAATGACAATCTCATTTTATTACAAGAAACGTGGATCACTTCAAAACCTGCAACTATGAAAATTCTTGGAATCCCGCGCTGAAACAGAAAAAAGGGAGGCCCATGGCTGGGATGCTAGCTGCTTTATGTTTAGATTCTGGTGGAAAATAACCTCTTGGCTTACACCACATCCCTGTATCCAACTTTAAAAAATAAATGTTGAGGATAAAAACCACCCCTTAAACAGTAATGTAGCATTATTACATTTATATTGAAATATAGCAATAATCTCTGATACCCCGTTCCTAAACCATATAACTGATGTTCTTGATGTCATTGAAAACGATCCATTACATTATACAATAATAATCACCAGAGACTTTAATACTAACTGCATAGCTACGAACCTTAACTTACTACCCTTCAAAGGTAAACGATGGATGAAATTACTAAAAGAGAGGGAGTTCAGCATCCTCAATGGTACTGCTTTAAGATAATCGAGTCGACAAAGAGTGACCACAACATGATGGAAATTATGCGGAAACTACCACTCGGTCCTAAAAGTCCTAGATATTAGTATTTAGTATCACTAAATAATGGTCGGAACAGACTCAAGTGGATCCCTGCAAAGATCAACCAACTTTTGTCAAAGATATCACAAGAAAATATCCAAGCAACCAATGACATCTGATACAGTTCCTACAATCACTTTCTAGCTCTATTCTATGACCAACCTCGATCTAATCACAGACCTAATCTTGTTCAAAAACACATCTCGGAACCAAAAATGTTATTACTAAAATCTAAAATGAAGCAAAGTTTGAGGAAACCATCAAAATTAGAGAAAGAATTGCGATTAAAGGAATCAAAAATGTAAAGTCAAAATACAAAAACTGCATTAAGCAAATACTAGCTAAAAAAAAGAAAGAAGACAACAAGAACATGTTAAATGCAATATGCTCAAAATCTAGCGCTTGCATATGGCACTTATTAAAAAAAACACAAGCAAGAATGGAAACAAATCATTGCTTCTAAATGCAATAAGTGAAAAAAATGGGCCGAACATTATAGCAGACTATTCAATAATTCAAGTAAAATGATTACATACAAACATGAACCAACTGATTTACATGAACTGAGCATAGATTGACTGGATATCTTACTAGAAATCAAAAAACGAAGTACTTCTGGAGCACCAGGACCCGATGGCATTTCCAATGCTATCATAAAAAAGCATCCAGAGAAATAGGCCGACGTATTACTTAACATCTATCAAACAGTGAGCAAGACCGGATTTATATCTCCTATATGGAAAGAATTCACTTTGATACCAATATTTAAAAAAGGAGATAGGAGCAATCCAGCAAATTACAGAACCCTGGCACTTCTTGCCAGATTTCTACTATGAGACATGAAAAAATGGCTCAACCTAGCGAAATTAACTGATCCTTATCAACCTGGATTTATAACAGGAATTGCAACCAGCGCAAACCTAATAATCATCTCAGCCCTAAAAGAGCAATCAATAAAATCACATACTTTTCCTTTGTTGACTTCCGCCAGGCTTTCCATTCAGGATGTAGAACAAAACCATGGTTCAATCAAAAAAAGGCAGCTTGTCCAAACTATATAACAAACAAAATAAGGGAACTTTACACAGATACCACCATCAAAATCAAATTAGATGAAAACTGCCTATTGTCACAACCAATAAAAACGTCCCGAGGATTAAAACAAGGTTGCATACTAGCTGCCACTCTTTTCAATTTTTACATTCATGACATCAGTTTAAATCTGAAGGAATCTAATTCTTATCCTCCGAAAGTTGGGAAACATACTATATCATATCTACTCTATGCAGACAATTTGACATTAATCGATCTAACACAAATTGGACTGCAGCACCAATTACTATAATTGCAGAATAATGCATCTACAAACAAGCTCGAAATATGTACTGGTAAATCCAACATCATGCGCATAGAAAGTAAAAAAGGATCATCAAAAAACTCTGGATACAAATGTTTTTTGAGCAAAGCTCACCTCAAGAAGGTATCTGAATATAGATACCTTGGAGTCAATATTATTAACAACCACTGTGACATCCCTTTATAAAATCGAGATACAAGCAAAAATGAAATAATTCTCCTCTCAAGGCAAGATGATACAAACCACATATGGGAAATTTTCGATAAATTCATCAATAATATATTACAAACAGAAATTGGTCCCAACTGTGATATATGGAGCTGAAACAAAACCTCCCCAATATCAACCTAAATGGGAGTATATTTAAGGCCTTTTTTGGAAAGCTTAATAATACGACTAAGATTTGACGTATGGCCAACTAAACAAGTTCTAGCTCGACGCCAAAGAAAATTGGATCGGTGTACAAGATGTAGATTCTGTAATGATGCTGAGAACATTGAAACGCTGGAACATATAGTGACAAAATGTGAATCCTTAGCTGAGACGTGCAAAGCAGACTTTTTTAAATTTTTCAATTACTATAGAAAATTTGATCACTCAAAGATGTGTAATAAGATAATTAACGCAGAGTTAATATCCTTAAACATGAACACAATAAGATTTCTTGATTTAACCACAAATGTCTTCTGTTGATTGATCCTATATTGTGGGAAATTGTAATTAGAAACCGATGAATGCTTATGATTCAAAATAATGCTGATGAACTTGATGTTTTTAATGTGCAGAGTTGAATGAAAAGCTAAATAACTAGTGAAAGGCTTTATTGAGTCCAAAACACTGAAACAAATAATAACAAACAAATAATAATACTATCTGATAAAGAAAGCTTCCTTAACATTTTTAACAAAGAATTACTAAAGTGAAGCTTCGATGCAGGCGGATTTTTTGATTTCTTCCTCTTAGAATTCTTCTTTTTTTTAGAGGGACATTTTCATAGGGAAAGGGAAAGGACTGTTCCACATTCACACTGGCCTCTTACGCTCTTATGGAGGCATTGGGTGAGTCAAACAAAACTGAAGAAGCACTTAGTTGTGAAATACACTCTACAAGAGGTGTAGGTGTATTAGGAGTCAGACCAACTGCAAGCTGGTCACAATCTTGTAGCTCCAACTGAACATCTTCCATATCCTCCATGTTGTTATTACCGTTCAACCTCAAATCTGGCTCCAAGTCAACGATGACAAGTTGAGTCAAAAACCCTGTTTTCATTCCAAGATGAAAGCTTTGAATGTTTTTGTCTAATGCCGAAAGCTTGCCCGCATTCAAAACAACCATGTCCTTTATATTGTCGTACAGTCTTAAGAGAGATTCTAAAATCAAATGCAAACTAGGCCAAGCAAGTCCATCTTTGGAAGTATATCCGTTTGTTTCCAAAGATGGATATTTTTGGGCGTATGAAATTCCACATTATCTAGTGTCAAATCATGTGTAGCTGTGTGATCAGTGCCTTGATTGTTCTTCGGTACAGAGGTAGTTCTTCCTGCCACAAGTTGGTAGATCCCAAACCATTTGGGAGACTTGCATATCCATAACAAAGTCATAAAAATTATTCATCAAGAATAATTGAGTACTCCAAACATTGGGAGGGGAGAGATTGTGTAGATGTTATGGCTCTCTTCTTTTTAGATTTTACATTGGCCAGAACCTCACAGGACCCTGTTTGAATTGGTGGACTAAAATGTTCAGGCCATTCACTCTGGAGTCCTCAGACTTGCGCACATGAGCAAATGAGAAAGTCATTGCTGTTGATTCTGATACAGTTAGCAAAGTTACAAGTGACTCCTCTGTTATTTCTGTTAATAGAATAGAAGAATTTTGTAGGAACGGCAATGCTGCTATTGCCCCCTGGGTCTGAGTTTGACTTTGTCTTTCAGCGGAATAAATCTGTACATCAGTTGTAGTTGGCAATGATAGTTCTGACACAGATGGTGAGATAGCATAATTACCAATAACTGCGCTGCCAGCCGCCCAGGTCGTACTACGGAGGACTGCTGCCATGGTAAGGCTATAATATGGCCTCCCACAATGTGAACAGTGTTTCAATAGCCCCAAATAACAGAAGGGAAAGCGTATGCCCCTCAAAAATAGGCACTTCATAGGGTCAAAATGTGCAAGGTTATTCCACCAGCATCCAGGGAAGATATGACTCAGAATAGAAGTGAGGAAAGTATTGTTCAGGCTTACCAATTCCCGAACTGCCATACTGTCTGTTCACTTGCTATTCAACAGACTAGTATTAAATACTCTAGGAGTCAGCCTACGCGTCCCAGTATTCTACCTGAAGTTAAGAAGAGTAACGAGCACCCTGGGACTCAGCATACTAGTCCCAGTAGTCAAACAGAAGTTAAGAAGAGTAAGGAATGCTCTTGTATTCAGCCTACTCATCCCTGTATTCATCCCAAAGTTAAGAAAAGTAACAAGTACCCTGTCACTCAGCCTACTCATCCCAGTAAGTGGTTGAGAGTAAGAGAGGCCGCATTGAAGACAGTGAGTCTGAAGGAGGACACTATGACACTTATTGTCTAATACACCAACAAGTGAAGAAACAGAATAACATTAAGAACAAGAAAGATACGATGAGGGTGTCATTCCCCCTTGTGGAACAAAGAAGAGAAGAACTTTCAGAGACACTAAAAGAGACATTTGCCCAGGATTCATAACACTCACAAGGCTAAAGAGGAGAGGCATAACCAGAAAGCAAATAGGGGAAAGAGATACTAGGAAAAGGCCCATACAGGAACTGCATCAGTTAATTAAAGATATTGTTCAACAATATCACAGAGTTATATATTAAAAACTAAGGTCGAACATCCCAGATGTTTGTTGTCCAAATGCTGGAAAAGCTTTTCCAGGAGAAGGGGGTCATTCTCCTGGCTTTCTGTTGTTTTTTCATAGTGGCAGGGACAGAATAGCTTAGAGTTGGACAGAGAACAGACTATTTAATATTGGACTTCACTACAGATGGCAAGCACCTTAGTTAGTTTAGTTTGGTAGGGCACCCCATAAGGTTAGGGATAGTGAGGTATTTTGTTGTTATTTATATAAAGAATGGTAAAATCAGGGACATCATTTTGGGGTCAGCAGGGGTCGCATTTGCGACCTCTGAGGTCTCCCTTGCTACCCCTGTGGTGTTCACCTTTGCTACCCCTAACAAAAAAAATATATTTTTTTAACAAATTGAAGCTTCTGGGCTGTGGCCAATGCCATGTGCCTCTTTGTTTCTAGAGTGGCTGGCTTTCTTGTTCAGGCTTCTTACTTACCACGAAAGGAACACAAGTCATTGGGAAATGTCATTTTTTAAAACCCCATAGACAATAATCTTAACTTTAACTAAGTTATGTTGCTTTGTTGCACACATGTCAAGTTTTTTTCAGAAGCAGGTAAGCTTTTGAAATGGTGTTTTTTTAAACTCAGAGCCCAGAATAGGAGGCCAGGGTCATATCCTTAAACGTGCTTCCACAAAAATAAAGCTTGGATCAAGAGACATCCTCCTTTCACAAACATTGTTTAAATCAATCCTCTTTGCTCAGTCAAAGTTTTAGGCACATGGATTTATATAGCACCCCTATGCCATCCACATGACCTCTTTACACTGAATGCATTTTGTTTATTTTTATTTATTATTATAATGTATATAGCACTTTTCTCCAGTGCACCATACAAAAGACAAATCAACAGTACAATAATGATGAAAACGGGCATGATTACAAAGAAAACCAGCTGGTAATACATGACAACCAGAAGGCCAAGATGCTGATATCTTTTATTTTTTATTTTTAATATGCATTGGTTTAAAATCAACCTTATGCAACACTAAAACAATAAAAACAACAGTTTCTACACACATACATAAATATCAGTTTACAATTACTCCAAATACCTTTACATTTTCTCATAACCTCTAGATTAAAAAAATGAACATACAGTTCCATATTTAAAATATCTATGTCGGTCAACTATGCTGAGGGATTTAAGCTAATCTGTCTCAGCATCTCTTTCCAAATATATGATGCACCTGCCATTAATACCGTGGGGCTGGCACCATCTATTTTGCTCCACCATTGGTCAGAATACATAAAGACATCTTGGTAACCCTTCACTGCATATCCTTTATAGTAGTGGCTAGTCAGCTTGGGGCAGCTAGTGAGGACATGTTTCGTTGTTTCAATAGTCACCTTAGACATCCAGCATAACCTTTCAGCCAGTGAAGTCCCTCTACATCTGACCAGATGCTCATTAGTAGGAAGGATATCAAATCGTAAATAGGTAATAAAGTGCCAGAGTTGTACATTAATGGGCTTAAGAAAGAATGAGCAAGGGAGATTGATTCGGGGTAAAACTCTGTCAGCATAGGTCTGATACATCTTTTTCAAGTGTAAGCTAGGTAAACTATTGTCAACACAACATCCCAAATTGCTGTTTACCTTTTCAGGCGAGGCAAGGCTTGTGGTCATGCAACAGATCTTCCCTAGGCATGTCAATCACACCAGATGCTCATCAACAGTACCCTGAAGTCTGAACATAAAATTGTTTTTCTCAGGCGAGTGTATTAAGGATAGAAGAGTGTCCGCCCCTGCTAGAATAATAGTGTGCCATAGTTTACACCTGGTGATAAGCCATAGATATCTAAGCGATAAAACCCTCAGTTCGACTCGCACTCCTAAAATAGATCTCAGAATGTTTCCTTCTGTCATTTCCATCCAGGAATTATTCCCCTCGTCTAAAAATACAGCCCTGTATACGATAACAGCGACGATCGATGTGCGATACACCGTAACCATCCCTTCCACACTTCACCCTCCTTTGGTATTAATGATCTTTTATAACAAAAGCCATTTACTCATGATGCTTGGACAGAAGAAATCATTATAGTATCTTCTACTAGGACTAACTTTTATGGGTAAACCAAGGCAAAGGTAGTTATTAACTATCTCAATCGGAGTTGAATCGAGTCTCCATGTATAATTCCTTAATTTAATTTTGAGATCGAGCCCTGTTCGACATTGCATAATCTTGGATTTGTCGATGTTGATGATCAAATAATTTCCTGTGGCATATTCCTTAAGTGCAATGATGGACCTCTGTATGCCTAAGGGGGTAGGATACAATCGGATGGTGTTATTGCTAACTTCTGCCTCATGATGGAAAAACATTGTAAGCAAAATGTCCTAATGACCCGTTTTAATTATCAGTAAAGAGGAACATTGATGTAAATTTAAAGGTAAAGTATTCCATAATTTGGGGGACCAAAAATCAGAAATAACAAAACTAGAAGCACAAGGACCAAACGGAACAGAAATCGGAATCTGGAAAAAAGCATAATTGTCTGCAAGGATATGTATGGATACGATCTGATAAATAAGACAGAGTAAGACCATACATACATTTAAAAAGAATACATAACAAATGAAACTCGAATCGTGAAGTAATTGGAGGCAATTTAATATGAGACAAATATGGTCAAACATCAGATGGAAAACCTAAAACAAAAATAATGCCCACTGCAGAGTGCAAAATAGGCTGAAAAATCAAGTAAAACATATTTTGGTAAACTCACATAGAGAGGTCAACTTTAAATGAGACAAGAAAGATCAAAAATTTCAATAATAATTTAGCGAAAGAAAAGTAACCAAATTACAATTTTTTATTGAAAATATCTGAAAACAACAAGACCATATCACCAACAAAAAACAACACTTTTCCTATGTGAAGAACAATATATAGATATAGATAAATTGTTATCTTCTTAAATGCACTATTATTTTCTATACACATTTCATAACAAGCCAGCAGGAAACCTACAATTCCGCATATAATTGGCTAATAAACACATGAAAATACAAAGGAAAAGTATGACGAAAATGGTAAAAAAATCCAGTAAAGTGTGATTTCCAATCAGCATCAGAAATAACTCTTGCTATTGCAATACCAACATATATCTGTGTTCTGCTAAACAGAAAAGGAATAGGGACTTTTTTGCACCATGAGTAAAGATTTTCCCCCTGTGTTTAGGAAAAAGGAAGAACATAAAGTTAGCATCCATAGATGACAAATCACCTTTGCTAACAAAAAGCTTAACCTAGGGATGCCTTTTCCTAAAAGATTGAAAGAAAAAAAGGAAAACCGAATGAAATAACATTCCTCTTGGCCCACTTATACTAGCACAAAACATCTATGTAATTAGACGAGGCAAAGTGATAGCAAAGCCTGCTTGGAAGTGCCCAACTGCAACCTATGAATAAAAGGGGGCAAGTGATTGAAATAACAGAGGCTGAATGAACATGACCAAAGCACTGCACTCCCCCTAAATGTCATGAAGGTGTGCTCTGGGTAGTATTATATACCAGTAGAGAAAGTGCCGCACATGAGCCAAAACTAAAACTACTCTATAAAAATGAAGTAGGTCACAAAGTGAAGAAAGAACCAAACATACACATTAAGGATGCATATCAAAACAGAGGAGTAGGAGGCCAGAGGAGGGATAACATGGAATGCAGACAACTGCTAAGAGAGGACTGATGGGCAGATGAATTAATAGTTCTTTGCATGGCAAGTTTAACCTTGCACTCGCCATATTTCAATGGTAGTTTTTGTTTGGACTACCATTGTGTGGACAGGATATGTTCTGTTATCAGTACACCTTTTACAATCCACAGTTTTGTTTCTTGATGTCATACAAAAAAGTTCATGTGGGGCGTTACTTTAATCAGTTTCTCCAAGACCAGTAGCATGTAGGTTATCTCCATCCACACTTCCATTATATGTGTTCAAGGCACTATTATGTGAACCATGTTGGATCGCATTGTGTTGCAGCTCCAATAACAGTCATTGGGCCTGATTTTCAAAGGTATTTTAAAATGGCGTAATTTTATTGGAAAACGGTTTTAAATCAAGCCCATTGTGTCCCTGGCCCAGTTTGTACATCTTATGGGAAGGTGAATACACTTGCATCACAAAACGTGGCTTTTATAGACTAGAGGCTGAAGTTCAGCCTTGGGGACAGTATTAAAACAGGTTAATCTGCAATCCTCAAAGAATGTGTACTGAGATCACTTTCCCAATCAGTCTAAACTTTATTTAAGGGTGGCAAAGACAGTCATCGTAATTGCCTTGCATATCAATGAAATGAACATCATTTAATCAAAATCAGCAAACAGCTTGGATATAATTCCTGTAAACGTACCACCCTTGTTGCAGATTTGAGGAAGCCAAGCACCAAGCACACTTGCCAGTATCCAACACTTGGCGTTTTCATTTTATGAACCATCATGCTTAGCATTGAGTGTTTTAAATGGAAGGGCCCTCACAGTTTTTGAGACTAGCCTACGCTGAAGGTCTTCTAATCAAGCTACATAGTTTAGTGCAGGGTATTTTCTTACATCCTCAATGTAGGTGGACATGTCTCTAGACCCAGTTTGCTAAAGGCATGATGAAATGTATTTTGTATGCATTGCAATGAGTCCCATGACTCTTCTGGTGAGTTCAATAGCACTGTGAATGGAGTGAGTCTCGGAGACGTGTGTTTCAGTGGAAATGCAGTCAGGATTGTTCTTGTTTTCAGTGTACATTTGATAACGTGAGGACAGTGATGTTCAACAGTGAACAGTGTCTCTCTCTTTAGCTTTTTTAGTGAGACGCAAGCTATCGTCCTTTAAGAAAGTTCATTATTCAATTCATCGGCATGGCTAACTTTTTCAAAGATTATTTTCGAAAATTCTCCAAATCACCCCTAATATGAATGATTGGGATCTGTTTTAAAATGAACAAGACATACATTTCTTCACTAATAATCAATCGCCATCATCTGTAGAAAAGGGTATTTAGTAATGTAAGAAAAACTATATGGTATAGAGAGCCGAACATTGGCATCAAACCACTGTGGACCGGCTCGTGTAAAAAGCACGGTGCTATATGTGCAGCCATTTTGAATTGTGTAAACATTCTGCTAGGATTATGCTCCTGAAACCCTTGCTCTTCATGCACAATCTGGCCACTTGCAATCTGGCCACTTTTGGTTTTTAATACTTTTATTGTTTGCACTGCAAAGTGCATGAATCGTAATGCGTGGTGTTTTTCAGGCAGGATGCCTCCCACTTATAAGAACTGGAATAGCAGGTATTACTAGTGCCCAGTGTAATGGTACTGAATGTATCAATCTTGGAAGGATGAAGGGCTGA
The DNA here is from genome assembly GCF_040938575.1 of Ambystoma mexicanum. NCBI lineage: Eukaryota > Metazoa > Chordata > Amphibia > Caudata > Ambystomatidae > Ambystoma > Ambystoma mexicanum. The sequence continues at coordinate 107,080,289 of NC_090928.1, read as the reverse complement.
GCCGGCCATACCAAAAGTTCCACTTCAGGTAGTTCAAGCTGGCCCAATGTCTGAAATGTGTTCTTAATATGTGATCTATCTGCTGGGACATGTCTGTAAGCTGTATGAAATGTGTAGCAATGTTTGGGATCGCTGAGCCCACCTCAAACTAGTTCAACTAATGCTTCCTTAAAGTGAAATTGAAGAGTTTTTAAAGGGTGCCTACTGTCTGCAACATCCCTCCAGTCAAAATCCGAAACTTGCTCATCACTCTATGGGCTTAAGAAGGGAAGAAGAGGATATTACTGATTGTGAAGATTAGTACCTCTTACAATCTTTCATCGATGGGTTTTCATTGGAAGTGAGGATACCCCTTAGGCAATCACGGAAATCTTATTCAGAATCAGCAAAATGCAAATCATCCATGTTAATGAACGGTAATGCACATGACATTGGACATGTATTGTTGTCAGACTTATTCATTTTGAATGTGTACCTCTTGTCTTGATATGACAAGAGGTAAACGTTCAAGTTTGGGATTTAGACTAGAGGGATGTTCGTGGTGGGTTTCTAGATATATGATGACATTGAATAAAGAGAAGGATGATTATCATGCATCATAAACACACTATTAGGAAACATAGACAATGTGATACTTAAACAAATATAACCAATGGGTGATATTATTGGAAACATTTGGAATAGGTTATTGAGACTATTTATTTTTACAATTTCTTTAGACATCACTACCTTTATTTTCAAGAATAACTAGTTTAATTATACCCATTGGTCTGTAGCTTGAATGATATAACTGCTGAGTTCATTACAGTCGAGAGAACTTTCTTCTCTCATGTCTGTAAGTTGTGCACTTTTCTTGAATTTTGGACTTTGCGTAATTAAAATTAAAACTCAAAGTGATGAACACCATCACTTTGGCCAAGAAATACATGAGATCATCTGCCAACTCCTTGATCCCGACTATTTTTGCAAAGTAACCAAGCTGTGCTTTAAGGATTCTGAGACAATATTGGCAGGTTACAAGCTCCCGGCTTCCCCTGTGAGGGTGAAGCCCGCGGGAATCAAGGGTGCAGGTGTTGGCATCCTGCTGGGTGTTAGCGGACCCGCAGGGGGTGTTGTGTGATCCTTTCCCCCAAGCTCTGTCTACCGCCCCACGAGCCAGATTGAAGATTGCTGTCAGCAAAACTCCTGCAAGCAGAGCTGCGCTGCTAGGCGACGTTTTTGCAGTTTTTTACGTCCCTGCACTTTGCAGCACAGGATCCATCACTGTGGGAAATAACAGGGAAGGTAATTTTGGCTGTCAGATTTACTGCTATTGCAAGATATTGCTGACACTTATGACACTGGGAGCCATTGGGAACATAGAGGAACCATTTTAAATATTGTCTGACTGTACCGAGCCTGTGCATGAGTGAGAAGGGGTACAAGGTCAGTGGGATGCGTGGAGTGAAGCAAGGTAACTGTCCCTGCAACCTCTTACCTGGCGGCCACAGACAGGAGGGTGAGGTTGTCTACACTCACTGCCTACACCGCAACCCCATTGCTACCAAATACCTGCAACGCTCAACACAGCGGCCTTGTCCTGCAAGGGCTTTGCAGCACAGGGTCCGTACCTCGGTTCTTATAGGCACAAATGCGTGGACGTAGAGAAGCGTGCTACGTATTGTCGGGCAGCGTCTCTTGCACACCTGCGTCGCCCAATACCGCGGCTTTGTCCTGCAAGGGCTTTTGAGAATGCCCATTTATTAATCAATTAAACCCAGCAGTTTTGGATTCACCCACTGTTTTCTATAGTTTGCTTGATGGGAGGAGGGTAACCAATGACACTGACGCTGTTACTGATGATCTTACTATGGCTAGCAAAACATCTGACATCTCGCCCCGTCTGACAGCTGCTGAGCTCGGACCCAAGTGTACGGGGGGGCAGGCCTAACCCCACAAGCTCAACTGGACCAACAACTGTGCCCTTGGGGCCACCAAGTATCTCTGTCATGGTGGGCCTAATCCCAACTCTAGCATCGAGTAGCCATGGTCCCAAACAAGATGAGATCTATACTGTTCCTTTACTTGTGGTAGGGTGTCAGGAGGTTAAGCATATCCTGGATCGTGCACCATTGGCTATGGGTGTAGCTTTGCCGGGCACCTCCCCTGTTTCATCCAGTCCGCTGCCCAATATGTGGCAAATGATTAGTGCCACTTACACCACCCCTGCAGAAAAAGGAGAGGGAAGCATAAGGGGAAAGGTGAACTGTCACAGTTGCAGTTTAGTGTTGTCTGAACTATTGGCACTAAAAATGCTCATCCGGTCCCTAATGGATGCAGTTGAAAAGAGAGCAGAAGCAGTGAAGCCATTGACTAACACGGAGGGCGAGAGCGCGCCCATGGACACACAGTTAACGCTCTAAGGTCAGCAGGATTCCCTGCACATGGTCCTCGCATTAAATCCATCGAGCAAAACAAGGGAGACAGTGGGTCCCATGAAGGGAACAGAGTAGAAGCAAAGAAAGCAAGGGGCCAGAATGGCAAAGAAATGGGTTGTGGATTGCAGTCAATTAGAATGCCTGAGGTAACTGGGATACCCGTGAAGGCAATCAAGGAGCATGAGTTGCCTAACTCACCTCATAAGTTAATTAGGCACCCTTTCCATCGAACGATATTTCTCCACCGAGTACCAAAACTGTTTTTCCAAGCAGCATGAACCTAGGGAAGCGCTTTTGAAACAAATGTCTACACTGTCCCTGCTCTGTGAGTGGGTGTCTCTTTGTAACTCGGAAGCATATTGTGGCCTGCATCAGGATATCCAAAAGGGGGGAGGCTGTGTCTGATTCTGTTGAACTTAAGCTCAGTGATCCCAAAGTGGCAAGGGACATATTGGGCCTCATTATAGGTCGGGCGGTCCGGAATTAACAGTGGCAGTAAACCCACCGCCACTCTTAATTCCGGTCCACCCAATCCCGAGTCCTGCAGGCGGGAGGTGATGTTCCCGCCAGGTCTGACCTGGCGGGTTGAACACCTCCTGCCTGCAGGCGGACGTGGAAACACCAGCACCATCACGAGATGGTGCCGGTGTTTCCACTGGGATTTACCGAATTCCGCCTCCGGAATTCCCGGGACATCAGGGTCGTAATGCACTGGTATTTCCGGGAGTCACGCGGGTGGAATGGTAATACGAGTCCGCTGGAAACCAGGCGGTTTTACGGCCTCGGTGTACTAGCAGGCCAAACAATCCCCCGATAAACAGCAGAATTGTACTGAGTCTCTGACCCTCGGGAACACTGCCACTGGTATCTGCACCGACGGGAGCAAATTCTGTTCAATTGCGGTTAAAATCTGTGGGTTGCCCCCAGGCACGGTCATAAATTGGCTGTTGTGGTATTACCTAGTAGGCTCTGTACTGCCTCAAGATGACCCTGGACCTCAAGCCTTTTCAGTTCTAAGTCTTTTGTCTGTGTTATGATTGATAAGGGTTTTGTTTTGTGATGTATAAAACTGTCGCGAAAACATTTATGCCGTTCAGCTGAAATAAAGTTAAATGATCGTAATGTTTTCATAACAGGACTATTGTAAATCAGACATCATAGAAAGGCATTCAGTTTAGGTTATTGTTTATATGTTTAAGTACAAGAGAAGCCTGAAAACATCACAAAAATAGGCGCATGAATTTCAATGGGCCTAGTTGTGAAGCCCATATGTATTTGTGAAAGTGAGAACTGTATTTAGATTTTCCATGAAGATCTCCCAGAATCCCTCCCTCTCTTCCCTTTGACCATATTGGATCTTTTACAAATGCAATGGCTACTCCGACTTCCCTTTTGTTGCCAGACAGCCTCTCAAGATGTTATGCATGGAAGTACTTTGACTTTCTAAAAAGGGTATTATGGCACATGTTTTGGCTTGGAATTTGATGATTTTTTTCCCCGGAAAAAGTGAACAGAAGCTCTGAGTGTAGGCATATTTTAGCCACACCCTCCATGTTGCCAAGCTACTTGCAAGATCATAGCTGCCCCATATTTACTAGCATCTTAGCAAGAGTTAGTTAGAAGAGTTGGCATAACATTTTTTAGACTGAGCATAATGTTTTCTACGGTGCCACCAAAGAAAAGTAATAAACCATTTGAGAAAGTCACATTCAATAAGATAAAAGAGATTTTCAAAATGGCTGCTCTGATTTCATTACCAAAAGTGTGCAATGAAGTTCAGCAAAGCGCATAACATTAACAACTATGCAGCAGAGGCACGGCTATTGTGAAGGGTCTGTGTGTATAAAGTGTACATATTTATCAGCGGCATGTATTTTTCGCTTCAGTTGACAAATAACAACAGAGGCGTTCTGTGATTCCGGACTTCTACAGATATGTTTTCCAATGCGTCCACCAAAGGCGTATTGCTCTCGCTGTCAGATCAGAAGGGATTGAAAGACTTGTTTAGTTTGGCTTTTGTTCACGGCCAGGCAGTGTTTATAAGTCATGCTGAGCCCTGTCTCAGAGCCACTCCTCTTCTCCCTGCCTACCTGCACCTGCTCCTTGACTGGAAACATGGTAGGTTTGTGGCTGTGTCTCAGTGTTGCTCTTTCAATTGCACCCCTTTCTACTACAGAAGTCACTGTTGAAGGCTCCACTGCTCCCCTTTCTTCTACAGAAGTCACTGTTGAAGGCTCCACTGCTCCCCTTTCTTCTACAGAAGCCAATGCTGGAAGCTCCATTGCTCCCCTTTTTTCTCCAGAAAACATTGTTGGAGCCCCAGTGAACATTGACCCCAACGACCCGGATGTGCAAAAGGCTGCCACCATTGCGATGAATGCCTATAATGACAAATCAAAGGATGAATACCGCTATAAAGTGATCGAAGTTACATCAGCAACATCGCAGGTAATGCCCCTTCTAAATTGTTAGCTTAACTGTTGCATTGTATTAAATAATATCAATGTAAATGATTTAGGACTGCAGTTGCACACCCACAAGACATGATATTTATGACAGTGAATCCAAAGCTACTCGCTGTATCCTTGCACTGCTGCCTTCTTTCACTTTTTTAAATATTTGGCAAGCCGTCCTCCGTGCATGATCAAGTCAGTGTGGATCGTTATGAGTTTGTTGAGGTATCCAGTCATTGCGTCGAATACAAAGCATTGAACGCCAAAAGCATTGAAAAAAATGCATCGAAAAAAAAGCATTGCATGCATTTGTTTCAAAGGTAAAGGTTTTATTTTAATTATGATGGGTTTTTAAGGGGTAAAAAAACGGGTGTTGGCGGCCCCCATTAAAACAAAAAGAAAAAAAAATGAATTTGATGCTTTTTTTCGTTGATTTTTTTTAGATGCTATGGCATTCGATGCTTTGGCATTTTATGCAATCACTATAAACCGTTTGCTGATAGTTTGACCACCAAAATCAGTTACCGCTACCACCACTCAGACCCGGGAAGTGCCACAGGATCATTAGTGGGGGCACAGTGGTGTTTGCGCCCATTTGTGGAGTCAATAGAACGAGGATTTTTTTCTGAAATACCAAAAGCGGTTGTTCCACCGCAGAAATTCCAACCATTTTTGGCAGCAAAGTAGAGGACTGCCTTCAGCTTTTTGCTGGAGGTAACTATTCTACTTCAACACCAAAACTCAGAATAGACCAGTGTGGTACTGTGGAGGTAAATTAGCAGTAATATCATTGCTGCCACCCTATCACCATTTCTACTCATACCGCTGTACTCGTAATGAGCCCTATTGTAATATGATGGATATTTTATTATCCAAAATGCATTGGGCAAGACATCTGTTCTCCTCTGCTTTTTTTTTGTTTGATGCTATTTTGCGATTATAAAATGTGTTGACCACACATCCTCTGCACTTTGTTCAACTCCTCGCTGTTCCCATTTAAACGCCACAAAACTACCAAATTAAATGGGATTAGGAGTAAATCCCAGACCCACCCGGTGAGGGGTTTGGGTTAAAGCAATTTAATTTACTTGAAGAGCTATCAGGAATGTATTGCCTTACAAATTAACATATATCAACATTGACGTGTCCTTATGCTGATGTGGTATGTCTCTGTATGCTTATACATGGGCAAATAGCAATTATTTTAAAGTACAGGGGGCTGCGGGTTGCTGTAAAAAGCAAAATAGATTGTAAAAAGAAAAACGGTGCTAGAAAAAGTTTCCCACCTTGAAGCAAAATAAAAAATAAAAACGTAAACACGTACGTGCGTACCAATGCAAAGATTGTTGACAGGCTTAGCACCAACATAATGACATGAACCCATATCAAAATCCCTCTGATCGTCTACTAAAACCTACATAACTGGCTTCGCCACTTTTCAATTAACGCACATCCTGTTCTCTGCTTTCTATAATAGCAGAGCAACATAGATTCACACGGAGTCTTCATGTGTGGTGTTTAATGCCTCTGGCATATGGTAATTTCCCTAAAACCAGCATGCACTGTGATAGGGCAATTCCATTTGTCACGATTAAAGATCGGTTTGGAAGTCTCGCGAGACCATCTGGACACACTGCATTACTATTATTTTACATGAGAGGAGCGTTAGTGAACTCTGAACTCAAGCACTAAAGCCCATGGATTCGCTTCTGTTTTCCTCTAGATTGTGGCTGGTGTGATCTACGCCATGGAGGTGCAGGTGGGGAGGACCCAGTGCAAAAGAGAGTGCAAAGTGGATACAGAAGCCTGTGAACTACAAGTTGTCCCATGGCTGAAAAAGGTAAACTAAACGCACAGCGTGATCTGCCTCCTATAAGAGGAAGTGGAAAGATTGGGCGGGTACTTAATTGGGTGAAGTGTTGCCTTTTTCAACAAGGTGCCCTGGCTAAAAGGCCCGTATTGAAACCACCTGCCTTCAGACTTAGTTGTGCCCCCCAACATCTTCAAGTAGTTAGGAATTGGAGTTTATGGATATTTGAAAGAGCTCTGTCAGTTGAATGTAGCATGCGGTAAAGGAAGGGTGGTAGAATGTTGGACTAAACTGCCGCTATGTTTCGTAGAGTGGCACTTAGTAAGACTGTGTTTTTCCCCAACTATTAGAAGTATTTACAGGTGTTTAAATATGAATACTGGACAGTATGTTCGAAACGATAAACTCAATACTTACCTCACTAATATCGGGGCGTAGCACTGGAGAGTTGCTTTGAAAGCTTTTTTACTTAACATATGACAGTTGTGGAGTTTGGGTTTCCCAATTTCTAGTTATATCATTTGGCATCACATTTGCATTTTATTGCACAGTGGCTGGATCGGGAGTCCAATATTGAACATCGAATAATGCATTTGGACAAGTGCGGGGGAGGCCGGTGGTACCTGTTTACTGGTTGAGAAGTGGCAACTGAAGACGCACAGTATTTACCAGGAGTTGGTGTCAGGAGTGGGTTCAAGCCTTCAGAAGCAAGACACAGGTGTTGCCTTATGGCAAACATTTCCCGGTGTGGGCGCTGTAGTGTTTTGGGGCCCCTGTGACTAGAGCAGTGTGGGCACGAGGGGCACGGGGGGCTTAGAGGCTGTCTTATATTTCTATGGTGATAACGAGCTGTACAAGTTTGGGGATATATGTGTAAAACCTTTGATATAAGAAAGAGTACATTTTTGCAGGTTATTAGATTAATTAACCAGTTTCATGGAAAAAAGGAGATGTTCCCTAAGGAACCAAAGGAAGCCGTCCTATTTGAATGTGCATGGGAATTAGGCAAAGGCCAACATGCAGTAGCAGTACACTGCACGACTTTACGCATTGATGACCGGAAGCCAGCATTACCCTGTAAGGGACGTTGGTGACGGGACTTGGGACAGGGATTTACTGATGAGTAGAAAAGAGCAGACTTAGTGGAGAAACCAATGCTGGAATTACAATTCCATCATAATTACATATTACAGGTGCATTTAAGGAAATTCTGTGAATTCTCTGCAGTTCAAGATGCCTTTCTTTGGGTAAACTCAAAAACCCTTCTTGGAGAGAACATCAGATTCCTTTTAGGAATCGCACAACTCTGCTTAAAGAAATAAAACTTACAATTGCCAATGTTTCTTCAAAGTGTTAAAGTAGACCATAAGCAAATATATTTACAGTATCTATCTGAAGCATCATTTGACAAAGCTAATATTCAGAATCAGAAATAAATTGTTAGCAACTACATTCATAATTTTTATCTGGGAACAAAATCTAACTATTGAGCATCTACAACAGATAGCCTGTGTCTCTACGGCATCTAACAACTCAACCAAACACTTTAAAATCAGCAAGGAGCTGGCCAACCCTTTTGCCGTCTCTCCCCCCCACCCTGTCGCCTCACACACCCTTTGCACGGCCCTTGCCTCTCTCTTCATCTCAAAAACCCAGGACATCCTGTCCACCCTCACCCCCATGCCCCTCCTCTCCCCTCTCCTTCTGTGTACTCTGACCCTCCTTCAGCCACCCCACAACCCTCATTCTCGTCCATTCCTCTTTTCTCCCCTGACGAAGTCGCTAGACAAGTCCGATCTATGAAAGTCTCGTCAAAACAGGTTCATACCTGTTCTTCGAAAACTATCAAGGGCCACATTGACACCCTCACCCTGGCCCTGGCCGTTCTCTGCAACATCTCCTTTACCTCAGGAACCTTCCCCTCCCCTCTGAAGCACTCTATTGTGCATCCTCTTCTCAAGAAACCCACAGCTGATCCTTCTTACCTGGCTAACTATCGCCCAATTTCATCGCTCCTTTTCTGGGCAACCTCCTGCAAAATCGGGTCATCTTGCAGCTAAACCTTCACTCTGATTCTGTTGGCTGTCTTCACGATCATCAGTCTGGTTTTAGAGCTGCCAGAAGCACGGAAACTGCTCTCCTGAACATCCATGAAGATCTGCTCTCCAACCATGACTCTAACATTCCCTCTGTCCTCATCCTACACGATCTGTCTTCTGCCTTCAACACTGTCATCCATACCATCCTGCTCAACCGTCTCTGTGACAACCTGGGTATCACTGATCAGGCCCTTGCCTGGCTGACCTCTTTCCTCTTTGATCGACCCTCCCAGGCCCTTCATGGGTCATTCTTTTCATCTATCTCCCTTTCTACCTGCAGAGTTCCCAAGGGGTCTAACCTCTCACCATGGCTCTTCAACCAAGACCTGGCTACTCTCACCCTCTGCATTACCATTTTCTGCTCCAATTTCCAGTGCTATGCTGATGACACTCAACTCATTTTCAGAATTCCCTCGGCCTCCTCCTTTCATACTCTCCTATCTGCCATTCAGGTTTGGTGTGCCGCCAACAATCTTTGCCTGAATGCCAGCAAGACGGAGAACCTCCTCATCGGCACACCTTCACCCTCCTTTCCCCTCACTCTCTGGTTGGCCTCCCTTGGCCCTCCTCCTATAGGCTAAGAACCTCAGGGCCATCTTTGATTCCACGCATTCCTTCTCTGCTCACATCTCTGATCTCGCAAAAAGTCAAACTTATTACTGGGCCTCCCCAAAGTTACTCTTCCTTTCCTCTCCTTCTCCCAGAATCTCACTGTCTCCCGAGCCCTGTTTGTCTCTAGGTTGGACTATTATAACAGCCTCTTTCTAATTCTACCTACCTCTACTCTCTGCCCTCTGCAACGCATCCAGAACGGGGACTGCAACACTTGTCCTTGGCCTCAAGCCCTGGAATTGTATCTCTCCAGCCCTGACATCTCTCCACTGGCTCCCAGTGGATGGATGGATTAAGTTCAAAACACTTTGCATTGTCCACAAGCATTAAGTCCAAAATACCTTCAGCTGTCCCTTCGTAATACCTCCCTTCTCAAGTTCTTCGCTCCTCTACCTCTAACTCCCTCAGGGTCAGTTGTTTTTCAAAGAAACAAGCTGGGGGTAGATCTCTGTCTTCGGCTGGGGCCTTCCTCTGAAACAGCCTCCCTGCCAATCTGAAACTTGAGGAGAACCATCTCCTGTTCTGGAAGCACCTCAAGACCTTCCTTTTGCTTCTGCCTTGCTTCTCCTCTCCCCTGCTGTGATTTGCTCTCTCTCGGTACTGTGCACCTGGCCTACCCTCTGACTTCCGGGCCCAGGTACCTGCTCACCCTGGCACCCATCCGCATCGCCTCCTGGCAATCCCTTGCACTGGGGTCTGTATCTGTTACCATACAGTCCCCCTTCCCCATTGTTTCCTGCACTTACCAGACACACCCTTGTCTGTTGCCTTAAACCCAGCACTTGCCACTTGCTGGCTGCACTACCACTGTTGCTTTTTATTATTTAGTTATTTATCTGTTTTTCTTTGCTCAGCACTTTCCACTTCTCCCCCTTCCATGCACTTTCCCCCTTTTCCTCTCCCATGCACTTGCGCATTCTCAATGTCACTGGGCCTAGTAAGATCGTTGTTTTTGTTCTCCCTTGTTCCCCTCCCTTGCCTTGTCGCGCTCTGAAACACTTGTGTATGAACGCGATACAAATAAAATGTCAATACAATATCAACAGATACTTTGTGCACGGTGGGCCTGATTAACAAATGTTTGCAACGGTGCATGTAAGGAGATGTCCTGAGCATCTCAAAGTTGCTCCGGTTAACTCATACTTCATTCAAAAAGACCAAAACTGGAGCAAAACTGGGACTATCCGGACCATCTCTGAGATGCCGTTGAGCAAATCTTGGTGAATGGCATTTGCACATGAGCTTTTCAAAGAAAATCAAGGATGATGTCAGTTTTCTCCAGTGTTAGGCATTTTAAGAGAAGGCATTAGGGAGCTGGAACAAATCTGAGATGCTCGGGGCACTCTCCTGATATGTTCCAGTGCAAAGCTTTTTGCATTGGGCCCTATGTGTGTGTAATATCTGGCTTCACTCACTCCCTAGGTTCCCCATGAAAGAATTTTAACACTACATTTTTCAAAAGCATGTTGTGGTTCAGTTGATGAAAACACAAAAATATGCATTTGAAGAACTCCAGCTTTGTAGCACTGAGTATAAAGTGGCATTGAAGGTTTCTGAGTGGTCTCATGAGCACTCACCCAATGTCTCCAGTGAACAATTTGCTGAAATGGTTCCATGCCATTTCATAGACAGTAATTACTTTGTGGTAATGTACTACGAAGTAATTACTTCAAACGTTTATTTCAATTTGCCACCCCTCCTTTCACTTCATTAATACCCCTCCACAAAACCCTCTCCACCCTCTTTTTGCTCCATAACCCTTAAATACCCATATTTGGCTAAGTATTTTCGAATAACTTTCTAGTAAATTACCACAAAGTAATTACTGTTGATGAATAAACAGGATACTGCTGAAATAATCTCGCTATCAAAAGCGTTGCAATGGTAATAATGGGTCTCATTATGAGGTCGGCGGGTTGCCGTCGTTCTCGTAACACCGTTCCTGCTGCCTGATATCCCGGTGCCACCGGAACATTACAAGTTGCGGCCCACCCGGTATGTCAGGTGGCAGGAACTGTAAGTACACATTCCCATGGAGTGCCATAGGACTCCGCACAAATGGGGACACGAAACCCCCGGCACTGTTGCTAACAGTGTCAGTGCTTTCCTGAGACGCAGATCCGGCCCCTGCACGCATTCTTGTAGTCTGGCAGTCCAGAAAGGGTGCCAGTACGTTACTACCGGAACCCTTACTGACGGACTGCCAGACTTAGAATGAGGCCCAATGTCTCCTGTGCACATTTTTTGCAAACAAATGTATTGTTTTCATCCTCAAAATCACTTTCTAATATTGAAATAATTGGTTGATTTATCATTCTAACTTCAGTCCTAGCATATTTGGGAGTTATTGCAGGACAGTGTTTTTTCCCAGATTTAGCTTGGAAGTATTTTTCTCTTGCTACATTACTGACATGGCAACATTTTGCTTGCAACATCTTTGCGGAGACATTTTGTGTTGACAACATTTTCCGGGCAACATTTTAATGGATACCTTTCCCGTTTAAAGGTTTCTTCAACTTGAAATTGTGAAAAGAGAGTATAGATCAAAGACATATTTCTGGCACAAACATTGCACCAAAGTGAAGTCATAACATCTTAGAGATAAAAATATTTAATTACCAGGTATAATAACACATTGTGCCGAGAACAGATCAGAACATAAAATGTGTAACTTTACTTTAAACCAAGCTTCATTTGTGATTTCTCCCTTGAGTAAGAACATACACAGCTCATCAGAACAATGATCCAAAAAATGTTTACCTTCTGTTTTTTCCGCTCTATCTAACTTTTTTTTTTTTGGGATCAAAGTTTGTCACTCTATCGAAAGGTTAGATTGCATCGTTCATATGAAGCGATTCCCACCAAAGCAGACTGGGCACTGCCTGTGTTGCAGTTCGTATGCCCTATGCTCTTAGTACCGGCTTCAGTGAGCATTCCCTTTGCCTCCAATGGGGCTTACAAATAAGGAAATAGTGGACCCTTTTGTCCACTCGCTGCAGCACGCGAGACACACTGTCTGTTTCAAATGAGAAGACACCAATTTCTAACATGGTGTACAGTGATAATAACAAAATAAAAATAACAAAATAAAAATAATAAATGAAATTATAACTAAATTATAAAAACGAAAAAAAAAGATACAAAAATAAATATATGTGGGGATAGGAAAGGGGATAAAAGAGTTAGCAACTGGGAGGGGTTCCGGGTAGGGTTTACCCCAAAAAGGAACGGGGTGATTTAACCCCCCAAATTAAAATAAATATATAATTCTGGTATTTTTCATTATTATTTTGTCGCTATAATTTCATTAGTTATTTATTCATTAGTTATAAAGACATGGAACCTTCTAACATATATTGCCAGTTCTTATTTGGTTCAACCGCACTTTCAGGATCAAGGTCCTGAGATCAAGGCTAGTAATTTCTGTCAAAATATTCTTTCTTGCCGCAATCACGTTTTAGAGACCAGTATCCTATTAAGGGACTGGATGTTCTGTTCATACATATTTTGACTTCTTGCCGCTACTGAAAACGATCCTCTACTCCCCTCTTCAATAGTTTGCAGTTTCTTGGGACACCAGATTTAATTACATGATCTAAGTCCAACTTGCCTAGTGCCTCGGTTCCATACCTTATCCCTGGTGCTCGGTCTTTCTGGCTGAGAGCTCAGCATTTCCCTTATAACACCTTCCAAGAAAAGATTCTTCTGGACCAACTAGGTCCTTTATTCTAAAGAGCCATGGGCTAAAAGGATCTTTGCAGATATTGGAGGCCTTGCTATTGTTTAATAAATTGCTTCTCTGGGTCTGAAATATGGAAGATAATTACCAGATCGCTGCACAGCCACTTCAATGGTATAGAGGAGGCAGGACAATTTTAATCCCCAAATTTCTGATCTGTAGAGCATTGCATTGCTACTGTTACTTTCACGACATGCATCCTCCTTGGACTTGTTAGAGACGTCCCCATATCATGACACAATGAGTAATTCTTTGTCATTGTCATTTTATTTGCAAGGTGAAGACTAGCAAGCTGTATCTTGGGTCTACAATAAACATACCTTGTCCATAGGACGTGGATAATTTCTCCCGGCAGACACTCCAAAGTGTACAATCTTTGTTTTTTGTAGGTTTAGAGAGATGCTGCTATTCAAAAGATGTTCTTTTGTGGCTTTGATTGTCTTTACCTGGCCAATCTTTGCCCAATTTATAATTACAGTATCATATTTAAAAAGAAAGCACCAATCCTGGGGGGGGGGTTGTTCACAGCAGTCGAGACCTGCACTTTATCAGAGAGGAAATACAACAATTATAGAGCGGAAATGACAAACATTTACCTGACCCCCCAGTGATCTGTTTGCCCCGAATCTAAATTCTCCTGGTATTGCTTCATATAAACTTTCAGTGATCTGGCATAGACCCCCAAAAAGCCCTAACCTCCTCAATTTTGACCACACTCTTGATCTATTTACGGAGTGAAATTCTTGACATGCAGAAAAGCACATTAACCTTGCATTTTTTATACTTGCTTATTACCTTTGCAAGTGCACAGGCTTGCCCCCCCCCCCCTCCTCCCCTTTAGCTGCTCTTTTGGAATCATGCTTGTATTGTGGGGATTATAACACTGCAAGGTCAGCGTGCAATAAAGAAGTAATCCAAGCTCTAGTCATTTGATCAGTATTAAAGTGCTCATGCAGATTAATTTCGTAAATTATTGTCAACATTTCAAGACCACTTAAACTTATGATTATTATTAATTTCATTATTATTATCATCATCATTGCACATTTGTATTGAACTTATAGCTCGGGTGTAACAGAGCGCTGTACAAGTCAGAGCAAGCTATTGGTAACGAAAATGTAACAAGTTGTCGAGTAAGCATTAGTAATAATTATAACAGTTCACTATTTGGACGGGGGCATACAAAACAAAGGCGGAATCTAGCTAACACCAAGGTATTGTTGAAATAGCCATTTCTTCAGTTCTTTCATTAACTGAAAATGACCTGGTGCAGTCCAGATTGCAATTGGAATAGAGTTCCAGAGGACCAGACCATAGCGTGAGAACGTCGGTTTTTGCTAGTTTTCTCCTTGTAACCCAGTCAAATTTCCAGTCAGCGGAGGGTCTTTCTATGAGATGACTTTGTAGCTCCCGATGCTTTTAGTTTGGCCATAAGGTAGTCTGGCAAAACGGCAGTGGTTGCCTTCTAGGTGACACATGAGTAGGGTTTTTTAACCGGATTCTAGCCAACTTCGAAACTAGTGCCATTCATGTAAGGTGGTGCTGATGTCAAATTTCTAAGAGCTGCAAATGAGGCAAGTAGTGGGTCTGGTGGGCCATTTTGAGAGTGGCCAAGTGATCAGCCGGGGGCCCTGCATGGGAGCTGTTACACATGTTGACATGTGAGATCACAAAGGCTTGCACCATTGTTCAGAGGTCATCGAGCTGGAATAAGGGCGTATAGAGATATGTTCTGAGCCGTTGAAGCCTTTTTTGTGATCTGTTGTTTGAAGGATAGACTGCAATACACATTGAAGGCTAGGGATTTTTGTGAGTGGGTGAGGTGAGGGTTGAACCTGTCCAAGCACATTTTGTCCAGTCACCTTTGAGTGGGTTCCTGCTTGAAATGGGTGGTCCAGGAATATAAATTCCATCTTGGTCGGGATAAGCGTTAACGTAAGCAGTCACACTCTGGCACAATTATTGAAGGATAAACCCCGTTCCGAGCCTCCTCGGAAGCGGGAAGCCACCATCTTCCCTGTCGGGACAGCGGGTAATTGCACACCACATTAATCTTCACCTACTTCCGCCCACCCCCAACCCCAATTTCCACATCCCTCATCCCTCACTTACCTGGCATTCGCGTGTCCCTCACCAGTGCCGGGGACACTCATTGTTTCCGGTGCATCTCCATTATGGCAATGGCCACCATGGAAAGGGAAAAGAGGCTAAGTATAATTCCCTTCTCCCTAGTTCATTGTGGTCCGTTTGGTTTTTAGCAAACATGCCTTTTTTCTCAATTTGAAAAAAATACTATTAACATCCCAGTAACACATGTCGGGATGCCAATAGCAATAAACCCCTCGGGCGGAGGACTTTATCGGGACAGATAATGCCTGGTCTCCCACAACTAGCCTGGGCATTACCTTGCCCAGTAAAGTCTCTGCCCAACGGGGGTTTATGGCTTAATAATCAGTTTATTAATTTAATAAGTAGAACAACTTGAATCAAAAAGATCTCAAAGGAAAGTCAGAGTACACAGCACAGCATATGTTAAGACAATTACATATGAGGATAAAATATATTAATGGTCATCATACATGGAAATATACATAACATTGAGCATGTTCACTTAGGGATAACGTACATGCTGCATGGATGTTGCACATAAATGTAACCAGCGAACAAAGGACACGGGGACTAAGGAAACAGCTGTCCCTGCACTTACCAAAAAGGAGTCATTATCATAAGCAGCAGTGTCTTCACAAAGTGTTTGGTGTGACTCTGCTACACTCTGCTACATCGTGACCTATCTCCTACTGAATTGCACCTTTGCCATGCTGGTTGCCGTGCTTGTATACTGCTAGAGGCATATTGCTTTGACTTTGACTTTTGCCAGAGTGGGGAAAGAAGTTGAAGACATTTCTGGGGCAGGTGCCTGCACCTTTAACAATGCCAGGAGGAATCCCTTTATTAACCTGCCTACCACGCAAAGTGCTTACGTGAAGTGTCTTCAGAAAGTGTTCAGTGTTCGATGGCCGGCTGGCCGAGGCCTGGCGTGTGATTCTGCTTCGCCAAGCCCTGACTGCATGGAACTAAGGTGAGCACTATGAGCCTCTGAGGGGATTTCCTCTTTTGAACTTGTTTATGAACTAAAAGTGACAATGACAGTGCCTTCTTGAAAGGGGGTCTTAATTAGTGGATATTTACTGGCTGATTAGTCAGCTCTCCAGAAGGTGAAGCAGTGGAGCCTTGAATAGGGTGACTATTAACGGGTGGGAGATAGCCTCTAAAGAGAACTCTTTGAGCGGTTTATCACGGAGGGTTACCGACCGGGGGGGCTGGTTAAAATCTTGCTAGCCCGAGAGCTTAGGGTGGACAGGCTATCGAGTATAACTACCTTGATTAGCTAACAAAGGTATTAGTCGGCGCACACAGATGCCGCCGACCAACAGCTCTGCATCTATGGCGCAAGGAAACAATCAATCCAGAACTAGAACACGGCTACAGATGAACAAACAGTGATTAATGGGCGGCAAAGGTCGTTGTCATGTATAGGGAGCTTGTGTCTCTAGTGGCTGTTCAATCCAAGGAGAGTCCAGGGACAGGGGTAATCAGCTGGATTTGGTGGTAGAGAACATGGCTGGAAAAACCAGCTGTTATCTAGGGCCTTAGAATTAAATCAAGCCCCCCCCCCAAGTCCACTCCGGAGGAGATTACTTCAGAGCCTTGCACTAGTGCTCCCTCGATTGGGAGTGTCCCGCCTCCACTTTCATGCGAGGCAGCAGTGGATTCATCCAGTGACGCATGTCAAATCACTCCCTTTGGACTGGATACACCCAATGAGTTTGAACACGGGGAGCCTTTAGAACCATCTACAGATAAAGTGTTGACAGATGCATATAATTACTTGGATGGCGCCATGGAAATGCCAAAGCCGCACATACAGCCTGAAGCAGTGATGCCATCGAGAAACCTTTTGAAAAACTCTGAATTGGCAGCACAGCTTTCCTGGGATCTTACTAAACTGACAGTCAAAATCTCAACTCAAAAAAGGAAAAGTTTGGCATGAGTCCAGGATAGGCTAACTGCATTGGAGTTGGATCTATCGACGGATGAGCAAGGGGTCCTGGATATTGATTCTTCGAATGTAGTGGGTTGGACAAATATACCCATGTTGGCGGATGATCGAATAACTGTCCCTCACATAAAAAGCAACTCTTGCCTGACCCCTAACTCAGTGTTTGTGGAAGCCCTGTGTGTGACCCCCACCCGGGATCAGTGATCCCCTGACTAATGCAACAATGGATTCTTCGAACTCAATCATAATGGCCATAATGGAACGCAGGGGATGGATCCCGGGGATTTGCAGCGAGTGATTATGTCTACAGTGTCAACATCCCTAATCCACTTCACTAAGTTGTATGAGTCCATTCATGGATCTTTACAGGATCAAGCAACTTTGATAGCTATGTTTCAAACTAAAATGAGCACTCTGGAAGGGTTGGTTACCAAGGTTGAAGAATGCTTGAATAATGAGGCAGAAACATTGTTGCAGTGGCAAAATCGCTTATGCTACATGGCCCGAAGAGAGTCCACTGACAAATCCCTCCAAATGGAAGCCCTCTTGGATGATTGTAAATGGATGACATCCTACTGAAAGAAAAAGCGAGGGTATCTCCTAAGCAGGGCAACTCGGATCAAGCAAAAGATCCTAAGGCGACTGATGCTATGAGTTTGAACCCCCTGATAGATTTGGATATTTCTATTCCAAGTGCCCCTGAAAAAGGAATATAAAAGGTTCTCCATATTTAAAGAGAAGCCTCCTCCTGAGGGCACAATGATTGGCCAAAGAGAAGCCCACTGTACAATGAGCAAGAAAACTAAAATCAGCCGGCTAAAAAGAAGGGCTGATCCAATGGATCCAGAGCATTTTTGTGGAATCTTAGAACTCCCCCGACCGCCAATTATGCAGCAGTCAGCAAAAAGACCTAGAAAAGAACTGTTGCTGCAGGAGGAAGTCGGCCCAAAGTGCGCTCAAGTGGAGGAAATTGTTAACCTGGAAGCAACCTGCCTAACTGACTTATTTAAGTTATCGATCAAGAACGGGATAACAATGAATGGAACAACTTGAGTAACTCAATAACTGCCAATTCGCTCCCGCCAAAAAGGGAGTGCTCCAATCCATAAATATAGGCTTGCTCAGGCCGAACCCCCAGAGAAGGTCTTGGAGACTTTGGAAGAGAACTTTGGAAGAGAAAAGACAAACGCAAGATGCCCCTCGTGATAAGGAAGCAGAGTGGATGAACATAAAAAGAAAGAAGGTGGGATTTCTGACAATGGAAGAGAAAAGACTGAAATCCCAGCGCGACCAGAAAGTTAATCGGACGCAACCACAAACATCTGGAATGGGTGGGATGGTCAATGCTGAGGAAAATTGCAAAGTCCATCTTGAAAGGATTCTTGAAGGTCCTAATTCTTTTATTTTGAACCGTCATAATGTGATGAAGTTATTTCAGTGTGTATTCGCCCTTCGAAACATCACTTCGGATGACATAAAAGTGATTGAGTTTGCAAAAGAAAAAAAGATGGATTCAGTGATTCTTCACCTGGTCTCTTCGGAAATAAAAAGGCTGCTCCTATATGCAAGTGTGAAGCTCTGGCCATTAGGGTATGATCTAAGAGATCCAGAAGAGGGGTAAAGGGTAGAAATTAAGGAAATCCCCCTTAATCACCATGTAAAAGGGAAACCAGAAGAGGATTCGAAACAAGGTGGCTCCAGTCAACCCCATGACAAAGTGGCCATATTGAGCGGGAGGTCTAAGAAGAGAAGTGATAAATTCCATGAGCAACGAAGACTTGAATGAAGTTGCAGGAAGTCTGGCCTTAAGACCAATGACGGTCAAATGAACGGCCCAGTGGAATCAAACTGGGAGTGGCTGGCTTGAGCCTTGGCCTTTAAAAACTCCAAATAGACTGATGCAATTGAGGAGGAACCTGAGCTGCACATTGGCCAGTGGAATACGCGCGGATTTAAACCACTGTTCAATGATAAACTTAATGAATTGGACCCCTTTAGAGACCCCAGCCCCTCCATACCCCCCAGCGCAGGCCGCGTCTTTCCCCGTGTCTTTCCTGCCTCCCCTTGCGCCCGCCCTCGCTCCCTCCCACCATCCCTGATAGGCTGCCGTGATTTCCGTGTGTTGCTGCCACCTCGACCTGCACGCCACTTCCATCTGGGCCGTGCAGGTGAGTGGCTGAGCCCCCCAGCCTCCTTAGGCCTTGAATCCACTGCCTGTTACCCCTTTAGAGCCCCCAGCCCATCCATACCCCCCAGCGCAGGCCGCGTCTTTCCCCGCGTCCTTCCTGCCTCCCTTGCGCCCGCCCTCGCTCCCTCCCACCATCCCTGATAGGCTGCCTTGATTTCCGTGTGTTGCTCCCACCTCGACCTGCACGCCACTTCCATCCGGGCCGTGCAGGTGAGTGGGTGAGCCCCCCAGCCTCCTTAGGCCTTGAATCCACTGCCTGTTACCCCTTTAGAGCCCCCAGCCCATCCATACCCCCCAGCGCATGCCGCGTCTTTCCCCGCGTCTTTCCTGCCTCCCCTTGCGCCCGCCCTCGCTCCCTCCCACCATCCCTGATAGGCTGCCTTGATCCCGACCAGCTTTCCGATTGTTATTTTCCCACCCCCCACCATGATTGGCCACTTGACAGACAAATCCGAAATCCCCAGGGCAGCCCTCTGCCCGGCAGCCCCCTGCGGCTAAGGGCCCGAAGGCCAAGGGCGGCTCCTACATTGGCGGCTCCAAGATGTGTCTGCAGGTGTCCGCAGGGGACGCCAAGGAAGCCAGACACCAACAAAAACCGTGAGTGTGGCATGGGTGGGGAATAGAGCAATCACTCTACTCCAGAAAACCTCTGTCACTCTATCTTACCTACCAATAACATAGAGTGCCATAATACTAGCATGTCCACACTTAGATGGAAGTATGAATGTTAGCATGTCCACACTTAGATAGAATTGTGAATGTTGGCCTGCGTCGGATCTAGATGGAATTGTGAATGTTAACATGTCCACTCTTAGATAGAATTGTGAATGTCAGCATGTCCACTCTTAGATAGAATTGTGAATGTTAGCATGTCCACTCTTAGATAGAATTATGTATATTGGCCTGCGTCGGATCTAGATGGAATTGTGAATGTTAGCATGTCCACACTCAGATGGAATTGTGAATGTCAGCATGTCCACTCTTAGATGGAATTGTGAATGTTAGCATGTCCACACTTAGATGGAATTATGAATGTTAGCATGTCCACTCTTAGATGGAATTGTGACTATTGGCCTGCATCACATCTAGATGGAACTGTGAATGTTAGCATGTCCACACTTAGATGGAATTGTGAATGTTAGCATGTCCACACTTAGATGGAATTGTGAATGTTAGCATGTCCACTCTTAGATGGAATTGTGAATATTGGCCTGCGTCGCATCTATATGGAACTGTGAATGTTAGCATGTCCACACTTAGATGGAATTGTGAATGTTAGCATGTCCACACTTAGATGGAATTGTGAATGTTAGCATGTCCACTCTTAGATGGAATTGTGAATATTGGCCTGCGTCGCATCTAGATGGAACTGTGATTGTTAGCACGTGAAAGTTGCATTTAGAAAGTGTGCCCTATAGCCTCTCCGTGAATTTCGAAATGTGCCCAACAGCCTCGCTGGTAAATCGAATTTAGAAGTGTGTCCAAGACCCTCTGTGAAAGTTGCATTTAGAAGTGTGCCCAATAGACACTCTGGAAAGTTGCATTTAGAAGTGTGCCCAATAACCTTGCTGTGATTTCAGAAGTGTGCCCAATAGCCTCTCTGGTAAATTGAATTTAGAAGTCTTCTCAATAGCCTCTCTGGAAAACTGATTTTAATAGTGCGCCCAGTAGCCTGTCTGTGGAAAATTTGAATTTAGAAATGTGCCCAATAGCCTCGCTATGAAAGTGGCATTTAGAAGTGTGCCCAATGCCCTCTGTGAAAGTTGATTATAGAAGCGCATCCAATAGACGCTCTGTAAAAAAATGCATTTAGAAGTGTGCCCAATAGCCTCTGGAGAAAATTGAATTTAGAGCTGCTCCCAATAACCTTTTGAAAATTGATTATACAAGTGCGCCCAGTAGCCTCTCTGTGGAAAATTGAATTTAAAAGTGTGCCCAATATCCACTATGAAAGCTGCTTTAGAAGTGTGCCCAATAGCCACGCTGTGAAAGTTGCATTTAGAAGTGTTCCCAATAGCATCGGTGAAAGTTGATTATAGAAGTGTATCCAATAGACACTATGGAAAGCTGCATTTAGAAGTGTGCCCAATAGCCTCTCTAGAAAATTGAATTTAGAAGTGTGCCCAATAGCCTCTCTGGAAAATTGAATTTAGAAGTATGCCCAGTAGACGCTCTGTGAAAATTGCATTTAGAAGTGTACCCAATAGCCCTCTGCCCAATAGCCTCTCTGGTAAATTGAATTTAGAAGTGTGCCCAATAAACCTCTCTGTGGAAAATTGTATTTAGAAGTTCGCCCAGTAGCCTTGCTATGAAAAAATTGAATTTAGAAGTTCGCCCAGTACCCTCTCTGGGAAAGTTGCATTTAGAAGTGTGCTCATTGAAAGAGCATATAACCCATCATATCACACCACCACGCTTACTCTCTCCTTACATCACCACTCAACTAGAACACAGAGATACTATGACATCATTCGGTATAACTGTTCTCATACCAACATCCGCCGCTTACTCCACATCATTCTATGTAAACACTGCTGGTATCACACCCCCAGCCAGGCGTTTTCCTCAGGCCTAACGCAGCCACATCCGTTCCGGATAAATCCTGCCAGAACGAACACATTCTCCTGATCTCTAAACCACCACATCTACCGCTAAGAAGCAGCTATTACACGAGTACCGCACGAGCTGCACACATACCCGGTGCTCACACGCACCTTTTTGACTCTCTGTTCTCTCTCTACTGATCTGAACTTCGGTTCCCAAGGGCGTTCAACCTACCAGCGCCTTCAGACCATACCAATGGTATATAAGGCGCTATATAAGTGCAAAATAACATAACATAACATAACAATATGACATAATATGCCTGCAAGAAACCTGGCTTAGATCAACACCTGCCTGTGATGGCTATGAGCCTTATTTAAGCCCTGCAGGCAAGGGCATCTTGGGCAGGCCCTACTCGGGTCTTCTAACGCTCATAAAAGTGGATGCAGGCTTTACAGTGCTGAGCCGGGAAAATCTAAGTCCATACATCCAGATCATAAAGCTCTCTGGAGACACTGGAATAGGGAAAGAGTTTTTTGTATCGATGAATGTGTATTGGAGGGTGAACATGTGTAAAAAGCTGAATTTTTTAAAATCAGTAACCACAGTGATTGACAAAATCCTGTGCGATGGAGAGCCAATGAAATTCATTTTATGTGGAGGTTTGAATGTCTCTCTGTTGGATGATATTAGTTTGCCTCGAAGAGAATGTGAGTTAGCGGGACGAGCGCTTCACTGGTTCCAACAAATTACTGCTCGTGGCTTACACATGTTAAATGGACAGACGGTATGGGATATCCCTGAAGCTTGCTTGTGCGTTCGAGGCTCTCACAGGTCTTGTCTTGTTTGTACTATTGCTTTATGTCAGTGGAAATGGTAAAGAGGGTAACTAGATTTGTAATCATTAAGCAATCTATAAGTGACAATGACCTGGTGTCTATTTCCCTGACGAGTTGCGGGAGATCTTGCCCCAGGTAAGGGATGGCCCAGGTGGAGGAAAATAGGGCCACAAATTGATTAAGGGTGGGACGGAAGGAAATCAACACAATTGCAGATCGCTATGAGGAAGACTCTAAAAGGGATTTGGCTAGGCCGGATTACGCATGGATCGTTAAAGATTATATAGTACAAACTAGGCAAAATAAAATGAGTGACAATCACCCAAGCATGTCTATGGGCCTCATTACAAGGTTGCGGTCTGGATACAACGGTACCAGTAAGCATACTGGTACCGTTGTATCGGACTAGCAAACTCCGAGTTGTGCTCGCGGGTGCCTTTCATTCTGCCAGGTCTTCCCTGGAGGAATGAAAGGCACCCACGATGGTGCCGGTGCTACAGGCATCCCCATTCCTATTTGAGTCCTATGGCGATATACTGGCACAGGCACCCGAGAAAGGGCAATAACAAGGTCCGGCGGGGCCGGAATACCCCGGTAATTTCCCATTCGTGGGTGCCAGATTCTCTTACTGGTATGGAGGTAGCCTCTACCTCCAACCTCGTAATGAGGCCCTATGACCCCATGGTTGTCAAGAAGAAAAGAGAACTTCAAGCAGACATAAGAAGAGTTAAATCCTTATTGAATCCTAATATATGCGAACTGATAAAACAGCGTAAACAGAAATTGGCTAAAAGCTACCAGAGCCCTAAGAGCCCAGAAGGATGCAGAGGTAATGTTGGGAGCTGTTTGCCAAAATAATTCTCATAACCTTTGGGAGATAGTAAATAACGGAGGTTTGTCCTGTGTGTTTGCATATATATATATATATATATATATATATATATATATATATATATATATATATATATATATATATATTGCAGTATGGCGCATAAAGTGGAGTAAAGTCTGTGGCGAGGAGGAAAGGTGCACAGAGCCAGGAGTGCAGCTTCAGGGGAGAGATTGAAGCATTTAGGAGGTTAAAGATGAGTTAACAAGGGAGATGAAAGAGAGAGATTGGAGTGTGACTGTGGAGAATGAAGAAGAGTTAATCAAGTGTGGTGGAGGGTGATATGGACATACAGGAAGAGACAAAAGAGTTCAAAGTGGAGGATAAGTTAGTACATTCTTTATTCCGGATTGAATTAAAAAAAGACCATAAAAGATACATCATAAACAATCAATACAACCATTAAACACATTCTATTAAAAGTTCAAGCGTAAGACCCTAATTCATTAACTACAATGTTGTTTAAATAAGACAATTTCATATTACAGGTATTAGACACAATCTATTAAGAATTCAAGCATAAGACACTAATTCATTCACTACAATATCATTTGCATAACACAATTTCCTACTTTAAAAGAAGAAAAAAAGGAACATTTACTAAAATCATTACACAGCTAATTACCCACACCCTCAAAGAAAAAAGAAACAACAGGCAAGTTGTAAAATTGCATATATAAAACAATGTAGCATTGTGTAGGACCCAATGGGACATTGACAATCATAGGGTGTTTACGATCGACTCAACTAGTTTCATCATTATTTCTTACAATTATATCAAGACTTTGTCCCCTTTCCCAAATCCACCAAGCTTTTCTTATGTATAGGGATAGGTTCCAGGCTATTTTTGGCAAAGATGCATTCAACAAATAATACAGTGCTGGCCTGTTCGGGGAAAAGCCTCTTCCTGTAAACAGCAGTTACAAGTACTTTTTCCTTGGACCACAATAAGCTGGACAGAAGAAAAGAAAATGTACTATATTCTCATGACCAGCTTAACATGTCGAGCATTTAGATTCAAAGTCCCAGCCCAATCTCTGGCTTCAGACCTCACCCAGCTCTAGGCGCCCAAAACGCAACCTTGTAATATGTGCTCTTTGGTACGTCTAGTTCGTCCAGACAAGATATTCCTTTATAATATTTGACAATATTCTAATCAGTTCTCCATTTGCTGGTTTCAATAATTTGTGTGTCTCTCTGGTCTTATTTAACCACTCTATTAATCTCTTTGTTAGGAGGTGTCACCTGCCGTTTTCTAGTAATGATAAAGGTTAAATTATCCTGATACTGGCGTTCACATTCCCCAGCATTTTCTTTACATTTTCTAGCCATCCAATTTTATTGGTGCCCTTTTTCCCTAGTAAATCTTTTAGCAGTTTCTGTGTAAACCCTGCCTTTTGGTTAAACCAAACACGTAACCATAACCTGAATGGCTCCAGGACCAATTGATCTTCTAAAAACATATGTGAGGCAAAATTTAGCGCTGAAAAGGGGTCAGCCCAACAGAGATTTCACAAAACGATTTTCCTCTTTTTGCAAAATTCCAGAAACTCCAAACCCCCAGATTGCAGCACCATATTTAATTGCCTCTATAATGCGAGCATTATAGATTATTTCCACAGCACGAAGCGGTTTTTGTTTGTGGTGCTTCATAAATCTATAAATGCTGTCAACCGATTGTTTCATCACAGGGACCTGTTTCTGTACATGTGAATGCCCATTGAACTTCTTGTTAAAATGCACCCCAAGATAATCAAATTGGGTCACTCTTGGAATCATCAATCCATTACACCATATTTTTGGGAACTTATACGCTCTTTTCTTCCCTAGACATTCCATTACTGCTGATTTGGTAGTGTTGACGTGCAGGTCTAGGTTTTTCATATAGGTGGAAAATATATTTACCAAAATCTGCAATTCTTTAGGGGTCCATGCAATAAGGACAGTATCGTCCACAAAAATTAATGCTGGAATCAGCAGATTTCCAATTCTTGGTACATCAGTGTTAGATTCCAATAGATTCTCTAAGAGCTTAGCTTATTGATTAACCGGGAGAAAGAAGAGCAGGGGTGCCAAAATGCACCCCTGTCTTACCCCCGATTCAATTGGGATCCAGGCTGTAAAATGTCCCTCACTAGCAGAGCAGATACAGGCCTCATTGTCCCTATCTAAGGCTTCCAGGGTATCCACTATAACCGCAGGGCAATCATATTACCTGAGCACCTCCCACAATTTGTTCCGATTTCCTTTGTCGAAGGCAGTGCTCAGTTCCATGAATGCTAGATATGTAGGTTCCTGCTTAATGTGCAAGCAGTGGGCAATTATCATATACAAATTTAGACACTATTCCATAGACCCTAGTTTGGGCCTGAAGCCAAGTTGTATTGGGGATTAAATTTCGTTAGTTGTAACCCACTTTTATAATTTGGAGAGTAGGCACTTCCCAAACATTTTGAAGCTGGTATTTAAAAGGGATATCGGCCGGTATGATTGTGGTGTTTTTCTACAGCCTTTTTTATAGATTGGAACAATTATTGCCCTTTGCCATTCCCTAGGTCAATTTCGTGGTCATTATCGCATTAAACATTATTGTTAAAATTGGACCCCACATTCCGCCATTATCTTGATAGAACTCCGCTGGTATTACGTCACTGCCAGGGGCGCTCCTTCTTTTTGCTTTTTGGATTGCTTTTATCACATCTGCAAATGATAAATAAACTTCAACCTTTGCAATTTCTACATATCCCCGGTTTTCCGGCAAGGCATGTATCGCATTACTCCCCGCTCCCTCTGCTTGGTAAACCTTACTTAAATGATCTACCCATGTCTGATCTTGAATACCACACTCCAATCCCACTAGTTGATCGCTATATACATGGCGACCATTAACTTCTTTCCAGAAGTTACATGCATCTTTATTTTTAGACGCTGTTTGTACCTTATACCATGCTTGATTTCCAGCTCTATCTTGCGTTTTCTGATCTGGTCTTTGCCCTTACCTGAACAATCTCCCTCTTAGGGGATTCTAGGTTTTTGAGTAAGCTTAATAGGTTTGCCTTTGCTAATCTTCATTCTTTATCAAACCATCCTGCCTTTGGCCCCTTTTTCACTTTTGGCACACTACTCCCCATAGATCACTCTTCTATGTTCCCCATCAGGTGCATGAATGTTTGAACTATCACCACAGGATTAGTATCTGGATTCAACAATGCCTCTATGAGGGCCATTTTGGTTGTCACAATCTTTTTTCCCAACACACCTTTTGTTAAATGATTCCATCTCAGTCCTTTAGTATTGTTACCTTCACAGGCAACTTCCCTGATATGCTGAAATGTATTACCTCTCTGCTTCGTCGTACCTCACCATTTTATGACTAGATCTAAAGCATAATGGTAACTGTATAGGTCTTCCCTTATACTAAAAACCCATCACCATTCCCCATATAATAACAGATACCAGGAAATAATCTATAGTTGACCTTCCTCTTGTGCTCCTGAAGGTAATCGCACCGGGAATGTCCCCCTCGAATCTACCATTGGTTGATCTAAGTCCTGCCTCCGGTTCCATGTCATTTCATTGTGGGATGTTTTTTCGCAGGGTTTTTTCCTGCAATTTTTTTGAATGGAAAATCACATATAATTTTTTTTAAATTATTTTTGGAGGGGTTCCCCGAACCCCCCCATTTTCTTTAATTTGTATTTATTCCCAAACACTGACACCCCATATATATTATTTACTGACCCGCCTAAAAAATTCAATGGGTTTTTCTGAAAAAGAAAATTGCGACAAAAAAACCCACGAAAAAACATCCCGCGATGAAAGGATGCCGTACCCTGCCTCCGTCATCCTGTGCCGGAATTGAAGTCCAGCACCACACATCGTCTTGTCCATCATTTGTGGTGGAGGGACTGCTAGAACCGCATCTTCCAACTGATCATAGAGGCCTTCAATCAGGCCCTTTTCCAATTTTCAAGTTAAGGTCACCTCCACACACTATCATTATGTCTTTGTTCCTTGTTTGGTTTTGTAAACTGCCAATCACCTCTTTCAAGGCTCCAATTGGACCCAGGTCATCTTTCTCTGAGGGGCTATTATAGATGTTAATACAATACACTGGGAGACCCTCCATTGGGGTCAATTTAAGGACTTAAATCAGTGTTTGCATTCCCACTTTTACTTCAATGATCTCACAGGCAAATGAGCCATTCACCAAAATTACCAGATCTCCATAATACCTCCCTTTTGGCCCCTTGTTTGCCTTTACCTGATAGACCAAATACCCATCAAAGACTATTTCCTCTTCTTCCCATGTCTCTTGTAGGAGAATGATCGCAAACCTATTCAGTTTCTCTTTTATAGCATTGTCAGTTAATTTCCCCTTAGTGCCTGCTATATTCCATGACAGTATTGACACAGTTTCTACAATATCAGTCATATTCGTACACTCTAGCTGCCGGTCTGTAGTAGGTTTTAGTACAAAATTCCTTGTTATTGTTGGCCTTGATACTATTCATTCACCCTTCTGGGATTTCGGGAGCACACCTCAAGTGTTATATTTGACCATTATGGGGGAGGGGGGGTTATTCATGGTCAATCGAATTCTTCAATGGTCGATAAAGGATCAAATCAATTGGATATAGTAGTATTATTTTTTACCACTTGCTCTTTTGCATCCCACCTCTTTATGATTGGCATCTCGTTGACTCTATCCAGTGGCTTCTTATTCAGATATTTATTTGACAAATCTCTTCAAGATCGAGAAGCAAGGGCCAGGTTGGGATAAAAATATGCCAGGGGGGCCATCCTATAAGAAGGGTTTCCTGAAACATGGGTTAGAATTGAGCTCAATATATAGGATGCCACTGGAAGGGATTCAAAGTAAACAATAATGCACTCACCTTTGATGGATTTATTTGTACCTCCAAACCACCCCACCCTTCGAGCCATTAATATAGAACCTGGATTAATTAGTGGCACATATAAGCCCGTGTTTATCCATTGGGCAACTTTATTCATCAGACCAGTTGTGGTTTCATATGATTCATTAGATAGGGGATCAACCCCTACTATTATACCCACTAATGGTGCCGCAACAGGTGAAAGGTTTATGGTCACATTTTCATCACTGCGATTGTCACGCTGCTTCTCTGGCGACCTTTCAGCTATATTAGGGTTTTCCCAGTAATTATGTGGGTCACTCCCAGAATTTAATTTAGGGATTGAGTGCCCCTTGCCAGTTTGGATATCAGTTGACCTTGTACACAGGATTGGAGTTACTATCTGTCAGCCGTTTGTGAGTGACTCAACAGTGGCTTCACTTTGGACCAGGTTACCCTTTTGCCCCTCAGTTCCCCCACTATACATGTCCTTTTTATCCACCCGAGTTGTTATGTTCCCCAAAATCATTTCAAACCATAAACTGCATTTTTTGTTTGTTTGTTTGTTTGTTTGTTTGTTTTATTTCTAATGCGCTCCAGACCCATAGGTAGAAGGGCGCAGCAGGTAGGATAATGCGAAGCTTACATCGTTACAGATTATACAGGATACAGTGAAAGTTATACATATTATACAAGATAAATAATGGATAATATAGATATTATGCAGGTTATACAAATTATACAGGATACAGTAATAGTATACAAATATACAGGATCATCGTCGTACAGGTCGATAAGTTCCATAGAGGATGGTACGCATAATGTCGTAAGACAGAGGAGGGGTCGACATGTCGTAAGGCATGTCGTAAGTCAGAGGAGAGGGACCAGTGTCGGGTCTGAGAATACTATAAACCTGTGTCTAGTGGTCGTTGGAGATAAGATATTGGATGGCATTCCGCCTGAATAGTGGGTACGGCTGATCTGCTCTTAGATTGTTAGGTAATAGATTCCAGGTTTTGGCCGCCTTCACAGGGAAGCTATTCCCACCGACCGTGGTTTGTTTAAATCTAGGTACTACCAGACAGTTAGTGTTAGTAGCTCTCGTTGGTCTGATGGAGGTTTTTTTTTGTATTTTGTTCGTGAGGTAGCTTGGGGCAGCGTTGTTAAGAGCTTTGTGTGTCAAGGAGATCATTTTTAATTGAATTTTATGGTTACTAGCTAGCCATTTGTGTTGACGTCTGATGGTGGAAATGTGTGCCCTTTTATTTATGCCCAGTGCGGCTCGCAAAGCATTGTTTTGGAGTGTTTGTAGTTTCTGGATGGTTGATTTGTTGGCGCCACTGTAAAGGGCATTACAGTAGTCGATCCTGGAGAGGATAAGTGCTCTAGCCAAGATCATGCAGCTGTTGTTAGAGAGGAAAGGCTTGCCTGCTCTTATTAGTTTGCAAGTTTAGGCAGTGGTGGAAGCCAAGGATTTGAGTTGTTTATCGAATGATAGTGTAGAATCCAAGTAGAAACCGAGGGTTTTTACTTCCTTGGAGACCCTAATGAGGTTTCCATCAATATTGAAGGAAGAGAATTCCTGAGTTAATTTTTTGGTGTTCTTCTGTGTTCCCAGGATTATCAACTCTGTCTTGTCGTCGTTCAAGCACAGGCCATGTGTGGCCATCCATGCTTGAACAATGAGATATACCCTGTTCACCAATTCCGAGTCCTTCCTATGATCCCCAGAAAGCGGGACGAGAATCTGTGTATCATCTGCATAGTTAGTGTAGGTGATACCCAGAAGGTCCAGATCGTCGAACAAGGGTTTGGTGAAGATATTGTATAGGGTAGGCGAGACACAGGAACCCTGGGGAACGCCACATGATATCGGGGTAGGGTCAGCTGCGGCCGAAGGGGAAAAAACTCTCATAGTTATTTCGCTTAAGAAAGATTCTAGCCACTTGATGGCCTCAGGAGAGAAGTGGGCAGCAGAATCCAGGTGTTTACAGAGTACCTTGTGATCGACCAAGTCGAATGCTGCTGAGAGATCAAGTAGGAGCAGGAGTGCTGTTCCTCTTCCATCTCTCAGCTCGTCGACCTGAGTCTTTAAATCAATCAAGGCGGTTTCCGTTCCATGAAGTGGACGGAAACCAGATTGTCTTGCTCCTAGAAGCTTATACAAGTCAAGGTGTTTTTGTATCTGAATATAGGCGGCTTTGTCCAGTATTTTGAGGAGGAATGGCACAGTGGTAATAGGGCGATAGTTTCTAGGGATAAGTGGGTCTAAGGTCTGTTTTTTGAGAAGTCGGAGCACCCAGGAATGTTTTAGGTTGGCTGGGATAATGCCTGTTGTGAAGGAGACATTGATTAATTTAGAAATAAATGGTGAAAGGTCTCTAGCAGCGTCTTTTATTAACTGTGCTGGGCAGGTATCGCCCTTGCAGTTAGATGGTTTGAGAGAAAGAATGATTTTTTCTACTTCTAGTGGGGAAGTTTTTGAAAAGTGAAATTTGTTATTTGCCTCTGGTGAGATGCTATGTGTAGAGGTGTTAGGGGGGTGCTGGAGATTGAGCATATCTTTTTTTTTGTTGTATTTTGGTTTAAAGTGTATTGATTTTATTTGCTAGCGCATTTTGAATGTCTGTGCACCAGGTCTTATCCTTGGTGACTCAGGGCCTCATCACGAGTTGGGCTGTAGCCCTTAAATGCGGTGGTAACGGTATTACAGCCGCATTTAAGGGCTGCCCCTATCACGAGTTGGGTGCTAAATGGGCTGTTTTACCTCCAGCCTTTCTCTGGAGGTGAAAATCCCCTGTTTTCAGCTGTATTACCGCCGGCTGTATTAGCCCGCATAATTAGCGCTGAAAATACCCCATTGAATACAATGGACCCAATGGGGAATGGGGATTTACCGTTAACACCCAACTCGTGATCCGGCGGTAATACAGCCGGCCGGTCGGTGCTAGGGCTATTACAGTCGGCGCTATTACAGCCGGGAATACAGCCCAACTCGTGATGAGGCCCTAAGTCTGGTGTGACTATTGGTGACTCTAGTTCTTTCAGTATGGCGAAGAGTTCTCTCATACTAGAATTAGAGTTAGTGATACGTTCATCATAGGAGTTCTTCTTGGCAAGGTTCACTTCTTTTTTAAAGTGAGAGGAGATAGAGGATAGTTTTGCTTTATTTTCTATAGAGGGACATAATCTCCAGGAATTTTCACTTTTTCTTTTTAGGAGTCGTAAATCTCTTAGTTGAGGCGTGAACCATTTGTTAAGGTGTGCTTTAGGTTTGCTTTTTCTAAGTTTGAGCGGGGTGATTTTGTCCAGTGTGCTGAGCATAATCTTGTTATATTCTTCAACTAGAGTACTGGGGTCTAGATTGTCAGATAGAGCGTTTAGCGTGGGTAGGATGGCGGGGATGACTTTTTCCGCTATAATAATTTTTTTGTTTCTGGTTAGACAAGGAGGTGCTAGCAATGGGACCGTCGGAGAGGGTCTGGCTGTATATAGGTTAAAGGTGATGAGAGAGTGATCTGTCCATGCTTGAGGAGAGATGGAGGTGATGGATGCTGTGCAGTTGTAATCTGCTATCCCGTCTAGTGTTCCCCCTTTGGAGTGAGTGGGTCTGTTAACTTTCTGAGATAGGCCTGAAGCATTGATGGTGTTGGCTATGTCTAAGGCTTGTTTGTCCATAGGGTCATTAAAGCCAAGGTTAAAATCTCCTAATAATAGAAGCTGGGAGGTGGGTTTAAGGTTGTTGGTAATTAGGCTATGCAAATCCTCGTCAAAGGTGCCGAGAGGGCCTGGGGGGTCTATAAATTAAGTGGATGGTGAGGGTTTGTGTATTATTTATCTGGAATTTAACCAAGATATTTTCACAAGATTGTAAGATTTGAGGAGGGGATGTTCTGAGAGAGAGGCTCAATTTGAAGATGATGGCGATTCCACCACCTCGTGTGCCATCCCTATCTTGTCTTGTTATGGTGTAGCCTTCTGGGATGGCTAGCATTAACGAAGGTCCGGCTGCGTTATGTAGCCAGGTCTTGGTTACTGCCATGAAGTCCAGGTTGTGTTCTGTAATGAGGTCAGCTATGTCAAGGGCATGGGCGACAAGGGATCTCACGTTAAGGAGTGCTCCTTTGAGTACTAGCATCTCTTTAGGCATGTTTGCTTGGCTAGGGGTAGTTAGGTTGGTGTCTGAGGTCTTGAACTTTTATTTTTTGTTTGTAGTGGCATTTGTTGTTACCGTTTGGTGTGGTTTTTGTAGGTAATTTGTTTTTGGGTTGGTTGGTGGTTCTTCTAGGTGGTTCATAAAATTGTGTGAGTCTTGCGCGAAGTTTAAGATTTCTGTCTGGTAAGGTGCATGGGAGGGAGGTGAAGGTTTCACCTCTGGCACTAATATTATTTGGTGGAGAGTTAGTGGGGATATTCGTCATTATGTTGGGCAGCATATGTGGGATCAGGTCTGGTACCGAGGCAGGAGGTGCCGTGAGGATTTGGGTCATGGTGATAAAACTTAGAGTAACAGCTATAATGCTGTAGTGCAATAGTGGATACAGCATTTTTCGATGAGTTCAGATATTTGCACGTGGGTGCTTACGACTTAAGGCGGGATAGGGCGTTCACTATCGAGGCACGAATGGTCATTCAGTGTCAAGGAGCATGTGATCATTCAGTAGCGGGGCACATAAAGGCTAGGTAGGGCATTCACTAACAGGCACAAATGGGCAATTCAGTAGCAAGGCACCTCTAGGCTAGGTGAGGCATTCACTAACAAGGCACAAATGGGCAATTCAGTAGCAAGGCGCATCTAGGCTAGGTGGGGCATTCACTAACAAGGCACAAGTGGGCAATTCAGTAGCAAGGCGCATCTAGGCTAGGTGGGGCATTCACTAACAAGGCACAAGTGGGCAATTCAGTAGCAAGGCACATCTAGGCTAGGTGGGGCATTCACTAACAAGGCACAAGTGGGCAATTCAGTAGCAAGGCGCATCTAGGCTAGGTGGGGCATTCGCTAACAAGGCACAAGTGGGCAATTCAGTAGCAAGGCACATCTAGGCTAGGTGAAGCATTCGCTAACAAGGCACAAATGGGCAATTCTTTGTCTTTGTTTGTCTCTGTCATATCATCCATCACATTGAGGAAGGTGAATAAGAGTGGCTTTAAAAAATGTTAGGAAATCCCATATTGGTTGTGTAGAGTCTTTTATTATTTTGCTGACACACTCTTTGAATTGTTCCACTTGTGCTCCTACAGCAATAAGGCTAATCTCTCGGTCAGATGCAGCAATTATATCGTGGGCTTCCATTACATTCTTATCACATAGTTGGTCTATATCTGACATAAGGCCCTTTCCCGATTCCAATAGAGTTTCACCTTTTCTAGTCAGACTTTCAATATTTTCTTGGTTCAAAGTGTCTTTTCGTGCTCTCCTGCATTCTTCTTAGCTGTAACATTCCAATGTGATTAGTTTCCACAGATTGTACATTAGCTAAAATCACTATATGAGCACATTCCCATACACCCGTGGTTCCCATTCTTTCTACCAACTGATCTACATTGCTTGGAGCTATCGCTTGACCTTCAGGCAAACACAACCTGGTTTCTCTTAATTCTCCTTCCACATATAAAATGAGTTTTTCTAGTTTCCCAGATATATCTTTAAGGTAGGTGTCCAATACCGATTGAGACTGCAGCTGTGATCCCTTATTTCGATTTGCCACATTCTTGGTAACTTTTTTTATGTTGGTTTCACCTAAACTTGAGTTCGCTTTCTTTTCCCCATTTCGCTATTATGATGTGTGATGGAATTCTCCTTTGGATTCCTTTAGCTTATATATTATAGGTTATAACTATTTTATCCGTTTGACTTATATTATTAAAATAAATTATAACAAATTTAAAATAGGCTAACAACAATTCATAAAATGTTAGTTAAGCCAAGAAGAAGCCTAACACAGACTTCAGAAAGGTGCAATAGTGTGCAGTAAGGTGCCGTGCAGTATAGTAAGGACAAAATACACAATTTCACAACTATAAAGTTTCACACGCCATAAAAAAAACAATTCGATCTGCCATGCTTAAAAAATAGTTTTGTAAACATTAACGGATGATTTGAAATGGTTCTTTATAAACCCTAAAAAGTCAAAGTCATCAAAAAAATGATCACGAGTCAGAATCACTACAACCACTATAACCACTGAAATCAATATGTGGCTTGTCTTGGCTTGGTCTAGGGTTCACAATGTCACGATATCGCTAAATGCCGCATGCCCTGGGTCAAAATCACCATATGACCGCAGAAAAACGTTGTTATGAGCCTGAAATGTTCTTCTTACTCCAAGCAAAAAAGAAGCTTCATTGGATCAGGCCATCCTTAACATACCATAAATGAGCATGGGACAAGGTACACCGGACTGGCTTGAGGGGCTGCCAGAGCCCAAATCTCCCCCTCGCCCC
The DNA here is from genome assembly GCF_040938575.1 of Ambystoma mexicanum. Classification (NCBI taxonomy): domain Eukaryota; kingdom Metazoa; phylum Chordata; class Amphibia; order Caudata; family Ambystomatidae; genus Ambystoma; species Ambystoma mexicanum. The sequence goes on along the minus strand of NC_090928.1, from coordinate 107,045,318 downwards.
ATGCACATATAACAGATTTCAAGCAAGTATGCGCCCAGGCCACGGATTCAACCGCAACATTCACGGCTGCCCTCAGCAATAGCACTGCATAAAGCTCTTCATAGAATCTCTCAGGGCACCGAAGTTACACTAGTGTGCAAGGTGGCTGACCAAGTTGCGAAATCCTCTCTGTCAAGCTCTCGCTCGAGCTCGGGATGGTAAACCTCGGGAAATGGCAATACAGTGCGCAATATACCTTTTGGCAGATTGTGTGCTTACCGCAGGACCAGGTTCGATATGCGTTCATAATCCAATCAAAAGTCACAGTGTGTGCACCCCCAGGCCATGCTCAGGTACACGGAACACACACGTCCTCACCCTGCCACAGTCCTCTTTGGACCGGCGTTTAGTAGGCAGGCAGGCAGTGCAGAGGTGGGCATTGCAGCTATAGCCAGTGTAGACAGACTCAGGAAGGAAGATAATCACCAGGACATGGAACATGCTCTTCCTCACTCCGCCAAACTCTGCTATAAACTGGTGTTTAGTGGGCAGGCAGGCAGTGTAGAGGCGGGCGTTCCAGCAATAGCCAGTGTAGACAGACTCAGGAAGGAAAATAATCACCAGGAGACGGAACACACTCGTCCTCACCCTGCCACACTCTGCCATGTACTGGTGTTTAGTAGACAGGCAGTGTTGAGGCCGGCGTTCCAGTAAAAGGCAGTGTAGACAGACTCAGGAAGGAAGATAATCACCAGGAGACAGAACACACTCGTCCTCACCATACCACACTCTGCCATGTACTGGTGTTTAGTAGACAGGCAGTGTAGAGGCGGGCGTTCCAGTAAAAGGCAATGTAGACAGACTCAGGAAGGAAAATAATCACCAGGAAACAGAACACACTCGTCCTCACTCCGATATAAGCATGAAGAAAGGAGTGCGTGAGGGGAGGCTCGTAGAGATTTGAGAGCAGATGTGAAGTAGGGATAAAGAAGCGTGGCGGAGAGAAAGCTGGAAACGGAGGTGAAGGAGGAGGAAAAGAGTTTCAACAATAAAGTGTAGAGAGAATTAATAGCAGAAGTGAAGGAGGCACAGATGAGATGGGAGGGTTAGTTAAGAACAGAAAACAATTTGTTTAATAGGGGAGGAGGATAGACTGTGTAGAGTGTGGCTAAAACCCAAAGGAGAAAAGGAGAAGATTGACTAGGGAGGAAAGAGAGGAAAAGATCCCCAGGAAGGAGGAAGATAGAAGTGACCGGGACGAGAAGGAACAAAGGACGGGGGTCGTAACAGGAGGGGCTGCAGAGAGCTAGGTGCATATGGAGACTCTTGATTTGGTGGAGAGCACAAACTAAGAAGGTCCATAAAGTATTCAAAATGGGGAAGCCTAGAGGCCTAAACGCCCAAGGGCCAACAAGCGTTTCATCTTCTGATGCCTGGCCCACACCCAGACAACGAAAGGCAGCAACGGTGGTGGGCCGGGCATCTAAGAAGCCAAGGAGAAGGATGGCAACATTCTCACAAATCCAATGTCGGAAAAGAAAGGCACCATCCGCAGGACAACCAAGAAGGGTGGGGCCACTTAAAACCTCAAAAGACAATGAATGACTATTTTTCCAACAAAGCGGTTGAATTTAAGGGAGTGAGTGAAGTCCTGAGTAGAGTCTGACCAGACTGTTTTTTTTTATTTTAAGAACGCTAACTGTGATATCAGTTAAGCCTATGGAGCAGGATATGAAACAGCCAGGTAAGGTTTTTTTTCCTGGAGCTGCCATTTTACTTTCACATTGTGATCTGCGGAATAAGCCACTATGTGTCAGCCCTAGTCTCTCTGCTCTGGTACAAGCAGGTATAATGTTAACTTTTTTGATTTGTCTGGGGCCTGCAACGAGGCTCCATGCAACATTTGCAGAATTCTGCCTCTCAGCGAACCATTTTTCCTTCTCTCCCCCTATGGATTACATGAACAGTGGCAGTCTCTGCACCATTGTCATTCAGAATTTCAATAGGTCACTTCCTCTGAGCCGGCTACTAGTCATTATGGTTATTTGTGACATCCCAGGCACCAGGGAAGGAACGGAGAGAATGTTGGACAACCCTTTGCATCCACTCCAGCCTACTTCCCATAGCAGGTGATGGACCTCCACCTATATGGTGTCCCCATACCCACAGTTTAGCCTCCACCATCAGACTTTATCATAGGCTATAGAACAAGAAAAACATGCATTAAGTGTCAACAAAGGATAGAGGTGTACAAGTCGGATACATGTTAAATATTTCATGAGCACAAGGCCAAAAGATGGCCACAGGACAGGAATCATTTGTTGGCCCTGGTCTTGATTCTCCTTGTGAGATTTCAGAGGACCACCTTGAAGTCAATATGATTCACACATGTCACAAGTTCTCCAATGAGCATTACAGATTATGAACATATGGGCTTGCTCAGCTTTTGTCTTTAGCAGGACACGTGTAGCAAAGAAAACCCAGAGTGTACTATGCTGCAGCAAGTTGCTGTGAAGCTTCCAGAGCCAGGCACCTTAGATTCAATCTCTATTGCTCACAACACCACTGCTGGCCAGTCTACGAACTCCCATCGACCAGTGCACCCTAAATATCAGTCTCAATAATCATACTAAACAATTATCTAGAATCCATTTCTGTGCTCCAGGTCTGGCACTATTCCAATATATTTTACATGAAAACTTAAGTGTTTCAAATATAAATACGTGTATGCATCATGAAATGTGAAATAAGGAATGCAGTGTTCTAATACTATGTTGATCATGCAAACCTTTCCCAATGACATGGCCCACAGTTTTGCTTCGACTCTAAATATAATGCAAGGCGTTCGTGGCTTTGGGATGAACTTTGAGGAACAGAGGGAGGCAAAAGAAGCAACATTAGTAATGTAATGCTTGGTCTAACTATAACAACACACTAATTGTATCTTTTTGTGAGAGGTGCACTGTAATCACCTGCTCCTGGGATTTACCCAGAATAAAAAATGGGTCAATACAGGCCAAAATGCAGGGATGTCATTTCAGCAAAATGCTTGGGGTAGTACAAGTGACATTGCACGACCCTTGTCCTCTGGTTTCATCACAGGAAGTGATATAATTTGACCCCGCCCCAAGTGGCATCACAGGAAGTGATGGCACACGACCTTCAGATGTGTCTAACACCTCTGTTTCCACTCAGAACTTTCAAACAAACACTATCACATTCCTACTCATTCACCCACCAGTCACTCACTCATACACCTTCTCTTCCATCCACCCTCACTGCATTCTCCACACAGGCACATACCCACCCAGAACATTCAAACACACGCACTATCACATTACATTTCTTCTCATTCACCCACCACTCACTGACCCATAGCACACACATACATCTGATACGCACTTCACACATGCAAAATACACATCACATGGTAAAAAAAAGCCTTCTTACCTGTTTGTTCAGCTTCGGTCTTTCACTCCAGGACACGGCTCCTCCATGCTGCTCAGATTGCTGGGAGAGCTTCCTGGTTCCAACATATGAGCTGTCAGGAAGCCAAAGGAGAAGGACGTGGAGCTGAACGCTGCATTTGACACGTGCCACATGTCATGGTCAGTACACACCCTACTGAGCACTTCCTTCTCGTGCTGCAAGCCCCTGCCCAACCTTTACCCTAATGGGTGAGGACTGCCTCCACCCCCTCCCCCCCCGACCTGGTTCTCCAGTACCTAGGAGCTTCCATTTAAGAAAAAACAGTATTTCTTTTAGCAAGGGTAGCAAGGGAGACCCCGGGGACGCGGCTCTCTGGTGACGCCCAAATGATGTCCTGCCAAAATCTCTATTTTCCCCTGACATGCAAATCACTCATGCGAAGATTGTCTCCCTAAAAATAAAATACACAAAAACTATTAGTAAAAATGTGTCTGTACTTTAATAAACATGTAATGGTTTTCTCACATTCAAAATGCATTTGAGAGAAAAGTAATGATGTGCAATTCACACATACAAATCTAGGATTTGTTTTTTCAGAATCAACAAATAATTCTGGGGTCTTTCTGGGGCCTGGGTCCAAAATACCTTCAGCTATCCCTCCGCAAATACCTCCCGTCTCTAGCTCTTCGCTCCTCTACCTCCAACTCACTCAGGGTCAGTCGTTTTTCTAAGAAAAGAGCTGGGGGTAGATCTCTGTCTTCGGCTGGGGCCTCCCTCTGGAACAGCCTTCCTGCCACTCTAAAACTTGAGGAGAACCATCTCTGGTTCCGGAAGCACCTCAAGACCTTCCTCTTTTCTTCTGCCTTCGCTCCCCCTCTGCCCTGCTGATCTGTTCTCTCTTGGCACCGTGCACCTGGCCACCGTCTGTCTTTTGGGCCCAAGTACCTGCTCATCCTGCCACCCTCCCGCACTGCCTCTGGGCCACCCCTTGCACTGGGGTCTGTATATGTACCCATACAGCCCCCCTTTTTCTTCCTGCACTTATCAGACCTACCCTGTCTGCTGCCTTAAACCTAGCACTTGCAAGTGGCTGAATGCATTACCACTGTTTGTTGCCTTTATTATTTATTTATTGTTATTTATCTGTTTCTCCTCCGCTTCGCACTTTCCACCTCCCCACCTTCCATGCACTTTTCCCCTCCCCCCTCTCCCATGCACTTGCATGTTCTCAATGTGACTGGGCCTAGTAAGATCGCTGTTTTGTTCTCCCCTGTTCCCCTCCCTTGCCTTGTCACGCTCTGAAACACTTGTATACGAGCGCGATAGAAATAAAATATCAATCAATCAATGCACATTTTCTAATCATATTCACAATTCCTTTTTAAAAAGGCAAAAAGAAATCACCTAAAACAAGTGTAATTAATTGATCATTAATATTGTACTGTTTATTAAAACGTCACATTTATATTTTTTTAAACAGTGACAGTCACTGCTCGAAATTATTCTAAGCTGTGCTTTCCCCTTTCTTTCAGATATTCGTTTGCCACTTTGAAGTCCTGCAGGTACCATGGGAAAACATAGAGGAATTGCTGGAGGACACCAGCTCCTGTGCGGATAACTAAACAGGCGACAGGACACTTTACCCAATCGCAGTAACAATGTAACTGTGCGGATAACTAAACAGGCGACAGGACACTTTACCCAATCGCAGTAACAATGTAACTGTGCGTATAACTACACAGGCGACAGGACACTTTACCCAATCGCAGTAACAATGTAACTGTGCGGATAACTAAACAGGCGACAGGACACTTTACCCAATCGCAGTAACAATGTAACTGTGCGGATAACTACACAGGCGACAGGACACTTTACCCAATCGCAGTAACAATGTAACTGTGCGGATAACTAAACAGGCGACAGGACACTTTACCCAATCGCAGTAACATGTAACTGTGCGGATAACTAAACAAGCGACAGGACACTTTACCCAATCGCAGTAACAATGTAACTGTGCGGATAACTACACAGGCGACAGGACACTTCACCCAATCGTAGTAACATGTAACAAACAGTATAGCACTCACTGCTCCATAAAAACACATGCATTCGATATGTGGCATGATGGCCATAATCCTATAAAGTTGCAGCAATACAAATGTTTCCATCGTGTATCATTATTAAGCTGTCAGTGTGTGTATTGATGGAGAAAAGGCACCGTGAGATGCATGCAAGAGACGTAAGAGCAAGATGGCATTAGCAGCGAGTAGCAAAGCTTGACTGTTTAAAGTTAATTGATAATAGCATTCTTCTGGGAAAGTATTTGTAGATAGAGTGCATTGTGTATTGGACCCAGTTTTTCTGTTAATGAGTTAGAACAGGAATACTCATTATACGGCCTGGCAGCTCTGCAGCCCATTTGCAGTAATATTTTTGTATTTTTTATTTTTTTTATTTTATTGGTTTTTACAAACCTTTAAAAGGACAACATATATTCAAATAACAAACAACATACTAACGTACAAACAATCATCAATTATGATCTCTTGGACGATCTCCACATACACTATTGTCAGGCATTTCGTGCAATGTCAAGTTTTTGTTAGTATATTCTCTCTACTGATACCATCATCAGACGATTTTCAATTGACTCCAAAAGACGTGTTAATGGAAATTTCAGTTTGAAGTCGGTTCCTTGACGCATCTGTTTCCACCAGTCGTCTGCGCATAAGGATGGATGATTTACACTCCATGGGCCCAAGTGAATTTATCTTTCAGATCTTTGCTTAGTGCAAAATAGCACTAAGTGTTTAAGCGATTCTTTAGCTTGCAAGCAAAGTCTACATTCGGTTTTTAGATGCTCATTACTCTTCCATAGACGGAGACGTTCAGTAGTTTTGAACAAGTTTAGTCTGAACAGTAGAAACAACCTTTGTGCTTGTGGATCTGGAAACAATGTAATGTAACGCTGCTGAGTGTTAAAGGCACGTATCTCCATTGGCGCATCACACATTAAGTAATATGTGCCGCTTGTGTGCACTGAAATAGGAGTGGAACCTAATTTATTAACCTTGAAAGTATGAAAAGGTATAATTGATGTTCAGTTTACTTACCTTAGTTGAAGACGGATTTACCCGAATCCCTTAGAGCAGAAGGCCTGTCACCAGAATCTGGGCCAGCCGACACCACCACAGGCCCTATTCTGAGCTTGTGATAAAAGTAGTAAAGCCAGCAGACATCCTCCCCTCCAGTTTCCAGCACCACCATTCAAAGGTGGGTGGAAGAATTGGAGGTGGGAAGTGTTTTCGAGCAGCAAAAGATACTACAATCTATCTTTTTGATAGAATCATGTGAAACAGTGGCACTGTGAGCATTTCTTAAGACTCCCCCTGTTCGAATTTAAGAAAGTTTTCATAAGCTTTCAGTAAACTAGAAAAGTGGTGCTGCAGTCTACGAAATGCTATTTTTAGTGAAGGGAAAAAGTATGCAGAAGAGTTAGTGCTGTATATTAACTCCATTTTTTGACCTGCTAAAACCTAGACTTTTGTGAGGTGGACCCCCTCGCAGTGCCTGCCTTGCATTCCTGATGGTTGCTAGGGCTGTTGTCAAGATGTGACACTTGTAAAAATTGTGACTTTGATGTTAGGCTGCCATATTTTCACTTTGACAGAATATGGTGCTCTTAGGGAAAGTGTTCATCCTTTATGTAAGAGCACTTTTTCTATTTTTGCATGCACCTCGGAATTGGGCCCTGAGATGTAGAAAGAATAACCTGGTTTTATTTCTAGTGTTCACCGCAGGCATTCAAAAGGTGCCAAGGAGGACATGAATTGGAAGGGGGCATGCTAAGCAGAGGTAAGGAGGGTATGGCGCAGGGAAGGGGCGAGGCCAGGGGAATGCAGCAGGACAACAGCACGTGCCGCAGTCTAAGTGAAGGGACAGGGGACAGAGCCCCCATTGAGTCACAGAGATGGGTATGGAGCTGGAGTGGAGGTGTAGAGGGGAGTATGGCCCCAAGCAAAGTTCTGGATGTGGGAGGTGGGGAGGGTTGTGATGGGGTAATAGGGAGGTAGTGGGTGAAAACCCACAATGTAGGGCAGGTGAAATTGGAGTGTCAGAGGGAGGATAAAAGGCTAAATCGACTTGAAATTCGAACTTGCAAAGGACAGGCTAGCCGAATGTGAGAGGTGAGCACCTTTGCTTCTGAGCTATCGTTCTGCACATGCCACAGTACTACCATCCAATGACAGTTCCTCGCATTAACGTCACTGGCCCAATGTGCCCTAAATTACATGGTGTTACAATTATTTTCTAAACATTACTTTCTGAAGTTGGCCAACTGCTTTGAAAAGTGTTTCTTCTTTCATCAAGTTTTAGTCGTTATTGCTGGTTCAAACAGCTGTATACTTTGGTAGCGTTTCTTTTACACAATTGTCCCTTGTGTATGAACTCCCAAACCTCTCTATACATACCAATGTGCATCATTTTATGTATTGCTTGCCATGATGCTTTAAATTGCACCATTTATAACAAGCCGAAACCATAATTCCTTTGGTAGAACCACTAAACCCTTATGAGTTGGTATTTAATAATAATATAATTAATTACATTTTTTATCAATATCACTTGCTCAATGACCTTTTAAAATCGGGCGCTGGAACCCCACTATCATTTCAATGGTTGCATTAGTGTTTTGGAAGGCTTTGGGCTTCATTACAGGTCCGGCGGTAACCATGCCGGTGCTACCGGCAGGTTGCTGCCAGACCCGTAATAAATTACCGGAGCCTGACTTCCTGTTGTTACCAGGCTATTCCAAGCCCGGCAGCCGGGAAGTCAGGCACCGGTAATTTCGTTAATCCCCAAAGGACTCCATAGGAGTGGGGACACGGAAGCACTAGCACTGTTTTTAATGTTAATGGTGCCGGTGCTTTCGTGATGGCTTTGCCTGCTGTGACCGCTGTGCCTGGCAGGGTCAGACCTGTCAGGCACAGCGGCTCCGGCAGGCAAACCCGTAGTTTGCCGGTCTGGAAACAACAGTGCCGGTAAGCTAGCCGGCACCGTTGTTTCTTAACCGTCAAACTTAGAATGAGGCCCCTTGTGTTTCAGCAATGGCCAGTCAACAGTGAGGCCTCTAAACAAAGAGAAAACACGTTATTGGCCCTTAGATATTGTTTTGGGTGACTCTAAGTCCATGGTCTGACTGGGGGAGATGCATCATTGAAAATGACACAATAAATGTGTTGAATGTTGGATTTTGATTGCTGTATGACCTCCGAATATATGCCTATAAATGGGAGTGCAATAAATGGCCCAACAGGTGAGAATGTGGCAGTTCTGGGGGCCAATGTGTGCATGTGTGATGACTTAATGCACCCTACAGTGCCAGTTTTGAACATTGTTACTAGCCCTATGTGATTTCAAATCCACACAATGCCCCAATGTTACAAAAAATTCTCCTCCTAGTGTGAATCACAGTTGTCATGAAATGCCATGAATTGCTGATCACAAATGTTTCACACTGCCTATTTTCATTCTCAGTCCAGTCCTGATTATGACGAACATTTACTTGAAAATTAGAAGTGATACAGTGTGCCTGCAAGATTCTCTATCAAAATGGAAACAGGCATGGCGATGGCATCATAACCTGGGTGCAAAGAATGTAATTAGCGTAAATGAATAACTGAAGTAAGTAGGACAGTGTTAGGAACCGCAAACCCATTTCTCAGACCCATCTCTTACCGGGTCATATTTGCCAGCCTGGATGGACCAGGATCTACATTCTGGACGTATGCAAGGTCTCCTGTCCTAGTAACAGCCCATTCCAAGATGGCTGGAGAGACTGTGTAGTACGCACGCTCAAGAGTGATGTAACAACGGCACATGATACTTTGAATGCAAAAAGCAAAGACAAAGTAGAGACCAAGTCTCTCAACTGATCCCGAAGGATGCCGTTAGACCATAACTACGCTTTGCTTTATGAGGTTTCTGATTCCAAAGAATTACATCCGACCACGTCTGGGCTCTGATTTTTACTTTTAGTTTTGACCACTCCACTTCACACCTGGTCCCGTAGCTTCACTTGACCCAGTCCTGGAACACTCCTCCAGTTGATGATGATGATGATGATAGGTTATTTAACAAGAGGTTTCTAAATTAAGGGATAGAACCTGTGTTGCTCCGTGTCGTCTTGCTTCCAAGGTGAGCACGTTGCCTCTGAGCTAACTGAGGATACTGAAGGAAAAATTGGAAGCCACTTGTATTTATTTCTTGTGTTTGTTTTTCTTGGTGAGGACACTAGAGAAGGATCATGGTTTAGGATGATTTGCTCGAATACATTTCCTCGAAGGAGAATTCATCTAATTTATTTCTGCCACGTATATATGCTGGGTGAGACCCCCGCTGCCCCAACCCTTAAACCCCCTACATTACTTATTTCCCTTAACCCACTTCACATATATGTATGCGGCAAAATCTGTTGCAAAGACACAACGAATTCTCCTGCAACAAAATCTATTGTGCAGAAATCTGCCAATGACAGCTTTGTTGCCAGGTGGTTCACACGAGATTCCAGAAGCCCAAGATACAATCTTCTAATTATTTATTTACAATTTGGAGAGAGGGCGTACAAGATCTGCATAGTTCCATAGTTTATCCGTTCTTGGTATGTGTTGCTTGCTGCAGCTCCTGAATCACATTTCCTGTGGATAATTTCAAAGACGCAGAATATAAACCGTCACTGCCTGGCGGGGAGGGCAACCCTGGTTCTTGAAATTTTATATGGACGAGGGGTCTTTTCCCTTCCTGGTGGGGACAGTTACTACTCCATGGCTCCCAAGAGATTCCAGTAAAAGTCAAAACAAACCTAACAGTCACCACTAAAAAGCCAAATTCAGATCCTGGGCAAGCCAAATTTCTTCATCTAGGTTATAGATTATAGAATGGCAGAGTTAGGAAATTGCACGTGGGAACATTGGAAAATGCTAGTATAGCTTACCTTTCGGGGGACAAGTGAAGTGCAGAGTAAGACAATTTAAAGACATAAGGGAAGAATGAACTGCGGGGGTCATTACAAGGTGGGTGGTAAGGGATACCGGGCACCGGTAAGGAGACCGGTGCCGGTAATCTCTTAGCGCCCTATTCCAAGGTCCCTTGGCAGGGACCGTAAGGAATGTGTGGTCTGACCACACGTCGCTTACGGGTCCCGCTAAGGGACCAGAGCGCTAATAACGGGCTTGCAAGTCGCAAGCCCGTTATTAGCGCCCTCCCCATTCCCATTGAGCCCTATGGGGGCTCAAATGGAAATGGGGAATGGTTTGTTCAATGGGGACTTACCGGTCCCGCAAGGGTTGGACTACACCGGTATGTCCCCATTGAACTACACCGGACACGGGCACGATATGGGAGGCAGCCATGGAGCAAATAGCTCCATGGCTGCCACTCATCTCATAATGAGGCCCTGTGTCTTTAGAGTAAGTTCAGGTATCTATATTCGCAGCACAAATTAACCACAAACCAATGGACCCAGTGAACGATGTAGACAGAAATTCAATTTCCCTCATTAATGTGAGGAAGGCACCATAGAGAAAATGTGGTTATCGAAATAGGTACTGGAGCTAGACCTTATTTTTACAGACACCTGCAGAGGAGCTCGTATGCCGTTAGCTGGACAACACTACTGGAAGTGAATGCCTTATCTGGTGATAGTAGTGTGAGTTTGGGAAAGCTTACTTTGATATGACTTCGTGTGACCCTTACAGAATTATTCCACTACATTGAAAAACAAATAAAGTAAAGGAAATAACTTGCCTTTCGTAGGAAGAACACACTAGATTTAGTGCTGCAATGTTAGGAGTCTTGATGTGGTGAGGAAGTTTGTCACACATATATAATTGAAAGAGAAGATAGCAGACATCTGATGTTAGCGATTTTCACTTGTGATATGCTTAACGAGGCCTGATCATAACTTTGCATTTGGGTACTTGAAGTTCTGTTTCATTGTCATCAAATAAAAACACACATACTGTCCAGGAATACAGAAGACAGTGGGCCTCATTACGAGTTTGGAGGTAGCCATGCCGTTAATGACGGGACTGTTGTTAGCATCCTGTTCTGCTAGCGGGTGCCGTTCTGCACGTCTGGTCTGACCATGCGTACAGGGCGGCCCCACGAGCAGAACTCGTAATGAGGCGGTGAGGCAACCGCTGTTGCCTTACAGCCAGGGTCGTAAGAGGCCCAGTGTGCTGAAAGCCAGGACTTGAACCTCTCAACCCTTATAAGTTTTAAGTGGGTTACCACACCCACTCCTTCAGACATTTTTTTACAATGTCTGGGCAGAAGAGGACTAGAAAGACAAGGGGCCTCATTATGAGTTAGCTGGTCCGGATTTAACGGTGCCGGTAAAACCGTACCAGCACCGTTTTCCAGACCGGCTAACTCTGAGTTCTGTGGGCGTGTGGCATCACACCCACCAGGTCTGACCTTGCGGGCATAAGACCACCGGCCACAGACGGACGTGGAAACACGGCACCATTACCGCATGGTGCCTGTGTTTCCATGATCCCCATTCCTGTGGAGTCCACAACAATGGGGAGTAACAGAATGCCGGCGTCGGATTTACCAGACCACCGGCCTGTAATGCCCCAGTAATTCCGGCAGGTCCCGTGCCGGTAAATTCCCACAAGTCCGGCGGCAGCCTGCCGGTTTTACCAGCACGGCTAACACCGGACTCGTAATGAGGCCCAAGATTTTGAAGTGTGTGCACTTGTTCCACTCCACAGCTTCACTACCCCCAAACCTGCTTTTTTGTTTTGGTGCAGGTATCCCCTTTCTCGTGATATTACATCCACTTGCACCAAAGGTTGTAGCTTCAGATTACTACCCCTCTTCCATAGTAGACATCTAGATGATGTCACCCACGTTAGTTTAGCTCGTGAAAGATCACTAGGCAGAAAATTCATCATGTTGTAAAACTAAAAATGCAGTGTGAGGATGTGTAGCTCAAGAAAAAACACTGCAAACCAAACAGCAATGAAATTTTGGATCAAAGAAAAAGAAAATTGTGATGCAGGATATACAGTAAACTAGCGGCATGTTATTTTGCCTTTCTAGTTAAGTAACAGGCTCTGTTACTGGCTCGCTTCCCAACATTTCAAGTGTAAGTTCATACTATATATGTACTCAACAAATACATTCTCAAATGGTATAGGCAAGGCTTACTTACAGACTCTTAAAGAATGTTTCTAACGGTGAACAAATCCACCATGCCTACAATGTATTTCTTGCCAAAAATCCATAAAGAATATCAGACCATAACAGAGGCTGGGTCACATAGAAAATGTCAGAATATCTTGACAAGATTATCTTCCATTCGTGCTAAAATTACCTTCATATCTGAAAGATACCACGCAAGTACTCAACATATATGATAAAGTGCATTGGGTAATTGTACAAGACCACCTGCTTGTAACAATGGACGTTAAAGCTCTTTATACATCAATAGCAAATGATCTGGCTATTAAAATCATAGATGTTTCAGGTGACACTGCATCACACCAGTACATCTTCGATGACACATACTATCGACAAACAAAAGGCACAGCCATGGGTGCTAAATATGCACCTGGCCTAGCAAACCTTTTTATGGGAATGTTTGAGGACAAATCTAAGCTATACCACCCTTGTGGTTACATGGCGCAGATACATTAATGATATTCTTATGATACAGAAAGGCAATTGTGAAGATTTGGAGGCTTTTGTTGCAAACTTAAACATCAATGACCTTGGCATCACCTTTATGTGTGATGAAGCATACAGAAATTAATTCAAAACTCCATGCTACGATCTGCCACCGGAAATCAGTCATTGAAAATATACCTATTGGTGATTTTATAAGAGCCCGACACAACTGTGCAGACCAGGATGTGTTCCAGAAAGAGTGTCAGCTCCTTAAAAGGAGATTTCAGGAAACAGACTACTCAGAGCAATGTAAAGACAACGCTCAAGGTAAATCTAATAGAATGGAAAGAGAGAACACATTGGCAGAAAAGCAACCATCAACTGAGAGGGAAGTACATAAAACTAGATTCATAACACAATTTTCCAAGGACAGTTATGTGATTAACAAAATTCTGAGAAAGCACTGTCACTTATTGCTATTGGAGAATGACCTCCAAAGACACCTTGATGTGACTCGATGGATTATTTTCACAAGGGCACCAATGTTAAGGAATAGACTTAGTCACTCATTTCTGACTAGTGCTGATACCTGGTTACAGCCATCTAGAACGGGTAGGCACATACCATTACCCAAGAATTTGATGACTCACAAGAAATAAGAGGTAGGATTAAAGACAACATCAACTGCGGATCAAAATTTGTAGTCTACGCTATCTTATGTATATTCCAAAAAATATACATTGGCAGCCCGATACGGGAACTCAGAATCCACATTCGAGAACATTTTTACAGCAATGGTAAATCAAGACCCGAAATTTCCCCTTGCCACACATTGGCAGGCAGTTCATCAACTGGACAGTAAAAGAAATTCACGATTCATTGGACTCAAGAAAGTCTCCCTTGGAAAGAGGGGAGGACAGAAGGAGCGTAAACTCAGACAGACCAAATGTAAAATCATATGCAAAATGCTCACAATACAATGTGGACTAAACACTGATCATGAAATGGTGTTCTTTTTGTGAACACACCCCTGTTTCTATAGTATGTTTGTGTTTAAGGAGGAGTATACATGTTCTCTATCTTTCTGTTTATTTTTTCATTAACATTTCAGAAGCTGTTTTGATGCCTAGTGATGAGCTATAAACAGCACCGAACGCAATCAAGCCTGTGAGCAAGAACATATGCTGACATGAACCAGACCAGATCGAATGTATATCTATTCTGACACAATCTAGCTATATATACTTTATGCTGTAAACACCATAACAAGTACATATTTTTGTTACTAAATGAGATCCAAGCCCAGACATATCTAGCAAGGATACCTAGCAGTATGTTATTTCATGATTAATTCACACACATCACTCTATAACCAGGTCGTACCAAATGTCCTCAGGACTGACTAAGGCTTCATATCTACTCCCTTGGTATGTCAACCGCCACTTTCTTTTGCTTGATCTCACATGAGGAGTACCACAGATTCATTCATTCTGGTAAGCTAGCTTAGCGGATTGAGCGCTCGCTGCTGCGATCTGAGCGTGATCTGCAGATCGCAGGTTCGAATCCCAGCAAGGCCAACTCAGCCTTTCATCCTTCCGAGCTCGATAAATGAGTACCAATTTCGGTTTGTATGTAAAAATGTGCTCTGCAAGCGCTTTGATTAAGGGGCTATATAAATAACACATCATTATCATTCTGTATTAAAAACACGTCTCTTATGATGACCATTCACATATTATCATCTGTTGATATTACTAGATGGCACCACTGCTGCATTACACTTAGCAAGCTCTAATCACTGATGGAAGCATCAGCCAGTAAATTATGTATTTTCCCCACCAATATGGATCATATTAACACAAGGACTATCAGAACTGAGCACTAGCATATTGCAATGTCCATGGGCCTCATTACGACCCAGGCGGTAAGTTACCGCCTGGGCCGTGACTTTACCACCATGGCGTAAACTACGTTTACGCCATGGTGGTTGGCGGACTTACCGCCCCATTCAGACCTAGGCGGGGCGGTAAGTCCCCAATCCCCATTTACCCTTCCCCATTCCCATTTTTGCCCCATAGGGCATAATGGGAGTGGGGAAGGCGTTAATTACGCCACCGTAAATTACGGTGGCGTAATTAACTCCATGGTCCCTTAGCGCCATGGATTTTAACACCTGCTAAAAGCAGGTGTTAAAAGCACCATGGCGCTAGGGGACCTCGTAATTGGCGGTAAGGGGTCGGCGCAGCTAACGCTGGCGTTAACCCCTTACCACCAGGGTCGTAATGAGGCCCCATACCACATTGGCACGTACATCTTATCCAGGCATTGTCCATATTTAATCACACTGACACTCTAATATGACGATTATCTTACTTATTCAGTTAAAATATTGCATTTCCAAACCTCAGAGGATGCTTTATTCTTTGGACACATAAGGTACGCGGTTAGACCAACCTGGGCACCCCCCAATATGGCACCAGTATCATGGCAAAGATAAGCGTATGATGTAACTAGCATGCACGTGACGTCATCGATATATGCCTTACATTAAGAACATTTCTAATTGCGGCCATGGTCTACCAGACAGCACCACTAGGCCTGTGATCCTTCGGTAACACCGGGAACTACAATAGTACAGGTAAGACTGCTCACTGTAAACATTGCAAACGCTTACACTTGAAATGTTGGGAAATAAGCCAGTAACAGAGCCTGTTACTTAACTAACAAGGCAAAATAACATGCCACGAGTTTACTGTATGTCCTGCATTACAATGTTCTTTTACTGCAGGATACCCCGTTCTTTTTTCTAATGCACGTGCATATTGCATCAAGCGATGCAGCCACCCCCTACCAACAACGGATGACGACAGCGGGCATGTTTGTGGTTCTATGTGAAAATACCTCTTTCTAACGGTCTCATGAGAAAAAGATAGATTCTTATTGACTGATTTTCTTTTGATGGCGCTATTACCTTGAAATCTTAGATGTTGCCCCCAGAACCTCCACCCTCAGCCTCTGTAGAAGACCTCCCCACCCAAGACTCCCCTAATCAAAAGCACATACATACACACATACCAACACACACGCACCCACATATTTACCCATTCTCCTCGTTCTGCGCTTCCGGGTCCCGCAGAGCCTGTCAGCTCCTGTGCGCCCTCATGTGTAGCAGGGCCGTGAGAGCTCGATTTAGAAAGACGGCTCCGTGCGGTCACTCAGCGGTCTTTCTAAATCGGTTTTTTAATGTCATTTTTTAGGAAACAACATCTTCACTTAGGACAATTTTTACACAACCAACTTGTACAATACTCACATCTAATGCGATTGTAAAGCATATATGAAATCCTAAAGCATGGAACTGTTGGCCACATGTTAGGTAATAAGGCATCCTACTAATGTAATGCTTCACAGTGCACATGGACACACAACTCTTGTTCACTGTTTTTGACAAGAGTAACTCACAATCTTGACGATAACCTACAGAGTATTTTAATAACAATCCGTTTTCATGAATACATAACTGGCAGGCATTCTCCTGTTTGGATAATTTCCAAATATATGCACTCTTTTTACAGGACCCAGGGATTTCCATAGCGGTTATATATGTGTACATCAAGATAAAACCCATACTGGGTGGAAGGATAATAAAGGTGAGAGCACCCGTGCAGCGGTCAAAGTGTACGAAAAAGCAGTGAAACTATATTCCTTGCTGGCCTGCCCCGCTCTCCACAAACCGCATTGCCACGCTCCTCCCAACTGCAACCCAAACCCCCATACAAGTGTGTCTGCTGTTTAAGGGAACGTTCAGTGCAGTGCACTGAAGGGCACGTTTCAATGTCTTCCTACACTTTTATTTTAAAACGAAGCCATTCCAGTACGGTTTCTTTTTCAAATAAAAGTATAGGAATGGTAAAAC
Source organism: Ambystoma mexicanum (assembly GCF_040938575.1). NCBI lineage: Eukaryota > Metazoa > Chordata > Amphibia > Caudata > Ambystomatidae > Ambystoma > Ambystoma mexicanum. The sequence goes on along the minus strand of NC_090928.1, from coordinate 107,028,319 downwards.
TTAATTAAAAAAAGTAGATGAGCACTGCCCCCGCCCACTTCGACGGCTGAACCCATGGTACTCTGTTCACAAGCACGATGCATGCATCTAGGCACGCACTACCAATGAGTCCAGCTAATACTGCACACTATTAAGCACTAATAAATTAGGAATTTTGCCCATACGGGAATGGCGTACTATACGACTAACAGTGGATACCAGAATATTAGCCTACAGAATGCATTTTTCTTTTGACTAAAAAAGCAGTTATTGTTACTGATGGAGAATGTTTCTCTTTTCTCTTCCTTGCCATCCTCCTCTTGCCAACCCCATGTATTCCTTTGACTTGTACATGTATGTCATAGTGCATTTTTTCAAAAATGTCATTGACCTCATTTGGATTGTGGCAATTATATTTATGTTTTATGTAACTGGTTCATATTGGTTACATTTGTTGCCCCACCCAAATATCACTTTTATTACTTTTTGGACCAATTGGCCCATTTGTATGCTATGTGATGGCTCGCCATATGGCTTACTTAGTATGGCTGTTATTATTGTGTTTGGCTTAATTAAACATATCACAGAAACCCACTGCCCTGTTTTGAAAAAGACCAAGCAAGGTCGAAACACGTGTCAACAGAAGGGCATCCAATACAATAAGGGCACTTTTGTACGCTCATTTATGATTCCACAGTGATACTTTATATGCTAACCAGCTCAACTATTCTTTGGAGGGCCTAGCGCCATACTCGGGTACTCAACTACAATCTTTAACTTGATATACCTTACAGTACTGGGAGACAGCGAAAGTCTGCTAATCTCAGATTTCAAAGAGTTAGCGCAGAGTGAGCAGATCTACCCCAAGATTGTATATGATATTTTTAAACAGGTTTTAGGGCTGGCTCTTCAACAACACACTACATACTTCTAGTAGACTTCGTTGTGAAGAAGGCCACGATAAAGGACACTGTGCCTTTATATACATTATTTGTCGACCTGCGAGCGGCCTTTGATACAATGGAGTGCGTTAGGCTCTGGCATAAACTCAACCATATGGGCATACCACCATGGCTGTTTGCTGCCATCAGACAACTACATGAATGTACCTGTGTACACAGGCAGTTGAACAGGGAGGAGCGAGAACCATCGCGATCCCAGCCTTTTGTGGGGTCTAGCAGGGCTGTGTGCTTGCTCCTCTTCTTTTCAATCTTTATGTGTTTGATCTGCCTGACCATTTGGCACAGTTCAGCCGATGTCTGCCTAAGGGGGAAAGTAAACAACATGTTGACTGGCTTTCCTATGCAGACGACATTGTGTTATTTGATCATACCTATGTTGGTCTTTGTAGGGTGGCAGTTGGCTTGGCAGGTTATACCGAAATTAACAGTTTAGTAATACATTTTCACAAGACTCACTTTATTTGTTTTGGTAAAGGCTACAGAACGGTCCGACTAAGGACATCTCAGGGTAGTGTTGATAGAGCTATAGTGTACAAATATTTAGGCTTGGAAATTGAAAAAGGGTTGTACACTGCAATAACAGCTGAAAGAACACAAAGCTCTGATTCAAACGATACTAATTGAGAAATTTGCGGTCAATATAGGCAGCTTTAGTTTCGCTGCCATCCTTAAACTATATAAAGAAAGCTTCTGCCCAGCAGTATTGTATGGGCTGGAGGTTATACATATGAAAGATTTTAAATGGCTAAAAAGGATCGAGGGACCGTTTTGGCATTCTCTCCCTGGACTTCCTTGATCCGTCCCTATAACAAGGGTTGATTTCCCTCGAATCGTAGGTGACTATGAGAAGAGGGACTGTATTATTAAAGTTTTGTAATGACCTCCAGTGCCCTTTGCTCAATATCATGGGACAGGTTATGTCCTAGGATAATGATGTGTTATTTATATAGTGCCTTAATCCAAAGCGCTTTACAGAGCACATATTTACATACAATATCACCCAACCGAAATTACTACTCATTTATCGACCTTGGAAGGATGAAAGGCTGAGTTGGCCTTGTCGGGATTCGAACCTGCGACCTGCAGATCACAGCAGCAAGCGATTAACCCGCTGCGCTATCTTACCGGCCTAAAATATTGGAGCTAACAATTTTGTTCAATGGGCAAAATGTGTACTAGACCTTTTTGAGGTGGTGAACCTGATTGGTCATTACATTTTTTTTTAATTGAAGGGCTTGTAGGTTTCTAAAGTCAGAACCGGGGATTGGATTGAAGGACTTGAAGGTTTCTAAGGTCAGAACCTGGGATTGGATTGCCAGTTTCTCTCACCTGGAAAATCTGCGAAGATACCAAAGCCATTTCAATTAGCCTACAAAATTCATGACAGCACTAAATTACTTCTTGAAATGTCCTGCAATCTTGGGGCGTCAATTTTATTTACTGTTTAGATGTGATACATTGCCCACCTTGTCTACACTGGGGACTCTCTGACATATGAAAGTGCACAACACATTCCAACGGCCTGTCTTGGTATGCAATCGCTATATCGGGAGCTTTTAGCACATTTTGTTCACAGATTACAGGGACTGTGTGAAGAAAGGTTTTGGGATCACTGCCTTAGGGGGTAATTCATAGAATTTAGCGCACAAGTGGCGCACGCGGCTGGCGCACAGTGTGCGCGTGCGAATCCCTGCGCCAGCTGCGTGCGCTAAAATCCATTTCCGCGCACAGCGTATTCACGGATTCCAGCTACCAAAACAAGCCGTGGCGCACAGTGGCGCAGCGACCCTGCAGCAGCGCCAGTTACGCCCCAAGAATGCCTCTCGCGCAGGGAAAAGCCATCAAAATCCCCAATCCAGCGCAAAGGGCTACGCTAACCCTGTACCAGCACAGCAAGCGGGCTACGTGTATCACTGGGGTGCGCGGGAAGTACCTCACGTCATTTCAGCTGGGTACGTGTATTTCAGGGGTGAGCTCGAAGTTCCACACGCGATTCCATCAGGGTACGTGTACATCAGGGGTGCGCGAGAAGTTTCACACGCGATATCAGCAGGGTACGTGTATTCCAGGGGTGCGCTGGAAGTTCCACACGCGAATGTCCTGGATACGTGTATCTTGGGGTGCGCGGGAAGTTTCACACGCGATATCAGCAGGGTACATGTATATCAGGGGTGCGCAGGAAGTTCCACACGCGAATGTCCTGGCTACGTGTATTTCGGGGTGCGCGGGAAGTCTCACACGCGATATCAGCAGGGTACGTGTATTCCAGGGCTGCGTTGGAAGTTCCACACGCAAATGTCCTGGATACGTGTATCTTGGGGTGCGCGGGAAGTTTCACAGGCGATATCAGCAGGGTACGTGTATATCAGGGGTGCGCGGGAAGTTCCACACACGAATGTCCTGGCTATGTGTATTTCGGGGTGCGCGGGAAGTCTCACATGCGATATCAGCAGGGTACGTGTATTCCGGGGGTGCGCTGGAAGTTCTACACGCGAATGTCCTGGATACGTGTATCTTGGGGTGCGCGGGAAGTTTCACACGCGATATCAGCAGGGTACGGGTATATCAGGGGTGCGCGGGAAGTTCCACACGCGAATTCCCTGGATACCTGTATTTCAGGGTGCGCGGGAAGTTTCACACGCGACATCAGCAGGGTACGTGTATTCCAGGGGTGTGCGGGAAGTATCACATGCAAAAACAGCAGGGTACGTGTATTCCAGGGGTGCACGGGAAGTATCACACGCAAAATCAGCAGTGTACGTGTATTTCAGGGGTGCGCGGGAAGTATCACATGCGATTCCATCAGGGTACATGTATTACAGAGGTGCCCGGGGAGCACCACACGTGAATTGCACGTGTGGGTCCTCCCAGGTGTTCCCTCTACACCCTCCACGGCCCCTGCAGGTGGCCCACACCACAGGGGCCTACCCTGCACATGTCCTGCAGGCACCCCATCCACCATGGCCATGCCCCCCAGCCAACCCACATGTCACCTTGCACTACTGCCCACCAACGCATGTCCCCCTGCACCCCCAGCCACCAGGGGCAGCCTCCACCAGGCCCCCACTCATGTCCCCTATCACCCCCACCCCCCAGCCACCAGGGGCAGCCTCCACCAGGCCCCCACTCATGTCTCCCATCACCCCCACCCCCCAGCAGTGCAGGGGCAGCCTCCACCAGGCTCCCACTCATGTCCCCTATCACCCCCACCCCCCAGCAGTGCAGAGGCAGCCTCCACCAGGCCCCCACCCATGTCTACCACCACCCCCACCCCCCAGCAGTGCAGGGGCAGCCTCCACCAGGCCCCCACTCATTTCTGCCATCACCCCCACCCCCCAGCCACCAGGGGCAGCCTCCACCAGGCCCCCACTCATGTCCCCTATCACCCCCACCCCCCAGCCACCAGGGGCAGCCTCCACCAGGCCCCCACTCATGTCTCCCATCACCCCCACCCCCCAGCAGTGCAGGGGCAGCCTCCACCAGGCTCCCACTCATGTCCCCTATCACCCCCACCCCCCAGCAGTGCAGAGGCAGCCTCCACCAGGCCCCCACCCATGTCTACCACCACCCCCACCCCCCAGCAGTGCAGGGGCAGCCTCCACCAGGCCCCCACTCATTTCTGCCATCACCCCCACCCCCCAGCCACCAGGGGCAGCCTCCACCAGGCCCCCACTCATGTCCCCTATCACCCCCACCCCCCAGCCACCAGGGGCAGCCTCCACCAGGCCCCCACACATGTCCCCTACCACCCCCACCCCCCAGCAGTTCAGGGGCAGCCTCCACCAGGCCCCCACCCATGTCTACCACCACCCGCACCCCCCAGCAGTGCAGGGGCAGCCTCCACCAGGCCCCCACCCATATCTCCCATCACACCCACCCGGGGCAGCCTCCACCAGGCCCCCACTCATGTCTCCCATCACCCCGACCCCCCAGCCACCAGGGGCAGCCTCCACCAGGCCCCCACTCATGTCCCCTATCACCCCCACCCACCAGCAGTGCAGGGGCAGCCTCCACCAGGCACCCACCCATGTCCCCTATCACCCCACCCCCAGCAGTGCAGGGGCAGCCTCCACCAGGCCCCCACTCATGTCTCCCATCACCCCCACCCCCCAGCACTGCAGGGGCAGCCTCCACCAGGACCCCACCCATGTCCCCTATCACCCCCACCCCCCAGCAGTGCAGGGGCAGCCTCCACCAGGCCCCCACCCATGTCTACCACCACCCCCACCCCCATCAGTGCAGGGGCAGCCTCCACCAGGCCCCCACCCATGTCTACCACCACTCCCACCCCCCAGCAGTGCAGGGGCAGCCTCCACCAGGCCCCCACTCATGTCTCCCATCACCCCCACCCCCCAGCCACCAGGGGCAGCCTCCACCAGGCCCCCACCCATGTCTCCCATCACCCCCACCCCCCAGCAGTGCAGGGGCAGCCTCCACCAGGCCCCCACCCATGTCCCCTATCACCCCCACCCCCCAGCAGTGCAGGGGCAGCCTCCACCAGGCCCCCACTCATGTCCCCTATCACCCCCACCCCCCAGCAGTGCAGGGGCAGCCTCCACCAGGCCCCCACCCATGTCTACCACCACCCCCACCCCCCAGCAGTGCAGGGGCAGCCTCCACCAGGCCCCCACCCATGTCTCCCATCGCCCCCACCCCCCAGCCACCAGGGGCAGCCTCCACCAGGCCCCCACTCGTGTCTCCCATCACCCCCACCCCCCAGCCACCAGGGGCAGCCTCCACCAGGCCCCCACTCATGTCCCCTATCACCCCCACCCCCCAGCAGTGCAGGGGAAGCCTCCACCAGGCCCCCACCCATGTCCCCTATCACCCCCACCCCCCAGCAGTGCAGGGGCAGCCTCCACCAGGCCCCCACCCATGTCTACCACCACCCCCACCCCCCAGCAGTGCAGGGGCAGCCTCCACCAGGCCCCCACTCATGTCTCCCATCACCCCCACTCCCCAGCAGTGCAGGGGCAGCCTCCACCAGGCCCCCACCCATGTCTACCACCACCCCCACCCCCCAGCCACCAGGGGCTGCCTCCACCAGGCCCCCACCCGTGTCTACCACCACCCCCACCCCCCAGCAGTGCAGGGGCAGCCTCCACCAGGCCCCCACCCATGTCTACCACCACCCCCACCCTCCAGCAGTGCAGGGGCAGCCTCCACCAGGCCCCCACTCATGTCTCCCATAACCCCCACCCCCCAGCCACCAGGGGCAGCCTCCACCAGGCCCCAACTCATGTTCTCCTGCACCCCCACCTCCCAGCACTGTGGGGCACCTGCCAGCAGCCCCCCACTCATGTCCAACTCATGTTCCCCTGCACCCCCACGCCCCAGCACTGTGGGGCACCCTCCACCAGGCCCCAACTCATGTTCCCCTGCACCCCCACCCCCAGGCACTGTGGGGCACCTGCCAGCAGGCCCCCACTCATGTCCAACTCATGTTCCCCTGCACCCCCACCCTCCAGCACTGTGGGGCACCTGCCAGCAGGCCCCCACTCATGTCCAACTCATGTTCCCCTGCACCTCCACCCCCCAGCACTGTGGGGCACCTGCCAGCAGGCCCCCACTCATGTCCAACTCATGTTCCCCTGCACCCCCACCCCCCAGCACTGTGGTGCACCCTCCACCAGGCCCCAACTCATGTTCCCCAGCCAACATGTCATCACAATCTAGATCCCTGGTCCCTATGGTCAGCCTCCAAATGCAAAACACCCACCAGAGTATTGCATCCACCCACTTAGAAATGGCAATAACATGATAGAACACCAATTGCAAGTTTGGAAATGAACACATGTCCCTAACATACACCAAATGGGTGTCAGTGAATCTCAAAACCCATATCATGATATGCATGAAACCAATGAGATGATACTACACATTGAAGTTTGATAAAAAAATATGTATTAAAGGAAACATAAATTGAATCAAAAATAAACAAACAGAAATGGGAATGTAAAAAAATGAAAAGAAGCATGTCTGTGAAAAAAATGCAAAACCAAAAATCATAATCCAAAGGAATGGTGTCCAAAGTCACAGTCCACAAAAGAAAATCCAATGGAAAATTATAATTGAAAGCCATTGCTCCATGGGTAAATTGTAAAATAAAAAGAAAATCCAACAGTGAACTATGTACAGATGAACAAGCCAGGGTCCATTATCCCAACAAAAGAAATGAAACCTATCTAACAACACTAACTAATAAAAAAAAACTATATACAAAAATGTGGCCCATTGTCCAAAAGGTCCAAAAAAAATGCAAAAACAAAGGAAACCTAACACTAACTAAAGAACTATGTACAAGGGAAGCGGGCTAGTCCGACGGCTCACTTTTGGATGTCCCAGGCCAGGGCATCATCGAACTCCTGCTCAATTTCCTGGAGGCGGTCCTCCTCCATGGCCCGAGGGTCCGCAGGGCCGTCGACGTGTCCACCTCCAAACCCCTGCGGATTGCCTCGAGGCACTCAGCCCGCCTCAGGGCCCTCCGCATGGAGTTCTCTGCCCTGACCATCGTGAGCCGTGCCTCTTCCGCCCGCTGCCGCTCCGCATCTATGGCGTGGCCCAACCGCTGCCACACGGAAGACACTTTCTGCCCTGGGTCCTCCTGCCCTCCGGCCGATGCCTGCCCCTCCGATGTCGAAGGCCCCGAGCCTTCATGGCTCCCACCACGTTGCTGCTGCTGCTGTGCCTCTGCTGTGGCAGGGATGCCTCCTCCACCAGCCTGGCCGCACCGTCAGAGGCAGCTCCACAGGGCACCCAGGTGACTGATGGGTGGGAAGATGGCACGGAGGACGACTGGCGCATAGGGGGTTCAGTTGAGGAGGGGGTCGCAGCAAGCCCCATCAAACGGAGGAATCCGGCATGGGTGACCTGTCCCAGTAGGCTGACGCGGTCAACAAGCCATTCGAGATGACGTGCAGTCTCCTCATGAAAAGACTGCAGGTCACCTCGCATGGCCCGTTGACGCAACGCCACACCAGTCAGGACAGGCTCAACCCGGACCCGGATAGCCACGTCCGCAGGCAGAGGAAGGCCAGTTGTCGTCAGCTCATCCCTTGCCTGAAAACGGGTCTGGACGTAGGCATCCCTGCTGGTGCAATATGATGCAGGGACAGGATCAGGGACAGGATTGCACACAGGCACCTCCGCGGTGGCCTGTGCTGCCTCCTGTCCCTGGCCCTGCACTGCACCACTAGCACCAGTGGAATCCCTACCTCCAGACCCCGTCTCTGTTGCTTTCACGGCCTCCTCCTCCACCAAACCCCCCACCAACCTGGATGGCTCTGTGCCATCTTCCCCCGTTGGGCCCTGTGGGGTCCCAGCTGCCTCTTCTGCTGCCGAGGAGTCCAACTCCAACCTCCGCTTCTTGGACCTCCTCCCGGCAGCTGCGGCCTGGGACGCGGCACCGGACTCCTCACTCCCCGACGAGATCACAACATGGGAGGGGAGCCAGGCCTTGCGTCTCCGGCTGGCGGTGAGATCCCGCCGCTGTGCTCCACAGCACCTTCTCCGCCCTCTTCATCAGTTGACGCTGCAGACAGGGAGAAATAAAACACAGGCATCAGGGCACTGTACAATGGACACATACACACATGACAGTTGTACATGAGTGGCATTGGCAAACCTCAGACATGCCATCACAATACCCAACACACATGTCATTTCAACTCGCACACATGAGCCATACCACAGCCATATCGCAACTGCCAGCACCATCCATACACATACAACAGCATGAGCAGGCAAAGCTGAGGCAGACATCACATGCAACACAGGAAGTGCACTACACATGTACACACACCACCACACTTGCATGCATGTGTACACCTCTGCCAAGTGTCGCAGTGTTCAGATGGGCATCCATGTCACATCTGCCAATCAGGCTTCCACATCCCGCTGTCACATGCATCCATGTTGCATCACTGTTGCACCCTTGTCAAATACACACAAATGCACATGTACACAGTGCTGATACATGCAGCTGAAAACAACATACATGCGTGACATCACGAACATGTCTACTTACATACACATTCATCCAAACATGTGTGCCCACACAACTGCATTTGGCATGCAAGCCTACACACACAAGCACCATCCATGTCTCACACATTACAGCCCTCGCATGTGTTAGCCTCACGGCCCTGTACACCCCCACCCATACTCGACCCCATACAAACAGATGTGCAACCTGGACACTACTGAAACATCACCACACGCACAGCTCACAATCAGGATGCATGTACACTTACCGCTCGACTCCAGACGGGTCTGCCTCTCAAGGACCTGGACGTGGAGCGCTGGGGATATGCGTTCCAGGACCCTCATCTGATCTTCCGACAAGTGGCCCCGGCGCCCCTTAGCATCCGCTGCCTTCAAGAGGCGCTGGGCCTTGTTCAGGGTCCTGGACCTGAAGTCCTCCCAGCGCTTCTTGACATGTTGTAAGTAGCGGACTGCCACCCCCTCCGTGTTGATGGCAGTCACGATGTCAGTCCAGATCCGACTCCGTCCTTCCTTGTCGGCGTGGGAACTTCCGAAGAGGGCATCATACTGCCCCAGGACTTGCTCCACCAGGACACCAACTTCCCTGGCACTGAAGCTGGTGCCCCTCTGCCTCTCTGGCCGGGGGTTGTCAGTGGTGCCAGATGTTGCAGTGCCCGACATGACAACCCCAGAGGCAGGAGTGGGTGGGCAACTGGGTCCTGGGGCTGGGCTGTGGAGCTATGGAATCCCAGTCGGGAGTCTTCGGTTCCAGCAGGGGTGGTCACAGCAACAGCACCCCTGGCTGATGTGCAGGCAGCAAATGGCAAGGCACGTGGGCAGCAGGCAGTCAGGCAGCAGCAGATGGCAAGTGGGAGCGTGCTCGGGGATCTGGGGGGCAGTATTTCGGCCTTCTGGACAGGAGCGTGGTCTTCTGTGTGCTTACGCGTGGCCAGCTTGATACGGAGTGATTTGGCACGTGAAAATTCTGCACGTCAGTGTGTAATTCGAGGAAAGGCCCTTAGCGCGTAAGCGCGTCTGCACGCATACGCAATTTCATTGGACAGAAGGCCCCTCAAGCGCAAGCGCCCCTGTGACGTGATGCGCACAGGCGTGCATGGGCATTTCAGCGCGCGTGAAAAACTGCACGTCAGCGTGTAATCCGAGGAAAGGGCCCATGCGCGTAAGTGACGTGACGCGCGCGGGCGCTTCCCTCAGAACGGGTTAAAGGTGAGCGGGTCCAGCAGTTTGCTGTATGTGCCTTTCGTGGAGACCGACGTGTGTTGCTGCTTCCTGTTGTTTCGCGCGCCATCACAACTTCACAGCTATCAAGGACGTATCTCTTCTTTTGGCGGGGGTATTGGCTACGCTTGTTTTTCTGCATCGCGCTAGTCAGACGGTGAGTCGCACACGCACTTTTTCCCACTGCGGGTGCCCCTGTGTATCGCACCCATTTTCGATGTCATAGTAGCCTGCGTGTCCCACGCGTACGCGTTATTCGTGTTACTGGGTTCCACCGCGTACTGCGGGAGGTTGAATCCACGCACGTAGGCTGCAGGGTTGCATGCACGGTTTTACTGCAGTTTTGGGGTGCCTGAGCGTTGCGTGACCCGTCACTACATCACCGGGGTCACATACAGCCTTGCAGGTACAGGGGGGCTGTTAACATCTTGCTTCCCACCCCCTTCACCCCAATTGCCCAGGTCAATTGTGGTGTACACCTCCCATTGGCACCACTCCATCTGTGCCGGCACTACTACATCTGTGCCATTGTTGGGAGGCCACCAAAGGTGAGGGGCGCCTCAGCTGGGCGTCCTCCTCATGGCGGGCGTGGTCGGGGACATGGCCGTGGTGATCAGGGAGTAGGGGTCTCCAGGGAGTCCAGGGCGGCCACAGAGGGGGCAGAGGCAGGGGTGCGCCACTTGAGCACAATGTTGTGCCATGTGTCGGTGCAGTCATGCCACCACCCCCTGTGGTTCCGGGGGATGAAGCTTCTGCATCTGGCACTGGCGCCCGTGTGACCCGGCAGTCCGTTCCATCGACTGCCACGGGCCCAAGGGTAGTGGTAGCTGCAGGTGCAGCTGTGGACTCCGCCACCCAGGCTCAGGGTCTGCCAGCGAAGGCTGCGTTGGCACTCGAGGAGCCCTTGGTAGATCTCCAACACGCCAGGAGGGAAACCATAGGGGCAGGCCGGGCTGCTCAGAACAAGACACGTGTCCCTGGGGCAGTCATGTCATCTGCTGCCCCGAACAGCCGGGTGTTGGCAAGTGCAGGGGCAGATGCACCCAACAACACCCAGGTTGTGAGTCTGCCAACCAGGACCGTTGCGGTCAATGACCCTGCAACAGCTGATGTTGCTGCGCAGGGCCCATTAGTGGGCACCCAGCTGCCACTGACACAAGTCAGGCCTTTGGTCGTCCCTCCACCTGCCACTCCCTTGGCTCAATCCACCGAACCCACTGGCCATACTGGTCAGGGCGGCATTAGCCAGCCAGGGTCTGCGCCACAGTCCAAGAGGAGGAAGGTTGCACCTGCAGCACAGGCTGCGACCCCACACACAGCCACGACCTCCTGCACGTCGAGGAAGAAGCCTTTCTGCAAACAGGAACTGGACTTCCTCGTGGACTACGTGTGGGGCCACAGCCGTGACATGCTAGTGGGTGCCAATAGTCAGACTATGGCTGCCCAACGTGACACCCACTGGAAGCATGTTGTGGAACATGTCAGTTCATTCGGCCATGAGGTGCGCACGGCGAAAGAGTGCAAAAAGCGTTGGAATGACATCAAACGCAGCACTAAGGCTAAGCGTGCCTCTAATTACAACTTGACTCTGGTGACTGGCGGTGGGCCTGCACCAGAGGAGGAAGAGCTCACTCCGCATGAGGTACTCGTTGCGGAGTTCATACCACCTGAATTGGTCGAAGGAGTGGGAGAGATGCTGGACTTTGATGCCCAGTCCAGTGAGTGTTGATGCGTGATTGTTGAGGACGTGTGTGTTTCACTTGTGGGATGTGTTGTGCATGATTGCCACTACATGTGACGTGTACATGGTTCTGATGTGTAAGTAATGCAATGCTTCCGTCATGCATGTCTCCTCTGCCTGCATGCGGGGACTCCATGTAGGCATGCTCCCTTGCCCCTCCTCCGCCACTCTGCACCCCAGTTCCACCTTTGCACTGGTGTTCTTCAATCTTGCCAATGTGTACTTTGTTGTTCATGCGTCCTGTGTAGATGCTAACTTCCAGCGTAGAATCTGCCAGACATATGCTGTGTGGTACAGCCTTAGTACTTGATGCAGGGTATCTCACGTGTACTGTGCATAGGTCAGATGTCCCTTGGGACATGAGTGCCCATTCATGCTCCATGTGCATTGCACGCATGCCCCTATGTGTCCTTGACTGGATGATCACTGTAATACAAGTCCTTGGTTACATACATTGCCTGCCATCTCATCAGCCTTCCCATGTCAACTGTGGCTCAGTCCTGCGTTGCACACATGTTTAGGGTCTGACAATCTGTGTGGCTCACAGGCCTCAGCCTGTTCAATGGCCAATGACTCTGTCCAACTGTTGTTGTGTCTTCTTCACACATGGGCGGAATCCAGAGTTTTCATCATGTGTCCTGCTTACTGTCCCAGCATCATTTGCAGTGTTGTCACTTGGCTCACATTAAGCTGTTGATGCCAGTCAACACTGACTGTCAATACACAGGTGTATGGTCAGCCTTTTGATACCATGCTAGGCATCCCTGCTTTGGTACTGGGGTGGAGGGGTGCTTGGCTTCTAGATATGGTACACATTGAATGCACAATGCACGTGATGTCTGAATTTGACATTGCACTGCCTTCACATTTCCTGGCACACACCATGGAGTCCTTGTACATGTAGGTAGTGAGTGGCGTACACATTTTCTGCACTGCATAGACCCACTTCCATGGAAACTGCCACCTTTCAACAGGTCTGATCACAGAAGCAATTCAAAGTTGACCCAGCATGCATGCCAGGTTAGATGTTGTGTGTCACATGTCTGCCTGATGCGTTTGCTGTCGGTATGCTTCTGACATGTGTAGTGACCTTTTTTCTCTCTATTTTTCAGGTGATGACGCAATGGAGGCGGAGGATGGTGTTGTCATGCCAGACACAGGGTTGTTACCACTACATCAACCTGGCACTAATGGGGGTCGTGGGGTGGTAGGCCACGAAAACCCCCAAGTGCTACAGTCCATCTTGTCTCTGGCTGCCTATGAGTCCAGCCTTGATGACGACTGTGACGTCCATGTTGAGTTGGATGAGCATCAAGTCCATGTGTCAGGGGTGAGTGATTTTGATGTGGACACTCCTCTGTCTGCGACACCTGCACTGAGGGATCAGACAGTCTTGGTTCCTCCGCCCGTGGTGGATCGGGACGCAGGGTCACCCTCCACACCAGTCACTGATGTGCCTGGGACATCACGTCGACGGGGACATGTAGTCGTGCAGCCGCGGCTGGTGCCAACACAGCGAGGACCCCCGGTCCTTGGGTCCCGCAGGGGTCAAGCCCGGCAACGCGGTCGCCGCGCGCATCCGCAGTATACTCAGTGGGAGCAAGACATGACTGCCAATTCAGAACGGCAGGGGGCAGCAATGGAGAACATCGCTGAGAGCATGGAGCGTGTGGCCCGATCTGTGCTCCCCCCTGCTATGCAGGTGCTTCTCCAGCAGCAGACGGCACGCTCCACGGCCCGCTCGCTCAGGCTGGGCATGGCGGCCTCAGACAGGGCACGCCAGGCTGAAATGTCATCTCTGCGTCAAGCAATTGCTGCTCACGCAGAGGTGCACATGGATGCCCTGAGGGAGGAGTATGATTCCCTCAGATCCACTCTGGGTGTCCTTATGATGTCCCAGAGGCAGCGGGCAGAGGATAGGTTTGCACAGCTTGAGCGTACCACCTCGGCTGAGCTACAGGCTTGCCGGGAGGTGCAGCGGTTGTCCAGCCAGGCCTTGCAGGAGGAACTCCGTGTTACACGTGCTACCTTGCAAGAGGAAGCACGTGTATCACGTGAGGTTCTGCATGCAGACCTACGTCACATCGCCACACAGAACCAGGCTCACCCGTCCAGCAGACTTGCTGCCGACGAGGGGCAAGCTGCGGCTAGGCGTAGCCAGGCTACTGTGCCACGTCCTCCTTTCCAGGATGAGCCAGACTCGGACGACCATCTATCTCCCACATAGGTCGGGCTGTGCAGGCGTTGAGCCCATGGAGGTTTTTATTTTGGCTCAGCATCATCGCATGTGGATGTTGAGCAGCACCCTGTACCTCCCCCCTCCTGGGTGCCTCCCCTCCCCCCCGGGTCGTATGTGGCCATTTTTGATTTTTCTTTTAGTTTAGTTAGTTAAGTTTCTGTTTAATAGTTAGTTTAATTAGGTAATGTAGGTTTTCCATAGTTAGTGTAATTAGTTAATATAGTTTAAAATTGCTTGTCTATTGTGCTTTCATGTGACGGTGCGGTGCTTTGTGGCTTTTGAAGGCATCCACTGTCTGTTCCAGCTGGGCCCTTCAGGCTTGTCTTGCGTATGTGTTTGCTGCTTGGGGTCCTTGACTCACATATGCCACTCCTGCCTCCCTTATACATGGGCTCGCAAGGATGGTTCGGTGTCACAACCTTTTACACAAGGGCTTTGGGCTGTCATATCTGTGGCATGTCTGGTGCTGTGTGACTTGTGTTTACACCCCTAGTGGGGATGATTTTGGTGTTATTGTCCACTGTTCAGCTTTTGCTAGATGGGGTGTTTCATGATTAATGTGTACATTCATTGCTATGCATTGTGTAGTATGTTTCTTATCTTTACTGTACACGTGCTTGTTGCAATTCATGCTGTAGATAGTGTTCCACACTTTGGATGTGAAAGACGGACTGATTGTGTGATTTATGATCTGACTCTCTGACATGGTCAAGTAATGAGATGCCTGAAGAGACACACACAGATGACTTTGAAGCATTAATCATGTGTTTCATGCCCTTTCTGCAGGGGGATGAGCCTCCAGAGCACCTTTGCCAGCAGACATGGCCCATTGGATGACGGAATTCTGGACACGTTTGTTGGTGCCCACATGCACATGTGTGCACAAGCAGAGGCACAGGGATTGCAGACCTACCTCCTAGAACTGCTGACGTGTTCCAAGGAACTCCAGGCAAGGTGAGCAGCACAGGGGGGCCACAACACAGCAAAGCTTGTACCAGGCGTGTTGCACATGCAGGCTTAGTCACAGCACTGAGGGTGAGCTTGGACGAATATTGGTGTTGAAGCACAAAATGCAGCTCTGATGTGTTGGTGGACTGATGGCTATTGATTGTAAGGTTGTCTGGGACACCTGCAGGGGCAGTGGCACATACCCTCCGGTACACCAAGGTCCATCGAGGCACTTATATCAACCATGTAGCCTTCCGAGACATGGCAAGGGGCAGCTCACAGGGACATACAGCAAGGGACATACTCGGGTGCAGTGCATTTAATTTCCATGTACATTATAATAAATGCACTGCCAACTTTGTTTCGGTCATGGTGGTACACAACTTGCTCTGAAGTCATGGCTTGCTATATGGGTATGTCTGCTTACCCAGGGAACATTGCATGTTGTGTGAATTGTGACACATTGGTGTTCCATTTGCCACGCACCCACCGGCGGCTGACTTACTGCATTGACTGTGTATGACCCATCACAGGGGTAATGTTATATATGGCTACGAAGCATCTACACCAGATTGTCTGTTTGTAGAGTAGTTTGTTGCTATGGGGCATGTTTGGTGGTGTGTTTTTGTGTAATTGGCATGTACAGGTTGTTGACTGTGGCTCTCTTTGCAGCATTGCAGTGCTCCTGTAACCGGACCTGAGAGTGCGCAGGCAGGAGGCCAGCACTCAAAACTAGAGCTAAGTGTCTTGTTGTTTTTCTTTCAAACTGCTCTGCATAGGCTTGCTGGGGGGTGCACTAATGCATGGCTGAATGTGTAATTCAATTTGGTATGTTTTTTCCCCCTAATCACCCGGAATCCTATGCAATTTTGAACCCTGTACCTTCTACCCGGTGTTCCTGCTTCCCGTACCTATCCAAGCAACGTTCCCTAACCCTCTTTCCCCACTGGGGTTGCGGATGCCTGTGTAAGCCCCAAACTTGCAGGCGCCAAAACCCTAGAGGGGGTGGTTGATTCGTGCCACTTCTAAGCCTGGACTACAGAAGGCCATGACAATGATGTCCAAGTTTGTTTGGATTGTGTATGTGTTCATGCAGGTAGTAAATTTTTGTGCATTCCCTACTTTTATGTGTCATTCCTCCTCCCCTCTCCTGCCACTCATTCCAGTTATCCAGTGTGCCAACACCTGTCCCGACTGCATATCCCTGAACCTCCTTCCCCATCAGGGCCTCAGGGGCCTGTGTGAGTTTGACCTTGCAGGCACCCGGGACACGGTGGGGGTGGTTGTTTCATGACACTCCCGCGCCTGTACACGGGACCTGTGACAGTACACATCCGTTCATGGTGCATCATCCTATGTTATGTACCACACATGGTTCACATCCTGTTGTGACATTGTTTTACAGTGCTACCTTGGTTGTTGCATCATTGTGGTAGTACTTGGCCTTTGTGAGGTACTGCTACGTCAAGTCATCTACTGGAGGGTGTTCTGGTTCGTTTTTATGCCTTGGATTTTGTGATTTTGGAAATGAGTGTGGATTCTGAGGGTGCAGGCACCTTTTTACACACAAGGTGGGAGATGGTGACGAAGGGTAAAGGTGATCCTGTGGCAAGGTGGAATTGAGGGTTGAAGGCTCCATGACCTAGGTGCAGTTGTTCAGTGGGTCATGGTCATTTGTGAAGGAGAGGGGGGTTGTTGTTGATAGTTGTCTTGCCCTGCAGTGTGATGGGAACCCTGCCATTGTAATGGTGGTATCCTATGTACATGTTGTGTTCTGCTGATCAATGCCTGTTCATGTGTTGTGTTTACCTTTCAGGTGCGAGGGGATAGTTGTGGTTTGACATGCTGGGGTGTACACATGGTGAATGTTCACATGTGATGTGTAGAGAACACTGATGGTCACTTGATTGCACATGCATATGTTGAGTGCATGTCCTTGCTGACCGACACACTTGCACTCTGATGCACTACATGTACTACCACCCTTGCATATCCACGTGTACACTGTTTGCCTTCTGGTGCTCACTGTGTCCCTGCAGCACATGTTCTGTGACCAATTATGGATCCTGTACATGCCTAATTTGCTTTTTGATGTGGTCTGTCGCTTAGATGTGATGTTCAGGGTGTGCATCACACACAATGGCTGTTCACTGTGCTGTGCGCTGAGCAGTGTGTTGCAGGAGTAGGACACAGCACACAGAAGCTGCAGTGTTTATTTTGCAATGCACAATGTGCATGTAGACAGGCATTCATTATTATGTTACGTCTACAACTCTTGTAATGCATTTGGAAATGACTTATTTTGGGTGGGAGGTTGTTGGTCAGTCATTTCATCTGATTCCAGTTCAGGCATCATTGTCTGATGCCACTGTACATTTTGGACATGGCAATGTGTACCTTATTGGTACTGTGTTGGTGTATGGGTATTGCTTGCCATGTCATGTTGTGGTTTGGGAGGGTTTGAGTGACATAACAGTGATGGCCATGGCCTGTTTTGCAGGTGTGTGTGATTCACACCTTGCATGTCAGGGTCATCCGCTTCTCAAAGCAACTAGCTGGGGGTCGATCTCTCTCCGCGGCAGGGCCCTCCCTCTGGAACAGCCTTCCTGCCTCACTGGAACTTGAGGAGAACCATCTCGGTTCGGGAAGCACCTCAAGACCTTCCTCTTTGCTTCTGCTTTCTCTCTGCCTCTCCCTTGCACAATTCTTCACTGGAACTGCACTGGATCTGCAACTGGGCCACTCTCACCGACCTCGGTCCCTGGCCCAGCCACTCTCCACTTGCACTGCCTCCCTGGCAACCCCTGCACTGCGGTACTGTCTCTCTATCCCTACAGCCCCCCCTTCCCAGCACTTGTCTGCACTTACCTTTGCAGTTGCCACCAGCTGGCCTATGTATTTGTTTTCTGATCTACTTACCCTGTACTGCACTGCCCCCCGTCCCCTTCCCCCTACCCCTGCACTTGCACAATCTAAATGACACCTGGCCTAGTAGTACCGTTGTCTGTCTTCCCTTGTTCCCCCCTCACTGCCTCATCGCACCTTGAAATACTTGTGTATAGGCCATATCATGTCATGTCATATGTGTGCCTTTTGGTCACACAGGATAGCTTGTGTTTAAGTAGCTAGGGATGCAGACAATGTGGCACTTCCATGGCAACTATCTCAGGGTGGTAGGGTTGTGACAGTTGACTGTCTCTTTGTCATCATCGATTGTCACCTGGTATGTGCCAGGCCTGTGTGCACTCCGCAGGGGTGGGAGTTTAGGTGAAAAATGTGGCCACAAGCTGGGTCTGGGATTCCTCGCCACGTGCCCTGTCCCCTCCCATGGGCAGCGCCTGTGCCTGTGGTTGGGGATGTGGGGGCACCACCGTGTTGCAACATTGTGCAGGACACATGCTGCCACAATGATCCTGCACACTACTGGTGGTGCATAGAGTAGCTGCCTGCCAGAGCGGTCAAGGGAGCGGAAACATGACTTGAGCACTCCGAATGTGCGCTCCACTATGGCCCTGGTTGCAATATGGGCGGCGTCGTATCTTACCTGGGGTGGTGTGGTGGGGTTCCGGATTGGCGTCATCATGTGGTTGCTCAGAGGGTAGGCACTGTCCCCTGGGGAGGTGTAAATGGTTGTGATTATTGGGGTTTGTTTATTTGTGTGTGTGTGTGACATGCATGCATGTGCAAGGGCATTTGTACTCACCTAGGAGCCATGTGTCGCCATGCTGCTTAGCTTCCAGGGCCCGGCTCAGGGCGGACATTCTGTATATGAAACTGTCATGGGTGGAGCCACGGTAGTTTGCATAGACAGAGGTGATGATTCCCTTTGCATCGCGTACATTGATGGAATGCCAGTGCTTGCGGTTTCGGTAGATGTGCTCAGTGGCCCTAGGTGGACGTAGGGCCACATGGGTGCAATCTATGGCACCGAGCACTTTGGGGAAGTGTGCCACCATGAAAAAATCCAGGACAACGGCCTGCCTTTCTGCGGGTGTTCTGGGCATGTATATGTGCCTGCGGACTGAGGGGCGCGCTGTCATGATTGCCAGTACCTGGTGTAGGCAGCGTGACTGCGTGGCCTGTGAGACCCTCCCTACTATGGCAGTAGTCCGCTGAAATGACCCAGTGGCCAAAAAATGCAGGACATTGAGCAGCTTCTCCAAGGGGCTCAATGCTTGGGAGCAAAGGGTGGGGGATGTAAGGTCATCTTCCCACTACCTGACCAGGTCTAGGATGATGTGGGGTGGAAACCTATACCTGCCATAGACCTGGTCGTCAGGCATCCCAAAAAGGCTTGTCCGTGGTGCGAAAATGCGTGCCCTGGCTATTCTCCTCCTGCGGTGTCCCACGATCAGTGCTGCGACTAATGGGGCATTCATCGTAGCTGTATATACGTGTTTGTTGTTTGCGCGCACTTTTATACTGTGCGCGGAGACGCTTCCGCCTGCCTTCGTGTGGCGGACGCGTTGACGCCTGTGTGCGTCTTTTGCCGTGCGCGGGTTTCCCGTATTCGAATCCATGAATAC
This sequence comes from Ambystoma mexicanum, assembly GCF_040938575.1. Lineage (NCBI taxonomy): Eukaryota > Metazoa > Chordata > Amphibia > Caudata > Ambystomatidae > Ambystoma > Ambystoma mexicanum. The sequence goes on along the minus strand of NC_090928.1, from coordinate 107,008,702 downwards.
GGGTTGTTCGCGTGCGTATGGGCGGTCCGTGTAGTTCCCTGCAGTACTTCCCCAGTTACGCCTTCTTTTTCATGCGTTATTCCCCATTCCGCGTGTTACGCCCACTGTTCCGCCCACTTTGGTTGTGTGCGCCGCACTATGTGCGATTTTGCTGTGCGCATAGCGCACGCTGTGTATGCCTGCCTGCGCCATGGCTGGATTGGGCGCACGGACAGCGGGAAACACGCGCAGCGTCTTCCTTGAATCGCACACATGCGCGTGCGCTGCGTTTCTCGCGCTTGCGCTACCTTGCGCCTGCTTGCGCTGGGATTTTCGGCGCACGTTTGCTCCATGAATCGACCCCTTAATTTCTATAACACATCTCTGATGATCACTTTGTGCAATGTTTGGAATGGTGGACGGAAGAAAATTGAGCCTTATATTTAGGAAATAATGTTATTGACGATGCAATCTGGTCCCACTTGGATCATGAAGGGCTTCCAGCTTGCCTGATTAAGTAATATATGTTTGATTAATCTGCTATTTTTAGTATTGTCTTTTAGGCTTTTTACGTCAGATTGTTTATCCATGTATGTGAATGTGAAATAGTTCTTTGAACTGGTTAACACATTATAATAAATAGAAATACAAAAATTAATATAAACTGGCAAAGCACTTCTGGGTTGGAGAATGCAGTTTCCTCATTGGTGCTGTTAATTAGGGATATTTGCCTATATCCACCAGTGAAATCAAAGGTGCTTGGAAGCACCAAGCTTATCCCCAACTCATCCATTCTTGCAATGGGAAGGGCATTTGCCATGAGGAGCACTCTAGAATCTCAAATTCTGGTAGTCCACTAAGGAATCCGTACCACTGGACTGGACAAAGGACTAGCAGAAAGCTTAATCAACCCCAGACCCTATATATGTTTGCCCTCATATTTGATGTGGGACCTAACCCCATGCTACGTCCCATAACTCCTACCTTTTGCAGGCACACTGTCCCTGTTACCAATGTCACACTGACACCAAGGTGTTAACCCTTGATTAAGGTACGTTTACTCGCAGTAAGGCGCCACCAGAAGGGCTATAACAGGTCTGAAAGAGATTCCCTCTCCTGTTCTCCCTTGTATGAAACCAAAAGTATGGTACCATTTCAACTCTTGAGTTGAAAGCCTTCAATCGTTTTACATAGAAGACTTTTGGAGCCTCTTTGAGATTGCCTAGGACCACTAAATAGTTTATCTCATTAAGTTTCTCAACAGCTTTGTAAGGCCCAGTGCACTTGTTCCTCATGTATCTAGGCCTCATAGACTCCATGACCATTACCTCCTGTGCAAGAGGAAAATCAATAAGCGAGGACCTCTGACCAACTCGGCCAAAGTTTAACATCCCTGGTAATTTGTGAGTAAAGGGGTGTTTTCCAAGGCGTGTACTTGCGTGATATTGCAGCCATGTGCATCCGTATTGATATGTGTGGCAATCCATTAGCCAAAGGATAATGAAAACAGGTAAAGCAGTACTTGGTTTGGTTGCAGAGGGAATGGTTGAACGAATTTCTCTCTATAACAGATGCAGAAAAGCTTCCAATTCAGTCTGTATGTTTTCCTTGTAGAGTTTGCTCTTGCTGAGTGAAGGATAACCCAGCATCCTTTGGGATGCTCAAGTAGCCCAACTCTGAGTACCCAGGAGCCGCACGTCAAGTTGAGGGAGTTTGGGTCATAATAACATACCCTGCCACCATTTCTGGTGAGCAGATCAACCATCAGAGTGAAGCATATAGGATTGTACTATGTAAGATGAATGACAGTGACATCTGAGTACCATGGCTGTGTGGCCTAGACAGGAGCTGTGAGAATTATGTGGCAAGGATACAAGATCGTGCTGGCAAACACTCTCATAGAAGACGTAGGCAAGCATCCCATGCCAGGGTATCAAAAATGCATTCCCTTTGAGACTGTTTGAGGCTAGCTCCTCGCAAAGGGTTTGCACTTTTTGCTCAGTTCAGTGGTGAAGTGGTACATTTATGGCACCCCCCCACTTGCAGAATATGAGAGCCAGCTGTCAATCTTGTATCTCCCACTCGTAGCATATCTTAGACGCCCTGCCGATAGCATTGGCAGTAGAGTTTTGCATACCCAGGAGATGAAATGCTTGAAAGGTTATGCTATTGCAAATGGCCCTTTGCTACATCTCAGGTTCTTCCTTAGACCGATTTTAAGAAAGGGTCCCCGAACCTGCTTGCAGATGAAATGCTTTGTAGTTGTATTGTCTGTTAGGATCCTAACCACTTTCGCGTTGAGGAGTGGAAGGGATGAGTGCACCGTCTCCCTGACATCTCTCAGCCCCAGCACATGTATGTGGAAGTACTGTTTGTCCTTAGACAAGTGAACCTTTGCTGTCAGAGCTCCTGTGTTTACATTCCATCCAGGCAGGGAGGAATCCGTGACCACTGTCTCTCGGCATTGCAACTCGCATATAGAATCAACCTTTGTCAAGTGGTGACTTTGATTCCATCAAGTTAAGTGAGTGAGGACATTGTCTCATGGTAGTAGCTTGCCTGGAGTTGTGACCATCTGCTGCTGAGATATTCCTGTAGGGGTCACAGCTTTAGTCTGCAGTTTGGCATGACTGGAAAGCATGACGAAAGACTGCTCAGAAGAAACATTAAGGACCTGACAGCCACTGCCAATTTTGTTTGGAATGTATGATCCATCTGCAAAATGGACTACATTGTTTCCGGAGAATGTTACCTCTCAGATAGCGACGTAAGGAAATTAGCTCCCAGGAACACCAGGATGTGTTTTTAAAGCACGCGCTGTGGTTTATTGGAGCTTATCGAGACTCCCAATGAGTGTAAAGCATTCACCATCTCCTTCATGGACCTTCTTGTGTCTTCCATCATACTTCCCCGCATTAGTCAATCATTTATATTCAGGTAGACATGGTGGCCCTTGTGTATGAGGTGTGCAAGGCATAGGCTGGATTTTCTAGGTGCAGACTGTAAGTCAAATGACAGGCCCTTCAACTGGTAATGTGCCTTGTTGACCACGAACGTCAGACACTGTGGACTTTGAGGATTGGTGTTTGAAAATATGTGCCTTGGAGATCAAGAGATGTTAAGAAGTCTTCATTGTGTAGAAGAGCAATGATCCTCTAGAGGGTAACCATCTTGAACTTCTGTTTTATGATGAACTTGTCCATCATACTTAGGTCCAGGATTTATATCTATCTGACAATCGCCTTCCTAACCAGGAAGCACGTGGAATACACCCCTTCATTGTTTTTGTAAGGTGGGCACGCAGTGCTGAATTTGTCAAAATAAAAGTAAATGCCAGGGCTCAAATAATTTCTAACATGCCCATGACACATCAGGATGGGCAGCTCCCTACCCACTGTTGCCACCACACAGGGCTGCTACCCATTCTGTCAACATATATGGGGGTAAAGCTACAACTCCTACCATCTTATTGTGGTTGACAGATGTCCCTACGGCAGATGGGTGATTTACAAATTCCAAACCACATAAAATATACTTGTGTCTTGACATGAGACAAACGTTTAGGTGTGTCTTCAAACTAAATCTTCATTTATATTTTCCTCTGATTCTATAGGCGTTTATTTTGTGATTGACAGTGACAATAATAAAGTTGCCAAAACACCACATCATAATCAAACTGAGTCTGAGACAATAAGAGTCGGGGCTCAGAAATAAGTGGCAGGGTTGAGCCCTGGCAAACACCCCCACAAAGTAAGCACTGGGAGCACCCTTTCGATGGGACCTTTTGCCAGAAGGAGGAACGCTTCTATTCGTAGCGCTTACTGTTGTTGCAATGTGCTTTCTCAGAAGGGATTTTCTGTGGTTATCTTTTAATTCTAGGGTGTGGCCCTTTTTTAAAAGGAATAGGGAAGGACTGCACTGTAATGCGCATAGACACGGCCTGTGGGCATAAGAGCGCAGGGACACACAATTAGAACATTAAATCAGGTACAGAAATCAGGGTAAGAGGAGGAAGTGGAAAAGGTTTACCAGAAGAGAAGTGTCTTTAGTGCCTATTTAAATTTGAGAAAGCAACTACAGGCTCTCAGATCTGGTGGAAGCTCCTTCCAAAGCCTGCAAGCTGCATGGGAGAAGGAGTTCCTTTGTGACAACGGCCAATTTCGCGGTAGGGTTGAGCAGAAGATTTGTGTTATTGGATCGCAGGAACTTTCTTTCAGGCAGCCGGATCAATTTCCCTGCGAGATGTCTAAGAACCTCTTAGTGCAGGCATTGGTGTGTGATACAGAGTGTTCAGAAAACCACTGGAAGCCAATGAAGTTTTTGTCTAGCAGTAGAGATGTGGTCGGATCCTTTACGACCCTCAGCCACTCTTACTGCGTTGTTTTGAATAACCTGTAGTCTGGCCAGTTCCCCTTTTCCAGCACCCTTAAGGAGACTAGAACAGTAGTCTATGCGGGCCCTGATAATGGCTCTTGCGATCACCGCACAGTTGATTTAACTAAGAAAGGACCTGATTTGGGCCAGAAGTTTCACATAGCCTGTGCTGGACACTAGGCCACTAACGTGTGCTTTCCTAGAGTGTCTTAATTTCACAGCTTGCGATGTTAAAGGCTTGGTAATTCATCCACAAGTTTTTTTGTCTGTCCGGCAGTACCTGGAATCATCAGCTCTGTCTTCTTGGCGTCCAGTGCAAGCCCATTATCCTTCATCCAGAATTCAATGTTATAAAACACCTGGTAGACAGAGATAGTGTCCTTGGTGTAGGCCCCAGTGAGACGTATCAGACACTGAGTATTGTCAGCATAGTTGGCAAATAGGGTGCCCTCCCTATCCAGCATATTAAAAAGGGGAGCAGTAAAGATAGTAAATAGAGTGGGCAAGATATATGCCACCTGTGGCACCCCACATTTCACCAGGTAGCTTTCTGAGATGGCATAATTACAGAAAACTTTAGCCATTCGCCCAGAGAGAAATGATCTGACCCAGTTGGCTGCCTTGGAGAGAAAAAAGCGGTATCACAAAGTCTCTGGATCAGTATGTCATGATCCACTTCATAGTTGGCGGTGGTAGGTCCGTGCTCGATTCCCTCTAGTGGTAGATTTGCCGGTAGCACGTCAAAAGAGACAATAGTGCTTCTGTTGTTGAAGAGAAACTAAAGTCCCGCCCATATCTGTGTTGGACTTTATGACCTTGAGCGCTTTGTCCATTTTAATGCTCAACAATTTGTCACCTTCAAAGGGCATATCCAGCACCTTTGCTTGCACATCCATATGGAAATAAATGCCAACCATGGCTATGCAAAACAACACCATTGGCTATGCTATTGGATAAGGATGGGTTTTTCACACTTGGTCAAACCAAACTCTCTATGGCTATCATAGGTTGATTAGGATAAGCAGATCATTTGGTTCGCTATGCAGGTACAATTAAGAACACATAGGGACAGTAGCCGGTCAAGTGGCACAGCGAGTAGATTGCTCGCTTTGACATCCCTAACGCAGGTTCGAATCCCGGCAGGGCCAAACTCAGCCTTTCATCCTTCCCGAGGTCGATAAATGAGCACCACACACCGTGGGTAATAACAAGCAGCGCTCAGATACCTGAGGGTTCGTAGTGCTATATAAATGCCAAATTATTATTATTAGTTAAGTATTATAGGGCCACACATGTTCCTACAAATATATGCTTCATTAGACCAAAATAAATGAAGGATACTAAGCACGTGTGGGGATCTCGGGTCAATAGTACACATCACACAAAGGTAGTTTATCAGCTCTTTATTTTGGCATCGGAATGGTCAGGTTTGGGGTTAGATAAGTGCCTACATCTTATAAGGTTGAAATACAAATAATAAGTGGTTTCTAAGCAAAACAGTGTAAAGGGTAAGCTGAAGTATCTGTAAAGGATGGTCAATAACTAATGTCCCAAAGTGTTGGCAAATGCAAAAGCCATAACCTATTCTTCAAGCGTCCATCCCTATTCTACTACAGGAAAACATAAGTAATCTTCTGAGGAAGTTCTTTTAGCAGTTACTTACAGCTACGTCTCTCTCTCCGACATCTCAGTTCACACCTTGCATCTCAAGTCCTCCACCAGGGGTTTACAGCCTTCTGGTTCTAGTCTCTTTCCGCTCTTTTGGTTATCACAGGATTCACAACAGTCTTTTCGCACAGTGCTGGTCTTCTGTGAGGATTCTTAACAGGTCCCTCCAGGTCTTCGGCTGTCTCAGGATTCACATCAGGTCCCTCCTGGACTTTGGATTCACAACATTCTCCTCCAGGACCTTCGATTTTTCAGGATTCATAACTGTTCCCAATCTGGACCGTGGCTTTTTCAGGATTCACAACATATATAGGTCCACATATACAATCAAAGAAAAAGGGCTATTCCAGAAAACGTGCTCAGATATATAATTTACAATTCGCCAAACAAAATGGTTCAGTCAGATTGAAAACTTCAACACCTAAAAAATGCAGAGTCAAATCAACATGTGCTAATACAGCAAAAGAAAAGATCACATTCACTTATGAGCTGTATTTGGCGTGGGGATTCCAGTTTAAAACTATTTCTTTGTTTAAAATAGAATATAATTCAATACAACAAATTGAAAAATGGGAGAAATATTGTGAAAGAGAAAATTATATAGAACATACTTATATTGGATTGGGAGCCTAAACATATTCATGTAGCTTCAGTTTATCTCTTATGAATGAAAGGGTTCTGTATCAGAGCACATGAACAGAAATTGAAACGAGCTTGAGTTTTCAAGTTGAGGATAAGTTAAAGGGGAATTTCAAATGGTTTTGCTTTCTTTTCGAAACACAGAGGGAGAGGCCTGTGGGGAATGAATCACTCAGGATAATAGGTTTCTCAAATTGTAATTCCCATCAATGTCCTTCCCCACTATTTTTAATTATTTTTCAAATTGAATTATAAAAGAGCTGTTTCAGTGTATCCGTCTTTTACAGCCTTTGCCAAATCTGTGATTCCATCTCAGCAGAGGCCATAGATTCGAGGAAATACCTTTGCTTTCTGGAACAAGGCCACAAAATTAATTATATATTTTATCTGGGGAGAGAGCAATGACCACCGTATTTCTTTGGATTCAATTTCAAATGGATTGAATATTTTGAACACACAATGGGGCACTGGTTCACTGACATTTTAAAGTCAAATCACCTAGACATGAATCAGCCTTCGAGATGTCTCAGGTCTCCTTGGATTGGTACTGGTCTCTGGATGGGAAAGCACTGGACTTCCTTGTCATCTAGTGTTACCTCTCAGACCTTTGGATCCAGGTACAAGATTTCACCCAGCTCTGTTCCTCTTCAGGTTAATTTGAAAAATCCTCCAGGGTTGAGTGGGTCAAACCATTCTGTCATTTTAATAATGTTTTCTTGGCCAAACTGTGTGGGTCAGCAGGTAGCAGGATTATTGTCCAGTTCTCTTTTCTCCAAAAGAGGCATCACTTTTAATACTAGGTCAAATTCCACCACTAGCATCAAATGACATTCCAGTTTTGATTGGAAGGGTTCTATGATTGATTTCCTTCACTAGCCATTCTCACAAAGGCCCCCAACCTTGCTCCCACTGGTCCATTGAACTTGTGCTGTTATATGAGGGTTGCGTCAGCTCAAACTAGCTCACTGCCTTGGAGTTGTAACCTTTGAGAGGCAATAATATTCTTTTTTGAAAAAGCTCTTGATACAAATTTGTAGGAATTAACAAATTAATTAACTTTGATTTGTGAGAATATGATGAACCTAAGAGTGTAAGTCCCATTCCTGTCATCTCAGGCATAGTGGTGTTATAAGTTTATACAAATTCTGCACAAAGTATACATTCAACTCTATGCTTTTTATAAATATTTTATTTGGCTGATCGAGATCATTTTGGAACTGTACTATAAATTTCCAGTTACCAAATATCTGCTCTTAAAAGCTAATTTAACATGACAGATGACATATTAATGGTTTCATCTGTAAATTAATTAGTTAAAGAATAATTTTAAGCTTAATGTGAACAATTCATTAAACATAATGATTTGATGTCAAAGAGTAATGGATCTCTCGACCCTCTGCTCATGAGAGTGCCACTGTTCTTGATAGTGACCCACAATTTCACAAAGTATTAGCTTTCTGGAATTAGTACCTTAAAAACGATTACCCAATTTTGGACATTTTACTCAATTTAAATTCATGCAATACTGTTATTATTCTAGTATGCAACCAAGACACAATGCTTTCAACATAGGCAGCTGTGGGTATTTCTCGTCCCTTAATAGCTGCTTGACATTTTAACTTATTTTTGCATGATGTATAGATGCCAGATCAACTCAATTGCTCTTTTTTCCGCTTTTAGAAAATGAAATCCAGTTAATACTTTTCTCTGGAACATATACATTACTCACAAGTCTATGATAGTACTTTGATCTGGTCTAATTTAGAATAAGTATTATAGTTTTATAGATGTTTTCATGTGTTTCATGTCCATGGTGATAGAGCACTGGAATCCACATGATACCGTTTTTTGGCTTATTTCTCTAATGGAGCACAACAAATGCAAACATTCATGAATGATTCCTGTATTTCAGTAATGTCCCTAGACCACACTCTTTTGTGCTGGATTTCACTGGGGAAATGCTAGGCACAAAGGGAGTTCCCTAGGATGTCTCATGTATTTAAAGTCCTACTCAGTCTGTAGATTTGGGGTTGCTTTAAAGCCATCGGAAGAAAATCACTGTTCAGTTCAATGTTGCAAATTTCTTAACAGCCATATGTCCTAGGAAATCGGGTTTGGAATGTTTGCCAGAAAACAAAGTTTTCAGAATCTTCTTGACATTCTCCAAACTGCTCATTGTTACTTTTTTCCTCAAGGTTTTTTCTCTTTTTTGCTCTGGCGACTCTTTCCCTTTGTGGACGGGTGCGATTCACATTTGCTCTCCATGTACGTTGGCATGCTGGAAGATCTTTATGGTTTTTGTTACTGCGAGAGAGGGGTTGAAAGGCTGAGTAAATATATGGCATGGGCACATACACTTTGTTAACTTCCTGCACTGCATTTTCCTCATCTATAAATTCATTTATTTAATAATCCATCTTTAATAATACATAATTTCACATACACATTCTTACTTACTCTCCTAATGCAGATGACTGTTTACTCTTCTTTCTGGTCTTACTTTTTCTTGTTCAGGGGCCACCCCAACTATGGTTTCATATGATTCCTCTGTCTGTCTAAACGTTGATCGGAGATAACAACTACACAGCTGGTTACTATGTACTGTGAGAAACCTGAAGGTGTCTCACCCGCTAGTCCCCGGTGATCTGTCATCCAGGTGGCCAGGACACAGCCATCGCTTTTGGATCCAGTTCCTGGGGGTGGACCAGTGCGGGAGTATCACATGGATGAGGGGTCTTTGAGGAGTGTAAGTGGGACACCAGACGGCGAGACGTGACATCCCCTTCCGTGTAACACCTTTTCCCCATCCTACCAGGTAGGTTACTTAGGAATTCAACCCCTCACCCCTTTTCCGACACAAACACTTTCTCGCGGACAGCTCACCTTAGCCATATACCTAATGATAATGTGAACAAATCAGGATGTGAGATCAAAAGAACAGTGATGTTTTGGATTAATTTATTGGATCTCAAAACAATTTCTTCAGCATGCTGCTAGATATTTGTATTTTTGATAAGCAAGACAGTAGAACGGACAGGTATTGTATTTTAGCAATGGGGGTACTTATGGGTACCAACCTCTTGATTATTGAGGTAGTCTTCCTATATTGATGCACATTCTCAGACAAAACAACTAAACATTCTATTCTAAACAAGAGTAAGTGCTACCCAGGGCTACTAGTGGTACATGCGTGTAGAAATAAACAGTACACACAACAATATACATAAACATAAAAGGTGGGTCAAGGAGTTGTGTCACAGATCATCGACACTGTAGTGTTTCGGCCAATGGTGGCAGTTGTTGAGAGCACGCTATTGTGGTGGCCTTCTTCAGGATAGGAGTAAAGAGTGACTCTGTCCGTGCGTTGCATTGTCAAGCGTGAGTGCGGCAGTATAGCTGTACTCGGAAGTCCCTCAAAAAATCATGGTGGAGACAGTGGTGTATTAAATACACTGTTGAGGAACAACCTGGAGTTCCTGGGTCCAATGTTTTCACCAGGATGTGACATTATCATTATTTACCCTCCTGGGCATATCAGGACACCGCCAGGCACCCTTTATCATATTTTTTGAGCCATATACCTGACATATCCCAACACAATGGTGAGGCAGGGTCAGGCAATTACTGAACATTACACACACGCCTTCCATCACACTTTTCCACACATATAAAAGGCGGAGCATGAAAACACACTCTGAGCGAGGCAAAGCACATGAGGAAGCAACAGTTCCAAGATACCAGTTTAATACAAGGAAAAAGACGGCAAGACTGCAGGGGGTTGCAAGGAGGGAGGTGCCCTTGACCTTTTCAGAGAAAGACTAACTTTCATGAGCCTTCGAGAGTAAGAAACATAAGACCCAGAATCAATGCTGAAGAAACCTGCATTGTGTGTCAAAGGTACCCAGGGCTCTCCTGCGTCGATAGCCAAGGCAGAGGAGGATTGTTTGCCGTTGTGGTACTGTCCTTGGCTCCTACAACCAAGCAGCACCAGTAAAGTTAGCCCAGCCGGTGAGCTGGGAAGACTGATACCATACCTGTCTGTGTTAAAGCCAAGGTTGCAAGCTGCAACATTGTACTGCAACATTGTACAGAGAACAATGAAGAGAACAGTGTGTGAAGAGTATGTGACAAGCAACTTAAATAATGAAACAGCAGATGAGTGACTGAACCTTTGAAGCCAAGACAGATACCGTAAACAGAGTGGTCCGGCGCCACGTGGGTACTCATTTGAAGATCTCTGTTAGGTATCCAACTGAGAGGCGGTAAATGTTAAAAGGAATTGTGAAATTGAAGTGGTCCTGCAACGGGTCAAGCCAAACCCTGTGCACATGTGAAAGTCTTCGATAGTTGATGCTAACTGAAATTGGTCCGAACCCAGCTGAGGGAGACTAAATGTGTAAGAGAAAGGGGATCTGAGCCCAAAAGAGGGAGGTCCAGGGTGAACGATGAGTCACCCGAAGAAAGACTATTATATGAACATTGTGAAAGGGGATCTGAGCTGGAAGGGAGGGGGGTCCAAAGTGACGATCATTGTATTAAAGGGATCTGAGTCCGACTGAGGGGGATCCAGGGTGAATAGTGAATCAACTGAATTGCGTACTTAGAAGAGGAAAATAACTTTTCATTTGTTTTGTTGCATAAGGCCCTCTGAATCAAGAGACCTTGATAGGTAAAGAGACTTGGGCACAGAAGGCCCTGATGCTAGTTATTGAACTGTATCTTCGTGCCAAAGAAGCCAGAGATTGTGCTACGCTCGAGTGAACTGCTTTATCCCGTGCTGAAAACGTGGGGAAGGTAGTCCATCGGCCTGAACATCCTGACATATCACGTTTGTGACCACTACTTTCTTTTTAATAAACACTACCCCCACACTATTTGTATTTAGAGGTAAGGATTGGAAAGTTTCTTTTAGTATAGGCTCTTTTACTTTGACAAGACACCACTAGGACTGCCTTATTATTATTTGATGGTCATAGCTTGCTCCCATCTGTAGATTTAGGAATAGATAGGTGTTTATCATAGCCTTGTTGAAGTTCAATAAACACCCTTGAACTGGGGTCACTTGTGTCTGTCTTACTGTTGATACCATGACTTCCTTACAGTACCCACAGTTAGTCAGCCTATTCTCCTTTCAGAATCCTTAGTTTGGAGACAACTAGAGATATTGTGTCTATAAGTGTCCTTCATTTAGATTTGTTCCATTAAAAGTTGAAGAGACAGACATAGGGCCTCATTACGAGCATGGAGGTAATGAAAAAAGGAAGGCGGAATGGTATTACCAGCATCGCTAATGGGTCCGGGCCATTACGAGCCGACAACCCGTTAATGCCGCCCCACCCATACCGTGCCCCTTCTTACCCACATGCGTGCGTACACGCGCCCCTTCGCGGCGGCAATACCTGGATGCCGCTAACGGGAGGACATCACAAGTCACGCAGGCATGCACTTACCGGCATCCCGAAGGCGATCAATAGGGCCTGCACAATGGTGGTATTACAGGCATTGCGGACCACCCGTAAATAGCAACCTGCAGTGTGGCCAACTGCCACAGGTGCACACAATCACCACAGGTGGAGCCAATGGAGCCTGTCCCAGCACCTAAGGAGCACACCCACACACCACACCCCTTCCAACACCAAAATGATCCCACTTGCTGTAGCAATCCTGGGGCTGGAGGACATGCCTGCACTGCTACACCAGCAACAACAACAACAACAACAACTACAACAACAACAACAGGCAGCACAGAGGAGATGCAGGAGGAGAAGGAGTGTGAGATAGGCTCAGCAAGTCCCACCAGTGCAGCCAGTGGTACCATGAAGGCAGCCACCAATACCTTGCATCAGAGCCAGTCCTTTCAACCTAACCCGCATGCAGATCCATACCCTGCACCGTTTGGACTGGGACACCATCACCACCATAGTGAACATGATACATGACGAAATTGTCAGCCTGATAGAAATACGCACTGCCATCCCCCCTCTACTGATGGTGGTGTCTGTGCTCCACTTCCTGCCCACAGGCACCTACCAGCACACAGTGGGCCAGCTGCATGGCATATCACAACCACTCTTTTCACGCATGCTGACCCAAGTGCTGGATGCCCTCATGAAGTATGCAGGCAACCACATACCCCTACCACGGACTGCCCAGGAGCTCGCTGACACAAAAGTCGGCTTCCATGCACTGGCAGACATGCCCAATTGCGTCGGTGCCCTCGACTGCACCCATGTAGAATTGGTGGTCCCTCATGCCATTGAGGTGGTGTACCGGAATCGTAAGCAATACCACTCCATCAATGTGCAGATGGTATGTGACTCCAGCAGGATGATCACACATTGTTGTGCCCGATAACCCGGATCCACACATGATTCCATGGTGCTGCATTACTCCACGCTACCCCGCTACATGGAGCGACATGCTGGACGACGTGCCTGGCTGCTTGGTAAGTTGCCTGACAGGCCCATGGTAGTGCAGTGGGGGGGGTGAGACCGGGGGGCGACGCATACTCCATCTGGGTGAGATTGGGGGTGGGGATGCATACTTCACCTGGGTGAGATTGGGGGGGGTGCATACTCCACATGGGAGAGAATGGGTGGTGAGTGGACAATGCACATACAGCGAAACACTGTAGCCCTGAACATCCCAACCTGAACATGACACATCTATGCCATACATAAGACCAATGCTGCACAGCAATGACATCATGCCAGACGTACAAGCAGGCCACCATGGGAATGTCAAGCGATGGATGACTAAACATGATCACACCTGTGGCAATGCCGCCATTGGGAATACATACAGAGTACCACACATCACCAACATGGGTGTTTATACATTGTTCCGCATCCACAGTACATCTGCATCAGCATGCAAGTGAACTACTGCATCATCTAGACAACGCAATCCACACCAGCAGACCATAGTACAGTACACACTGTGTCAAATGAACCTGCGTGCATGCATCCAGGGACATGTGCATGTCAACACCGAATAGCTGCAGCCATGGTAGTGATCACTAAGGTGTCAGGTCTGATATCGACTAACACATACCTCATTGTGCCCCCATGCAGGTGATGGTGGCTATCCCTTGAAGCCGCGGCTACTTATCCCTGTACGGAACCCGCAGAATAGGCACAAAGAGGAGTACAATCGGGTTCCTACCCGTACCTGTGTTGTGATCGAACAGACCTTTGGCCTGTTGAAGGCACGGTTCTGCTGTCTCAGCAGGTCTGGTGGAGCACTCCCTTACGGGCCTGAGAAGGTGGTAAAGATCTCCATGGTCTGTGCCATGCTGCACAACATGTGCATCCGGAGAAATGTACCAATGCCACCTGACATTGACCTGCATGCACCAGGTGAGGAGGATGATGGAGGAGGAGCAGCACCACTGCCAGTTCGCGATGCACAGGATGGCCGTGCTGTGCACCAATCACTGATTGACAATTTCCTCTGAACCACAGGGATGCTGATGGGCCTGTGTTAGTATTACACTGGGCACTGGGACCGTGTGGATATGGACACAGGGTGTGTGGGGAGTTGGGCACCTTGCGCTGTCAAGAATTGAATAAACACACGAAATGAACAACGTCCAGCCATGAAATGATTTTTAACACAACGGGTGTATTGAAATTTTAACAATATAGTGCTAGAACCCTCACCTCACACACACCCTCCCCCCAAAACCCCCAATACCCCATACCCCCAACACCCCATAGCCCTCCAAACCCCCCCACACCTCCCCAAACCCCTGATTCCCCCCAACACCCCCAACACCACCTCCCCCTCACCCATTGTCATCCCACACACGATGTGCCATTCTTGAGTTTTGCAAGGTGTCAGTTGGCACATGCAGGGTGGTCCTGCTACTTCCGGCCTCTCTTCAGGTCTGGGGGTGGCATGTCCGTTTGGCGTGCACTGCGCCTGATCATGCGCACAGGACTTGAGGGAGTCGAGCTGACAGGTGTGGTGGATGGGGTGGAGGTGGATGGGTGTGCTACTGCTGGCGCAGTTTGTTGCTGCTGCATATTCTCCACGATCCTGCCAAGGACCTCTGTAACTGCAGCTAAGCTGTCTCTGATCACTATGGTGTTGGCATTCATGGCAGTGATGGAAGCTGCATTTTCATCCCGAATCTCACGGCGGGTCAGTTCTCCCTCCGCCACATACTGGCGGACCAGTTCAATCAAACTGTCCTGCCGGGCCTCAACCCTCGTGAGGCAGGCCTCCATGTCTGTGGGGGCTGTGGAGGTGGAAGGTGCAGTAGCAGGGTGGCCCAATGCTGGACTGCCCTCTGATGTTGTGGACAGATGTGGACTGGCCAGTAATGTGGCATGTTCTGGCATGGGGCATACTGGTGTGCCCTGTGTGGAGTGCAGTGGGGTGGGCTGGGGACTGGGTGTATGCGGACATACTACATGGATGTTGTTGTCCACGTCAGAGAATTCCTCAGCGTGGACCTCCACGTCGATGGGGGGGGGCAATGGCTGCTACCTCCCCTACGGAACTGGTGGCAGCTGACTGGGTTCCATCACCCTCTGCCTCTGCAGGAGTTGTCGACTCCATTGTGGCTGTGTCTTCGCCTGGTGTTGTCTCCTCCTCAGCTGCCCTGGCCTGTACTGCTGGCCTTTGTTGCACTCTGGGCGTTGTTGTTGCCCTGGAGGTGGAAGGCCCAGTGCCTTCTTGTCTGGCCCTGTTACCCTTAATGGATGTAGTGGCTTTTGGGGCAGACTCCTGGCCTTAACTTTCTGCTTTTGTGCCTGTGGGGGAACAAGAGATGCAGGGCATCAGTGACGGTGGTATGTGCAAGATGCATGATTTGGTGCCGTTCAGTATTTCACATTTCATGCATTGCTTTCTTGAAGGGGTGACGCTCAGGGTACTTGCAATGTGGTGGGGCCATATTGGCATATGCCGTGGACTCTCATTTCTGGACTGATGTGTTCTAGGTGGCATACCGTTGTATTGCGTTTTGCGTGATGTGTGACATGTGATTGATCCCTGTGTGTTGGGTGTCTGTTGGTAATGGTATTGGCACGCAGCATGCATTTCATTGTGCCAGGGTTTGGGCCACCATCTGGACATGGATCTGCATATGTGTGTATGATGGCCCGTGCATTGGCTTGGTTCACTTTCACATCTGTTGTGCTACATCATGCTTTGGTTTACTGGGGTTTACGGGGTCACTCACCTCCATCTACCGATGTCGCTGCACCCTTCTCCATTTCTCCAAAGCCCTCGATAGACTCCATATTTATTGTGGTGCTGCAGGTCTCTTCCCATCTCATCAATTTTTGGGTGAGTGGTCCCCGCCACCTGCAGCCATGGCCTCCCTGCGGTTTGGTGCCGGTATGTTTTGCACCCGGAGACGTAGATCGTTCCACCTCTTTTTGCAGTCTTTCACCGAGTGGGGGGTGGTGCCAACCGCTGTCACCTTCCATGCCACCTCCTCCCATATTAGTTTTTTCGCAGTTGGGCTTTGCGTTTCAAGTTGTTGGCAAACACCTCATCAGCATGGGCTGCCAGCGTATCCGCAAGCATGTTGAGCTCCTCATCAGAGAAGCGCTTCTTGCGCAAGCGGGGGTGGACTTCTGAAGTGGGAGAATGGGACAATACCCTCCCCCAATCTCATCCAGACCATGGCCTAGAGGCTCACGACCCAGACACCCCCCACGAGACGAAAATTCCCTGGTTCAGAAACTTACACATACGAGGAGCATGCCCGCCAGCACGCCAGCTTCAACCCGACGCCTGCAACATGGATCAGCTCGACTAGAGCAACAGCCACGAGTATTCACATCGTTAGAGATGCCATGACGACATAGCCAACAGACAAGAACACACGTGCCACCATGCACACTGGTCACTCACGCACCAACCCACACGAAGAACATACTCGGTGCTATGACGTAGCGGACTATCATACCCACAGACATGCATCGTTGTTATTTTTCACATAGGCCTTCTACAGCACCGCAGAAACGCAAGATGCCTGAAGAGCTTGTGTATATGCTTGCTGATGCTTTCTCGCCACCTATCCTTAATCAAGATGCTATCATGTATACCTAACGCTGCCTATGACGATTTGTCACCCTGCAACCCCCATAATATGGATCATACACCTCCACCCGTGAACCAGGCCCAAGTAGGCCGCAAGCAAGAGTCTCCAGGCCGGAGCCTCGCAAACGAAAACCCTCCCAGAGCGAAATGCAAGTGCTGACCATGCAGAACGAGCCCTAAAGAGAGCTCACATCCAAGGCCATGATGTTGCAACTCGCATGCCGCGAGCCCGCGCCAAGGTTACACCTGCAAGTGCCAAGCCCTCAGAGACAGAATACAAAATCTAATGCTCATAATCCTGCTCCAGCTACGGTCTACCCACACATGACCAAGCCGAACTGACAAGATTCCAAGCTCACGAGACAGAGAGTCGCCAGGGTCCCACGTCTTGGGACACAGGTTGCAACAACAAAGCGGCAAAGATGGACACCTACAGCGATGGGAAAGACCTGCTCACCAGCCCATAAGCAGACCTGTCCGTTGTCCGCACTAACACATTGTTGCTAATGACAGGTACACCGTGAGCTGGGAACGGCGATGGTCCCAGGCTTGGGGGCTCGTGGGAGAACCAATCAGAATACAGGGGGGCTCATTACTGACACCATTACTTTTAGCAAATCACCAAGGGTCCCCTTATAACAATTCCAAAGTAACAACTGTTAGGGATAGCCCAAGTATACCACCTGACCTGTTTCCTTCCACTAATATTCTTTCCTATATTATATCGATACTAACCCTACCACTCGGAGAACCAATCCGAGGTGGCAATAGGTTTTGTGATAATTTTCCCAGGTGATGCGAGTAGCGCGTCATACTGCTGTAAAAAGAGCCTGCGAGCCCCACTAAGAACGAGAAAGCTTCTCCGAATTCATTCGGACTAAGCGTATCCCTGTTGTTATTCTAATAAACAGCAGAAGTTGCCTTGCTCCTTGTGTGCGTGTGTCATACTCCTTCTGGGACACAAGAGGAGTTGGGGCCTCCCCAGCCCGGAAGTCCGCGGACGACCTCTGTTTGAGGTCTATCTCACTGAGAACTTTATTGCAAGTCCTCTTGTTACGAGACGGCCCAGCAGCGCGGCCTCCTCTGCCGTTGCCCCCTTTTGAGGACTACAGGACCATCGCGGAACTGCGAGAAGACCAGACAGCGCAATCCGGACATTGGCCCTCGGGAGCCGGCTTGAGATGTATCCTGCCCACGGTTGGCGAGTGTCCAGACGAGGGGAGGTGGCGAGCCGCTTTGGAGGGGTGCACGCAGTCAAGCAGCCCCGCACCAAGGGAACTTGGTGAGTATGGCACACCCAACAAGCAACGTAATGTTGTAAGGGAGGGGGGAGGAATTGCGAGAAGGGTGGCGGGAGGTGTTTACATTATGTTGCAAAGGTTTTGATAACTAAGTGACGACAGACGAGTGAGCGGTGGCTAGATAGGCACAAGGGCCGTCTCCCACCGTGTCACGGAGTGAGTTGGGTGGAGCCTAAAGGCACCACGTGTGATTGTCAGAAGGCACTGATTTGTTCAGATCTGGGGCACCTGCAGGGAAGGGGTGTGGCTTTCCTATGAATTGGCATTTTAGATCAATGAGTAGATGAGGATCCCTACTAATTGAGTGTTGAAGCTCTTTAGGTAGATGACGTTTTCCCATAGGAGGTAGCTAGATTGTTGCAGAGTGCGGAAGATAATTGGCTGGTTAAGCTCCCCTGGCAAGGGGCGTATCACACGCGAGGCGACGCAGCGTGCGCAGTCCGATTATAAGAGTTGATTGTTGGTTACCTTGTTCCGGGTGTAGCAAGAGGACAGCTGTGGGGTTGACGGGGACAAAGAGTCAAAACATATCACGCGCTCTCTTAATGTTATAAAAAGTTCTTACCGGTAATAGTTGAAGAAGTTGGTGACGTCACCCGTAGGGCTTCCATAGGACACCACAACCTACCTCGTGTTGATCAAGGGGTGGCCGGGGGATAAGTAGCAGGAAAAGGGCGGCATAGAAGAGGTGGGGAGGCTGCGCACGGAGAACGCCGGCAACCCTTGATAAGGGGAGGGCAAAAAGGGGAGAGTTGACCGCGCACGGAGAACGCCGGTCACGCTGAGCAAAGGTGGTTGAAAATGGGAGGGAGGGGTTTGAAAAAAAAAAAAGAGGAAAGGTGGGGCGGCTGTACAAGCACGTCACACAGGGCACGCAGCCGCAGACGGCTTTGTGCGCCGCGGCCGTAGGGGGCCATACAAGTAATATCAAAGGAGGAAAAAACAATAGAGGAAAAGAACTGTACATTTGTAATTGCATTACCTTTCAGCGGACGATTGGAAGTCCCCAATTTACAGGGCCAGGTAAAGAAGGATGTTACTGAAGAAAGTTAAAGTATAGCATAGCCATGTCCTACGGGCCGGGATCGGGAGGGTGGGGAAATGCTCTAATTACTGCTCTCCAACATATTTGCAAGACACTACCACCTTACAAGGAGAAAATTATCAAGTATAGTACAGACTGGACACAAGGAACAGACAACAAAATGACGACACCATGGCCGCCTAACGGCAGTTTTGATCCATACGTCCAACACACGCTATTGACATGCATACACAACACGTACAAAGGGAAGAAATTAGCTCATCATGTAGAGATATTCAACATGTGGAGAATGTTCCAGGGATCCAGACCAGGAGCAACAGGGAT